>NC_050482.2:25874478-27370311 GCF_012460135.2 Molothrus ater | reverse complement strand
GCACCTGTTCTATGAAAGGGAGGCTGAGAGAGTTGTGGTTGTTCAGACTGGAGAAGAGAAGGCTCTGAGGAGACCTCAGAGCAGTCATCCAGCACTTAAAGGGCATAGAAGAAAGCTGGTGAGGGACTGTTTACAAGGGTATGTAGTGATAGGACAAAGAGTAATGACCTTAAACTACAAAAAAGGTTGATTTAAATTAGATATCTTCAACAAATTCTTTAGTGTGAGTGTGCTGAGAGAAAAGAAGAGGTTGCCTAGAGACATTGTGGATGCCCCATCCCTGGAGGTGTTCAAGGCCAGGCTGGATGGCCAGCAACCTGTTCTAGTAGAAGGTGTCTCTGTCCATGGAACTGGATGATCTTTAACAACTCTTCCAACCCAGGCCATTCTATGGTTCTATGAATCTATGATAAATCAGTACCAGATAATATATGTAAGCAAGACTATGAGAAATTTATATAGTCCCCATTTAGCGACCTCTAATATGTGTGCTGAAGAGTCTATGCTGTAATAAAATAGAAAGAACGTATTTTTCTCTGCATGAACCAGTGAAAATAATAAACTAGATCAACCAGCAAAAGGGCATGAACAAAGGAGAATACAATAACATATGAAAGAAGATGATTTCTCAAATAACAGTATGCAGTCCTGTAAACTTGACAACTCAAATTATTTTGAACAATAAGAAATTTATGGCTGTGAATGGGCAAGCACATTCCTTCCTTCATTTATTTATTCCCCATAGCATACAGCAAATAAATAATATTACTTCTAAGGAGACATTTTCTGCTGTTATCATTTGCGCCTTGAGGAAAAGGATCTTAATATCTTTGAGCTTATGAACAAACCCACTTACTGTCAGACATTCCTCCCTTTTCTCATTCTTCATAATAAATTCCACAAATTTTTGTGTGCTCTAAAGAAAAGCAACATTAACGGGTTTAGTGTGACACAGATTTAGGTTTCCAAGATTCTTTAAAGCTAGAGCATCAGCACAGCAAATCAATAATTATTTCTCCTATTTGGGAAGATACTTTCTTGTCCTGTTCAATTTGGAAATAAGTCCTGTATATCCTAGAGAGCAGATTCAATTCCAAATACTAAAAAAAATCTTGAAAGTTATTTAAAATGTAAATAATTGGCAACTTGTATGGGATTAAAATTATACAAGGTTAATATTCAGAAACCACATTTAGAGCCTTTTCCACAATGACATACTGCATTTAATTAGCAAGGTTGAATACTTGGTATTTTATATTAGCAGCATCACAACAAAGAGTAAGCTGTGCAACCTGGAACAACAGGCTAATTCCAATATAGCATATAGTAATATAATTTCATAATTTGACAAAAATACATGCAAGAAAGCATATGTGTGTTGTAGCTAAATCTAGGCACTAACTACTTAGTCTTCACTCTCTTTACTCTTAATGGTGACAGATGTTAAGACCCTGCTGAACCACTTTATACAGAATTCATTTATCTCTCTGGTTTTGGATTCACCACAGATGCACCCTAAAGAAATCATCCTAAAGTCAGCTTTTGGGAATACAAACCAATGCCATTTTAATCTTATTTCCCTAGCAGGTGACCACAGACAGAAGTTCAGGTGTTCCTAAATATTGCTATGCAAACATAGGAAGACAAATATATATATTGTGGGAAGATAAGATCAAAAACTACCTGAAATATACCTAAACAATGACTGAGATCACAAAGTACTAGATAATCAGTAGTAAACCAGACCTGTTTGTAGTTAAAAGTGTGGGTTAGAACTCATAAACCTAGAAACAATCTTAGGATGCAGCAATTTTAGCTGCTGCCTCTTTCTACACTTCTCACAACTGTTGCAATTCATTGATGATTTTACCATCTGTCTCAAAAGCTAAAATACTTGGTTTAAATACATAAAAGCCAGACAGGCAACTCCATTATTACATGCAAAGGCATCTCTAGATCTGTAAACACAAGTTTAAAACTTCCCAGCACTTTTGCAGTTCTACCTGTGTTAACAATTGGGAGACTAGAACGGGCTTGTCACCAGAATGGCCTCATCTAGGCTTTGTCATGGCAGTGCAAATTAATACAAAATACCTCCTGGATTGTGTTAAGGTTGCATCAAATGAACTGCCTGACTTGTTGCTACACGTCATTGAGACATTCGAAAGACAAGCTGGGAAGGTCTGTTAAATAAATGAACCCTTGCTGTTGCATTCTTATTCCTATTTGTTGCAGACAAGATTTGGGCAATGCAATATCTCTATTATCGAAAACCTGATAGTCATGCTTTAAGTCAGGTAAATATAATCAGAAAAGAAATCAAAGGAACATGCGAAGCTCCAAAGATCCCTAGGTGTTTCTTTTCTCTTACAACTCTTTTTGTGCAAATTTTCATTGTAACACTGGGCATTAAAGCTTAAATAAATTTTATGCATCCTAGTGCCTCATGATGGACAATAGTGATACAGTGTGCAAAAAAAAAAAAAGAGGAATAATGCTTTGAGGAAAATATCTATACCTTTTTTAAGTGATCTTGTTCTGGCAGCACAGAAATGTAATCTAAATTCCTACATGAAAATGACAAAAATACATTAAACTCAATTTTATAATAAATTGCTTCTGAAATAAGATTTTATGCCATATTTCAGCTCAGAAAAATTTCATAACATCCAAGTTCCACCTTTTGATGAACAGACATTCTGAGTAAGTCTGGCATGCTTTTAATTGCAGAAGCACATGAACACCTCTAAAATAAAAGTGTTCAGTATTCAAAGTTTTCAGGGACCACTTCATTTAGGACTCTGAGGGTGATATCAAATCTGAAATGACAGTTATGATTTTCAGGCATATTTCCCTCTATAACACGTACATTCTTCACACTTTAAAAAAATGGAGATGCAGTTACAGCTGCTGCCTACTGATCTGTGTGCACTGAGAGGAACATCAACATATTCAGCTTATCACAACCATTTGCAAGAGCATGTTTGTCAAGCAAAACTATCTCAGACCATGAGAGAACTGATATCTCAGTTGGATTATTTCACTAACTCTTCTATAACTGCATAGAAGGATTATTTTAACTGAAACTATGCAAACAAAACCAAAAAATTCTCACAGACTGTTAAGCAACTCAGAAACCTCATCACTTTGAAATCTAAAATTATTTCAGGCTTGAGGTTCAACATGCAAATAAAATCTAGAGCTACTCTGAATACAACAGCAGGAAGAAAATTATAAGCTTTAGTATTGGCCTTTTTCTAAAGTACAGGCCATATCTCAAACAACAAATGGGCATTTTGATGCAGAATATACTAAATATACTGATTATTCCAAGATTTTTATAGAGCTACTCCTCAGTGAGTCACAGCAAAATTCATAATATGGTACCATTAAGCTCATATCAGAGGTGTGGAAATAAGCATAACAAGACTCTCCTGAGCTTTAAGCAAATAGAACTAATGATCAGAAAACACTGACTGTTACATAGAGACCATGTCTGTTAATTTGTCACTCCAGTTTGGTTTCAGACAAAATTGTCTCTTCATTTATGACTTTCAGCTTAAGGGCAGCCGGAGAACAAATTAATTATTACAATGATATCTCTCTGTTGGTTAACCTTTTAGACCTTTGATGCCTGAACCTAAAATTCTGTGTGCTGAGGGCCATACTTGCCTAAGCAAAAGATAGCTTTTCCTAAATTGCTTTGAAATGTCACATAAGCATGGACAAAAAATAGACAGGTATTTTCACTTTTTACTATTTATTGTTAAAAAAACTTAGGGCATTCTCATGCTCTGTCCTCATAAGAGCAGGAAAAAGGACATATCTATGACTTTTTTTTTAATACATACTTGGCTTCTCTTGTCCTTTCTGACTAAGCTCTCTAATAGACCAACTCCTTTCCTCAAATTCCACGGTCATGAAAGATTAGGAGACCTTGAGGAAAGAAGACAAGGTATCCAGAAAATTAAAAGTAGATTCTTGGAAGCAGAGCATCTAGCACTCTTAGCAATTATTAGATTACAAAACTCATCTCTGTATACTCTGTATACTATTTGATGTTACTAAAATATTCCTAACACATTACAATGCTTTATAAATGTATGTGTATGCAATGTATTATATTTGTATTTACATATAAATATATACAAGTAATATATAATCAGATCTTTATCATAAAGAAAACCATTTAGAGAAAGCTTCTCAGAATTAAAAGCACAAAAGTGTCAATCCTTTTTCCAGTGGTATCTATAGAAAAGCTGAGCAATTTCAGTAAGGCCAGGGTTTTGTTAAGGTTCAAAGGAGGCAATCATTTTGACTGGACTGTGACAATGTAAAGAGCCTTGTTAACTTGTATGGCATCAGCCAGTTTTAGAAGGGGTAAAGCAATTGACACTACCCATTTAAGGAACATGAAAAGTGAGGACAAGGACCCATAAGAGTTCACCTTTTTCCATGATTGCCAAGTTATTCTGATCAAAAAGTATCTCAGCAAAAGCTTCTGTGCTTTGTTAAGTATTTGCAGCCCCTCAGCTGTGGCTCCGACTGACCTTTACTTAGCACAAATTACTCTAACTGTTGTACTGCCATATAGAAAAGATTGGCTCCAAATTAGTCTCTTCTGATACGAGAGACCAGAAAAATTGATTGCTCAGTGCCTTCTTACTGACCTCCCACTCACTTGAATATTAAAATTCCAGAACTGCCATGAACACCTGAAGGGTTTTTACATACATAAGCAATGCATTTGACTACTGCATACATATATAACTCAAAGTAGAATTGAAGGATAGCATAGTAAATATTATTAAGAAAATAATCTCATTAATACTTCAAAGGCCCAGATTCCCTTCTTGGAATAGGCAGCAAATAAAGATAGCCTAAAAGAAATGTTAAGCCCAGAAGACCCTGTACCCCATGTTTATTAGAGACCTTCATATATGGGGAAAAACTTTAATACGTGATGTCATAAAGATATCTGGAAAGAGATTAAAAGACCCAAGTAGACACGCTTTGGATGTGTTGAGAATAAGGCCTGGGAAGATGCCTTCATACAGTTAGAGGAGATTCAAGCTGTATAAAGCACTTCTCAAGACATTTCCTCAATGGTCCGCTATGCACTATGATAACACACTGAAAGTGTATAGCACTGTAGAAAGACATAAAATTCCCATGCCCACAGGAAGGCAGCCTCATGAACCTCTGAAGAAGAGACAGTAAACCAAAAAATGGCTACACAAAGCAGAAATAACACAGAAAGCAGGGAGCAGCAGCTGGGATTATGCAGCATATGCATGGGAGCTCTGAGTTAGCAGGTTATATCCAGGCACACAGATGCAAACATCCACATGCCTCTCCAGAAAAGGTTTTGTGAGTCTTGGACCTGCAGAACATGCCTACCAGGTCATAACCTTAGTCTGCCTTCTGGATTCCAAGAAGACCGGGTGGATGGAGGCACCTCCTAAAGTGTAGTACTCACAGAATCACATATATGGTACAATACAGGAAACTAGGGAATTTTGGTGTGAGATGGGCAGACACTTTGAAAGCTTAGGATTTTGAGAGTTAGGCAAGGACTAGCCAGTGGGGTTTATATTAAAATCTCAAGTTTAGATGCCTGAAGGTCATTGAATTTCCACCTTAGGGATCTCTCCTAGGATCGCAATGAGTAAATACATTTTATGCTTGTTATGAATCTGATAAATACAGAGTAATTTAATTTTCCCAATAAAATTATCAGGAGGGGGGTAAAATTATTTTATTATCTAAAATCAGGGGAAAAAAGTGTGATTTGTGCAGATCCCCACCAATTTCAGCAGGGCTTCCCATAGTGGCAGTTATCCTTTGACTTAGAGTAAATTACAGGCCAAGATCTAACCGTCAAAACAGATTAGCTAATTACGTACAAATTGCAAACAAAAGCACAAACAAAAAAAGTGGAAGAAAACAAGCTATTTTTTTTTCTGCTAATCTTAAATACAGACTAAGACTAGCATTTTAAGGAAGATATTTCATTTCCAGACTATAGAGAGCTATTAATGAAGTTTGCATAATGATTTTAGACAGCTCTTCTCCAATACACACCATATCATAATGTGGACAATAAATGCTTTTATTAACAAGCAGATGAGTTTGCCATTCCTATTCCAAATAAGGATTCTCTCATAATTAGAAATTGCACATTCCCTAGAAGGAAAATTCTTACTGAGTACACAGCTGCAAGGAAACCCTGCTGCAGCTGCACCCTGATTCCTTCAGAAGAGGTCCCCATGGTGTGGAAATTACTTCCAGCAGTGTTATAGGCATACATGCAGTTTACATTTAAAATATATTTCTACCTTTAGTTTTGAAAAACATGGTATACTGAGAGTGCAGTTACAGATTTCCCCCCATCCTTTCCTCTTTGACCCCAAGTTTAGCAGTGTGTGACTGTATGTGTGACTAAAATATAAAGTTGGAAATGATGGAGAAAAACCAAACCATAAACCAGTGAAAACATGTTTGATTTCAAGGGAATACAAAGCACTTTCAAGGATAAGGATAAGTTTCATAAAAAATATCTCAGCATTAAGCAATGAACTTATAACTAATTTAAAGATCTCAGGTAAAAGCAGCCCTTCCTTCCACAGGGTTTTCCTGAACCTTCTATTGCACTTAACAAGAGCTACAAGAGTCCTCCCTCCCTCCCTCCCTCTCTTTCCTTTTTCCTCTCTTTCTCTCTTTCTGTCTATCCACTCCCAAGTTGGTATACAAAAGGGGCTTAACAACCCACAACCATTCTAACAATTTTGGGGGAAATGGTCTACCTAAACCCATCCAATACCCCTCAGGCCAGAAGGGTATTAGAAACCAAAAACACCCTTCAAACCACTCTGGCTTTTAGCTAGACATTTCTGCTTTTTTGCACCCTATAGTGTTTGAATTTTTCCAACACCTTTCAAACGCCCACTCAGCCAAGTGGCAACAAAATGCTCAATTTTGAGACAATCTGGAGATTTTCCCTTGCTCATCACAAAGTTTGTTACATTTTAAAGTGTAAGCCCTTCTTTTCAAACACTTGGTAAACTCATCTGATTTGTTGCCCACTATGGTCTATCTCATTATATAGTAATGTCTATTTCTGGAATCTAATGTGAGCACATTTGCAAGGTAACATGTGAATCACACAGAATCTACAGCTAACTTTTCTATTCACAATGCTGTCAACTTGAGTTTTATATCAAGGAAACATGTTGTGAATATGATAAAGAAGGTCATCTGGGGGCTTTTCAAACTTTTATTTTAAGGCTATCAGAATTTGGGGTAGTCTGTAAAGAAAAAGATAAAGATAGACAACTAGTAGCTCAAAACCAGTCATATATTTACCTAAATATTTAGCTTCCAAGCACCATTTTTCCAGTGTGCTCAGTACTGATTCACACTAGATGTTAAAGACAGTTTAATATTCTATATTACTTTCTCCAGAACATCTCACTCTGAAGGGCAGAGTAATCCCATTAGCATCAGTAGACAGAGGCACGCAAACAAAAAATTCTAAACTGAAACATACCCAATAAAATTTCAAACATTTCCAGTTTTTTACATCCAAAGCTCTTTTCCTGTAAAAAGTAATGCTGGCACAAACATCAAGGTTATCATCTGCTTTCTGCATCTGCCATAGCAACAACCACTTCCAGATTCTCACACCAGTCTTCAGAAAAGCTACTTTAAAGTTCAATTAGATAAAATGCTTCTGAAATAAATAAAAAGAAATAAATGCTTCTGAAAATGCTGAGACAACCATCAATGGGCTTTGCAGGCACAGACCCTGAATAGAAATATCTGTGTGAAATATTTCTATAATATTTAAATACTAGTAATACTAGTAGAACACTAATAATTTCTATTCTTTAGTGAATATCACAATGACTGTCTATGATCAAATTGTACCTATAATGGTAGTTTATGAATGCTGTTTGTATTGAGTAGGTTAAGATATGTAATTTAAAAAATTAATTTTATTCAAATAGGCTATACAGACCTTTTTCCTCTAAAACTCTTTATAGTAACAAAGAAAATCAATCAGTTAATTTAACAGCATCCTACATTTTTGCAGACTCTAGTGGGTGCACTTCCATTTTCAGTAGAGATGGTATGCATTTACAAATAAGAATGAAAATTTTAAACATTACAGAAGATGTAAACCTCTCATTTTTCAGTGGTAATAGAAAACAAACTACCATTAAGGAAGGAAATTTGATTTACAGATAGAACACAATCAAATGCATCACAGTTGTAGGATTTTACTCCTTCCAAACAAAAGGCTGAAAAGCTGTCCATAATGTAATTAATGGAGCTTAAACATAAGTGAGAATTCTGGCCTCCTGTTTGTGTCTATTGGTATTCTTGTCAGCATGTTAGTTAGATACACACAGTTTTGTTGTGATTTGCTGACAGATTTGGACTGTATATATTGCTACCAAAGGATGTGGGCTCAGTTTGCACAACATATGCCTCCACAAACTGGGTTTCCTCTAAGGAGTAAATGAAGGGCATCCATATATACTGTTGCCATTATTTGAGACCTAAGACTCATAACAGTTACTCAAACATTCTTACTGCAAACACCTAAAATAAAGATGGAGAATTCCTGGTAAAAGGGGTTTTGGGTTTTGGTTGTTTTTTTGGTTTTTTTTTCAGGACATATGAAGGATTCAAGCAGTGAGTATTTTATCAACAACAGATACAATTATAAGGACTGTCTACATACACACATCATCATTCTAGCAATCTTATGTCTTTCTTTTGGTTTCTATTAAGGACAGTGACGTGTCCTTCTCTCACTGATAATTCTGCTCTGTCTGATCTCCTGCAATATGAGTATAGATGATTTCCTGACTTTGCATTCTTTACAAGGGCTCACATCCTCTGACTCACAGTCCTGACAAGTTTAGTACACGCCAACATTAGATGAAAGGTGAAAAAAATTCTAAGAAACTACTGGAAATATTCAAAAGCATTAAATAATAATTTATATAGGAAACTCAACTCAGTTCTTTAAAGATTTTTTGTTTACCTTGACTGCCTTTTATAGTGAGAAACAGCCAAAGCAAGGAATATTTTATGACTATTAGGAAGATTTTTGGAACCATTTTAATCAACTCTCTTATCCTACTTGATTGTATACAAAGGAGCAACCATCCTGTGTGTATGGTAATATCTCCATGGTAACCAATTATAAAACATAAGTACAGTATTATGATCACTATTTAGGAAAGGAGGCAATTGAACATGAGGAAATTCCAGTCTCAAATACTTCCATTTCCTTAGGATTTCAGCAATGACATTAAAGGACGGGAATGACCCATGCTGCAATCTCCAAGTTTCAATTAATAATATATAAATTAGAGAATTTATATATTTATACTAGGAAAATAGATAGATAGATAGATAGATAGATAGATAGATAGATAGATAGATAGATAGATAGACAGACAGACAGACATATTTTTTATCATATTATTTTTTTAGGGTAACCTTACTTATGGCTCACCATGAGTATAGTCTTGCAAATAATATTTCCATTGAAGTCAAATTGTCTGTGGGACTATTTATACTCTTAAGGGGCAGCACTTACTTTACAGCATGCATGCTTTAAAATGTTCTGCATATTGTTTTTTGATCTAAAGTATAGTCATACAAAAGAAAGTAGCAGAGGTACCTCAATCCACTTAGCTTTGTGAGAATGCCTGAGCAAAGGAAAGGATCTGATCAGACATTTCCTTAGTTACAGTTATGGACTGTTAATAGGAAGAGAATGAGCACAATATGATTTCAGCAGACTTTTAGGAAAATTGCCTTTTAGGATAAATAACACACATTTGGAGCATATTTAAGTAGGACGAAAGAAAGGTGCCAAAATTTTCTCTTCAATTTGTTGCATTTCATCTTCTCCTGTGTGGGAAGAACCTATCATCTTTCTCTAACTATAAATCTGCTCATTTGAGCAGTGATATCTAGTGCCCTTGCTTTTGTGGAACACAGATTACAAGAACTACAAATATAATTACTTAGATGTGTTTGTTGCAAGATGGACTCACAGCAAGAACCTAAGCATTTTGCCAGTTTGGTTGACTTTTAGGAAAAAAATATTTAAATATTATATTTTATGCAGGCTGAGTGGGAAGTTGAGCCTAAATACCTAACCATTCATACCATGCCAGGATGCAACCATCTTTGCATCCAAGGCAAAGATGATTTACCTTCAGGAGTGAATATTTCTCTTCAATGGTGGCAGAGGGAGCCAACATAACCAGCTAATTTTACAAAGCTTAAAGTTACGTGTCATAAATTCCGACCCCAGCTGCAGTTCAGTGTTTTATTTATTTACAAATAAAAGGGACAGGCTTGCAGAGGATGCATTTCTCTCTGGGCACTTTGTCACTGAGCGGGTTTGTGTCTAAATATCTGCTATTTTGTTCCTGCTCTATCTATTTCCACACAGACCCAGAAGTATATAATCATTGACCAAAGTGCAGACAGCACACCTACATGGCATTTTTCTTGCTGTAGCCTGCTAGGAATAGAAGCAGTTTGAAAAATGCACACTTGCAAGTAGTAGTTTATTTGCATTACTTGTGAAAGTCCTTCAGCTAAATTTCCACACAGCATGCTCATTATGTCCATGCAAGTGTGTCTGTGGAGCTTTTAAGCTTATTGAGACAAATAGTGAAAGTAACAAACAGCGAGAGCTTCCTGTACTGTGTGTAACTAGATTTCCATCTTAGCTTATTCTGAGCTCCCTTAGTGAGTGATCCTTTTAGCCATTTTCATATCATCCTAAACATGCATCAAAGGTTGAGGGGCAGCATTGATTTAAAATCTTTAATTACCAAAAAAAGCAATTTCTTCTAAAATTATAGGTATATTATCAGTGGTAATGTTAGAGAAATTGTGTTGGGTTCAAAAAACAGTAGAAATATTACCATGGACTGCATTGCACACAGGTGAAATTTTCAATATATTTAATTTTTTTTTCTTCTTTCTAAAAAGCATTTCTGAGCTAGGAAATAACCTGTCTGGAAGCAAAAGGTCCTTGGGCAATATTCTATGAACCCTATTATTCCAGAGATCAATCTAAATCATCCAAGGATCCCTTCTAGCCGCCATGAAACTTACAGAAACTACAAGACTTTAATGAGTGCAAGTGTATACATTAAATATTCTTTAACAGAGCCACATATTTTAAAGATCATTATGTTAATTTGCTATGAACTTCTAGAGTAAGCACTTATCAAAACTTTAACATAATGAGATATAAAAAAAATCTTACTAAGAGAAAATATAGATTTTAAGATTGCAAGTAATACAAATCCAGTACTCTCAGGCAAACTGTCTTGGAGGTTACTACCCTTCATAATTATTAATTTTATTTACTTATTATTTTAATTATCCCAAATTGAGATTCCAATCACTTTGTCCAATTAAGGCATGTTTCTTAAACCCTTCCTTTTGTTAAAAATCTGTAAATAAATATCTATTCTAAATAAGCACCTACCACACTCATGCTGTTCAATGAGATCACATACCAATATTTTGTTATTGGACAGCAATTCCTCAAACTCTTCCTACAAAGGAAACATTAGTCATACCCGGTGTTTTTCTGAAAATTACAAGCTAACATATCCTTCTTAAAAACAAAGTCACAAATTCAAGTCACTATTCACCCACTAGTTCCCTGGTGATTCTGTTTGAAATAGCTCATTCCTTGATATAGATGTTTTTCCTTTTACTTTGTATTACACACTATGAACCTGTATACAGGCATATATGTGTATGTGCTTTACATACATGCATATATGTCTATATTCTGCTTGCAGGATCTCCTTGCACACATTTAAGGATGTGCAAATAAATAAGTCCAGAAAATGGCTATACAGTTATTTCCAGAAGTAATGAAACTGCACTGTAATATGTACCTTAAGTTCTACCTTTGCAGATGGTCTTTGGGATCACACGAGGGTTAATTCCAAGAAAAAAAGCACTGTACTGTGTAGCATATGATTGACAGCTCATTAGGGCTTTCTTTATCATTGTTCAGATCCACTTCTGTTGTTACATACAACTTTCTGAAGTCACCTTCTGAATTCCACTATAATTGACATTGTACATAAACCTCTAAAAATTCTACTCAAAATTTTGTTTTGTTTCCAGACTTATATACAGATGTGGTAGGAGACTTACTATGTTCAGCAGTCATGTCATGTTGCCTGCCTTAACTCTTAGTTCTTTTAAAAGGAAAATAACCTTTGAAATAATATTGATGCCCTTTGGATCAAACCTATTTTTATTTTTGAAAGATTAATTAAAATGTATTTTGTTAATATTCACATTGGCAAATTAGCCCATATTGCAACTTAAATCCAGTCTTTTTGTCCTTTAACCTGTCACCAGGATTACATTTTCACTGATGAAGTGACAGGAAGACAGAGCAGAAAGACTTCAGCAGCTCAGCATGGTTCTCGTACTATGTAAGATTTTGAAGCTGTAACACAAAGTTCTTTCAGGTTTTGTACAGCTGAGTACATAAAAGAGTCTTTTTCCTGGAGACTATTGGTTATTTTGAATAGTTCAAAGGCATTGACTTTTATATCTTATTATTCAAAACAGAAAGCTATACCACTTGTTTGACATGTTATGTCAATTACCACCAAAAGCCTCAAATCTGTGAATCAGCAGTGCAAATGTGGAAAGGTCACCACAACTCTTATCAGGGAGAAGCCATAACTGTTGTTTCTCTACTAGGTTTTTGAGTCAGAAGTCACAGCAGTTTAAATGAAGGCTTACTTGTAAGGAAGTTTTATTTTAGCTTTCACCTTATGTTTCAATCTCCTTTATTCCCACCTTTACATTGTATCACAGCTGCCACACTGAAGGAAACTTACTGTCTCTCCTGAAATTCAAACACTAGTCTGGACTGAACAATGCACTATGAAAAGAACCTGACATTGCTTGCTTACCTTTTTTTTGGCCTTTTTTTAAGTAAAAAGCTTAATACAATTGTAGGTTTCAAAGCTGAGTGATAAATTTTTTTAAGTAAAAACCTTTATGCAGGGGATCACATCACTGTGACGCCTCACTGTACTGTCACCATCTGCAACCATACAAGAAATAGATGATGCACCCACTTTGGAGAAAAAAAAAAAAAAGAGACAAACAAACAAAGAGTCCAACAATGAAGAGAAGAGTTGGCATTGCCATAGTATTTTTCCAGCATGTCTGAGCACAGCAGTTAGCATGAGTTGTGCCTGGTTAGCATAGCTGTCAGCATAACCACGTGAGCTAAAGCCAGCTTTTCCTGCCAAAAAAAAAGTAGCAGGGTTTAGGAAATGTTTTGTATAAATAAAAACAGACAAAATGTGATCAATCACCTGTCCCAAATAACAGCTTGCATCTTAAATAGGTTTTGTGTGCTCAATTAAGCACAGAAACAAACTATGTCAACAATTTGCTGACGATGAAGAAGTACAAAAGCATGAATGAAATGTTCAAACTGTGAGCACTGCCAGAAATGCCAGCAAATAAGGAAAAAAATCACATTTTGAACAGACTAGCCATCAACAAGTTTTTCTCTACCCAATCCTATAACTGAGGACACTTAGTTGGGGAATGTTGCAGTTTGTCTACAGTTTCTGTAAAAGCTTCTGGGAGGGAAACTTCATGACCCTGCAGAAGCATCCAAAATCACCAGGGAAAAGGAAAGAGCCCACAAGACCCCATAACTATGCCTCAAGGACTGTGCAGGGCCTGACTGACATTATTCACCCACCCAGCTTCTTTCCAGGACTGCATAATCTCTCCTAAAAAGATGACAAGTCAAAATATTTACCTTCTAAACCTGAAAAACTCTTGTTTATTTTTCAGAATTCTAGTAATTATTAACAGGTACATATTGCCTAGAACCTATTCCAAAGGTATGTGTAGGGGTATGTGTACCCCTATTCCACACAAAGGTAAAAAATACTGTTGTCATACACATGGCACATATTTATAGACACAATGATGAAAACCAGTGTTTTCTGATATGCCAAATGCTTCATGGGAGGGCACCTGAATTTATGTAAATTCATGACTGAAAAAACACATTCTTCCAATGTGCAATATGTCCCTCAAAGTAGTATCACTTATTACTGCATATTAAAATATTCTTATGAATGTTAATACCATTGAAGATAATTTGGTTGTTTGGGTTTTTCTTGTAACTGAAAACAATGTTGATAAAATATTTAACAAGTGAGTTAATATTTTTTTCAAAAACATTATTTTATTGTAAAAATACTTCTTAATACTTCTTACACAATAGAGATAAAATTCTGAGTGACATACTACTTTAAAAAAGAGGGAGAAAATTTACTGTTCAGTCTGGTCTAAAAAATGTCACTACCTATTATGTTATGGTACATAGTCATATACAAATTACATAATCTTTTGAAAAATCCAGCTGCATCCAACTAGATCAACTGTTTAGATCAATTTAAAAAATCAGTAAAACCTAATTTTCTCAAGTGAAATCACTGCTACCTTGAAAAAAAACCCCAATTTTTAAGTAAGAAGATTTAGACTATGTCTATTTCTAAACCCAAAGATGCATCCTGGTTTCTTTTGAAATGAAAGCTGTGCACTTGATTGCCTCCTGATTCCTTCGTAAGATAAGATCTAGCCAAGCATCAATCGTTTTTCAGACCTGGGAGACCTTGCCATGGAAATCTTGGTACAGCAGAAAATAGTTCTGAAAGTTTCTGGTTATGTATATGCATCATTTTAGAATACACTCAGCTCCATTTTTAACATCTTTGTAATTAAAATGTTCCAATGGTTTCTTCTCTATTTTTTCCTGAAAAAATAATTTTCAGCACAATGGATTGAGATTTCTTCATTGATCAATGGGAATGGAAAAGACCCAGGACCTAAGCTGCTGGAGAGCAGCATAACAGTGGTTCAGAACACCTCTGTGGCCTCAGCCTTGAAAAGGTTGATTGGGAGCACAGAATGACAGAGTGCATTCTGAGCACGGGGAGCCAACCTGCAGCACTGCAAGACTTCATTAAAATAAATGCTTGGGGGCTTTGTATGTCCCAAATGAAAACTTTAGTTTCCTATCAAATTTAAAGTTTCATGCTGTTCAAAAGTACATTTCAGTATTTTGGTATAATAAAACAAATAAAAAAAAGAATTCTATTTCCTTTTCCTATATGCTTTTTAGTTCATCATCTGAACTAAATATCAGTTATTCTTACAGTTGCACTTGCAAGTTCTTTAGAAATTTTTGATTCTGTAAAATCTACTGTATTTTGTATAATTCCTAGCTGATTTACATTGGTTCAGGCAGATTAGGTTAATCAGCTCTGAACAGCTATTTCATTATTTTTCCAAAGTTAAGCTGATGGGACTAGTTTTAATGGAAGTATCAAGGTACAGTGAGGAGTGCTGCTCTTTCTTTTTTTAACTAGTTTTTTTTATTTTATTTATTTCATTTGATGCTAAAATAAATGAAAATAGAAAAGGGACAGAATTTCTATGCAAGATTTGTTAGCCCAACACTGGGAATTTGGTAAAACTTAGGAAATCTGAGGACTTCATCAAACTGAGTAGGAAGCTTAGAGTTTTGCTTAATGGTTCTACATCCAACCTATGTTTAAGTTATTAAATGCTGGACTTAAAGGATAGAGACACATAATCCTGGCTTCTGTTATAGCTGTTTAGCCCAATCAAAAGTTACTTTATCCTGAGTTGTGTCATTTCATTAATTATGAATTTTCATCTGTGATGCTTCTCTTCCTCACTGTTTGAACAGAAAACCTTGAGTCACAGCTCAGACATACATGTCTAATTTTTAGATAAGATGACACCTAACATAAGAGCTTATATTTTTTTTCTTCTTTCCTTACACTAATTTATAATCCTAATTATTTAGGTTTCAAGAAAAAGAAGTACATTCTGAACACCATCCCTACAGTAGCCATACATGATGATGGTGTCTAAAAATTTATCAGCTTACATATATTTATGTATTTATTTATGCAATAATTTTTTAAAACACATCTCAAATACCTGCTTTTAGTTATTGTTTGCAGGTTTGCATCTCTTTATAGAAAAATGTATACATTGTAGTATCTGTAACAATAATAAGAATAAACCATAAAGGTTGGGGTTTTTCCTCATTAATGTATTTGATTTTATATTCCTATGAATTCAAGTAATACATTTATTAACTTGAAAGTTGTAGAAAACATTTAAAGACACCTTTTATAAGAGCATACAACTTCAATTTTCATTTGGAGTTTCAAAGTGGGTGAAAATTCTCTGCATTTTCTTGTACAGATTTCTTCAATGTTTAAGTATTCTTAAATTGCAGATGTAAAATATGTTCCCAACCAGGTCTTTCAGAGAATATAAAAGATTACTCTCTACACCACACTACAAATTCTGAACATATTAATATTGATTTTTTACCTTTGGGACAGGTTTGAAAATAAGATAAGAAATGCAAAACTAATTCAGTGAGGCTATGTGTATTAAAGGTCGTTTATATTTAATACTGCTCTTTCAAAAGGAACTTCTTGCAAACATTCTACTTATACATATTAATTTAATGATAACTCTGGCTTTTTAAATGGAAAAATGAAAAATAGGGTTGGTAGAGGAGACTTATTTGCTATATTGGAAATCAGGACTCAAAACTGATTTGCTTGAATATAAATCTATTTTTTTCTTCATAATGTATGCTTAAAAGAAAAAGAAGAAGACTTACAGAGGCTTTTACTTCAAGAAGTGCACCATTTTATGTATTGCTCAATCAAATAATGAGAATGGGAGGGAGTAACAACACTCCTTTACACCACTCAGAAGTTCATTGAACCCTTTAAATGGGCAGAGAGGTGTGTGCAATCAGCATCCTTGGAGGCTTATTTTCACATTAATGGCAAGTAATAACAGGAAGTTCATAGGTGTGTAATTGCAATCTCACAACAATGATCTGGAGGCAATGCTGAATGCTGACAGTAAACACACCTCTCTCTGGAGCAAACAAAAGCTGGTCAACATGCACCTATAGTCCAGTTTTCATAAGAATTATTCTTTTACATTTCATTCAAATGCTGCTTTCATGTTTCCCAATTTTTTCTTTCTTTGCTTCTTCCTCCTTTGCTTTTCTCCTCATGGCATTTTTTCCTAAAATTATTCTGTTTCTGTATTACACCTTCCTTTCATCTGGCCCCTGCTTCTGCCTCTTTTTATCTAAAACACACAGAACAGAAGACAAAAGGAATCAACAAAATTCTTAGTGAAGCTGGAAAGATTAATTTATAAGAGAGTGGTTCAGTTTAAACTAGCAGATTCAGTTCATAGAACTAGCAGGCTGAGATGAGAATTAACACTTTGTGAGTTTGCACACATGAAACAGTAAGGAATTAAGGATTAAGACCAAGCAAGCAAATGGATAGGTGAAGCATGAGTACAGCCAGCACAGAGCTTAGGGAGACAATCTTTTTGGAGAACAGAATAAAGGGGATTGGAAATTGAAAGCCTGTTGCGTGGGAAGCATGCTGGTTTCAGATTGGTGAAGCAGGCATGTGCAAGTGTTTCAGGCATTGATACAATTGATACTGGTTCCCTGGAGAACAGAGTAGTATCTCTCAATCCCACAGATTGATTAGAACAAAAGTAAATGGTACAACTCGATGGTAAGGTTTTGTAAATTTATGATTCAAAATCATGACATAAAATAGTTCACAATAGTTTTATTTTAGACACCTTCGACCACCATTTTAATTATTTTTCTTTTCAGCTTTTTATTATGTTATTTATTCTAGGGTAGCCTTTCCTGCCCTTCCACTCACAGACAGTTTCAGTTCTAAATTGCACTTACTTCATTCAGGCCAGACAGTAGGAGCCATTATTCCATCTCTCTGTCAGTCTACTACCTGTCAACAGCAGGTGTCTCTCTGCCTTTCTGGCCATCTAAAGCTGACGTTTTCTCACACAGATTAAGAGTAAGAAACAGGTAGCTCTGAGCAAGATTCTGGAAAGCTTTGGCATTACTGTCTTTTTTTAATGTAGTGCTAAAATTATGGCATGTGTAAAGGAAAAAATGGAGCATGATAATGGAAAAATCTATATGACAGTGAAAGGGCTGGATTTGAAAAGGTTTCAAATTGTTTGAAATCCAGAAAGAAATTCTGGATGACTCTCAATCAAATTATTTCACAGTTTTATTGCTTGAAAAGAAATTTGGCAAATAATTTTCAAAGTCTATATCTCAAGGAGCAAAGAAAAGAGTGTTGACATCAGTCTACATTCATAAACACAAAAATGATTTTAGGTGCTTCATTTCTGAACTGCTGAACAACATACCAATATAACTATATATGGGGAACTGCATTCAAGTAAACACCTTTGAGATACAATTCCTTTATATTATTCAGTTGAGTTGTCAAAACCAGAAACACCAAAACTCAATTACTTCCTGGAATGCAGTCTGAAAATTAGGTAAAAATATAAATATATATATATATATATATATATATATATATATATATATATATGACTTTTTCTTTAAAAAAAAAAACCATCAGTGCTCTCACGTGCCAATATTTCTTTTCCAAAAACAGCTATTAAATGAATAAAGTATGTAATCAATTTTGGTTAAATTTGCCAAGTTGTTCGGTTTATTTAACTAAAACGCTGATAAGTTTTAATGAAACCGTAAGGCTGTTTTTAGTTCAACATTAATTGCTTGATATGTATCTTGTAAGTTAAATTAGATCTTAATATTAGCTGATAATGAAAAAATGGATCACAATAATAATAACAGGAAAGTCATTATGATAACATTAATTATTATAATCATTGTGTCTGTCAGTATTAAAATCATGCAATGGCATTAAAATGTTACCAGACTGAGGTCAGCTTTATTCTCTTGCTGAAGTCTTTGTAACATGAAATTTAAAGCTGTGGAAAGCAACAGTGAAAGAGCATCTCTTATGCACATAAAATGGTTTTCAATTAGCAGGTAGCTGGAGGTGAACAGTAACTGGTAGGTATTTCCTGAGCATTTTGTAACTTAGTTATTCTGAAAAAGAAATATAAGAGAGAAACTTTTCCAAGCTGTAGCTGTCATGTCCAGAGACTCTGAGCTGCTCAGCCTAATTTAAGTCTCATTATGCAACATATTTGTTTAGGAAATAAGCGTACTAAGGTGTTCTTTAAGCTAATTGCTTATATAGAACACAGAAATTTTCTTTGAGTAACATAATGAAGCTTTATGAGGTAAATCCAGCTGAGACAGCAACAGACAAAAAAAATCTAGTTACCAGAGACGTCAAAGACAACTGGTTGAAGTGATAAGATTGGTCTAAACTACTCCAAATCGAAATACTGCAACACCTCTTGAATGTCTAGAACAGGATATAGAGAAGAGATAACTTGACTTGCTATATCTTTTAAGACAAAGTACCTTCTGCCTGTTAGTGGTATTATTTCTTTTCTTAAATAGTCTTTAACTGATCAATTTTATTTAATGATTTTTAAGGGGTTTTGGGGGTTTTTGGGGGGGTTTTTTGTGGGTTTTTTTTTTTCCCCCACAGGAATATCCAGTAACCATACCTATAGTGCAATACCGAGATCAGCATATAAATCTAACTTTGAGCATATAAATCTAACATAATAACCCTTTTATCCAATATGATGGAAACTGGCTACATTGTATGTATACACATTTTCAGATAAACACTACAACACAAGCAAACTGGTTGTAAAATAATATGACAAATTATGAAGCTTTAAAGACATTTCCTTTAAATCTCATCTTAATGAAACAGTAAATATTGCTTTCTCATTTCAATGTAAGGACACAGGATCTGTATGAGATCTTTGTTTCTGAAATTATTATGGTGCTTTTACTGCCCATAATTAAACTCCACGTTACGTGCAATTTAAATAGATTGTGCTTCATTGTACCTGTATGCATTTGTATGCAAATATTAATAAAATTGGAGAACAATTAATGATATTAGTTTCAGGGGTATTTAATCTCTAAATGCTGCTTTCCTGCCAATGTAGACATGAAGTACTTAATTTTAAATGACACCACCTGCTCTTACCTATAAGTGAAATGAAAAAGCTGCCAAATAGCATGTTGGGTATTAACTTTCAACCTTTTCTTTAATCAAGCATTCCTCCATAACATTAGAAGCCAACAATCTCATGGAATGAAAAGCACCATAGTATATGTCTGCAATTCAATTTCAAACCCTCATTGTGATGTTTGACTTAATACATTTTTTCCTTACTATTTTCTTTTAGTTGCAGGGTGGGTCACCAATTACTTCAAGAAGACATACCAGATAAATGCCCACACCTCATTCTGACAATGCCAGTGAAGATAAACAAACATTTATAAATGAAGGCTTCTCTGATTTTAGCTGGGTTTAAGTTCAAGGCCTATACTCAAACCTTCTCTTTCCAAAATGTGAGACTGTAAGGACATCAGTGAAAGAGGAAAGA
The DNA here is from genome assembly GCF_012460135.2 of Molothrus ater. NCBI lineage: Eukaryota > Metazoa > Chordata > Aves > Passeriformes > Icteridae > Molothrus > Molothrus ater. Next base: position 27,349,770 of record NC_050482.2, on the reverse strand, counting down.
CATTTTAAGAGCTAAAAACCATACCGTTTGAGAAGCAGATATGAACTTGTCCATAGAAGTGCAGAGGAAATGTAGCTTTGGGCAACAGTGCATAAGGCAGGTTTTGAGGGATACTTTTGTTATCTTTGTGCTTGCGGGTTCCTTTTCCCCCTAATAAACTGCTAATAAAAAGGTAAGATCCAGTACACTGTCATAAATTTTCTTCTATGTCCTTAGTGTCACATTTGATAGCTTGTCCAACTGTTTATCATCATATATAGAACTGCCTTAGCAAAAGAAAAATCATCCTACGAGCACTTTGCATGATAGAAAATAGCAAGATAACAACCCTTTCAGGTTATGACTAGTGGCAAGAAAAGCCATAGTGATGTTTTGCAGCAACCCCTCAAAGCCTGTTTATATCTGCCTCTCCTTGCTGAAGAGGCTACAAATACTTTTACAGCTACACCAAAGTCATTTTCACTGCTAAAGTTCCTCATCCAACAACACCTCAAGTTTAACAGGCATGCTGCTGTATGTTTCAACAGCACACAGGCCAGGTTTTATGCCTCATATTTGTTCATGTATACAGTATTTGTTTCTGATAAGCCCACAGCCTTATTTTTCATAAACATCACACTGTTCTGTAGGTGGGAAGTATCACCTGCAGGAATTTGAATAGGAATACAACCTTCCTCTTTTCCTGAATCAAAACAAAATTTCCTCTGTGAATGTTGAGTTCATTCCCTACACAAACTGTTTTCAAATTCCTGCATTAAAAGTGTCATTTTTTACCTTGGCATAGTCTCCTGATAAAACACTTGCTGAAGTCAATGACTGTCTTCCCCAAGACAGTTTGTACTAGACAGAGTCAGAAAATCTTAAAAAAGATCATTTAGATGCCCTGGAAGATTACCCTACCTGAATATTTCCATACTTTGACATACTGCTCAGATAGGCATATAGGAGTGATCATTTATTTTTCTGCTATGCAACCAAAAAGTAATAAAAGACCAGATTCTGGATATCTCAGAGTTTCTTCATAAAATCTTATTTGTAATAAAAAGCAAAAGTGGGTCAAACAAATTTATTTAGCAATTCCACTCAAAAAGCATAGGAATTACTCTTTATGCAGTCATTCATAGCTGTGACCTAAAGACATAGGGTTCTCCTAGCAAATTTCACAGTAGTCACTCAAGTTCCTCTTGAAGGTACAGAAGAGAGTTGGGCTCCTGGACTGTAGTTCCCAAAGCTCACTGTGTTGAGCACTGACTGCCTAAATCAGTGAAATGGATGCAGGAAAAGGAAAAGAAGGATTGATGGAAGCTCTGAAGGGTAGCAGGCATGCCATGTCACACATCTAAGACTCCATGACTGAATTCCTGTGTTTTAAAGCTCAGTTTTAGCTACCTTTGATGCCAAATACTATTTTTCTGACTGGGCAGAGACCCAGTTCTAACAAGAGGGACAGACCAGATTAGTACATAGCTCAGCAATTAAGATACTCATAAGATGTGGAAGTGAAGTATTCAAATCTCTTCAGGCTGAAGAAAGCCTTGAAATCATTGATAAATGTTTCTCCTTCACATGCTTGAACATTTCAAAAATCAGGAAACTTAAAATACTTAGAGACCTAGACAAAAGGAACACATCTAAATGTATCCAAGGCAGATTTTGCATGAAAAAAAACAGGCACCAGTAGTGTCTTAGGCATCCAAACAGTTCCCCCTCCACTCTTCCAGCATCTAAACATATTGAGTATTGGTGGTGTCTATTAAATACCCTCAGAAAAAGCCTAATTCTCACTATTGTAAATGGTTTTAGCATTTAGCTTGTCAAGGGGATAGATGCTGCCAGAGATAAAAGAATAAGCACCAAAGTGTCACAGACATATTTTGTGAAAAATCATTTTGCCAGGATTTTTTCTCCTGAGAAGTTGAGAAGCCTCAGAGGAAAAGAAAAACAATAATTATCTGCTGCTGTGGAATGCAACAGGTGCAGCTTTGATTGGTCCATGTGAAATTGTTTTTACTTGATGACCAATGACAGCCACCTGTGTCGAGGCTGTGAGCAGTCACAAGATTTTATTGTCATGCCATTCTTTCCCTTGCTAGCCTTCTGATGAAATCCTTTTCTCTCAATTCTTCAGTACAGTTTTAGTATATCATTTTCTTTTAATATATATCATAAAATAATAAATCAGCCTTCTGAAACATGGAGTCAAGATTCTCATCTCTTCCCTCATCCTGGGGACCCATAAACACCACCACACCAAAGTACTACTAAACTTGTAGAACATTTGTGATTAGGAATAATTTAGGATCTCGTACTAGCAAAGACATTTTATCATTAAGCAGAACTTGCATGCTCTTTTGAGAGGTTGCATATGGACTAAATACATGCCCCCTTAACAACCTCTGACAAAGCATTAGAATGCTGGTGCATTGCACAGAGCTGATCTACAGTAGCAAGAGGCACAAAGCTCAGGGAAGTCAAACACTGAAATTACAAAAAAATGGTATTATATTTGAAGAGGTGAGAGAGTTGAAAACTGATAAATCATAATTCAGGGTCAGGCACTTCTTATTTTTAACCTACGGGCTGAAATTCTACTTTACGTGTTAGGAAAAATGAATAGCTCCTTCAGGGGATACCTAAAAATTGTTTACTGTTTTCATCACTTTGCCACAGTTAATACTCACAGCACATAATATATTACCTAGCAGTTTAGAATTATTGCTTTGCAGCAACTTCATAGTGCTTGCTTCAAAAGAAAACATGATACATGCCACATAAATGATAAATGATGACAAGAACAAATAAAAAATATATTAGTGGTATTTTAAATTTCAAAAAGTTCCAGTCTATTCTGTTTTGTCCTGCACTTGTCAATAATATATGAAGGCCTTTTCAGTAACTGCTATTTCTAATAGTAGAAGGTATTTAAATGGACCTTTCACTAGACTTTAAAGCATTTCAATATTTTAAACATACTTGTAGAGAAGACATATGAAAAATGAACATGTATAGCCATTAACTTACCTTCCAAAGGTCAAATGGAAAATCTAAAACAAATCAGGACATTGAGTGCAGCTCCTCCAAATGTATTTTGGAGCTTTCTTTCACCTAACTAAACTGTTTGTTACTTGTCTCATTTTCCCACTTCTTACCTTTCATCTTAGGACCTACCTTTCTTTGAAAGCAATTATAAAAGGATGAAATTATATGAACTTATTGCAACCAGCTTCACAACTTAGAAATTCAAATATTGAGGTTGTTCTCCCCCTGAATTTCACATACTAAGAGGTACCTTCAACACTTTAGACTAAATCTCTGTTTAAAAAGGGTAAAATATTTAGGGCCTATAAGCTCTTTTTTTCTTAATGACCATAAAAACAGCAACCAAACTTCAATGTCTCACAAAATTTGAATCTTCATCAACATCATATGCATCCTTTGTGCAAAATAATATTTCATTAAAAGAATTGCATGTTGATATTAAGAAAAGAAATGCAATTAATCATTCTTTGTATGAAATGTTCTCCAGTCACTGTCAAATTCAATTTTATCAGCTGTACTGAAGCCAGAGTACATTCTGAATTTTTCACTTCAGGGCAGGAAATGGAGAATCTCTAGAGCTGTCTGAACAATGATGAGCTGTATTCTGATCCATTGTGTTCCAGTAGAGGTTTTAAAACTAATATATTATCATATACTATCATTCCTGGCTATCAGTTTCATAGTTTATTGCAGTTTCAAACATGTGGGCTGATAAAGCATTGGAAAATCTGTGAGGGAGTTTTCTGTTGGCATATATAGTCAGATTTCCTACCTTTCTTATACCTAAGGTTTATAGCCTGAGTTTTCCTAAGGAACATCCAGAAACTGCAAATAAGTATGGTAGAATATTTTCAAAGTTCACAGAAAAAAATAATATAATTTCAGATAAATTACAAGCTTTGATAACTAATATTTCTATACACCACAGTTTACATATTTTCTGTCTTTTGCGTTCTATATAAGATTAGGCCTAAATACACTAGTACACTAAAAACATTTGAACTACTAAAGCCCACAGAGATAATTATAGCTAAAGTACACATTTAGATATCCTGTTAAGGCTTATTTTTTTCTAAGTAGAACAGTTCATTTCATTAACTCTTATTTCCCTGTTCATAGATACAGACCTATTAACACAAATGGTCAGGTTTTTTTAAAATATGTATCGATTCATGAGCCTAAATGAAACATCAACATCTAAAGTTACTGCATTGTTGTGAATATACTAAGTTCATTAATTAATGATTAGTAGCCTCTAGGAGAAAGTTGTGCTTGAAAATTGAGGGGTTAGAATTTAAAGAGAAATTATTGATTTTTAGGAACTAAAGGCTTAACTTAAAATATTCATACAAAGAAGGAGTCAGCGCTCACCTTCATTTTAGCTAACTACACAAGTTTAGAGCACTTAAAGTGCCTGTTCTAAAGGAGAAACCTATCCAGCCAAGAGAAGGAGGCAAAATATCCCTCAAACAGATAATGGAGCTGAGAGTGAAAGGATGTATGTCACAAGAGCTGCAATAACACAAGCAGGTAGGAGAGACTCCATAACTGAGACAGGTCTTCCCTGTATGTAATTACATCAAGGACCTTAAAGTAACATGGTACCAGGGCATATGAAATGTATCACAACTTGTAATTACCTAAAGCCTTCTATTTTGTGTTGGGCCTTCTAGTTCTACGATACAAATTTCTACCTTCCTGTTTCATGCAGTCAGTTTCTCATAGATGAAGAAATCTTTTGTTTTCTTCAAGGATGTGCAATCCATATGTATATATTTCACGCACACAACTTTAATTAAGTATTTGATTATGAAGTAAAATTCTTTCTGAAATATGCTGGGAGGACATACATCTCTAGACTGCACTCAAAGTGAGAGGTTTTTCCCCAAATATTGTTGGTCCCCGCTGGCAACTTGGCTGCTGCTTTCCTAGTAACCACAGTGCAAGCACTGGTGCCAAGTCCCTAAAGACATTTCAGAATATGGGCACTGTGGACATTTGGAAATCCCAGGTTTCACAGTGGCAGAGCATACTGGGACTTTGAGAAGAACAGGAGTTCTATGTAGCCCAGTTGCCACACTTTTTGTCAATGGAAGATGGGGCAGGAGGGCTGAGGATGGTGCACATGCAAGTCTCATCCAAACATCCTGCTGCGATGCAGCTGGGCATGTCCCCAACCCTGTGATCTGGAAATAGCTGGCATGCACACACACTAAGTGGCTGCCAGAACTCAGCCCTTCTGTTGTCCAAACCTGTGCACATTATATCTCTCTCATGTGGTGCTTATGATGCCAGTGGCAACAGGAGTGATGTCATGCTGGTGCTAATTCTACTGAGTTGCTTCACAACTATGGACACTGATAATGAGGGGAAAAAAACCAGAGGAATCTAATAAAGGGAGGTGAACAGGAAACATGACTACAGATAAAATTCAATTTTGACAGAGGTATAATATTGTCTATTCGAAGGAACAATGCAAATTACTTACATATTGTGCCTAGATCTAGCAACTGTAATTAGTCACAGAAAAGACAACACAATTGTAATGTAATAAAAAGTAAAAATATTGATCTGTTGAACTTTTAAGTACTGACAAGAAAATAGAAGCAAACAAGCCTGTATGTCCTCAGAGAATAATTTCAGTCACTGTACTTAAAAATAAACTACGTTTTTAATATTATGGGTGAATTTATTGATTTCAAAAATCACTATACAGTACCATGCATGGAAGACACAATTTTACACGTCCATATCTACACCAAAAAATCTGTTCTTAGCTCAAGTATTACCTAATCAGTGCCAAAATGTTATAGGTGTAAAAGTAATTGCATAATAAAAGGGTGAATCTCACAGAATGGTGTCATCTCCTGTCTGGTCTCCTTACCAAGTACCACCATTTCCATTTCATTGCAACGATGCTATAAAAGGCTTCTAAAGTGCCTTTAGGTTTAAAAAATAATAGCACAGTGATAATCTACTGGGAGATCTGTAGTTTTACTCAGAAATTCAGGTTAAAATGAAGATAGATACATAATGACATCATTGCCAAGATGAAAAAATTCTGAGAAGATTAACAAAATGTCCTATCAATTGTAAATAAAGTAGAAAAAACAAACAAGCAAACAAAAAACTAAGAAGACAGGAAAATAGTAGCATATATATTTTTTTTGTCTCAGAGCTACTTCTGACATTAAAAAAAATCTGCATGTCTAAGCAAAACATTCTGAATACAGATTACATGTTTTAGACATACTTTTTATCAAATCTTATCTAAAAAACTTTTCAGTCTCTGGGCTATGTTTAAATAAATATTAAAGAACATTCTTCTCATTTAGTGTTTTTAATTTATGCTTTTTTTAGGTGGTTTTCTTGGTGTGTTTTTGTTTGTTTGTGTGTTTGGGAGGGTTTTGTGTGGTTTTGTTTGTTTGTTTGGTTGGTTAGTTTTTTGTTTGTTTTTTTCTTGGTATTGTTTTCTAATAGAGCAAAGGATATTATAATGTCCACAGTTCACTTGCAAAATCCAAGCTACTACACTGACAAATCCCCAGGGATAATACATGGCTTCTGTGGATTGTAGAGTAAGGCAGATCTTTCCTCTAACAAATGCAAGCTTGCCAAATATGCAGTCATAAAAGTTGAAGACTTGCAGAGTTTCTGTGGAGTAATATGGACTAGATTTAAATTTCCTAATTTTTTCAAGCTTAATCACACTTCTTGTAACTCTTGTTTATGCATTTTTCAAACTTTATTTTCCTTTTAATCTCTTTGATTGGGAAAATACTGAGTTGTCTCATACCCTTCCATATAGCTAACTAGCTCTCTTTCATGCAAAAATCTGTCCTTTATATATTTACCATGAGCTATTACAGGAGCATAAGATGCCATGCCTCTTTAATTGCTATTAAGACATAAAGCCTGGTTTAGTTACCTGTCAAGTAGAGTGTATTCTAATAGAGAACAATGACAACAGCAATAATAACAAAGATTTTACAGATTATTAATTTAAACACAATTTGTCAGCCAATATTGCAGGAGCATTTGTATGCAGTGTTCCACCACAGACATATAAATATAAGCAAAGGATCCTCAGTTGAGCCTGAACAACTTAACTATGGCATAAAAATATATTCCACTTTGTTCAGCAGGGTGCAATATAAGAAAGAATTTGAGATAAGCAATTTTCCAATTTTAGTGATTTGGATAGAATTGGATGTATATACAACTTCACTGCCTCCCTGAAACTTAACAGCAAATGAGTCTACAGAACCTAATTCTGGAGTGGAAATCTCACAGGGATACATAGCTTGTGAAAGCTGTGTGAGTTGGCTTGTTGCAGTACAGCAATAAAAACTGAGAACAGCCTCATGCAGGACTCTAGAACTTTTGGTACTAGTCAAAACTGAGTCTGTGAATCAGAAAATGTAAAAAAACTTAACATGAATGTGGCCAAATGCTTTTGGAATACACAAAAGATTCCTTAAAATTTTATATCTCATCTGGATGAAGTTTCATTTGGTTCCAGTTCTCACCATATTGGTAAATACCTATAGAACTAGATTTCTAATTAAACTAAATAAATCTTAATATTTAGAAGTATTTCTTTCCTTCTTGAGTGAATTTGAACATGAACCAATCTCAGTCATAGCCAAGACTTAACTAAACACTTGTCCACAGTGAACATTTACCAAGTTGCATTTCTGGGCAGATAACAGAAGCATCACACTTGCAATTGGGACCTTACATTAGCATTATCTCTACATAAGCACATTTTATTTATTTGAAAATGAAACCAAATTAATGAAAGCTTATATTTCCTTTTCAATTTCTATGTAAATTACCATTCACTTCATAAGTTTATATGTATCCTACACAGTAAAATGGTATTAGCAAATCCTTTCAGTAAATCTTTCTAAATGCACTATAACTATGGACTGTTTCCAATTTTAAATTCCAATGTAGTCTCAGAATGTTCTTATATTCAAGTACAAGTCTCTTTAGCATGTGCTTCAAAGGCCTATTCTCATGCCCATGGAAACAAATTAAATTGCAACATTAAGAATAATTAATATGTATTATTTTAAATTTGCAAGCCAACTGTTATATTGACTATACCTTTTGAAATTTATTATCTGTGATTCATGTTTCTTTAAGAAATTTCCCTTTATGACACTCATACATTTTTTCCATCTGTTGCTTCAATTCACTATTTCCTGTTAGACAATACTTTGAATTTTGGTAACTTTTAGAAATTGATGGGCATAAAATATCTGGAACATGAAAAGTTGTGTCACAGTAGGATTTATTGACTCAGCAATTAAGCTTGTAAGAGAATGGGATCACAGTATTCTTAATAGCTGCTCCACATTTTTAAACTTCTTTCTAGATATTTACTTCAAAATTAGCTCGCCTAAAGTTAGAAACCTGTGAATGGTCCATACTCTGATTCAGAGCACAATTGAAAGATGAAATGCAGGATCATGACAAGGCAGATACTAAGCCTTGTCTCATAGGAATGGTTGGCAGAAAAGCTGAAGAATTCACTCAAAAATAAGAAATTATTCCATTTATTATAAAAATTGAGTTACAAGGAATGAAGTCATGTGCCCAGCAGATCCAAGCCTGACATTTGGATGATTTTACAGCACAGCCCTACCCCTCTGTCTTAGTCTGCTACTGTCACCCTCACAGTTCAACATACAGAACAGCTCAATTTGCAGACAAAAGAAATAAGAACAGCACAGAAGCAGAAACATCCCAGAGGGTGGAAAACTATATGCAGAAAATGATTCAATACAGGATGTTAGAACCCTTTTGGCAGGCTCAGGAAAATAATGGAAAATTCTTTAGTCTGTGCTAGGGGTGGAGAAGATGGAATTTCACAAATCACATGATTGCAAAAACCAACTCTAGCAAAACCCTAAATAACACTGGTGGATTTAAAACCTTAACTCAGAACCATTAGCAAATTTTTATGTCAAGACAGCAGTTAATAAGTAATATGCTAAGTAGCCAACAAAGTGATCTAAATTTTGCTTAAAAATATCCACTTTTTTATAATTGAGAATATTTTGGACTATTTTCATCTTGAGAAACTCATATTCCTAACCTGGGACAGACTGCTTTGAAATATTTGTACTCAGTCAGGTTAAAACAGTCAAGACCAGGTCAGGTGGGATGCAGAACAGTTTTGTGAAATTATATGTGTAAAAAAACCAGGATTTTTAATTTCCTAATTAAAAATCAGAATAAGTGCATATTTTCTGTTCTAAAATTCCTTTAATTTTTTGTAGCTTAATACCAATAAAAAAGTAAAAACAAGACAATCAGGATAACAAAAGCTTAAGAACATGAATGGTAAATATGGGCTTTGTGCAGCTGTCATCATCCTCTAGAAAGATAAAAGAGGGGAGGTTGCTGCATGTCATGAACCTGACAGTCCTGAGAGAATACCACCAGTAAAAATGAGAGGACAATAATCTAGACCTCACCATGAGAAAGAATTACTGTTAGCCAAATTAATATACCATTCTATCTTTGAGAAATGTGCCAGTGTCGATCCCCAGTGGATGAATAAGGATACATCAGATTAAAGAATATCCTTCTTGATCAATAGGACTAAGAAAAAAACTCTTAAAACAAAAAATGGAGCATATCTAGGAAATTGTTCCTGACACTCTTTGGAATACAAAATTTGGGCCTCGGTATTTTGTGATAAATGAGTTTTATAATTTACTGACATAGACTCCATTTGGTCAATATGAAACTACTTTGCCAATAATAGAGCACAGGTTGCTGCCAATATTTGAATAGAAAAGATCTGGTGTGCTATGTACTCTTCAGTAACACTGAGTCAAAAGAAGACTGGGTAAGACTTTTCTTGGATATGATAAATTAGTTCCTAAGTCCTTTTCATTAGTCAATGAACCTCCAAGGAGTTGAGGGTTAATTATAACCTTTGCAAGTTTATGAGATGCATTTGCAGGACCTACAGTGAAGACTTCAGCAAAAACACGAGGATTACAACCCAGGTTAGACACCTGACACTTTAAAGATGTGTGTGCATAGAGCTGCATGGCATATTGAATTAGCCTGTCCTCCTGGCATCTACAGCTAATTTAGGTATTCTTGGCTTGTTTCAGAAATATCACCACTGATGCAGTGGTTGAGAAGATAGACTCGTTCAGTGCCCTAACTGGGTCATTTATTGGGATCAAGTCCCCACACAGAAGACACACTGTAAGAAGACATACAGATCTCAAAACTTCATTTTTATCTCAGATAAGGCAAATAGTCCCAGATGCAGTTACCTCACTCTGGTGGCATTGGATCTTAGGTCAATTGCAAAAAACTAGAGAGGAGCTGTTTTTTAGCTGACAGGTTCCTGCCAGCAGGATAGTGATCATACTTCTAGTTAAGTGTCTGCCATGCTGAGCAAACTATTTTATATAGTTCATATATATCCTTGCAATTGTCACCAAGATAATAGAAAAATGTAATGTAAAGCTATCTAAATCTTCTTTCAAGTCCTACATCTGATTCAGGCAGACATGATTCCTTCATTCATCAAAAGTGGTAATAAAGCTGCCATGTCACAATCCATAGGTATACATCAGCTGGCTTCTTCCATAAGTTGGCTGAAAAACTTTAGGATAGAATGCTAGTCCTGCAACTCAGCAGATGTAAAACTCTTGAGAAGATTATAGCCCATTGCAGCATGGAAGAAAATTGCCATCATTTTGTACATGAAACAGATCTTTATTAAGACTCTTTCAAGGGTCCCCTTTTCTTAGAATAAAGAAATTGCAGAGAATAGAAAACCATCTTCCCTTGAAATCTAATAAAATCTCTTCTATCAAACCTAAACCTAAAATAAAAACATTCACACTTTTAAAAGCCTTTCATGGAAACAAAGATGATGTTGTGAGCTAAAAAGCATATTGGGCTTGCTACCATACATAACTTTGGCTATTCCACCTGAAATGCTGATTGAAATATACTCAGCTCTTTTGACCCCTATTCCATTTTCTCAGTAAAGCCTCTTAAACTCTACTTTGCTCAGGAAAAGGCATTATAAACTTCAATTCAATAATGATCTGGAAAACTGGCCTGTTGCTGGATAGGAAGAGAATAAAACATGCAGAATACAGCAGTAAGATTCATACTGAAAGCAGGCTTTTAACTAAAAGCATTAATTTCATGTTCAGTTGTGACTGACATACAAAAAAGAAGCTGTGTTTTCTTTTTGAGTTCATTAAGGCTAAGGTTGAAGGAACATTTCAGTGTGTGTAAAGTAATTAACTGTACTATGCCAAAGACAAAAATTATGAGCTTATCTCTGCATTACTGTATTGGTAAATAGATCCACTTCCAGAGATCTTAACGCCAGCTCTCAGACCAAGATAAAATTTCAGTTTTCTTGAAATCAAAATATTGTTAATGTGACTTGCTTTGAAGATTTTACTTTTAAAGAAAAATTGCAGGAACTGATCCTAAAATTACACTGCAATAAATCCTGGAAGAAACACATGACAGATTTTTTAATACTCAAAAGAATCACAGCTATTTTAAAAGAACCACCTATTCCATAAATAAGATTTGTTTTCTAAAATGAAAAGAATCATCCCTGTGCTAACCATAGCTGTCTAAAAGTTTAATTTTCAATTTGTCATTTGATCAGATGCAGCTGTACATTTCCACTTTAACAATTTACAAACCTTTAGAGGTTAAGCTAAAGGCAGTATCAAATATTCTGTTTTAGTTAAATACCAAGTAATTCTATGCTCATCAATCTAGTATGATGTACAGCAGAGTGTTCTTTTTGTCTGGATCTTCAATATTCCTCATTGCAATAGCACAGATTCGAAGGATTTTCATAAATCAGGTGAAACTGGGCATGTCACATACAGGGGCTGATAGAAAGGAAATCCTGCTTTGTACTACTCAGTTGTGTCTGTTTTAAAAGGGCTAACGAGTTGCAATATTGAATACACACAACAATCTCTTTAATGGAATAGAAAGCAAATAATGTGAAATGATCTCTGCAATGTTTTGTGAAATAGAGCCTGTTCGGACACATCAGATTGGGTTCACTCCAGGAGTACAATCTTAGTCTTCAAGATACCATTCACTGCAGTACAGTCCTTGACCCTCTTGCAACCAATAAATGCTTGTGGGTTTATATTATTAAAATTGTACTGTAGTAAATTTTGTCTTTAAAAACTATTGGCTTTTACCTTAAAGGTTGTGCTCACCTATTTGCTAGATACCTTTTACATCAATAGCTCCATGCAGTCAGCACAGGATAGCTGAAATCCCAGTAAACAAGGGTGGTGACCTTTCGTTACTTGTAAACATGAGGCAAACTTTATCAAATATTCAACAAATTCTCCTTCAGCAGCACCTGTGTTCTAAGCCCAAGAGGAAATTTGAGAGCAAGCAGATGGATGAGGTGCTCATATTAAAATACAGTCTCAAGAAAGAGATCAGTGCAGAAATGCCAACTGAGATTTTATTTACTGTTCAGTCAGTGAGGAGCACAGAGAATAGGAAACGGAAAATTCATATGTGATGGGAATTATATATGAAAGCATCCAAACTCAATTCTACTTCTTAGTATGCTTATAAAAAAGTGAGGTTTCAGCAACCTCAGCTTTCTAAAGATACTCTTCTGACGAAGGACAGCTCATACTTCGGCTTTCAAAATGTCTCCTTTCTAACTACAGGATATAGAATTGACATAGCTATATCCACAACAAATAGCATTTTCATTCTCTTTTGGCCTCCTGCACTTCTAAACTGTTCTAAATTGAGAGAAATAAGAATTTTCCTCTAAGTTTCCTTTCAAAGTTCCTGAATTTCACTGGGAACCTTCTAAACTAAAATGGGTATGGTTACTCTTTGGGTAGAATATATTTTTTTTTTTTTATCCAGACCAGAATTGAGAATAAGAACATTTTAAAATGCATCATTCTACTGGAAAACCTCCTTTGCCTTTGCTCTTCAAGGCTTGCTCTAGATATACAGCTCTTATGGGGTAGATGTCTCATAATTATTTCAGATAGCTGCAGAACACTGTGAATCTACTAACCACTCTTGCTAAGAATAGCTTCAACAAATTCGATATCAGAGTTTGTGCATGAAAATATTAATATTCAGATTCTGCCCTCAGACTTTAACTACATAAAAAATATGTACTTTTTTAAAAGGTGTTAAGGAAAAAACAAACAAAAACCTCATTTGAATGCTAATTAATGTCTTCTAAGAACAAGACCAGATTAAAAGTGTTTTATAAGAAACCTCATTCAAGAAAAAACAAGTTTGAAAAAATAAATTTCAAAACACTAAAATGGCAGCTCCAATGTAGTTTAGCTTTCTTACATAAATTAAAGTAAAATTTTATTTTCTTCTGAAGCATTATGGATAAACTCATTTTTAGAATTTAAGGTCAAGAGACTACATTTGTTCCTGACCTAACTTCAGTGATTATGATGAAACTCTTAACAGGAACAATTTTAGAAGGATAATATTTGGGTTTGCATATCTCTATAGACTCCTTAGAAAATATTTTGATGAACTAGAACACTTCTCCAATCTAAACATAAATGAGAGATTGAAAGACATCTTGTGGAAAAGATGTCATTATTATTTATACAGTACATAAAAATAAATACTTTCTTAAAACAGGTTTAAGAAAATCATACAATGTTCTGTGTATTTCAATCACTTAACACAGTGAAGAGCCTCTGTGAAGTGGCAATTCTTAATTAACAGATCATTACTAAAGGTATTTTCTATGTTAAGAATCCTCATTAAAGACACTGGAAACACCTGAGATAATTTGAGTACTTTTCCTGTGGATTAGTACTTGTGAGGAAGAAAAAAAAAAGAAAAGAAAAGAATAATAAAATTTTTAAGTGTTTTCTTACAACTCAAACTTTTGAGGTGCACGCAAGAGGGCAGATGAGGAGACCAAAGTGAGTACAGCACTTACATTATTGAGCAGCTTCACTTAAATATGGTTAAAAGTTTACAATTTCTGCACTTTTTTATTATTTCTAAAGCCCTAAACCACTAAAACCTTAGAAAAATATAAATACTCCAATACATTGGATTCCCTGAAGATCAGTCCTAAAGGTGGTGTCATTGCAGCTGCTGTACTGATGTTTTTTTCCTACACTATTTCACTGAATACTAAACAGATACTCAAAATGTTTGAAAGCATAAACAAACAACTGAGTCTAAAAGCCCTCTGCATTTATCAAACAGACACATTCAAAAGAACTGGATGCCTATGAGATTTTAAAAGATGAAGAAATGACAAAGCTATACTCAGGAAAACACTGAAAATAATTATTTTGAAATTACATATAATTACATATTTACATTCTTACCATGATTAATAAAAAAGGCAAGAGTGATGGAAACCTCTGCAGGATGGGGAATGCAAGGAACACACACTTCTGCATACTAGTGAAAGGGTTTCCTAGGTTATGCAGAACAAAGTGAAACTCAATCAGTTCCAGACATTTAACTCGGTATGATACTGTGATACAAAACAGCACATGGAGGCACTGGAGGGTGCAATAGGATCCCACATCTGACTTCTCATAACCCTTTAAAGCTTTTAAAGTACATCCAGTCATAAGCATTCACTCATAAGAAAAACCTGATCCAAATTTCACTCAGCTCACTCTGGCTGTCAGAAAGAATGGACTACGGAACCACAATTTACTCAAAATTTGTCATTCAAACCATACACATATGATGTGACAGAATCAGCAAGCAAATGCAGTTCCATGCTTCTGGCAAGTGAGCATCTAAAACATTACACAGCCATGGTCATTAGTTATCTTACAATGCTTTTCAACATTTCAAATTTAACTCTTCCTTGACCTTCACTTTTTCAGTGTTCAGAAGAAATCAAATCATGGTGTTATACCAAATGTAAAATTATTTCTCTTGAAGTAAAAAATTCCACTCTCTCTTAATAAATTAAAGGATTTTTAGTTAAATAGTTTTGGTTTTCCTTAAGACTGCCTCAGTATAATTTCCTCAAGTAGTTCTTGTAACTACTATACTTTTGTACAGTCTTCTGATGTATTCTTCTTTCTTTCACCAGCGAAAGGATACATCTTGTGCACATTAGTGATCTCAAAATATTTAGTCTTTTAGCCACTGAAATAGGGAAGCTTTAATTTCTTTTGGGATTCTGTCACTCACAAGGAGTTACAAATCCAGAACAAGCTGAATGGGGATAATTTCTTTCAGGGGAATTAATGATCATTCACTTCTTGAACAGTGCTAGCACTTTGCTGGTGCTTTGATAGACAACAGACTGGGTTTTGCTGCTCCTTTTTCTTAAGGCTTTGCACAAAAGGCTTTCTGCCTTTTACTTGCAGCCAGTGCTTGGTACATAGGAAAATCTGAAGATTATTATCACACATTATGATAATATACATATTATGCATATTATCATAATATGTGGTAATTATGATAGCATTTTTTTACACATTACGGTCCATATTATGTAAACAATGCTAGAAAATTCACTGTGCATTTCCTGTCTTCTTAAAAATACAGCTTTGAGCCCATAAAGCATGGTGGAAGATTTTTCCCTATAAATTTACAGAAAAAGAAAAGCATAAAATTTGCCAGATAAACTTCTACATGATTTTCCATTGTGAAAAAATGTTTCTTTTGAGACATATTGATAAACACCAAAGAAATAAGAACAAGAGCCAGTAGAATTAAAAAAGCCTTGAATAAAAGGGACCTTGAAGCCATCCTGTCTTGGAGCAGATCAAAAAGTAAAACTCTTTAAGGCCTCCTTGCTCCCAGCATAAATGCAGATGTAACCTACCTGAGCCCTATACTAAAGAGAATTTATTTTCCTCTCTGTTCTACCATGGTTGTATTTTCAGTTGCCTGAACGAGGCTAAACCAGGTTCACATACTCTACACATCTGCACAAGATTACCTGACACCAGAGAGACTCCTGAAGTACCACAGAGGATGAATGAATCATCCTGTAAAGCAAAGTTACAAGGCCCAACACTGACTTTCCTGTACAGGCATAAAATGGCCTTCAAACATATTCAGGGTCAGGGGTGATGTTGAAGAGTTCTTTCTTTCATAAATATCTCCCCAAAGGGAGATATTTGGCAGATTTCAGGTGTGTTCATAATATATATTACATCTAATAATAATGCATGTAGCCCTTTTGCTTCTATTACTTCGCATTGTATATAATAAAAAAATAAAGAATTTTGCAGATATTTTTCTTCCAATCCCTAAATTATTTTAAATTATCAAGACCTTTATAGTCTATCTACATGTTTCCCTTTCACATTTCCATTCAAACAATATTCTTCTTTTCTTGAACATGGAATATCTTTATATCCTGTTAACAACTAGAAACAGGGAAAAATGAACTTCACAGCATGGCATAATAACTAAAATTACCCATTTCAGATATATCAATTATGGTCTTTTCAAATACTGAGGAAAGTACTAGAAATTCTTCCTGGACTCTCTTCAAGTGCAATAAGGCTCTCTAAACAGCAATTGTCAATTTGCAAATATTTGCATGGCTTTTATGGCTAATAGAGAATGTTCCAGAAAAACTTGGATCTTAGATCTACAGGGTTAAATTGCAAAGCATTATTTTTTGTGAGAAATGTGATAGAGGGTAATTTATTAATAAATTAAAATAAGAGGTAGCAAATTGTAAGAAACAGCTTTTTATCTTTTCAACTGTCCTGGAATGCACAGAAAATTTATAGCAGAATTTTTACTGTTTACTGCAACACTTGACCTTGTTTGTGTTGTCTACTTGGGTAGAAATGCAATGTGTGTAGTTTCCATTTTGCTGCTGTATTTTTAGTAAGCATTGCATTACAATTCACACAACTACCCGCTAAGAAAAGCTGTAGCCTGATTTGGTACCCCAATTGTTCAGATCATGAAATTTATTTTCAAGGAGAAGCACAAATCCTGGTTTTTGTGTATGCTTTGGGTTTTTTCTATAGTAGACATGGGGGAAAGAATCTTGATCTCACCTTAACAGAGTGCCAAGGTACAGGCAACATGTAGTCCTTGACCTGTGTACAGGAAAGTAATCCATGGCTCCATCCTTAACTGTGACTGCAAGAATTTTTCAGGACTTTATACATCTGTTTTCAAACAATGTGAAAAGGCTACAACAATGACATTATTACCTTGTATAAAATCTCAAACTCTGAAATCTTTCAGAATATCAGTGATGAATACATTTTCATCTGTCTTTATTCCTCCTAAAAAGCACTAGTGAAGGGAAGTCCTAGTTGTTTTGAAATAGCTCATCTTGAACTCTACATACAGGTACTTTTACAGCCTGTCACCTTTGCATATATTGCTAGGGAAGAATGCCCAGAAGTTAATTCCCCTATATAATTATGAAACATGTGTATAGGACAAACATGAAGTCCAGACCTTATGATTATATAGGAATGTCATCAATTAGAATATTCTGTTTCCTTTCAATTTTGATCACAACTAATTAAAATTCAATATAAGGATATTTCTTGTGAATTCCTTCTACAAGACAAGTTTCTGGTTAATTATAGATTGGATTTCCTAAAATTTAAGTAGTAGTCAGCCAAAATTCATATGATGTCACAGCAAAACAGTTTCAAAGTACAATGAAGGTAAGGAAATGTCCCTTTTTCAAAACAGTACTGCAAACATACCACATTATTTGAAAGGTAATGGTAAAGAATATAATTCCCTATGAGTGTTTACAAGAAATTATTAAAAATATAATAAATTCTTTTTCTTTCCAATTTCTTTATATTTCTTTCTTTCTTTCCTGGAGGTTATTTTATAAAATCACTACATAAGAAGCCCCATATTCTCTGGAATTCTAGCAAGAAAAATTGAGGGCTGTTTCTACAATTGGAAAAGGTCACTTAAAGAACTCCAGCTCAAATGTTAGTGAAAATGTCTGTACTATCTAATTATTGTGTGAACTCTGGGAAATATTTCCTTTTACAGTTCAAAAAGGGAAATCACTGAGAGAAAAATATGGCTTTATTTTAATACACAAGAAACAAAGCTCAACGCAACAGGCTTTACAAAATATGAGCCTGATACTCTTGCACCAAATTGACACTTATCTAAAGAGTTTTTTAGTATGCCTACAGGAACAGTATTTTTAACTTTTTTTTAATTATTGTTTTTATTTTTATTGTCAGGTTTCCTTAGAGTTATTTTAGCTGCCAATAAAAGGTCATTGCATTTTACCTACACTGCTATGTATTTGTCACACCCTCACCCCACCAAAAACAAGAAGAGGCAGAAAAAACATTCTTTGTTCTTCATTTAGCAGTAGTCACACAAAGATAAAACCATACATTTGGGGTGAATTTTGCAAATGCCTCTAAATCAACTGTTTTCAACACATTTGTTGCTTAAAAAAAAAATCAAGCCTTCTGTTTTAAGAGGGAAAAGGCTCAGTGCATTCTCTTCCGTAACATATCTTACAGATCTTTCCTTTGACTCTTGTATTACCTTTGCTTATAAGAAAAGAGTATGAATGACTCAGGGAGGGAATATAATAATTAGGATATAGTATAAAAGGGCAAGCAGAATCTGGAGGCACTCCACCTGAGCTTCCAGTCACTACAACTACTGACTGTTTCTCTTTGGCCACCAGATTAATTCATCTGTACAATTAACCTTATGTCACCCTCCATTACTTTTCTTTCCCTCCTCTATTCACCTATTTTGACTTCTTGCCTGTGACTTGCTTTTCACTTGCCCAGCTCAGGGTACTCAGCACCCTTCTCTCAGTTACCTTCCTTAGACATCTTTTGCCCACATTTATTTTTTTCTATCTTTGAATTTCCATTTTTTAAATGTGGGCATATAATAAAAAAAAGAACCTTGAAATAGCATGCAAGGTATGTTTTGTAGACAGACTTAAAAAATTAGAATTGTTATAAAAGAAGATATAATCAAACCATGTAATTACAAAGCAGTATTGCTGCATATTTCATTCTCCTATCCATCCTGCATGAACTTATACTGTCACAAATAAAATCAGACTGTCAGCTGTCCCTTTTTCATCTGAGAAAAGTCAATGTAGTGCTTTATAAATGCAAAAAATTTAAAATACAGGATTTCTGCCTTGAAGATCATGCAGTGAGAAATAGAAAAGAAAAAAAAAAAACAAAGCAGGATGAGGGGAAAGAGCAGGCAAAATAAGAATTAAACACACAGGGAAAATAGGAGACATATTTTTTTGGCAGCTGAATAGTACTGATAGTACTTGAAAAAGAGAACAAATGGGGGAGTAAATAAGACTAAGCTGGAAGTCTGCATTAGAAACAGAGAGAAGGAAATGGATTTTGCAGGAAGATATTGATGGTGTTCTAAGTGTTTTATGAATATGGACTATGAAGTTTAAAGAGGATTTTCTACAATAACATGACTTCCAACTGGACCAATTTTCTAAATTCATTCACATTCCTGTCAGTTTGACTGTGTTGGTTTCGATGAAAGCTTCTTTTCATCAAAGTCTCCCCCACTTTACTGCCCCCTCAACACAAACCATGACCACTAAAAAAAAGCTATGAATATTTCAAAGAACTAAATGGCATGGATGGATTAATATTTTAATTCAAGTTATGCTTGCCTTTTATCAAGTTGTAAGTTTGAACATAATAAATTCTGTGTAAAGAAGCAAAGGCTTTCATATTCTATATTTTGCCTCCTTTTTCATTATTTATTTTAAGTGTTTTTCTAAACACTAGAATGTTTATGGACCTAACCAATGGCATGTCGAAAGCAGAGAATGAAACTATGGTTGTACCCAGCTTACTCCCCTGATAAATTTTCAATCTAAACCAAAAAAGCATTCCTTTTATGTTTGCCTATTTTAAATTTTTGTGCCAAAACTTTCTTTACTTTAAAAGACAGATTCAGAGCATTGTACAGTATTCATGCCCCCAAAAATGAGAAGAAATACTTTTTGAGGCTCTGCTCTAGGTGACAGCTGAATTACAGCAGTGTGGTCAGTGTTTGCTACTGGGACTGTTCACAGGACTAGACTTTAACAGAACTGAGTGATTCACTTGCTTTCTTTTGTGACACGATCACATTTATTTTCAGAATTCATTGATTAAATAAAGTGCAAGCATGTCAACATATAAAGCCAAAAAAAGTTGATTAGGCTATCTGCCAACAAAGACTTTGCACTTCAAATCAATTTGGACACACAGCTAAAATTTCCTAAACTAAGAAAGGCAAAATTGAACCACAGAAGCACGAATTTTGCATTTCTATCACACAAAGGTAATATTTCTGATAATATCCTTCAGAGACTGTCTCAGTACTCTTTTTAACTTAGTAGCTATTTCAGTTTTTATTGTGTTTACTTCATTACATCATAGTGGATTCAGTTAATTCAATTCATTCATTGGTAGCCTGGGCTGCATGAGACAAAGCCCTGCCAGCATGTCACAGGAGGTGACAGGGGGTGATCCTTTCCCTGTGCTCAGCACCTGGAGAGACACCTGCAGTGATGGGCTCCTCCTCAGTACAAGGCACATGGAAATACTGGAGTCCAAGGGAATGCCATGAGGATAATTAAGAGATTGAAGAATCTCTCCAAGAGGAAAGGGTGAGAGATCTGGAACTGGTCAGCCTGGAGAAACTTTTATTCTGTTTTAAAAACCACATTATACTTGCAATATGAAATACTTACTGTCTCATGCTAATGAGAGCTATGGGGGAAATGAGGCCTTGCTGGATATAACTAGAAAAGTTCAGCATAGCAAAATAGTTCAGCTGACAACAAACTCCATTCCAAATCTTGACCTATCTTTGAAGCTGAAACAATAATGGGTTTATAAGGAAACAGCAACATTCTTGCAGTATTCAGGGTTACTCTTGAGGCAGGATACCTGAAGTTGATATGCTAAATATTGCATCTCTTGACTGTAATGTTCCAATGACTTTTCCTTTGAAGATCAGAGAATCAGAGAATGGCTGAGGTTGGAAGGGACCTCTGGAGGTCATCTAGAGGTTCAATCACCCTGCTGAAGCAGGGCCACCTAGACCCAGATGCAAAGGACCACATCCAAATGAGTTTTGAATATATCCAGGAATGGCAACACCACAATCTCCCTGTACAACCTCATGCCCCTCTGGAAACACACCAACGAAGCTAGAAAATTCCAAGATGTTTTTCTCCTTCACATCAAATATTTTCTTCTTTTTTTCTGAAAAGATGCAACATTCTAAAATATCTGGATATTTTTGCATATTTAAACAGGAATTCTTAATTCAGGTAGATGTAAATATTAGATAAATGTGAAGCAGGACAGACTTCAACAGGGTTGCAGAGATTTTTAAACAAAAAAATTTCTGATTGTACTTCTGAGACCAAGTATTATACTATCACTACATTATATTTCATCTCTTCCTCAGCAATTTTTAACTGTGAAGTCTGTGCAAGAGATTCTACTCTTGTGATTTCTTAAAATATATCTCCAAGCTAATTTGATACATAAATCCTCCTGTATTAAAGAATATATAGCACTGACTTCTTGTTTGCAACAGTGAATACAAGACATTCCTGCAGCAAAAAAGTATTTTTAGAATAAAGAAAAAGAGAAAAAAGAGATGACCTATTTTATCTTACAATGGCAGGTTTCCAAACAGTCATATATACCTGTACACACCTAGAAACATAAATTATAATTGATTCATGAATCCTTTGCCTTTTCATACTTCTTAGCATAGCGACAGAAACTCATAGATGTTCTGGGCTCACTAATTTTGAGTGTTCTATTCCACAGAGTATAAAAACTTCCATTTAAGACACCATTGTGGTTTGGCAGTCTGAGAAACTGAACGCTAAGACTTGTTACTTCCTACAAATTAGCACAGTAAGGCGGGTCACATTTGCCTATAGTTTCTTCTGTCATGTTTTTGTCCTGCTCAGGCCTCACAAGCCATCAGACTCGCAGAAGAAGATGCCTTGCATCTATGGGCCCGCAGCAGACACATCCCCACATCACCTCCACAGCAATATGTCCCAATTATGCCAGAGTGTATGGCAGGAGAGGGTTTAGGGCACTGGAGCCTGGCAGGGAATGTGCTACCACAAGACAAACTCCCCAGTTTCAGTGCACTCTTGCTGCCTCTTTCTTCTCTGGTGTTGTCCTCTGGTGGAAACTACAGGTAGATCGCGTGCCTGGAGAAAACTTACACATCTAACAGCTGGCTGCAGAAGTCAGGAAGACTTTAAGATTCTCTTTGTGTTTTGCTGCAATTTCAAGTAGAAGTAGTGCTTTCTTCCATTAGAGTTTATTCAAATTTATTGCAAATTCCAGTGTCATCTTTTCAAATACAAACTTGCAAATTAACACCTGCTATTTGTGTGGAATACCTTGCCACTGGACTGTTCACAGAGTACAGTGTGTGTGAACAGTTACAGCCTACCACTTGTATTAGAGCTCTTGATCCTGAACTATTGTACAAAGGTCAGACTGTAAAAAATATAATTATGCTCTCATAGCTCCCCATTCTGCACAGATCTTCCTGCAGTGATCAGATATTTACTTTGCTACTATACACTGAAAGGTCATTTAGAATTTGTATTGTGCATTGAGGCAGTTGTTCAGCCACTTCAGTTTATGCTGAGTTGGGCTGGGTCTCAAGCAGTCATGATCAGACTCCTGCTAGCCCTGTCTTCTCCCCACATCAAGAGCCCAACACAAAGGACTCTCCCACTTCCTTCAATGTGGAATCACTATGTGAGCACTGCTTAGATGAAAAAGAAAGAGAGTAGGCTTGGCTTAAATATCAGTAGGTTACAGCTGCTCTCTATATATTTCAACAATCTTAATTATTAAAAATAATATTGTTTGCTACTTGTTTACAAATATTTCTCACCATACTTTAAGCAAACATGGGGTGCATTAGCTTTTCCCACAGTCATTTGAAAATAGAGGAGGAATAACAGCACATGCTAGGCCCTGACAGTGGAAATGATTTGACAAGAACATTTGACAACAAGAATTTGACCAAAAAAAATTGACAAGAACAAGGTTTAACACTAGGTTATCAGGTTTATCTTGTAGTGAATTTTTTTTAATTAAATACAAAATACAGAACATTTCAGCTTCTCTTGCACTTTGATAATTTAGAATAAATAGTAGATTAGTCTCATGCACATTTCAGATGTAGCACTTGCCAATATCAGTAAAAATAGGAAAACCCTGTATATTCATCTCCCTTACAAGCATTTCCTTCATAACCATCAGGAAGCTTTCCTTCATAGTCTGAACTCTCCTGCATAGTCTGAACTTAAAAACAAGTCTTTAATGTACATAAGACATATACATTAAAGTTTCTCATGAAAGAGAAAATCATTAAAATCCCCAGGAAAGGGGATGTCTGAGGGTGGCAGTCAATGACAAGTCTACACTGTGACACTTGCAAAACAGCAAATCTTGTTCTTGTCTGTTTTAAAAATGGAATTGTGCATGACACATAGAAGCCAGTAATTTTCCTCTCTGCAGCATTCATGAGGCTTTCCCCACAGAAGTGCTGTGGTTACATGTGATATTAAGAAAGATGCACAACATTTGTGAAAGAAATATAGATTAACGCAAATGATGATTTCTTAAGTAATTCTTGGATGTCACAAATTTGAAGCAGAAATATATACCTATGTTTCAACTTTTTAGAAGAGAACTACATATTTATTGAGAAGAAAAAAGAAATAGGAACTTACCAGAAACAAAATACCATAAATGGTAACACAAAAAAATAACTTCAGCTTGAGGAATTACTAAACTTCGATTCATGACAAATTCTATTTTGTAGTATTCCATTTTACCTGCATGTTTTCTAAAAACATTCATTATCACCTTGTGTAGTACAGTTTTAAATGAATGAAAAATAAAATTTAGATAGTAAACAAGTATTTATATAGGGTTTTATAAAAATAGCAAATGAACTCTTTTACCTGGGAAACTCATTATGAAACCTCAGAGCAAAAATAAAACCCTGCTGCCACAGAACTATGCTAAAGGACTTGCTGTGGAATTCTCTGTAAATGAACTATACCCAAGGTATACTTGCCAATCTATAATCTCAAAAGAATTGCAATTCAGGACATATAGAAAAATAAATTATGCTGTAGGTGCTAAATAGCATTTTCATTGCTTTTCAAACCACTGTTTCTTTATGCACATTGTTTTATCTTTAGATCAGTTGAGTAGGGACTTGCTGGAGAAAACATTTCCACAATTAATCTTGTGGTTTTTTGGGCATAATTGCATGCCATGAAACACTCACTGAACATAATTAGCTCCTTTGTACTACTAATCCAAAACTTTTTTGTATGAAAATACTGACTTGCCAGATGGTAAGGAACATCATGCTATCTCACCAACTGGGAAATCGGAGTTCAGGTTCACAGGCCACAGAACAACAATGATGAAAGGATACAGGGAGCCCCCAAGGGTAGAGAGGGAAGACTGCCAGGCTCTTCCTGAGCATGATATGATTCTTGCTCTCTCATAGTAAGATTTTTGACATAAGGAAGGCAGTGGGGTAGGAGACAAAAGCAAAGGCGTGCAGTAAAAGAAGAGATCAGTCTAACTGCACCCAGCTCACATGGTGCAGCTCTTTCCTCCACTCTTGCTTTCCTCCCTTTGCTTCCCCCATCCTCTGCCTGGTTAGCCTCTCTGCTACTACTGTGGACAGCAAAGAGAACAGCTGCATGAAGAAATGTTCACCTAGATGTACAGAAAACCAAACAAAACAAAAACACACACACACAAAAAAGAAATACGCAAAATTTCTGCTAAATTAGCAGAGCTCAACAGAAGAGAATAGATTGCTCTGCATATTTGTTCATTAGAAACTTTTTGTTATGCCTATCAAAACAAAAGGAGAAAATCTGTGAGCCATTTCATTATGCATCCTTGTAGCTGAGGTTTTGTGCAGTGCTTAAGGGAAGGCAGCTCTAGCTGAGGTGGATGAGGGAAGAAACCATAATCGAAAATCAACATTCTTGTCCTGCAAATTAAAATTCCTGGCCTAAGCAGGAAATTGAGCTTAAGATGTCTTAACTTCATTCTGCAGACAGAAATTATAAGATCTAAATCAGGAGGGCTGAGTCAGATTGAAAATTTCTCTGAAAATCCTTCTACCATTTTTATATTTCTGTAACTTGCATCTTACTTTTTAAGGCAAGTAGGACTAAAACTGCTTCTTTAAGAAAGGTAAAAGAGCTCCATGAGGGAACAGAGAGGCCAGCTGCTTCTAAAGGGCAAGAGAGTTGGAAGCTGAGGAAGGCAGCACCTGGCTGGGCTGTCATGGAGAGGATGCCCTGGGCCAGAAAGTGCACTGAGGGAGCAGAAAACCCAGAAGTATAAAGACCAGCATAAGATCTATATATGCCTCTTCATTTAAATATAATTTTAATCACAGATGGAAACAAACAAACTTATTGTTCCAACTCACTGCGAGTCCTTTAGAACAAATAGAAAAAGAGATCTCAAAGGGCTTCTTATCAATATGATCCAAAAATATTAGTTTGAAAAAACATGCAGTGCAATGAGCTGCAAAAATTCTAAATAGAAAGTCAGCAAAGCTCCTTGCCCAGGCTTAATTGTGGTGTTCCCTCAGAGCTGATGAAGTTTGCACCTTTGAGTCCTGGCCGACAGGTGCACTGCACACCGCTAGAATGGAGGGGCACCTGTCCCAAGCTTGGGCCAAACTGTGGCCTTGCTCTGTCTGTCTGTGAAGGGTTTATTACATCAGTGGTGTAATCATCAGAAGAATAGCAACAATACTACTAATAAAAATACAGATAAGGCCAATCTTCATTTTATCACAAAAACTATCACAAAACTACAAAAACCTTGCTAGAGAACTAAGTTTTGCTAACAAGCAGCAGTACTTCATCTGTTTTTCATACAATTTAACATACAGTCATACAATTTAACATACAGTCATACAATTTAACTCACTTCCACATTTAATTCTTTATCTAGTCTGACTATTTTGTATTCTGTCACTGAAAATGTTTTTTTTTTCTCCAGCAAACCTGTGGTGAAGAAGAATGTAAATTTTGCAGTAGCAGCAGCAAGCAAATTAAAACATGGAAAGTTTTATGAATTAAATATGAAACTGGCTAATGCAATCAGTTCTTTACTATTTACATTATTTATTTCATTAAATTAATTTGACTGTAGCTCAGTTTCCAGGGTGGTAATGTTTTCATATCAAAGACACAGTAGGACTCTGTAAGAGAAATGGCTTTGGACCTGAGCAGAGAGCATTAGAGATCTGGCAAAGGAGACTGCTTGGGGTTTGGGGATACACACATTTTGGAAATATTGGTACTTTGATAAGCAGGATGATCGCTTACAGCGTTGACATTTAATCTGTGAACGCTGGGCTGCAAGACTAACACCTAAAATAAGAGTAGAAGCAATTCACACTTTCTCATGTCATGATTTAAGTCTTTCTGGGAACTAAGACATCACTGCAATGGTCATATAGCATTTCCATTTTGAAACCTCCTTTGATGTATTATCCCCAAGGGATACCATAACAGATGGCTATTCAACACACATGTAGTCTTCCAACCCATACGCCTATATTCCCAGCTACACTTCAGAAACCACTAAGGGAAAGTGTGAAAAAATGCTCTCAGTCCTACACCAGCAAGGGTTGCAAAATTCTGCTCCTGAATACAAATCCCCTTTTCATTATTTTTAAAGCATTCTACTCAGTATATATTTATTGCTTTTTCAAGATAATCTTGCAGAACTTTTTTGTTTTTTGGAGATTGGCTGTTTATAAAAGCCTACAACTATCCATCCAACCACCCATCTACCCTTCTCCCCCAAAAATAACTTTTCAAAATGCATTCTATAGAAAATATTAAAGTCCCATTTCCTGTTAAATAGTTATTGCTAATATGTTGTTATTTTTTCTCATGAGAACTAATGGGACTGTCACAGTATTTCTCCTTCCAAACAGGGAGATCAGCTTCTTTTAGCAATTTGCAAGGAACTGTAATCAGAATAAAAGGTATCAATGATGGTAAATTTCCTGAAATTATGGACAGTTATTTACGGAGATTTCGATAAATTGATCCCTATATACACAAATTTACTTCTTTTATGATTGATTAAACTGAAAGTTTCTTTAAAGGGACCATGATTTTCTTTATCTTTTCACAGGACATAGTACAGCAATGACATCTCACAGAATTAAAAGTGGGTGGATAGACAGAGCTGTAAGATGTTTGCAAAGCCTCACACTAAAACTATTTCAGATTTTCTTGAAAACATTATTTGAAAGCTGTCTAAAAAATCACAGACAAACTGTTTTATTAGATGTCAGCATACCCCAGTGGGAAATGTTGCTAAAGGAACCAAGAGGGTTTCTGTGGGATGCTTCTCTGGCTTCTGCTGCTGAAAACTTCAGTGAAATTTGTGTGGAGAAGAGGATCTCTACCTTGTACAAACACTGATTGCCATTGTATTTACATTTACAATCCTTCATTAGTTATAAAGTCATCTTTAATTGCTTGTTTGGATATCATTTATGCACTTTGATAATAATTCCTTTATAAACAATAACAATAATTACTTGGCAAAAATAAACCATGTCCCAGATTAGAACTTTCCTTCAAAATAGCAGCTAAGACTCTAATCAAGGAGGAGTCTCTCAACTGACTGCTGAGAATATGGAAAATTATCAAACCCGAGATCAAAGGACATCTGATCTTTTAAAAGGTCTGCCCTTCAAAGAGAAAAGGGAAATCTGTCAGCTACAACTGACAAGCACAGGCTGAAAAAAGCATCTGTGTACAGTAGAGAGACGAAGAACACTTAAAAATTACTGAGAAATCCCAAGCACTTTAGCTGCTGTAGCACTAATAGGGAAAACCGAGAAATTGTTACTAATGAATCCTAGTTAGTTAAGAAGTAGCTGCTTCTGTACCCCAACATTAATATCAATCCCAGGCCAAGTGACAAGGAACAGCTAGGGGAAGAAAGTTAATTTTGAGTCTGTGTCTCAGCAGGGAGATCTGAGCACCTTCCAGCCTGCTTTTTCAAGGCAAGCGTAAGATATGCAAAAGCCCATTCTTATGGCCATGGGTATATAGACCACAAGGAAACGCCAAGACTTCCACAGTGAACAACTGGGAGACTGGGAGTACTCAAATTCCAGCTACAACCTCAGGTCACAGCATAGCTGAAAGCCTGAAGAGTCATGATTAAGATCAAGTCTCAAACTGCTTTGTGGTTTATTGATTATAAAGAATTCAAGTGTGGTCACTGCATATAAAACATGGCAGAAGTCATTAATTAAAATTTTGTGATCCAAACTACACATCAGTATTAGAATTTATGCCTAATATCAGTTATTATAAGTTATATAATGCATAGAAGATGTGTAGAACTTATAAAAGAAGGCATCAATTTATTTTTTGTTTTGTATTTAATTGTTCCCTAAATTAAAAAAAAAAAAAAGATGCCATTTTTGTAAGGCTGAGCACAAAGTAACATGCTTTGATGAGGCATCTGAACAGACAAGTCAAAGATTTTTTCTGAGAAATAAGAGCTCTCAAGGCAGAAACAAAGGCGTAGCAGTAAAGGGGGAGGAGCAAAATAAAAAAAATGGAGCTGCACAACTGTGAAAAGCACATGCAGCAAGAGCAGAGATGCTACAGAGAGTTTTGCACTGAAAGTTGAGGAGCTCTGACTTGACAAAGGGAAAAAATACAGACAGGTGGACATCAAGAGTATTCAGTCTGTATGATGTAGGCTTTTGTTATTTTTTTGTAATATTTTTCAAACCAAAGCAGAGTTTTAACTGGACTCAGGATAGGATATTTTTTCCTGACCTTTGACATTTGGTATTACAAAAACGGTTCACCATGACTTAGACTGCAAGCAATATTACCTGAATTAGTTCAGCTAAGTTTTGCAAGTTCAGAGCCCTGACTAATCTAGGAAAATAGATCTAGTACAAAAAAAGAGTGAATCTAAGCTTAAAAGTCCATCACATTTCCTCTGAAAAACAAATAAAAATACATTCTGAGAATAACTAAAAAAGTGTTAATCTAGAAAATAATCTAGAATTCACTTGTCAGTAAATTATACTGAGTTACTGTAAATGCAACAGTGGCAATACAATTTTGCAATTGTATGTGTCCATAAAATGTGTCTACCTTTGCAACACTTAACAAGGATAGATCTACCCTACTTAGCACCAGTACAAGCAATGCTGGAAAACTTCCTGCATGTATGAACAGCTTGTCAGTGGAAAGGCTGACAGTGCCATAGAGGTGTAATTCCTCTCATGTAATAGGCCCTGTTTAACCCATATTAGTCACTGAGTGTCCTGGATTCTTCTAGGCACTTTTGAGGGATTATTCATCCAGACATCTAAAATCCCTGTTTTCCAAAGGGATAAATTCCCTTCTAGATGTGTCATAGGTAAAAAGATGGTTGTAGATGATTAGTTGAATTTAGCATGGCAGGCAAAGCAACACAGTGTAGCCAAAGCAGAAGCATGTGACACTCATAAATTATAAAATATAAACCAAGATATAATTATTATGCTTTGTCTGCAAACCAAGAGTAATTCAACTAAAAATTGTAACCCGCAACAGTCTGTCTTTGGCAGTTCTAAGAATGTGTAGCCAGACACAATGCCCATGCATTTCACATAAATATGTCAGCAACATGGCTACCAAAGGTGCAAAGAGGGGACATCAAAAATCAGAGATACCAAGGACAATCAGATTGAGAAATATGATTAAAACTAGTCCTAATATTTATTTGGAATAGTGGAGTATTGCACAACATCATCTGAATTAAAATAAACATTAGAATAGAATAGAATAGAATAGAATAGAATAGAATAGAATAGAATAGAATAGAATAGAATAGAATAGAATAGAATAGAAAGAATACTTCAGTTGGAAGGGACCTACAACGACTATCTAGTCATAGTGACTGACCACTTCATGGCTGACCAAATATTATTGAGAAGGTTCTACAAATGTCTCCAATACTGACAGATGTAACCCTCAAATAGCATAAAAGCATCAAGCACAAGAAGGAAATATGGAGAAGAAGGAAGAAAAGCCCATTAAATAAGTGTAAACACCAACTGTTTTTTATACTTATTGCTGATGGTTAATAACATGTAAAATGAACTTCATTAGCATGAAGTGTGCTGTTAATGAATGAGTTTAGTAACATTTTTGTTTAAAGTTAGAAACTATCCTGATGTGTCAGTCTTTAAAATACAACAATCTCCAATTCCCTGGAAAATATTAACATACATACCTGTATTTTAATGTGGACACATATTAACTTGCAGCAGTTTTTGACAGGACAAGTTGCTGCAAGTTTACCTTACTAAAAGATTTGATAGTCTTTAATATCAATATATAACTTTAAGTGTTCAAAACCCTTTAAAACTCATGGTCTACGACATGAGACCTACCTTACATTTACAATATTTATACAGCAGCCAGATTAGATCAGTGCACAAAATTTCATTCTGTGACAAAATTAACCATAGAACCATAGAAAATTTCCATTTGGAAGGTACCCACAAGGATATCTTTCCTGACTCCACACAGGACTACCTCAAAGTTAAACCACATAAACCAAGAGCATTGTCCAAATGACTGAACACCTGCAGGCTTGTGGCCATGGCCACTTTTGCATGGTTGCAGGTTCCAGCAACTAACCACCCTCTCACTGAGGGAGTAATTTCCTAATATCATGTGTAACCTTCACCTGGTGCAACTTTGAGCCATTCCCTCACATCCATTATTTGTGTAAGAATAACAATGTTTAGAAGTTTGCTAAATAGGATGGAGAAGTTTAGAAGTTATACTTCTCCATTTTAACCTCATATGGTGAAAGAAAGTCTGGGAAAAACTGGTTATCTGCAAACATTTGCAAACCTAATTTGAGTTTGGTCAAATCTGAAAAACATATCCAGGTATTCACACAGTCCCAGATAAAATCTTTTCTATCAGAACATTCTCACACTTATGTTTAGAGATAAATAAATGAAAATTACCAATATTGCAATAAATTGAAAAACTGTTATCTTTCTTTCTAAAATTTTAGAACATAAAAACCAAAAAGCTGGAAATATAGCACTTTATATTTTTCTAAAATGTTGTGACTACTTATCTTCTAATAACAGATTTTTTGCAAACCTTCTTAATTTTTTTTTTTACCAAGCAACTTTGTCTCTCATTTTCATTCTGCTAGGAAGCATGCTTTTTAATTCTAAACTAAATTTCACTAAGAAACGTTTTGCAATATATGGAAATCCTGCATTATCAAATAGTGCATTGTTAAATACTGTTTCAGTAGATCTTGTAAAACCACAGCACTGGCACTGTAAACCTCTTCTATACTGCAGAGATAAATAAATCTATGGAGAAGGCAGAATATTCTTTCCTACTGCAGGAAATATGGAAATGTATTAAACTTCTGAACTGAGATTTGGTTTTGGAAAATCCTAAGTGCCTACTTTCACTATCAGCTAAGATAAAGGTTTAGTATGAATCATGTGCACTTTAAACAGTACTGACAAGAACAATGTATTATTAAGCATTGAACTCTGCCACAGCAAATAATATTTATCTGACAAAATATAACAAGTGACTGACATTTTCTATATTAATGTCATGTTTCATCATTTTAGAAGACTTATTTTCCTAATTCCTACAGAGTGCCCAAGGTGTTTGAAGCTTTAGCGGATGTATGACATACACTCTCTTTTCATAACATCTCACAGACTGACTCACACTCAGGGAATCAAATGTAAGTGATACAATAAAGAGGAAATTTAAAAGTAGTATAAGTATCTGTAGTGTGAAATCATGATACACAGACAAAAAGTGATTATACAGACAGAATTTAGTGGAATAAACTGAGAACCATAGGCAGTATTTGAAAGTTAGCCCACAGGCCCCCCAAACTTCTAAAAGCCCATAGTGAATTCCTAATCTTGAGGTCTGAGAGCTGTTACTTCTGTTAGGAAGAATAAGAACTGTCCCTCAAGACACAGTTAGACAACTGGGATTGAGAATTTTTGTGTTTAAAGATATGAGACTGAAAACTGTCTGTGCTTCTATTTCAGCAATGCATGAAGTTCACTGTAAAAAAAAACGTATCTTCTTTTGTTTTGAGGAAAAAAAGGACAGATAAAAATAGGGAAGAGAAGGAAACAGAAACACAGACGAAAAAAGCAAAGAGTGGGCTAGATATTTTTTCATAAATGCAGGTCTTGAGATGGGTTTACATTCAAAGGTCACCTGACTTCAATAAATAGCATGATCCTCTTTGAGGATCATGAATGAATCTTTCAGATTCATTAACTGACAGAATCATATATGTAGCATATTACTGAACACTAGCCTCTCATTAAGTGACATTTTGAAAAATTACAGACTTAAATGCACATCTTACTTTATACTTCCATTATTTATTAAAAAAAATGCACAATATTTTTTGAAACAGAATATTTTGATCTTTTTGTTAGGCCTTTTCAAGCATTTTTAGTTTATCAATATTTTCTTCCCTACTACAAAAATAGCACACACACATTTCAGATGCTTGTCTTGGGACACTCTATTAGCCTGTGCTTGAAAGCAAACACTGGGAATTTGACAAATGTGTTAAAACAACCAAGATTGAAATAATTACAAATATAGGTACCCATATATTTACCGCAAGATTAATGTGGAGGAAAGGTGTTAATTTGAGAGTTTCCACATCTCAGCTCCATGAAATGGTAGAGAACACGCATTAGCAATGCCAAATCTGCATAAAGTTTACACTCTCTAGAGCACACAAGAATTGCTACATTCAGTAATGAAATATAATTCAATATTTGCAGTGCTTTGCTTCTTTTTCTTTTCTGCAGAAAAGGCTTAAAGCACAACATGATGCTAGCTTTATATTTTTGATGATTTTGGAAGTTTTATATGAACTCAGTTCAAAGAACAGAGATTATTAAACAAGAAAGAATCTTCAGCATGAAGCATCATGCAATCATATAATCTTTTACATCTTTTATATATGAGGAAAATGTTTTAAAACATGTTATGCCTCTCACATAGTTTTTTGATGGTTTTGTCAGTTTGCTTGTTTTCCTGCAGTGAAATACGTTGCACTCATTCTCACCGTCCTTTCAACATAGCTTCTTTCGTTCTCCTATCTGAAATGTCTGGCTTTGTGCTGCTGCTAAATACACAGTGCTGAAGGGCTGCTGCAGCTGCCTACTCACACACTGCAGTAGCATTGAACTCAGCCAGGATGTTCTTTCAAGTGCTTTGAAATACCTTGAGATAGAGAAGGTATTATAGAAAAGCAAACTCTTTTCTATTTTATCCATGTAAACAGAAATCTATGCTGTCTTCTGCTGTGAACTAACAAAGGCTGCGGCATGACAGATGAAATGCAATTCAGGAGACCCACCATGAGAGTAATCCTTTCAAATGCATCTAGGATTGTTCAGATGATCAAGAAACTATGTGGTCATGAGTATTCATACACTATTAAAAAAAAAAATTAGGATGAGTAAAAAATTGAACTAGATGAGATTCTACACACCTGAAAGATATTTTTGTACTTAATACCAAACAATTCTGCAAACCTCACCCCAGTCTGTGACTAAGTGTGAAAAAGTGTCTACTGATAGGACAAATTAAGAGAGAAAATATAACAAAAACAAAAAGGCTTTGTTTTATGACAATTAAAATTTTTAAATTTAAAAACAAAACAAAAAAAAAAAAGAAAAGCATTTTTCATAAGAGGATCTCTGTGCATTTTATTCAGGTAGCCTAATAAAAGTTGTAACTTTTAGCAATTATTTTTGGTTTTTATATAACTTGATTAGCAATGCCACACTAGGTGTATTTCTCCTGAATTACCCAGAACCCCGAGAGACTTTCCAGTTTATTGTTTCATACTTCAAATTGTACCTATCCAGCAAATGTATTTGCAATTTGCTGGCTATTTTCAATTTTAGCTTGTGATACACAGAGGCTGTGAATTATAAGAAACAGTTCAGAAACTACAAGCATTTTTCACATACACAGCTAAGAAAGGTATTCCATTTATGGAATGCAATCCTTTTGTTAGTGTTAAAACATGAGATCAATTATGAATTTTAGAATTAGCCCCAGGTACTGGGAGATGTTCCTCACTGACAAAGTGCTTCCTCTGACTATGGTGGCTTGAAGGACAGGTTGGTTCTTACTATACAAATACAAAGACTAGCACTGTTACCTGTATTTAGCATTTACATGCCACAAAACATCAGAATAACAGAGGAAATCTCTAAATATGACACAGGAATAAGTATCTTCTGGTGCATGGTTGTATGACAAAGGTATGATCCTTTTCTCTGCAAACATTGCCAGCCCTGGACAGATGGAGCATGGCAGGGGCTGGAGGAGGGCAGTGCTAGGAGAGCCATGTGCTGTCCCTTGCTGGGGACAGTCTGTGGCCACACGTCTGCAGCACAGCAGCAGCAGGAAAATCCTGCTGGGGGATGAAGTCCTGACATCACTGACCCTGGCAAAACTCCCAGAGACAAGATTTTTCCCAAGTTTTAAATACTTTAACATACTGTACAAACCAGATACAAGATAAACCTATTCCACCTTACAAAAGGTTTGGGGATTTTTTTACCTGACTTAGGTAAGAAAGCTATTGCAAATGCCCCAGACCTCAAGGAGGCATGTAATTATTGAAAGTGGAATGTATCTTTATATCTATATAGAAAAGAAAAATGAATGCAATACTCTCTAAGAGATTGCTGTGCTGTCACTGAAAGGCCTGTTATAACTGGAGCCTAATTTGCACTTCTACTGAAATTTCAACATGATGAAAAGATGATGTATTTTTTGTTCTGTTCCAAACACAATGAAAAAATATGTTACCCTTTGCTGCAGAGAAGGCATGAAATCTAAAGCTACCTGTCTTAATGCTATGTAATGCTTATTCTATGAAAAGTTTAAATTAGTCTCCAAGAAAGCTGGCACCATTCCATTTTCAAGATAAAATTTAATTCTTTACTTCAAAACCTATAAGAAGCATCTCTCTATTAATTTTTTTTTCATCGGAAACTTTGATAGATTTCGTCCCTTATGAATCTCATTTAAAAATAAATGCATTTAAATGCCAATTGGGACTTTCTCTAGAGAGCTAAGAATAAAGGTTTTAAAGTGGAATTCAGAAAGAAGAATAAAGTTAATGTTTTTATTCCCAAGGTAACTGAATCTTTTCCAGGTATTACTGGTATCTGCTACTTTGACTACTTCTGGTAAACAGAGCTATTTCTCCTTAGATTATACAGTCTACTTTTCAGAGAAAGCACCCAGGTATTCTGACAAGGAAAAAGCCTCTGAAGAGTAATCAAACCTTATTTTTACCCACTTTATCAATACTTTGTTGAAACTAAAGGTGTTGTACTATTACTACTTTTTTTTCACTAGTTTTGGTTTCTGCAGCAAGACACTATCAAGAGCACAAGACCATAATGATCCATAATAAAACTAGTACATGTAGCAGCATATTGCTAAGCCCCATTGAAAAAAGGAATATAGTTTGAAATAGAGCTTATACTGATGTTGTTTTCTAAGTTCATTTTACATAGATATTTATCATTGAGTTGGAAGAATTCGTTCACTGAGGCTTTTAAGATTATAAGTGTGCTAGTTTTTTAATTATGCACAGTAAATCACATTGGATTTTCAATAGATCAATCATTCACTTTAAATCCTGGATTCTGCAAAAATAGTATGTCTGCTCTGACCTCACTTTTTTTCACCAAACAAAGGAAAAACTTCAGACTTGCAATACTAGAAGAAATTGAATTTCTTCCTTTCTGAGCTTACAAACATGAGATACCTGGAGGTAAGATTACTCAGAGAATATTTTCACTTTTTTTAACAATTATTTTATAATGCATTATCTGTCTAGCCTATCTTCACTTTTCAGCATCTGTAGAATTTATCACAGGAAAAGATACCAACTTCTAATTTTTTTTATTGTGTTTTAATTGTTTTCCTTTTGTTTTCAATATGTTTGTGCAAGCATCATTGAATACGTGCATGTTCTCTTTTCCTGTATAGCCCTGGGAATATAGAAGATGTCTTCAGTGTACCAAGAAACACAGATTTATGCTAGTAGGATACAAGCTAACTGTAGAGGTTAAGTTTGGTTTCACAGGATTTGCCTCCCAGGTTATAATTTCAAAGGCCCAGTGTGTTGTTAGGGCCAGAGCTCTTTTTGATGGATAAACCCCTAATAGCCTGAGACATAGTAACAAGGGTAAAACTAAGGTTACTATGCTGTTCTACTTCAGGTAGTGTGAGATTCACTAAAAAAATTTGCAAGTCAGGGAGAATGTGAAAGCTCAGCTGGCAGTTGATAGATTTTTTTTTCCCTCTCTGTGAAGTCGGCAGCTTTTTTCTATATATAAGCAATCTATTTGAATGTGATGAAGCACTAAGGTTTCACACACTTAAAGACAAGTGATAAATTGAAATGACATGGCTCTGTTGCTAGTTTACTGCTGAAGTAATCCAAATACCTTTTTAGTTTTTGTTACTGTCAAATTAATTTGTGTAAAATGTGCCAGGAGAGAACTCTAAAAGCAAACCAGGGAAGAAAGATATCCCATTATAATCTTCTATTTTAGTGCATGACTTACTTCAGGCTGCAGTACTTCCTGAAACTTCAAACTAAAACATAGATGTAAAATAAGCCTTCCATACAAACCACACTGCATGCAAATGCAAATATAAATGATCAAGACAGTATCTTTACTATTTTCTTTTCTAAGAATATAGTTCAAACATGAGATGAACGCTACAACAGAAATACAAGATTTCCTTCTACTGTTATGTCAGCTGCATCTTTTTCTATGCACAATGCAAAGTACAGAGTTTTGAACAAATTTGGAAAGGAAGAATGAATATTAGAGAAGGGAAGAGATATGAGCTTTGTGATATGAACTTTGTTTCTAATTTATGTACTAAAATCCATTTCTTGAACAAGTTTCCATTGTACAAACATACCTGTTTTGCACTGGTATGTGTATAACTAGTGGGGCTAGTAGAGCATTCAGCAGTATAAGGAAACAACAAACTGTAGATTTTTAACAAATCCATTTACCATTCTGCTTCTTGAAACTTAGATACTGTGACAACAGAAAAGTACTTAAGAAAGATTTACAGGAAAAATCTCAGAGAACCTAACAGTATGAAGATGTAAGAGAGTTCTGAATGAGATCCTAAGGACATTTCTTCCTAACTCAACATCATTAAGGGTAAACATGAAGACTTTATTCTCCGTTAGTATTTTTTGTCTTGTTCAATCTAAATATTTTTCATTTAAAAGCTAATTTCTTTGTAAGACTATCAAATTCTTTAATTGAAAATACAATGGTTTCTTTGAAAATTTATATGAACAGAAGTTCACTCTGATATTACAAACATTTTAATAACTGTGAAAATTAGATTTATTCTTTACATGGCTCCACTCACTAAGTAAAATCAGAGCCTATATTAACTAAGGAATGTTTTGAATTGAGACCTTATCCTTTCATTGATGCATGCAGAACCATGAGGGCCTCTAAAATTTCTCTGACAATACATAAGACTTAACAGCATATTTGAGTACAGATATCATGAATATGAAACTGTTTCTAAAGTCCTGTAGTAGTAGCTCTTAAGTTCTGTATTACAGGACTTACCAGAAAACAATACACACCTCAGAGAAAACAGTATATTGAGCTCGTCAAAGGGGAGTGTTGTATCTCTTCACAGCTTGAGGATACAGAGAACACAGCAGTTGCAACAAAACCAGAACTTTAGAGGGGCATGTCTATTTTCACTCCAAAGTGCATGTTCATTTTTTTACTCTTCAGTCTGGAAGAGTAACACAAGTATTTCTGACTTATACTATGTGTGGAAACCTGCACTGGCAGTGTT
The DNA here is from genome assembly GCF_012460135.2 of Molothrus ater. NCBI lineage: Eukaryota > Metazoa > Chordata > Aves > Passeriformes > Icteridae > Molothrus > Molothrus ater. The sequence continues at coordinate 27,311,666 of NC_050482.2, read as the reverse complement.
TTGAAGAACAAATTTCAATTAGTGTCTCATGGTTGTGACCAAATTATAAGTCTTGAAAAAAATTGGATCCTGGAATGCCTGTGTCTAATCTCTAAAATTGTAAAAAACATCATCTGGTGAGATCTTTCTACCTGCCAAAGCCTCTGAAACGTGAAGGTGAGCATTATATTAGGTGGAGCTATAACCTGCCAAGGAGCAGTCATGGAGAATTTTGTAGGCAGTCACTTCTTCTGATCCCTCTCCTTTTTCAGTGTATTACACCTTGTTTTGGTCATAGGCTTCCCCTGGCTTTCATTAGAGGTAGTGTGCATATGGCCAAAATTCAGCACTGGATACCAGTTTCACATCTGTTACATAGTAGTCCAGAGTCTGTTATTTTGGCATCTAAATGATACAAATCCTGGTTTTAATAAGCTGCAAATTAAACCTGAATTTTAATTGTCATAATGTGAAAATATGTGAATATGATTGGGCATAATACAGAATTGAAAACACAAAACTGCTAAGATGATAGTACATTTAAACTTTCTGTTATTTCTTTTGTGCATTTTTAGGGGAAGGCAGATAAGCTTTTGGCTTTAAAATTTCTTGACTGGCTAAACTACAAAAAACCTGAGTCCTGCTAAGGTGATCCAAAAGAAAAATTGGGAACGTTTGTAGCTCTTTGCTTTCCTATCTTGGTTGCATACCAAGTCAAAGCTATATTCTACAAATAATAACTCTGGCAGTGTTGACTAAAGGTTTCAATAAGTTACCCCCTTTGCTTAAGTACCCCATCATATACATTAATCCAATGGCTGTAAAGCAGTCATTGTGGGGACCATTTACTATGCTCCCAAGAAAGATCATGAAGTGACTCATCCCGAAAATACCTGATAATTCATTTTACCATCATAGAATACTGAGAGGCTTTATTTTTAATTATTAGTTTAACTGATGCTGCACAGATTTTTGTTACTAAAATTGCATGACTTCCACCAGAAGTGGAAGTGTTATTTTGCAGAGTTGAAAATTTGTCTTTTCTTTCTTTCTTCTTCATTCTTTCTAATAATTGATCAATTATTGATCCATGAGCTGTGATTTAGAGTGAAAATTGTTCATCATCTTCAGATTTATACCTTTTTTAGGAAAGAAATATCAGATTTTGTCATCAGAACATGTTAACTACTACTGTGCTTTCCTTCTGCTCCCATTGCAAAAAGTGATATCTCACAAATATGAGGTGTACAAGTTAACAACCCCCAAAGCTTGTCACCTGGTCTCCCAGCTTCAGGAAGATATATTGCATGGAAGAAGAGACTGCATTGGTATGAGCTCTAATACATACATATTGAAGAAAAGCATTCCTTAAAATTATATTGGGATAGATTCCCTGGGGTAAAAATAAAATTTTGCAATTAGAAAATGTGATATTGAGTACAGATCTTGCAGCTTGCAGGCATTGTTATCAAGGTTCACAATCAAAAGTTTACATGGGACTTGTTCTCATGAGCACAGAGGGCTGATGATCACATGATAAGAGATTTCTGGTTTGCATCAAATGCAATTAAACACATTTTCAATAATTCCATCAGGACATAAATTACAGCAGACATAAATGGTGCATATGTGAAAGAGGAAATATCAGTTTTCCTATTATACACAACTCTTCTAAATCTCCAGACTGACAAGAAAAAAAAAAAACTGTGCTCATTCCTGAATCTGACACTGAGTTGCAGAAGCTCTTCATTAAAATCTACATAAAATTTCAAACCTTAACAGATGCTAATCTGCAGTGCCCAAATCCTCAGAACAAGTAAATGAAAAGAACTATACCCAACTTTAATTAAGTAACATTATCTCAAATAATAATCAAGGGAAGAAGAATATATTTTATTATTTGTTTTGCAAACCTATTTGCTACTCTGTTAGTAGGCATTATCCCTTCACCAAATGTAACATTCTATGGGAATTACCTCTGAAGAATAATTCTTACTTGTCTCTTCTGCAGTGAAAGAGAGAAATAATAAAACTTGAAAATTCTGCTATTAATCTGAAGATTTCTCTGACAAGACCACGATTATGTTCATCAAAAAATATTTCTATACTTTTATATTCTGAAATTTAATAAATAAATATATATATATGTCCATTACAATTGTGTTTTTCAAAAAAGGCCCACACAGTTTGGAAAATGCTTTAATTGCTTGGATAATAATCAGGAATTAAATTACTTAACAGCAAAAGTTTTGCTTAATTAAAAATTTAAGTTTTTATTGAATTATCTGTCATAATCAGAATCAGCAAAATTACTCCTTTTGAAGTAAAGTACTTCATTTATTAAGTCTTTCAAAAGAAGAGATGGAGAAAAGACACAATATAAACAAGAGAAGCAGTCTGAAACTTGCAGGCCCTGGACTTGATTAAGATCTTATAGACATAAAATATATAAAAACAAATGTTCGAGAGATCAAGATCCTAGTCCAAATCAGATTTAGCTAAAATTAAATATTATTTGCTCCATAACATACCTTTAAAGTCTGAAGTACTGCTTTAAAAAAAAGTGTTTGCTGTTAATATTTGAGGAAAATTTTTCTTCTCTGCTCAGGCTGGAGTTTAAGCATGGTCTGGTTAGGAAAATTCATGATATCTAGTATGTTTTCTAAACTATTCATTTTAGAACAGAGGGAATACAAATAAAGTTTTGCAAAGAACCATTTGTACAATCTAAAATGCAATCTGATGCCTTTGATAATCCTCTGAGAGACTGCAGCAATAGAAAAGTAAATTTACTATTTTCTCTCTCTTGATAAATGTGATTCCATCAGTGTTAACACATAACTTTTGTCAGTTTACTGTCCAAGCGCTAAATAAAAGAGTACTGACAAAATAAAAATCATTTTCCTATATGCACAGACATATAGGTAGGAAGGGATATCTGGAGATTACCTTGTGCAGCCTCCTACATGGCAGGGCTCAGCCAGCTCAGGCTGCTCAGGGCTCTCCAGGCAGACCTTTTTACTATCTCTGAAAATTGAGATCTTCCTAACTTTTTCAGCAACCAATGCATGACTTCACCATAATGAAAAAAGCCCCAGACTTAAATAACTTAGTGTCTGTTCAGAACCTTGGGTGCTGTGGCTGTTGTCTCTGTGCCACGACTCCGTGTCTCAGAGGAGTCTGGCCTGTGCCGCAGCTGAGGACAGCTCTGACCTCTCCTTGCAGCCCTCCCACCCCGGCATGAGCAAAGCCTGCTCTTGAACCTCTGCATGGTGAGCTACAGCTCTGCCACAGGGGCCTTTCTCAGGCCTTATTTACCAACTCTTCTGCAGGGAATCCCCAAAGCACACTGTCCTGACTGCACCAAGTGCATGGAAAACATCACTTCCCTCTAATAATTCATTGAAGTACTGGTAAAATATTCATCATGGTTCAATTTTTTACTTCTAAATGAAAAAACATACACTTCTAAATAAATACATACATATTGGTTTGCACATTCACTGCCATACAAATACACATTTTTAACCCTCCAATATGATGTGCAATCATTTAAAGAAGGTGCTAGAATAAAATAGTCTTATTTTAGGCTTGGGACTTTTAACGACATGAGTACTTATTACACCAAAGCATCTATCATATCCAAAAATGGAATCAGGTAAATAAAAATTTACTACAATTCTGCAAACTAAAATTTAGAACTTTTTTCAGTCATCACTGTCTGAACTTTGACAGTAATCCATGTCCAAGGAGGTAAAATTATAAAGAAATAAATACATTAAGTGGGGTTTTTTTCAATTATGACCTGGCAAATCTTAAAATGAATGCCAGCATGAATCAAAATTCCCTACACTGTTAAACTATACAGAAGTCAGAAAAGATTCCTTTGTGCCTCACATGCATTAAAACAAGCAAATTTGTTAATTCAATATAGACATTATAATGTCACAAATCCTGCAGAAAGATTATCAAATATAAGGGTATTTCAAGCAGTAACTTGAGAGAAATAGAATTGTAAGGAATTGTAAGGAAACTGATGAAGGAGTACACAGAGCTTCACAAATGATTATATTTGAATGCACAACTGTTCAAATTAGATAATTAAAAATGATTGCATGATTCTGACAGCTCTCTGATCTCTTCTAATATTTCATTAAATAAATCCCATACTGTTTCAAATTTTTCCCAGTTTATTTCAATATAAGTGATGCCAAATGCAGCTCAGACTATGATTCTTTCCAATGTGGTTGAAAAATTCATTAAAGGTTTTTGCATTCAGAAATACTAAATATTTGCATTAATAATTCATTGTGCTTGAATTTGTTACATAAATCCTGCTCCATAAGCAGAATGACTGAAGCTTTATCAATGCTAAATAAATTACATTTACAAGTAATAGAGAAAATTAGCTAGAATGCATAAAATAAGATTTGACATAACTAAGACAAAAAGCAAACTTTCTATTGCTAAGAAATAGAGTAGCCCTCACTGAGAGCTTTTAGTCACATGATAATAGCCATATGCATTGGTTTAAAATAGTCAAGCTAAATATTTTACTTTTCAAAATAATTAGGACAGCTATAGGGGACTTTTTATTCCCTATAGTGCAAATTCAGTTAGCCATGATAATTTAATGGACAGTTAGGCCACACAATCTTATTAGCAAGGCTCCCCTTCAGCAGCTCCTGGAGTGAATTGTCATTCTTCACAAAAAAGCCACCATCCCAATTTGCATCTCACATACAGTATTCTCTCAAAGGGACAGGCATATTTACCCTTCGAGCTTTATTTGTCATCAGTCATAACACATAATGTCCTATCTTTTTTATTCACCATAGATTTTTACAAGTTCAAGCTGTGCATCCATGCCATTTACTACTGGTAACTTCATGCTCCATATGCAGTCTTTTTTCTGATTGTAAACAGTTTCACCTGTTTCATTTTTGCCAGTAGCCAGAGATAAATAATATGGAATGGCATTGATGGCGTATTTGCATTACACATCCTGTTTAAACACAGGCTTCATTTCTTCTTTAATACCCAAGAGAGAACTAGAAATGTCACTGACCCCACGAGAGTCATGCCACTCTCCAAGGTACATCTATATAGCAGAGTGAAGGTGCACTGGTTGCAGTAGTAGCAAAAAGTTAACAGAAGAATCTCCAAAATCTGTCTGCAAGTTAATGCAGACAAGCCCCCAGTAGGTCATTCCCAGCCTCCACTGACTCCTTCGTCATCACTCTTCTCCTCACCTACATAAACTTTAGGAGAGTAAGCACAGATAAGTGTTTTCTTGTTAAAATCACACTTTTGTATTGCCACTCTTGACTATCTCTTCTTGACTGTTCTAAACTAAGAAAAACAGGCTTTGGTACTCTGCCATTGACATATTTGTCTTAAGCCTCTTTGAATGGCATTTTGGAGTCAGCAGGTATTTCAAGTCCTGGCAGAGCTCTCTGTGGGAAGTGTGCCCTAGCTATGAGCCTTATTGTGCAATTTAATGCAGTGATGCTCAGTGCACTGCTGGGAGCTGTTAAACTCTTCCCACCTCTTGTCTTAGAGGCTGCTCCATTTCAGGGAGATATGTAATCCTTGCACTAGTTTACAGCTCACATATGAGAGTTTCTCCAGATGGCAAGATCATCACCAAGATGATGTGCCCTCTTAGGACATGTGGCATTGTTTGTTTGCTGTTATGTAAGTAATTCAAAACTGCAGACAGAGATCTGTTTCCTCCTTCAATTGTCCACTGAACCTCCCTCAGAAGATGACAGATCGAATGAAGCAGAGGTACTCTCACTGGCTGCAGACATCTTGGTTTAAATATTTCCTTTACCAGCAGTAACCTCTGCACTCTGCTAGAAGTGTCATATTTCCATTCAACTTACTCTCTAATGTAATTTTCTTATTTTGTGCTTTTGACTACATGTATTCACTAACAGTAATTACAGAGAGAAAGACTAGATCAGCCTAAAACAATCATAAGAGGCTACATTCTGCTACTGTAAGTAATTTAATTTGCCTGTTGAGGGTTAACAGTTAAACTATTCCTATCTTATAGCTGAAAGGGATGATGATTGCCTTTGAAAATCAAATCAAAATACCTAATAAATCCAGCATATTCTGTTTAGTGTCATCCTAGTTTATAGTTTCCTAGCCACAGCCTACAGGTTTGTGCTTTTAAATGAAAATGTGGTTAAACAGATAGAAAGGTTTTTCAGATATTTTATTCCATGAATGTACAGTACAGAATAGGCAATCATAAAAATTGGCCTCTACAGTAATGCTAACTACAAGCAATTTACTTATTTGAAGCTTATAAATGCAAAACTTCTGTCAAACAAAAAATTTAGGCTCAGGTTCAACAAGTTTTGAAAATAAACACATTAAAAATGTATTTTTAGGAAAAGAGCTGAGATAGGGACCTGGATAGGCAAAAAAAGATATTTTTGACAGGGTACTGAACCTACCTGTGTCACAAGTTTCCAAGGAAGATAAGGAGGATAATAGCTTTTTTTGCCCTTACACTGGATTGTACAGGTTAATTTAGAAAGAACTTTCTCCAAAGCCATTAAAGCCAATAGAAAGCTCTCATTGACTTTAATGAGCTTTTGTTCAGGTCTTATACATGACAGCTGAAAGACTGCCATTGATTGCAAGCCCTAATTTTATAAAGGTCCTTCATATCCCCAGGTTGGAGGCATTTGGAAACATGTAAATGTATAAATAAGAGCATTATAGGATAAAATTTGCCGGTTTTACTTAAAAAATTATGAGAGAGCTTCTCATTGCACATGTGTACATCCAGGAATATATCAGTTATTCCATGCACTTATTAATAACTGTTTCTTAGATACCCTCACATATTGTTTGGATAACCACCTCTGCACTGCTGGCTGCCAGCTCTAAACATTTAATCTACACAAAGTACAGTTTATAATGACTTTTCCCTTGAGTTAGCCAGAATATTGGACACAGAATATAAATTGTGACTTTGCTTTTATGCTGATATTATCCTGACTATGCAAGCAAAGACAATACCTGATCTGGCATAAAGTTAACCCTTTAAAATTGTTTAGGAATTTGAAGCAGCAGAGGATTCTAATACTTCATCAGTTTTTATAATATCTCCTGCATTTCTGATCTAAGAAAGCAAAACCATTGCCAGGAACATTACTTCTATATTTCCTATGCTGTTGAACTACAACTCATAGTAAAAAGGTCCATCAAATAGTAAAACTACCAGAACTGAAAACAAAAAAAAATTTAATAAGTGGTACCTTTATTATATTAGCTATTCATTGTCACATTTCTGTAGTATGCCAAATAAGGAATGGTACCCTAATATTATAAAACTTCACTCAGAATTTAGAAACAGCAACAGTCAATGTAAGAGAAATCTCTATCCTAGTCCAAGTAACTGAAAAAAAATCCAATAAGATGTAATTTTTTACCCCTTAAATTATAGTAAAAATATGCAAGTTCTCTAGATGTTTATTGGCTTCTATTCAAAACAGCTATTTTCACTGTTAAGAATGGCTGGCAGATTTCCAAACCTGAAACACATCAGTATTACAGCAATAGTATTTTGTATCACCTGCTATTCAGTATTACACAAAGCATTTTTTTTAAAGACAATGTACAATAGCCATTAATTAATTAATTTAGTCCCGTATTAAGAAAAGGTAATGAATATCTAAGTTTTGATCACATACAAAGCTAATAGCATTTCTAATTCAGCATTAACCATAGATACCCTGTTATTTTTCTACTATCAGTTAAGGTATTCATTTTATTCAAAGACAAAACTAAGAAAGAAAATAGTAAACCTTAAAAATCTTAGTTTAAACACTTTCATTCTATTTACACACTTCAGGAAAATATGTGTCTATTCTTTAAAAATCCAATTTTTGCCTTGTAAAACCATGCAATAACAAGATATTATTTATTTTATAACATTTTTATGAACTAAATAAACACAGTTTAATCAGGCCAAATTCTGCAGTTTAGAAATTCCTATCTCTCCAAAGGTGCATATAATTTAGAACTTGATTGGTATCAGGGTTTATGCTTTATCAACCTAACCCATTAGCAGCCATTACACAGAGTTATTCTCTAAGAGAAAAAAAATATTCTGACATCTGTTCTCAATCTGTTTTTCTATAATTTCCTTTTATGCCCCATGTAATTCATTAAGTTCATCTACAAAACATTACTGAGTCTATCTGCACTACAAATGCCTTCCTACTATACAATCCCATGAAAATAGAGGAAATGGTAGCCTACAACACAGTCCACTTAAGCACCCCACTATTTCTAGTGCATCTTTTGATTCAAGAAAACATCATTTTGAAAGTCAGAATTGTGACATACATGTCCTAATGTGACACACATTTAACCCCATATCTTAAGTGACCTTTATACTAACAAAGAGAGAAAAACATTTCCATCTCTTACCATGTCTGTTCCTTACCACTGCTGCAGTCTTAGGAGAGAATTTTTTTTTACAAAAAGTACATACCTTCTGAATGGCTTGAAAGAGTGATTTTAATATTTTAATTCACTTGTGCAAATAATCTCCAGAGTACAGAAGAGCAGTAAAAATGTCCCGGTAACCTAAAATCTTACATGTGTAGGATGAAAAGAACTTAGAGTGCAGTGTGTCCTTCTAAATGCACTTTCCACTTTCTTTTACAGACAGAAAAATTCTATATTTTAGCATTCTGGAGCTAGTTTCAAACACTGTGATCTCTTCTGTTCCTTCTGCTTGCATTCAGCGATTGCTGTTCTAATTTAATTTGAGACGAAAATACCTATTTACAGCTGACTTGCCCATAATGTATTCATCAAAGCAATACAAAGGTCATTCTTCCTGAAGAAAGATAAAGAATTCACTGTCAAAACCTGTCCTGCTAGCTCTCAAAAGTGCCATTGCTCTAAGAAAATGATATACTATCTGATGCTGGCTAACAATTGATGATTAATGTGAGGTCAAAGACTAGTGAAGGGGATTTACTAATATTTATAAACATCAGTGAATGGAGCAAAAATCTGAGGGTATTTAGATTTACCCCAGCATTCTATCTTGCATGAAAGCTGCATTGTGGCTACCTTGAGGATTTTACCTTGTGTGAATTTCTGTGTGAGCTGCTGTAAATCTGAAACCAATGTCCAACTGCTAAAGGTTCTTTATGCTCTGAGCCTACATTGGCAATATATTTGTAAGTGAAAAGAAGATTAGTGGCTTTATGACTAAGATTTATGTTGGGAACAGAGAGTGACAGAGAAAAGCTTACTAAGGGAGGAAAGAGATACCTGCACAGGATAGACTGACTTAATTCTGTTGGAAAGAACCTCTAAAACTAGATGTTAGAGATTTTGGAAGATAGTAGAAGGAAAATAATAATGAAAAACAGCAGGAAATACAAGCACACAAAATGTGAGACAAACTAAAAGAAGGCATCACCATTACATACTCCAAATCAGACAGTGGGCCTATTTTGTATTATTTCTTGAGAACAATTATTTCAATTTAATAATTGGGCTAAACTTCAAGAAGCCAGATAAACTCATAAGGCCCTTCTTGTCATTAATTCAATTAGTTAGTAGGATGACTTCTGTATGAAATAGATATGAAATGCATAAGGGTGGAAAAATCCAGTCTTGACAGCTTCCCTATAACAAACAGTGGGTTTTTAAATAACATTAGAGGAATATTCTCTCTTAATAAGAGAGAAAAATCCTGCATGTGGAATAGGGCTAAAAGAGTTTGTATTTCCACAGCAGGATACAAAGTTTATGCAACTATTTCCTGCATGCTAGATTAAGCTAAAACAAGAACAAGAATCTATACAAAGCGCAACAAAGCCAAAACCAACCCAAACTAGAGTTCAGAGAAAGAATTGACTGTCCTCCTGACAAAAAGATGCACACTTTTACCCATCAAGAAACAGATTTTATGGATTACATTTTCTTTTCCTTCAATATGCAAAGAAAATTTTAATATTTACTTTGGGAAAACTTTTAAATATCTCTACTATTGTCCACTGACCAATTTACCAGTTAATGCTTGTTAAGCATGGTTACAGTTCCCCAGTTCTTTATCCCAGCACTGGCACTAAAGCAGGACAAAGTTCCCAGGAGGGAATCATTCCAAATTGTATCAGCTGGCAAAATGTCCTCAGGGAGCATCTGTCAGCTACAGGGAGCTGGCTCACCCTCTGGCTACAACTCCAGCATATTCCTCCAAATTTAAAATCTCTACCACATCCCCTTCCATGTGGGGAATTGAAAGAAGTCCTTATTCTTTTTATAATAGCTAAGAAAAAACTCAATATCTGCTGACCAAGATATTTTTTAAAGTTTAATAATTCTCACAAAAATAACAAAACTACACTCACAATCAATTTCATACTCACTGTGTTTCACATATGCACAGTTTTTCAGTTGCAAAGTGTGACATGCAGAGAATTGACTTACAGGACCAAAAGCGTTGCTGTCAAAGCTGTGCCCATGGTGATCCCCTTCCACCCAAATATGACCGTGTGGAACTTTCACATACTTCTTTTTGTATCCAATGGTTCTAAGCAGAAATGGAAAAAATGGTTAGTTTAAAAGATTTTAAAAACAAACAAACAACTCCTCAAAAACCCAAAAACAAAAACATAAACAAAACCCCCCAAACCCAACAATGTTTTATTAGGAAAAATTCACATATTTCTGGGTATGGAATTTGACCTTGCATACAACTCAGCATTAGTTTAAACTGCCTGCAATGAATTCCTTTGGACTTCAAGAGTGTTACTCAAGTCAAAATATATAAAAATTTTTGTATGAGCTGGTTGCACTATCAACTGTTTACTACATTGTTTTGTCAGAAATCACAACACATGAAAGGAAGAGACTTTTCAGTTAAATATAAATAACAGGTTATTAACTTCACTTCTGTAGTAGCAAAATTTTGAACCATCATATTTTATCTCAGGTAAATACCAGTGAACATTCATATCTGGCAGTCACGTAATGAAAAAGTTTAAGACTGTTTTTCTTCATCAAAAATATACTGTTGTATCTGAACTGGCCTCAAATTCCTGCAATTATTCTGTCCTGGGGGTAGGATTTGTTCAGCTGCCACAAGCTAAACAGGATAAACTTAGAAAAAACCTTTAAGAGAACACCAAGTGATGAAGAAAAATGACATTGATGCCATCCTCTACAGAAAATCATATTGCTGCAGCATGTCCCAGTATTACAAAATGACAAACTACAGATTAGTACTAAAGCTGAGGTGCAGAGGATGCAAAATTCCTGTATTTAGTTCCCCAAGTAGCTGTCATTTTCACAATGCCAGTCTGCCTTCTACCACACACTTCCGCTTTTTTCAGATGGGACCTGTTATTCTGCAATCATTCATGCAGTGATGTTGTTGTGCTTTAACCACAGACAGCAATTGTCATGCACACTGAATTATTACCAGGATAAAGTATTTACAGATGGGACTACGAATAGTGATACCTCTTATTTAGTTTTGAATAAACAAATCTGTCCATCTACAGAAACAGACTTTTGATCTAGCTTGTTGCCTCCAGCTGCTCATTGCTTTTCACTGTCTGGAAGATATGCCCTCAGAGCAGAAGGAGCACACTCTAAAACTAAAAAAAATTCAACTGGAGACAGAAAAGCATCTTCACCAGGAGATTAAGCTGGACTGTGCAACAGCACTAATCAGGGATATTCACAAATCAAAATGAAAAATATTGGGTTTGGGGAGGCTTGTTTTGGCTGGAAGGGAGGGTGAGTATGTTAAAAGGACGACCTAATCAATAACCTGGAGGCCATGAAATATTAGATGAATAAGGAATCCTCAAAAGTGCATTATATTAACTTTGACTATATTAATCAAATAAAAATAATAATTACTTTATTTGTAAGTCACAAAATCTGACTAATCCTTTTTCAAACAGATTTTGGCAGCTAAAAGGATGAGCATTCCAGTACTATATTCTAATGAAATTCTACATGTACTTTCATTGAGCATATTTTTTGGCAGCTAAAAGGATGAGCATTCCAGTACTATATTCTAATGGAATTCTACATGTACTTTCATTGAAAGCTGAAAAAATAATAGCCTATTTGCAGAAAAGAAAAAGACTGAGCTTCATTTTTTCCAGAACAGTTCATATTACACATTATTCAAGACTGAATTCCTAAACCATTCAAAACAAAAATGCAAAACTGTCCTAGTTGGTAAATATATGATTTCCTAAATACAATGAGTACACTATAATAATTCAATTATGCTAAAAAAAGCCATTTATTACTATGCAAATCCTTTTTTTTTTCCAATAGATATGGCATACAGTTCGGACAATAAAATTATTTATGTTTTCAGATTTCATAATGCTCCATCTCATTGATAGTTTCTTTTACAAAGTATCATATACTTTACTAGTAAAATGTTTTAAAGTGTAGGTTGATAGTTGTTCATTAATTCAGCTGTTTGATTAGACACTTCAGAAAATTTTTAAATGGGTCTCTTCCATCAGTGATAAAGGCAAACAATAGCTAAAAAAAATATTTAATTTTCTCTTCCATTTGTCCTCCTGAATGCACAAGAGTATATTGTGATAAAGTTTTGTACGCTTACAGACTTCATGCACAAAACTAAATTCACTCAGAAGGGGAAAGGATTTGAAAGTTAATTCTACTGGCATGTTTACCTCACAAATGTCAGGAAAATAATATGGCAAAGGCCAGTCAGTGATTCAATTTCAGACCTGACACAATCTCTTATCCCTAAATAATCTCCTCCTTTATTATGATTGGGAAATCACTAAGAGGAAGGGAAAAAAAGTTTTGTAATAAGTACTTAGAAATAAAATTGGAGGAAAAAAATGGTCTGCATGGAGAGGTCTTGCAAAGGTTTTCAGAGACCCTGTGAAAATCTAAGGGTTTAACACAGGTGTATGGTGTGTTCTTTAAGGCCTAAGGCAAAAAGAGAAAAATTGCAGAGTGCATTAGCTATTATTGGTTCTTTTTATTATTTCTAAAACATGGAAAATACATATTTCTTTTCTACTCTTGAGATAAGCATCATAAACCAGAATATTTTTCTACAATTATGCAAAAATAAAGTCTCTTTTAGTGATTAAAGAGGAGTTATATACAAATTCTCATACTGAAAAAAGCAGATTATTGTATACAAGTAGTTTTTACTTAGAGGAAATAGAATTCAAATTGACAATATTAATAAACATATTAAGGGAATAGGGGAGAAAAAAAGAAATGGAAAAGAAACAAAAGCAGCAGTTTTAATTGTCTACTTCAGTAGATAGGAGTGATACTTCATGAGTAAATACCTTAAACTCAGCAGTTAAATGTAAAACATTCTGCCATTTCATGTATTGGCTATATAAATCATCAAATTTTGCCCATGTGTAGGCTAAAAAAATAAAAAAGAAGATATATTGTAAAAAATAAGTGCCCTCATACCTGTGAAGAGAAGAAAGACAAGAAAATCTATTTTCCTAGAGCAATTGCTTAAAAATCTTACTGCAGTATTGCATAGGGCAGTTATCTGGGAACTCTGTATTCTTTCTAGCAATACTATTGCAAACACTGTCCTGTGGAACACTGGAATTTGAAAACAAACTTCTATTCGAGATTTTTACTGCATGCATTAATAACAAACTACAGCAAAGGCTCATGTTAGAGTGAGCTGGACCCTCTGTTTCTTGATATTGGTCCTAATTTTTAAAATAATTTCATTTTTGAGTTACTCCAGAATAGAGCAATGAAGTATTGCTGCAAACAAACAAGGCTACAGGCTTTAGAAAGCCATGTTTGGTCATAATGGTAGGTTATTTTTAACTACTCTTGCAGAGACTATGTTGATATTTTTAAAATAAAAAACCACAAACTTGGTTTTCTTTCCTAAGAAGAGAATCCAAATTGATCATAGTCAGAATTAGTCAATGTCCCTCTCTTCCATGAATCCTGCAGAAATTTTAATCTCTGACCAAAATTACAAGGAAAAGACCACATATGTGTGTTGCAGTGGCAATATGGCTCCTGGTCTAAATGTACAAACTAGCATTTATTTGTTTCACTTGTTAAACATTTTAGCTGGGCATGCTGAAATAAAACTATTGTCCATCACTTTGTGCAATCGTACAAGGCCAATTTACTAACACAAGCATTTTTGAAAAGTGTTGACTCCACCCTTTTTCTTAGGAGAGCCTTGCAGACTGCTATCACATTTGGGGGTTTAGATCTGTGTAAATGAATAACAATTGTAAGTGTAATGATCAATAGTTCAGTGAAAAATAAATACAATTCAAAGTGAAAAAATGCTTTAGAATGCTTCTAGCACTCTTCAACAATGGCTGCAAAACTAAAAGAAAATATCAATTTAAAAGCACTACTAGCTCATCAGGAATTTTACATAAATTCCTTGTGAGAGGTCTTTGCTACAAAGGAATTGCACTCAATAATATATTTGGAAAGCATTACAAACTTCTATTTTTCTTTCTTAGTTGAGCATCCTTAGACTCATTTCTCTGACTGATTGTAACCATGACCTCTGTTAGCTCTCACACATGAAGTTTTTAATTAAATTTAGAAGATATCTGGATGAATTCTTAAGAGAAAAAATGCTGTAAGTAATAATTAACTTAGTATTTGTTAATTTCAAATCTAGTTCATTAGAATGAGTTATAATTACTGAACAACCTCTTGAACTTCATAAAGCCTCTACTAATGAAGAGTAGTCTTTCACTTTCTTAAATTTATTATCTTATAATAAAAACTAAAAAATATTTCACACCTCTTATTCTTCCCATTTAAATGGTTTGCTTTGGCAATACTACAGGCAAAGACATCAAACTACCCAGATTTTGATATATAGAACAGCAAACATATGTCAAAAACCATACTGGTGTGAGCAAAAAAATAATTTCAGGTTTTACGGAAGTCTTCGACACATTAGTAAATAATCACCTGTGCTGCTGTTGCTCAAACTGTAGTTGAAGTCTCATTGGCTTAAGAACAGGGTCTACCAGAGCTGCAGTTTTCTTGTTCAGAGCATAATGGAATTGCATTTATCTTTTTAGACATTTTTACAGGAGTTGGTCTGAAATTCTGATTTACTTTTTTCTTACATATGAGGTACATTTTGAACCTTTGCAAAGTTGTTTTTTTTTTCTCCACAATTTAATAGCTAACAGATGTACTTATAGCTATCCTTGGCTGAGAAATAATTTCAATCTTGACAGTCAAAAATGAGCTCTATATGGTATTCTAACCACCTGCCCACAAGCAAGAAAAATCTGCTTTTTTAGGATGCGGCAGCAGTGCCAAAGCAAGCAACTTGGCTCAGTTAAGCTGGATGAGGAATGATTCCCTTCAGTTTGATTTGACCTTGAGAAATCCAAAGGTCTCAGCAATCTGCATATCTTTGGGTGTCAACAGGGAACAGAGGAGATAAAACAAAAATACAAACCCTTGTAAAATAGGTAGTCTCTATCACACTTAAGAACAACTTTCTCCAAGCAACATGAATTGCTGTCCATGTTTATTGGGTTTGTGTGGCCAGGTTTTGGTAGCATGAGGTCTACAGGTTCTGTGAGAAGCTGTCACAAGCTTCTTCCATGTCCAAAAAGGCCAATGCTGGCCAGCTCCAAGATGGACCCACTGCTGGCCATGGCCAAGCCCCTCTGCAGTAGTGATAGGGCCTGTGGGATAATGGAGTGAAGGGGGAAAAGTTGTTGTACAATGGTAATTTCACCAAGAGAATGATATTATATTTTAGCTCTGCACACACCAGGGGGTTAGTGACGAAGGAGGAGGAGGTGGTCCAGATATAAGAGCATAAATTCCCTTTCAGATCCTGGTGCAGACCATGATGAGTCAGGCTGTGCCTCTGCAGCCCATGGAGGTCCATGGTGGAGCAGAGTTCCACTTGCAGCCCACAGAGGACCCCAAAATGGATCAAGCAGATGCTTGAAGGACACTTTGACTGCAAGGGAAGCCCACTCTGGAGCAGGGTCCTGGCAGTCATGTGGCCCCAAGGAGAGAGGAGTCCATGCTGGAGTAGGTTTCCCTGCAGGACTTATCACCCCACAGAGGACCTGCACTAGAGCAGTCTGCTCCTGAAGGACTGCACTGAATGGAAGGGACCCATGCTGGAGTTCATGAACTGCAAAGTGTGAGAAGGAGTCACATTGGAAAAGTTCATGCTGGGGACTGTCCCATCAGAGAAACACGAAGATCAAGCAGAAGAAGAGTGTGAGGAATCCTCTCCCTGAGGGGAAAGAAGCAGATGTGATGAAATGATCACAACACCCATTCCATGTTCCCTTGCACCACCGCAAGGGAAGAGGGAGAAAAAATGGAAAGTAAAGTTGAGTCAAGGAAGAAGGGAATGATGGAAGAAGGTGTTTTAAAGATTTGGGTTTATTTCTCATTATCCTATACCCTGATTTGCTTGGTAATAAAATACACTAATTTCCCCTGAAATGCTGAGTTCATTTTGCCCAAGATGGTAACAGGTGACTGATCTCTGCTTGCCCTTATCCCCACCCCCAGGACTTTTGTTCCACTTTTTCTCTCATGTCTGAGGCGGAGAGTGATAAGCAGCTTTGGTGGGCACCTGGCATTCAGCCAGCTTCAACACACCATAATGTAGAACTTTTTCCACATACATCCATCTTAATCAAATCCACAGAATGAACAAATGCTAAGATATTCAATTTCAAGTGACACCCAGATCCCAAAACATGAACCTTACTGCAATATAACATGTAAGTTATATTAGTATCACTGCAGGGAATCTTACACATGACACTAAACACCTTCCAGCTCCTAAGAAATCTCCTTTTTCACTTCCAACACACACATACAGCCATCTGTGCCTTCCTACTTTAACTCTTCCCTTACACATACATAAAGATATAAAGGCAGTGTTATATATGTGAAGCAACTAATTTTTTTTTCTGAAGGACACCTACAGACTATGCATGAGAGTAAGCAAATGGATGAGGGAATATTCTTCAGCTGTGTGCAGCTATTAGCTTTTGCCTCAGAGCTGAAATGTTTTCCATATAACCTACAGATCCACCAGCTTTTGACAGGCCTGACTATAAAAAATGCATCCAAACTCAGAACCTGGAAAGTGCTGGAGGATTCTTAATGCTTCAAGTATTGCTTCATAAGCATTGCCAGACCTGCTATATTGAGAAGGGAGCCCACAATGGAAGACGTGTAAATGACAGAGATGATACAATCTGAAACAAAATAATCCACCCAGTGACATTAGGAATAGCCATTATGGAGGCAGTGATTCCCTCTGCCTACAATTGGGTAATTTTTTGATTATCTAAAATCTGTTACACTTTTTGCCATCAAATATTTTGGAGTCTCAGGAAAAATGAACACTAATTTACTGGTTTCCTCATTTGGAACAGAATTATGATTACAAAAACACCCCTTTACACAAAGCAGTTAAAGCAAGTTGAACTACAAATGCTATCTCTTTTTTCCCAGCTAAAGCATTCCTACCACAGTGCACCAGTGCAGGTTCCTGTATCTCAACAGTGCTACAAATAAGTAGAAATCTGATATGGAAAGTACAGGAGATGATGTAGTTCTGCTTCATTAATTAGATAATTTCACACAAAGCATGTCATTCTTAAAAAAATAGTGATTTACCCATTACTTGCTTCACCAGCATCAGCATAATGCAGTTAACTTTTAAAACACATGATATTCAGGAAAATTACTGGATTTGTGCATATTTATCTAAAATAATAATATGATTGAAAGGACAAAGAATAAGCCAGTTCATCTACTAGAGAGATTAGGCTCATTTCAAGCCTTGTTAACACCTCATTTTTATGAGAGGACAATGTAACAAGAAAGAGACTAGAAATAATTATAAGAGTGAAAAGATATGAGATCATTGATTGTGAGATTCACAAAATTCATTACATCATTGCTATGAGCAAAAGTATCTTTCATAGATCAATTTACCAGAAAAGGACACTAATCATACTTCTGAATCCAGATATGTTTGCCGAAAATATACCAAAGACTTAGAAGGACAAATTTATGTCTCTTAACTCCCTTAATATCACACCATTTCCCAGATAATTGCTCCAGTTTATGTTCAAGGCATATGTCAATGCAATTAATTTTCCTGTTGTTTCTTTCTTTCTTCTTTCCTGAATTTTCAAAATATCCTCAAAATACTCTTATGCTTTTTAATGAGGAAGCAGCTATGGAGCTGCTGCTGTTCTGTATGACCAATGCACATGATAAAATAAATTCTTTATCTCAATGCTCTTTACCTTCATATATCTCTTTCTGGAGAAGATTTTCATGATTCCTGCCATTCACTAAGAATATTTCCCAAAGCTATAATTTAATTTGATCTTGGATAATGATATGAGTTGATAGCATTTCTAGAATTTATTTTCCTCTGCTTTAAAGATACAGTATATACCTAGGGCCTAGGTTTTGCCCCTCTTAATACTTTTACCAATATGTAGGTGTTTGCATCATAAAGGTCTGTTACCCTGGTGCTGGAAAGCATTCTGTAAGCTGATTCAAAAACACTACAGCTGACAGAAGCTCTTTTCTATGTCTTGTGAACTGTAGAGTTCTAGAGGTAGTACTTACCAGCAATGCCAGGGGATCTGGATTTTACGGAAATAATTTCTCCTTGGGCAAAATTTCTTTTCATTCATTTGCAGTCACTTTTTATGATTCCCATTTCCAGCCTCACATTGCTTTCTGTAATTTTTTTCAATTCATACTACCTCCCTTCAGGAACTGTAAAAGGCCACTGCACATCCCCATGCACATAACACTCAGCAGCACAGGAATTTCCCTCTGTTCCTGAGAGTTTTGCTTACCTAGTCAGGAGGCATGAAGCATTTAATATTGTTTGTCCCAGCAAAGCAGAACTAATTTGCTCCCACTGCTAAGAAAGATCAACTAACAGTAGTTTCCCTCACAGAGACAACTTTATCATTTCTCCTGTAACATCCGTGAATAGTTTTGTACTTGGGCCTTCTACCCTATACCCTATAAATTGTTTGCCCCTTTCTTTTCCCTTTCATCTGTTCTAGCTCTAGCAACATTCTTATTTTATGATCCTTTCCACAGCAGATCTCCTCAACCCATTCAGGAAAATACAATTTTGTTGAATTTTAATGAAGCTATGGATGACTACTGCAAACCTGTTTTTGAAATAATAGAGGTAAGTCCAGAATCAGGGTTGGGTTCAGGGTGTTTTGTCTAGTTTTACTTTTTTTTGTGGGGGAGGGTTGTTTTTGGTTCATTGGTTGGTTGGTTGGTTTTGGGTTTGATTTTGTTTTGTTTGGGCTTTTTCCCTAGATTGATTAAATCTAAAGCAAAATACTGCAAAGGTGGTACTGTGGAAAATCTGTTCAAGGACCATATTTTTTACAAGGTCCATTTATAACTTACATTACTATCTCAAACAATATTGAGAGCATTATTATTTAAAATGAGTATTAGAAAATTCTATATTTAAAGTCAATATGTATTTCTCAATTTATTCAACACTGGACACTATCTAAAGATAACTGCATATACTAGATGTATGGCAATAGAAATTACTACACACTTTTACACAAATCTGTCACTGCCATTTGGAATAATGAAACTACTTCATTTTTTTGCTCACCATATTCTCTTAATCAGAAGAACTATAATTATTTTCAGGATAAAATTTGTAACAAATACAAAACAGTTATTTTGTGTTGAAAAACAGAGCAATCCTTATCAGTTGCATAACTTTCATTTAGATGGCTAACCAGCTTATTGATTCAGGAGAAAGAAAACATAAAATATCTCATTTTTCACTACAAATCTTTCACTTGTGAATCTGTCTCATTCCAGCACTATGCCCTTTACAGTTAAGATTATGAAAATTATTCACTTTGATACTTTTGATAAAAATCCCATTAACCACATAAGTGTATAATTTCATTACCTTCTCACATTTCTCTACTGGATTATATTGATAATTAACATAACAGGTTTTTGCTAATATCATTAGCAGATATTAACAGTATCATATTAAATCATATATTAGATGGGAATAATTTGTCAGATTCATTATCATTAGCTTCATTATTTTACCAAGGTAAAAACTTACTAGCTATTCTAGGTAATCTAAGTGAATTACCAAACCCTGACATCATTGTCAAATTGGAAACTATACCTGTAGTAACAGGAGGACACATACAGCCCAAAGAGGTCTTGCAATAAAAAATATTAATTCCTGCACCCTACATCCTCTTTTTATCAATATTGAATTACCTGAGAACATTTTAGTTTTAGGCACATTTTTAAGGAGTCAAAGACAATGGTTTTGAAGCGAATTTCAAATGTTAAGATTTAACTAAGATGAAAATTTCACCTGATATATAACGGTTTCTATTTTCTCTCTTTCTTCAACACATGTAGAAATGCTCCTCTCAGTAATGCCTTTGCCAGCCTAAGAAAAGCGATGATCAAACTTTTTTCCAGATTTTAAGTTGTGGATTTTAAAATTTGACTCAGCAGCAAAACTCTAGCCTGCAGAATCTGCAATTATTAAACACAGCTCTCTACAAAATTCTTCCTCTTTGAACTCACTTTTTCTATTCACCCAAATCCTCTCCCTTAGCAGTTCTCCTGCCACTACTTTTGTGACAGAAACTATCACGGGAGAGGCTGCAGGCTGACCTTTGGTTACCTACTCTGTGGTTATTTACTCAGCCTTGGCTGGCCAGGCCAGTCTTCCAACAAACAGGCTCTGTGAGAGGAGGAAGAGGTGCACAGGAGCAGAGGAGAAAACAAAAAATTTTAAAATTCTTTGTATCCCAGAGGAGAAAATCACAGCATCTACTACCTTGGACAACCCTGTTGGCCTGTTCCTCTCCTAAGGAAATTCTGAATGAGGAATTTCCTCTTATTTTCAAAAAGTGGTGACAGAGATGATCATAGCAGCCTTGCCTCCTCATCACTGTTACAGCTTACTGGGCTAAACTCTTGAAGACCTGTGACTGCTAAAAGAGTCTGGCAATATCTCTGCCTAGGCCCAATGGTTAGAAATAATTCCCCATTCACACACCTCTCACAAAGGAGCTTTATTGCCTAGGACAAACCAAAGGTATTAAAATTTTCTAATCTGCTTTAGGCAGCCTGTGCAAAATGAGGAACCCTTAGTATAGTAAGTGTTTTAAATGTGTGGGTTTTTTTGTTTTGGTTTTTTTTGTTTTGTTTTGTTTGGTTTGTTTTTTGTTTAGTTTTGTTTTGTTTTTAATTTATGGAAGGGGGAGAGCTGTTATTCTTTTTACAATGGAAGCCTGAAACTTCACATCTCCTTCTATTTATGTTTGTTAGGGAATAATATTTAAAAATGTCTTTTATTACTTTTCCTTTAGAAGTGTACTTTCTTTTTTAAAGAGCACTACTATCAAAAAGATAATTGAGAAGTTTACAAGTAAGTAATAAAAAATATTAACCATGTATGGATAAGCGAATTACTATTTTTATGATACGAGTTATGATTATGAATTTAAAAACTTAAAAATATTTCAATTCAGTAAAAAATCCTAAAAAGTAATAGGTTTCATATGTCTTCTGTTACAAGATATGAGCATATCTATGTAGAAGACTGCAGATACCTACTTTTCATCTGGTGGTAGTCTTTCAGACTGAACTTTCAAATTACTGAAATAAACAATTGCAATTTGAAGTAAGCAGCAAAAAAAAAAATCTCTTTTGTGTTATTAGATGCAAATCTACACATAGATGCTATTTTTTCTTGGTGTATAAGATAATGTTATGGTATATCCAAAAATCATTAGTCATCATTAATCTTTTATGAAGATTATAAGAAATGCCTTATTTCTGTGTCTGAGCAGGAGTCCATGTAGGCCAATAGTCTGTCTCAAGGCAACTGGAAAAGCAGACAGTGCCCAGGCAAAACACATTAGCTTGACTACTCTCCACGAGCATCGGGATTTAATCTGTGTTGGATTGTACATTGTTGTCCATTTTTTTCAGTATCTGCTTACTGATCAGTTATACTGTCTGCCTTCAAAGCATCCTGGGGCAACAAATTCCAGAAGTTAACTATCTGCTGCACAAAGTCTTTCTTCTGCCTTTTATAGACCAATCTCCCACGTAAAATGCCTCTGCTGTACTGCAGGATTTGATGAATAGTTCAGCTGGTCCATCAGCAGTGTTTTTGTTGTTTTTAACCTCTTTCTATGTCCATCTTTAAAATCATGTCTCAAGAAGCAAGAACTGACTGCATCATTTAGGGGTATTATACTCCTACACTGTTAAGGCAGCTCTATATTTTGAATATTTTCTTAGTTATTCAGCTTTGGAATTACACATTTAGATCAGCAGAAATCTAATAAAGAGAAACCTTTAATTTAGGAAAAGTCTAATACTTTTCAGAGCAGCCTTCTGTTTGCCACATGAGCTCATGTATAAACATTTTTTTCTGGAAGAGTTCAGTTACATGCAGCCCAGTGCTGGGAAATAGTAAAGAAATGCTTCATGGAGCCTAAAAAGATTTTTATAGGTGATCTTTGCTCTTAGGAGTAGATGTTAATACCAGTTTTCTTTTTTCTCAAACCAATGAAATTTCATATTGTTATGTAAAAATGAAGAGCTGGAAAAGCAGTAAAGTTTTCAAACCAAAGATCATCAAAAAGATAATCTGAATTACCTGCAAAATAAAAGGGCATTGCCCTCATTAATACTTCCACTGCTTTCAATAACCTCACATCACTGAGTCAATTGGTATTTCATTAAATTGCTGTATTTCTCACATTCTCCTTCTCAAATATGTTTTCCCATTTAATATTACTGAACCAAGAAAATATTCATTCAATACTAATTCTTGAAAAAGCCCTCAGAATTATTCTTTGATCATTTTAAATATCAAGAGAAAATCTAATTCTGCATCTGCCCATAACAGTAACTTCCTTGTCATTCCCTCGTGTTAGCAGGAATACAAGTATGCTGAACTGTCTACTGAGTCTTGTAGTGTTAAGAAATACTTGTCAAGAAGAGAATTTTTGTATTTCTTCTTTTAAGACACAAAGTGCTACAAAGGAAGCATTTCTGACTTTGCTTTACAATCTTACATCGTGAGACTGGGAAAAAATAGATATTTTTGTATAGCAACAGAAAATCCCAGCATGCTGGTATTTCTAGAAAGAAAAGTGTTATCAGCATGATCAGATGGTGCTAAATAAGTGAGAGTACAATGATAGGAAGCCTCCTAGTCAAAATAGTCTGAGACAGACACAAACTCCAAATTCTTATTTATAAACAACAGAAAAGAAGAAAAATACCATTAAGTAAAAAATATTTCTACTAATGATGGCCAGAAAAAGTCTATAAATTTAGGATTGAAACACAACAAAGTATATGTTGCTAAATGTATTTTGAAATAACAAATATCAGGCTCCACCTGCTTTAGCAAAGTGATAGACTCAGTAATTCAGCCAAAAGCTGAATCTGAGGTGTGAGAAAGAAGAAAAAAATTATAAACATGAAATGTATCACTGCTTGAATATTACTCTGAAAATTTTCATTGCCTTTTGTCAGTATACATTTTAAAGCTGAAATTTTACAGGTATCATGAAAAGCAAAAGGATCAAGAATAAGACTTCAGTCTAATGCCTTACAGAATTAAACTACCTAAAGATTAAAACTTCAATTCCAGACAATTAAATCAGTTTTCAAAGGCTGGTGACTTAAATAAGCAGAAATTGTTTGCATGTTTTCACAGAACTTTGCAATGTTGTCCTAACCAAAACAAAGCTCCTCACATGCTTGTCATTTTGTTCTTGAAAGAACATACTCTAGCTATATATAACTTCCTCATACAAGACTTTACTACCCATATAGAGAAGTCAGTAAAAGGCAGAGATTTAGCATGACTATCCACATTTATTAGAATAATTTGTAATGAAGAATAATAGGTTTGTGGAGGCTGTTCAACAAAACTCAGATTTTCTAAGTGACAGACAGGACCCTATCTTCATTATTTGACCATTTGTGTGACTTTATTTGTAAGGATTGGTTTTAACTGCAAGTTTTGTCTTGATTTTTTTCCCAGCAATCATGGCTACTCTAGTATATTAAGAGAAAATAATTTGTGTGCATTGTTCTAATAACTTAGGCATACACAACCCGGTCACATCTCCTCATGTTTGTTCTTCAGTGCTAGAAAAAAAAAAACAATTTTTCTGAACCAGGGGCAATGGGCCACAAAGAGAAAAGCAACAATTCTGATATTAGCATGTTTCTGCCGGCTTCTTCCTTCAAGTCCATAGATGAGTGGATTTGCAAGGGTTTTCCCCACAGGAATAAAGGTACATCATGACAGAAAAAAAGATAGGAATAACATAACATTGTTTTGGTGCCACACATGCCAAGAGCTGCTAGCTCAGATGGTGGACCTTGCTCACCTCTTCAGTGGCCAGACAGAGATGCATTGTGGCCACTGGGAGTGTGTCTGTGTGAAGGATAAAGTGCTGGCATTTAGCAGAGAAGCAATCAAAGGTCTGCATATTTCACTGGAGTGTAGAGCTGGGCTGAAGAGACTCCTACTGCAGTTCCATGCTTTAAAACACACATACTTTCCAACTGTGCAAGGGGAGCCAAGGGACCCAACTTTCCCTGCCTTTCTTTCAGATGAGCTGCTCCAGCACAATTCCCCATCAGTCATAATCTGTCACTTCTGCTGAGCTTTAAGATTTTAATTAATTCCTCACGCCCAGCTATGCAAGGAAGCGGTACTGCATAATCCTCAGCAAGTTGTTCTCTCTGTCATAGCAGAGAATCTTTACAACAGAAAGAGGAATAATCTGACAGACATGTGACAGCTCAAAAGACCCTTCAAACATTTGATTCAAAGCAAAAAACTCACACATTAATTTCTTGAGAGGATGCCTTTAGAGCTCTATTATATTTCACCAGGCCTTGAGAGAGAGCAAGTAGGGAAATGTTGTATAGGAAAGCAAGAGTCATTGCCAGGCAATTCCCAGCTCTTCCCATCCAATGAATTAGTTAACATCTAGTTTAGAACAGGGACAATCATACTTTGTTATGTCCTATTGGCAAAATCCTAAGACATAAAAGCACAATATGTGCTTTTCTCCAGTGCACAAGCAGTTCAATTTTCAACTTTTGAGCTGATGAGTTACAAGTACCTCAGTATGGAAAGTCAGTAGAAAGCAATAACCAGCAAAACAGCTGGTAGATCTGAAATAACCCTCAAATCTAAAAATCTGCCTGTGGAAATACTACAGCGCTTGCTGCACTAAGAAAAAGTATTAGCAGCATCCAAACTACCTACCAGCAGAGACACTGAGAAGGAAGAAGAAAGCAGGATTTCTAACCCAGTCTTGCACACTGCCAGCTCTAAGCCACTTCCGAGTTATATCAATAACAGCTTAAAGACAGCTATGAGGCAACCTGAAAATAAAAAAGACTAGATTCACAGTAGTCAAAACGGTAAATTCTATTTCAGACTTTTGTAGTGTGGTTTTTTTTGTTTTGTTTTTTGGGGTTTTTTTTTTTTTTTTTTTTTTTTGGGTTTGTTTTTTTTTTTCTGTTCTTTTTCTTATATTTCTCCAGGCCTTTATACTGTCTTTTTTACACTTCCCCCTCCCCTTATGCTTCCTCAAGGGAAAGGCTGATATATATTAGACCAGTTCCACAACTTTTCTCAACAACCCTAAGAACTAGAAACAACCCTAAGAACCCAAGCAACAACTGACAGATCCACCTAGCAAGGGTTGATTGGTCTGTCCAATAAATTCTTGGTGTCCTTTCTGATTGAACACACCATGAAACCTTCAGCACTGTTTCACTGTGATACAGCCCTTCTGTTGATCTGGACTCTTAAGCTTCCCAGGGGGGTGGGGGAGTCACAGTCCCTTCAAGTGTTTAAAGGAAGATTGGATGTGGCACTTAATGCCATGGTTTAGTTGATAAAGTGGTGTAAGGTCATAGGTTGGACTTGATTATCTCAAATGTCTTTCCAGCCTAGTTAATTCTGTGATTCTGTGATCTCTACTCTCTTCATAGGATCTCATTTACTCACAACAGCCAGCAAGATTCCTCCACACCTCTGAGATGCAGCCATTTCATAAATTGGGTTGTAAAGTGTAGCTTTTTGAAAAGCACATTAAAGCATAGCCTTTATCTGCAAATTCCTCTGTCAACACAGCTCTGCTGTGGTCCATACTTGCTTCTCAAGAATGACAACCTTTGTGATAAAAAATAACCTCTGAGAGCACATTAATACAAGCACCAATCCAGTAAAAGGTAGGTGATAAGGCACTTAATTGGTGAAAGTATCAGATTTTTCAGGCTGAAGATATAAGGAAAATTAATACCTTTTTTTCTATGCAGGAAACTACAACTCCAGACTTACTTGATAATCCCGTGGTTAGAGATAATTAGCAAACAATATGTATGTGTGAATAATACATATACCATAAATAGACTTCAAATACAAAAACATGGATAGCAACTTTTGAACACACTGAAAAAATCATGAAAACACTATTAAACATCTGGAATGGGTAAATTAAAGCAATAACGACCAGTAAAGGAGCCTTTCCTGCCTCCATAGCATTAGCATTAGCATTTATTACCACTACTATATCACACCAAAAAAAAGAATGCACAAAAGCTAAGGAAGATAGACAGCAGGAAATAAAACTAAATACTTTAGAGTGAAACCTATCTCCAGCTTAATTGTAAGAGACAGGATATTTTATAGACAGGTCAGTAATAGGAATGGACAAGTACATAATGTTCTGATGTACAGACCATTTGTATTCAGTTGATATGCAGCTGATACAAGAGGTACAATTACAATTCTCAGTTTTCTGTAGATTTCCATGACACCAAGTTTTCTTAATGTAATGAATCACTTCAGTCTCATATTTCAATTTAAAGCATTTATGGCAATTATGAAACTCAGTGCTCAGTCTGAGAGAATGTGAGAGTTTGACTGCTGCATGTTTGAAAGATGAATCATATAAAAGATTCCAGTCTCTATTCAGAAAATACAACATATGGAATGAATACTAAGCATTACTTTATCTTTCCAAAAATGTGGAATTAAAATAATAGGAAAATAATTTGTTTCATAACAACAAGGGAGTACTTGGGAACTATTTACCAGCCACTCCTTATAAGACAGCAAGCAAGCAAACAAGCAAGCTATTTTCTGATATACTGGTTTTACAGGTGGGAGTCCCAACAGGGGCATTCCTGTGAACCATGGTGCTATTACATCACAGGGCTTGAATCTTGTACAATAATACACCTTCCTTGAAAAGCTAGATATCTCAGAACAGAGAACTTTCTAATTTAAAAATCATATAATGAATTGAGTTGGAAGGAACTTTAAAGATCATCTAGCTCCAGTCACCCTGCCATGGCATCACTGGTTCAAATTTCTCCTGAGTTTTAAAATTTAAATTTCACCTATAGATCAGAAAATATTTTTGGATGTTTTTTTCTCCCCAACAAAGCTACTGCCATGGTATGTACTCAATCAGATTTCTTATCAGGTAACAAAATCAGAACAAGCACAAAGTCTAAAACATTGTCCAGATTATTGTCTTATCTTCAGGGCACTAATTGTCATGCAATATGGGGTATAAAAATTAAACTAGATAGTAATTACTCCATCTATTGAAAAAATACCTAATGATTTAAACACACCAACATAAAGAAACTCAATTTTATAGACCATATAGTTCCTTCTTCTCATACATTGCATATCAAATACTTTTTTATTATATGATATGCTTTTGTAGAAATTACACCTTAGAAGGATGCAATGTGGCACAGTTATTGTTGCCATGGGAACAATAATATTAAATTTTGTGAGTTTTGCACACATGTTCTCAGATATAATGCTGCTTTCATGTACTGTTTAGTAATAAATTTCCTCTTTCCCCACTTCAGTGCACTACATTCTTACAAGAGGTAGACTGCTCTCCCAGTTGAATTTTTGCCCTTTTTAAAGTAAGCAGTTCTACTGTCAACTTCAGCAGGGGGGGGCATCATTTCATTCCAGGCCTCTGCTCCAAATGCATTTGCTTAGGAATATGCCCTGAAGATATGATTCTGGTTTCACTTATGCAGAACAAAAAAGGAGAGAGAGAGAGAGAGAGAAACATAAAAAGCATGAATGCAAGAAAGCAAGACAAAACAAGAAAGCAAGACAAAGTCACAAAGCAAGAAATCAAGAAAACAAGCAAGTCTTCTGTTCCATGTCAGATTTAAATGCTTTATATGATTTCTTTAGGCAATTTTCTCATCATTCAGCTTAACAGTATAAATCCAAATGTAATATAATCAGAACAGTTCTTATGTCTCAAGAACTAACCAGTGTGGTTTCTGTCAATGACCTCTTGTCTGTTCTTTTTAAAAATGAAGTTAAACATTTATTACAGCCCTAATCGTAAAATTCAGATATGCTGGGATAGCTGGGCCTATCTAGAGGAAACAGGGTCCAAAGAGGAAGCATTTATGGCAATATTTTGACATCAAAATTTGTGGGCCTCTCTGCTTTACTCTGTCATTTACAAACTCTGACATGGCATTTCTGTACCTGAGCATTTTAAGGGGCTTATCAGCTTCCAGTTACCTGTAAGAGCTGTACAAATGGAGATGCACTGTAGCTTCCTGAAGGCCCACTCAGCTCAGAAATTATCTAGCCCTACAAATGTATGTGTGTGTGTGTGTATATTTCTACACAGGAACTCCTGTGTGATGCACAGGAACCATGTATTCCTTGGCTAGCCCAGTACCCAGCTAACAGGAAGTTCCCAACATCGTAAGTAATAAGACAGAGGTTTCAGATTTTGGTACACAGTTTTTAAAAACAGTGACTTTTACCATGAATTAATAAAAGTATTTATTTTGTAAATTCCTTTGACTGACTCTTAGAAGACTGAACTCTGCTCACTCCACAGTCAGCAGAAGTTCCAGATATTCATCATCTTTGAAAGCTAAAGACTATGCCAATCTCCAAATGTCAGGTTTCTTTTCCATTTATTTGGTATTTATATATATTTTAAAAAGAGGAAGATGAGTGATGGGGTTAAATAAATGGATAAATGTGAATGATAAAACTCCTACTCCCTCAGACTTATCTGACATTCTTAAGAGATAGTATTTCAGTAAACATCCTACTAGAATACCAGTGTGCCTGCAAAACACATAGTAAAACACCTCAGCTTACCTTGGGTGGTAAACTGTTTGGTGAAATCTTCAACAAACAATTAAGTAGCATCTTGCAAAAGTGATATATTTTTATGTTTTTGGAACAATGAGTGAAATGCATACAGTACAGAAATAAAAGTAAACTAAAGTGGTTTCAAAGAAATAACTTTATATATGAAATTGATTTTATTCTTCCATAATGTTTATAATACATAAAGTCTTTAAGAAAACAAAACATAGATTAGAAATACTGAAATGCTAAAAATGAACCTGCTATACAATCTATAATGAAAGCCAACGCTTTTTATACTTTGTTGCTCCTGACAATAAAAATCTCTCCAGCTTCAAATATCCACCCCTTTCATACATAACTCACTACCATTAAAGGTGCTTGAAGAGAGCAGGGAAAAACATCAATGGTTCAAAAAAGCTGACAAGACTACATTATTTAACATTATTAACATATGTCATGTGGGAATTTTAAAATCTCAGTGTTTGTGGTTTTCTACTGTACACTCAATATCATGGTCACCCACAGATCTCATCCTCTGTTGCCTTTATTGGAAGGGAGGTTGTGTTCTACAGCAGGAAGATCTGGGTTCCTAAACCAGTATATGAATCAATGGGTTGAAGGCCATAGTAAAGCCTTTAATAAAAATACATGTTAGCATAATTTGTTTTGAATAAGAAAGTTTTTTCACAATTAGAAAGTCAATGTTTAATTGTGTAATATTGTTTATACAACCCTTAGAAATTCTGCATGTATTCAGACTACTGTTTTCTGCAGTTTGCTATGAGAAAGTGCACTGGTAGTATCTGTCTCCATTCAAGATTTTTCAAAATAATGACCTCCTCAGAATTTATATCTAGTCTTGGAAACTGGTAGATAAGAGGTGAAGTCTGGCTGCAGATGTATGTCTCTGCTGATACAATTTAATCTATTACAGCCCAACTCATCTTGACACATTGCACCTATATATATACATATATCTTCAGCACATGCCTGACTCTTCCTAAACATTAACACAATTCATATTTTGGTTACAACTCACTAAAATGTGAATATTATATATTAGGCATATATAAAATATATATTAAAAAATTTATTTTCATTGCACCGTGGTGTTTGATGTGCATTTTATTTAATCAAAATCTCTAATAAATATTTTTGTTATTTTCTTCAGTATTTTTTCAGTGCTATTTCCTTCATTTTGTTCATTGTATTAATAGCAGCATCAATTGCTAACCAGTAGATCAAACACCAACAGAATCTTTTTCCATTGCTGTGTGTTTGATAAAGATCATAGCATTACATCTTTTTTTAAGCATTTATGTGAATGTTCTCAAAAAAAATCCCTTTAATTATTGCAAATATCATTTTAGGTAACATCTTAGAAGAAGGGTCATCACACTCAAAATATTTGATTCCACTGTGATTCTTGTTTTCCAAGATGTTAAAAGCAGCAATCAAGACTTGAGTCCCATTGTTAGATACTGTATAAAACCCATTAATTTGGATTCCACTTAGCTAAATTTAAAAGTTACAAATCTATTTTAAATTCATTACTATCAAAGGAAACACATTCAGATGCATTATCATCCATTGCATCTATCTTAGCAATCTATTTTATGCAATATAATTTTGCATATCAAAAGTAGGAGGTAGACTAGTGATTTTTAGAAGAAACACTCAGTGGGAAAGGCAATTGGAACAAGAAATTCGAAGTCCTCAATCCATGGCTGTGACAGTAACACAGTAAAAAGCGTACTCCAGTTACTCAACAGTCATTGTATTTACACTGCACAGTAAGCTAGCTATGATTTTTTGTTTGCAGGGCAGACAGAAGGCTGATGATCTCAATACTTTATTAGCCTCACCATTCACCAAAAAAAATTCATGATCAAACACTTAAGTAAAAGAATTTTAATGATGGGCTAGGATCACAAAGCAGAATAAAGAGGGAATGTGCTATATATGATAGACTCTGATTGTATGCAAGAATGTTAAATAGTAAGGAACTGAACAACATTTCTGCAATCATTCTGCAGTAAAGATTTCAGCATTAGACCTAATCAAAAACAAAATATAAGAGAATGTTTATGAAAAAGAAAGACAAGTACACATGAGAGATGCAATACAGAGATGTATTAAGAGATGTGTTTTATATAAAACTTGAAGGAAAGGAACAATTCATTTCATCTTCTATCAGTTGCTGAGGACCAGCTAGAGTACCACAACTTAAGAAAAAGTGAAATCTAATGGAGACAATCCAGGTTAGAGCAAAGAAGGGATATTCTAAAGAAGATGTAAATCTCAGTGCAGGTAAAACAATGCTTCTGGGAAAAGTTAAATAAAGCCATGTCCTAATTTTATGCACACAGGGATGGGCTCTGATCTAATTGTTACCACACAGTAAAGATATAATTGGGAAAATTATTGCCAGTTTGAACAAAGGTTAGCTTAATGTCGATTAGCAGTCAAATCCATTGTCATTTATAGTAAAGAATGTCATAAAAAAAAATCGCAGAAACCGCCCTTTTGTTATTGTAAAAAACTGTGATGTGTCTCATCTTGAATATTGTCTGCACCTTTGGATTACTGTGACTGAGCTGCAGGACCTTGCACTTGGCCTTGTGGAGCTTCATGAGGTTTGCACAGACCCCCCCCCACCAATCCTGTGCGGGTCCCTCTGGGTGCCAGCCCTTCCCCCCAGCATGTTGACCACAGCGCACAGCTTGGTGTCACCAGCAAACCTGCTGAGGGGCACTGGATGCCACTGTCTGTGTCACTGACAAAGATGTGACACAGCACGCCCAGTGATTTGATGATACAGATTTCGAGAGGCTTGAAACATGATCAAACCCATGGAGGAAAAGTCTAGTGAAAAGTTTATTCAAAGATATCTTCAGCCCCAAGTTAGGATGCTGCTCAAAGCCAGGATGATATCATGAAAAAGTGTCCCTATGCACCTGCCTTCTTTTCAAATTCCCCTCTGAAGAAGCAGGGTTATTCTGGGAAAAATAAGATCTGTCAGGAAAAATAGAAAGCCTTTATATTTTCTTACTCCTGGAAAAACTAGACTAAGTGCAAGAAGCGGCTCATATAAAATATAATGCTGTATGAAATTCTTTAGAAGGAGCAATGATAAATTTTTTCAATAACTTTAGACACAAAAGAAAATAATTGCTTAATTTACACTAACATAATTTACTATTATGAATTACTATGAAAAATATTCTGGCTACATAGATAGCAAAGCACTAGAATTGTATTTCTGTGGAGGTTGTAGAATAACTTTCTGCAAGATTTAAAAGAATAAGACAGACAAACATTTGTTAGAATACATTTAATCTTTCTCTTTGCCAGAGAACTGACTAGCCCATTCTTCCAGCTTCATTTGCATTTTATGGCTACAATTTCCAAAAGAAGAGATGAAAAATGAAAATGTAATTCAATACACCCTTAAAAAGTTACAAAGTTAAATAAATTAATTAAATAAAGGTTTGAGACAACACATCCGTTACTTAATTCTTTCAAAGGATATGGTGAACAGAACTGAATGTTTCAGAATAAAGATATTCTGGTACTTTTTTTATCATTTAAAATCTACTAGATACAAAGAGGAAGAAATCCTGCACGATTGAAAATTAGATGTGAGCATGGAACTGAGCCTCAGTGGATGGATTTCAGCAGAAGGGTCATCTCTTGAATAAAGGGAGAATTAGCCCATACATAAATTCCAGCATAATCATGCATAATGTCAGGTTTTTTTGATAAAGATAGTATAGTTCAGACTCTAGGGCTACACAGGCAGTGCTTTTCAGTTGAAAATTACTCAAAACACCAAAAAATTAAATGTGAAAATAATAATAATAAAATATAAAATATAAAAATAAAAATAAAATAAAAAAATAAAAATAAAAATATAAAATAATAATAATAAAATCTACACTTTCAATCAGAGAAAATAAATACCAGTTTTGTTCATAAATATATTAAGATAAAAGTCTTCAATTTTATTTACAATAAAGCTTCAAAACAGAAGGCAGGGTGTGCTCCCTCCAGAAAAAGGATTGTTTACAATCTGAGCGGGAATAGATGCATTTTCAACAATGTACTCCTGTCATCTGACTGTTATCTCAATTTTTTTGTCTATTAACTCTCTTTATTTACCCTTTTCATCTCAGTTTGTCTTCTCTGCATGGGGTGGGATGAGAGATAAAGATCTGACTTCCTCTGGTGACTGCTTCTGTAGCAAACTAGTGAAGCATGATGCCAGGATATGTTACATCACTATTTTTACCCTGTTTATCCTTGGATACCTGTTTTCAAGTAGGATACAACACAAAGGACAAAAAGGTATGAAATTAAATTTTAGAAAGAGTAATTGTCTTCCTTATCATGACTGTGCTGGTCTTAGAATTTCCAAATCACTAACCTGAAAGCAGAAATTGGTGTGAGCTAAAACACATAAATACACAAAAAGATAATGGAGTAGATTAACCTATACAGCAATGAAATCTAGGTCAGACTTAATAACCTTCAAATTGCAGCTGACACAATGAATATTAAGCCAGTCAACCATGAGAGATGCATTCATAAAGCCAAACCAATCTAGGTTTTTTAGAGGAAAATTCGTTATAAAATACTGATGTTTATGTGATTTTTTTTTCCCTGTACAAATGTAATTGTAGCATTTCTAGAAAACTCACCACAGATAATTGACAGTGGATCTCGAGCAGCAATATTTTTGCATACTAAAATAATCTATCAAGAAGGCCTAAGTTAGGTATTATTTTCTGTGCAGATTGTTACCAAAAGATGAGGAAAGGAGGAAGGAAAGGAAGGTAATTGCTTTTGCTCTAAAGAGGAGTTGAGAAAAGACTTAGTAAATTGAGAGAGTTAAAGAAATTTTTCTGAAAATCCCACTGAGAAAGATTTCCTGCAGAAAACAGTATTAAGAAAAAAAAGTTTTGGTTAACCATTTTTTTGAATTCAATACATCATCATCATGGTGGTTTTATCCTATAAAGATAATATTTTCTGGGGAATATATATATGTATGCATGTATGTATGTTTGTATGTGTAAAAACCCACAAAATAATAAAGTAAAATGTACTAAATATTGATCTTGTTGTGGAGGAGAGCTGTCCTTATAATCTCTGGTTTACACAGTTGAGTCATAACCATCTCATGAAATTTGTCTGAAAAGAACATAGGAAGAGGATTACTTGTCTTTTCTGTACTAGTGCCTTATGTAACACAATAAATATTCAACAAGTGTAATACCTGCTAAAAAAATAGCATTTTTCTGGACAGCAATTACTTAAAGCCAGATACCCGAGCATTTTCCAGGGCTCCCATCCCATCCAGCACACCCCACCATAGGATTTCTACTTCTTATTTCATAACCCTGTGGAGTTGGACTGTGCCAATTCCTTGTACCTGTTAACTTTTACAGAGAGTCCACAGAATTGCTCATTCTCACACGATACCATGGCTGCACCACAAATATTTCTTTGCTTATGGGGATGGGCAGCCTACTGCAGCTGGCACTGTTTGGGCAGGGAAGCTAGACTAGATGATTTCTAGAGGTCACTTCTGACCTCAGCCATAATTGGGATTCTGTGATTGTCCAGCTCTATGAGATCATGAATGAGCTCAGAAAAGGTTTATTAAAAATAAATCAATATTTGAAAAATCTTATGCAATAAAAAATGCCCTGATCCCTACTTCCTCTAAAAACTAGATACAAGACATGCAGTGTTCTGCCCATATTTCCTCTTTCCCTGCCCTAGGAATTTTAGAAAAAGGAAATTACATTAAACAAAAGAAATCCAAAAAGCAAAAAAACCTCAACTGTTCAAAACGGATTAAAGCCTCATTAAGCAGGACTGATGTTTTCAGTCAGTATGATTTATGATCTTTGTTTGCTTTGTGCTGTTCACCAAAAAACAAAGGAGCTGCTCTGGAACTATTCTCTAGGGACAAAATTGTAAACAGAATGAGCACTCCATTTAAACTCCAAGGCTGCATTTATCAAAACTATATTAAGTATTAGTAAATTTTAACTGCATCTTTTTTAAATACTAAGATACAATTCATTTTTACTGAAGGGTGTGTGTTCTGACCAAAGTTATCTTCACTAATTTTTGATATTCCCCAGATTGGTAAATGTGAAAGCAAAGAGATTTCACCAAAAAAAGGCTGGGTTTTACAGACAGGAATCTGCACCAGATGCCCACTCTTTCAGCACCATCTGTGAATTGATAAAGGTAATGATAGCTTTTTAAACATTCTTATGCAATTCATATAGAAAGTGCTCCAATTTAATTATAGAACCACTTTAAAATCCAAATATTGTCCTCAGCCTCTCTCCTATATATAACGCTAAAAACAACCCAATGTTAAATGAGTACCTGTCTTCATTTTAAAACAATAAAAATACCATCTACTGTAAAAGCAATTAATACTGTGTATTTTGATAAAATAATTCCCACATCTGCATGTGTATGCAATATCATAAATGGGTTCCTTTAACTGAATGCTACAAGTATCTCCTGCTAGTGTGAATGTAAGCAAGCTGAATTTTCTTTTGGAAGACTTCTCAAATAAATAGCTATGAAAAGGGATATTTATTATTTAGAATCCAGTTTATCTGGCCACTAATATACCAAAAATTCTGCTAAAAAATCCCTGAATCTACCTTTAATTCTGATCTGTCAACTCTGATATTCTTTACCAGAAATATGGTTCTCTTGTCTTAGAAGTCAACAATCAAATATAAAAAAAATCCAGTAATTTTATGATCCCATGCAAAATGTATCTTGTGATTTGAAAAAGGTCTAAGAAACTGGTGGCATGATTCATAAACATATGCTGGTGACATGAATCATCTCATTTTACCTTTGGCAATTAGGCTGGATTTACACTATTTCTCAGAGATAACTGCCTATGCTTAAAAAACCTTCAAAAACCAAAACCATGTTTTGGTCCTTTACACTGCACCTCATTTCATCCTGGTCCATTTGCTTGTAGTCACTAAATTTCCCAATTTTCTGTCTTCTTAAAAAACCTCTAAGTTTTCTTTATATGGTAAGGTCAAAATTTTTTGTATAAACAAATACATCAAAAGATCACGCGAGGCTGGACCCAGATTTAAGAAGGCTAACCAAAAGACTAATTACAAAGTAATTACTAGATAGCTGCAAGACATTATACAAGCAAACCCAGTTTGAATTCTGTACTTTATAGTAAGAAATTTTGGGGGTTTTCTAAAGAATGCTGCAATAATAAACAGGTATTTTGCACAGCATTTGATGGACAGCTTTGCTGTGAAGTAGAAAAATGCACCTTGAATGAATACAAAGAAATTATATTTTGCTTATGTAAATATCAAGATTATATGTCTAATTAGGCATGCAACCATGCTTTCAAATTATAACAGGTAATACCAAAAAGCAAGTGAATTAGCTGTGTACTTAAATAACAGCCTAGAGAGAACTGGATGAGCCAGAGGCACTGGCATTATTTAAATATGCTATGCCAGCTTCAACATAATTAGTTACCTAATTGAAAACCCAAACTTAGTCAATGCATTGGTACATGTAATTAATTAGTTTGTTTAAAAGCACTTCATTTGTAGTACTTTATTCTTCATTTTCTTCCTTTGTCACATTACCACAGCATAGATTTGATTTTCAAAAACAAAAAGAGACAAACACATAAAATTAAGGACATTAGTAAAAGAAAGCACTATAGGGCAATACACCACTAGTGCTATCTAGAATTTCAGAGACACACTTCTTTTTTTTGGTCTGAAGCTATTTTAACTATTTCAATATACATCTTCAATATATCTAAGTCCTAACAGCTATGTGTTAAGACTCTTTAAGCTTTTTATATGAACAGAATATCAACTATACAGGTCAGATTCACATGTGAACCCCGTGCAAAAAGGGAATTGTGACCTAATAAAGCCTTTATTTATTGGTGTCTCTAATCTGTGCCATACTGATTAGGAATTAATATGACAGCTTTTTATCATTGTGTCCCAAGAGGTATAGAAGTTGCATTGGACACAAATCAGGGTATATATACAGGCATACAAGGAAACAATGAGATCATCCTAAAAAAGAAATACAAAACTACAAAACTATTTTCTTTAAAGTCACAAATATTAAAAATAGTTATAATAAACATGTTTCATATACAGTTAAACGAAGGAAATTAAGGAACCTTTTTTTTTTGGTCAGAAACGCCAAAGAAAGTAGATGGTGTTTGCAATGCCATTCCTCAGGCTGAGAAGAGGCAGGAATCAAGTTCAAATGATAAAGGGTGGAAAAGAAAGGAAAAGCTGAGTGTCAAGAATGTTAATTTACACAATGATTTATGGATGAACCCACAAATCCAGGGGGTAAGATAAAGACAAAGCTATGAGGAAGAAGAGAACCAAAGTCCCCCAATATTCACTAGACCAGAGAAGTCACTTACAATACTCAAGTCTAAACATACTCAGCCTTTTGCATTTACTTCTGAAGAGAAACAGGAACCCACACACATTTTAGATCTATGAAATATTCTTTATAATGAGAAGATAGGAGGTGCAATTGGAGCCTGATACTAGGACTGACAAAATCATGCAGTGGATTTTGGCACAGTTCCTCAAGTGAGCTGAAACACAAGCAAAGATAGTGTGACACACACTGAGGAAAGAATCAGCAAGACCAGCCTGGATGTAGAGAAGAGTCCTGGAATAAACAAGCAGGAGTTGTTGATTGCAGATTTACAAGAAACAGTCAGAGTGGCAGTACAAGATTTAACTTTGGACAGTTGAAAGCAGATTTGGTGACAGCACAATATATAGTCAAAACCCTGGACATACATTCAAGAATATAATTTTTGTAAAGTATAGGGTCACAACATAAATCTGATTCAGTGATGGAAAAAAAAATGAACAAAAAAACAAAGAAAAAATTTTGGATTTTATACCAGATATAAGCTTTGAAAGCAAGTAAAAATATAAACTAGGTAACATATAAAGGAATTATTAAAAATTCAAAAGACTAAGTAAAATAGGATGAAGTATAAAAATTCACTAAAGAGCACAAAGAACAGAAAAATAAAGTTGATAAAATCTATTGCATCTGTGATAGAAGAAAGAAGGAGACAAAGTTCTAGAAAAAGAATGAAGAATAATAAGAGGGAGACGGAAGTAACCAGGAACTACCTTTATCCAGTGGAAATCACTGTATTTGCATACAAACTTACAGAGAGAAGATTCATGCACATTTATAGAATTTTGGAAATCTTTATGTTTTATGTGGTGAAAGCTTTAATGATGGCAAAAACTTGAAATACGGTTGTCTTCCAAAGGTTTATCATAATCTCTTTTAAAAGTGGTATAAAAAATGGGAGGGTAGAGTGCTAGAAGTTACTAGCAGCACAATAAAAAAAAGATGCTATGTGATGCAAAAGCATGCTTAGCCAGACCTTCCTTTCAATGCACAATGTGTCCTTTCCCATTAACACTATTACTTATTACAATACTTTTTGTCCAAAAGGAATTAGACCTCCTCCAATAGCACTCAGGACAAAGGAAGAAGGGCAGTGCCAAAAGAAACTGGTACACAGAATCTCTAGGGAAACAGGGAAGTTAAGAGGGAAGAGTGTTCAGAAAATATCCAAATAGCTCAATATTTTCTCTTCTCTGTCTTCCCTGGAGAAGTGCTTTTCATATATGCATGTAAAACTACCAAAAGTCTTGTAAATAGCTGTGCTCCTTCCTCCTCCCAGGTAGTAAGATAAAACTTAATGTCTGCAACAGACTTTAATTCCATTCTGTCTCATAATTTTGACTGCAGTAGTTGCTGCATCTTTGTCTGCAGTGAAACTGGACTCTTTTTGGACTCTTTAAAATGGCAGTGATGGCAGTAGAGAACCCTGCTCTTCCAGCCACACGTGCCACCAGATAACTGAGAACACAATATAAATATAAAATTATATATATATATAATATACATATAAAAGCACATCTAATAATATTGCATATTATAATTTTATCTTTACACTCTGAATATATATTTCTGGGTACATATATATTCTTTTATACAACAAAACCTCCATATGTTTTGAGGACAAAACAAATAGGGGAAACTGGAGTTTAAGTTAGTAGCATACTTCCCAAGTTTAGATCCAGATCCTCTTCAACTGCCTCTCCCTGCATTGCCAGCTGCAATCACTGAAAATGGGTGAAAATTTCTTTAAAACCATTCCGCGTTGAAAACCTGTGATTGTGGAAGGAAATTACCTTCTACATTCTGTTTTCATTTTATTGCCTTACTATGGGAGCCTATCACTGATTCAGCTCTGTTTCCCCTGTGGTGCACAGTATTTTAAGTTCTTGGCTTCTAAGTAGCCCTTTAGTCTATTAAAATTAAGATACTCAGACTACCACTGAACTGTAGGGCTCAGGGATACTTCCTGGCTGTCCAGATCATTCCTGGTCCTCTGTTTGTATGACACTCACAAGCACATCCCATTTTCTCCTTCCCTTCTTCCCTTAGAAAGGAAAAACAAATATAGAGGCTAGAAAAGGGACACAGCATGAGCTGCACAAAAGCAAAAACAATGGGTGTATATTGGGAAATAAATGCTATGTAGATTAGACACCATTGTTTTTCTAACTCTATTCATATAATTTCCAGAGCTAAGGAAATTCAACCATCTCTTCAAAAGTTACTTTAACCTGGAATTAAAACCTTCTAGAGACAGAAATGCTACAAATTTCTATAAAAAACAATATCTAATTCATAAAAATCCTTTAGTTATAAAATCATTCATAATATTTAATGCACAGCTCTTAACACTTTAAGCCAAACAGTAATTCTAATTTTGTATTATTTCTAAAGCTATAGGGAGTGGTTAATCATATCAATCATGTAGGAAGCCCTTACATATTGAAATTTTTTATTAGATCTCCTCCATCAATCTTATATTTCTGAATCTTCCTATTCCTTCAGCATTCCCTCATCTACTCACACTGTGTGCAACTTGTAGGTGCACCCAAAAATCAAACTGCAGTTGCAGTTGAAGCTTTTCCATTTCCATACTGAATAGAATAATTATCTACTATGTCCTAAAATGATGTTTCTCTTAAGTAATTAAATTTAGCTTCTGTAGAACTAGCATGTTCTTCCTTTTCATTCACTTTATGGTGCAGAAATCCTCCCCACTCTAATCTCATTTATAACTTCTCACAGCAAATATCTCACACCTTGCAATTTTCATGATAAATGTGATGACAAGAATGATTCTGGTTTTTAAGTGAAAAGCATATGACAAACTACTTTATCACCTCCATCAGGCTGCCTATACTGATGCATCAGTACAGGAAAGACATGGTCTAGTATGAATTTTAATATATTTATTTATTTGCTTTAAGAGGAGATGAATTCTTTGACTGATATTTTTTTTTGTAATGGAAGTTCCATGGACAAAAAGTTTGCTGTATTGCATGCTACTGACTGGGGGAAAAAAATTATATTCCTACTTTTTGTATTGGCAGATACTATTATATTTTGATGTACTTTGAATACCAACACATAGGTATTACATTGAATTTAGCACCTCCAATTCTAAGAGGATTACTGACAACAGATATGCAATTGCAAGGGAAAGCAAGTTCTACCTTATACTGATAAAGTGCCATATATTCATCATCTAACTGACAAGGAGTCCCCTAGTTGGGAATCAAATCTACCAGAGCAAAATCTTGCATCTGGATATTTCTTTTAGACAACAGCCCTAAATGAACTGAAACAAACACAAATTAGATACTTAACATAGACTTTTCCTGGGCTAGAAATTCTAGAACTCTCTGCTTTAATTTATTTTTGCGAAGTTTCACTGTAATAAAGCAGACAAGTAATGTAAAAATAATTTGAATATTATACTAGGAAAAAAAAAGATTTTCAATTTTTACAGATTTTATTTTTTCAAGATTAATGCTCCACTTTTTTTTGAAACGATGGCCACAAAAACCAGAAGGATTAGGGTTAGGGTTAGACATGGATTTATTAGATTTACAGCCATATTAGCTGTATATTATACAATCATGTATCCAATAACATATCAAAATCCTGAAACTACTGTTTCATAATATCTATATAAACCAAAGCATGTTGCCAACACTCATGAGAAAATTTGCTTCTGCTTCTGCTACAGGCATTGCCCAAAAGTTGTAACACAGTGGTTGTGGAGATGTTCCACGCTGTGACAGACCTCCAGAGTCACTTCCAGAGATGTGCAAAAAAAAAAATGACATCTGCTCCTATCATTTTTAGCGAGTTGAGGAAATGTGTCAGGTTTTCAGTTCCTCATACTGTCATCATTGTTGAGCTTTTCCATTTTCACAAGGACAAAATGACAAGCACTGTTCCTGGAAGCAGAGATGAATCAGTGATTGCCACGGGACTCAGACAACAACCACACAGTTTTTTCACTTAGGACGTAGTGACTGGATGTAGTAAAGAAGGAATTAATTATTTCACTGCCGAAATGAGGAGAAGCTATCTCTTGCTAAACTAGACAGTTTATTTGCTTTCATAAATTTCTAGGTCAGAGTACTTGTTATAACCAGTTCTGATCAGATGATCAGAAATCCACTGAAGGTTTTTAAATAAATAAATAAATAATCAACATTATGTTTTCATTAAAAATCACCGTGACACTGAACTACTAAACAAGCTTGGAGAAAATTACAAAACACAAGGTCATTAATTTTCTATCACCCAGTGTTCTCAGGAATTCTCATTAGCTTTAATGCTCATTAAATATTGTAACATAAAAATAGTTTCCTGCTATATACATTTGTCTTTCTTTAATTTTTGTTAATGGTTTTTCCTTCTTCCTTTTGACAGTCTGAAGGTCTGTGCTGCAGCACAGCCAGACCCAGTTTCATGATAAAGCAGTTTGTAACTGGATTTTGTGTGTCTGAACTCATCTGGTTTTAAATTTACCCAGGGACTTAATCTGCTGTAGCAAATAATGCAAAACTAATGGGATTTTGATATTATGCTGATGTAAATATGGCTTGGAGACTTACGTAGTCAAGATCTACAGAAACTTTTAAAACAACATTAAAAGTACTTGATGGTGATTTGGTCAGAAATTGAAACTCATTTTATTTTAAATATCAGCAGAGAGGTATAATCAGAACATGGCTGAGATGGAGCGGTGACACATCTGTATGAAGCTGGAGCTCCATCTTTTGTAAACAAGATTTGTTTTGTGAAGCTCTAATTTCAATCACAGGTTTTAGTTTGGAATTTGAGATTCACCCTGTAATGCATCTTCCACTGGGGACTACAAACTCCATTCAGTAATAAGATCTTTAGCCCTAACTTAATTACAGTATCTGAAAAGCTGACAGGGAATAAACATGACTAATGATTCTGATTTTCTCTCAACTGCTCACCTATCCAGCAATCTCTCTGCACAGAGCCTTGCAGGGTGATCACAATTGATGGTGTTTACATGTCTGACATTAGAAATAACTATTGTAGCAAATCACACTTGTATCTCTGCAGTACTTTAAAACTGAAGTAAAAGTTAAAAATAAAACAACTATGTTCAATTTAATCTGAATTTAAGGGGTAATTTTTGGTAAATGTCTCATTTTCAGAATAAGTGAAACATTTTATTCTCTCTGCAGATCTACAGGGACACAAGCCCTGTTTTCAGAGATGTTCTGTTCAAGGCATATTTTAGTAAGCAAAGCCCAACAAGAGGAAAGGCAATTTCATTTGTTTTCAAATTTATGCTTATTGCCAGCCACTGTCACTGTCAGAGCATTTCAGGTACTTGAGAACACCAGCTTAGCAATCTTTCCTTGCTATAAGAGACATGAGGTTTATTCCTCCAATCTGCTTCTATTTATTCTAAGCAGAATTTGTCTCCAGTGAGTAAGGATGTTTTGAATTTCTCATAATTAAAGACAGGGTGCTTAAGCATATATTACACATTTAAGTTCTATTTAGACTGAAAGTTTCAGTCAGACAACACAGAAACAAGGTTTGAAAAGCTGAATCCTGATTAATTTCAATCTATTTTTCAGTTCTTTTTTCAGCAGACCTATCATATACCTTTTAATTCCTAAAAATTTGGCAGGCCTATTTCTCATTCACGTATACAGCACATATACATATTTATAAAATGCATTTATATATATTTAGTTTGAAAATCCAAGTACATTATAGGAAATATTTAGAAAGGC
Organism: Molothrus ater; assembly: GCF_012460135.2. Lineage (NCBI taxonomy): Eukaryota > Metazoa > Chordata > Aves > Passeriformes > Icteridae > Molothrus > Molothrus ater. The sequence goes on along the minus strand of NC_050482.2, from coordinate 27,268,115 downwards.
TTGCTTATAAATTTTGGATTATAAATTACTGTATTATAAATATAAATTACTGTAGGCTGTCACAGTAATACAACATAGTCAGAATGTCTTCTCCAGAGTAAAGAAGCTGTCCCAGTAATCACACACCCCATAATGACTAGAAAACAATCACACTGCAAGCTTGTCACACACCTTAACATCAGGGATACTCTTCTATTATTGATCACCCTTCAAATATCAACCTGTGTATATACTTGGGAGACAAACAATGGGCTGAAGTTGAATAGTTTTCATTCATTGCTGTAAAAGGTGTCTACTTACACCACAAAGGGGCCCACCATCCCCAAGCTAACTTTATGTACATGTAAGACATTCAAAGAACAATTTTCATACAGTAAATGAGTCAAAGATTTAAGCCCAAAAGGTTGCTGAGTGTTTGCCAAAACTTCAGCATGATATTTTTAATTGCTTTTCATGAACCATCTAATTTGTTATGAAGAGTGACTTGTATGCCTACACATAAATGACTGGTGCTATTTTAGGTAGTCTGCTGAGATATCCTCATGACAAGGGCAGTGATAACACAATGTTCAAGAGAATTGTGCCTTTCTGAAACTGTAGCTTATAAAACCAGACAGGATAACTAGGACATCTCAAATGGCACTGGACAGGTATGTTTAAAGCAACCAAATCCCACCCATTAAGCCTGTGAAACTCAAGAGTTTTCCTTTGGAAATTAACAGTCGTACCAAAAGAATTTTTAAATTCATCACTCAATTTTCAACAGTCAATTATAGAAGACCTTTGATGCAACAATTTCAGATATGAAATTGGATGATCTTTCAGCACTGAATACACAATATGGAAAGTGCTCATAGCAGAAAGACACCTAAGGAAGTAATCACTAAGAGACTAAGGAAAAAAAATTCTTCATCAACATATGCTAATCTCTTGTCCTCCTTCTGGCAGCAAGTCAGCATCTAACAGTAAAGTACAGCAGAAAAAAATTGAGCAGGTAAAAGGTGAAACTTGCCATAAAATCTTAAGCTCTTGTAAAAGACGACTCTGGGTTAAAAAGTAGATCTCCAAGACATCTTGGCATGTTGAAAACTATTTTTACATGCCTGCATATCGTGTATCATATTTCCAACACTTCTAAACTCTGCTATGGACATCAAAAGATACAAAAAACCAGAACTCAATTACCTCTGCAAATGGTTTTACAGACTGACTTGAGCACTGCTACGGAGATACATGGGGAATACATGAGCATGATGTTGAGGACAGGGCAGGCAAAACAGAAACATAATTTCCTACACATTCCCTAAAAATTAAAAGAAAAGGAGGGGGGTTATAGGAAAACTACACTGCACTGCATCAGCTGATTAACTGTTGATGCAAATGTTTTTACAGTAAATGGTTATTTCTGTCCAGGCAGAATTTTTAAGTCTCTACATAAAATAACAAGTGTCAAATTAGCTACAAAAAGGCCTGACTTCCCTTGTTCTTCAGAATCATAAAAAAATCACATTATACACAGAGAAATGAAAGGTGAGGAAGTTGCCCTGTGCTTTAAGGTTTGTAACACTAGGGGCTTTCCCTTTACAGGCCTATAACATTTCTCTTGTAGAACTGAAGTCTGCTTTTGACTTTGTTGTCTTGCTGTGGCAATACTTTTACCTCTTACTCCCAAATGCTCTTGCCCTCATGGTGTCGTGTCACTGAACTGCAAGATTTGGATAGGTTTCTGATGCGGGGTTTCTCACAGGAATAGTATGACTGATTTTAACTCATCCTTTCACCTCCCACCTTTCTTTCACCTTTTATTTTCTAGCTTGAGGTTTATAACTTTATGGTCAGGAATATGTAGAGCTCAGTAGACAACATTAGCAGACAATTATGTTTTTTGGGTTTTTTTATGGGTTATTTATCACAATAAATAACCTATTAAAAACTTCCAGAAATATACATGCAAAGAACTTCACAGTTACATGAGTGCAACATCTGAACCTGACCAGTTGCTGCAGCCAGAAATTTCAGTGCTAGTATGTAAAGGAAGCCAGCTGGGACACGAAGCTGATCCTGCTTTAACCAAATAATCATGGTGGGAAGTGTTCAATGGAATATCTGTCTTGCTGGAAAAATTATAGGAAAGAGAATCTTGCCGGCTGATATTCCAGTCTCTTCTTTTCCAGTCAGCTGTGGGTATAGCTTTCCTCTTTTCTTTCTGTCACATGTCCTTTTATAAAATTTTTTAAAATTTTATTTTCAATAAAAGTTTGGGTTTTCTTCACTAACACTGTACATACCATCTGTGGTGGTTTGACAGGAAATGTGGTTTTTTTGGGATGCTGCGTTTTTGGCCAATGGATATTCAGACTTTAATATTGGCATTTAACCTGGCCATTGGGACATGGACACGCCTCTGAGAACACGGGGTTAAAAGCAGGGCTCTCCCCTGGGAGGGTCTCTTTGGGTTTCCGGCGGGAAAGAGTTCGGGTCTCTCCCCCGGCCCAGCTGCTGGCTGGGCAGGGGGAGGGGAAAGCCATGTGGCCGGGAGAGGTAGGCCTGAGCCCGGGGGTGGAAGGGTGGAAGAGAGAGAGAGAGAGAGAGACACCGGGAGCCATCGGGCAGCCCCCCCTGAGAGACACAGAGAGAGAGAGAGAGAGAGCCGCTGCCTGGGACTGTAACCTTGAAGCTTGATAAACATGGGCCTGCGCCGGCAGCACGGCTGGGACGGAGAAGGGGGGGGGGGTTCAGCCGGCCGCTTGTAGGAGCTTTTAACCCCTTTTTGGAGAATGAGAACTTTACAGAACATTGACCTTTCCTAGAAGATAGAGTGGAAGATGAGGAAGGAAATGGGCCAGTGTGAGAGAGGTCTGGGCGAGTGAGAGATAGTAGAAGAATAGAGAAGAATCCTAGTGGGAAGAGATGATGGAGTGGCTTTTGCTGGACTCTTTTTGTATAGCCATGGACAGAACCATGTTCCTTGTGATACAGAGACTGCATTCTAGGGGGAGGCAATGGCCTCAGAACCAAGAGGGTTCAGTGTTGATGCCGCTCGGCCCCAGGGGGTGAAAAAATATGGGGGGGACAGGTGTCCCAAAGGAGAGATTGTGGGGACAGGTGTCCCAAAGGAGAGACTGTGCCTTTTTTGGATCGGGACAGAGCATCCTTAAAAGACAACCCTAGAAGCAGCTCTGGTCTGTGTTCAGTGGTGAGAGCACTGGACATGGAAAGGAAGAGCTCACGATGGCAGATGTACTCCGGGCGGTGCCACGAGTGACACAGAAACACACGAGGCTTCAGCTGTGTTTCCAGGGGAAGCCCATGGTACAAGAAGGACTCCTCTCCTCTTGATGAACTGAGGATTGATTGTCTAAAAGGTGATGCTGGACCGAGAGTTGGTGATTTGAGGAACAAATGTATTGTGTTGGAAATTTGGTGGGGGGAGGAGGAAATGCATTTGTGAGGTTTTCATTTTCCCTGTGTGTGTGTTCCTTTTTATCTGTAGTTGTAGAGTAGTTAATAAAGTTCTGGTTCTTTTTTTTCCCTAAGTAGGAGCCTGCTTTGCTTATTCCTGGTCACATCTCACAGCAGAAACCAGGGAGAAGGTATCTTCATGGGGGCACTGGCATTGTGCCAGTGTCAAACCATGACACCATCACTTAGGGAGCTCCCAGGAAAGCCTATCTGCTCATCAGCCAGTGAATACTCAGAAACACAAATACTCCAGATTTTAAGAAACTTTCTACAAAACTCAGTAGACATATATGTAGTATTCCTGGTATGTCTGCTACTTTTTGCCCATGTTTGGGTATTCTCAAGCATGAATAGTGGTAAAAGGGATAAGGATGTTAAAATGGTGAAACAGTTTAAGTCCATGTGGCCTAGAAAGATGGAAAGTAATTATGAAAAATTCAATATTAACCATACCTCTAATACTCTCTAGAAAAAAAAAAAAAAAAAAGAGGATTTCAATTGACAGAGGGAAATAATTTCGTTAAAAAGTCCTATGGTATTTGTTACTGCTTCAGAAACTAACCCAAATTTTCATATTCTATGTACTAGAGATCTCAGAAGAACATACCTAAAGCTGATCTAAATGCACCTGTTCTAACACCAATATTTCCCAGCAGAAGAAGAAAAAATTAAGGATCTCTCTGCAACCTACCAGGAAACTAAATCTTCCTTTAAAGAAATGCAGAAACTAAACCAAACAATTAACATCATAACAGGTTTATTAGATCTTTCAAATAACTTAAAATGTTCAAGGTTTTTAGACAAATAGTTTGAAGAAACACAGAAACACAAAGAAAAACTGCAGCTTAACATCAGCAAATGCTTTCAACTTAACTATCTGACAATGTATAAACACAGAGTTGAATACTTTTTTCATATGGAAGGAAATATAGCAGTTCACTAACTCCTTTAATTGCCTTCCATACATATAACAAACTGAGGCCTCCTCTATTCTACGTGACAGAGCTCTTGATAGAGATCAGCAAGAACTCCATATTCACATCTGCATCCTAGCAAAGAAACTAGAATTAACATCAGCTGAATAAAACTTACACAAATTAAAAATATTCTGGTGCTCAAAGATTCCTTATGTCATTTTTGACCTTTCCATAAATTCAGCTCAAAGAGTTAATTGTGCTGAAATAAACATTAACGTAGTGCCTAAGGATACAATTTTTTACCTGGCCAGGGAGTATTGGCAGCATACACAATGCATCTAAACTGTAGAATAATTCATTAGGAAATATGCAGTAGCTGTGGCAAGATTTACTACAAATATACTTGAAGTGTTTTTAAAAATTAATATTATGCTGCTATGCTTGGCTTAATTAGCTCTCTTCTTCATTTACAAAGCATATCTGTCTGGTTTATGAACTCAGTCTCTACTCCCCATTCTTGAAAACCTGTTTAATTAAAGTTTTAACTACTGCATAAGTTTTAGAAACAGTACAATGACTTTTATTACTATAAGCCTAAATCTTCGTTTAAATATGATCATATCTACATATATTATATCAGAATAGATTAATACATGCTCCATAATACTGCTGTGTATACACACAATACTGGTCCTTTTCATTATATATGCCCTCTATTTCCATTTTGCTGCACCTAGGCAATTTTGGGGGTTTTTCACAAGCAGTTGGATTGTGATTAATTTAGCCAATCAACAAGTCAGTTCTCCTAAATCCATTAAAACTCATCTTCCTCTGTTTGGCATATACCCATTTCTAGCCTGTTTCAGTGATTTCCTCATCCATTATTCTATTTTATCTCTTTCATAGGTCCATCACTTATTAGATTCCCACTTCTACTAGCAGATGACTCTATTTTGGTTTTCAACTACAGTAAAGACTATCACAGTCTTTTTCAGCATTTATCACTTCCTCCCATTGATGCTATTATAAATTATTAAATATTTATTTAATTTTTTTATACATACAAAATTGAAACATAGTCATTACATGCTAGCTAGGATCTATCTGAAGTTCTAGAAATGCATGACATACAGTTGATCGTAACCTTTTTTTGCCTGCATATTAAAAACCTCGTGGCATAATGGTCAGTGAACAATTATTTGTGCAATCACTGCCTACAGACTACAGCAAAGCAAAAAATATTTTTTTTCTCCCTCTGCACGGATGCTGGAGACTCTAGTTAATGACTTGTCACCCATTATACCCAAAATACACTACAGTTTCATCACACAATTTACTCCACAGAAGCAGAATGTCAACAACAGTCAGTTCTACAGTAATTTAAAAAGATAATAGTCATTTTCCCTCCTGTTCTCATTTGAATCTCATAACCACTGTGGTGATCAATTTCAAAACCTTATTTGTTCTGCTGTTGTGAACTATTCAGGACATCAGATTGGTGTGCAGCACAAAATTATGGAGGCAATCTTTTTAAATTAACAATTTACAATTAATATTTCTGCCAGCATATATTTGTAATTTTTCCTTAATATAAAACACTATGTCAAAATTTTCAGATTAAAATATGGCAAATTATTTCATACGGCTGACAAACAGTGCAGTAAAATAGGCAGGAGCACTAAAAAACTGTCAGGCTATAAATCTCATGAAGAAATGAAACAAACAAAGGAGAAAATTCACACAATTTTTCTAAGTTAAAAAACTAATAGCTAAAGCATCATCAGTTCATTCTGTGTAGAATTGTTTATTCATTACTCCACTTCATGGAAAAATATTAAATGCACAAAATGAACTTTGAAGAGATGACTTTTTTTTGTATTCTTTACATATTGTCTAATCCCCAAAAAAATGTTTTCTTTACATATGCTCTTATCCTTAAAAAATGTTTTAACCAGATTTTCATTTAGACCAAATTGGCCTATTTCTCTCAACATTAGCAGTGCTGAGAGTCATCATAGCAGCTGAGGCTCTGATGCTCTGAGTCTGTTCAGTGATCCCACACGGCAGCGTCGGTGCATTTTAAGAAGTTACCGTGCTTCAGCTGGAGTTGGTAAGCAGACATGTGGTCCCTGTCAGCTCATTGCAATGACAAGTACATGGTGTTCACTTAAGCTCTTTCAGCAGTTCCAAAAGGGAGCCCAGGTGAAAGCATTGGAAATATGAGCATTAAGGAAGAACATTGGAGGCAAGCTTTGCTCTTTTTCTATATACGGCATCAAAAGTGATGCAGCTGTTGTTGTTTTCTTGCACATGTGTGGAGATGGAAATTAGCTCTATCATTAGACTGGAGTAGTATCATGCATATGATCAGCTTAAATCAATCACATGAGCAAGTAGTATCTCCAGTTCTGGGAAATGGAAGGCAGGAGGGAAGAGTGGGCTTGTGTGTCTGTGTGTAGCAAAGTAATGGGATCAAGAAAACCCTTTAAAAAACACCACCTCGGTCATTTGCAGTTACCTGACCATTACTCAATTCTAAATGAACAGAAATTCTGCTTAAATCTTTCTTCAAAGGAGACAAAGAAATTCAGATGGAAACTTGCACACACCACACCCCTCCCCACCCCCACCCACCAAAAAAGCCATCATTTGTGACTCTGAAAACAGAATAAGGATGCAGATAATAAAACAACCACATACTGAGACTATCTTGCAAGATGGTTTTCTACTCATTCTGGTATGTGGATACAACTCTTTCACAGTGTCACTGGCTGAGTTCAGCACACAAAATATATTCAAGTAAGATAGAAAGAGGACTTTTGCACTGCTTTAAAATGAAATAACCAGTAAGATTTATTTACGTTATTCAGAGCAGAGTATTTTGTTTCAGCATGTTTTTCCTCAAATTGCAAACATAAGAATATGTCTGGTTCTAATACTGCTTGAGTTAATAAAAATTGTAGCTTCAATTTACAGGAGGAAAGTGCATGAATTTCCAGGTTTTGAACCTGTTTGCCTTCCAGTACACCTAGAAAAATCTGTGCTGACAAATACATGAACTTATTGTTCATTTTCTGAGATGAGGAGCCCAGGGAGCTCAGTTAATATCTGTTCCACAAGCTTCTTATATAAGCATAAGCCTACAACATCTTTCATCCTGACTTTCTCATCTATAAAATGGGTTTAATACTCTTTCCTTCCTCCTACCCTCATCTTTGTTCTTGTCACAGTAAGCTTTTAATGCAATACACGTAGATGAGCACCAGAGTTGAAATGAAGCTAAGCTTATATTCACAAACTGCTTAACCAGACATCTAAACACTAAGAAGATGCACTTCTAAGCTCTTCAGAACAAAGAACATTTTTACTAAACACACCCTTTATTCTGATGTCTAAGTATGGATTTCAAGGCCGAATTTCAGATGATCAATGACATTTGTACCCATAGGTTGCAAAAAAAAAAGTAATTTTTTAAAGTTGAAATACATGATGGCATTTTATTAACTACTGGATTTTTAGTGTTAACGCATTTTAGTCTCTCACTGCTCACTTTTTAAAAATCTTTTTAAAGACAACCTATTGAGCTTCCCATTGGGATGATTCTAGTTGTATGAATGTCTTTTCTAACCATCTGATGCCTTGGCAGCAAATCAACTTTCAGTGAAACAGAAATCAAATGTGTTTCTTTAAAGAAAAATATCTATGAAAGACATGCTGTCTTAAATGAGATGACTACACTGCATTTTTTTAAGCTTACAACAGAGAAAACATTCATCTAAATGTGAAGTCATACATTTGAAAATTAGTATTTGCTGTCGAAGAATCATAGGATAGTTCAGGTTGCAGGATTCATCAGGAGGCCACAATCCAAACCCCTGCCAAAACCAGGGTGAGCTACGAGGTCCATTACTGAGGGCTTTATTCAGTCAGGCCTTGCACACCTCCAAGGATGGAGGGCACAGCTCTTGTGGCAATAGCCCCATTGCCTGACCATCCTCAAAGAGAAGGGGTTTTTAATCTGGTCTGAACTCCTATGGCCAGTGCACCACTAGGCTTATCTCTACCTTCTTGGCAACTTCCCCATGGGTACTGAGGGCTTTCTGTTAGGTCACCCCAAAGCTGTCTCTTCTCCAGGCTGAACAAGCCCCATTGGGCCAACATCTCCTGGCAGGGCAACTGCTGCTGCCCATGCTGAGTTTGAGGGCGTGGGGCCCTCTGCTGTACTTGTTATGTATTACTTTTGTCTTTCTGCCCCAAAATGCACACTGAAATCTATGTGTGGTCTAGGACACAATGGTATTTTTCTTTTCCTAAAACACTTGTGTGTATCACAGCCTTGGTCATAATGCCAAATTTCAGAAATCCAGCTTTTTGTACCTTTACTATTGGGCCTACAGATTGACAGAACCTTAAAAATTCATTATGGATACAGAAAATCATCATTGTGCATTTCTCAATTTATTTTTCTGGGTTAAAGATGCTGCACCAATATACATTCCCATCATTTGCATTTACAGAAATGGAGTCCAGTCATGCAAGGACTCTGTGTATGGAAATAGAATAAAAATCAATGGAAACTCTATTTAGGAGACTTGCAAGAATACAATCAATGATAAAGAGTCATAACAGAGCAGTATAGCTGAACCTAAAAGAAACCTTTCATTGGCTAAAAAAAAATCCCATCAGTACCTAACGGTAAGTACTACCAAATAAATTGCAGAGATATATAAACTGGTGACATATATATTCTGTGCACACAGAATAAGAATATTTTAGAGGATGAAGAGACTTTATCTAAGGTAATTTAACTGCTACTATGTCCTTTAGATACATAAAGAACCAAGACAGAACAATATGAAGAAGACAGTCAATATAAAAGATATTGCAAAATTTGTATGAGGACCTTGCTGTGTCTCTGTAGAGTACAACCTGTTCTCACTTCTGCTGATCTACCACTCTGTCAATGTGGATCTGACCACTCACAAATTTATATTCACAACCCAAAGACAAAGCAGACTTTGACAAAGAGAATAGAACACAGCCATAAACATACCCTGTGTGTCATCATCTACTGTGATTTCTAGATTTTAATGTGTTTCACTGATAATCCATTTTCCTATTCTAACTACGAGCCATTGCAAGCAGTACCTTACCACATAAGCAGTACCCCACAATAGTTACCAGGGGCCTATGTGCTGGGGGCAGTAAGCAAAGAGGGAACAAATAGAGTCTTGCTACAGCACTAGTGAACATAAATTGCTTCTGTATGATTAAATAGCAAAGGTTTGTATGTAATTCCTGCCAGGTGATTGCCTCGAAGATGTTATGTACAGAGACATTCTTGGGTTCCAACACTGGCAAAGTCTGAGTTTTTCTTAAGGCTGCTCTGCTTTCTAGAGGCAGGCACAGATTTTTTGGTAAAATCTAATACAAGCTGTTTTCCAGGAGTATGGTCTCTGTGTGAAGACAGCTATTTTGTGGGAAAATCATCCCTGGACCTCAATGAAAAAAAAAATGGCAGCCAAATATCTGACAAAATTGAGTTGATTCAGTAAAACAAAAAAGCCCCAAAACAATAAAAAAACCCTTCATGATTGTCTTTTTCACACTAAAGGGATACTGGATGCATCTGACACCAACTCTCTGAGAATAAAAAAAAGCAACTAAACACCCACATGGTGTAATTACAGTTTGAAGCTGAAAGCTTTCTCCAATAAGTGGACAGAATGATGAAATTTTGCTTATAATTTAAGGAAGTATGGGATATTTGATTGGAAAAAATATAACAGCCTGCATGAACTCGACAACAGAGTACATAAAGTTGATAAAAGTGATTGCTGCATTTAATAGCTACTGATGGATGGGGTTTATTTCTATTAATTCTCTACCCTTTTTCAAATCCCATTATACCTCTTTCCTTCCTAACTTTCTGTGGCAGTAGTTTCTACAACTTAATAATAAACCTTGTAATAAAAGTTGAAAAGTTTTTGTTGAAAAGTTGGTTTAGACCTATGGTTTAATAATGCAATGATCTATGTCTGCATTGTCATGCTTTGAGAAACAAGGACTATTTCCTTTTTCACATATTCAGAGCAATTTTGCAAGTTGCAACATGTAAACACACACAACATTTTCCTGAAGCATTCAGCTCAGAACACTAACTCCTGAAGAGCCTAACAATATTGCCAGACATAACCTTTTTTTAAAAGAATTACTCTTCCTAGAGGCTCACTAATCGTTCTTAACTCAGGTACAGTATTAAGAAGCAAACAAATAGATGAAAAGAACATAACAGGCACACCAAGCTCTTGCAGACCTGTGGAACTGTGACAGACAGGAGGAAAACAAATTAGTTCAGCAAGGTACTGAATCGACTTAATTTCAAATTTTACTAGCTTAACACCAATTTTGATTTCCTTCGCATTAACCATCATTTATTTTTGTTGCTGAAAACATACCATAACTCATCTGTGAAAGATTACTATAGATTTTTGAATTACCAGTAATGCATATAAGATAAATAAGTTTAATTTCAAGTTATTCCAAGTGTTTTATAATACCAACATTCATTTTTAACAAATTAGATTATATTGACTTTTAAAATAAGGCCTCCTTTGGAAGACTTATCATTTAAACAATTTTCAGGAACCAATTTTCTACTTAAAGTTAATTCTCCTGTGAGTCCATGGAAAACAAAACAAATTCTGATCTATGGGAGCTACACTTTGCAATATTGTCTGTATACAAGCTGACCTATAGACTCATTCGCAAGGACTAACTGGGGATTTTTTTTTGTCCATTCATTGAATTCTTTTGAAGAGGAAGAAGCTGTACCAGCTTATCTAAATTAAATTATCTTTTACAGGTTTTTGGCATGTACTGTATGCTTCTAGTGATTTACAAGACACTACCAAACTCACTTCACCGGCACTAGCAACTAGATTGGAAACAAGAATAGAAAACTGCAATGACAGTGTTTTTATTTCAGTGCATTTGTAGCATTTTGAAATGCCTCAAATTATATTTCAAAAGGTAAATTATTATGTAGTATAATGTCTGACTACCTGAAAAATAGAAAATAAAATGTGAAAATGGACCTATTATAGATTTTTCACCTACACAGCTTTTCAAAAACTCTAAGTCAGTCATTGTTACTTTTAAAATGTCACAATTTTAATTTCATTAAATACTTTTAGAATTAGGATTTGAAAAACAGGATTTTTCTGCCGTGGAGTCAACTCCTGAAGTCAAGTCAAAATATAAGAGACCTTTCCTATGGCACTAATGGCTCTGCATGTTTGATCTTTCATCACTTTCAGTAATTAAGAAACAGTAAAATGCTAATTAACTTACTTTAATTGATAACATGAGAAAACACAGCTTTCTAGTATTATCCCTAATCATGCTCCAAATGGATCAAATAAAGATAATTCATTCAGCTATGAAAGCACAACTACAGAATCACAGAACATATTGCCTATCACTCTTCTTATCTCAAACCATGGCAATACTACTTGTCTGATTTAATTGCAGCTGGAAAGGAAACACCACACAGCCACTTGTTCACTCCAGCCTTCCTGCCAGGGGCAGGGAGGGGAAGTGGAAAGAAAAGGTAAACTTCATGGGCTGAGAAAGAGCAGCTTAATAATGGAGAGGAAATAAAATATAATGCTAATAACAACAACAGAAATTAATACAGTAATATTCACTCTACTATCTTCATTATTGTTATTGTTGTTATTACTGAAAAGAGAAAGAGAGGAATAAAACTCCAGAACGGCAAGTGATGCACAATAAAATTGCTCACCACCCGTCCCCAAGCAGTGATCAGTGCCCTCCAGCCAGTTCCCTGCAGTTTACACACTGAGTATGACATTCTGTGGCATGGAATATCCCTTTGGCCAGTTGGGTTAGCTGTCCTGGCCATGCTCTTTCCTGGATTGTTGTGCTCCTTCTCACTGGCAAAGCATGGGAAATGGGAAAGTCCTTGACATAGGGTAAGCTCTACTCAGCAAAAACTGAAGCATCACTTTGTTATCAACATAATTCTCATTTTAGAGCAAAAAAACACAGCACTGTACCAGCTACAGGAAGGAAATTAACTCTATCCTAGCCAAGACCAAGACACACAGAAAAAAGCTCTGGGACAACTTTCACACCTTCAAATAAAAAAAAAAATGCACATCTGAATTTCTGAGATTTCTATCAGTATTACTATCAATAAAGTAATCTAACCAGGTTTACCACAGACAACTGAGGATCATTGTACAGTCTTCTGTGTCCATGAGTGATTCACTAACCTGCAGGCTCATCAGTATTCTGAATGCACTTGAGCCACACACCTTTGTCCATTTGGCCAGGAACACCCACTAATGTTAATGAAAAGTTCCAAGTCTTAAAGAGTTTGAATGTATAGCAGAGTTAATTTCCTAAAGCTAGAATTTAGGATATTAAATTTTGTTTTTTTTTTATCAAAATCTACACTCTGTTTCAAAAATTAAGGCAAATGTGTTAATAACATAGAACAATGTAAAGTAACCCTTGAAGTTACCTTTTATTGCAATCTCTTTCTGATATTGCCACAGAAATGAATGAGGAATACTGAAACATGAATAACATTCTTATCACTTATATGACCTACAGCACTAATACCAGCAATATAAGTACCTTCTTAAGGACACAGGTCAATAAAAGACAGTACACACACTACTCCTCTGTCTTTAGTACTTGAAAGTGATAGCTGGTTTTAGCTGTAGATGTCTATAGTTTTTGGACATCAAATTTTCTCCTTTGTTCTAGATATTTTGCTTCAACAGAGAGGCAACAATTTATTTTGGTTTCTCAAACTGACATAATTCAGATTTTTTCAATCTGAACTATATTGACTGCAAGAGGAAAAAAAAAGACATATTTCACAGTGCCCATGCTATTAACTAGGGTGCACTGAGATCAAATTCAAACCCTTGATTTGAATTGCAGCTGTCAAATACTTCTCAAGCAGTCACTACACAAGAGCAAGAATCATTATCTAAATGAATTGAGTCACAGTCTGCCATATTGTCTGAGATCTCCCAGGGTCATTCACAACTTAGAATGGGAAACCGGGGATTTACCCTCCCACCTGTATGCCTATTCCACTCTGTACCTGGGAAAAAGAAACCTTTTCAAGCAAGCATTTTCTTCAAAGTAATACTGTTCCCACAAAAACTTTTTATTTACACCTAGTGGTAATTTATTTCCACCCAGACCCAGTAGGAAGCTCTATCTGTCAGAGTAAACCAAGTCTTGAAGTACTCTAGAGTCTACTCTTGCTACAATGGATTTTTATCCTGATAGAATAATTTACTCAAAATCAGTTGCACCATATTCCCTAAAGATGCCTACAAACTACAATGAAGACAGTAATCTATGAGGGCTCTTTTTTCTATAAAATAAAATAAAATAAAATAAAATAAAATAAAATAAAATAAAATAAAATAAAATGAAATGAAATAAAATAAAATATCAAAGATGAGATCCTGAAACAAACAAACAAATAAACAAAAGCCTAAAAAACAACGTACTTGCCCAGCCCAGTGCAAAACAGCAGCTGGAGTTTCTAAATGAAAAATCATAGCCCTATAAACTCATTGAAAACTGCTGTACAATTACCTGCCTTGATTTGTGGCAGAGATATTCTCAGAAAAAAAGCATTATTTGTATCCATGTACATTTCACAAGAGAGTGAGTAGTTTTGTGTAACATTTCTCCTCTCATTAAAAAACAGATAGGTACAATGCTGACATCCTTGTTTATAAGAGACAGAAAATGCTAGAAATTACTCGTTGTCTAGGACACTGATTTAAAATACATTAAAAAAGCTGCACCATTCTTATAAAGACTCTAAGACTAGGGCTTAAAATACTTACTTAATAATGTCTCCTTCTAGAGCAATCACTCGTTTAATGATCTTCTGTTCAGGATTTCTAGGAGACCTGAGACAGGAGATAAGGTTACACAATCAGTACCATTCCCATTCTTTTAAGAAGATGAAAGAAATAGACACTATGGAAGTCATTAGAAGATTCCATGTTCTCCTTGAGTTAGCATCATCAAAATGTTCCACGGGGAAGTGAAGCTACTGCAATCCTTGTCACTGCAAACCATCACTGAAAGCAGTTGATGACCTCCTTACAAACAGCACAATAATCAACACACCTTTGATCATGAAAAATACACTCCACAACACTAAAAGTAAAGCATCCCATGAACCAATGAGGAAGGTACCTTTGCAAATAGATTAATGTATTAAAACCTGAATCCCCCACCATTTGCTGGGAAAATGTGTTAAACATTTATGTCTTTCAATCAATTTTGGAGGAAAAAATCTTCTATGTTATATTAATATCTATCACTAATTTAGGTAAGCCTTGCCTAGGAAATTGTGGAAGTTTAAAAATAAAAGTTGCAAAATTCTCTGAAAGTTGCAGCTTCTGAATGCATTGTCTTTCACTTAAGTTTTTCCCATAGCATCTTTAATTGAGTAGATTCTGATCATACATTACATAATAATATGAGAAAGCAAAGATGTACTTGCATGTACAGCCTGAATATCCCAACTTCCTGGATGCATATTATTAGATAGACTATTAAAAGTGTTATTCTACTGTAGTTTTGACAGGTTAATGTAGATATATATTCACAATAAATTTTCATTTTCTTTATACTTTACATTTTTTCTTACTTTTCACTTTAAATTATCTAACTATGCAAACTTAGAAGAATATCTTCATGTTATTAAAAAACAATTCTTTTTATTTGCTGCTTACGTACACAGAAAAGTCAGGGAAGGAACAAACTTTTTATTTTCTGTTGATGCTTGGGTTCTCCCTATTAAGGTTTCAAGTACAATCTGCTAGACACACCACTTACAGAGGTGTATATTACAGTTTTCATGGCTAAAACCATCTTTGAGCTCATCTCTGGTCAAATGGTAAGATTACACTTCTTTAAAAAGCAAAGCTGAGCTATGTCTGGATGAAAAGCTTGCCCACACTGCTGCATGACTGAAGGCATTTGAGGTTCACTTCCAGTTCGAATAGTTAAAACAAAAAATGGGTTCAGATTTATTCGTTCATTTTTTTTTTAATATTATTCTAAAAAAATCCAAATATTTTAAATTTAGTTTGAGGTTTTAATATTTTTTCTTGTGTGTGCATGTCATTGCATTTGAAATAAATTTCTCTTTCAAAGTAATGAAATAAAATTCAAGAAGCCTAATTTTGAATTTCAAAATGTCAAATAGCTTCCCTTTACATTTTACCAAGCCTGGAAACCTATTTTCAACAAGCAATGAGAAACACTGAACATGAATAAAGGCCATATATTTATTCCCTAGTCATCACTCAAATTTTCAAATCATTATGTAATTTACAGTAATATTTTATTTAGCATCAATTTTACATGAATAGTTGCGTATTCCAGCTCAGCCTTGCATTTCATGTTCCTTCTTAAGGCAGGAGCACACAGTTTCATCATATTTTATATGTCAGTCATGGGAGGAATTAATCAAGTTTTAGATGTTTGTATGATTTAAATATATGGAATATCCACAGCACTTTCTGATGCTGCTCCTTGCAAGCAACATTTACTTCGTTGAGCACTCATTTGAGCATTGACCATGTCCTATTCTCAACCAAAGCACAGTCTATGAAAAGACACACCTTTAAGCTCTTATAAACTTTAAATATTTTTTTAATTACTTTACTGCTAACTGATTTAAACTTCAATCTATTTAAGCTCAAGCTGTAATATTTCCCATGTAAAATTTAAGTAATGGAAATGATAATACATAATGTATGTGATGAAATGTGCATTTCTTAAAGATTGAATGAAAACAGATTTTATGTTTTCTCTTTCAAAATTCTGTTCTGTTTTGACACTTCACTTTCAAAAAAAGGTTCTCAGCAACTTCCCAGAAGGCATCTCCACATGATTAGAATATATATATTGTTATGCAATTATTGATCTCCCTTAATTTTCTGTCCTCGTGCAAAAATTTCTACTGACCTTGGAAAAACATCTCTCTAAATTTGAGGTATGGGTAATTATTCTAAGAGTAGTTACTTGGTTACATGGCTAGCAATGACATATTTAAATTGAATATAATTCATCAGAAAAACTTCAAGGAATTTCTTGCAGATATTATTATGAAAGAGCAATATTTTTAATACTAGAACCAAAATATTTTTTAAATAAATTTCATACTAACATTCTGATTATAATTAATTAAAATGGCAAAGGACTGGTAAAAGACAGATGAGCAGGTTCAAAGTGGCCAATAATACAGGCACTTTTAGACCAAGGATTTTCAGGAGCTGAGCAGAATGGTTTTTTTCTAAGAGCCAGTGTGCAGCCAGGAGGTAAGAGAGACTGGTTCTGAAGTGATGGATGTCGATGCCTTCCTGAATGGTGTATAGCATAACCCTGGGATTTCACTGATTATTGAAATCACAAAAACATACAGGCCATTTCTGTCTTCTGTGTTCAATCCTGCAGAGAACAGTGCGGGATCACGCTGCCACAAAGCACATTTCCCAGGAAAAACACGAAATTATATAGCCAGCAGAAAAATCCACTTTTTAGCAAGTGATTGTCAGATAGAAATTGTGACAATTCCCTGAAAGATTTCTCTTTACATATTTAGCAACTGAGTATTTCAGTCAATATTACTCCTAAACCTCTCCCTTTCAACCACTTGGATTATTTATTTATTCCAGTGGACACTGCCCAATTTTAAATAATTGCTCCATGAGCTAATTAACATTTGATCAAACAAAAAATTTTCATAACATTTCTTGGTTTTGTATGTGTCATTTGAGTCTTCTTTCGTTCTTTGAATTTTCTACGTACATTCTTCTCAAGAACCTCCACAGCAAATCATCCTAGACTTCCATTTCTACTGGCTTTTCTAGAGAGAAAGTTTTTAGAAAATGTCCTAAGATCCTAGCAAAATAACAGAAGCACTGTCTAAATAAATAAATACTACAACACACATTACTACTTTTTTCCATTAATAAACACTCAGAGGTTTTTTTGGTACCTGCATTAGAAAGAGACCTGATTCTGTGAAATCAATGAAAAAGCAGACAATATATTTCAAAGGGATAGCTTCAATTGATACTTTAATGATCTACATGTGTTTAATGTTACACATCCATTATCACAGACAACCTGGAAAAATTCTGTGCTCACTCTTTGAAAATTGTTGGAATTTTTATACCAATTTAGGATCTTCTAGAACAGAACTAATAGCAGGCATTTATTAAAACGTTGCAGAAACTTTAGGCACTTTTCTCTGCAATTTTTATATGAATATATCTATTTATTTATGCATATGCATAAGTATGTATATTACTGTTAGAAAATTGTTTAACTTTTTATGAGATAGAAGCAAGACGTTTAGGCAGCAGCCTCAAAGTTTGTCTTCATATTATTCTCAGTTTACTTCAGATTGAGTTTCATGTGACTTGATCATCATTTACATGGTGGCAATGGAAAAAATTAGGACTGTGTTGTAGTATAAACAGACTGAAATAATGAAGACCATCTTCTTCAAAATTAAAATTTCTGCTTCTATTTATGCTTTTAATGCCAGATACATAAACGGATTTAACTCCATAAAACAGGATAAGAGAGAATTTTTGAGATCTCAGCCTAACATTGTGATCCAAAGCCATTCACTCAGTGAGTTCTTCATTTCTCAAAACTAACTGCTCTCTCATCAAAAATTCTAGCATAGCTGGAGTCTACACTTCTGGGAATTTCCAGGATTAATGCCGGAGGGAAAATATGCTGTTTGTCTCTTTCTCAACCCATTTGGGGATCCAATAAATAGCTAGAGGAGTAACTAAAATGTAGATGGAGTCCAGAATAAGCAGCATTAATATATCTAAAGAACTGAGAACCTCACAGTATGGTTTTGCTGGCTCTACCTAAAAAATATGCTTGAAGGAAGAGGAAAGAGAAGCAGTGAGCTAACTCATTTTTATTTTCTGTTGTTTATCCTTGCTTCCTGTTGTCAGTATAGTAGCTGATGCTCAAACTCTCTACAGAAGTAAATATGTAGCAATATCCACTTTTTCATTCCTTCTAGCCCCATAGCTTTGATAGAACAGATCCAACATAGACAATTCTAAATACTGTATAAGAATGGAAATTTACTTCATATAGGCACATATTTTCTAAACCAAAATATTTTTAATCTGCTTAACTTTTTTCTCAGTCTCTAACTTTCATCTAAATTCCATGCTTCTTTATGCAGATACAGAATCTCATAATAAATGTAATATCCAATTACATCATAGGTTATGACACAATTTCTATATTGTGGCAACTAGCATGCAATTTAACAGTGAAGAAAACCTCCAAGGTTATGACACAATTTCTATATAGTGGCAGATAACATGCAATTTAACAGTGAAGGAAAAAAATTTTTACATTTTATTCTTCCTTTTTTTTTCATTCTTATTATCAATTTCTCTTGTACAGAATTACTGCAATAAATGTATCCAGTACCTGGTTTAGTATTTGTGTTCAGTTTGGACCCACCAGTACAAGAAAGGCAACTGGAAAAAGTGGCACCAAAATAATAGTAACAGAAGAGCAATGTAACAGCAGTGGCTAAGGAAATCGGGTTTGTGCAGATTAGAGATTAGGCAAAGGGTTCAATTGCTATTGTCATCTATCTAAGTGTTGATTAGGAATTCAGAAATTTTGGAAAGGTATGCAGCAAAAGCGATTAGCAAACAACATGAGCAGCAGCAAGGGAAATTCCAGTCGTGCAGTTTGACCTGAGAGGCTGAGAACCACAGACATACTTAGAGCTCAATGGGACACAGGTCTGGGCAGTCTGACCCAAATTCAGTTTAACCTGCCTTGAGTGGGTGGTAAGATTAGATAAGACATAAATTACTTTTCACTTCTACAGCCTTTAGTCTTATTCAAGTGTATGAAGAATCAGGATGTAATATCTTAAATTACAAAATATTTTGTCACACATGCAAGCTCTAATGCTAGAAGAGACCACACTGATCACTGAATTTATCTGCTGTAGCCCACAGATAATTTTTTTGTGTTTTTCTTACAGTATCTAATTCTATTAGAAAGCATTTTTAAAGAACGTTATGATATCATGTCTCAACATTCTGAGCTGCAATGAGACTAACATCCAGAGAAATTACTCCACAGTTTAATTATCCTTGCTATTAGGAAATTGCATCTTCATTCAAAATTGAATTTATCCTAGTTCAATTTCAATTTCATGCCTTCTCCTCCAAGGCAGAAAACCCCTCAACATCTTATTTCTTCTTCAAAGAAAGATTTGGGTACATTACTTCTTAAATTTCTCTTGGATTCATCAGCCAGAATTGCCTAAAATTCTTAGCACATAATTTTCCAATTCTGGGACCCCTTTTTGTTACTATTTTTCAAACTCCTCCAAGGTTTTAATTTTCTTCTTAGCATAAATAGTAATCTAGCATTATTCATCTTGGATTATTAGTATGCTTAGTATTCAACTAAGTAGAGCAACATGCCCTTATTTTCTGGCTTAATCAAAAAATTTATTTACTGTTTCTTAACATTCCATTTATTTTTGTATAGTCAGGCATAAAGCTCATCCTTTTCATCCTAGGACCTGGTGTTGAAAAGACACCAAAAGTGGCAATTAAGCCTTCTCTGAGTAAACTGCTTGCTAAAACAATTAAACAATAAATTTTAGATCACTACTTGCACTTCATATTCAATAGAGCATGTTTGTGAACACCAACCATGTGATTCACATCATGCTACCCTGTCTTTCCTTGCACTGCTTGCACACTTGGCCAATGATTTACGAAGACAATTGACAAAACCAGCCCCTGACTTTGGATGACACAGCAATCTGCTGGAAATATTACTATTCACAAATGTGCCTCCAACCATATCTACACCTTCACAGCCGAAGAGAGCCTGTTTGTTATCTGTCTAATGTCCCCCATTAACTCCACAAAAGGAAAATTTCTTGATCAAAATATAATGTAGAACTAAAAAGAACGTGTGAAGAAAATAAATACCTATATTA
The DNA here is from genome assembly GCF_012460135.2 of Molothrus ater. Classification (NCBI taxonomy): domain Eukaryota; kingdom Metazoa; phylum Chordata; class Aves; order Passeriformes; family Icteridae; genus Molothrus; species Molothrus ater. The sequence continues at coordinate 27,247,634 of NC_050482.2, read as the reverse complement.
TAGCCTGTATCAAAATTATATTTACTTAGCTGTTTTATAATTTTGAATTTAAAACACACCAGGTTTGCTTGACAAAACCTACTCCTGAATTAATGCCTTTAAGGGTATTTTAGCTTCTACAAATAGAATAAGAAATAAACCATGTGATTATTTTTCTCAGATAAGACATTCCTAAGGGCCTTCTCTTTGTTCGAATGCCGGAAATTTATTGCAGGTCATGAAGTCATTTGCATTTTCTCCTTTATCTTTCAGCCTCTTCATTTTTCAAATGGTATTCCATATTACAAAAACTGTTTGAGACCATTCTTGCCTGTCAGTATCAATGTTTGAACCCCTTTCTGGTCTAAAACTCTGTTATACTTTTAGAGGAAGTGAAATAGATTAGATTAGCGACTTTTTCAAACAGAAATATTATGCAGAACTTATATGAAATTTTGAGAATGTTAGCAGATAACAAGAACATCAAAAACAGTTCCTCAGATTCTCCTAGACTTCCTCTGGGCTAAATTTGAGCAAGCAGGCCCAGACTTAATAAATACTAGTTTAGTGAAACATTTTGAATATTCACAATTTTTCACTCATAATTTACAAAGTACATAAAAACCAGCCGTCGCACCAACCGGTTTAGGCATAAGTTCTAGTAATGCTTGATTTGCTCAGCATCTCCAACGCAAAACATGTATAAAAACATCATTAAAAATATGAGAAAAACTGCTTCTAGGAACATCCTGTAATTCCTAACTCCATACTATATTAACACTTCTTACTCAAACCTCTGTTAAAGCATAACCATTCACTGCCAAAAAAAACCATTTTGTTTTTACTGAAAGTAGTTACTTATAATAATTATAGATTCTAAGCATGCACTGGTGGAGAAGTAGTGTTTTATTTTTCTTACATTTCAAACTATTTGTGTATAACCTAGAACAATGCTTACCTGAAATTTCTTGGTGAATTCTGAGCAACCTCTAAACAAAAATAACAATCTGAATAGAACACCTGCATGAAGCCTCAGAAAAGGAGTCATACACTTTGTTGCCATAGTTAGAGCAAGTAAACAATTCTCTCAAGCTCTGCACTTAGAAGGGTTCAAGAAACAAGTGGATGTGGCACTTAGTGCTATGGTCTGGTCAGTAAAGTGGTGTTCAGTCAAGGATTGGACTCAATCATCTTGGAGGTCTTTTCCAATCATGAAGTTTCTCTGTTTCTTGCATGCTTGTTTCTCCTTTCCCTTTCTAATGGGCTTCCATTCCTTTCCTTCTCTCTGCAATCTGGTTTAGTCTTGAGCTTTCAAACAGAGCAGGGAGTAACTCTCCAAAGTGAAAAAGTTGCTTCCATGGAAATAAACATCCACAATGTTATCTCCCAGTACCAGACATTATTTACCACAGATCTCCCACACTAAGGATGGAGTTGGAGGGAAATTAATAAAGATCTGCATAATTTCAAAACTGAGTTATCCCTGGTAAATCTACAGCATGCTATAGAATTGCAGCCTCGCTGTATGATGAGACATCAGCAGTATCAGCTTTTCAGTGTTTTTCAAAGGTGTTGGAAGGATATTGCAAATAATTTAGTCCTCAGCAGCAAATAACTATGGATTCTCCCTAGTATTAACTAGATCTATGATTCCCACATGACAAAATTAAGCAATCTTTTCTACACTTTGGATCAGGCAATTAAAATTGTGCATCTGAAAAACTTTCAGAATTATTTAAAAGAGAAAGTAAAAAATTAATAATAAAAAATTAATTACATCTCCATTAGAAATTACTATTTTTAAATTACATCTATTTAGCTACAGTAAGGCAAGGAAAAAAAAAGGAGGATAATTAAAAACTCTAAATAAAATGCTTCACAGCAATTAAACTAATTGGTACTGCAAAACAACATGACAAGGGAGTCTGAAAAAACCCTCAAAATACTATAGTAACTTGGAAGTATAGCTGCTAATTGAAGTAAAATCATATTTAATTGTTTCTCAGCCTTCCAATCTAACCGCTTTAAGGTTAAATGACTCAGCTGCTTGTAATGCAGGCTGTGTAATCACAATAGTTATGTGCACTTGACCTTCTTCCTGTTAACAGGGAGACTCAATTAATTACTTGCTGTTTTAACCAGCCATTTCACCTTATCTTCACCTTTTTCAAAAGGGTTGAGTAACTCTAACTTAACCTTTGACTTTGGAAACATACAGAAATATTTATCTACAAAATAGGAAGTTAGCCTGATCTAGGAAGGAGAATACCTGGGTTTCTATGCTTAAGAAAAAACAGTAATATATGCACTGTTTCATTAACCACTATGCTGTAATGTAGGAGCCACATTTTATCTTTACTACAGCTGCCCAAATATTCTACTCTGTAATGGAAATAAAATATTACTTACTTCTATTGTAACAGACAACAGAGGGAAATGCACAGAACACTGCAAAATGTAATCAATTGCTTGTAAATAGTTCTTACATTGCCACATGGGATATTAGATAGAAATAACCTAAATAATCTACACATTACCTATTAAAATGATCAAAAAAATTATGCTGTAATATGCATTTCTATACCTTCCTCCATTCTGGCTTTAGACCTCTTCCAAGCATACAAAATCAAGTAATCAGTTGCTCACCCTAAAATGGCAATTGTACCTACACACCACACATTGTGCAGTAATTTTCAATCATTATTCCTTTCTAATGGGGTGCCAGAAAACTTGTCTAGTTATAGAACACCACCACAACTATTAAAAAAATACTAGATGCACATTTAGGTGTTACAAACATCAGTGACCTAGGAATCAAAACATTATTTATTTTGAGATAATAAACATTAAGAAGTCTGGTTCTTATATTGTCTCTCCTGGAGACTAAATTTACAGTGTCAGATAGGATTAACATTATATTTAGTTAAAAAGAAATATGACTCTAAAGAAGCCAAAGTTTTTATCTATTTTGAAATCACCTAAACTCCATCAGCACACTGCTTTTTAAATTTTTCTAGTGCTGTTTCAAACACCTGTTGTGAAAATCTCTTTCTTGATAATTCTAAGTAGCTGGATATATTTTCTCAAATGTAATCTCAGCTACAGCCAAGAAACTAAGCCTTTCAGATGAGTTGAGTCTGTTATAGTCAGTACAAAGAGTGTAACAATTAAAGTGGGATGAATCAGTCTTTGGAGGAGTATCTCTCTCCTCAATGACTACAAAAGAAGACAGACATCAGCTCAGTCTAGCCATCTTGACAGTAAATGATTAAAGATAAACTGCTTAAAAATATTGTTTCATCTACCTTATAAATATCTATAGCAGATTTTGGTTTTCAAATAACACAAGAAAGCAAGTATTAACAGAGAGGTAAAGACTAATAACAATATAATGTATACTTTTTATATAGTTGTAATATACCTTCTTAGTAAAAAAAAGTTTAAGAGTAAAGACATGTCAATGTCAATTCACAGAAAACCAAAAAAACCCACCAATTTAAAGTTCCCTACAGAGGTCAATAGAAGTCCTGACTTCAGGATCATTTATCTTTTTTTCTTTATTTAATAGTGCTGCATGCAATACTAATACTTTTTTGCATATTTATGACAAATAAAATGAAAATCAATTATCTTCCAATTAGTAAAGCATAAAGATGGAAGTTTAACTAAGAAAAGATTTTTCTATCTCTATTCATGGTCATTAAAAAAAAACTGTCCATAAGATAGAATACTAAATATCTTTATGTTCTCACTAAGCACATGAATACATAAATTATTTTCAGAGTGTGCAACGTTAACTTCACTGGAACTTGTATACAATTATATCATAAAATAACATTTCAGAAATAGAGAGTGCTGCTAAAGAATAACCGATTTATATAGCTGAAAATTTAGTATTTTTTTGTAATAGAATACAGAAAAAAGTGAGAACCAGCATTAGCAAAACACAGCCACAGTTGCCAAATGTCATTTGCAGAAGTTACAAGACATGCTTTAAAAAAAGAACAGTCATAAGATTACTGGACACAGGTAAAACCTCTGACAATAAAAAGAAACCAACCTAAAGTTGGATTTTTTTTGCTTCACAGCTTCCACTTTTATATTAGATACAGAATTAACTGCAGGTGGCCATGCTGCAGATGACATCAAGCTGAATTAACCTTAGATTGGCTACTGTGACAGAAATCCTTGTAGTACTAGAATTTATGACCTGCTTATGAGGATTTAGCAAAAAGAGGCAATGGCACATTGAATAGGGAGTGTTTTTCCACATTATATTCTGTCCCAAAACATGATCTTCTGTGTCAGCAGGTCATCAAGCATTTTGCTCCATTTGGTAATAACTGCATTATCTTCTACATATGTGCTTCCACAGAAAGAAGAAGGGACCCTTCACAATAACTAAGGGTATTGTTTTAAGAGACTTTGATCACTTGAGCATGCACTTTGAGGCGTTTGTCAAGAATAAAAAAGTGCCCCATGTTGGTTTTCGCCATGAGATTTTTAAGATTCTGAGCTGTAAGACATTTCTTCTCTTGTATGATGGCAAATGTATTTATGTAAAATAATAAGAAAGGAAGATTAAAGAGATAAGAACTATCATAAACAGTGAACAGCATAAATGAGTAAAATATTTCTATCTACAGATGCTTTTTTCCCTTCATCCATAGGAGTTTACAAGCTTTTTAGACAGTGCTCCCCTTTGCTGGGAAGGCCATCTGCTCTCTCTCTGCCCCAGCTGTGCACACAGCCCCAGGGTTTGGTCTGCACACTTGCTTCCCAGCTCTTCCCACGCTTCAGTCCACTCTGGTTATTCCACCCAAAACAAATTCTTCAGTCTCAGCCAGCAGCAAACCCCATCCTAACCCCATCCAGCCTGTCAAACTCAAACCTAGGTGACAGTTTCCCACAGAAGGTCCCTGTCACCATTTTCTCTAAGGAAGTGACATGCTGCTCAGAATATTGCTAGATAAGGGAGAGACTGGCAGAAGAGATAAGAAGGGAGAGGGAAAGAATAGTTTCTACAATAAATTTTGTAGAAACTTTTTTCACATTCTGAGGACTAATTCCTCTTCACCTCTATCCAGGGGTGAATAGAAATACATCCATATTTCAAACAAATAGTTTATATTTTTATCTTCACCTTTTTTAACTGGATCCATGAAGAACAAGGTGAATTCCAGTATTACTAAAATTTGAAAATTTTGGGCCAGTCTTAAGTGTCTTTTAACCCATTGATCCATGGGTTTGGGGTTTTTAAAAGAAAAATTCTTATTTCTGAAAGTTTTATAGAACAAAAACAAAAGGAGAAAGTCTTCTCACTGAAAACAGTCAGAAAGATAGCAAAGTAAAATGCAAGGCAGAAGGACTAATGATACAAGCTTGAATGAGACATTAGTGTGAAAGAATAATTATTGACTTTTTAGTGACTGGAAGTATTGGCAGCATTAGCAATTGGGAGAAAAAAACACAAGATATGGTCTGGGATTAACAAAACTTTTCAGAAATTCTACTGGCTCTACTGCAGAATATTTTAATCATGTAGTTTACATATTATTCTGTGTATTTCAGACAGTCCTGACAAATTCTTAAATGTGTTAACTGTCTCTGTTGACAGAGAATATCAATTCAAAACACAAAAAGGTTAATTCAGCCAATTCAAACTAGGCATTGTTGCCTTTATGATTTTAATTTTAAGCCTTTACCTTTTCATTAAAGATGGATATCTGCAACAAGTCTGGAACACAGACTTTCATGCATCTGGCATTGCTTTCTTATTGTAAGAAAGCAAGAACAACAATACAAATTATTTGGGTTACAAACAGCCAAAAAGTAAGAGTAAAAATTGGGAAATCATAGTTCTTTCCAACACTGGTGACTACTGCATCATAAAATTAATTACTTAGAACAGCCTAACCTTATAATTTTGATTCTCCAAATGTTATTCTACTACACATTCCTGTTCAGTATTTACTGCAGTCAAAAAGCATAAAATATATATACTGGAATATATTAAAGCTGTATGATGTAGTGTTTTGAGGCACTAGCTGTATACTTCTGGCTCAAAATCTAAAGATAGCTTTTGCATATGTGCTTCAAATGACGCATCACTACAGAAATGGTTACTAACACAGTTGCTTAAAATTCAAGCTGGCAATACGGTTAGAAAGTAGGGTAATGGTAAGGCTGTCAGAGCCATAATGGTAGAAGTATAACCTTACTTCTCTGAAAGAAGCTGTGGAAGAGTATAAAAAGCATCTGTGAGATTTGTCTGAAGGATTTATATAATTCAAAACCAGTTAGATTAGGTTAAGTTTCTTTTTAACGGAATAGCAATACTAAAGCTTCCTACTTATGTAACTCTCTGTACATTCAAAGCAGTGACTGACATTCATGATTTATGGTGTTTGATAAAAAGCTACGAGGGTACTCATCTATGCTATTCAAGTCTGCTGTGCAGACAGTATGCAATGGAACTAAGCTTTACAAATGATTAATCGGAACATAATTAAAATGTTATTAAAAATAGTTGTCACATTTGAAACACTAGATGTTTCTATGCTTTGTGATCAGTTCAAGTTGTCACGATGAGTCACCAGCAGCAAAACAACTAGTGGCAGGCAAGGAGCTCTCAGCAGGTAAGGATGTTTGTGGTACAAATCTGTCATCTAAAACATAATGGGAATCCCTCAAATTCCTGACTGTTTATCAGCTTGGAGGAGGAAAAACAATGAAATCTGTTCTTCCATTAGATGTTCACAAGCATGTCTGTGCTAGGATTAGACAGCATTAAGTCTTTGACTGTAGTGAGGAGCCTTGATCTCCCACAAAGACAAGCCAATTCATTCATGAGGGTGGGGATTCTGTACCGCTGGTACACTCACACACGAGTTTCCACAAAGGGCAACACTCACAGAGGGGTCACTCCAGTCAATGCAGTCACGAAATAATAAATATTTGTTTGAACTAACTTTATTACACTTCTGTTTCATAAAGAAAGTATGGCTATTATAGATAAAAGAAATAGTTGAAATACCTCCCCATCATCATTATATGTTTTCTTTAATTGAGAGAGGAATCTACATTACACAACATTCTACACAGACCTCTTTACCTATTGATAATTAGGTAACAAATTAACTGTGACTAACAAAATCACTGTTGGATGAAAAAATATGGAGAATGATGTGGCTAACTTGTGCTCTTTTTCAGTTCCTATGCTTTAGAAAGAAAACTCTGCATCATTTCAGGATTTTCATGTGGTATCTGCAATGATACAAAATATAGCATGAATACCTGTCTTGAATCTGAAGGCAAGATCTAAAGTATATTTAAGGAGAGGCATCTCAAAGAAACCTGACACAGCTGGCTGAACTTCTGTAATGCAAGCAAGCTGTTAGTGGCTAAGCTTCAACACTATGATAATACATATGGCATCATCTTGGCTCAAAGGGATGGACTTCATAGCTAATTCACCAGAGTTCATTCTTTCTTTGTTCTATATACTTTAGGGTCATTAAGGAAGGGAAAAAACCTTGAGCCTGACTTCTTAATGTGCAGGGTTAGTATGTACATGCTAGCAATGCCCCCATCACATGAAGCTTCTTCTTACATCCCTACAAAAATGGGATATGTACAAAAGTCTGTTATCTGGGAGATGGCAATTATCCTTAGAATTCCTACTAATCAGCACCAACTGTAAGACAAAGTCGCTCTAACTTCCAGTAAAAGAAGGATCAAATTATTTTTTCTCTGACAGGAGCTAAAAAGTAAAACATGGGTAGCTGCCATGAAACAATCATGTTGATAACGTATATGTAGGCCTGAGATTTCAGGTCACGAGATTTCACTCACATAACTTCATAGTGAGCCTAATAACTTGTGATTGGTTAAAACACAATTTGGCATTCTACTTTCATTTGGAGATTCTGATAAATGGTCACTTTCTATTGCATTTTTGTTTCTCTGCTTAATCACAATTATCCTCTGAGTGTTAATAATATTTTCATATTTGAAGTTGTCCAACAGCCTTTAAATTTTTTCGCAAATTTAAGTTTGATGTACAGAATAGGGTCAAACAGAAAAACTTCCAATGCCCATTTTTATGCATGACAAATTCTGTGCAATTTTAGAAGAGCTTCTCTCTCTCAAGACACAGATAAGAAACATTTAAAACTATTTTACATCCTGAGAGTTGTTAGCCAATTCAAAGACAGATGCAAGATCTTTTTTCTTTTATAAACTTACTCTGCTTTCACCATTACTTCTTTCTGAATAATTTAATGCTGCCTGTTTGAAAACAATTAAACAGGGGAAAATAAGCCTTTCAGTTCCCTCACATTATTTCCTGTAGTCATTCATCTTCATTTCTTTAAACATTGTCCCCACTTCTGCTCGACTGGCTTCCATTAGCTGGTGCAAACTTTGGATGAAGTAGAAGGAATGGAGCCAAAGGAAAATCTCATTTAAAAAATAAATTTTTTAAAAAGTGCAAAAAAAAATCACAGTGTAACCTAAAAGAATGGTGTAGCTTCTGTTTGTGTTAGTGAGAGTGGGAAATTGAGGAATAAGTAACAGATTTCTCTCTTCTTGACTTCAATGTTTTGGTGCATTGAAATGGTTAACTTGTTTGAATTAAGAACATAGACATCTAAGTAGAAAAATTTTAAAAGGTCAGATAGAATAATAGGAAGCCTGACTAACAGCATATGACCCAAAAAAACAATAAACAAGTGTAAAGTAAAAACTATTTGTCTCATTTGAAGAGTCACATGAAAGGAGATACATAAAAATAGTTTTTAGACCCCTAACAGTTGAGTTCTGGTTCATCCAGCAGATAGCTGGTTGAGTAAATAAATATCTGCAACATTCTTGTTTGCCAGATCTGAGATCACATTGAGTCTTTTAAACACATTCTCAACTTTGGTTGGATGATCTGTAGCTCAGTGTTTGCAAAAGTCAATAGAATTGTAACTATACTCAAACAGATAAAATATTTCAAATATTATGGAAAGTCAAAATCTATCTTCAAAAAACTCTAAATATAAATAAGCAGAAAGTTTATGGATTACATTCAACAGTTCATTCAAGAACAATTTTGTAAACTACAGTAACAGCTCCTAATCGTATTCTGAACAAAAAATGCATTATTTCTTTTCTTAAAAAATTAATGATATCAAGATGTTGGTTTTGGAGATAAGGTGAAAAGAGAGAATAAAAACTTGTGTAAAGTAGAATTTTTAACACAAAGTTCTTTTGTGAATGTGTTATATATTGCTTGCAGCAGTTCAATGAGATTGCATACATTCCAGAAGAATTTCAGACTGTAAGTATCTTAATGAAACAGATGCAGTCTTCTCCCCAACTGTTGAATAACAATTTCATTACTCATGCAGTGGAGCAGAAAATGTACGAATAAAATTAGAAAAACCTTCTCCATTTGAATACAACAAGCCCTTAAATGCATAATAAATTTTGGAAAGAAAATTAGCCATATATAAACACTAATGTGCACTGTGTATTTAATGGTTTTTATCATGTGTGGAAATGCAGTGCTCTACTCAATTGATCAGGTTATAATCATACAAAAATTAGAAAGTACTAGCATAGTTCAAGTGAAATGCTATAAAATGAGCAGTGGTACTAGATGCCCAACTTAAGATGCCTGAGGGCCTTGTTATTTTTTTGGTTTAGAGCTCATTTTACTTACTTTAAAGTGGGTCCAAAAATCATAAGATATATAGAAAAAAATTTATTTTGTCAACTGGTCCCTATCTGAAGGATCACTGAAGGTGAGTTATACATAACTTGTAAGAGCCTATATCACTCAGTCTTGCATTGGTGGCATGATCTGTGAATTTGTGCATTCAACATCAAAACAAGGATGAGATAATTATTAGACCTCCAATTACCCAGAGATATCATCACTTTTGCCCTCTACAAAAGGTAGAACCTTCTTGTAACACTTAACCAACAAATGCATTATTTTCTTATAGGATGTTACTAGTCCTGATCCACAAATTTGACTCCCTGGCTTGACCTTATAGGACTTTCAGGCTTCATGCCTTAAGACTTGTCTGGCAGGCTGGACACCCAGCTTCTCCAACCACATCTCTGGCCTTGTCCCACACTGCTTTTCATAGAATCTCAAGTTGGAAGGGACCCATAAGGATCATCTAGTCCAAATCCCTGCTCCTTGCAGGAGTATCTAAAACTAAGTTATATGACTAAGAGTCCTACCCTGATGCTGCTTGAACTCTCTCAGGCTTGGTGCTATGACCACTTCCTCAGGGAGCTTGTTCCAGTGCCCAAGCACCCTCTGAGTGAAAAAACTTTTCCTAATCAATCAATCAGTTCAATCTGAACTTCCCCTGATACAGTTTCATTCCATGTCCTTGTGTCCTATCACAAGGTCATCAGAGAGATCAGCACCAGCCTTTCTGCTGCCCATCTTGAGGAAGTTGTCAACTGCAATGACTCCCCTCTACCTCCCCTGTTCCCTCTCCAGGCTGAACAGCCCAAGTGACCTCAGCCATTCCTCACACAGCTTCCCCTCAAGGCCCTTCACCATCTTGGTTGCCCTCCCTTGGACACTCTCATATCTTTATATCTCTCTTAAATTGTGGTAGCCAAAACTGCCCCCAGCACTGGAAGTGAGGCTGCCCCAGTGCAGAGCAGAGCAGGACAATCCCCTCCCTTGCCTGGCTGGTGATGCTGTGCCTGATGCCCCCCAGGACAGGGGTGGCTCTCCTGGCTGACAGGGCTCTGCTGACTCATAGCCAACTTGCCAGGACCCACAGATCTCTTTCTGTGTGTTTCTCTCCAGCTTCTTGTTTGTACACATACCAGGATTACCCTGTCCCAGGTGGCAAATCTGGCAGTGAGTTACCACCTTGCCCCCTGGCTATCCAGATGTCTCTGTAAGGCCTCCTCACCCCAGAGAGAGGCCCCCTGGAGAGATCTTCCAGGTTGCAGCACTACATATTTCTGTACAAGAAATTTATACGTTTGTTTGAGGGGACAGAGAAGGGCCTTACATACCCTTTTAAAAGGAGCAGCTGTAACACACAATATTTTTTGTAGGGGCTGCAGGCCTGTCCCCAGGGTCTGAGGGACTGCACTGCCACCCCGCTGTCCACTGCTCCCTGTGCCCCTTCTGCTCTTGCCGGTTGCTATTTCCCTGAGGGTTTGCAGTTACAGCTCTATGCTGTCAGGCCACCCACTAAGCCAGAATGCCTTTGTCTTAATTCATATATCTCTAAAGCACTACAAGGACCTGATTAGCAATGACAAAGTGGCTGCAACATAACAGAAATAAATTTTTAATTACTTTAATTAAACAAATGCAAATTCCCCAATGCAGATGAGTTTAAACCAGTTTAACAAAGATCTAGTTCATTTCCATGCATGTTCTCAATTCTTCTTCTTCTTTGCCATCCCTTGAGGATGGCAAAAAAATGAAAGCTTTCATGTGTTGAGCAAAACAATTGGTTCCGTAATATCATTCCAAAAACTAGATGTGCAGCTCAGGGCAAGAAAGAAAATTGCTACTTTGAGCAGAAAAGAGGAAGTTTCACAGGTTTTGACATCTCTTCAGGGCAATGAGCAACCACATGCTAAAATCTAGACTGTTAGTGAGCAGGAGACTAAGCTTCACAAAACAGCGGGATGGAATGGATGGATGATGAGCAGGACTGAAGGGCAGAAACCGGCAATGGCATGGCTAGACAATTACAACAGGGGTGGCTTATAAAGTCACCAAACTTCTGGGGAAATTTACAAGCTTAGTCTGGAAATCAGTAACGAACAGCATTCACAAAACCAGAACAAAGAGTAACAAAGATTTTGGGGGGGTAGGGGTGGGTTGTGTTTTGTTTTGAGCATTAGTGTTTTGTTTTGTCTTTAATTAATGCTGAGAGCAGCAACTACTGTAGAGCGATAGTAATTCTTTTAACTGCTAGAACTAAAATCCTTGTATCTTTCTGATTACACTGAGACAAACACAGTCTTTGGTTAAATCATTTTAAGAAATTCTGAGGTTTGGTTTACTTTAGTTGGTGAGCAAAGTTAAAAGTGAACAACTTTACTAGAACCACGAGCCTGAAATTACACACCAGGTGTAATTTCCTACATGGTCATCACAAGGCATGGTAATTTTGGTAACAGCAGGGGAAGGAATGGGTCCTGATAGCCTCCTGCACCAATGCCTCTGAGTTCATTGTCATATGGGTAGAGCTTAACTACACTCTGCCTCAGATCACCAACCCACTCACTCCCTCAGCTACATACCTGCTATTTTCAAGTACTCTGCTTCATTAAGCCTTGAAAGGACTCTGATTGCAAGCCACAGTTGGGAAGTGGTTACACTCTTTTTTTCCCCTCTGTAATTAATACAAGTCTACAGAATCTTACTCTCACGTTTCCAAAGTAGTTCCATTTCGATTTACTTTTTCTCTAAGAGGAAGAGCAATTAATGGCTTCTTTAACTTGAGCAGACATTCAGATTGGGTTCCATCTGCCCTTATAAGTGGGAGTGGGAATATTTTTACAACATTTACTGCACCACTAAATGGCTAGTGCGGCCACAATGGCTAGTGCGGTGATTTAGCAGATTACAGAAGGCAACAAGACACTTCTAAATGCATTTTCTCACTTTGAATTATAGTTGCTGAAATAAAATCCTGCAGGAACAAACAGTTTTGACAGATAACATATATACAATATCTTACTGCACAAACCTGTTGTTTACACAAGTAACTTCACAATGGATTTTTTGAAAGTTGAAAAATCACATAAAGATATTTACTGTCTTCAAGTTCTTGTAAAATACAGGCTATCAAGCTATATTTAAATACTTAAAGAAAGTAATCACCTCATTTAAAAAAATTATGTATCATTGAAATGGAAATGTCAGACATGTCAGCAATTAATCACTGTTTACACAGGAGCTCACTTGTCAAAGTGACTTGCCAGGTATTATAGACCAAGGTATTATAGACACTTTTCACAATGTGTTCAACTGTGCAAGTGTCAATAACTCTGTCTCTCTTCCAGAAAAGGTACAATCATGTAAATAGGCCCACTGACATCTAAGGCTGAGGAATGATCTCCCTATTCAAGAACAGATTATACCACATCCTGCCAATTGTCTTTGTGGAATTACCTATGTGATCCCCAAAGCAAGCATGAAGCTAGGAGTACCAGCACACCAACCCATTCCTACTCTGGAGGGAGGAAAATACTGAATTCTAGCCAAGTCTTTAAAGGAAAAGGGTGAAGTAATATTGCAAAAGAAGTCATATCACCTCTCCTTTCTCAATCAGGCTTATTACAATGCTTCTGGCGAAATATTTTTCTTTTTTAATGTAATTTTTTGTTTCTCTAGTTTCACTGCAGTAGGTCTATTTCTTTTTACATACTGGCAACTACCTGTATTTTTCCTCTTCATAAAGATGCCATTTACTGAGAACCTACATTCAATTTAGTTTTTTTTTAATTTTGAGGTACAATGAGAATCTGTTAGGTAGAATGGGAAACAAAAGGACACACTAGAAATTAACAGACACCAAAAAATTATTTTGCAATACTGAAAATATTAAAAACTGAATTTTCAACTTCAAAATATTTTCAACAGCATATATAATTACCAGAATGCACAGAAAAACATAATTAGCAATAATAAAAAGAAAAATTAATATCTTCTGTTTTGTTAATTATAAAGGGATCAAGAAGAATGACAATGGGAATTTTGCTTCTATTCCTGAAAAATCAGCTACTCTTAAAAAAACCCAAAAGTCAAACAGCATGAAATTATAGACTCCTTACCTATTGTGAACTTTGGCTACTCAATTCCAAATAAGCAGGTTTTTACTGTTAATGCTACGTATCAAGGACAATTTGCTTGCTTCTACAAAAAATCAAACTCAGATGGTATTCTTTTATTGGACAGAGCAAGATAATACAAAATAAGTTACAGTAGTTGGTTTAGCTCCCACAGAAATAAATGCTGGAAAAACTTCCACTCATTAAGCCAAGCCAAAACTAAGCCTGTAGTTCTCATTTGAAATCCTAATGACTATAACAAGAAAAACTGTAAATAACTATTGAACTATAACCTATAGCCTTGTCTTCAAATGTGGCTCAAGATTTGAAGTTTAACCAACCAACTCATGAATTGTAAAGATTACGGTATAGGGATTTTTTTTTTCCTAGGATGTTTACCTTTGTATTCAGAAACTGAAATGCATCTTTCAAGACAAATTTTGAGAAAAATAAATCTTATCAGTCCTGATGCAGACTTCCATGAAAGGACATAGAGATACTTTTAAATGCTGTCTGTTCCAAAGAAGAGAGTTTTAGACCTCATGGGGATCTACCTGAAAAATCCATGGACAAGTAAATGACAACTGATAAATTTTTGAAACATAATTGAAATACAGCAATATATTATAGCATTTGAAACCACAGACTTGCATGCTAGTAATAAGTAGAGGAATTATTTCTTCACTATTACAGTAAGTGTGGTGGGGTGGATGTTTTATTGCCAGCCAACAAAATATCAAATAAATCATCTTAAAAAAAAACTGTTTTCACCAATGCCTTTAAGAATAAGTTTGAATAAAACAAATATATTCTTCTTCTGCAAAATAACTTCTGTCATTACACCTTTCTATTAGTTAATTGAATTTCTAAATGTCTTGGCAAGAATTTCATAGTATACAGCAGATTCATTAGGCAGCTCTAATAAGATCAGTCATGCATTTGTTCACATGAAATGTTCATTCAAAAGCATCAAAATTCTAAGACAATTTCAAGAGACTTATGATTAAGTCAAACATTCAGGTTTACTACTACTTTTATATTTATCAGATTACCAATTTCACAGTGAATATATTGGTATTGTCCTTGTATGTCACTTGCATACAATCCTCAGAGTTAAACTAATTTGGCTAACATCAGCTACATATTACATAGTTTAAATTAGCACTCTCTTGGTGAATATTCAACAGATCAGAAAGGAAATAAAAAATGAAAGATAATTATGACACTTGTTGCTACTTGAGCTTTAACCTAACCTTGCTTATCCAAAAATTACTTCTCTTTTTCTATTCATGGGTCATAATCACTGCACTAATAGCAATTAATACATAAACAAAATGACAAAAAAAAATCAATCATAGATTGCAGGCCATGCCCACTAAAAGCTGTAAGTGAATTTTTAAGATTAAATCAATGAAAAATCATTGAAGTAATTTTTAAAACAATCAAAAGACAAGGTGAAAACACTGACCAGGAAGAAGAAAGTGAGAACAAAGAAACAGTCTCTCTTTTTTGAGGAAAGAAATAAACTCTGAGGAAAACCAAAAAGGTTTTCAATAAATACCTTGTAAGTTAAATGCGTAATAGATATATATAATAGTGACCAAGGAAAACAACAATAAACTCTGTTAGCCAGCTCTGTACTTAAATCAAGTCTTTGAAATGTATTAATGTGTGAATTTACTAAAAAGAACAAATATTAGTGACATTCAGACAGAGAAGTAAAGGAAATGTAACTTCTTATTTGTTCTTTGGATACCCTCGAGATTGGGTATATTGCAGGGGCTAGAATTTTGAATACAAGAATGCCAAATACAGTGTCTGTTTCTGATAAAATCATATTAAAGGGTCTGATGGAATACCATCACCACTACTGGTAAGACATTTGATTTCAGCAGCATATTAAATGTGAGTTGCTTTGGATTCAGGCCTAGGGCCATCTCCTAAAAAACACAACCCAAGAAAGAGAATGCCATCAGTTTTTCCTATATTTAAGCCTCTTAAACAAAGAGTTCAAAAACAATTTTTATCCTGAATATCTCTGGTTACTTTTACATGCAGTACTATTCTGGTGAAAGAAATGTAAGGACTGCTACAACTAAGAAACATCACTGCTGTTTTCAACATTTCACCAACTTTAAAATATCACCTTTATAAGACTAAAACTCCACACATATTCCTTTATTGTTTATAGCTTGTGTTTGTGCATTGTTCATTGTGTGGTTATTTTTTTATTATTCTAATAACAGTGTATATTGCTGAAGGATTGAGGAAAACATATGGCTTCTTCAGTTTACTCATCTAATTTATGATAATGAATTTAATGTAAGTCTCTATTAATCACACTGGTGATTAGGGAATAAACACTTAAATGTTGCAAATAAAGAAAAATATTCTAATTTTTTACCACAGCATATAATATTTCTGGATGTTTTCAAAGGCATGTATTTTTTATAGTAAAAATAAGTGAAAAACCTAAAAGCGGTATCTATGCACAGAACCAACATCTTTATCAAAACAAGACAGTGATGACTTGAGGATTACCTCCTACACAATTTAAATTAATTTTCTTGAGTAATTACATCTAAGTAATATTCTTCCCTTTCTCAGCATCTTGATCTCTTTGCCTTGTAAAAGAAGAGAAAAGGATTAAGTCCTAAATACCAAAACAGTAATATTTTAATCAGAAAACTCACACTTGTGATACTGTGATGATCAAGGGAACAAATGAGTTGGCCTTTGACGATTCTTGTGGGTCCCTTCTGACTCAGGATATTCTAAGATGCCATAAAAGATTAGTCTGTCATAAACATTTCTAACAAAAATCTACTTGGCTTGAGACTCAGCATTTATCATTATTATAGGTTTGTAAAGGGAGTATTATTGTATTTTTATCTAATTTGCTTAATTTACTACTTTTTCTTCCACTTGTGATGCTTTAGGAATATTCAGCATTAATACCATAATAGCTATTACAATGCCATTTATTACCTGAACTGCTCATCACATTTAGTAAGTACATCAGTTCACAAGCAGCATTTACCTATTCCAATTCTGATAGATATCATCTAATACTACATATTTCATATAATAGAACTGTCAAATTAGTGGGCACTCAGAAGTCAAGATCATACAGTTTATGATCTAGTGATTCCAGTAGTGCTATTTCAAATGTAGCCTTCATAAGAGGAGTCCAAATGTACTAAATATATCTATTTATAACAATTTCCTGGTTTTAACATTTTCTACATATAACTCTGAATGTCATTTATAGATGATTACACGTTTAAATATATTTTTTGTTAAATTCTGTGATGGTCAATCAAGGAAAGTGAGTTGGCCGCATTTAATTTGGGTTCAATCAGTTTGGCTTCATGTGTTACTGATTCATCAGTCTCTTTATCTACATAGGAACTCCATTTTATTCTGGTATCTAAAATCCCTTTGTCTCAGTCTTCATTCTGACTTCTTATGTGAATGAAGAAGTATCTTTTGTGGATACAGATAACCAACTTTCCTATGTCATTTGCCAGGCTATGAGATAGCCTGAGTGCCCTTTGGAATCTCTCTCAGAGGGGGGCCAGAAGTTAGAATACACAAACCTACAACACATAAGCCCCCACATTTATGTATATAGCTCAATGGAAACCCCACATTCTAATAAAACATCTATTTTTCTGTTGATAAGAACTAAAAAATTCTGTTTGTATTGCTAACACAGGGAGGAAAATGTTACATCCTTTTTTCTACCATACCCTGACTGCTACATATCTCTCAGGATATGGGGTTTTTTAATAGGATGAAAATTGAAAGCTGGTAGCATTCATAAATATTTTGACACATAAATATTTAAAGGTCTTGTTCTTGTAGGATTTTGCAAAGGTAACATGAATGAATGAATGAATGAATAAATGAACAAATGCAAAAGACGAACACATAATACTGACCAAAGGTAATAATGCAATTATACAATCAGAAATACTGTAATTAGGTTTGCTTAAAATAAAGTAAACGATATGTTTTATTTTCAATTTTGTAAAACTGAACTGACTTCTTAATCAATGTTCCTGAACAAGTTTGAATATTTTTTTTAGCAAAAAACCTACTCCGAGGGCACAAAATAAAGGGAGCATATATCAAATTTCACATTTTCATAGGGCAGAAGAAGGCTGACATTAATAAAAACCAATCAATGCATAGTGCTCATTTTATATATTGTTTTATACCTTACATTATTATTTTAAATCATGCATGCAAATATGATGGAATGTCACTGTTTTCTGCAAACTTCAAAGTATCTACAAGTTTCTTGCTAAACAGAACGTATAACCACTCAGAAAAAAAAGGACAAATCACATGCCTTTACAGAGACTCACTCTATATTCTCCTTTCTAGTCCTTTATACTCTCCTTTCTACCCACTGACCTTCTATTTCCCTAAAGTACCCTAACATGTCCATGGTTTCCACCCCTTTTCCACCATGGCACTGTGATCCATTCTCTTAATCTTCCTTCAGAACACATCTAGATCTCTCATTCTCCTTCAAGCTCCAGGAATACCTCCTCTAAACATGCCTTTCTTCACCCAACTTATTCCTGATATGATAATACCTCTGAATAACACCTCTGCTGCAGTTGTGCTACCTAGCAGCTATCCAGAGCATTTACTTTTTTTTTTTTTTTTCCAAATCCTTACCAATTATAAAGACAGGGACCTTACAGTGAGATATAACTTCTTTACTTGCCTTACCACTGCCAGAACAGATGGTGAGGAAGATATGATGATCTTCTCCTTCTCTAAATGACTTCTTATACCCATTATCTCTTCTTCTGGAATGGCAGAGCAGTAACTTCCTTTCTCTTTCCTGTCTCTTCCATGTACTTACGCCCATGTACTTATGTTCAAGTGGTCACTATCAGCTCCCTTTCAGTTCTTATTTCTATGTACTCTTCTTCTATTGCCTTAGCTTTAATTTCTATGTTAATTGAATAATCTTCTTCCTAACCTCCTCACATATTTGTCATTTCCTTGCTGACCCACACTGCAGCTCCTCTTCAAATCCATCACTTTCTCAAAAATGTTCGATAGACTTGATCTTCTCAAGACACCCTTGCTTCTCCAGTTATGCTGCTGTGCCCTGTTTGCTTGTTTCAACACAAGATCGTACAGCCCTTGTCTATTACCTCCTTCTCCCTCAAGTGGGATAAAGTTTGGGTATTTTCTTCAAAACAACTTCTCCTTTTGAGTTATTCTGTTCTCTACTTCTGTTATCTCTGGAAATTCACACATTTAAAACTCCCAACTGCACACTCAGCATCACATGTCTCATTTGCTGCAGCATCAGTTTCTCTGCCCTGAGCAAATGCAATCTTGTTCCTCTCATACCCACTCAGAATGTTGCTCCAAAAATGATTGTCCTACTTTGTCACTTAGATCATGTCAATGCTGTCCTTTCTATATTGCAGCAAGCAGACTACTTCTCTACATTTTATAGCTCCTCAAAATAGATACAAGAACCATCAGGTTAACATGTTCATAGTATTAAAGAGGTATAGGCTGAACAGCAGGGAAAAACCTTCTGATTTTTGTGACCTGGGTGGCTGCATGCTAACTCAGTTTGAATTCTCTGAAACTCAAAGATTTCTCCCCCCCCCCCCACCCCCCAAAAAACAACTGATATACCAGGAAGAGAAACTTCTGGAATCCTGAATGGGGTCCTTCCTACAGCCACTCTCTCTAACACACAGACCTCAGATATGAACAATAAGAAATTAAAATTTTAAAGATACAGAGGGCACATACAAGTCACTTATGAAACCTTGGGGCTCAGCTGGGACAGCAACAGGGGTGCAGGAACTGAGAGCGAGAGGAGTTAGGGCTGCAGGTTACTTTGAGGAGCCTGCACAAGGTGATGGTGAAATGCAAGACTATTTTCAATAGACTGAGAGCACTATTCCAGCATCTGCATGCCATCAGAAAATTGTAAAAGGCTTTCACATTTTTAAAAAGCAGGAAGTTACTGAGCTAACCAATTCTAAGATGAGTCATGAGTTTCAGTCCACGTGCGACATCTAAGTGTTCCGGTTGCAGTTGACAGGGTCCAAGCAAGCATTAGAAGGAAAATAGCATTGTTCAGTCAAAGTCAGGCAAACTTCAAAAATAACTTAAGGAAAATCTGTTCTACATACATATAGCACTCTCAGTGCAAACTGAAAATTATGTTGTTTGTGTGCAAGTCAAAAGGCACTGAAGAGATATTAAAAATAAACTCTGTACTACATTTGTGTACCGTGCTACTGCTTTAAGGCAATACTTATTTTTTTAAAATATTCTTTTACTTGTGTAGAAAATTAAGAAATAAATCTCTGTATTATCATGCCCTTTATTAAGCCAGCTAGCCATAGACTGACTGGCAATTTATCTCTAATTGGTCAGTTATAGATTTAACCATATTGTCATGTTTCTAGCTTCTGTAGATGAGTATTCAAGACATCTTCCACATATGTGAGCAGCAAAGAGAAAAACTATATATACTTTTTGAGGAAGACTAAATCCAGTACAATATAGAATAATTCATATAAAAACAAGAGCCTATCAGAAGAGTCTCTTTCAATAAAGAAAAAAAGGTACACATGTGCCCTTAAGAATTTTTCAATAGAAAAATGACTGCTGTTAAAAGTCCACATTACTAAAATAGATGTCCTTAAAAATAATATACAAATTATTAAAATTGTTTGGTTTAAAACCTCATCAGTAATCATCAGCTTGTTTGTACTTGAAGATGAACCAGGCTTTTTTATTACAGCTTATAAACTACACGTTTGCAGTCTTGTCCTAAAAAACACAGTAAAAAATTAAATTCTTTCTTTCACACCTACACAAGATGAACATACATCCCAAAAGAACAAAAAAGCAGCAGAATGAAATGTGGCATAATTGTCTGTCAAGGTGACTACAAGTCATCACCATGTTGCAGCTGTGAAAGACACCTGTGTAACCTATTTGCAGTAAAGAACAGAAACCACTTTGATACCACATACACATCCATTGCCTCCATTCTGAGGCAATTCAAAACACATGGCAGGGAAAGGTAATAGTGAGACTGAAAGTTACACTAATTTCACAAAAAACAACTAACGGAATTCGGTTTGTCTGACAAAGCAAAACCTGAAGACTATATGACATTATATACACTAGGGCAGAAATTGAAGCAAAAAGTGGAAAGTGTTTATTGTTTTATTTTAGTACTGTTAGGATAGAAGATGTTAGAAATTACAGAAAATATATTTAGCCTAGGATTAGATAAACATTGCATAAATTTCCAAAGAAGAGTCCTCATATACAACAAGACAAAAACCCCCCCAAAAACCTAACCTGTTACAGGAGAAAACTTGAGAATTTTTTGAAGTATATGATGTTGCTCCTAGACATAGCCAGAGACAGATTTTTGTGAAGCAAAGGGTTTATTTAACTTCCTTTTCCTACATGTGTGGGGAGCAAACTTCGTACTATTGCCCTAGAAATGCCAGAACATTACTGATCAACACATTTGGTGATACTACCAAATTGTATTCATTCTCATCACTTCCTCAGAAATGCAGATAGTGTTATTTGATGAGCACAGTTTCAGCTTCTCTAAATGCTCTATTCAGACAGGAACTTAAGGAAGAATGTCTGGTTATTTTTCATCAAATAGTAGTTCATCTGCTAGATTCTCAGATAAGAGAAAATCAGCTGAAATATTCTCCATTTTGAGAAGTGGAAGCGAGTTTTATACAGCTGGCATCTCATGTAGCAAACACACAAATAATGAACTAGATACCACTGTCACTCTTGAGTCACCACTGTACACTTCCCATGTATTTTTAGACACTTACATACTGCAAGTCACAGAGGTAGCTGTAGTATCTTCCTGTAATCTAATCACATTGGCAAACTGCAAAACCTTTATCATCACTGATGAGCAGTTATATTTGTCTGCCCAGTGAAATCAATCTCTGCTGAGAATGAGCACTCACCAGCAGTATGAACACTGTACATCTGAACATGATCCTGCAAAAGCAGCACTAACCTCTCCTGTGCTTTCAAGCAAACAAATAAACAGCAATATAATAATAGCTTTCACTGAACCTCTAATGTTTGTGCCTTTTTTTTTTAATTTTAATTAACATCAACTGAAGAAAAAATAATATGGTGTGTGACAGCAGGGGTGCTCTTCTGGTCCTGATTTTGAACTTAGACTTGTAGGGAAAAAAAAATAGTATTTAGTCATATATCTACTGAGAAAACAGATTGTTAACCCATAACTTTCATTAGTGACCATATCCTCTTGCAATCAGTCATTTTTAAATCAGTGAGGACATCCCTTTGGAGTTTGTCAAGGAAAGTCACTATTTCTGCTTATTTCTTCACAAGTAAGCCATTTATGATTATGACTCTTCTAAAGGAAACCAGTAACATTATTTAAAATAATGTTTTAGTGACCTAGCAGAGATAATTTCTAAAATGACATTGATTTAAACAGTTTCCTTTTGATACTATCTTCAGTGTGATTTGACTGGATATTGAAGATTCTAATGTTTAATATTAATGTTGAAATGTCCATATTTCACCATGTGCCATTTCAGTTTTCAACCTGAAGGAAATGGAGAAGAATTATACAAATGTAATATATGCAGACATCAATCTCACAGTACACATTGTTTATTCTAATCAACATCACATATTGATATGCTCACACTTGTCAGTGTAGATATTTTTACCATCTTTAACCCTACTCCAGCTATCTCTTTATTACATCCCTCTTCTTTTTCTACAGTGTATACCCCAATAAATATAATTGCATTTCCAGGATTAGGAAAATGTAGTATATATTGTAAGGAGTCACACACGTGCTACCATGGGTCAGCTATTTTAATTCAGTCTATCAAAAATTAATGTCACATGCAAGACTGAGAACAATTTTATTCCTTGGTCAGCAGCACACAAGGGTTACAAAAGCTTAAATCTCAGAATAACAGTGGTATGACACTTGGACACACAAACAAAACCTCTGCCATTATGTTCTCTTTGGCAAGTTATTACTAACTGAAAGATGCCCACTGATTGCATAAGGGAATAAAGTTGTTATTAATGCATATGATTCCTCATCAGGGTCAGGCAATATTTGGGCTCTTTGCTCTATCAGAAAGGCTACCAATACAGCACTTGCAAAAATTAAACCACCCTCAAGGATGCACCCAATGGATCAAGGCAAACATACACACAATCTAACACTGGTGGTGCTGTGAATAAAGAAATACAATCTCCAGTGACACCAGTATTCCTTTACAAATATTACATTTACATACACACAGAATGATGAAAAAAAGCATTTATAAATAGTTAAAGGGTAAAATATGAGTTGCACCTTTCAAGATTAATAGATTAATACAACAATTAGATTAAAATAGAACAAATAGATTAATACAACAAATTGAAAGCGTAGCCAACCTCAACATACAAAAGTGGTTTTCGTTGTCCCACTGTACTCTCCTGTGGTGTGGCCCCCACCTTGAATGCTGTTTGCAGTTTTGGGAGCCACAAGATATTAAGCTAATGGAGAGTCCAAAGGAGGGCTACAAAGATAGTGAAGGGCCCTGAGGGTAAGCTGTAGGAGGAGCAGCTGAGGTCACTGTTTAGTCTGGAGAAGAGCAGACTGAGGGGAGACCTCATTGCAGTTACAACTTCCCCATGAGGGGAACAGGAGGGGCAGGCACTGAACCCTTCTCTGTGGTGGCGAGTTACAGGACCCAAGGGAATGGCCTGAAGTTGCGTCAGGGAAGGCTCAAGTTGGATATTAAGAAAATGATTTTCACCCAGAGAGTGTTTGGGCACTGGAACAGACTCCCCAGGGAAGTGGTTACAGCAGCAGCCTGACAGAGCTCAAGAAGAGCTTGGGCAAGGCCCTCAGGCACAGGGTGTGACTCCTGAGGTGCCTTGTGCAGAACCAGCAGTTGGATTTGATGATACTTGTGGGTCCCTTCCAGCTCAGGATATTCTACACTTCTACAGTTCTAAGTGACTGCAATTATTACAAGACCACTTTGCATCCAAATATAAAAATAACAACCATTCCTACTTATACACTTTATTTATTTTTACGCTTTGTCAGATCCAAGTTTGATCAAAATAGCTGCAAATAAAAGACTAATAAATCCATGGTGCATTGGACAGTTATTGAAATGTCATTTTTTCACTTGCTTAGTTCTATTAATTATATTCGTGTACCAATAAGGAATACTAAGTGCTTTTCTTGAGATAGCTTGTTATGTATTTCTAAGTGAATGTCTGTGTAAGATAAAAAAACCTCATTGAAATTTATTTAATTTTTGCTAGATTTTAAATAAAGGGCAATAAAGAACTTGACTCTTCTATCTGCATGTAACTACTCTTCCCAAAGCTTTGCAAAATAAGGATATAGCATACTACCCCACTGCATCATTATAGCACTACAACAATTATAGTAGCTTGAAGTACTGAGGTAAATATAACATATTCCAGTAGCGACAGCATTTGAGTGGTTTACAGAATCATTCCTCCATTGATAAACAGATCTTGTAGATGACTTACAGGATACTTTATTTAACTTGATAGACTCAATACCTATCTATACCTAAATCAATGGCTCTCTGTCACATTCTCCTTTTCTCTAAACATTCAGGAAGTCATGGATTCAACTACCTCACCAAGAGGTCAACCAATCTGCTTTTATAACCCACAGAGATTTTTAAGTGGGTCTTAGATTAGCAAAAAACCCAGCATGTTGGTACTCTCTAGTCAGCTCTAAAGAGACACCCTTTGCTAAGAGAAAGGGAATAATGATACTGGCCTCATCTCTCTGGAAAAGATCCCTGACCCAGGCAAAATCTGAGCTGTTCTGTTTGGGCAGCTGTAGGCTGCACTGTGCAAAACCACAGGGTGACCTGAGAGATATACCCCATTATTCCTAGAAATGTTCAGCAAAAGTGTGAATGCCATATCACATTACATATACATATATATATATATACACCCATTACATTAGTTTAATAAATATATAGATACAGATATTAAGACGATTGTATTTCAGTTTCTGTTTTGAATTCCTTTTGAGATAGCAAACTTGTATAGAAAAGTAGAACCTTCTCAGGATCATATAAAGCTCCTATTAAACTTCAGGCTAAACTGAATAGTTTTCATGTAAAAGAAAATAAGCTTAAAGATGCTTTGTCATCTCATGTGACAAGGAAAGGATAAGGGCAAGGGCAAGGAAGAGAAAAAGGAAACAAGGAAAAAAAAGGCAAAAAGAAAAATCAGGAATTTGCTGCAGCCATGCAAACAGACTAAAAAAGCTGATGATTCATGAAGGCCAGCTCATGGAACTGTTCATCCAAACAAATTACAATTCCTTTCAAATCACAAGACCAAAACTGGTTGGCATTTTTCCTCTCATCATCACTATGAATAAGAGTTAGGTATTAAACTCCTAGTAATGATATATAATAAGAGTCAGATAGTGACTGAATGTATTGTTCAGCTGTAATTGCAGGGTTCCCAAGACATATTAAAGACTTCATAGGACTAAAATAGACAAAATATTATTCACCAAAGAACTTAAAAGTAATTTATTAAGATTTAGTTTCTATCATTTCTGTGGTTTATCACTTTATAATCTTTAAACTACATATATATTTTATCTTCTTTAGTATTATTCTAAAGAGAAAATAACTTCACTGTTTTTATTCCGACATACCTTTTATACATTTTCTCAATTAAACTGACTTACACCCAGTTAGCCACTTCTGTATTGCCCATGTAAAATTAAATTATCGCAAAAATCCATTTGCTTTTATAGTGTACTTAGTTATTCCTTATTTGCAATATTTGCCAACACTGTATAAACCATTCAACACAGAAAGCAAAGGCTTTTACCTGCTTGAAGGGCTTATAGTCTCTGACTAGAGTGACTTGACTGTGCAGAACAGGAAAAGAAAATTGAACAATGATTAACACCACCAGCACACCAACACAGACACACACATTTCTTATGAATACTACAAAACCAAATTTTTTTTGCCAGAAACACAGAAAAAGGACAGGATGCTTTTTACTTAAAGAAACCGCTGGGAAAAATGCTTTCTGCCTCAAGTAGAGCTATGCCTACAACAATATAGAATTCCAGACAATGCTGGAAGAAGGAATTGAGGGCATCTTTGAGTTTAATAATGTGCTTTTTTTCCTGAGATCATGTAGGGAAACAGTCTTCTCAGCCTACACTGCAGATGTAGATCCATGTGTATCCTATTTCTAGTCAGTATTTGAAGAGTTTATTACTAACTGGTTTATTATCAGACACAGAGACATATTTGGTGTGCTCATTATGCCTTTTTATATTCTGATTAAGACTGACATATAACCTCACCACCACATCTAGAACAGAAGAGGTGGCCTCTGCAATGGTCCTGAAGTTCTGCTCTCCTGACCATCTACAGTTGGTGACATGTAGATGTCTTCTCTGGCACAGGCACGCAGGTTTCATTTCTGGGGCAATTAGGACTAGAATAGAATGGGGATGGGGCTGGAGCGTGTCTGTCTGTGTTCCGCAGTGGGAGACAGTCCCGTAACTCTAGTCAAAGAACAAGGCTGGACTAGGAGCACAGCAGCCTTGGAAAGTAGGACACTTTGTGACTACACAAATAGTGAGCTGTTGAGTCTACAGCAAGAAATTGATTTTGAAATATGATTTTGGCCCTGAGAAAAATTGGGCTGTTTGGCATTAAGAGTAGCATAGGACAGAAACTGTGGCAAATAAAAGGATAAAAATATTTCTCTAGGAAGAAGAAAATATTTACTTGCAGTGAAGACTTCTAACAATAGTTTTATGGGTTTGCTTACCTTCAAGGCACCAAATGCATTTATTTTAAGGAAGTAATGAAAACATTTATTTCAGTGCACTGAAAGAGCAATCTCATACTATTACTATACTGTAGTGAAGTTTAATCCATACTGACCTCAGCTGTGGCAGTTCTGATAATACATGGAAGTGTATTATCAATGCCCAGAAAGCAGCAGGGAAGCAGCTAGTCAAAATAAACCGTGTCAGTTCTGCAGTTTACATACAAATATGATTGAATTTCTTTTCCTGTGTTATTATAACTGCTCTGCTACAGCAATTGCTTGGGTCTGACAATGACAACATGGGCAAGCAAAATGAAAGGAAATGAAATAAAGGCAAGATGACCTAGTAACAAGAAACAAGAAACATTCCTTTCCCCCATAATGAAAAGATTATATTTAATCAGCAGCTGTGTGCTTTGAATTTGATTTAAACTACCTCAAAAGACCCTTAACCAAAGACATTTACAGTCAGTGAACGGTAGGTATTTTATGCAATTTTATATTTTTGAATTTGAATCACTTTTCTATTCACCCATAGTCCAACAATTCTCCATTAAAATAAAGTGTTAATAACATCATGCTAAGTAAAGGCTTAAGGACAGAGCAGTTCAAGAGTAAGACATGTTCCTGCTTTCCTATTTACCTATCACTTAAGTTTAAAGCTCTGCACTGTGCGTGCTATTCAGTTCAGAAAACACATTACAACTGCACACTAAGCTAACAGTTCTGTTCTTAGTTTCCATTAAAATTCTCTACTATGAAGACGTTCCAAATTCACCCATGAAAATATATTCCTAGGAGGCATTTGATCTCATGTCAAGAATGGATATTTTGATTTTTTTCACAGCAAGTATCTGAGGATAAATTTTTAAAAAATCACTTTCTGAAAACACAGAGTGAGCTAAACGTCGATTTGAAGAAGGTCAGTCTGACAAAGGAGCCCTGAAGGGGCTGCAGAAGCCTCACTCACTCCAAGCCCCCGCTGGGAGGAGGCTGGAGCCCCTGACAGCAGCAGCAGCCTTGGCTCCTGCCCAGTGCAGTCACAGAGCCCTGATAACACGTCTGCACGGAGTACAGATGGATCCCCTTCAAGCATATGTCCCTAATGTGAAAGGCTCAGTCCTCTTACACTCTACCATAAGCTTTCCACATCCTGTTCCGTTCTACAAAGAGGAACCAGATTTATTTTGCTTCCTTCTGCCATATGTGCATCTATAGAGAAAAGAGGATTTGTCCTAGTAAATGAGCGCATCATACAAAATGAAAAATATTAGTTCCATTTCTCTCTGTCTCTGTCATGCACAGACTTGACAAAAAAACCAAAGTCATTTAATATCAAGTGTTTAATGCAGAATCCTGGTTCTGATATTTTAAAATACATATTTATGCTTAAATGTCCCAAACATTTAACATAATCAATAGAATTCTGTAAGCTTTGTTTGTCCACTTTCTAGCCATCTTAAGCAACACAGTGAAGGAAAACAAAAGATTTCTGATCCATGTTCTTAAGACATGTTCTAGCAAAATCCTTCTAGTTTTTCTTCAAGGTACCATTTGAAACCATGTTGTCATTTCTCTTTAAGTTTATCAAGCATTGCAAGTCTCTCTTTGGAACTTAAACATCATTGCAGGAGAAATAATGACAGAAAATGTCTCCAACTGCCACTATAATGAACCAAATTTTCCAAGTCAGAATAATGTTTTCAAGTTTGTTTTGGCAAATAGTTGCATGTGAACTGCTGCTATAATGACATATCTTTGAGACAAGTGATTTTGATAGGTCCTTATAATAATAATAATACTGCAATAACCTGTATATAAGCTCAGTTTTCATTTAATTTCTTATGGAAAGGGTAAGCTAAAATGTGAGAAAATTAAAATGCAGAAAATTAGCTTTGCATTCTCTTCATCAGCCCATGCAGCTTTAATTTATTTTATACAACAAAATTATCTGAAGTTGAAAAATAGTGTCAAAGAGCATTTTTACTCTTCTTGATGCCATTACTTTCTTATTAAACAAAAAATGATTTGACTTTATACCATGAGAAAATCACTTCTTGACCTAAAAGAGATCTTTTTAGACTGATTAACTAGCTTTAGGGCCCCACTGTACAGGTGTTTGGCACAAAACAGTTACTACACAGGATCTAGCTAAGAAGGCTTCTTTAGGAAAAAGAACAGAAGATAATTACCAGATTGATGACAGAAAAGAAAAATTTCCCATGAATGAGTCTAAAGAAATTTTGACTGTGCATTATTCAGAGTGGAGCATGCATGTTTGTGCATTGCAAACATAAAATATCCTATCCAGCCTCCAGAACTGTCTCCTGTGCAAGTCTCTCTGACTGCCAAATCTTAAACAATTTGTTTCACAAGTATGGGAGCTAGAATGTACAAACTGCCAGAAGAGGAAGATACCTTTGGGAGTAGTTATTAAATATGCATGTATATTCATGAATACTTCTCACTTCTCCACTGACCACACTACATGAACATTCACTAAAATATGTAAGAGTTCATGAAAGAGTTCATCAAAATTTCATGAATGACAATGAACATCAGATGAGACATTGTGTGTCACTTTTTGATATGTGACATCTTCAGAGATACCATCTCACTGTCAGATTCTTCAATATCTACCTTCGAAGTTCTGAATCACCCTCTGCAGTAAACTGTATTGTGTCTTAACAGGATGGAAAGTCAACATGCAATATCAAAGTTACAAGCTCATAATAGGCTAACCTCAACACACATTCATCTACATGCACTGGTACTGGGTATCATCCTTCTATTTAACCTTCAGGCAATCATTCTTCAAAAACTCCCATTCTCTCCCATGCTTTTTTGTTGAAGAACATTTCAGTATTCTGTGAAAAATTCAACTTTCCCACATTTCAAAATGTAACTAAGGCTCCACTATTAGGAATTACATGCTAGTCCCACCCTGTTATAGCATATGCATAGAATCACAGAATAGTTAAGGTTGGAAAAGACCTCTAAAATCATCAAGTCCAGCCATCAATGTAGTATCACCATCACATTCAACATTAACCCATGTCCTCAAGTGCCCTATTCACATGATTTTTCAACACTTCCAGGCATGGTGGCTCTACCACTTCTCTTAACAAGCTGTTCTAATGCTTGAAAATCTGTTCAATAAAGAAATTTTTCCCAGTATCTAAGCTAAAGTTCCCTGATGCAACTTGAGGGCATTTCCTCTTGCCCTGTCACTTACTAACTGGGGAAGAGACTGACCCCCACCTCACTACAGCCTCCCTTCAGGTAGTTGTAGAGAGCAATCAGATTTCCTCCTTTACCCCAGGCTAAACAATCCCAGTTCACTCAGTCTTCATAAGACTTGTGCTCCCTCCACCTCAGACTCTTCCTTGCTGCTGATTTTTGCAGAATGCTCTCAGGGCTGCTCCCTCAATCCAGCACTCCCTCCTCTTAGGACACTGAAAAAACCCAGATCCACTAGCACTTCTAAGTGAGAGTTGTTAGACATGACCAATAAGACAACTTGAATCTACCCTCTGAAAATTATTTTTCATGCCTCCTACACCCTCTTCCTAGAGGAATATAATAGACTTGTCTATCACTTCCTCACTGTACATAGAAAACCACATTGTGGTGTCTATAAATAAATGGCACTAAATAGGCAAGTGACCACATTGTGAACTTAGTTCCTTTAGAACAGTTGCAATAGATTCAAATGTATACGTGGAGAAACTTGCACCAATCGAAATAAATTGATTTAAATATCAATGTAATTTGAATTTGATCAGTATCTCTTTTTCAGGAAGGGTCTTAAGTAGGCATTTCTTTCCATTCAATATAGGAATTCTCTGGATGGAACATATGACTTTCCTGTTGGTAGCAGCACAGATAACCTTAGGTTTTGTTTAAGTTGTTCAAAGTGGTTGAAACTGTCCACTCACTCTGAACAGTACTGAATTAATTCTGTGGTGGAAGGTATGCCTTTAAGAATTAAATAAAATATTACATTCTGAAGTTACTTATCTGTCCAATGTACACTCCCCTGTTCTTGGTCTCTCAGCTCAAATAAATTCCACTTATCTTTCTTTCCACTTCTCATGCCTATTTGAAGAAAACTATTTAAAGCCTCTTTTTTACCTTTGCACTTATTATTTTCTGCTCCTGGTTCAGTTGTTGTGGCATGTCTAACACTGTATGCTTTTAAAAAAATAGTTGTGTCTAGTCCTCAAAACAAAGTTTCTTTTCTAATCTATAGTTTCATAAAAAAGTAATGTTGACAGGTGTATCAAACTGTTCACCCGGAAATGCCATTATGAGTGGATCATGTAAAAAAAAAAGTTGCAACCTAGACTAGATTACAGGGCTGAAAGCAAACTATTACAGTGGCAATCACAGAAAAGTTACTTACTTGTTTAAAATAGCCAAGAAATTTCAAAATAAGATCTACCTTAAGACAGTAAAACAAGGCTTAGGTGCAGCTCAGTGCTTAGTAAAGTGATTACCAGAGCCATACATGTGAGAAACAAAAGACAGATAGAAAGTCATTATAAAGTGAAGAGAAAGAACCATAGATTTTTTTAAAAAGTAACTCCTACAATAATCAGAGCTCTACTACCATGAACAACTGACTTTTGATTCAATTGGTTTTTTTTAAAAACTTCAGTTCTAATGTCAGACAATCATTCTTATATAGAGAACAATACTGAGAACATAGGTTGAACACACTGCATCTCTCCTTCTGCCTAGGAGTACTTTAATTATAGCCCAGGGCTCAGTCAGCTGGATACCTGAGTTAAGTCAGTAGTCCCTAACTTTTTGTATATTCTCTGTATATTGAGAAAGGTGGCAATAATCTGAACCTCACCAGGATCAGCTAATTTCCTTTTTGTTGACAGTTTCTGCTGCTGCCTTGGTTCCTCTTGATCCCAGCACAAGGAGTACTGTGCACAGGGTAGATCCAGCAGTATTTATATATGTGGAATCCACACCGTCCTATGGATTTATTCCATGCCATTAAGATGAACCCACCACCAATTATGAACTACTGAGCACACAGATACTGTATGTAAATGCTAAATATATTTAACAGTGCTATGTGAGAAAGGGCTAAGATATGATACCTTGCTTTACATATGAAAAATGACTCAAAGATACTCATCTCAATCCAAAATGAAACACTAATGCTGCCATTATGATATTGCTGTTTCCGTATTTTCATTTAATTTTATTAAAACTGGACTAATTTTTCAAGATACAAATTGTGGTTTTCATTTTGTCTACTGAGTTCTGAGATTTGCAGTTTAAGAAATAATACTTCTTTCCTATAAAAAATAGCCCCGAGACTAGGAAAAAAGCATTTTGGGCATATGTTCTATGAACAATCAGATTGAACATTTCCCCACAAAGCCAGGAAGAAAAATGTTTTCAAAGTGAGTGAATTTGAATTAAAAAAAAAAATTCCGTATCCTGCTCTCCAGTTTCATACAGTTTCATGCTTTTAGTCAAACAGCATCACTTCATAGTTTTCCTGAAGCCATTGTGGTTGAAATAGGGGGGGGGAAAGGATCTTGAAACATCCTGCTATATCTAGATTCCTTTAACCAATTTTGGAATGCATAAAATAGCAATAATTCTTATGACATGTTTTTATCAGTGACTTCCTGCTGCCAAATAAAATTAGTCCTACTGGCAATAGTGAATAATGGGATTATAAATGCTGTCATTTGGCAACAAGAGTTTGATCCACAGCTGACTCTGCCACATGATTCTCTCACTCACTGATCAAGACCACTGAGCTGTCAGAGACAACCCTAACTTCAGACATGACCAGATGCCAGCTCATAACTGTTGTTCAATTCCTTTGAACAAGAGTCTCTAAAGGATGCTGAATTCTGTCATTAGGAAGAGGGTGACCTCTCTTTGGAAGGCATAAATACATTCATAGTGACTTGATACAACAATTTGAAAAAGAATAACAACAGAAAAGGTCACAAATGCAAATGAGTGGAATATAAGGAAGAAAAAGAAAGGCTGAGTCTCTTGAAAGGAAAGATTTCTGCAATTAAGCTGCCTTAAAAAAAGTCTGAGAAGAATAAGAAAAAATGGTTTTCTATAAATGTAAAGTATTTTTACTCATTGTAACAAAACTCTAGGGAGACCTATCGAGATGAACTTTTGGAGAGTGTCAGGCTACATATGCTATGCAAAACATTTCTTCTAATCTTGAGCAGCTTCTGTGCTTTTAATAAATCCTGGTTTTAATTAGACCACTTGAGTCTCAGACTTTTTAGGGAAAATTTCATCCAGGTTGTCCCACAGATACAAAACTTTCAATCACAGAAAGGTAGTGTAAGAAAAGTGCCTAACGGGGATTCCCAGACAAAGAGGGCAATTTTGCACTTCTTTTACAGAGCTATATTACTACAGCAAGACTAAGGTCATAGGCATTCTTCCACTGACCAAGTACAAGAAGCAAATTCAATAGAAATAGCAAAGAACAGAACATCTCTGCTCTTTTTTCCTTCCCCTAACTTCAAACACCTAGTCAGATAAAAGGATTGGTAAGTACTTGCACTATTACCAAATGAAAAAACTGCAAATACAAGATGGTAATTTCAGAGACCAAAATTGCAAAAAGATTTTAAAATGCAGCTTCTGATTTTATCAGCCTTTTCTTTTGTCCCATGAATGAAATGAAATTATTCATTTAATAATAATATATAATAATATATAATAATAATATATAATAATAATAATAATTCATTCATGAAATGAATTAAATGTATCATCTTTTTTGAAAGCTGTGAGAATGCTTATTTAGATTACATTAAGTGTCAGTTCACATAGCAGACCTGTAACAAATAGATAAAGTACAGAGAGTTCTTCAGTCAATGGAATGCTTAAAGACATCTTCTTTAATAGTTAATGAAATTTAAATCGAGAAAAAATTGCAAGATCAGGAATTTGAAAACTTTGACTAATCATATGACAAAAACCAAATAGCTACTAGTATGAAATAGCAAATACCTGACAAAGTATTCTGTTCAGCTACTCTCTAATCTCCTATAATCTTCTTTCATTCATGATTGGACAAATACAAAGGGAAAAAATAATGTTGAATATCGTTGGATAATAAATTTCTGAATATGACTCTTGAAGTACAATTATATGCATTAAAAAATGCTTTGCCAGCTAGAATACATGTGGTATTTCTACTATTATAATAGTTGCTTTCTAGTCACTCCCTACGTTGCCTACAGTTCCAATAACAAATACTAGCAGCAAGTTATATTGCAGCAAGCAAACAATATTTTCAGGACATATTTGGTCTGCAGATTTCACAAACTAGGTGTTGCAATCAGCAGAGAGGCAATGCAGCTGTCACCACCTTTGAATCTGCTAAATAATTATCCTCTAAAGAATACACAAACCAACACAAGAAATTAACCATAAAATCCACATAGAAAGGGAGCATTGCAATATGAAGCTAGCATGTTCTGCAAGCATGGCTGTAACTACTGACTGAACAGAGGTTCTTCCAAAAAGAAAACAGCATTAAAAATTATCTCAAATTTCCTACATGCATCTTATTCTCTTAGAAGATTTTCTTCAGGTTTTTTCCCTTTTAAGGGAAAGATTACAAAATTATATATATATATCAGTAATATAATTCTTTCCTTTTCTCAATTTAGAAATATTTCTTTTTCTTTAGTTTTGAACTGCACCTGTTATATGACACACTGCTGTGGCAAAAGCTGTGCATACAAAGGTTGTAAAAGGAATGTCCAACATGAAAGACAAAGAATGGTCTAAAATGGGATGTCAGTGACAATAGCCTGACTCAGTGAAAAGTAATTTTGGGTTGAGGTGGGGAAGGAGGGACAAAATCAAAGCTTTTCATGTATTTTTCTCTTGACCTGAGAAAGAACATGTGGGACACTTAAAAAAAATCTCATGATAGATAATGAAGACCTTCATGAAGAATCCCAGATTCTACTGAAATAGCAACCTGCTCAAAAGGAAGAAACACTTGTATCCCTTTTTCCCCATTCTGTATGTACTTTATGGATTTAAAGACTGTTTCTGCTGTATATGTTTTACCAGGAAAGAATTATATGTAAATATATTCAACAGGTGATAATGAAACAGCTAAAAATAGAAAGCAGGGTATGATGTTATGGAGATACCATATCACAACTGAGAATTCCATGGTCTAGCCCGTTTTGTTTTTTTTTAATTCAGTAAGATGTGAGACAGAGTCCATGTGCAATGAATGTATGGTTTTAAAAACCACTGATATAGTAAATGTCAATATTCAAACTATAATGTCTCCAGCTACTTGGGCACTACAATTCTAAAATAAAAGTGTTAATCATACTGTGAAAATGCCTTAATTCACAGGTGAGACTACTGTTTTGAAGCTATGATTTTGCACCCATATAAACATTATTTATCAAGGAAATAAACCAAATTGCAGTGTCTTTATTTTTAACACTTGAACACCTACAATAGTTGTGGAGTTTATATTTATAATGGTTTTTATTGTTTTCTTTGATACTACAAGACTTACCATACCATATAATCCCACTGAAGACTTACACTATATTAAATCAGCTACTTCATTACTTTTTGAGACCAAAACAATTTTATTTTTCTATTTGTACTGCGACATCAATCATTTAAAGTATATTTTCAATTGTGTTTATATTATGAGATATATAAAGCACATGAGGAAATATATTGTAAATAAATTATTGTTACATTACTAGATAGCAATAAAGGTTGAAAGCAAAGAAGAAAAAAAAAACAAAGCACATTACTTTCTGATAGTGAGACTGCAGCAAACTGCTTAATCTATAGAGACAGGACAAATGTCAGAGTAAATTCCTGAGCAGGACTACATAGCTCCAGGGGAAGATAATGGCATACTGTGCTCTTCAGCTTTAGGTCAGAGCCTGGCACCAGGCTCAGATCATTCCTCTTTTATGCAATGATCCACTGCTTGCATACCCAGACATCAGAGATGCTGGCTAAAGGCTCATGAGGGACGTTGGTGATAAAACTCACCACTTTCATTTCTCACAGCATCGCCAGGAAATCACAGCTCAGGCCAAATGGTTTCCATCATGTTCGAAAACCAACCACTAGCTAAGGGTACAGGGACCATCTATAAATGTTAGCGCAGGTACGAAACAGCTGCTGAAATGAGTAATGGAGATTCTCCCAGGCCATCTGATGGCTGTCTGGTGCCCCATGTGAAATGAGCGCGTGACTCACTTTTCCCTGGTTCCCAGAGGACCGATAAGAAGCAATACCCAAGGAAATCAGTGACCTTGGTAGTAGAGCCAAAAGAAATGAAAAATTCTGTCTTTCTCACAGCACCTAAGAGTTGAGAGATGATACTGGAATACAGAATAGACACTTGAACTGTCACCAAAGACAACACTGTTGTGATATCTCTGTGTCAATGCCAGTCACTGGATGCAATTACAAACAACCTTCACATTCCAATTACAGGAGAAAGCAACTCATTTTCATACATAAGAATTTTCACAAAATTGTCTACTGATCTTGACACTAAAATATGAGAGGTACTAGAGGTACCACTGAGAGGTACTAGAAAGACCTCTATAAAATATGTTATATAAACCACAGAAAATAACTTTTCCACTACTATCAAAACTCTTGAAGGAGCATTTCTGGTGGTTTCTAAACAAGTTATACTGGCTAGAGTTTCATAAAACAGGATTCATGATCCAGCACCACCTGACAGCTGTTGTTACCACCATTGCTACTAAGACTGTTAACTGCTGTAATGTTCAATGGCCCTATATCCCTCATTAAGAGAATCCTTGACAGGCAAATGTATTGCCCTGCTCTCAGTATACAGCAGAACAATTTTGACAGGTCCTGATAATAAACATTTAAAAAATAAATGAATCTTAGCAATGGTGAGATGAAGTTCATGAATATTTTTGCCAGACAGCCGCTAGCCAAACCAAGCAAAGCACAAGTTTTGGTGGGAAAATGGAATCCTAACTAAAAAGAAAGACGTTGGAAAAGAAATACAGGAAAAGGCATAATGGCCAGCAGTTTTCAAAAATGCTGATCAGTTTTAAAAAATACTGTAATTTTTTTAAAAGGTTATACAGTTTCACATATATTTTATATTTACAGTTGAACAAGAGCTAGAAAGAAAAAATGAAGGAATGGCTGCTCTAGAGGTGGATATTAACCCCAAGGAATGAGCTGGTTGAGAACATCACAGTAGGTGGAAGGCAACTTGGGTGACATTGATGAATAATTTAGAGAGTTCATATTCCTTTAAAAGGGAAGAAATAAACAGCAAAATAAAACAACTGACTTCAAGAAGGCAAACAAATTCAGATGAATCAGTGAAAAGTTAAAAGAGTAATTTTTTCCAATAGGGACAAAGGCAGGAATTGCATAAAATCAGATATTTCACAGATCTTCAACAAGCATAAATTATGACAAGCACAAAAACACACAGTGAAAAATAAGAAAATCCAACACACATTATGGAATATAAATAAGAATGGAACAAGATTAATATGAACACGAACCCCTATAAATAGACTGGCAGTGAAAGAACAAAAAATAAAATATTTACCTGCCATTCAAAAGAGAGGCAAGGATATGGACAGAGTGCAGGGAATTCTTAAATATAAAAGGATTTTCTGTTACAGGACCATAATCAGAAATTTATCATGTTGGCAACTGCAGACTTTGTGTTTGTTTAGTGAATGAAATTACACTATAAATATTGCCCTCATTTTTTTTTAATTAATAAAAGCAGCAAGTTTTACATTAGGAGAAATAGAACATATTTTCATAAATTTTATAAAGAATAAAGGTCAAAAAGAAACTCATTATTAATTTACAATATGTAGAAACAAACACTCTGCATTATGCATTAGTTACATTTTAGTAAGAAATACAAGTGTAGGGTTTGCAGCTAGAAAGAAATACCTTTTTTTAAATCTTATTTGTATGACAGTGTTTTGCAGAGGAAAAAGTACACATGTAGACTAGTAAGAGGTACCATTAATGACTACTCACAGGTAGGAAGATATTTAGCTTCCATATATGAACACTGTTGTCAGGTTGATCAGACTCAAAATGCAGGGAGAGTTAACAGTGGAAAAATTAATTAATATTTTACAATCATTATGCTGTTCTGCTGTTGGTTCTCTTGATCAAGCTGTTAGTTGAGTTAAAAGACCAAGATCCCCACAGAACACTAATCATATTCCTGATATTTTCAAATCTGGGTGTGTCTGTTTTGTTTTGTTTTGTGAGAAGAGAAGAGAAGAGAAGAGAAGAGAAGAGAAGAGAAGAGAAGAGAAGAGAAGAGAAGAGAAGAGAGAGAGAAGAGAGAGAAGAAAGAAAAGAAAAGAACCCATAAGAAAGTGGAGAATTATAAGATGAAATCGAGGCAAGAAGCAAAAGCCATTAATTTCACAAGAGAGATTTGGATGGTATAACAACCCACTTCAGATGCATTAGCTGGATATCATTTTCCGTTTCAGTAAGAGTAAGATCAAATCAAGGCAGCCTTATAGTAAAATCCTACAGTTACACTCTGAAAAGAGGGGTCATTTTAATTTCAGGGTCTTTTATTACACAGCAAGATAACTGATTGAACTGTGAAATAGCTTTAACAGCATAAATATATTCTGATGTCCTCTCTTTAATGCATTTAGAAATTACAGAGATATTTTTACTTGCAGGAATTATGATGAATCTCAATTCCTTTTCTTAGCTACAAAATATTTATATGAAGACTGTACTGTTGGTAAATCTCCTGCCACTGCTAAATTTTGCCCTAATTATGAAATTAACTTCTTTAAGGGCTGTGATGATGTAATAGTTTCAGGGGTTCAAAGCTCTTGACCAAAAGTGAAATTGTTTCCTATAAACCTATTACATTTTTTCTTATTTTTGGATGCCTTTTTCTAGAGCAAAATATTGTTGTAATTCAAAGCGAGAAAGTGGAAAATGGCGGGTGTTTCTATTACAGTGCAAATTACTCAAAAAGGAATTTATACTTCTTACAGCCTTCAGAGGATCTACTGTCAACAGCAAAACAGCCTGGTACCTGCAGAAGAGTAGTGTTTCTAAAAATCAGGCAAGTAGCTTCAACTTAACACGTAACTTGCACTAAGTAATTCACAAAGAGGGTTTTGGTAAGCATAGATGCTTTAGTGTTTAAAACAAGCAATGATCTGGAAGAACTCAAAGATACTAAGTTCAACTAAACCAGCATTCATTCAGAAGAAGTCTGTAGTGTGTGTTGATGTTACTCTCATTCTGACTAGATTGTGCATTACACTCAGAGCTTTTTATGAAATTGAGTAGATGATACGATATTTACTCACACTAAAAGGAAAATTAAAGTCACTTGTATGCTAAGACTCTCAAGTTCCTGCCTGTATATTTACAATTCACCTGCAGACAATACAAAGATTTTTGGAAAATCTCCCAAGTTTGTCATATTATGATAATGACAGAAATCAGTGTGTACTGTAACGGCTTAGAATCAGTGAGGCTCCATCCCCCTCCAGCTACAACCCCATTAGTCTGACCCAGGATACTGATCCCAGGTATTTCAGACAGCTATTCCACTTTATGGAAACTTTGATGAAAACCTCAATGCATAAAACACACTCTATTGTTTTTATTTTAAGGTCTTAGGCAAGTATGTGCAACACCTCTCTCAAAAGATTATCTATTAATGCATGAATACGCGCTGGGACACGACGCTTTACACCAGCACCTTCACAGTTCTGAACGTGCTTAGCAAGAAACAACCTAACACTTTTATTTACATGCTACCAAAAATACCCTCAGGAAAATACATAAACATGAAATGAAATGTAAAGTTGCAGCTGTCAGTTCAAACTTACCCATTACAACTTTGAGTAATGTGAGTTGGCTGAACTGAATATTCTGAATGCAAGTAACCTCATCTTTACTCATAGATTCGTTCACACCTCACCCTCAGTGTCAAACCTCCACTGACTAAGGAATAGATTTGACTACTGTAAGAATAGCAGATTGTAGGAATGAGGTTAAATACATTTTACTGTTACCATAAGTACTTACAACTAATGGAACAAGGAATACCTTTATTTTACAGTTGAGAGACAGTTACTATCAAGTGAGAAAAGTAAAAATAAAATACTGAGAACACAAGACTTAGTTGATATATTACTATTAGTATGGTAAAGACGAACAAAGAGGCAGCTCAAATTTTTCAGTGTAGGCATAACACTGCAGTATGTAGATCAGCTATTGTGTTTCAATCACAAGACTAGCAATAATGGTAAATATGTCTAGATTTTAATTAAATTTCCCATAGACTTGACTATCTGTGTCTAACAGTATTTAAATTTTTCTTCAATCACATAATATTTATACAACTTCACAATTGTTCTTTAAGATATAAAGAACTATACATAATCAGTTTTTTCACCCAAGGAAAGAATTCTTATAAACAACTCTGATTATATTCCACATATAATCACCGCCTACACTTCAAGAGTATTGTGGCTAATCTGGATCACATTATTAGCATACTATTGGTCTGAAATCTCTATTATCTTCAAACATAATACCAAACTTTGAAATAATAATTCCTGTTTCCTGCATGTGTCCATAGACATGCTTATGTCTTCCTTTAAAATAGTCCTCATATATTTTAATGCCATTCTAAAGACTCTTCAATCTGTTTAGTTCTCTTTCTGGTGATTTACTGCATTGCTGTCTTGTAATATTTTTCTAATGCTTTCATGCAGATTTTTAAATTAAATTTCTACTCTAATCCAGTTTTAATTTGTATGTAGAAATAACCACTCCATCATAAATACCTAAATAATAGAAAGAACTTTTCATAGTTTAAATTATACTTTTAATAGAATTCATCCATTATCTTTAAAAAAATCCCTGTTATCAGGAGCACTACATTCTTATTTTTTAATGTTTTGATCTCAAGATCACCTTGCTATGCATGCCTGGAAATTAATCTTGATTTATGCTCTGGAATTCTTTAAGTCATTTCACTTGACTATAGAAAAATACATGCAATTTCCAGTAAAGTTTTCCCTACAAGTTTTCCCTGTAAGCCTAGGGAACAATTCAAAGACAGCACCGGCATGAATAGTCATGTGTGCTAATGTGGAATTGATGCTAATCAAATAAATTTTTGAACCAGGATATGAACAAGGATAGCTGCATTTACAATTCTTAACATTCAAGGGCTCAGATGTGCTATTCACTTGTTAAACTACTTATGCTTAAGAATAACATAAGCCCAATGTGAAAGGAAAAGCAACTCATCAGTGACAGAACAGACACTAAATAGAAAAGAATATGCTAATCTCCTCTGTCTTTCTATTTATGTAGAAGAAAGGTGTTACCCTTAGTTTGAGTTCCTAGTCTACCGTTGATTACTAATTATGTTAATTCAGCTGTAGTTGTTTTCTGGGTAATATAAAACAATTTTAAAAAACAGATAAATTCTTAAACCTAGAGTTCCACTTTTAACAGTGTCTTTGTGATTTCTCAATGCAGATTTGATTAATTATTGTTGAATTAAGGTGGACCATCTGCCAAACAAACCCAATTTTTATAAGTGTTATTCTACTTGAAACTCTGCAGTAGACACAGACTCAGCTCCGTTGACCAGCTTAAAGAAGCACCCTCTGAGGTTCAGAAGCTGAACTTAACAGAGTTACTCTCATGGAATTCTATTAGGAGCAACAGACAGCTAAAATTTCCCAGTGTGATTCTTATTCCATTTTCCAAGGCAGTTCTCACTGACCAGACATTCTAAAATACGTCATGAAATCATTCTCTACAGAGATTGAATTATTGGATCAAATGGTTCAATCAAATTATGCGGCAAGCATAAGTGGACTATACTTTTTTTTCAACTACCTGTACTCTGACTTCAAGCTTTATTTTTTCCTCTTATTTATAATGTACCAGATACTACAGGTGGGTACTTAAGATCTAAAAAGAAAACTGAAAGGCAAAGGTTCAATTGATTTGTCAGGGTAAATGCAACAAAGAGGAATACTTCTCCTCTTACAAAGAACTATGAAGACAGTCTTCTGACAAAGATGAGAATCCTGCTGAAAACACATTTTTGCATCTTTCCCAAATATAAAGGTACCAGTAGTGTGTTAAGCTGTTAGGTAAACATCTTACTTGATCTCAACAAAAGCCAGTGGGCCACAATATACCCAATTACTTGCCTTACATCAACAATTTATTGACCTACTGAAGTCAATTTAAATGGTCATGTGCTTAAGGGTAGATAAATTGGTTTAATCTTTTAAAAAATCAAAATTTCAAACATGATATTTTTTATACACCCCCTTTAGTCTCTTTTATTTTTATCTGCAGTCCTGGTGGCTTCCATTAGCTCATATTAAAATAGCTGTATAAAACCTACATGAAAATTCTTCCTCAGCATCTCACCCCATTTAAAGCAAAGCAATGCATTCTGTACATAAATCGTTTTCTTCCTATTCCCAATTTTATAACCTCTGCCCCTGTGTAGGGAGGCAGCAGTGTTTTTCATTGTTGGGAAAGTACTGGCATACTGGGTGCACATTTGATTAATGCACATGAAATGAGTGTTGTCTTTTTTCTGCACATCTTGCTTTCCCCAGTATACCCTTTCAGAATAGTGCCTACAGAACAGGCACTTTTGAAAAGAGGTGCTTAAAATGTGAATAGAAAAAATAGACTCATACGTATTACAGATAAAATTGCCTAGTGGGCCACCTATGCTCTCTCTGCACTAGAGCAAGATTGTACCATGTACTGTTCTCCATGGTACATTTTCTAGTATTCCACTGGTGAAATTTTTAATGTGCTAAATAACATGACTTTTATCATTCATCTTGGAGATAATTTCCACTTAATATAGATTCCTAAAGATGTTTTCTTCAACATTCTATCCATATTTTCTCTTTTAATTTTACCATACAATATTCTGTGTGGGGGCGCCCTACGTATTCCATCCTGTCTTTGGTCTTAATACCTACAAAATACTTCACAGATATTTCATTAATCCTCTTCTAATCTGTTAGTTTATATGTAAACATTTATTTTTTAAAAACCCAATGAACTATAACTTGGCCATAGGTATAATCTGAACACATAACTTGGAACTATATATATGTATATATAAGCAATACATAAACACACATAGAGAAGCATATATATGTATAATATAAATATGTATTTAAAGTTTCCCTCTTAAAGGAAAACTTCCATTATCCTCAATTTTGCTCATCACAGAATCATCTTCAACATTTTGGGATATTGATTTATGTATGTTTGGATGGCATTGCATCTACAGTCTGGTAAGGAATGTCTTTGTTTCTACCACACAACAGTGAAAATTTGTGTCTAATAGATCTATATAACAATGAAGCATCTAAAAAATACTAAGTTATAAACTATCTCCCTTATATAGTAGTCTGTAATCATAACAGGTTTTGTAGGAAATTTTTTTCTTTTTTTCTTTAAGTCTTATTGCCAAAAAAAGTGCAATCTTATTCCTAAATGTCAGTAGCATAGTTTGAAAAGAGATAGTGTGGTTAAAAAAAAAAGTAAAAAAAATTTCCACAACCTAATGACATTAGACTTTTGCTACTGACTCCTGTGCTATCACAGAAGTTAATTCAGGAAATATGTTCTAGCTTAAACCACTCAGTAACTGAATGCTATTAAGTCTGGGTTAGGCAGAAAACTGTCAGATATAATTTAGATAAAGCTGATTCTTCATTGATGAGAGGTAGCTACATTAGAAGCAACTCAGGCGTCAGGCAGTCCTGTTTTCTATGGTTCATTTAATGAAATTATAACAACTGTAGCAATTAATCCTGAATCATTAAAAAGTTGATGACTTAGTTTTGTTATATATTAGCAAGTATATACATGCTGATTTAAAGAATAAATATGGAATTACTAGACATACAACTGCAGAAATCAAGATCTACCTTTCTCTTCTATACATACAAAGGGACATCTGATATTACACAGGAATATTTGCCTTGGAAATAACACAAGGACAAACCTTTTATGCAGTTTCTATATATTTTTACTACTTATCTAAGGAAACTCAAATTAAGTGAATTCATACAAAATAAGGAGATGAGAATTCTTAGACACAATTAATAATTTAACTACTATTTTTTCCTCCTAAAGAATATATTGTTGGACACATAAGGCCAAATTAGCATATCTTTTTCGTTTAAATATTTTATCAATCTTCTTTGTCAACTGAAGTCTTAAAATTGCCATTTCACTGTTCTATGTAATAGCTCAAGCTGCTAAAATTATCAGAAACATTTCTAATCTTGTGTGGAATTCTAGAGGTCTCTCATAGCACATAGGAATGAAAAATTGCACAACAGCAATTACCTATGGGCCACACCCTGTACAGCAGATAAATTGCAAATTATCTGTTACAAAGCCAGGTCTAAGCAATACAGTCTAGCAGATAGAAAACACATGGTTTACTCAAATATGACAATTACCACACATTGATTCACTATGTGACAGAATACCTAGTTAAAGAATTTTGGATTTCAAGCAATAAGAAAAGTGAATTATAAAAATCTAAAGACATTTAAAACCCTTAAATTCTACTTTATAATGTCACATTTAGTATCCAAAACTTATCTTTACAGCTTCTGATGTAAAGTGATCTAAAGGCATTTCAATTTTAGAGTGAAATGAGATGTCATCTATAGATCTTTAGTATCAGCAAGAATCAATGAAGTGGTAATTTGCAGTAATAGGCAAAACCTAAATATGGCACACCTGGGAAAGGAGCAGCTCTGAGGACTAGAGCAGACTCATCCTAACTGTCTTTATTCCAACAAAGGCTGCATTAAGCCAAGCTCTCTCACTCCTTTAAAGTTTTAGCATGCAATAAAATTAATGTTCCTCTACATATTGATTTTTCACTTCATAAAAATGTAACACTCTGCAAAAGAAAATTTCATCTCTTTGCAAGTTTTCGTATTTGTTTCTTTCTTTGGCCTAATTTCAACTGGCAACCAAAGTGCTTCACACCCAAGGCTGTCCCAATGTCACTGATCCCTCTGTC
Source organism: Molothrus ater (assembly GCF_012460135.2). NCBI lineage: Eukaryota > Metazoa > Chordata > Aves > Passeriformes > Icteridae > Molothrus > Molothrus ater. The sequence continues at coordinate 27,202,771 of NC_050482.2, read as the reverse complement.
CAGAAAAAGTAAGGCATTGCAGCTGCCACGTCACTGTCACAGGAAAAACCCTACATCAAAACTCCTACTTGTAGCAACACAAAGTGAGCCTAAATGCACTTTTAACTATATACAGTGGATAGCTTCACTGGCCTCCAGTAAAACATCTTTAAGTCAGGGGTTCTCCACACCAGTTTAATAGCAAAGCTTTTCAATTTTCAAGGAAAAAATCCTAATTCATCCAGATGGAAAAGCTGGTTCTTGTCTTAAACAATACTAAATTATTCTATCTGTTTTGAAGAATTTTGGGATGTAAAATAGGATAAGAAAGTAAAAATAGGATATTAAGTCTGAAGTATTTGCAAAGAAACCAAATAACTGCAATAAATTCAGATATTATCTCATGCCTTGAGATGAAAGACATTCCAAACTAAATATAAGTAGTTGAGATCATTCTCAGAAAGATTTCTTAAGTGGAGAGTACGTCTAGGAACAAAATAAGACCTAGTGATCTCTACCTCTATTGTAAGACACATGGTGAGGCACTGATCTCACTTTGGTATCTTCAAAGACAAGCTGCTTTGCAATGAAATTTAGCCATTAGAAAAACATTAAAAATATTTAATTGGTTTGAATTTTATCATACTTGCCCCAAACGATGTGTATTAAAATTATTGCCTCTCTCTTAATCTTTTATATATTTATTTTTATGGTATAAACATTCTCTCAAGAAATCCTTAATATAATTTCTCTTACTATCTTTGAGAAACTCCATTTTTTTGAGCATTTGCTTGCCTTTACTGAGTTTCTGTGGGAAAAAAACCCTTTTTTCTATTTGAATTCTAGTACAAGGTGAACCTACCTAGATTTCGTATTTTAGATTTCATATTAGATTTCACATCAGATTTCATCTTTTTCTTCCACTGTATAACTCTTTATGACAAAGAATTTGGCATTGATTTTTATGAAAGCTAGACCAGCAATAATATAATTAGGAATGCTTAAAATTATAGGCATCTTAGAACCAATTTGCAGAGCAAACTGGAAGAAATTATTATTTCTGTGTTACAGATTCAAAATTTAAAGGTAAAAATTAATTAAGACATGAACAATAGCTGGCACATCACACAATGAGTATAAAGAACTTTGACTAATGTTCTAAGTCTGCTGAGCATGGTACCAATAATTCAGATGGTCACTGAGTTCTTATTCCCCCTGGCTCAGCTTCTGTTACTACCTCTGCTACAAATATGAAATCAAAATAGTATGGTAAGACCTCTGAAAAAGTAGACAAGGCTTTTCACCTCTTCCATAAAGCAAAGTATGTTCTCAGTGGCACATTTGTATTTATCAGCGTTATCAAACTTAAGAATTTTGTTCAGTTACCACAGAACAAAATTTATTGTTTCATGGTCATAAATAATGTGGCACTGTGTTCTGCAATTCAATTACTTAGTACCATCTGAATAGAAATCTCTCATTCTTTGTTTAGTATAAAATTATTTTGTCCAAAGCTTCTTCTCATTGGTCTCTTGTTTAATTGCTTTTGTCTTTAACAACCACAGCATTCAGTTTTTTAATTATATGTTTGGGTAGGCCCTAAATCATTGCAACAGACATGGACAGGACAACCATCGTTTGCTTCCATGGTAAAGAACTGGCTGTGGCTAAACACTGTCATCTGTAGAATTTACATAAACACATTAATTAGCCTTCCTTTGTTTCTCTTCAAAACCATATTAAAATACCAGACACAGCTGTCTCTACAAAAGATTAAATTCATGTCCTTTCTAATTCATGATGTCACCCCAGTCACAAGCAATTTTCAGTAGCTTTACTTTCAAAGGAAATACAACTAATGAAAACACCACTATAAAATTTTACATGGGGAGGTTGTACAGACATTCTACAAAAAAATTAGCATTCATTTGAGACCTCTTTCCCATAGCAATGAACACAGATATATAGGCCAGCATTCCTGAAGCTAAATCAAACTTCACTTCCAATAAAATAAGCAGTTATTATGACACAAGCTGAGAGCTTGTCCTTCTATTAGAATATTGCTTTCTCAAATACTCTGCTGGTTTTGCCTGATATAGAGTTAACTTTCTCCACAGTAGCTGGTATGGAGCTGTGTTCTGGATTTATGCTGGAAACAGTGCTGATAACACGGGGATGCTCCAGATGTTGCTGAGCAGAGCTTGCCTCTTGGTGAGAGCCAAGGCTTTTTCTGCCTCTCACCCCACCCCAGCAGTGAGGAGGCTGAGGGTACACATGGAGGGGACACAGCCAGGACAGCTGACCCCAAATGACCACAGGGATATCCCAGACCATGCGGTGCTGTGCTCAGCATGTAGAGCTGGGGGGAGAAGAAGGAAGGTGGGAACATTCAGAGTGATGGTGTTTGTCTTCCCCAGTCACTGTCATGTATGTTGGAGCTGTGCTTTCCTGTGGATGCCTGAACACCTGCCCACCAATGAGTAGTGGTGATGGGATCCCTTGATTTTTTCGCTTGCGTGCATGGTTTTCCCTTTACCTGTAAAACTGCCTTCATCTCACCTCATGAGTTTTCTCACCTTTACCCATCTGATTCTCTCCCTCATCCCACTGCAAGGCAAGTGAGCAAGCAGTTGTGTGGGGCTGAGCTGGCCTCTGGGGTTATAATGACACAAACACATAGCCAAATTAATTTACAGTGTAACACTTAAGGATGAGCCAAATCACAGGGACTTTACCTTTTCTGATAGAACACTCTATGGAAGTGTATCATATTCAAAGCATCACATGAATTTATGGAATAAAGTAAATGAGTTGATGTCCAAAAGGGCCTTTCAGAGACTGAGAATGAAAATTTCTCAATCTGAAGAGCAATATAAATACTAGAAGGGGAAAAATTAGTAAAATCATAAGATCTTATATTAGAAAATAATGACAAAATTTAATTATTTTATTGCTACAGTCACAGTCAATACACCTATGTCTACAGTGTTGCAACAGATGAGGACAGAAAGGAAAAGGACAAAGAGTATGGCAAGGCCATTCTCAAGAGACTGAACCCACTTGCTCTAATAAAGCCTATATCTCTTTCACTGTATTGAAATCCATATAACTGCCTTTATTCCTTTCTTAACATTAATGAAAATACTACAGTTACCATTAAATGCCACTTAGACATCATAGAACATTTGTGACCACAGACCGAAAGTTTAAAAATAACCACTGTGAACACTCATTTTCTCACCAATTTCAGCATAATACTCTTTATAAGAGAAACAAGCAAGAGAATGTTCACAAGTGAAAAACAGGATTAAAACAAAATGTTAATATCAAACTTTTAATAGCATTTGTGGCATAACATAGTTTTACCTTTTTAATCTAATGAACCAAAATTTCTTTAACAATCAATAGTAAGGAGGCACAGCACTGGCAACACTCACAAAACAAAGGCTCAACACTACAAAAATATTATTCAGGTTAAACTTTTCCCAAGACCAGACCTCAAGTCTCTGTCCACAGAGAGTTATATTATTCACTTCTTTGCTTATAAAAAACCCCTTAAAATACCTACAAAGGGTTTATTATACTGTACACAAACATTCTAATCAATATCATTTTTTATCCTCACTATGGAATTGAGAGTCAAGACCTCACTCTGGAATAGACCCACCTCTCTGTCTAACCTCCAGAGACTCAATATTGGCCAGCATTAATGTTTAATTAAACTATTAGCTCAAAGGTTTTGAATGCTTAACATAAACTAATGCTCATCATAAACTAACTTCACTGTGCTGCCAAGATCTATTTTGAATACAGAAAGGCAGCTTTACTGAAATACTAGTTTTACAAATTTAAATGCACTAAATTAGCAAGAGGAAAAAAATTAAAACAGCCTTGGTCACCCAGCTCCATTATACCTACACACTCTTACTTTGAATTACTACCTAGTAATGGATGGTTATTACTCTGTAACCATGAGGTCCAGAGTGAAAACTGGGGCCCCTGAATCAAGAACCTTTCAAGCATGAAAGGCTATGAGATAAAGGATGTACTTTGCAAAAGTCTCCTAAATGCATCTAGATTTGTAGCAGTAACTGAATTAAGCAAGCCCATCAGCTGCAGAGAAAGCAGATGAGTGTGAGAGTCAGCTATTGCCCATGACAGGAAACGTGTGCAAGTTGCTCTAACTGGCCATGCTTCAGCAAAGCATTTAAGGATGGTGCTAAAGGGCTCTCTTGGCTAGAAAACCTTCTTGAATTGAGCCTAAGGGCCTTGCGGAGTTAGGGCCAGATAAAAACATGCATTATTCCTTTCTTGCGCATGAAACTATTTGATTAGAGAGCGCTCAGAGAACTGATGCATTCAACTCCCTTGATATTTGACAGAAATAAAACAGGATGTGATTATCAGCTATGGAAATATACAATTTGCATGTGTATCGTCAGTCATATCTGAAGTTGACTATAAACCTATTTTATACACTTTTCTCTGCAAAGCTGGAGTGATAAAGACAGAATGAGTTTTATTGGAATGAGTGTATGGTTACAAAAATGAGTGTGAGAAGCATATTTTTATTATAAAGAAAACATTAGAGAATGTATGCTTTGGCTGAAAATTTGAAATTTAGAAAAGCATGGAAAGGATCTTTATTTTTTAAGGAAATTTTTAGAGGAGTTTATGTATTTCAGATATATATATTCTTTAAGCTGATAATTTCTCTGAAAGTAACAGTCCACATGTCTATGGGAGGAGGCCATTTAGTGAACAGTACTATGTCATCTTTCTTCTAAAAGAAAAATGCCAATATCTCTATCACCAATTGTAAATAATATTTACGGAAAAATATCTATAGAAAATACTTATTTTTGTGTATAGAGGTGTAACCAAATCAAAAAAGCAGAAGATATCTAAAGGAATATGCTCTCCCATCTATTTTTAGCATAATTCATTACTTAGTGTTATTAATTATTAAAGACAGGTATTGTTTGTGTTATAAGTTGTATAAATGCTATGAACTACTGAACAAATTGAATCTTTTTATTTTACAGCCCTTAAAGCAAACTGCATTTCTTATTATAGAGATATCCTCTCAGCCTGACTTTTGGGGCTTTGAAGGCGTCAGGAATTACTGCAATACACAACTTTCACTCAGAACATCTGTCCTTTATGTCTTAGGAAATAAACCTCAGCTTCACTAAATATTAGCAATTATATCCAATTTCTTTCCTCCATGAAAGAGGCATGTTCCTAGCTCCTCCCAATTCACCTCTATCCTCTAACATTTCTAGTATAGAGTGGGTGGAGATTAAAATTTTGTTAAGTCAGAAAGAGCCTTTATTTTCTAATTCCCCGCTTTTTTAGAATTGTGTATTTTATATATTCTACATTATAAAAATATCAAGCTGTTTCACAGTACTAGGAGAAAGAAGCTACCCAGCACTTACTGATCAATGCAGAATTTTACTCCCAGATGGTTATTGTCCCTCATTTCTACGAAACAAGACATCATTGCCAGAAAATACACATTTGCTCTTCTGGTAACATTGTTCCACAGCTTAAACACATTCTTGCTTTGCCAGTGCATTTCTCTTTGAGTAGAATAAAAAGAGTGCATTTTTTCATTCTACAAGGGGACATAATTCCTAATAATACCCAAGAAAGAATCTCTATTTCCTCAACTCTAGCTACCCATCTTGAACTTCTTGCTTTCAGAATTCATTTCGATCATATGTGACCCAAACTACAAACAGAATTTCAGATGAAATCCCACCAGTGCCATGTACATTGCCTTTAATATTTTCTTTCCACTTCTCAAAATGCTGTAATACATCCTGATGTCTTTACACTTATCTTTTTTCATTGCAAAGTCACACTTACGGCTTTAGTCACCCTGAGACTTATAAAGCCAGATTTCTCTCTTCCTCTGACATTTTCAATTATAACTCCCAGCTTAAAACAGAAAAATCATATTATTTCCTAATTAGACTTTGTACTACACACTTTTTGTTTCACTCACCCTTCCTTCTCTCACTTTTTAATCTGACTTACACTTCATTTTCTATCAGCCCATTTTCCAGCCTTAATTTTGCACTCAGAGAAATATTTCCTATTGCCTCCAAGTTAGGCCACAGTTCGATATGAGTTTCAGTAGCACTTATCTGAATTAAACTAATCTAAGAGTGGAAAAAATGTGGCTCTATATTGGCTCTCTTATCCAGTTTATCATACAATTTCTGCTAAAAGTGAACATGAGGGCGAAAAGAAGCCCAGAAGGGAGGATGTGCTTCTTTCAACACACAGACACATCAGCCTGCTCCAGAGGCATTACCCAGTAGTCCTTTACTACCCTCAGCCTAACAGCTGCCTGCCATAATCTTCTCTTTGCTATTAGCCTTTATCTTCTCCTGGCTGCAGCATTTGTTCGATCCATCATTCATTGCACTGCTTCAGGATGCTGAGAACGTAGATCATCATTCACCTGTTGCCATGATCCTGACAGAGCTAAGCAAAGGGTCAGACAGGAGAGCCTGTGGAGGGGGTGGGAACGCAGCTGACAATGCCAAAAGGTTGGAAAAACTGCAACCAGGAAGTTAATCTGCAAAGGTTGTTTTACAGCTCTGTACCAGACTGGTAAGAGCTTGCTGCTCTCAAAGGACCGGATCATTTTCATCACTTTTTCCTTTCTGTGTTGTTACTGCTCCTCCTCCCTGCTTCCAGCAGTGCACTCCTGCTCTGGGCATTGCTCAGTCCCTTTGTGAACTGCCACCTGCACCCACCTCAGAGCCAAGGACTGCCTGAGACACTGGGAGTGACTGCAGGCATGACTGCAGTCCGACAGGAACACTCAGCAGGGAGAGAGAGATGGAGGCAGAACCATGCAGCTCTTTTCTTTTCCATCTCTTCTCCTTTCAGTTGTTTTATCAATGGCTTGTCATACAAACTAAGAATATGTAGTATCAATAATGAACAACTAAGCAACAAACTTGAGTTGCTTTTCATATACCAAGTTACTGCTACTCAGTGTTAAAAACAATATACCAATTTAATTGTCCAAAAGGTATTTAGGAGTTGGGAAGATCTAAATTATTCACTCAGCCAGACTCCACAATATGAGCTTATGGTAATTGTGATTGCCCAGTGGGTCAATTAGGAAAGTTCAGGGAAAAAATATTTCTTTCCTTCAGCAGAAGAGAAGAAATATACTGCAGCATCACTCTGCAGCACTGAAATAGGCGTTGACCATCTTGTCGCATTAGAGTGTAGGCATACTTGCTCATATAGAAATATATCATTCAATAAATCTCTTGTCCAAATATTTATGACTTAATTAGTTACTCGTATAAAGAAAAACTTCTGCTTTAAAAAATCATGAAAGTTTAATGAGGACAGAAGGCAGTAGAGTGAGACTTGTGAAACCAGCTCCATCTCCAAGGTGGCAGCTGAGAAACTGTCCCACCGTTATTACATGACTTGAGAACGGAAAACAGGTTCTGACACAATTAACCTTTTGGCAATACAGAAAAGTTATTAAAAAGACTAAGTGGTGTTTTCTTGAAGGCCAAAATTTGTACAACTTGCAAACTCACTCAAACTCAGCACTACTTCAAACTGATAAACACACAAGGAGCAGTTACAATTAACTTCTGTTTTCAAAAGAAGTATTAGAGGTACCAGAACATATTCTTACTCTGGATGTCAATTTTCTTTGTTTGGAATAAATGAAAACAACAGGCAGTACTGCCAAATACTAACATAGGAAACAAACAAATGAAACAGTAATAAAGGGGAAGGTAAAGGACACAACTTCTAGGCATAACAAGGTAACAGTACCCAGCAGATAAATTTATTGTGCTCCTAATCAAGTCTCCTTTTACATGTAAAGTACTGCTGTGAATGTGGGAAATGGATTCCAGGATTAAGACTTAACAAATTTATCTCTTCCTGAGCCACCTTATATCCTTATGAAAACATATATTTTTATTTCTATTTTAATGGCACGCACCCTACTATTGCTGTTGCAGGTAATTGTACAAATAGCAATCAAGGGCAGTTTTACTGATCAAAATGTTGCTGTTCTTCCACTGCAGTTTAAAATATAATTTTCAGTTGTTTTGCTGATTTAACACTCTAGCTAAGTACTGGGATCATGTCATCTGCAGATACACTTATGTTATCTAAAACAAAGTTCAGTAGAAATTCATATCACACACACACAGGGATGCACACATACAAAAAATAGCAGGAAAGAAACAGGATTACAGTAAATTCCATTCATGATATGCAGAAAATTAAGTGTTAACGAGTTGTAGATCTCAAAATAGCTAATTTCTTCTATTCCTCTTTGTATAAAATATTTCTTTGTATAAATACTTCTTAAACTTACAGGTGAATTTCTGATCACACTTAAAATCAGTAATTCACAACTTCTCTTCAACAAAACCAAAAGTTTGCCTGGCTTTCTACTTATATATGCCCTCCAGTTTTATATGTACCTCACTTTTTTTTTTTTAAGCTTATGGGTAATTTGGTTTCCAAGCAATATAAATTGATTTTACAATAGGCCTTGGAAAAGTGACCACAGCATATGCAGTAATTGGTATCCTGAAAGCCTGCATTTCAGATTTTTCATGGCTTCAAGTAAACCAGTAGTAAATTTTTCTTTCTACAATTTTAGTTCTGAACCCAATCATGTAAAACATTTTACTACAATGTCTGTCGCATTCCCTACAAGTATGTTTGGGAATGATTTGTCAATGAAAGTGAGAATGATTCTATGATTCCTTGAGATGTTATCAACAAATAACTGCAAATTAACTCCTGTTAAACTCCATGATGCTGATGCTAAATGTTTCATTTCCACAAGCTCTTCAGAGAGCCAGTGCATTATCGCACTGAACTACTGAAATACAGAATTACATAGTATTAAAGGTATGTGTTTATGGAGCCTATTGAATGTTTTCAAAAAAAAAAAAAAGATCTATAGTATTTCATTGTTTAAAAGCAGTTTCTCTCCTTCTTTAAACACTTTTAAAAGGCTATGAAAATTTTAATATTTACAGGAATTACACACAGGTAAAATAATAGAAATATGGTTCTCAGAACAAAAATATTTTCCATGTATTGTAGAGCTCTGGAACACTAGAGCTCTTCTGAAAGGGTTGATGAATCATACTATTTAAAGGCTGTGACACATTTATGCCCAAACTAATGCAGGCAAAGCTAGTAATTCTCAGTTACAAACCTGTGCAAGAGACAGCTTATGTGTTGGGACACTTGGTTTTAATTCCAGACCCTGCCCATTTTTGGCACTGAACTCACTTAATTGGCCTATCTTAACTTTCCTGCATATGAAGAGGGGGGAAAAAATATTGTTGTTGTTTGATTAGCTTTTAAAATCCTTTGCCACTAAGGTTGACACAGAAGAACCATAAAAACTAGAGATAATAATTCATATTCCTCCTTAGTCAAGATGATAAACTTTAGATCCACTTTTTTAAAAAAGCAAGCTGCAGAACATTTATTTAAAGCACAGAAATAGGTGATGATCATAAATATACTGAAGATGTCAGACCAGTTTTAAATAAATATTAAAATAGTTTTTAGTAAATTATGAAAATAGGCCTCCAAGCTCTGTGGAACAAAAATTTAGTCAAGGCAGAGACTTAGTCAAGGCTTCTCTAGAATGGCAATGAATATTTGGTACCATCAGCACCCTAGAACCCTTGGAGTACAGTTTTGCTTATTATGGGCAAAGAAAAAGCCACGATATATATATGGTATATGGTATACTATATATATGGTACAGTAAAAATTTTGCTGGTAAATTTGCCAAGTAAAAGTTCTCCTCATCTAAACCAGAACACAAACATTTCAATTATTTGCCTTACAAGCTTCCAAAACATTCACCCGTGAAAAATTTACATACCTTGCTTCAACTATTTTCCACCAAAAAGAAGAATGGACTGCATCCATGCTTTTACCTTTCCATGATTGAAACTGAAGAGATGGGGGTGTAGCAGCTGACTCCAGGAGAGTGAGGGGCAGCTATTGCTTAGGCAGCACCTATCCATAAGTGCTTCTCATGCCTGTCCCATGCACATACTTTCTTTCAAAGGGAAATCCACAGAAACAGAGACTATTAAGCGGGTCTTAGGCTGACAGCAATGTCCTAGGGTCAGACTGGCCATGTGTTGAGCCCTACTAAGCCAGACCACCTCAGACCAGTGTTTAAGCCAAGCTTACAGGAATCTTTCTGCCACAGCCAAAGGAAGGAATAGATTACACACAGGTGTGCCTCTGACACCTTGAAAGTGTGTGATGCATAAGACACCTTGAAAGAGGAAGCAGAGGATTGAAATCTGCATCCCTCTGGACAGAAGCTAGCAAAGACAAAGACCAAAAGTGTCAGTAGGGAAGACTTCAGAGAAAAGAAGGGTGAACTGCTTTTTCTAAAAATTAGGGGCAGGGCGTGAGAAAGCAATTGCATATTCTTTGCACAATCACAAAGAGGAGGAAAAAAATGGGCACAGGAAAGATGAATCTGTGGAAAGTGTGATTCAAAGCCTAAGGTAGTTTATAATTAGCTCACTTAGGAATATTCAATTAAAGGCTTTTAAATGCAGTGTAGGCAGCAATGAAGTTTGGCTTCTCTCCAAAAGTAGTTGCACTCATACCCAGAACCAGGACAGTCTCAGGAGAGCTTAGTGAAATTAATGGAATTACTAGATTTCCTATCCTGGTCAAAAGTTAGTGCTCCTGCCTGATGTACAAAATTATTCCCCATTTAGGTTACTCCTGAGGCACATTTTTAAATAGCAATATTGAGTCACCTTTATGTTTAGTACAATATTCTCCATGTGACATAACAGAAGCCACGACAGAACTATGTGTCCTGTGAGTACAGTTAGGAAATATGTATCAGCAGTTTGATTTCTCCCTCTTCAACCCATGCATTTTAACTCCTTGGGTTTCCAGTTTGAATGTTATTACTATTTCATTAAGGCCATAACTATCTGTGTTCTGGTTCCTGAAAGCCTATTTGGCATAACATTCGAATTAGCAGTAATGAGAGGAATACGCTCTTCCATCATCAAGTTTGTTACCTTGATGAATTTCTCTCTGTAGAAAAATATGAAATGAGTTAATGCACCTGCCTATTAAAGCCACTTCAGGAGATGGCTGAACATATGAATGGCCTATTAGCTAAAGAAAAATTCAACCTAAGGCCCAAGGAAGAAATACAGCTGTATCTAAAAAGTGGATTTATTACAGATATTTCTTACAGTACTCAAAGAAAAAGTAGATGTCAGCAAAATTAGGAGTGCTAAAAGATCACACTAAAAAAAGTTAGACAATTTTGGGGCTATAGGACTTTGCATACAAAATAGTCAGCCTTACACGATTTTTTTTGTGCATTTAACAGTTTTTGCTACTTCTTTGTAGCTGAACTAAGATTATCTGTCACAATAAAAGACCCAAATGAACAAACTTGGAGGAAGAAACTTACGAGAGACCTTGACCAGCTGAGTGACGCTTCTATTTAGTAATCAAAGCGGCAGATTGGAACAAAATTTTGGATAATTTGGATAACTAAAAGCCTGACAATTTGTTTAGAGAGTATTATCAAAAGGATAATTGTTTCCAGAACTATCTAGAAAAGTGGAAATAAAAGACTCAAATATGGATATTAGTTTCCTTTTTTCTTCTGAACTTTCTGTAGTGCCACTGAACTGTTTTCATGCAGAGACAGGTAACCCACTACTATATAATTGCAAGTAAATGTAAAATACTAATTTCACATTTGCTTTATTTATACTTACCTGAGTAAATACTGAGAAAAGCTGTTTTAACATCGAAAAATGAGTATTCCCACCAGTTGAGGAGTCAGAAATTCCCATTGTCACAAAAATCAAAATTATCAAAAAGAGTTTAATGGATTTTAGAACTCACAGGTAAGGATTGGATTTATATAGAAATCTGATAAGTAGGCTTAATATTTGATAAGCAAAAAAAGGACTGGAATGATCTTCTGAAAATGTTAAATTTAGCTGCTTCTTCTGTAGGCATGAAGTCAGCTATTTGTAAACACACCTCTTTTATAACTATGACAATCAGTATCTCTGAAGAGGTTTTTTTTTTTTTTGCTAGTGATTTATTTCACCTGAGTCGTGGTTGATTTGGATTGCTCTTGTTTTGATTTTCTACCCAAACTATTTCCACTGGAAATTTATCCCAGGATGTGATGACTCACAGGGAAAAAAAAAAAAAAACAGACTTAAATTTAATCACAGTCACACACAAATTTTGTTCTTTTGCTACCTTTTTCTCATTATGTACCAGCAGGATGTATTTATCAGCAGGAATCTTATTTTCCCCTGACTCTCCTACACTACACAAGACAAGGTTTTATAAACCCCTCTGTAATGTGGGCTCTGCTGTCACCTGAATAGTATTTAATTGCATGTGTTCCACATTGAGTTCATATGATTTTCAAGCACAAAAAAATCATAACTGAATTAATTATTCTAAGTGAAGTGGCCAGTTACTGCTCCTGGAACAACTCTGAACAACAATCCTGGTGCATCCTCAGACATATTTCCTTTTTTCACAGCTGTGCTCAGAGCTGTGAGCTCTTACCTCTTGGTCAACCAGTAATACAGAGATATGTTCACCCTCTCAGTTATTTCTAATAAGCTCACAATTTTAAGCAGAATTCCATTTTATTGGTTCCAATTGACCTTCCATCATCAACTACTTAGAGTATAATCCCATTTCTATTATTAAAGTCCAAGCAGTCTTTCTGAATTATACTCCTATGTCCTTCTGAGCTGCTTACTGTGGGAAAACCACCCTCCTTCTCCCATTCAGCCTGTCCTTTGCCTCCTCATCACAGCGATGTCATCAAAAGATATTCTTGGCATTAAACAATAAGTTATATGATCTACTGCATTTTATACTTTTACAAAATTATCAAATAGTTAAATGTCTACAAAATTTTAGCTCCTCCTCCGTGGTAAATCGAATTTCCAATTAAATTATTAACTCTTAATTATTTCTCAGTATCAAATGGTCCTGGTCCACACCAGGTAATTCTTGTAAGAAAGCAGATGTTAACTTTCTCTGAAAGTACCTATCCCTGTTATTTTATTTTAAAAATTCTTTATTTCATCTCTTTTATGATAATACTGATGAGAGTTAGAGGCTGAATGCACTCCCTTGGAAACACACCAGTTACACCATAAAGGAAATGATCAGTATAACCAAACACTGAAGATTTTATTTCTTGCTGCAGACATATACTAAAGGATAATGAATAGCAATGCTTTTAGTGTTCCTTGAGATGTGTTGAAAATTCTTACAATTCAATAGTAGAAAGTAAACATAGCTTCTACAGTATTGAAATAACACAAATATTCTGAAATATTAAAAATTGATATTCCTTAGCCAAGGCAAATGAGTCCCGATATCTCTTTGTAATCTAATTTATTTTGCTTCACCCAAAAGTATTCAACTAAGTCAAGACAAGGACTTGTCAGCTTTACAAGCTGTCATTTTCCCATGCTTTTAACAGTTAAGGAGTTACTGCAAAAAATCTACAAGGATGGGATGATTGTTAATTGTGCACACAAACACACACATAAATCCCTTTGAGGCATATTAGCTTTAAAAGTAAACTTTTGTCACCCAAAATGGCTCATTAAATATGCCACATACATTACAAATAATTATTCATCAGACATATCAGATAGTAATAACTGATGTCTCAAGTTTCTTAATTTCAAAATATGGCATTAACACACACACAAAACATAGGGGAAATTATTTTCTATAGCATGAGTTTTGTTGTCACATGACCCTACAGAGCCCAGGGCTTTGTAGCCCTTGAAAATGGGAATTTTCACCTTTGTCATCAATTTGCTATCCTGTTTGGCAAAAAAATTATATGATAAACTAATGATTATATGATAACTATATGATAAACTAATCCATACAGTAGAACATGATGAATAAGAACACTTATTAGCCAGAAACCTAATTTCCATACTCATCTCTGGTAATCTTCTGGATTTCTACATTTCTCTGACACTTTGAACTTATTTGTGAACAATTCTGAACTTCAAGGACACTTTGAAATCAGTTCCAAGTTATTTAAATACTTATACTTTAAACATATCAAACCAGATTCATCTGGCTATACTAAGGCAACATTTTTGACATTGAGCATATCAACTGAGCATACATAATTGGTAATAGAGGGGTAATTAATTCAATTGTTGCTTAATACAAGTGTTTGGTCAGCACAGAACATATGTTCTATTCATGTAGGGAAAATATGCTGCCCCAACTATAATATATGTATAAATATGGTTTGGTGTGTATTTGCAGTCAGGTCTTGCATTTCATCGAGAATTTTGCCGAAACAGACTCACTTTCCAAGCAAAGGTTTGATCAGCTGTTGAATGCAGAGCCATCCTTGCAGCCTTTTTTATCCAAAACCATGGATAGGGATTTCTTTCTACTTTGATCTCACACCATGTTTTGTTTTAGGAATTGAAAATCAGGACTCATATTTGTGGCTACCGAACTGGTGCACCAGATTTTTCAACTGTCCTTACAATAGAGGCATACAAAGAACAGGAAGTAACAAGATCTGCTTTCCCTGCCTAATTTATTAATATTTTCACGTTGCTTTTTGTAGGAACAAAACAATCGAAATGCATACATATATAGACAGATCTGTCAAATAGATAGAGATATCTACACTTTCATAAGCACTTATAGATAGCTACATTTTCATAAGCATGTAATACAATATACTATATTCCTTAAAGATGCAGTGGTTTTATGCCTCTTTTGTTTCCTTTACCTCTTTCTCAGTGCTATAATGCAACCCTGTGTCTGAGCACCAGACTTCAAATGAGAGATCTATTCAAAACATGCACAGACAAAATAAGTGGTTTCCTTAGTAATGGAAACTATGTGAAAGCCTCTGAAACAACTCCTCCTCCAGTAAGTCATGGTGTACATGATCCTTTCTACCCCAGCTTATTGATTTAAAGATAGCTTTACATTTAAATAAAAATATTTAATGTGTACAGTTTTTGGAAGTGAAACTAGAGATGAGAGGGAAGACATTTACTGCATTCCTAGTTACATTGTTAGGGTTTTAATCAGTATGGATATTCTACGTTACAGTGACCTTTTAATTAATTTTCTAGATCTGCAAGTTGAAAAAAAATGAAATTTTCTAACTAAACTCTAAGGGCTTCACTTAGGTACCCATTACACTCCCATAGTTTAGTGTACTTTATTCAAATTAACATTAGGTAACCATATTCTGAGCACACACTGCACTTCATTGTGCTCTTTCTTGTCATCACCACGACAAATCATGCTGTTAATGGCATGGGAAAATAACTGATACCTCTCTCAGTCTCAGAGTAAAAGTAACTAAAAGCAAAATGACATTTTAGTTCTAATATTTAGCTTAGTGACTCTAAAGTTTTCTAAATCACCAATACAGCTCATGTGCAAATAGTTATGAAAAGTAGATAATTTAGAATTTCTATTGTTATCCACCCATTTTAATATTAAACCACAATAAAATGCAACAAGAATAGTTTGTTTAGTTTCATCAAAAAAGTTAAGAAATTCAAGTCTGAAGATCTGCCCTTGAGAAACACACACTATATATATCACATTTATCGCCACAAATGTGGCATTATCAGGGAAGGTGGTTAAATTTTAAATAATTTTACTGGGAGAAGGAGGTTCCCTTTCACTGATCACATACTATTCGCCACACCACACAGTGTCAACAGAAAAAGTACAAACCTGTTTCAGATAAAATATCAGTTAATGTTCCATAGAAAGGCAAAAAGATATGAGCAAAGAAAAGGAAAATGGCTTCTCTATAAAGAGAGAAATTTCCAGACCTATCACCATCCAATCACAACAAATTGACAGCAAGATGGAAATTTTAGGCCTTACATTCAAATCATTACTGCCGTTATTTTCTTCCTCAGCCTGAGATACAGATTAGCTCCAAGAGCTACGACACTAACTGCTATATTCCATGCACATTCTGGGTCCCACAAACGAGGATCACAAACAATCAGATCCTTCAGAAATCTACAAGGGTATCTCAGTCCTAAAGATCCACCACAGAGAAGATCGCAGTAAGTTATAAACAATTAACGAAGGCTACAAAACCTGAGATGTCACCACAAGACACAAACTTTGTGAGATGAAATCAATTTTTAAACATATACACTGAGCTTGAAAATTGCTTACAGATATTTCATCAGCCTTATCCAGCTGCATATAAAGATTCTCTAGCTGCTTTTTACTACTGTGTCTTCATTAAGAATCCCATGTGACGCTGCAAGGTTGTGGTTGCTATGCATGACTCACTTCCAGCCTTCTGCAGATACTGGTATGCCAGGGATTCTTGCCTATTAGAATAGGGTCAAGGATGAAAATTAGAACTCAGATATCCCCCTGTGTTGGACCCAGTAGGGATAAAACTTGTTAAGATTTTTCAGACCTCAAGCCACTCCTGCAGAAGGCTGACTATGGCTCTGGGACCTATAATGAGGAAAGAGACTATAGCTTTTGCCTGGGATCTCATACTTCTTGTTTCATAGAAAACAGTTGCTACATGAACAGGAAAGTTTTCTGGAATAGGAAATATCTTCCTGATCACCAAGATCAGCTCCTCACCCCTGCTTTCATTCAACCCCATCACACATGACTGAATTTGCCTGTAGTATAAGGCTCTTTACTATGCAGTTCCAGATTTTGCCCAGTCATATAGCATCTACTACCTACATGGCATTTAAAGAAGTACCTGGGGCTTTGTGCATAAGTGAATTTTTCCTTATGTGAAATTCTTTACAGATTTGTTTCCATCCACTTTTGGTCTATCGTATCAACACTAACTCTCAGACCTGATAAAAGAAATTTCATAGTAGGTTAAGTAATCTGATACAGCATTTTTCATTACGAAGTGCAACTCTAGAAATTTGAATTCATTGTTGGCAACAAGCCTTTCATCTTCAAAAAAGACAAAGAACAAGAGCCAGAAATGTTTCTTCTGTTTATCACTGAAAAAAATGATTCCATTTTGGAGAGATACATATTAATAAAAATTAGTCCGTATGGGAGCATAGCCCTTTCAGGAAAACATCAATAGTCTTGCCATGGCAATGCAAGGTTGTCAAATGCACATGACAATGTCAGATTGATAACATTGGACTGAAAACCCTGGCAGAACAGGGTTACATGAAGTGGTGGTCTTCCAGGCAAATCATACAATGACAACCAGCTATAATTTGTAAGTCGATTAATAAATTAACTGATGACACGACAACACAGATTTCTTTGAAACTGACCTTCACTCAGAAAAAAATACTCCACAACCCACATGGAAGTTATAAAAAGGCATGCTTTGCAGAACTTGTGAGAATTAATCTGTCAAACAAAACCCCACCAGCTCACCTCTTTTTTACTCAATGGGCTACAAGAAGAAAGTGATAAAAGCCACAACTGAGCCTCTTCCTTGTAGTCATGGTGCCTCAGAAACCAGGATAGGAGCATATGTAGTCATAAGCGATAAAGCTATTCCAAAAGTGTCTCTTTTACACATGGCCATAATCTGTATGAATACACACTTAAAAAAATAATTTCCAATTTCTGATATAAAGCGTGTCATCTCAGAATTTAAATCAAATAGTTGTGGTATTTTTACTGTAACTGCATAGTATTTATGACAGTTTTTAACTACACTTGCTGCATTCTAAACAGAGCTGTGTTCTCACAGACTGAAAACACTAGAAATGGTCATGGGTAATCCTGAACCAGAAAAAAAGGATATGAAAGCCCAAGGATGCTCTGCCTTTCTACATAATGAAAAAGGGGAAAAAGTTTTGAAATCATTTTCCAATTTTGAGAAAAATGCAGACACAGAATCATTGTATTTAAATAACTAAGGGCTTTATGGATTGTGTTTATTGTCCATTAAAAACAAATAATTACTTAGTTTATTTAACGTGAACTCAGTAATCAGATAAAATGTATGCTAAATAAATTGCTGGAGTTAGTCTACATTAATTTCATTGTCTCTTTATCAGTCTGAGAGAATTTTTTTCTACCCTGTAACGTACTAAGCTATATATATGATTTTCATAAAATTGATTACATTGCTATTTTAAAACCATCAAGCATCACAGTGAAATCAGCAGAAAAATCACTTAATGAACTTTAATAAAGATAATTGTTTTGGTTATAAAAGATACTTTTCTCCTGCAGATAGTTTTAAAAAAATATTCTTTAGCATTACCTAAATAATAAAATTCAATTACTTCACTTTTTTTTCCAAACAGAATTTTAGTACGATTTAATAACATTTTAACTAATATGTAAATATATGCCTATCAAGGAAGTACTTTAATTGCATATATAGTCTATCATAAGAACTCACTTTCTTTATGCAAGTATACTTTAGTTGATTTAATTATCTAGCCCTCTAATTACACAGTCCATACCAATCAACCAAAATGAAGCACTTCTCTAATCTTAATTTCACATGTCAAATCACTGAATATGTTTTTGCATGATTCTCATGTTAATTAGAAAGCCAAATTTTGAATGAATGACAGCAAGTTCATGAGGAGGCCAGGGGCAAAACCCAGGAAATATTTCACATAGGGCAATGCTAGTCCCTATCTATTTACCTTTCTCCAGATCATCTGTTTCTCCACTGGATGAGATATGAAATCTAGCAGTTTTTAGTCATCTTTAAAGGAACATTTTCAACTTTGTCCAAACTTTTTGAAATATTCTTGTCTCTTACTGCCCCCACAATCCCACCCCTCTATCACAGGTTAATATCTTTTGCGGGGGCGAGGTAGGAGAGGGCTGAGATCAAGACTGATTTCCATTTTTTTTGTGGGAGTTACTGTGGCAAGAGGTCTTACTCTTCTGGCTTTGGGTTGTGCTTACTTACAACATCCTGAGCATTATCCCATCCAACATAGGACATTATGTTGTGCAGCAGGGAAAGCTTACAGGCTGACTTGGAAGTTTAAAATGGCTTGAATTTGCAGCTCATGGTGGTGAACATCACATACATCAGAGGCTCCTAGAGCCACCTCGTGGGGGCAAAGGAAAAACAAGGATTCACCAGTGAGCCCTGAGGCTGTGGAAAAATGATGTGACATCTTTCTGATCTTAATTTTCCCTGTCCCAACCTCAGGCAAGAAGACCTGAAAGGTAACCAAAGATGGGTTTCCCCAACTTTTTCGTTACAACTCTTTAACTCACATTAGAAAAAATTTGAATATCCATAAAAAAGAATGAGAGAAAATAAAAAGACAACTTGGCCTAGAGTATCTCACTTATTTGCAGCTAATCAGTCACAAAAATGCTATTATTTCATCTATGAAACAGTCCCACTCAGTTGGATGAGTGAAAAACGAACAGCACACATCTTTGAAAAAATTTAACTCTTTGTTCACTGTAGCTAGCTTAAGTGCAGTAATCAAAAATTTGAGGCAGAAGGAAAAGACTGCCCTAATATAGCCACAGTGTAAGTACCAGTGAGCCTAACAGGAGTAGTTTTGTAAAATTTGCCCTAACCAATTGTAACAACCTGAAATTTATTCAGAATTGTGGCATTCATTTAATTCAATTTTCATAAAAGGTGATTTTATGAAGAATAAAATTATTTTCTTACTAAATAAAAACAAAAATAACGCAGTCCAAGATCTGATCCAAAGTGAATTGAGATGAAACTCAGTATTCATAAAATAGCAACTATTTTATTGTAAAATTTTGGTGCTATTGCTGTAGCAAAAATTACACTAATTCACGCCATTTACTAATCTTCAGAAAATATTCATACTGTTATTAGACAAGATCGTGAGCCTTTCTTCAAAGCAGATGAGTGTGAAATGAGAACCGCATCTCACTTCAGTCCACTAGAGGGTGGCCTGACTTGCTCAGGGCTGGGGGACTGAATTCACACAAGAGATCCAACATTTTCTTCTTTTTGACCTGTTGATAACCATTTCTTTGTGCTTCATTATTAATCATATCCTATTATAAAGTAATTTCTTTTAT
The DNA here is from genome assembly GCF_012460135.2 of Molothrus ater. Classification (NCBI taxonomy): domain Eukaryota; kingdom Metazoa; phylum Chordata; class Aves; order Passeriformes; family Icteridae; genus Molothrus; species Molothrus ater. Next base: position 27,182,674 of record NC_050482.2, on the reverse strand, counting down.
ATTAACAGTATATATGATAAAAAACCTTTTTCTAACAACATCTATCTCATTTATTGTTCTATATATTTAGGAGAAGGGGTGATGATAATCAGAAATTATTCTACAGTTTTTAAAACCTTCATAGTTTGTATGCCCTTTGGTCATAGACACAGAATAAACAGGGGAAAAATAAATCATTCACCAAAAAGGATAGCATAAAGGGAGAAAGAAGAAAGAAAGGGAAAGAAAAATCTGGGCATCCTATTGTTTATATAATTGGATGGCCACAAAAGACAGACTCAAGCAGAGACAGATTGAGAAAAACTGACTTCTTATTTAACCAACCCCTTTCAGAGTTCATTTAGAAATTTTATTTCTCAGGAGGATGTATTACTGCTCTTACTTTCTACTGATAAGCCCAGGTAGTAAAATGTAATATTAAAAATTTGGAAGAGGAAGAATATGTTAAATCTTTTCCTATCTTAAGCTTAAAAAAAAAAAAAGGCACCAAAACTGGGGGCAAGGCACAGCACATTTTTCCTGAATGGTTTCATCATACAGTATCCTCTGAACTACAGCAGCCTTTGCAGAACTTCACTGATCTCTAATAAGTTCTTCTGAGTACAGATAACAGCCCTTAAAGGAAAAAAAAAAATTAAATAAAAAAAGGGGGTGGGGGTAGAAAACGTGGACCTCCCAGTCTGTCGTGTAGAGACAGAAAGCATGCCCCGTAGCTGCCGGAGATCGGAAGAGCTCTCTGGGCGCGTTCACGGGCTGGTGTGGTGCTCCCGTCCCCGAGCAGCAGCGGTGTCACGTACCAGACATCTTCCCACGGCCACGCAGCCGCGCACTGCGCGCATCTGGGCGCGCCAGCACCGCTCTCTCCGGGGAGCCCGCGGCTCCGCTATTAATGACCGCCCAGCAGCAGCACCGTGTCAGTGTGACAGCCCAGCGCCTCAGCCATGCACCGCTAACCACCATGGAAACAAGGAGAAATAAGAGCAGCTAGCGAGCTGCTCTCTCCCCCGCCTTCCTCTCTCCGCTGGATTGCGAGCCTCAGCCAGCCAGGCAGCAACAGCGCCTGGCAAACGCAAGGGATCTCAGCTGGCAGCACGGAGAGTCTCTCATGTTGTAGGATATCAATAGATACATCTCTGTATTATAGACTGTTAGACACACGCATGCACACCGACTCACACCCACACGTACATGTGTGCTCGTCTATACAGACTCCGGCTTTAATACAAGTATGTCGCTACCTGAACTAAGGATTCAAAATTACTGAGATGCAAGAACTCCTCCAGCTCTGAAACAACTCTTATTATAGGGTAAGTTCCTCTTTATTTTCAATTTTATCCTGACTTTTATCTAAGTTCTAGACTCTTTCCCCTTTCCTCTTTTTGTAAAGTTATTTTATTAGTATATTTTCACATATTACTTCCTGAACAGAAATGCAAGCGCAATATGCTCTTTATGCCAGAGATAATCTAAACATGCTTGCAATACTATTAGATCTGTGCATTTGTTAGCTTGAAAGAACATCAAAGGATAAAAAAACATATAAAAGAAGAATGTTTCCACTGATGTTTCAGAGGCAATATTAAATTAAACGCTTGCTCTGTGTTTTGAAACCAATAAAACAAAATACAGGACAGCCTCCTTTCTTCTCTCCAGTGCTAGGATTAAGGGAAATGCTGTTTATGTCAAGACCTAAAAACCACTGAGCAATGAGGCTGAATGAGCATATCACAAACAGTTATTGAATTTCTGCCAGGCTACATCTTAAGGATTGTGGCAAATGACTTCGCTTAAAAACATCCCCTTTCCAGTCAGAAGGGACACTGTGAATGTCTGATTACTGATGCAGCTGGAACTGATGTTAGGTAAAAAGGATCACATTAAGCAGAGGAGTTCTAATCTTCTTTGGTAATTAACAGGATCTCAGCAGGGTGTCTCTATTTACATGGAAGGAGAGTGTTTAAATCCATCACTATAAAAGCTTTGCCTGTTTTAGTATAGCAAGGCTCAGAACTGTTTGCCTTTGCTTTCCATGTCTTTGTTTTCACATGTCTAGCTGGAGTTTTTGCCCAGCACTGCTGATGAGAAAGAAAACCCAACACAGGGGGAAGGAGAAGGCAGCAAATGCAGGGGGCTAGAAAAATATCAGTGATTTTCTATTTAACCAATTTAATCAACTTAAAATTCCAGGCTAGCACTACAGTTGTCTAATGTGCTTGTTCTTATGCATGTGTATGTCATTTCTTCCATGCAGTACCAGAGTACCTCAGTATCCTTTAGATGAAAACACATTTGGTAAAGTGCATCAGCATGGATCTGTGATTCATGCATCAGTGAAAGACCGAGATAGATTTTACTGTAAACCATGAAAAAGACAGGTTAGCCCTCTAATGCATGCTTCAAAGTGAAAAAAATGCAATCTGCATCTTCCGTATGCTTTTGTTTGCTTTTTAGAGTACTACATCTGTATTAAAAACATCTCAGTATTTTGATTATTTCTCCTACCCCTTTTTCTCCCTTCAGCCCCCTCACTCCTGTGAACTCTGGAGAACATCATAAAGATTTTGTTCCTTTGCACCAATGTAATTATTTGCTTGTAATTTTAGAGCTACTGTGTTCTGAGAAACAAACTGTGAAAGAACCATCAACAGATAGCCACTGGCTTTAAGACTGTCACCTTTCCAAAAATGTCAGGAAATGGGTAGCTTAACAATACGTATGGTAAGAAGTCAATTAATTCAGGTGACCTTTGTAAATGGTGACAATAAAGCAGCTCTGACAATATGCCACGGCATTCGACATTCCCTCCGGAAAATGAATGAGCTTAAGAAGAGGTTTTCTTTTCAGAGTACAAAATGAAAGGTACTGAAGCATTAGCTCCTGCTATTGGCAAGCTTGCTTCCTCTATTTTAGGTGGTCTGTGAAACCTGTTTAAAGCAAGCTGGCTTATTTTATTATATGAAACACAATCTCTGGTCTAATTAATTAAATATCCTGTTTTCATTCACACTGCATGTGCACAACAAGCATTTCCAGCTCTCGGTTTGGATTTTTACAAAATGTGCTATAAAATAAGTAGAGAAAACCTGATTCTGACCTCTTCATGCTATCTGCAAAGGACTACTCAGGAAACTTTTTCTACATGCCTCACTATCTTCTCAGCTATTCTGAATGTTTATCCTCAGTCATTTTTAATGTAGAAAATAAGTAAATATGAGTAACTTTACAGAAATGCATCTTGGGTTTTGCCACATATACTCTAACGTGCTATTTCAAAATATTATACAGATATGCCAAAGAGCTTCAGAAAAATGTGGCCATTTCAATCATATCGATGTACAGAAATCATGCTGTAGATGAAGCTTCTCTACACAGCATAGACATTCTTAACCAGCAAAGCAGGCAAAATGTGTGGTGACTGCATGTTGGTTAATACTCCCTCAAAGCTCCTGCAATAATGTTGTAGTGTCAGCCAACGACTGGCTGATGTTGTTATGGTAACCCCAAAGTCCCATCTTTTAGGGTGGCAGCTCTGAGCATGACATCAGAGCATGCCTGCTTGGAGTACCCTGAAGTGGGTGAGTACTTCATTTTTGCACCTGAATTAGACCAGATCAACTAAGCAATGCTAGCTGGAATGCAGACCAAAAGGATAATGTATAATCTTTGTTAAATGATCAAGACTGAGCAGCTTATGAAAATATTCACATCCTGCTTTTCACTTGTAATCACTTGTCATTTGTCAATAGAAAACAAAACTAAGTATTTGCAAGAGAGAGCAAACCATTTAGGAGTGTTGGAGCCACTTTCGTTGACTCTCATCCATAACCTTGATTGTATTAGCAATGAAAAGCTAGCCAAAAGCTTTGCTGCTTGCTGACAATCACTCTTAATTAAAGTTAGACTGGTATTTAATAGCCAAGCTTTAGAGTATTAAAACAATAGAAGACAAGCAGTAGAAAACAAAAAGACTTTTTCAAGACCAGCTCTGTCTTCAATTGAAAGAAAAGTCACCATAGAGAGAAAAAGTATACCTTTTTGAACTATATATAGATAGTTTTAGTGTTTCATGGTACGTTACTGGTTTAGTTAATTCATATGTCCTTTCTTCAGATAGTACCATTAAAAGCTGAAGGAAAACAAAACTCTTGAGAGAGACATTGTCAGAAACTACCTTGAAATACTCTTCCATGTCAAATTCCGCAAACTCAACTTCATATCAAGAAGCAAAAACTGACAATGAAAAACCAATTTCACATGTAGCACTCAAGGAACAATTTTCTAAAGACAAAGGAATGGAGAGTTTCTAAAATTTTTCTGAAGATCAAAAATCAGACAGTCTCTAATTATTTTTTAACAGAATATGACTTCTACAAGCCTTCATGCTACTTTAAAAGAATACTAATTCTCATTCTTACAACACAACAAGCAATTAAAATCATTTGCTTCACTGAAAGAAAATGCCAGTAGAATTTGAGAAGAAACAGTAGTGACAGATGTCATTAGAAAGGTCATTAAACACATTAGTATTAAGAGAAAAATCAATGCTTCTCATTAAAACTGTAATGTAACTGTAAAAAGGAATTACTGTGCCTTTTACTTATTCAACTGACCAGTCCACAAACTGTTAAAAGCCATTATTGTGAAATGGTGTAGTTCATAAAGAGCTTATTTAAATCAACAGTATGACCTTCAGTGTTATACAAAAAATCTATAAATGATTTCATCAATTTTTCCTCAATAAAGTCATATCCTCAACTGAACTGAACTGATAAATGTTTATTAGCACAGCACATGCAGCTATATTCATCTGCACCAGAGAAAGATCCAATATGGATGTCAATAAGATTACTTTACATTGGGTTCTTCATGGAGTAGCTCAATATGGCACCTTGTGAAAAAGAGTATTTTCATGAGGGCCAAATACGAACTACATTCACAATTTTCCTTGATCCAATTCTCTGCCAACAGGATTTCATATTCTTTATGCATGGAAGATCAACTATAATACAAGCTACAGACATGCTCTCACCCCTAGCATTTACCAAACTGCTTACTTTTCTTCAAAGCAAAAACAAATGCAGACATTAAAACCAAGAGGAAGTTTCATTTTATAAACACAAATTTATACAGCATATCCTCAAAACCATTATCCTTCATTTAGAAATACTTCTTTTTCACAAAAGATTTTTATCTCAAGTCTCTTTCAGCTTGGCCACAAGCAGCAGTGGTCGAATTGAAAGGAAATAAGAAATAAGATCTCTGTATTCACATTATTTCTATTCAGTTGTTGTATTTCTGGAATCATTAAAATATCTGCCCGAAATTTAATGGTAGTTTAACTCTACTGACCTCTGTAGTAGAGTAGAAAAGAATTTTGCCTCTTTTGTGCTCCCAGCTCCCACAGTCTCAGTCAAACTGGGAAATGCTTTTTGACAATACTGGCACAAAGGAAATCATTTAGCCTTTCTCTTTCCTGAATAAGATCTGTATTTAGAGGTAAACACTGCAAAGAAAAATAAAATGCTACAGGGAATATTTTTTCAAAATGTCTGCTGATTATTAATATTACCCCAAGAGTCTTTTAATCGACATTTCTTGATATGCAAATAGCAACCAGTCTGCCAGGAAATACTTTAAATTCTCTATAACATTTTGCATAAAAAAGGTACAAGTCATAAGTTTAGCTGCACCAAAAACCCCTGGGCATCCAGCTACTAGTATGAAAAAAACAAGAAAAAAAACTTTTTATACAATTATATGTCTAGGGATTTCAGAAATTTCAAAATTACAATTTCAGAAATTACCTATTTAATAAATTATGGAATAGCCAAAAAAAAAAACCAAAAAACACCTGGGCTGTAATAGAGCACACAATGAAGAGCAATGTTGTGCATTGAGACATTTTTTTAAATTGCCATAGTCCTATGCTATTATACCATCATCCTGGATAAGAAAAGATGATTCTCAAATTGTCTCTAAAAATGCAACATGATGGCAGACATTACTAGTGCTCTTCTAGTGTGGTGTTGAGAGGTTAAAGGAAACTGGGTTGGTTCATTTTGTCATGGTGTTAAAATAAAAAGTAATTCTTATTTGAAATAGAATGAGCAAAATATACCAGATTTGGGATGTATTTAAATAAGTACAATTATCGGCCTCATTCCCTGAATAAGGATCAATACAAATGTCTCCTACTTCAAAATAGTAGCGTATCTCTGCTGAAAACAGATATATATGTGTCATTATTTATATCATATTTATGTGATTTATTCAGTACCTAAAGACCTAATAAAATTTTCCATCTTGACAGGAATAATTTTTAAGTGAAGACAGAAACTTTTCTCAAAGATTTTAGCTAGTGTCACAGTAGCTATAAATAGAAAGACTAGAGAGACACATTTGTTTCTTCACCCCAAGCTCATTCCTGTTGCCAAGTTCTCTCAAGTCACTGAACTTCCTCTCCCCTCTGGAAAGCAGCTTTATCTAGAGGTCATGTCAAGCATCAGCAGTTTTTGCAGATGACACTTATCAGTAAGCTAATTCACCCCAGTGCGGTGCAGTGCAGCATTTCCACCAGAGTGCAGAATTACCTGCTGAGCTCCCCACCCCAGCTGGCTCCATGTTCCATGCCATGGAAGGAGCTGAGACAGGAGAGACCACACTGGTCAAGGCTCACATGGGAGCTGAGTCTTCCAGAAAAATCTCTTTTCTGTGTAACAGCTCCAAACCCACTACATAATACTAAACTGCTCTCTTTTGTGTGTTTCATACAGAAATCAAGCAGTGCTGTAAAAAATTCTTCCTCCCTCTGCACTGCAAAAGGATGTTCTGAAACAATTCAATCAATTTATGAAGTACAGTATTTTCTCTTCTCAAATTCTAAACAAATAAAAAAAAGCCTTTCAGTATGAAAACTCTAATTACAGCCAAGTGGTGCTTCTTTACCACTGTAGCTTGAGGGACATTACCTGTACAACTCCTATTTCATATCATTTTATAACAAAACAAAGTTACTTAGGTTATCCTCCTAAATAGAACACTCTAAGATTATCCTAGATATTGTATGTATTACAACATTTTGAATATATACTTCTTTTTTACACAAGATGCACCATGTTAACTTTCTGAAATGACAGCTGAGACTGTAGAGCCACTATTTCATCACACTCTCACAATGCAGTAATTTTACTTTTTGATTTTGGCCAGTTACTTGTTGGCAAGCCCAATACAAGGCTAAAATTCAACAGCACTCATGAGAAATTGAATGATTAATAATGATTATACCAGTTTATAGAGGTATCCTTATGAGGTGAGAGAAGACAAAATGAGGTAATTGCAAATATAATGATCTGTTAAGCTAGAAATGTTTGTCTGAATAGCAATTTCACCCAGCATGTATAATTCACATAACATATTCTTCTGAATGTTGCTTTGATATAGATTATCCAGTCATCAATATTTTGTCAAACACACTTTCACTCATTTTATTTTTATTGTAAAATAAGAGACAAAAAGGATATTCAGCATCTATTCCAGGGTTAGACTCCAAACTCTAAGCTCCAGAAAATAAGGAAAAGTACCCTGTCCTCCAACAGCAGCAGCCAAACTGCTGAGATCTTTCCTGGGCAGAAAGAAGAGCCAGTCAATCTGAGGAACTGCCCAGAAATATTTCTGCATTTCTCACTTCCTCCCAAGGATAATATGCATGTTTGAACATGCATTATACAAACCCCACTCTCCCTCTGATAGGAAGCAATCACCTTGGATATTAGTGCATAGAGTCATTTTAATGAGGCTACTCAAGGCAATGCAGATGCAAGTGCATTCATTAGGCATTTAAATATTGCCTTCAGCAGGTATCATTTAACAGTAAACTGTAACTAGAATAGATAACTAAAATTATATACGATTTCAAAGATTTAAATGATGAAATATTAAATTACCTTTAAATTGTCAAAATTGTTAAGAACATTTAGGATCTTTGGTCATTTCAGTTCAAGCAAAGTATACAGATTCACATATCTGGAATTTCCATATTGGAGGTCCTGGCCTTCTGCTCCATACAGAAATACCCTTTGCTCTTTTAAGGGTTGGAAAATCCATAAACTTGCTGATTTTCAAATGTTATTCTCATTTCTGCTCTGACAGCTTCTGAGGTTTACTAAAAATTCACAAAAAGGAACAAAAAAATCTCCATTTATCTTAGGTGAATGTGGATTAAGTATTTGTAATCTTTACTTTGTTTTAAATTTGGTTTATATATCAATTCTTCAAAAATCATCTTGTGCTGGTATGCCATTATGTCAATCCTAGCAACAAGTATAGAAAACAATAAAAATTAAGAAAATATTATAAAAAGTTTAAATAAACACACAATATCTATGCCTGACACAAATATGTCAGGAAAACTATAACCAACTATAACTGCGTGTTTAAATAAACACACAATATCTGTGTCTGACACAAATATGTCAGGAAAACTATAACCAACTATAATGGTTATGTTGAGATTGTAGACTACCCATTTGCAACTACTATAGTTGTAGTAAATGGATTTAATGTTACTATAAGCACATTAAACGTTGTGGCATAAATCCACTATACTACTATTTAATCTCTCACATAGAGGTTAGCCAAACTTTCAGAAAGTCTGAAAAAATTCTGTTAAACCATCTACTCCATCATTAATTACAATGGAGATATTTATTTTTTCAATAAAGAGTAATCAATGCTCAGGGCTGAGAAAAATGTTCAATTCCATAAAAATTAAATTTGCATTAGCATTGCTTTGAAATACATTTTTTTTTGGCATGTCAAAGTACAATATTGAATCCACCATGATCTGTTTGCAATGGAAGGGTCAAAGAACAAGATTTGCAAGAAGTAAGAAAGTCCAGTTTGATTTTTACCTTCCATGAGTTTGTCTGGCATAAGAGCAGACTTTGCTTTGAGTGGGAGGATGGACTAAACAGCTCCTGAGGTCCCTTCCACTAGACTCTGCCATGATGATGCTCTCAACAGAAAGGCTTGCTTCTCTGCCATCTCTGTCTTGGGTAACGATGCACAGCACCGCTGTCATCGGAGCCTGCTCAGATGTCTTGGTGTGACTGCATCACATGAGAGCAATTTAGATGTTACTAGAGGTGAAGGGCACTGTTCAATCTGTCTCTGAGCTAGTTGGATGGAGATGAAAATTCTGAAAAGGCAGACAGTCTGCTGGACTGCTAAAGGAAATAAAACCCCATTTGGACATGAGGCAATATTTGCTTTGCTGTTACCTATAAGAGTAGGTAAGAGCAAAGAGTAATTCAATGAAATCCCAGCAGAACACTAAAAATGCTTTAAATGTCCTACTAGCTTGTTTAAAAAATTTAAAATAACACACTATATTTATTCAGTTAACAGAAAGCAACTATTTTCTAGGAAGAGAGAAGAATGATTCCCTGAAACATTACCATCTTAATTTGTAATCTCTGTATTTCTGCTCAGCCAGGTGTTCAGTGTTTTCCACAGAGCTGGGACTGAATACACTACAGTTTTATACACAGCTTCAAAAATACAGCTTTAGCAATCATGAATTAAGAGTTAGCATAATAACCACTTGATATTAAGTACTAAACTTTGGCTTTAACTTCCTAGCGTGGTATTTTACCTCATGTAGTAAATTTTAAACTCTTTCACTCTTTACATGTTATAAACCTGTAATGAGTTTCATTAGAAGTGGTTCTGCTGAGAAAACCTGTCAGCTTGAAGGTGTTATTTATGCTGAATTTCCGTAGTTATCGCCAATATCAAGATTACTTACTCCAATATCAAGATTATCAAGATACTCTACCAGAGTAATTTAAAAACACAAATTGTTCAATAAAATTTGCCTAAAATTTAGAGCACCCTTTTACAGATGATTAAATGGACACCATGTAAGTCCTAACTTTGAAAAAAGCAATGTGGAAAGGACAACAAACTAGAACCACATAATTCCAATACCTGTAACCTTATGGAAGCCATGGAGTGTAAAGCAGGACAGAAATAAGCTGCAGCACTAATTCCAGCCTTTGCTCTGATCTTATCAGTAGATAACATTAGACAGTCCTTTCTGTTCTTAGTTCTGCATGCGCATAAAATCATTGTCATGAGATTCACTTAGTACTAAGTTTAAGGGGGGGTTGGAAGGCCTTTAAAGCATTTTTCTCATATTAGAACCATCCCATGCAGACAGACCGCATTTCTATTCTTTAGGATGGGTAAAATTTATAATTTGATAATATTTTTAAAGAAAAATGTTTCTGAAAAAAAGTAAATTATAGTGCTGATACTTATCACTGGTATTGTAGGAACTCCCTAAGTAAATATTCTAGCACTGGAATACTCTGAAAAGTATGAAGTATACTCAAAAGTATGAAGAATAAAAAAGTTTTAAAAGAATTTCAACAAAATAATAGGCTATATAATCTATGTTTACCTATGACCGTTACATCTTCCAGGCAAAGTCTGCTTGTCGGCATTCACTAGGGTTAAGTATTTGAATGTAACTCAAATCAAAATGTTAATGATTCATTATAAAATAATTTCTTCTTGTAACAAGGATGCATTTCTCATTATGCAGTAATTTGCAGAATTTATTAACAAACACTTTCCAAAACAAGCACTGAAAGGTTTGCTTTAAAAGGAATTCCAGCTCAGTCCTAAATAGGACTCTTGTGAGAACAAGAAAATCTTGTCTTTCTAAATGCCTGCTGGCTTTTAACTCAGACCCTCATAGTCAAGATAGATGTTCAATGGAATTTGAATAATTTGAACAATTACAAGAAATTGTATTTAAGTGCAAAGGACAACTTTTAAAATTCAATTTAATATCTGTTTACATGCCCTGATAATCACACACAGCAAACATGATCAGCACTTACAGCAACCACAGCTATATCTTATTGACAGTAAATCTAGCTATTTTGACAGGGCAAAAACCAGTTAAGCTTGGCAGTTGAAAGCTTAAATGCCTTTCATAGCCATGCAAAATACGAGTGTATGGAAGATTCAAAGTAAAAGATGAAGGAGAACTAATTCATTGTTATGTAAATAGTATAGAGGAAAACCATAAGGAAGAAATTGAGAATATGAGACTGTATATGATACTGCTTTCCACACTGCCAATTTACATGTGTTTTATTCTTGGACTTTTTCTGCAAAATGCAAAAAACTGGTTACCCTAGCAACTGCCACATGTTACTCAGTTTATTTCTGAGGTACAGAGCAGCCTATAAAAATAATATTGTGCACTTCTATTAGGATCACTCAGCACCACAGAGAATTCAGAACTTCATGTGCCAGCATGTCCATGTATTTTCTGAAAGTTTAAAGAAAGCATTTTAAAGAAAGAGTATTGTATGTTTTTTGTAAACTCATTTTCTTTATGGTTTATGTGTGAATTAAAAACAAAGATTAGGAGCTGTATGGAGAAAAATGTATACTCTGTCCAACCTGATAGTTGTTTTCTGCATTCTTTTTTAGTACAGTTCTAGTAGAGATCTATAACAAATAAGCAAAGACTTCAAAAGTTCTTAAATGATTTATAGGATATCATCTTCCAAAGTGTAATAGGGACCTGAGCAACCTGGTATAGTGGAAGGGTCTCTGCCCATCGTGGGAGGGGTTGGAAATAAGATGATATTTAATGTCCCTTTAAACCCAAATAATTCTATGATTCTGTAATAATTCTATGGCAATCATTATGAAGATCTCAAATTCTCATAATCTGTTAAAGGTTAAGATTTAGTTCAAAGTAAGAATTAAAGGATTTTGCAGTTTCTCATTAAATGCAAATCTCCCCAAAATGCAGAACACTTTGTTACATGTCTAGGCCCTATATAATTTATGAGGAGATGTCTTGCAATGTAATACAAAATAACCAGAATAATAAAAAGGGAGTCAACTGAAGTTAGCCATTAATGAACATATCTTAAGGAAAACTCTGTCACTCACTTTTGAAGCCTGGAAAGGAATCTCTCTGTCCATGGGAGATCCACAGCCCCCAGTCCTAGAGACAGGCCTTTATCCAAGAAGTCTGCTCAGGAACCAAGCCACAACTCATAATTTATAGTTTACAGGTCAATGTTAAGCATTTTTTCCCACATTCCGGTGATTTTTTTTCTGGTTTCCACACAAAAATATTTTTTACTAGAATAGAGGAAAACACTTGGTTACATCCTCACTTCTCCTTCCAAACACACAACTTTGCCCATAAAGATAGTAAAAATATTTCTAAATTTGTAATTGAAACAGAATAATCAAAAATTAAAAAGTCTTTGGATTTACATAAGCATTTGTATGTTTGAATACTCTTCCTTCTAGCTATTTTCACAAGCTGTAACCAGTAAGTGTTGCTCCGTGTGTTTTACTTATCTCTACTGACTTCTATATCATCGCATACCTGAAAAGAAGGCAAAAGCTAAGGAACATCTTAGCAGAAGAAAATAAGCCCACATACATTTTTCCTATGGTTATCAGGGATGAGGATTTTGGCATGTAGCTAAAACTACAAATTATAGCCTTAGATTGACAAGCGAAACTAGAGCACAAGCATAACTCCTGAACAGGTTAGAAGTTTTGAACAGATCTGGCAGCATTATCTTGGATTGGAAGGGTAAACTAATAGAGGCTAATTCTGTATTTAGGCTTTGGGAAGCATTCAAACTAAAAAGTGCCTCAGATATTACTGCTAGGAGCATATGCTTCCCTTTGGATTCTTGTGATGTTTGGTTTAATCAAACTACAGAAACACAATAGCAGGGAACATATAAACAGAGCTTTTTTGCATTCCCTTGGGACATACTATAGAGTAATCAATTGTAAATTAATTGGAGAAAATTTGTTTTGCATAGCACAGAGAGGCAAAACATTAATTTGGAATCATTTGCTTAATGGCAATTCTAATATGCTATGCATGTATTCAACCTTGTTTTTTATACTGAGATGCAAAACAATTATCAAGGATGTAAATACCAATAAACTGTAATCTATAAGTCTATTACAAGTAAAAGTAGAGTCAAATACTACGTAAAATTTAATTTCTACCAAGAAATATTCAGATTAGTTATTTGAGTGCATCAAGTCTTCCATCAATTTATGAGAATTTACAAACACTTCATTACATTTAGGTACACTGGGTAGAGAATTGCAAAACCACTCAACATCACAGAGGTTTCATGTGGTACAATCTATCTGCATGTAAGCATTTGAGTCACTGCTAGCTCTCCATCTGTTACTTTAGGTCTTATATAAACAATACTGGCTCTAAGGACACTTTCAAGAGAAACCAATACTTAGCTATTATTGGTATAAGTCTAAAAATAATTCTCTTTATTTTTAAACAAAATTCTGCATTTGGTTTGTCTTATATTGGTCTAGGTAGATAAACAGATAAAATAAGTATATTAAATATACTTGATAAAGGAAGAGAAAGAAATTTTTTTAAAGTCACTCTACAGTTAAAGTCCCAAAGCACACCTTCATGTGAAAGCACAAGCACAGAAACTAATAAAAGAAAAATATGTTAAAAAAATAGTATTTTGCAGTTTATTTGCCTTAATAATTAAGTCACCTTAATTTGAGACTCAGTGAATGTGAGATTCAATAACTGCCATTCTTGCTCTGGTTAAATGTCAGGGCCACAGGCTTGTTGTCTCAAGATGAGAGAGCAACAATTTTGTGTCTATAATGAATCCTCCTGATGATTTGTCTATGCAATACTTTTCTTATCAATGAAACATCGCAGAGTAGGTTCTGTATTATGATATGCTTTGGTTTACAGAAATTCATTTTTATTTTTAACACTAGAAACAAACTGATGCAAATTTGACCAGGTTGTTGACTAGATCTCTGACAGAAGGCAGAGAGGAAAGAGCAGTCAGAAATCTTATGGTATATATAGATGTGATGATTGTGATGATTTTTGCTTTCCATACCATTAATGAGATTTGAGACCTCCTTTTTGAAGTTCCTGTCCTCAAATCCACCATTTCCACAGCCAGAGGCATTGTAGGTCAATGTGGTTATCTCAGAAAGATAAGGTTTTTGTGACTGTACAAGCCTAAGCCCCAGAGGCACTCTATGTCCATGTGGTTATCTTAGAAAATGAAGCTCATCACCACACAATTCTACAATCTCTGCCTAACCAGACACAATTGAGCCCTCAGGAATTAATGGAGTTTCCTAAGTGGCATAAAAAGCATCCTGCAGCAGAAAGAAAACACTGCACTGGATAATTCTGTTCAAATTCTTTGCACCTAAGAATACAGTAAATAGTTTGCAAGTAGTTCTAGAAGTATTCCTGGTATATTTAGAACTTATGTCTATTACATAGAAATAAAAAGTCTAAAAAATTCCTAAGCATTTTTGCAAAAGTTACATTGCATTCAGAATCCAGACATTCTGAATCGTATTTGCTTTTTTTTCTGCTTTTCAAATTTGTTTGCAGGAATAAATCTGTGTTCACACAAAAAAGCTGTGCAAAATGAATTCTGAGTCTATTACTTGAAATTGTTCAGCTGCAAAGCATATTCTGGCTTGGATTCAACAAAGTTCATAAGCAACAGTTTATGAAAAGTGAGTCATTTGCTTTTAAAGTACCTCTAACATAAATTATTACACAGAGGTAACAGTAAACTCAGCATATCAAATAACAAATATGAATTATTGTGTATTTTTCAGACTGGTTACATGGAAAAAAGAAAAAGTGTTAAAAAAACATACAGTTAACTACTGTAACCAAGAAGTGGTAAATGGAATCTAGTACACATGACAGCACACTGCAGAAAGTAGGAAACATCAATAACCCAAAGAGACATGGAGCTTGGCTTAGAATTTGAGACTGTTCAGATTATGCGTGGTAAACACTGAGCTCTCGTAACAGGTGATGGCATTGTGAATGCTGGTTTCATTCATCTCTTTTAGGCCTAAAGGATTGAGAAGTCTAATTCTTACCACATGGGTCCCCAAACAGCCATTAGGAAGAGAGCCTTAGTCTGAGTGGAAAAAAAGCCCTCAAAGGACAAAGCAATGAATGTTTAAATTTTTTTCTTTTTATGAGAAGTGCTGGAAATCACTGCATGGAGCAGAATTAGAATTAACATCAATTTGGTTTAACTTCCAACTCCGTTAACTTCCAAGGATGGTGACTAAGAGAATGGAAAGTAGGAAAAAAACCCAACCCTTCTCATTGCCCTCATCTTACTCTCCCATCTGCCTCTAGCAGACAAAACCTGTTTGTACCTAATCCTTTCAGCATAAATCAACAATTAAATGTAATATTTTACAAACATAAGGTGCAACTGAGATGATCAAATTAAAAAAATATCTATTAAAGAAAATCATAGTCATTCTGAATACTTAGACAATTTTTTTAGCCAAATATAGTTCTTTTAAACTCTGAACCTGGCTGGCAGGAAGACTATGAATATAAAGAATGGTACATAACAGCATCCCCCAAATCAGGATGTGAAAGGCATGGAACTACTTTAAGTTGATTTCCAGTCAATAAGTATTACAAATATTTTGCAGGCACAAAATTAAATGAGACCACAACTAACCTCAGCTGGATTCTGACACATGCCCATACTGCTGAATGCTCTGTCTGTATCCTCCTTTCCTGCAGCCAGACATTGAAATTTTATTTTTAACTCTACCGACAATGCTTACTTTATGAAGAAATAGATGAAGTTTTGCAGCAAATGTCAGTGCCCCCATGAAGATTGTCACATCAGACAGAAGTCACTGAAATCTGATGCTAATAATTTTGAATATTTAAATTAAAAAAGAGATATAATAAAGACTATTGGAACTGTTGCATTAGGTGTATGTTGCCTGATAGACCCAAAGAATTGCCTGTATCTGTCCGGTATGGTTTTGTAACCCCAGGAAGTTCTATCTCTGACATGTAGAACAGAAGTCTAACACTTGTAAACATTAAAATATCAAACTAGCACGGGTAGCCTCTGGAAGTAAGGATTTTTCTTCCAGTGAAACAAATTCTGTTTCATGCTGCTTAGCTATTATTATTTTTAAAAGAGAAAGCAATTAAAACCATGGTGAAAAATTCACCGAGAGCGACTTTCATAACAAAAGTATTACAGACTCAATAGCAGTAAGATAGGAATGAGCCTGTTCCAAAACAATCTGCCTAAACTAATTACCAAACTAATGAAGGCTAATCATTTCAAACCTTAATGACAGCTTGAAAAATATGCTATTTCACAATTAAGCAAATGAACCAGAAAGATTTTTTTTTCACTGGAATGTGCTGATTTATCTTTCCATTGGATTTCAAGGATCACATTTGTGTATAATCTACTACTTTATAGAGTAAAACAAAATAAATCAAAACAAACCTTCCCATTCATCAAAAATAGTTTGCTGTAAGTTTCTTTTACATTCTATTACAAATTCAGTGGAGAGAAATGCTGCGTCCTTCCCCTTAACAGTTGTAGAAATTGAGTTTATATAAGGGAAGTATTTGGGGACATTAATAGCAGCATTTCTGCTTTAACAGAATAGAATTCTTACTTCTCTGACATAGGGGAAGTCTAATAGCAATTCCTGAAAGAATTAAAACCCTGAAAATAACTTGGAAAACCAGAAAGACCAGAAAGAAAAGAAAGCTTACCAAGACATCTTCATTTTACCATTTCCTTAGTTGTTAATTTGGTAGCTACACAGCATTAAAATGAGATCATTCAGACTAAGAAAAAAACAACTATGAATGCTTATCAATTAAGCATAGCTAATAATTAGCCTTTAATTCACAAACATTGAGCATTAGCTATAACCAGAACGTCCTTGGTACCATCTTATTAGGTTATCGTCCTGGACAGTCATGATAAGGAAAAGGATATCTAATCCTGGAGAAACATTCAGATGTTTTGCTAACTGTCAACAGAACAAAAATTTACTTCAAAGCATGAGTTCCCTTGATAAAAAAGGGTTTGGTAATAGATCAAGCTACTAAGAACATAACCTGCTAAAAATTTTTGGACTGGTGCAGATCACTACACAACAATGTTCAAAGGCATATCAAGCCTTGCCTTACCTTTGTCAAGGTATAATTGTAATTTTCCATTTTTATTTCTTTCAAGCTAATTATAGTGGTTTGTTACTGAGTATCTATGTCTCCACCTGCAGTGGAAATGCCATCTTTCATTAAAACATTAGGCTAGTGAAGATCAGTTTTCTGCGTCCAGATAATATAAATTTCAAGGATATTAAAAAGGATTAAGACAGCCTGACTTTGGAGAGAACTTATCTCAATAAATCTTAAGTATTTTTGTTCCAATAAAAAAATATTTTAAATGTTTTTAAAATTGAGGCTTGAAAAATAAGTACTTGTAGAAAAAAGGCAACTAAGTAGCAAAATTCTTTGTATCTTATCAATTTACATTCAATTCTAATTTTTAACAGCAACCTGGGAATTATAATGAAACTAAAACCCGATTTTCAAGCCAAAAACATTTTTATGGCCTTCAGGGTATTTTCCTTACTGCTTGAAATGCAAGTCCTAAAGGCCTGCTCCTAAAGGACTGCCAAACAAAGCTATTCACCTCATAACTGCTCGACTTTCTACTCATTACTTCTATAAGTTTCAAATGCTATTTCATCTTCCCTGGATGTTGCTCACATAATTGCTCATGAATATCAAGAGACAGAAAAAAACATGCTTCACCTTCAAGGGAATGTTTTCAGGACTTTTCAAGTTCTCAGCCATTCATATGTGATACTTTGCCTATTCATTTAATCACAGGATAATCTCAACCTTTAACCAGCTGCAGATTACTGGATTACCAGAGATTCAGAACTGAAATTTCAGAAATACACCAGGATCATTCTCCACAACCAGTAATGGAAAGTGAACCTGATTGGTCAAGGTTTGAAAATATAGGAATTAGAAAAGTCAGTGTTCTGCATTGCATTTTCCAAATCTGGATTTACTTTCAAAATTTGCATTTCCCACATGCAACAGGATAGGATGATAAGGACAGTTTAAAGCATACTTAAACAAACCTAAGGACTGCTATGGATTTTGATCTTCAAATCCTTTCCATGTTTTATTTTCTTTGTACTAGGAATGTTAAAGCAACTTGAGGTGACATTTCCTAGCTCATTAACAGAGGACACAAAGTCATTTTCAAGGAGACAGACAGGTGGCTTATATATCATTATAATATCAAACAAGGAGACAACTATTGCCTGAAGGAAGGATAATTATACTACAAGAGAACTAAACTATATATTTAGTTCACATATATAAGCACTGGCAGAACAAAGTCACACACCAAAGCTGGATTATCCTCATTTACCTGTTTATATTATGATTAACTATATTAATCCTCAATTCTTTTTAATTGGTATTGGTTTGTGTACTGCATCAGCTAGCTCCATCAAGTGAATTATTTTCAAAGTATGTGCACTACCTGTTATCACTGCTGCAACACAGAAGACCCATTAATATTTTTAGAGAAACACCTCCACATCTTAATCTTTTTTGTCCAGACAGTCAGTCAAACACTATAGGGATGCAGTCTGCCTGGTTTTACCATACTAGCTAAGGAAAGACAAGTTAAGTCAATACACCCTTCCAAATATCTGTATCCACTGCTTTAAACTCTTCCATGGTCTATGTGTATTTTTCTTCTCAACTATAGCAGCATATATAGTTTTAAATACTGCATATTGCATGTAGGATTCAAAAACGATACCTAAGTCATCACCTTCAGCAAGCATCTAGAGATTTCCTATGTATTTTCTATGCCTCCAAACAATTTACCTAGGACACTAAGTACTCTTTCATTATGTTTGCCCACGATGTTTTCTCTATATAGACTTTTAATTATTTTACATACGTGACAGTATACTTTCAATTAGTTCCAGTTAGTTTCCATACATACTCCTAGTTAACTGGGGAGAACTATTTATTAATTCAACAAAGACCACCAGCAATTAATCTTCATAAGGCCCCTCATAGCTGACATACTTTTCTAGAATTATAATGCACATACAGGAAGAAAAACTACTCCATGTTTATTCAATAAATATAACTACTTGTCATCTAGCTGTAAATGATTTGTCACTGTACTAAATATTTGTACAAAGAACTAACAGCTCTTTCTCCTCTGTGGTCAGCAAATCTAAAACTGTTTTACAGAGGAAGCACCTTCATCCTCTTTCAGAATATTTATTATCATTTTCCTCATACCACCTGATTCTGCCCTAATTTCAATTTGTTGTATTGACCTCAGTGATCAGCCATATACAGCATTTCATGAGGGTTCTTACCTGTAGCCAATAAGCTAACATGATTTTTGGCATCTGCCAGGGTCATAATTTTTGTTTCACAGGCATTCTGGCGCCAGTGGTCCCTCTATGAGTAATCAAGCATACTATGTCTTTCTCCTTACTTCTGATAATCACTCGGATGACTTCCACCTTTGAATCAGAAATTACAACTAGACTCCGAAAGCATAACCTGTCATTTTATATCGTTGAAATATCACACTATTGTAAGATCCATCTTTACTTATTCAAGTTGTTTTACAGCTGAAAAAGACAACCATGCCATTATCTGAAAGCACAAAAGCTGATGTCAGGCTTAAAAAAATGCCTTAGAATAAAGATGTGGGTTGATTTGGCATAACATCATTACAAAATTACGCCTTCTTTGGAATCCAATCCAATCTTTAAGAGGATAGTTTGAAATGGTTTATCTGTCCCACTTTAATACATATGGTAAAGAAAGCTGTTCCATAATCACCACTAATAGCATCTTTTCAGTACCTTAATTCAAACTTGCCTTTTCTTGAGCCTGAAGCGCAATTTTCCATAGCAAGAGGCATTTCATTGCACAAATATATCTATGCATCTCCATTGTTCTGATCATAAGGTGTGAGGTAGTGTTCCTACATGCCTCTATATAAGCACTCTCTATACAGCAGATATGTGTATCCAAAGTCTTGGAATCATAAGCAGGAATCACAAAAAAATGCAAGAGAAAGGATGCATGGAAAATCTAATGCAAACTTTTGATTACAGTGATTGCAATCTGGTTGATTGGTATGAATTCTTGAACAATAAACACTGGTCAAAATTCTTTGGAAGATCAGAGTGTCAGATTTTCTGTTGATGTCAAATTTGGCATCCAAAATTCAGAAAGGGAATGCAAAGATGATAGATTCTGGAAAGCTAAGAAAGAAATACAAAATCAAGATGTGGCTAGATAATGTAAGTTTCACAGCTGAAGTAATCCTGTTCAATGCTAATGAGCCAAATCATCTAACATTAAGGAATTGAGTCAATCTTTCACTTCAGACAAAATTTAAAAGAATATTTTAAAATAACAGCAAAACACCAGAGGAGTTATACATTGGGAAATAATGGAGTGAGATCGATGGGTTTAAATAAACTTCCAATTCTGAAAGGAAACAAAAACACTTGAAAGAGGATTCAGTTAATGTTCCAGGAACTATAAGATTATTTTGCTGTAGTGACATACACTAGGAAGCAGAAGGAATATTATTCTTAACTGTAAGTATTGCTGTTTATCTCTTTCTTCTGGTCTTATTTTAAAAAGAAAATCTTGAGAAGATTATATCATCATTTTTATGTATGTATTTCTGGGAAAATAAAAAGTGAACCATGGTAAACATATAGTGTGGATTAGAGCAAACAAATAGGTTATAAAAGCCAAAAAAACCCATAATTTGAGGTCTAAATATAACATTAGTTTTGAGAATCACATTAAAAAACCCATAACATGTAATATTATTAATTACATGCTCAGTTGAGCAAAAACTGTAATTAAAGCTAAATAAAAATCCTAATACTTTCTGCAATCAAAACAGTACATGACAGTATCTCTGTGAGTTATGAGTATGCCTAAATTACTCCAACTGTTATAAAACACAGCAGAAAAGAGAACTTTTATTTCCTGATCTTTACAATAATATTCTGGTTTATGCATGGTCAGTTCTTGCATCCTGAAGTATTATTTCTTAGCAATCCATTTCTATACACTGTCTCAAGCAAAAAAAAAATACAAAAAAATTACCAAAAAATTACCAAAAAAATATAAAAAAATTACAAAAGCACTACAAAAATTACCAAAAAAATTTCAAAAAATATTATCTCTTATTGAACAATATATTGTGAACCTGGTTCCCCAGGTGGCTCTGAATGAAAGTAATCACCGAATGTAGTCACAATTATAAAAAAGCAAGTCAGCCGAATTTGGAAGGAATATTCATAATAGATATCTCATCCACTACTGGCTGCTAAAAAATAAACCATTTTTTGGTTTTTAATTTTTGTTTACTATAATTATAAGCAATAAATGCTTTTCTGTCATGTATCTCAAAGCAAAATTCATGTAATATGTTCTAAATATACATCAATTACCGGATGTGATTGTAGCAGAATGTTGCTGTGTAGGTGCATTCATTAAACCCATTTAAATTTTTGGATTATTACAGTTGATATTCAATACAATGCACAGTGGACATTTTTTAATATTATTATTATAAGGTCATTTACCTTGACGTGACTATGTCCCAGACAAACCATAAATTTACCAATAAAATAAAAGGTAAATTCACTAAATATTCAGAGGCTGCCATTAAAGACTGACAATTTAAAGTAATTTAGGTCTTCCAAGCCTAAATTTCTGTCATTGACAAATTATAGAATAGAAATTATAACTCCTAAAGTTACCATGTTTATAATTATGCTAATTTATTACAGTGACCTTCTTCCCCATGATAAAAAAGGAAAAAAAGAAAAAAAAAAAGGCAAATCAATTCCCAAGGAAAATATCATGTGCTAAGTATAGCCACTACCCGCTTCTGCCTTTATTACAGATATCTGAACACACCTATTTCTATGGTTTAGGCATTTTTAATATTTACATTTTGAGAGACCCAGAGGAAAAACATATGCAGATTTTGCCAGTAGCTTTGCTGGATTTTGGCTAGGCTTTTTTACTAGTCAAATGTACTACAGACTTGCAGAATCTGTACGGTAGCTTTCTAGAAAATCAAGCCAAAAGTGGTCTGAAATCTTTAGTTCTGGCCATCTGCTAGAAGCATCTGGTAGCTGGGTACATGCACCCACATCCAGAACGTGACTGCTCTCTTGCCAAGTATGTGCCTAGGTAACTGCCAATATGTGCTTCTCCACTGCTAACATGACAACTGTCAAAAGGAAGCTGAACATGTACGAATAAATCTAAATTAAACTAACATATTACTTTCCTAAGTTACAGCCATCATTTTTGTACATAATTGCTCAATAATGGCAATGATAAATAAGTCACACAGTGAAATCTGTCGAAGGCTAAGATCTACAACAAGGATACCAAGGATCTCAGTATTTTGAAGAGTTATGGTAACATTTTAGTCTGTTTTCTCTGACAACTAGAAAATATATATGTAATACTCGCAATGTGATACATCTCTATATAAAAACATCAGAATTATACATGCAATATCTGATTGAGGAAGAAGAAATAAAATTAAAATCAGTTCAGGTTCTTTTTAATTGTTTTTTCTTGATCCAAGTAAATAAAATTATGCATAGTTTAATGGACAAGCATTGAATATATTGCAAGAGGATTTGTAAAGCCATATTACAAATTAGAACATTTGTAAAGCCATATTAAAAATCTCATGTAAATGTAGATGATCATAATGTTTTTTCTGACCCTACCTGTATTTGTAGATTAAAGTCACCTCAAATTGCAAATGACAAGTTAAAATACAAATGGTAAAAAATGTGTGGCTCTCATTGAAATTCATTCTCGTCATATAAATATAATTTTCTAAAACCTCCACTCACCAAAAAAAAATTATTTTGTGCACTTTAAATTAAGAGAAGTAAAAAAATAGGTGTTAACTGTAATTACTGAAATGATTAATTCCTTTGTGAGATCAAAGTAACTTTTCATCACCTTTTGCTGTGACATTTGTGGAAACAAGAGACATATTCAATGGCTAGGTAGGGTATGATTAAAAGTTAAAAGCACATGAGAGACAGAACAATAGAAGGAAAATCTAAAATTAAAGACTAGAAAAGTAATGCAGGATCGTGATAGTAAACTAGTAGACTACTGCTAAAGGAGAAGAATAAAACCAAGGATATTCAGAAATTGCCACACTGACTTTTTTCTCTTATCCATCTGTATTATCAGTTGTTCCTTATCTTGCATTTCATTTTTAAGCTCCATGGAGTAAAGATCAGGGTTTTGTTTAGCAGCAAGTGAACACACAAGGTGATGGTCCTGATCCACTGCTTTAGCTCCAATGTAAAATGATGGTGCCAACACCATATTAACAATGGTAACAAAAATACAATTTCTATTAAGCTTTTTGAATTGGATTGACAAACATCTTACTGTACACACAGGTACTCCCAAAGTTGTCTGCCATCCCATGGTCAGTGATAGTAATCCCATTTAAAACAGGCTAGTAAACATACTAATATTTTTCTATCCTCCGTTTTTAAAAAATATTTTAGTGAATTTTAATTTATATCCATTGAAAAGTTATTCTAGAATGGCATATACAATAAATTAATATATATACCTATTCCTTTGGATTTCATTTAACCTTCTGCTTTCATCACATCTACTTTGAATACTGTGTTTTCTAAGCTGTAAGATTCAATATATTGCAATATTTTTCAAAATACCGGAATGTAATTTTTGATTGATACAGGAATGAGAACTATAGCAAGATCTGAATGAATTGTGTGTGGTGATAATTCCTCTTATATCTGCTAAACTCCACTAAGAGACTATAAACAAGAACAATGAATAGGAAGCCAGACTCAATTAGTGAGAGACAAAGGTTAAAGCTCATGTAAATGTAGCTGTTCATAATGTTTTTCTGACCCTATCAGTATTTGTAGATTAAAGTCACCTCAAATCATGATATTAAAAAAAAAAAATCATTATTTACAAAACCTTGTCATTCTTGTAACGGTCTAAGGTATGAGAACATGTCCTATTACACAGGCATACTAAACATTCCAAGACTGTGGCTTTCCCTCAAGCAAATTTATTCCACTTAAGGAGAAAAATTAAAAGGAGTTGTAACAAGTTCATAAAATAAATATAAACAGATACGCTGAAATAGTTATTCAGACAGTTCCAATTGCTTCTAGGGTTGAATGCCAGCTTTACCATTTCTTTTACATCTTGCATGTAATGCTCTTCAGGGCCAGTCTGAAGTTCTAAAAATCAAACATTAGAAAAAAAGTAAAAAGGGTTTCTAAAATTAGTCAAGGTCCCTACCCAAATTTTTCACAAATGCCCAGATATTTCAGGTACTCACTTTTGAGATTTTCAACTTAAGACATTTGGCACTCTCAAGAACACCTCAGAAACACAAAATTTCTAGAAAATCCTTATTTGTCTTTCAATGTGAGGCTATATCTTAGCTACACGTAGGAATATAAAATATTAAGAGCATATTACAGTGAGCATATTCGCTTTTGTAAAGAGAAACAGAATGAAACACCAGAGAGTGCTCCAGAGAGTGGAATGAAAGCAAGGCCGCACAGGCTAGCAGAAATGTTTTCCATTTTTACACTGCCTATATAATTTTCAGGAATCCTCTCAGATCAGCTAGTATAGCTTACTTCCATAAATATCATTTCAACACAATCTGTTATGAAAATCTATTATACCTACAATACTAACTTTTTGTGCCTTAATGAAATATGTCAAATATTTAAGATGTTGCATCTTTTTATTAATTGTAGTGTAATAAGAAAATCCCCAAGGAAGCATTTTTTGTTTGTTTTGGCCATGAAACAAACAAAGAAAAAAAGCTTTATAAAATCATCAGAAAGCTATTAAATGTTCAAACTTCAGTCTATATATATTCATAACCAACATTTAGAAAACCAAAAAAACCTCTGTGTGCCATAACTAAAACCAAGTAAGTTATGGAATGTCTCACACCCAACTTTTGGTTAGTGACATTTCCAGATTTCTATCCATAGAACTGCTCAAAGTGGTTATAATGACAAGAACTGAGAAGTGCTCTCTGAGTTGATGTGTTTGAAAGGTAGCTTTGTATGAACAGCTGTGTTTTCAAAATGCTTGCCACCCCTAAATTGGTCCTTGTGAAGTGCACTGTTTGCCTTATTGCCAGCAGGGCACATTGCACTGTAACTGCTGCATTTTTAGGTTTTATCACTGTCTCTCTAACTGCTGAAGTGGAAAAGAATGATTGCCAAAATCTGACGTGTTTCTTTTCCTTTCTGCTCACTCTGACTCGGTTCTTAGCTGTCTGTTGCTCCAGTGATGACAAATGTAGCTCCGTTTATTCATTCACTGAATGTCTTTTCCAGCTCAAATAACAGTGATACCCTCTTGTAAATCAAGTCTCCAGCTGTCAATAGCGGTAAATCAGAGAAACCTAATTAAGACATAATCATTGTTTCCACAAGAAATAATTAGACTGCAAAAAGTCACACACATCAAAGTACATTTTTCTAAAAGCAAGAGATAATACCTTAAAAGGAAGAGACACACATGTTTAATAAGACACCAAGTAGGGACGGCAACAGGGATGGACATCCAGAAAAAAACGGATAATCTGTTCACATAGATTTAAGCAGTTTTAGTACATAAGTTCTAGTGCACAAAACAATAACAAAAATCCTGAAGCACTAATGAGGAATACTAATTTGTTAGATATAAAATATTTAGCCTTTTTATTTGCAGACATTAGGAGCAAACCGTACTATTTTATCTGGATGAGGAAATACAAGTACAATCAGAGTACCCACAAAGATTTATAAGTGCAGCTGGGTAAAGAATTACATCAAAGACTCCAAAACTATGATGCACAGTTCTTCTTGCTGCTTGTGTGGAAACATCCATCCTGCACCTCAGCTTACTGGTGGTAATCTGCTGTGGAGCCTTACCTGTACAAGCTTCTCTACTCTGAGAAAGTCCTAAGAATAGTACAAGATTTAAGAATTGCTTAGAACATCACATCAATAATCTTGAGAGGTCACCAAAATCCACTAACTAAGAGTTAATGCTGACATACTTGCATTATTTGAAAAAATTTGTTTTTTAAAACAAGGAAGAAAATGAATTCTTGGCACAGAAACTTTTATGTGTAAACCTCAGTTACTTTAAACACTACTCAAAGAAACAGAAAAATAACTTTCAGGTTCTCTGTGCCTTCTTATAAAACTGGACATTCAAATTACTGAACTTTCACATAAAACTCTAGATGGTACAAAGCACTCAACTTTAAAGCACCAGAACACATTAAAAAAAACTCTGAAAATCACTGCTAATAAGAGCACTTACATTCAATTTTATTCAGTATTTACTATTACTAGTACATTAATGAAGAAAAGGAATCAATGCGTTCCAGAAGTTGAAAGTAACATGAAGTTAAATGCTTTTTTTTCCAATACAAACACTTATCTCTGTGACACCAGATTCTTCAAGGAAACTGAACTTCAGATACAGTTTATGCTGCTGAGTGCAATTTATATGAGGTTATTTTGTTACAGTGAATGACAGCTCACTTTTCACTTCAAAATGACTTGAAGGCATCTTGAGGTTGGAAATTAGTTACGTACATACAGACACACTCACATAATCACTGCAACCAGTTAAGCAGTTATACTGCTTAACTTGATTCTGGGCTTTGATCACTGGGAATCACTGTAAGTTTTCCAGTGGGACTGGAAAACTTACACCAGCAATCCATTTTTTCTTCTATTGTTAGTCAAGATGCATATTGGAGTTACATTATAATATTGCTATAAACAAAAGACCAAAAAAAATTTTGCCACTCCAAGCATTATATACAATTTTTGCTGTTGTAATGTATCACTTTTTTATGTACTCTGTCATGTGAAGAGTAATACTGTCATAGGATTTAGTTTCAGGTTGTCCTGACAGAAGCAGGTGATCCTTTGGGTCCCTTCCAACTTGACACATCCTATTCTATGATTGTATGATGTCATAAACCACCATGGATGCCCATTCTAATAGAAACATTATTTTATACCACACCTTGAATGACAGTTAAAAACAAATAATTTTTTATATAAAAAGTACACAGATATGCCACTATTTAAACAAAAAAATCTTTTTCCATTGAAACAGTGTATTTTGGAATGATGGCTGCAGGCTGGAAGTGTCAAAATTATTCTACAATCTGTTTTTCAAGCCACTCAGCCTCAGTGAATATTTTACACAAGACAGAAGCACTTTAACCAAAGAAATAAGAAAGATTTATGCTAGAACACCATATGAGCTTGAGCTGGTGACTTATTACCTAAAGCATTCACCAGAAAGAGAAAGGACATCAGATTAAATCATAACGAAGCAGAATTTCAACCTGGATCTCAGCTCTTCTTTTTTCTGCTGCCTTTTGCAGAAACCCTATCTGATATATACGATGTGGAAATATCCACTGGTGTCCTTACTTTTGGTTTGAGAATCCCACAGAAACTAGAATATAAAATCAGGTGTATAAATGCAAATACAGGAGCATGTTGGCTCAAAAGTATACAAAAATATAGTTTATGTACTTTAAATGGTACAGCATCTCCGGTGTCTGGGACACCCATGAAAACTCCATGTTGATCCATATTTTATGTTTCATAGTGACCAATAGCAAATTTCCAGGGAGGGACAGAAAATCAGGTCAGCTGTATTGCTATGCTTCCCCAGAATGCTTTCACAAGTATCTCTACTGAGCAGAAGTCCCTGAGCATCACATTGGGATCAAAAGGCTGAGATAAGACATCTGCAGTAGTAGTCTTTTGAATCTCGAATAATTTACAATTCAGGTAAGATTTTCAATGATCTTTCAATCATTTGAAGCATACATTTTGTATTTTTCATGCTAGAAACACATTTTTAATATATAATCCAATTGAAAATAAAATAGTCAGCACAAAATGTGCTTCGAGAATATGTAGGAAGAACATGACCAAAAAATTCTCCGCCACGTGGCCATCCTCTTTTCCCCTTACACAGGAAATTACATCTATGCATTTGGCATACAAGGATTTCTACTAAGATTTTATTAAACAGTATTCCACTTAGGTGTATCACCTTGCCTCCTGGTGGCAAAATTAAGAGCAAGTTGCAGGCATTAACTTTTCAACACAAACCTTTATTTTTCTGCAAGCCTCAAGTTCATCTCATTTCCCAGAACAAAGGAACAGATTATATTTTTACTATTTCAGTAAGTATGTCTTAGTATTTTAGTATAAACTGGGCGATGTGCATAAAAACATACTATTGATCCTCAAAACAGCAGAATGTTTTCTGTATGTTTATCTCACACATTGTCTGTTCACTCTATTAATAAACTTACATGTTGAAATAAAATATTAAATGTCCTTAAATGCACATAACACAAAGAACCACCTCAAAGACTTGCCAAATGTACTTCAAGTTGCCCCAATGCTCATATTACTTTACACAGTCCAACACCTTTCCCCTACACTGTTATGGAATGCATGGGTGGTCACTATGCCAAATCCTCCTGGGCCTGGAAAGGACACATAAATCCAAGCTTGACACTTAACTTTTGCAATTCTGTCTATCTATACCAGCAACCCCTTCAAAGTTATTTATCAATGTCAATTAAGCATTGATCTTAAGGTTTGTAAACAATGTCAATGTGAATTTTAGCACTAAAGGCAGGGGAAGAAAGGGCATAAATGTATATTGCACAACAGTCTTCAGAAACAAAGTCTGCGTGAAGTGTAAAGTCTATATTCTGAAATAAATTAAGCAGTGAATGTGTACTGCTTTATATAAGAAAACACAGAAGCTTTTGTATTACATGCATTGGAACAAAACGTACACTAAAAGTTAAATTTGTTTTACTCCACAAAAAGAAAGTACATAGCAAAAATCTGG
Organism: Molothrus ater; assembly: GCF_012460135.2. Taxonomy (NCBI): domain Eukaryota; kingdom Metazoa; phylum Chordata; class Aves; order Passeriformes; family Icteridae; genus Molothrus; species Molothrus ater. The sequence continues at coordinate 27,153,726 of NC_050482.2, read as the reverse complement.
AAAGCACACATTTGATGCCACAAGTGGCATTGATGCCACAAGGTTTCAGTCCTTACTATCATTTGGAACCTGAGGACAATCTACAGACTTCAGATTCTTGCAGAGCTACAGGGAAAAGAAGCAATCGCTAGTGTAATTTTTTCTTCCCTTATCACTCTGAAGACACTTTTTTGCTAATACTCCTTGCAATTGAGGTTATTCAAGTCAAAATAAGAAAGTCAGTGATTAACCTGAATTTGCCACAAATGACAAGCTATTAATTATAGAGTACATATTTCCTTCTAAATAACACTTTAAAGAAAAGAAAAAAAGTTTTCTTTCTAGACAGCAGCTACAAAAAGTATTAAAAATTATAAAACCTGTGGATTTTCAGTTTCATATATTTCTGCATAAATATCTCACAGGCTTGCCTAAGAATGTCATTAGGAATAAGCATTAATCTAACCATTCTATTTCCCTTCCATTATAGATAAATTACATTCTTTATAGTTACAAACTTTATGTAAAAAAGTTAAGTATTCATGCTCTGTAGGATTTTTCTGTGTTTACATTTTCAAAGCCAACAGAAATTAGTCTATCTCTTCTAGAGATAACTGAAAGAGAAAAGAGAATATTTTAAAGGAGGATAAAATATGTAGCAAAAATCACACTGATATGTTTTACTTTGTACTCTGTGGATCTTCAGGTTTCTGTAGAACAATACTCCCCTGGCTGTATAACAAGCTAAAAGTCTAAAGACATATTACTATATTAACTTAATTTATGCTATCTGGATACCACTATAATACTCCAGACACCACAATCATTTCCCTTTCTTACTTGCAATAATTAACAGTAGAGAGCAAAAGGTGGCTAAATTAATTTATAACTTTATAGCTTTTATACTAATTATTTCCTCTTCTTGTATTTTAGGTCATCTTGTCGTCCTGCAAACACTAATCAATCATGGGATTTGAAGTTAATACTACTAAATAAATGAATTGTTTAATCTCCTATGACCATCTATACATACTTCATCTTCACAAAGCTCATCAATTTTATGTCATCAAGGACAAAGTGACCTTCATTTCCACAAAATGCTTCTTACTACTGGACAAGTTGGTTACAAATTTATCACATCCTCAGGAAGGAAGTCCTTCACGATCGTCATTTGATAAATGCAAGATTGCGCTGTATTAATTGACCAGGTCATACTGAATTCTAAGACTATAATTGTGGAATACTAAAGGGTCTGTTACCTTCCTGAACATTTGGGCTAAGATGAAGGATCTGCAACTCAAAATTAATTTACTGCTTGGTCTAGTTACCACTGCTCTACTACAAGCCACAGGAAGAAAAGCAGACTGCCCGGAGTCATGTATATGTGAAATCAGACCATGGTTCACCCCCAGGTCCGTCTACATGGAAGCTCCAACAGTGGACTGTAATGATTTAGGCCTTTTTCATTTTCCAGCCATACTGCCTGCTGACACACAAGTTCTACTTCTACAAACTAATAATATTGCAAAAATTGAACGCTCAGTAGACTTCCCAGTGAATTTAACTGGTCTAGATTTATCTCAGAACAATTTATCCTCAGTGACCAGTATTAATCTTAGAAAGATACCACAGTTACTGTCAGTGTACCTTGAAGAAAACAAACTTACTGAGCTCCCTGAAGAATGTCTCTCTGGACTCAACAATTTACAAGAGCTTTATATTAATCATAATCTGCTTTCTGTGATTGCACCAGGAGCTTTCATAGGCCTCAATAATCTTCTCAGACTTCATCTCAATTCAAATGGTCTGCAAGTGATCAACAGAAAGTGGTTTGAAGCTACTCCTAATCTTGAAATTCTCATGATTGGAGAAAATCCAATAATCAGAATTGAAGACATGAACTTCAAGCCTCTTAGCAATCTGCGCAGCCTAGTTTTAGCAGGTATAAATCTCACTGAAATACCAGATAATGCTTTGGCTGGCCTTGACAACTTAGAAAGCATTTCCTTTTATGACAACAGATTTGTTAGAGTGCCCCACATTGCTCTTCAAAAGGCTACAAATCTTAAATTTCTGGATCTAAATAAGAATCCCATTAACAGAATACGACGAGGAGATTTTAGCAATATGTTGCACCTAAAAGAGTTAGGAATTAATAACATGCCTGAACTGATTTCTATAGATAGTCTTGCTGTTGACAATTTGCCAGATTTAAGAAAAATAGAAGCAACCAATAACCCCAGATTATCATACATTCACCCCAATGCATTCTACAGACTTCCCAAGCTGGAATCGCTGATGCTCAACAGCAACGCGCTGAGCGCGCTGTACCGCAGTACAGTGGAATCCCTGCCTAACCTCAAAGAAGTCAGCATCCACAGCAATCCCATTAGGTGTGACTGTGTCATCCGCTGGATTAACATGAACAAAACAAACATTCGGTTCATGGAGCCAGAGTCCCTGTTTTGTGTAGACCCTCCTGAATTCCAAGGTCAGAATGTGAGACAGGTACACTTTCGGGAAATGATGGAAATCTGTCTTCCTCTGATAGCTCCTGAAAGTTTTCCCTCTACATTGGATTTAAAAGCTGGCAGCCATATTTCTTTGCATTGCAGAGCAACAGCAGAACCAGAACCTGAAATCTACTGGATAACACCATCAGGACACAAACTTTTGCCTAATACTATCTCTGATAAATACTACATTCATTCCGAAGGAACATTAGACATAAGTGATGTAACACAAAGAGAGAGTGGCTTATACACGTGTATAGCAACAAATTTAGTTGGAGCAGACCTAAAGTCAGTCATGATTAAAGTGGACGGCTCTTTCCCTCAGGAACACAATGGATCTGTAAATATTAAAATAAAAGACATAAAATCTAATTCTGTTTTGGTTTCATGGAAAGCAAGTTCTAAAATTCTGAAGTCCAGTGTCAGATGGACAGCCTTTCCGAAAGCTGAAGACTCCCGGGCTGCACAGAGTGCTCGAATACCATCCGATATAAAGGTATATAATCTTACACATCTAAATCCATCAACTGAATACAAAATTTGTATAGACATTCCCACTATCTATTCTCAGAATAGGAAACAATGCGTCAATGTAACCACAAAAGGACTGGACTTAGAAGTGAAAGGCTATGAAAAGAACAACATAATAGGATTCCTTGCCGGCCTTGGTGCTCTTTTGGGAATCATATCTGTGATATATCTCTACAGCTGCATCTCTCAAGATATGAACTGTGGCATTGGACACAGCTATCTAAGGAATTACCTGAAGAAACAATCCTTTTCACTCAATGAGCTTTATCCTCCTCTAATCACTCTTTGGGACATGGGCAAAGAAAAAAGCACAGCAATGGAAGTAAAAGCAACTGTAATAGGTGTACCAACAAATATGTCATAAATATGTCAGTATATCACTTACTTTCTGAAATAAAAAGCACATGACTGTATTTGTGCTGAATAAAAAGGCAACAAGAAAAACATATTTCTCTTAGGAACTAGATGGCCGGACTTTGTTGCTGCCAACAAATGGAATATATATGATTCAGTATGAGAGAAGAATTTTAATTAACTGGCTTCTAAGGGTATTCTACCAACCAAATAAAATTAACTTCATGTTCTAGAACTTTCATGGGACTTTTAAGTCTGGAATACAGTGGAAGTAGCCAAGAACATTTTCTGTATTTTTTTTAAATTATTATATAAAAGTAGTGGAACTGAGCAATACCTCCTCCTGTGCTGTATTACACAAAATAGCCACGAGTTTTTGCAGTGAACAGATATACTAGGATTGACATATGGTGTAATGAAATGGACAAATTCTGTAGAGTAGACACAGTGAGTATGTGAATTTTTTTTAATGAGAAAATACATTTTTGATTAAAATCAAAATACTTATTGTCCTGTTTGTTTCTAAAGAAAACACCTCACCTTTCTGGGAGTTCTTGTCTGAAAATAACAAACACAACCCAAAGTCTGATAAAATATCTCTTTACATATTCTCCTCTCTCCTGAAAATGCTAATCTGAGCACAAATGATATTTTTGCTGATTTTAGGCTGTACAATGTTTCTAACAGAAATGTAAATTTAGTGATAGTTTTTTATCAAATTTTATTTACTCTACGAGCATTATAAAGGCAAAAGGGATGTTGGAGATGAGGTCACTAAAACCCACTTAAATTGTATTTCAGCATGGATATTGGTTAATGAATAGTTCTTTGATCCTTTTATTTTATACACTTTTATGTATCTGTGTGAAATACTTCTGTTCTCTTTGTGAGCCTGCAGATCTTTATTTCATTATATCTGTATTACATAATTTTATTACTAGACAAAAGTAGTCTCTTCTAGAATACATGGCAATGCTTTCCATGGTAGTACTGTGAACCACCATCCAGATAAACATAACATTGATCTCTTCACAGAAACATCTCCATGGTATTAGCCATTTTCCATGACCAAAGACATTCTTTATGTCAAAATCCCCATACAAGCAACAGATGAGCAGTGGAATTCTTGTGTAGCTGTATATTAGAATGGACAGCTATTCCTTCTACAGATATCCTACATAGGCCTGAAGTCCCTAGGAAGTAATAAATCCACCTTGTAGCTTTAACAGCATAATGTGTATTAACTTGAATTTTTGCACAAACATGCAGGAAAAAAAAAGGAACAGCAGTTAACAGCAGTTTTGTCAGCAAAGTAAAAGCTTTTAAAAGTCATAGAAATAACTCAGTTGTGTTGAAGTATGCTTTTTCATAATCTCATTTATACAAAGGTGATTTTTTTCTACACAAGGCATAGGGCTAAAATTTTCATGTATTTCATTAATTGGGATGTTCACTCTCTTAATGGAGGAAGAAATTGATAAGGAATTATATTTAATTCCCTCAGAAACAGAAAAGTATTGTTACACACTTGTGTTTCCATTTATTTCATAGTTTTCTCTAAGGAATGCATTAAAATGCTTTAATGCATTAAAAGCCGTAGTTACTGGTTATTCAAACCAGAAGAGTAGAAATAGATTAATTTTTCTTTGGCATTTGACAGCAAACCTCATTCTGAAATGTACCACTAATAAAAGAGAGAAGGCAAACATAAGTATTTAAAATATCTGGCTAGGAAATACCCACAATATAATACTGAGAAAAAAATTAATTTATATTATTTTTTTCTATCAGTTACTAGACTGAAAGATAATGTTTTATTAATAAAAAGATAAAGCATTTACTTTTTGGTAAAAAAATCTGCTGCCATTTTAAAAAATAAATTGCAATATTTCATCAGCTAAAAAAGTCAAATGCTATCTTACATAGGAACATTTCAGTTTCTAGTTTAGCTAAAATGCTGTGAAATCATAACTCCAAAAAGTACCCATAAAACCAAGATAAGAGATTGGAGAAAAATATGTTGATTTATATCATAAAAGGAAATTTCCACTTCCAAAATTCTCTAATAATCTTATTCTGCTTGTGTATCTCGAAGTAATGACCTTAAGATAACTTAAAATAGAAATTGGGATTCTTCCCTTTAATGTTGTGCTGACCAGTAAGACACAACGATCAACAATAATCTTATAAGCTATCCTTTTTTAGCTGAAGCCAGAAGAGACTCTTCAGAAAAATGTTGCCATATAATACAGAAAATAAGTTCACATACCAGACCATCCTAGAAGAGTTGCGAGAAAAAAAAATTGAAAAGCAACACTGTGCCAGACATAAGGAAAAAAAATAATTCTTATATTGAACTGAATAGGGTGGATGTGTGGCACTGACAAAACAAGAAATTTTACATGGAATAAAGTATACAGTAAGTATGAAAAGTTCATTATTAAAACTTCAGAAGACATTTTGAAGGAAATAGCTAAATGGAATAGAGGAGACAGCCATTGAACACAACCCAAAAAAGCCAAAAAGACTGAAAGTTCATCTCATGCTAAAGATTTGAAAACATACTTTAAAAAATAATAACAATTGCATGCAGCTTTTGTAGAAGTTAGAAAACAGATGACTAGAAACATATCCAGAGTAAAAAAAAAATCTGGTATTACCTGCTAGGTAGGAAAAAAACCAGACATCTTTCTGAAATACAGGTTGACCTTCCAAACTAGTGTTTTGGTAGGTCAGTTGACTGAGGTTCTAAATGTGTAATTTGAATAGGTTTTCCTTTAATACCATTGGAAATAATTGGAACCAATTTTCTCAGGAAAAGACTACATAGATACTCAGGGAAAATGCTAAACAGCAACAGCAAAAAAGAGAAGGATTATCAAAACAAGAGAAGGATAATCTAAACACTCAGGAAACACAAAATCAAGACAGAGAACAAAAATGAAGATAGATGACAAAGTTTGTGAAAATTAAAGGAAAAAAACCACCAAACTTCATTTCTGCATAGGACAACTATATAAGTTAGATATCTAACAAGAGAATTGAATTACTCATTTATATGGATAAATTCAATATATTACTGAAACTTGGCAAGCTTTGCATGATTGGAATGTTAAAATACACAATCATAACCTGTCTAGTCAGAACTGTGCTTTGAAACTGAGACTTGAGCTATTCACTTCACCTTCAATAAAAATTCTAAAGGAGTTATGTCTTCAATGTTTCCATTATAGGGCAGTGTGAAAAGAAGTACCAAACTATATTCTGTCCATGTTTAGCTGCACCTCAGTATTCTGAGACAAAATGTACAAGCAGCCTTTGTAAATAACATAGGCATACAGTGAAACTAGTAATGAATAATGAAAACAGACCCTATGGTGTGCAACTGACTATAGTTATATTATTTTTTGGGCTACATTAAGTAGTATTTCATTTCTACAGCTGGGGTGACCAAAAAGAGATAGAAGGCTAAACCAATTGGACATCATGTTTAAAAGACTTGTTCTTTGAACAATCAAGAAAAACTTTAAATAAACATGTTGTACATCTACCTACTCAACTACAATATTCTCAGAGAGATAAAGCTGCAGATACATTGAAGTACCTTCAAAGCAACCAAATCTTTTATTAAGTCATTCCTTCCTTCCTTCAGAAAAAGCTGAAAACTACAAATTAAATTCCTCTTTCAGCTAAAAAAAAACCTTTTTACAAATGTCTCTCACTTATCTTTCGATCTCTCAGCTTCAATTATTTTTAAACCCTTTTTCCCATAGCCCTTTTCTTTGCCTTGATACAAATTCTCTGTTCCCTTCTATGCTCCCTGTGGGTTCTTTGCTTATTTCCTGCTACTATTGTTGCCAGACTGTCACATCATTTCCAACATTTCCCAGTAAGGACAGATGTTATCTGAGTTCCTAAAAAAAATTATCAGTGAAACATAATACTTGGAGGCAAAATATTTGAATAGATAAATACAATTATTAAAAAAAGAGCTGGCATTTTTTGAGAAAAACCTAGTTGTAAAGCTGATCAGGTAACGAAATTAGGTGTCTCTCAAGGAAACAAAAAGCAGAAATAATATAACAACATTCCAATGAAAATAATAATATGGGAGTTAGATAAAGCTGGAAGGGCATGTAATTTGGGCAGATGGCCTGTTCCTGATGCTAAAATAGCTGATGTTCTTTTTAACATTACAATTTAGATAAGTAGAAAACAACCCCATCTGCCTCACCCTTATGTACACATTGTTTGTTATCTACGTTAATGACAATTTCACACTGTTCTCCAAACAGCCATAATGCTTTTATCAGAAAAGTACATCAAAATCAGTGCTGGTGTCTTCATCTATACACATTTCTTACAGAGCAGACCTAGACTCTATAAAGAAAGCCTTTCAGCATTCATATGCTACACTTTACAGGTCAAAGAGTTTACAGTTTTGTCATTTAGCAAGTGAGCACAACTCAGAGTCCATCAGATGGCTGTTGAGAATAACTTTTGAGGGCAGAATCTTGTCATACATTCTTATTTTTTTCTATGAAATTTTACTATGTGCTGTTAATGTCTATAACTTCTTTTTGGTTTTGTCTCTAGTGTGAATGTCAGCTAAACTTAAAAACATACAGCTGAATACTTTACAATACCAGAGAAAGTCAGTTACTGTCTGAAGTCTACTAAAGACAGCTAAAACACACCTTAGGCATAATGGTGGAATGATTTCATAGGACACAGAAACTGGTTATGGAAATCATCTATTCCTAAATATCCAACACTTAAATGGAATATAAAGTGGCTAAAAATAAAGTCAGAATTATCACTTTCAATTAAATGCAAAGTGCCCAATAACCATGCCAAATAAAAAACCTGAACCATTTAGAGTTAGTCTCACTATAGTAAAGCAACAAACATAATTAAATTAGAAGTAATCAGCTATGTTTTTCTCTATGTACCAGGTAATAAAAGGATTAAGTTAAATTGTTACTATTAATTATAGTCTCTTAATCTTACCTTACAATTAATATAAAACGGGATGTTAAATTCTCACATAATTTATTTCATATATGCTCTGAAGGTATTCATGATAAGTGTATGCCCATTTTTAGCAAACTAAGTGCTATACTAAATATTCATGTGTTATACCACGTATTTCAAAATAAGAAATTATGCTTTCTACTAAAACACCCTCTTGCACAATTTAAACTACCAATACCTAAAACATACTGCATGTGCACACCACTACCTCAATTCCATTTATTCTGCAGGAATGTAAAAGGATTTCTTTACTCAAGCTAGGATGAACTGTACCCCCAGGACTTCCAGACTTTTCGTTTGACAAGTTCACAATAGCACAGACCAATGTCACAACACTTATAAATCTATCATGTCCAATTCAGCCTTTCAGGCTGTTGAAGTCCAATTTAAAATTACTTCCTTTTCTACCTTCCAAGAAATTCAACCTCTCTTGTGCCCTTCACATTTCATTCCTTCACTCAGCAATCATCTACTGTTTGCTTACACAATATTACACCAGCAGCAGCCCTGATTTGTAACCATTTTCTACTTCATTAATACTTCATATTTTTCCCAGCCTCCTATGAACTAGACTACTTCCAGAGTGTCCTACTTCCTACACTACTTCTAGAGTATTCTTCTCTATGACATTTGTTATCATTTTGTAATTACCAATGACATGGGAGGAAAAAATATCCCAAAAAACAACAATAAGAAAAAAGCTGAATTGCTCTATGGATTTGAAGGCAAATTTCAAGTGTAGCCAGAGGAAAAATGTAACCCTGAAAACTCTGCAGTCTATTCCCCAACCTTCTTCAGCAGCCAGCTCTGGTTTAATAGTATTATGCTGGCTAAAGCACCCTTTCTTCCCCTTAGGTCTTAGGAAAGCTGACTAAAATGGAGGATGTCAACTACAGGTAGAGTAATTTGAAGTTATTTGTAACTTTTGCCATATCTGGATTATTAAAAAAAAGAAAACAGAAAGAGAATAATCTTATTATTCATCCAGCCTCTTAAAAGCATACAACAATTTATAAGTATACACCAATAAACACATCACACCAAAGCACATACACCAAGGATTAAACACCTCTGCAATTAACTAAAGGTTTAGAACAAAAGAAATAGAAATGTATTGTCAAAGGGTTGTAAATCTTTTCTCTACTACGCTGAGAGGTAGGAAACTACCCATCAGTATTTCCTCATATATTGAAAGCATTTAGGTGTGTAATTTCCACTGAATTTAACAGATACTAGTCTCCAACCTGTTAAGGTAGTTTGGACATTACAAAGTATGCCCCTGGATGACCAAAAGCCTGGCCATATCAACCTGTCCACCTGACAGAGCCATCAAGAATTTTCATCTGCACAGCTCTACTAAAGACAGTATAAATGCAATATACATCATTCATTTAATTGAAAACATTACATATATTTTTAATTAAGACAAAATGGGAAAAGAATATTATATTATTTATTTTAAATGCTTAGAATAGAATATTTTGTGGAGAGCATCTGTTGTAGGATTAAATAGTTCAATATCCATCAAAGAAATTCTGGAGAGTGAAGAAAATTAAACACCAGCAAAGAAATTCTCTATATGTTCAGATATTATCTAGCTACAAACAAAATAATATGCCATACAATATATTCTAAATGACTGCATTTTAATATATCACAAACAATATATAGGTTTACCTCGGATTCTTACTCCTCTTGACCTAAAAGGTTTTCAAGGATCTACTCCTGCTATTTATCTCTAACTATAAATTTTATTCCTACTGAATTTCTTAGGCTTCAACTTGTCTTCTTCTTCCTTTTTTTCTTCTTCATTTGAAATTTTTTTGGCTTCAATTATCTTACACATCAAAATTGTCTGTTCTTGTATGTCATGCAACATTGTAATCCCACTATCAGCATTTCTTTTTTATCATTCTAGCAAACAACTCTACTTCTCTCTATGGTTTCTCTATAATGGAAAATTTATATTCCACCACCCTGGTTGTGCATAAATAATCTAAATGCTTCTTGCTGGAACATTTATATTAATATGACAAATTTTATGAATAATGTGATGACTTTATGGTTAGTAGGTGTTTACCTTAAACAAGAACATGAAAACTTTCTCAAAAATGTTTAGAAAATTGACAAAATATAAGAAAGAAAAAATACTTTAAAAATGGTACATTAGAAACCTTCATATGTTGCTAAAAAATAAAGTGCAGACAACATAAGTATTACAGTTAAAAGTGAGGGAAAATGAGAAACTTTAAATACTCAAAGGGAGATAAGTGAATGGCTAAAACCAATTGTAACATAGGATGGAAAAAATACTTTAGAATAAACCAGAAAAGAGCTGTAGAAATGCGGCCAAAGGGACCAAAACTGCTGAAAGAACAAGTTTGCAACATGATCAAATCAATAAATAAGAGAAAAAATAAGTTGAATGAACAAAGAAGCACTACAAGTAGGTTTAAAGACAGTGAAGGAGAAAAATAGGATGAACAAAAGGTATAAGAAAGAAAAGGAACAAGTGAAGGCACTGTGTCTAACAGCCCATCCTGGAAACACAATAGCAACAGACTCATAGTGTCATTTGGGAGGTTTCATTCAGAAGACAACTGAAAGCTGATAACCCTGCATTATTAAGCAAAATACTTTCATAAGGAAATCTCAAAGGGAAGGAGACATTTCTGCCTCTAATTAAGAGAGAGCTCAAGGTCCAGGGGCTGCTTAACAGTATCAATTATAATGTCGCTAATAACCAATTAAGGTTTGTGATTTTTCTAAATATTACCAGAACCAAAGCAATATCAAATATTGCTTTTAAGAAGCCTCAAAGTTCTTTAAAAATAATTAATTCTGATGGATTAACTACAAAATCCATTTAAAGGCAACAATGAAAGACACTAGAAGGTATTTCAGTTTGTTTTAAATGCTGTTGAAATCAAGTGTATTCCAGCAAAAACAAGCCAATCATAGTTACATAGAATAAAAGCTTGAAGAAAAATAAAAGGGAAGACCAAGAGCAGGGGGGAAAACAAAGATAAAAAAATCAATTAAATTAAGAGGAGAAAAGAGGGAATACAAGAATGATCCTGTTTAAAATTAAGTTATAAAAGTCAAGTTAATATATTTAAGTTACATACTAAAATAATGACTGATGCAAAAGAGTCGGTCAGAATACAGTAACAGAAACCTAGATTTTTAAAAATAATTTTTTAAGACTCCTTTTAAAACTCATAGCAAAGTAACTGAAAAATCAGTGAAATTGTGGAAGTAAGAGAGACTGAATAAGCAAACTAGGTGTCTGTATCTAAAACAGAGCTGATGTGCTGAATATCTGATGATATATTTACAAGTAAATCTGCCTCTCCAGTGCACTATGGAGAGATCTGAATTATGAAGTCCATACAGTGCTGTGAAGCCTTTCAAGGGTTTTCTAGCTCAGCTCCAAGTGCATAAGGAATTATTAGTTTGACAGAAAGGCACACTAATATCACTCCCATGTAGATTGTATACACAAAGGTGCTAAAATACATAGCACTAGCCATGGTAGTCTGGAGAACACCACTCCACACTCATAAGGGTAGAGGTCAATGATTTGTACTGGTTTGAGACCAGTTGGAAGTGGTCTTCCTCAGGGTTTTACTCTGGGATTTAACTTGCTTATTAATGACCTGAAGGAGGAGACAAAATCTTTATCAATCTGACAATACTAATTTGGAGAATGCAGTCAATACATTTAACCACTGCTGATGGCAGCCTAGGGCTGCTGTTTAGAGGAATCTAAAATGCTGGAGAATTAGGCCAACAGGCTGATGTGAAATTCAGCAAAGACACATGTAAAGTCCTGCACCTAGGGTGGACTGACACCTGAATGAGCACCAATCTGTCACTGCCCCACTGATAGCAGCTCTCCTGAAAATTAGCTGGAGCTCCTAAGCACAGCTGGCTAACAGGATACTGGGCTGTATTAACATGAAACAAATAGAAGACTGAGGAAAAGAATGCCCCTTCATTCAGCACTTGTTAGACTACCACTGTAATACTGTGTCTAATTTTGGATCCCTAATTGCCCAGCCCCATATGAGACATTGATCAACTGTAGCAAGCTTAGCAGGAGGTTCTCAAGATGTCAAGAGCCAGAGCTCTACTCCCAAGAAGAAATTCTGAGGCAGCTGGGCTTGTTCAGCCTGGGAAAAAAGAAGGTTTAAGACGAATGAGGAGCAACCGTCCCGTATCTAAGAGGCGGCTACTGAGAAGACAGAATCAGGCTCATTACTGAGGTGCACAGCAGGAAAATGAGTGACAACCACCAAAAACGGAAGTTGGAGGGAATGGGATTTAACTAAATGTAGGAAAAATAATTAATTATGAGGAAAAAAAAATCTTGGTAATAGGTTGCAGAGATACAGTACACAATTATAAGCAAAATTAACTGATTCACAATTGACCTGTTTTGAGCATGAGGTTGAATAGATGACTTATCTTCCAACCTGAATCATTGTGCAGAGTAACTTTATCCCAGAGACTATACATGCAATGTAACCTCTTCAGAGAAGCAAAAAAAAAAAAAAGATAGCTGAAATTACTCCAAAGTTTGTACAGGAATATCCTCTCAGTGTTTTTTAAAATTATTCCAAGAGTTCTTAAAGAGATGCAACAATTTCAGTAGGTGTTTAGGATTCTTAAATGTCCAGATTTTAAAATACATTCTTAATGCAGACAGCTATTTCCATACTCATTTAACATGTGGCCATACTTTATTTCAAATATATTTACTCTAATTTTTTGAACAAAATCCTTAGGAATTTCTTACATACCTTTTCTCATGCCCTACCATTTTCATTATGATGCTCTTTGACATATCTAAATGGCATGATTTTGCATAAACAGAGAGCAGCAGACGGTGAAACTGAATATATAAGTTTTTCCTTCTTTTTTTACCAACACAGACATGAGTAACCAGCTATAACTAGCATATATTTTTCTGAAATGTAGAAAATTTTGAATAAATCCATGAAAATGAGAAAAATATTCAAATTCACAAAGCCAAAAAATATTCAGAGTTGGATGAGACCCACAAGGATCACCAAGTCCAACTGAAATGAATGTTGCGTGCAGGAATTGAACCCATGACCTTACCATTTCAAGAACCATGCTCTAACCAACCAGCCTAATGTCTCATTCAAAAAAGCATGAAACTCATGAAACAGAAACTCTTTCCTCATGTACTGTCAATTATTAAATTTCATTTCTTTGGAGTATGGTTTTGTTCCATACCATCATATCATTTGTGGCTTTGCAACTATATCAGCCAATTCCCTCAGGACTCTGGGATGCATCTCATAAGGTCCTATAGACTTATGCACATTCAGGTTCTTCAGGTGGACATGGACCTGATCTTTACTTACAGAGGAGGGACTCCAGAAGCATGGGGAAGAGAGGCTGTTATTGAAGACAGAGGCAAAAAAGTTGTTGAGTACCTCAGCCTTCTCTTGCTCTGTTGTTACCAGTTTATCAGCATTTTTTTATCAGGGGGTTTACACCTTCTTGGACCTTCCTTTTCTGGTTAACATACCTGTAGGAACCCTTCCTGCTATTTTTTGTGTACCTTGTTCAGTTCCAGCTTTTCCTTGGCCTTCCTCATCCCATCCTTGCACAAACAACCTTCACCTCTGTGCTCTTCTTGGGTTACCTGTCCTTGTTTCCACTCCCTGTGGATTTGTTTCTTTGCCTTTAGTTTGACAAGCAGGTCCCTACTCAGCCATGCCAGTGTTTTGCCTTTCTTGCCCTATTTCATGCTCCTGGGCATTTCTACCTCTTTTGCTCTATGGAACATTTTCTTAAAGACCTGCCAGCTCTATCTGCCCCCTTGCCCCAGAGGTCAGACTACCAGGGGATCCTATTGACTATCTTCTTGAAGAGCTGGAAGTTTGCTTTCCTAAAGTTCAGGGGGCGAACAGTACTGTATACCTGATCCATATCCCTCAGGACTACAAATTGACTACTACATCAATGCATGATCATTGCCACTCAGGCTGCCTCCAACCTTCATGTCCCACTTAGCTTGTGTATGTTGGTGACCATCAGATCCAGGAACACATTCCCTCTGCTAGGGCTGTCTCTTATCTGGCTCAAAAAGTAATGTGGAACACATTGCCTGGACAAGTTCTGTATCGTCCATATTTGGAAGCAAATGAGGTGAAGTTGGATACTGCTTTGGGCAGCCTAATCTAGTGAAACCCTGACCACAGGGATTGAACTAGGAGACCCCTAAATACTCCTTCTGACTTGAACTACTTTATGATTCTAGGTAAGGAAAACATAAAGAAAAGGGTGGCCACTCACATGTAAGCCAGTGGCTGGTCAGTACACTTGCCTGGCACAATGTTGTACCTGACTACCTGACCACCACAAACTGTCTGTTTTGCTAAACTCTAGTCTCAACTATTTTCTGTGTAAGTATGCTGTCTAATGTGTGTGTGTGTGTGTGTGCAAAATCTACTACAGAACACCAGGCTGAACTGAAGCCTCTCTCTGTTGGATGAGACATTCCAGAAGGACTGCAGGTCTGGGGGAGCCATAGCTCTTACTGACAGTAACTGTAAGACACTGAGACACAATTCTGGATAGAATAATTTGTATAAAACCCATATGTTGCGAATGAGTCTGAATGTGAGCAGTAACAAACTCTAGCCCTCATCAGCTGGCTATCCATGCTGTTCATGTTTCTGGGCTTATGCTGGTGCTGACACAGAAACTGCTTTCCCTCTGTGTTATCAGTTAAGTGTGTGTACTGCATGGTGTGTGCTTCTGCCTGTGCAGGATGTATGCTTAGCCTTAACCACTGGCTGAACCCTGGCAGACAGAACCACAGCAACTTATTTATGGCATCAGGACAAGAGCCTCCATGAGTCCAACATGCACCAAAGTTGGTACTAGTAGACTAAAGAAAAAAATCCTGCCAGCAACATGAAGTCCATAGGATCCAGCATCTCTAACACAATTTCTAAGGTTATCCTATCAATAAAACCATTATAAGCAGCAATATCTGAGGTGATGACTGGTTTAATCCAACAATCACTATATATGTAAATAAGTGCTTTTCTAGTTTAAAAGTAGCTTCTAGTTAAAAATATTTCATTAGAGAACTTTCCTAAACTTATTCACATTTTTTCCCCTGTACAGCACAAAATAAACTCTCACCACAACATTGGATCTGATGTATGCTGACAAACACTTTGACTAGTTTTCTCTAGGACTTCAAACACTTCACCACTGAAATCATTTGCTTTTTGACCAGAGGCAAAAGAACTGCCTGTTACTAAAGTGAACAACCTGTGCTTCTACCGTTGAGATCCTAATAATCATTCAAATTGACAGCACCACCCAGGGTCAAAATGTCCTGAGGAACTAATTCAGGAGATCCATACCTTAATTAGCTTTTTTAAATAGCAGCTATTTTCATTTTACCTTCTGATATTAATATGCTCTTTCATTTGAAACTAATTAAACACATCAACTTCAGTTTGGCATCCTCCTCTCACAAAAAGCCAGTTTAGTAAGTTTGTTTGATTACTTCTGTAGCCTACACGTATATGTAGGCTACAGAAGTAATCAGATGTCATGATGCCCATGATCTTGACATCTTTTCCTAAAGCACTTGCCAAATTTTAAACAGTCACAGACAGTCTAAACTCTACCTTCATCTCTATTGCTGGTATTTTCTTAGCATCCCTCAGAAACTGAATGGAAAATATGAGAGGCAATGACTTAATTATATTTAAAGCATCTGTTTCTTAAAATCATGAGTCATATAGGTCTCCACTATTCCTTGTTCCTCAAACTAACAAATAAATCATGCTACAGTAGCAATAATTCCTTCCTTTTGTCAAATTGCTAATGATGGAAGAACTTATAATATTTAAGTCCATGTTTATTCAAAACTTTTGACTTGTGTATTCTCCTCCACAGAATCTACTTTTTAATTCCAAAATAAAGTATCAGATAGGTAAGTGACGAGGAAATCTCTCTCTTGCAGATTCAGGTTCTTCCTGGTCCGTACTAGTCAGACCAGTAAACTCAACTTATTTAATGTAATTTCATAGCTCTGAGCTGCCTAATCTAGTTGAAGATGGCCCTGCTCATTGCAGAGGGGTTAAACTAAATGTTCTTTAAATCTCCCTTCAAACCAAAACTCTTCTGAAATTCTTTTTTTTAACTCTATGAAGCCTTGAGACTTTGATATTATGTCAAAATAATAACTATAAAGAGTACTTATTAAATGTTTCCCATTTTTATTCCAGGAAATATCAAAGCTTTTCAAGATTTTTCATCGTTCTTAACAAATGATTTAAACACAGGAAGTCAAAATATTTGGTGATTTTTAAAAATTATTTTTCTATATACTTCACTCATACACTGATTTCACATTTCAACTAACTTGTAGGTACTGTTAATAGAACCTCTTCCCCAGTTAAGATAGTCTAGTGTCACTTTGAAAATATTTTCCTAATAAAACAGCCACTTTAAATTGAACTTTATATACAAATCTTAATTGCATATAGTGCAATGAATGGCCAAGTTTCTAACCCAGTTTCTGTAAAATCAATTGTTCACTGAATGACTGCTCATATCCACTCAGCATGAATTACTGCTTTATAAATTAGATGGATATTTTTCCCTTGTGTGCAACACAATATAGTGTATCTAGTTAAAAACAGGATGGAGAGATCCATATTTTCTACTGCTTATTCAAATTTTGTGTACTAGATGTGTCATTTCTTTAATTGCCTCAAGATGTTACACTGAACAGTTCTCCCAATTTTTATGAGCTACTAGTTAGCTCACACTTGTTTTTTTTCTTTTATTTAAAGCCAAAGGATTGATTCCTGATCATTTCATAGGAGAATGAGTCATTCCTATTCCCTCTACCCTACTTATTACATATGAAAAATTACACATGCATATTTCCTGTAGCATACATTATTGTTACTTACAATAAACAGTAACTACTGCAAACAATAGAACTCACAACTTTGATTCCCTCATTTAAAACAACAAAAATCAGCATCTAAATTATGCTTTAAGTTAATACATGTAAGGACATGTTCACACTTTTTAAATCTAGCAACCACTGACTTTAAGACTAGATACTAGAATAAAGTTTAGCACATATTTAGGCATGTAAATGCCTATAAACTCAGAACTAGAGTGCTGTGGTGGCCGCATCATTTGCTCCATCAACTTCTGTTCAGAGTAGAAATCAAGCACCACTATATTCAACATGAAATAGTCTAGTGTTCAAAAGATTCTGAGGATACAAATGCACAAGCAGCGTTATCGACGGAAAACCTTACTAAATAAATTTCTTATTCCTAAAAACCAGGAAATGGTACATTTCACACACACAAAAAAAAACTGATGTACTTTGGCTAAAAGTGTCTTATGAACTATATGCAGCTTGGAAAAGAACTTTGGGCAATATGCAAGTATTTATTCCACATGGATCACTACATTCAATATTAACACTGAAAAAATAATAGCTCTTAGATTTACAGTCAGGCTGCAATGCAACACTTTTTTTTCCCAAGATATTAATATCATAGCATGTCAGAAGATTTTTCTACAAGCAAGAGAAAAAGAGCAGAAAAGGTAAAAATGGCCATATTAGAAATCAAATATCTGTAATTACATTGAAGAATAGAGTTGGGTTTTTTTGCATTACAGAGTCTGAAAAGGTTAGTAACATGGCTTACAGTAATAACTGCTTTAATTACTAGCCTAAAATTGATGCCTCAAAAAGCCTTACACTCTATACCACCTACAAGGATGCTAAAAAAAAGAAATTAGCCTATGAAAACTATTTCACTGAAATTTCACTCCATAAAGGTATGAATTCAGTGGTATCACTTTAGCTATCAATATGCAAGCTAAGCAACACAGACACATTAAAAAAATGAAGAAGGAATTTCATGAAAATTTTTCAGACTATGAATCAAAATTAACTAATCCAGAGGAAGATATTACCTCAAAAAAGAATGAGACTCAAGCCCAGCAGTGTTTTACAAATCTCTCTCAATCTTTTCTCTCTTATTCTGATAAAGTGACATCCTACATAAGACAACAGAGGGAAAACTTCAAAAAACCCTGGTGTCCACTATTATCAAAATGACATAAAAAGATGGTAATACTTGGTTTTTATCTTGGGACTGGGTCTTAATTATCCCTCTGCATCTTTAGCTATGTTTAATTTATTTATATTCACAAAATGACTACTTTAGTGCGGAATGACTACATAAACACTACTCTTACCATTAAATCAAATTACTACCTTTTGTACAAGGAAAATTAATTTAATTTCTAGCTAATCAAACCAAAATCTTTCATTTTAAAACACTTTTTAAAAAGAAAAGCTACTGCTTAGTAGTTATATTAATAAACAGCACGTGCTAAACACCCCCATATTGACCACCTAGTATACATTTTATTTGTTCTTCCTTTCCTGTAAGGAATGGCATTTATGGTGCATTAAATGTATATTTATCAATTCCTCCTATGTATGGTTAAGCACACACAGACTCAGATACAACTTCAAATTGACCAGAGAGTCACACAGCAACAACATGTCTGCTAAAGGCCACTTATTTACAGCTGCCAGTGTATCTGCACCTGACAGAATTTGTCCTGGAACAGAAGGCAGGTAGAATAAGCAAATAAAGACAGTATTTTACATGTGAGTAATTCTCCTCAGTATCAGTGATGCCCTGTATTCCAGAAGTTAAGAACACATGTGAAAAGACAAACTTAATTAATTAACTATGGAGTGTAGAATTTTGTGGCTTTTGAATTTCTCAAAGTTGTCTTTCCTCTTGTGTTTCCAGAAGCAGCAACCAGCACAATTCCATTACCTTCTGTGTAACAATCATTATTTTTAACACTTCTCCAGAGAATATTTTTATTCATCTACTGACCAAATGAAATAGTTGGAGTTTTTTAATCTCTATTCTCAAGAAAATATCTCTCTGTATTCATCATTCTACCTGACTATATGGCAATAATAAATTTAATTAATTCACTTCGGAAGTCTTAGAGTAACTCAGCTTACTACTTCTTAATTCATCTGTTACTAATGAATTTTTACATTCCATTAGTCTGCCTATTCAGCTTGGCTGTTTTTCTGGAGTTCTTCCATCTTCCATGACACTTTCTCATTAAAATAATTTTATATCACATATAAATGTTTTCTCTTCTTCAATAGTGTCATTCCTACACAGCCCAAACATTATAATAAGTTATTAATTTACGTACTGAATTTCTATACTAACTAAAAGATCTCTCACCTTATTCATTCATTTATCTGATCTCTCCAGTCTAATCTTAGAATTACTATCCCAGTATATGAGTAACATCTGTACAAAACCAATAGCAATAAGGCAATTTTAATGAAGCCTGTCACATTTCCTTGGAATAATTAAGGTGTCACTTGATCTTGAGAAAGTCTTACTGTAGCAATGAGTATGGATTTTTTTTCTTAAATAATGTAAAAATTTAGATCTACTCTGACTCTTCTGAGATAAAATCTGCATTATTTATTTTATCTTCATTTGAATTGTTCTCATAATCTTCAAAATTTCATAATTTTATATATTTGAAATGTTTGTATTCGTACAATTTGTGCTGGTCTCCTAGCTGCACCTAGCAAAAGGCCAAATCTTGTTTTTCTGCTCCAACAACAACTGCAGTTATCCAAAGAACCTGTCTGTCCTTTTAACAAGGAAGTAGATTTAGAATATCAAAAGAAGAAAAGCTTATGAAAAAGAAACAAGAAATTTTGACAAAAACTATTCTGCAACAGTAACATGAAATTAGTGCCATAATTATAAACTAAGGCCATCACTACTGTTCTATTCTGTAACTCCTGGGCACAGCAATTTATAATACAAAATAAGATGCAGTATTGTCATACACCAGTGTCATGATTAGAGCAATAAATTTTAGAATTGTAATTTATTTATATTATCTCTTGTACTATATAGAACAGCTAAATGAGAAAAGGCATCTGATGAAGGAAATAAATCACAGGTGAAATTCTTGTGAGAAACAATCTGTTTCCATTAAGTATTTTATTACTAAGCAGACTGACCAACTGCAGATGCAAAAGGTGACCCCAGTTTACAGCTGTCCCATTTTGATTAAGCCAAAATATGCAAAAAAAACTTTCGGTATGCTACTAAATTTCAAGTCTTTAAGAAATTTTCTAGCCTAATTTCCTGCAAATTTTTCATGAATGACCTATTTTTCTTACGGGATTATGTATGGGTAAATTAACCTAAATACAATTAAATTCAACCACTAAAATGGATGCTGCATTAGAGAACAAAATCCATATTTTTTTAATATAAATTTACTGGAAATTAATCACAGGATAATTTTGATTTGCTTCTCCTGGCTTTCCCTAGAACAACTCTAAAAAAATTTATTAATTTATTGTATTACATGTCTTCTTTGAATTCTTTATGTCCATTTTTAAATTCTTCAGACTACCTTGGACCACCAATCATGGCACTTTTCTTTGTACCAGCCTACCAGCCACTTTCTATTGTACCAGCCTAAAAATTGATTCTTTAATATATATTGTTCTGAAGAAAACAATTGCAGACACAATAAACTGTCAGTCAGTCACAATACATTTTTATGCATATGGATATGAAACCTCTTTCTGTTTGAAAATACCAGAAAATTCAGAATTCAGTGTACACTTTTCCAAAGTATAATGCTAGTTGCCAATGTTTATAGAAAACAAAAAAGGATTTTTCTCCATGATGCTAAGAATTTAAAAATATTAGAAAGCATTGACTAACTTTTCAAAAGAGCAGAGGAAATATTTATTAATTTATTTATTTAGGTCATCAAGTGCTGCAAACTAACATGGGTATTTTTATAATGAATCTCACAACACTACCTTCATCAGTGATCTGGACAAAGGGATCAAGTGCACCCTCAGTGAGTTTGCAGGTGACACCAAGCTGTGTGGGTGTTGATCTGCTGGAGGGCAGGAAGGCCCTGCAGAGCGATCTGGACAGGCTGGATCGATGGGCCAAGGCCAATTGCATGAGGTTCAATAAGGAGAAGCGCTGGGTCCTGCCCCTGGGACATAACAACCCCATGCAACCCTACAGGCTGGGGGCAGATGGCTGGAAAGCTGCCCAATGGAAAAGGATCTTGGGAGTACTGTTGGACAGCCAGCAGGAGCCAGCAGCTGAACATGAGCCAGCAGTGCCCAGGTGGCCAAGAAGGCCAATGGCACCCGGCCTGTGTCAGCAACAGTGTGGCCAGCAGGAGCAGGGCAGAGATTGTCCCCCTGTACTCAGCACGGGTGAGGCCACACCTCCAGTGCTGTGTCCTGTTCTGGGCCCCTCACTACAAGAAGGACATTAAGGTGCTGGAGTGTGTCCAGAGAAGAGCAGCAAAAGTGGTGAAGGGTCTCAAGCTCAAGTCTTATGAGAACAGATGAAGGTTGTTTAGCATGCAAAAATGGAGGCTCAGAACAGACTTTACAGCTCTGAGAGGAGGTTGCAGCAATGTGGGTGTTGGTCTCTTCTACCAAACAACAAGTAATAGGACAGGAAGCGATCTCAAGTAGCACCAGGAAAGGTTTAAATTGGGTATTAGGAAAAAATTTCTTTACTGAAAGGATTGTCAAGCATTGGAACCCACGATAGTGGTTGAGTCACCATCCCTGAGGGTATGCAGAAGACACATTGCACTTAGAGTCATGGTTTAGTGGTGAACTTGTCAGTGCTGAGTTAATGGCTAGACTCCATGATTTGAAAGATCATTTCCTACTTATATGATTGCATGATTCTACTATTTCAGGGAATGTTTTTCATCTAGAAAGATATTTTAGATAAATAGATTTAACAGTAGGTGTATTCTTAATACTAAATTAGGTAACCCTTCTCAGATAATAGTAATTAAAATAATAAAACCAACAGAATGTTTATGTGCTCCACTTTAGTTTCACATGAAGACAAATCAATAGAAACAAACACAACAAACTTTTGGAGATAGGGTGCAGGGGGGCAAATAAAACAAGCCAAATCTATGGGATAACTTCCACATTTATGATAGCCAGGATCCAAAAGTGCTGGGAATAACTCTTGAGGGACAAACCTTTCTCAGTCATAGTCAGTTTCTCAACTATACATTAAAAAAAAAACCAAAAAAACCCAAAACAACAAAAAAAAAACAAAAAAAAACCCAAAAAAACCAAAAAAAAACACCAAAAAAACCCAAAAAACAAATTAAAAAACAAATTGGATAATCCATAATCTAATCTGTTCAAATTCCCCACTTATTCATTCCAGCTTCCTCACAAGAAAATGTAGGCATTAAAAAGGTGACCAGAACCTGCAGAGAGGACACTAAGATACAAAAGGGGAAGGCATTTTTGCCTTTTGACTCCATGCCTAATGAAAGCATCCCATTTTCAAATCCAAGCAAAACTTTGAAGGACTACATTCATGTGTTTTCAGCACTGCATGTAAAATAATATTGCCCTGTAACTGAGTTGTTTCTGCATGGAATGAGTTTGATGATTATCTTACAACAGTACTAATAGATTTTCAAAGTGATGCTAAGTTACTGCCATAATCTAGTCTCACATCCTACAAATAACACAGCTTCAGTCCCTGAGCTCAAATTACTGTTGAACTATAGCATATAGTTCAAACAGTACAGCGTTTTTTAATTAAAAAATAAAATATAGAGAACCTTTTGTTTCAATGTTCTAATGCAGTGTCAAAAGGTCACAATAAAATAGGTGTTGTATTTTTAGCTTTACTGATTAATATAATTTATAAAAAATACAACAATGAAAGTGACCTCCAAACAACATCTGCCACTATCTGTCACTTGAAACTCTGCAAAACCTCTCATTAAATAAGTTTGTAAAAAAAATTAGAGATCATGCCTTTTGAAAAACAAACAGAGATTTGTATCTAGGAAGGAGATTTAGAGAAAAGATTAACTAAAACTTAATTTAGATTTCAGCTGTCTAAAAGGACTACCTCCCCATATAAATAATTGCTTTCCATTTTGATTTGTATCTAAGACATCACCTAAGACACCACATAAAATATTTAAAGACATTTTTCTTCCTTTTTAATTTAGTGGTCAGGCTCATAGAAAACTTTATTAGATAGCAGTTTTCTTGAAAGACTGACAAACAGAATCAAGGACATCCATTATCAACAGAAATACCCTTGCTTATTTCTGCCAGGCTTTTTTAATCTTTTTTGTTTCACTCATTTTACTTTCAAATGTTCTTTTCATCCAATATTTCATTAAATTTTAGAGGATAAGGGGGGATAAAAAGTAAAATATTAGAAAAATAAGATAAAGACATTAGGATAATAAAATTAAGAGATGCTTACCTTCCTACCTTTATAGTAAAAACTTTTTAATATATATCTAGAAAGCAATTGAAAGGAGATGTTTCTGTACCAAATTACTCAGTTTCAGGACTCTGTCAGACAAAATGCTTTCTTCTCTTCCTTTTTCCTATACCTAAACTATTGGTCTTTCTCTTCAGCATTCTACACTCATTTAGCTGTAAGTCTAAATTCCCTACGGGTCCATTGAGTATGTCGCTAGGCAAACAGTCCAGTAGCAACTCTGAAACAGGAGGTTTGGAGGGGAGCCAGTTTTATAGGTCACTAAACTGTAAACCTTCACATCATTAGAGTGAAACTAGTCTTGCAAACTGCATCCATTACTACTGATATTCTTTCTTTTCTCTGAGAAGGCAGTCATTAATACTACACCTTTTCAATAATGGGTATTTCCAAATCAAAGACATTGGCAAGGATAGTACTTTTCCATATACTAGAAGGGTAAATTCTCCACTTATTCAATGTTCTAATGCTATCTTATCCTGTCTTTAGAAATAATAGTAATAGCCATGTTAGAGATGTACAATTACCATGGGACAAACCTTTATCTTACAAATTCAAAGAGCACGTATACATAAAAGAGGACTTAACTTTAAGGAAGCAGTATTTTTTTTTCCTTTCTTTCTTGTAACAACTATAAGAAAAACTAGACTATTCACACAAAACTACCCAGCCATCATATTATCTGATTCAGGAAGGCTCCTTCTCTTTGACTAAAGTATTGTATCTTTGCTGTGATGTAGCATTATCTCGAAAATGAGCATATAAGCCCTTCAGTGTGATCTTTACATTAATTCAATCAGAACTCTAGCTGAGAATAGCAAACTGCACAGTCCTGCTGCTGTGACCACACTGCATTACCCAGTGGAAGACCTGCTGCTACAGTTAATAAGTTGAGAAATAAATGGAAGTGGAAGGTTCCCTGCCTATGGTGGGGCAGTTGGAATTTGATGATCTTTAAAGACCCTTCCAACCCAAACCATTCTATGAATCTATGATTCTATGAAATAAATATGACCTCAGAAACAAGAACATTTTCATATCATTGTTTTTACAGGCTGGAAACACAGCAGTGAAATCAGCACAATGAATTTGCAAAATGAATGAAGATACACAAGAAAGATGCATAGCTTGGGCATAAACATGTTTGTGTTTCTTTAGTTAGTAGTTAGACATCGGTGGACTTCTCAGCTGAAGAAAGAAAGTGAAGCAGAGCAAAATAAAAACATTTCCTCTGTGAATTTTATATAACATAGGGACTGTTTTAAAATATATATAATTGGAATGAATAATAGTGATAAAAATTCATTGAGAAAGCAAAGCACTCATTATATCAATCAACTCTTGAGCTTCTGTGTCCTTATTTGTTCATTATCTGCAAAATTTTAACTTTTATAGTAATAGAACCACATAAATAATCCCTAACCTTTATGCTTCCATGTACAAGAAAATGAAAAATGGATTTAAGTATAAGAAATGGAAATGCACAAGCTGAAATATCACCACTGCCAAAGGTACAGAGATCTAAGTAGCGACAGTAATGCCAGAGATTTCTCATCACTATCAGGTGAAAGGAAAAGAGTAACATTTTTCCAATTAAGCCCTAGATAATCTTCTGTACTGCCTAATTTGATGGTCCTTGTACAAATTTTTCAGTCTTAACACAATTCTTCATATATATTTACTTCTCCAGAAGTGCAAAAAATTTGAAGCAAGAAATTGATTGTTATAACATGACTATAATCTTGAAAGAAGGTTTAGAATCTATCTACTTATCTTGTCAACTCCTGAACAAAAATGTCATCAGACAAATCTATCAGCATTATTTAAAATCTCTGGTGTATATCTGTTTTGACTTGAATAAGTAAGATGGTAACGTATATTTCTAGTTTTACAATTTCTGTGTGTTATTTGGGCTATTTTGGAAACAAGAGCAGCAGAATAGCTCATGACTTCTCTCTGATTCTACTCAAGCAAATTCTTAAATCCATCTAATCTATGTACATAAACAAAGATGCCAGAAGGGCTCATTAAAAAACCCCCCTTTTACAAAACCCTGAGTGCTTAAAAAAAGCCTGCTGGGAATAACAACCTGTTTTTCCACTGCTTTTAAAAACTTGGCATTGTAATTTGTGTTCAAAAGACAAAGATTAGGTACCAGATACTACTAAATTCTGTATATATGCCTCAGAATGACTAGCAAATTGTTAAACTGAAGGGCAAAAACTGGTACCTCACATTTGCTAGTTTTATGGGAATCTTGTTAAGAAACCTAATTTACATGTTGAGATAAAAAAGCAAGATGCCATTTGGCTCTAAATGTACACTTAAAAGATACAACCATCAGACTGTTAGTGGTGCATTGACTTTTTTTGTAGACAAATGTCTGGGCCCTGAGCGCACACAACAGTCTGAGTTTCCCTGCTTGACATCCCAAGTTTTCCCCTTGCTCAGCCCCAGCCTCATTTTACTGCAGTCCCTGCCCCAGCCATGCCAGGGACACTTGTCCCAAGCCCTCTCAAAGCACAGACTGTGGACACTCCCACTGTAGCATGTCTCAACCTGTCTCTGGTCCCATCAGCTTTTGCTGCTGACGGGAGGACTCTGTGATGGGCCCTGGCCCTGGCTCATCCCTTGCTGTGCTGGTGCTGTCAATAGACCATGATCCCTGATCTTGGCTCTGCCCCCATGTTTGCACCTCTCAATGAGGGCACAGGGTGCTCTTAGCTTGTCCCCCTCAAAAATCTGCTCTGTTCTTGCTTCTCCCTGACTGCAGATACAGGAACATGCTTGTGTTAGTTCATTGCCTTAGAGGAATGATGAAGGCTTTGCTCTGAAGCCTAGACATGGAGTAAGTCATCCCTGGACACACTGGAACCAGAGAAAGTTCATATGCAAACAGCAAACAGGTGCCTGTCTAGAACTGAACCACATGTTGCTTTCCCATTCATGCATTTAGGCACAGAAATATCTTCTTAAACCTAGCCATCAATGTTTTGATAATTCATATTTTTAACTATCTAAACTATATTAAACAATCAATTTGGCTGTCTTCTTTACAAATTTTTTAAGTTCGCAGAGATACTTTCTTGTTTCATTAATATTCTTGTCTCTACTTTTCCTGAATTAAGAAAACCAGACAAACAAAAACAAAACAAAAATTCATAATCATGAATTCATGAACAGAAGTTTGAAGTTGTACTGAGGCAGTCCATTTAATTAGAACATAAATAGCCTGAGAAATATATGAATTGTTGAAAACAATAGCAATGAATAAGTAATTAACTCCTTTCTGTAGATACAGTTTACTTTTTTTGGTACATATTTAATATGGATAAATGAAACCTGCAACATTAATTTTCTGCAAGTAATTTTCTCTGACAGTGCCTAAAATAGTTCTAAATGTGTGCTCAGTTGCTGAGATAGCATAGTCATGTTAGCACAGGCACTGCATAATGTACTTCAGACCACTAGCTGTAACATATTTTTGAAGATAATGGTATATTTAGAAATTATTTTTGATAAGCTATATGAACCTAAAGAAACTAGGTTGCCTCAAAGAGGCAGTACCCATTTCAGAACCCAAGAAGACAGGAAGGAATATGATTTGGACTCATATTTAAAAAAAAAAAAAACACAACATTTTTTCTAGACAAAAAGGTTAGTAAGTAAAATAAAATTTAATAAAACATAATACACAAGAATCTTTACATGTTGCAGTAATTGAATTACTATGTAGCTCAGATTCCTAAAATGGTCTTTGTTAAAGTTTAAAATCATTATACACTTTAAATCAAACCACAATTCATTATTAAAAAAAACAGATGGGAAGACTGAAAATGCATTCAAACAAAAAAAACACACTCAAAATATTTGAATTAAATACAAGTTTTATGCAACACAATTATATCAATGGCATTTAATGGAAATTTAAAGACAAGGAATCTATACTATACATTCTTTTGTTGGAAAATATGAACTACATGAACACTGCGCTTCATGTTCTAAAGAATATAACAGCCTCTCTTCCATAATTGCATTTTTTGACATTTCCTCCATCACAATTAAATCAAGAAAAAACAATTATTTGATTGCTGTGTCTGCCCAACAAAGTAGCAAACTTCACTACATAAACACCACTCACTGCTGACTGAACAGTTAAATTTTATCTTGCTCTTCTTCATAACAGGCCAGATTAAAATCTTAACCTAACAAATGTTGGCCATGCATCCATGAAAGGATAAACCCACCCCAGAGTGCTCTTGCTTACAGATGCAGCTCTAAAAACCAGAGAAATTAAGCTGAGTTAGCAGTTGGAGACTTGCAACCATGTTTTATAAGCATAAATTCAATTTTTAAAAAATTATATATGCTACATGATATTATAAAGATGGCGTATCAGACAGAAGTTATTTTTAATCTGTGGTTGTTTTCATTTCAGGGCATATTTGGTGTTTTAGTTTTTAGAAGACTATTTTTATGTTTATCAATTCCCATACTTAGTAAAGTGAAAACATAGCAAACATATTTATTCCTAAAGCCTTGAGGTCTTCCTGACTTTGCCAGCTGCAAGAGAAACTCACTCCAGGCAAAAAGCTGAAGTGCTTTTAAATGTAAAATGTGCTCGCTTTCACATGAGCAAGCAGCCTGCAGGTATAAAATGCCTGCCACAGATTCAAAAGATAATGGTGGTATTTCAAGCTCTCTTTACAGAATATTTGTAACTAAATTTGTTGATCAGAGGACCACTGAATATCATAACAAACAGTACTATAATATGCAATAGGCACAGATGTGAAATCTGACAACAGGATGCCATTTTCTTGCTCACATTTTTTTAAATTAAAAAATGTAACCTTTCCCTCTTATAGCTGAGCCTATGTTGGATAATTTATATTTAGTGGAAATGCAGAAAAAGGGGTGGGGGAATGAAAGAATAATGATATCACACAGCTTAAAGAACTCTTTTGGCCTGAAAGCATTGGGCTATTTTACAAGAGTTGCCACCCTCACCGAGCACTGCTGGCTTGGACTGAGTGGTTCTGAAAGCTGTTACCATGTAGATTTCAGCCGACATAAAAGCAGACTGAGTGGCACCATCACTGAGGAGACAGAGTAGATAAAAGCCTAAAAGGCTTCTAACTTAGTTAAGAATCTCTAAAAAGCATCTAATCTTTCTAGTAAACAAATGGAAGCAGAGGGGTAGCGCAGGGAGAATGTACAGCCATTAAATGCTGACAGATGCTCCTGGGTTTCTATGCTCAAGACCTCAACATCACATGATACTTCATCTCCAGTTCTTCATCACTGAAATACTTTAGTCTATAAAGATGGAAGTAAAACTTCTATGTCATTAAAAGCTCTTTTAACTTGTGAGTAGCACAGACATTTTTAATATACACATCCACTAGGTTTCACAGATTTCACCTACCTGAAGAGCTTGGGTATTTATCTCAAGCTCCAGGAAGAAGGTACTCCAAGGTTTTCTCAGGCATTCATTATTCTTATCCAAACTTCAGACTTCTTCCTTTTTTAAGTTGTATTTTTAACATATATATAGTTAGTTGAAGGAAACAAGAGCCTTTGGTATTTATGGCATCGTATCATTTTTGTTCACTAATACTGGGAGAGACACCAGGAACTAGTAGCTATGGTTGCAGATCAGAATGTTCCAAGAATCAATTAATTTCATAAGTCCTGTTAAACGCAAATGCTAGAACTATTTCCCCCATAGTTTCTTGTCTTTTTTTATTTAGCAGATATTAAAAAAAAAATCAAGAAAGCCTACTCACTGCCTGAAAATTACCAAGTAATTAATGATTAATAAATCCAAGAATTGATATAGTTCCTTTAAAACTGTCTGGATAAAGAATGAAACACACATTCAAAAAAAAAAAAAACGTAGTCCACAAGTAAACTGCTAAAAATATTTAATGAAGTTCTAAATTTAATTAGCATTTTGAAATATATGCCTTCATTTCTGGATACCAAATATTCTCCTACCCATTTTTCAGACCTAATGCTGGGAAACATCAATAAGTAAAGACTCTCCCAGGTAGAAACAGCTACATGGGTGAATGTGTGGTTCACTACGCTAAAATCAGGGTTACTTACATATGACTGAAGCATGAATTCCAAAGAAGATGAAATGTCTTTCACTATTGATGAAAAGGATAGCATGTAATTTGATTCAGGGTCCTCTCTATGCACTTTCACTATTCAAGCAGTATATTTAATCCTTGCATGGTTCAAGAAGTCCAAGACACACAGCTGGAAACTAAGCAGCTAGACAGAAACAGTAAAATATCAAAGGTACTCTTAGGTTAGATCATAGTCTTCCATAGAAGATCTTTACAATATGTAAGGAAAAAAATTCTACTAGGTCAACATTTTTCACTGACTTCAGTGGGACAGCATTTCATCCTGAAAAATTAACATTAGAGGAATACACAGTTCACTGGTTAGGTAGCCCAAGTTCTATCAAAGATCAATTCCCCTTTGGCTACCATTCCCTGTTAGAATGCCTCCTAGCCAAGCCACCAGTAAAATGTCTGAAATACTTTTACTTGGCTAAAACTTCTAAACTTTGTATCTCTACTCCCAAACCCGGCCAATTCTTCACACTGTCCAACCTCACTCTTCCAAGCCCTAACTGGCATCATCTTCCTAAAGAGCCAATCCACACCACACCAAGTAAGTTTAAATTTGTATTTTAAAACTGATCTTGCACAAACCTTAGACCATTAAAAAAAATTAAACACACTGAGTATTTCTTCATTAGAGACCACAAAATTTATTCCAATCTAAATCTAAGTATGAAAGAAGTAAAATAGGAACATGTCTACTAAGAGTGAAATTTGTCTAACTTAAGGTAGCAGTAAATTATCCGCATAGCCATGAAAAAACATTGTCCTGGCAAATGTAAAATTGAGGGATTTAAGTCATTCCAAATAAGGGTCCACAGTTGCTATGTTGTCAATAAATTCTAAGGGAATCAGAGTGGAGCTGTATATTTTCCCAGAGTTATTTTTAGCTATCATCAAAGAAGGCCATTACTTGGACTGTCAGGCTAGTAAAGGCAACAAAACGTGGAGGAGGAGAGCATGGAAACATCACCCTCCCCAACAAGAGCAGAGCTCTGTGTAATGAAATGGGCTGGCATATCATGGGGCACAGGCTTTTGGAGTGGTTTTCCTCTAGTCTATCCACAGTCCATGGAGGGAGATGCTGAGCAGACAGTGAGTTACCTGGTGATCAGGGACAAAGTGAAGCCCTACTTATATTCTTTTCTTATCAATGTCCTTACATTGTGCAAAGGTGTGGGGTACAAACATCTCACATTTGCAGAGGCTGGTATACTGGCAAGCACAGCTGGCTTGTTGCTGGGGCAGTGAGTTCACATAGAAGAGGCCATCATGCCAGTGGGTAGGGGAGGGAGGACAGGGAACAGCAGCTGTTCTGCTTCAGCAAAATTTTACAATTCATTAGATGAATGCAAAAAAAAAAAGCATTTTATCTTTGCTCTCAAGGGTGCAAAATTCAATTCTTCCAACACTGCTGAGTAGCTCTTAAGATGTGGCACACCTAAACTAATGCAGTCAACAAAAGTGTTGCATTTTTTAAAAACCACATTATCTACACTTGGTTAGTGATACTTTGTATCACTGCATAATTGCAGACCTATAAAATCTCCAATAAATTCACAGCAGTAAACATTTCTTTGAACTGAGGGAAATAAAGCTTTTTGATGGATGGTATTCTCAGCATTTATCACAAATATTAGAAATATATTCAGCAAATTAGATTTCAAAAGAGTAGCAATTCCCCAAGAATCGAAGCAAGAGGGTGTTTAATTGCCTCAGACCAATAAAGGAAAAATGATGGCAGAATCAATTAAAAATACATTAAACAAATGTTTTCTAGGTATTTAGGGCAGCAACTCACCTTCATTTTAGTGTATATTGCCTTGAGCTTTATAAGCTTGCTAGTTTTACATCAGATATAGCGAGATATAAAGAGAGAAACTACAGTCATTGCTCTATGGACACCAATACAGACTAGAAAATAAATCAAAAGCAAAAACCAAAAAACCCATAAAATATATGATACACTTTTTGGAGGGGATAGAATTTTTCCTTAGAATCGTTTTACACCTTTTCTCTAACCACAAAACACTGACTTTTCAAAATAAGAAGCACCAAAATGCCTGTTTCCTGAAGCAATGAATATTTAAAATGTTCCTGGAAGGTCCTGATCAATGACAGGGATCATTTGCAAGTGTCACATCTTTCCCAGTCTCTACTGCATTAGAGATCATGGAACCTTATCTTTTAATTGCTCTATGCTGAAAAAAGGCCTTATGACAAGCACAATGATCCATTTGGTGTGCTGCTAGCTGTAAAATAGTAAGAACAAAGAGGACTGGAAGACTTAGGAGACCTGTCTGAGTTGTTTTTTTCTTTTTTTCCTTTTCTTTTTTTATTTTTGTGATTGGGGCACAGAAAACCTTTGGTTTTTTACTTTTCTTGAACAGACAGAGACAGATGTTTTAATTTCCCAGAGGATGTTAAGTCCATGGACTCATCTTCATTGTACCACAGTCACAAGATACAGAATTTAAAAAT
Organism: Molothrus ater; assembly: GCF_012460135.2. NCBI lineage: Eukaryota > Metazoa > Chordata > Aves > Passeriformes > Icteridae > Molothrus > Molothrus ater. The sequence goes on along the minus strand of NC_050482.2, from coordinate 27,121,251 downwards.
TCTGGCAGATCTTTCTCTGATATGCTCTCTCCCTTAAAATATTCAAGACATACAAGATGGAACATTAAGAGTTAGTGCAAAGGGAATACCTGGAATCAAAAGCTCCTCACATACATTTTCATGGTATCAACAACAGATGACAACATCTAGTTTCCAAATTCTCACTTATATGAAATTTGAGGAGTTATTTTACTTTTTTTTTTAAGCAAAATAACACGACATTTAAAAATCAAAGCAAAAATCATAGGTAAAGATTAATTGTAAATTTATCAAGACACGTCATTATTTACAGAAGCACACATGCATTCAATCAGTAAAGGTCCCGTGACTTTATCCGGTAACAATATATCTGCAAAATCATGATATTGAACACTGAATGCACAACTTTCACAAGGAAATATTCACAAACAATTTAGTTATGTTGTTTTATGAAATGCATGGAGGGAAAAGCAATCAGTTAAACAACTGGTATATTTCACAAGCTGGAAAAGGACGTATTTGAGAGAGACACAAGTATAAATGCAAATATTAGAATTTAAAACAGAAAATTCCAACATGAAAATAAAATAAGAAAGATTTAGGCTAGAGTCAACATAACACTTTCCAGCTTTCTTGAGAGGGGATATGACCATCTCCAAGGACATAGCTGTCTCCACCCTTCTTTCTGCCCCTTCTCTTACAAAAAAGTAAAGAAACTCCTACTCAAAAAGTCCCAATATGTTCAAGTAGTAAATCTTTACAAAAGATAAGGTTATAGTTGAAGTCAGTGTACGTTGTGCCATAGAGCTTTTCAGCAGCCTAAAGAGCTGTGGCTGATGCAGTGGCGTGCCAGCCACAGGCTCAGCTGCCAGCTCCAGCTCCCCAGCTCACGAACGGATGCACTGGGAGTCGGTCACAGAACACCAATGCCTCCAGGGTAATGTGTGCCCAAACACTGCTGTACCACTGACCCGCCCATTTCACAGGGCAACAAAAGTTTCACTTCTAGCACAAGAAAACCATTTAGCTCTTCCAGCTAAACATCAAGGAGTGCAATTGCAAGACATAAAGGGGCAGACACTATCACAGATAACAATCCAAGGCACTATGATATGTACTGAAGAAAATAGTTCCCTTGCCACTTAATGTATACACATTGAACCACTGAATTGCAGGGTATATCCTGCTTCTTACTGATAGAAGGAAATAAGCCCTTTTTTGTAGTATAAAAATATTTTTCTTTCTTGTTCTAAAAAAGAATAATTTTTAATTAAAGTAAAATAGTTTAAATTTTAAAAATTGCCCTCAAATACTTCAAAAGAAGTAGTAGAATTAGATTTGGTTTAATAACTTCACAAGAACATGTATAAAACATGCTATAATTTAAAAAACAATTCTGCAATAAAATATATATATTCATTGCACATATATAATTCAGTTCCCAAGTGCAAGTATTGCAACAAGATGTTTTATCACTGATTGCTGCTCTAATAATATACCAAATGCCAGCTTGGAAATTAAATATTCACAAGAATACAATTAAAATGAAACCCTCACTCCCAAAATAAATCATAAAAAAACACCCCTGTGATAAATAGAAGAAAATAGTATTCCTGCTGCCTTTGTCCAGTTCTTCTTTTTCCCATATGGTATCTCATTTGTCATATGGAGGTTGCAAAAATATCCTTTAAGAGAATAAATTAGAAATGAAGCATAAACAATAAAGCCTGCTCAGCAGTCATGTTTTCCAGTGCTCTGTAGGGTAGCTGCAGGAATTTTCCATGCTGTGAGTGTTAATGAGACCCTTCATAGGCAGCATTAATACATAAAAGCAATCACCTATAATTCACCTTTTCAAATCTATACTTCTTGAATTCAGTAACTAGAAGCAAAAGAGGTAGAATACTGCAAATACTACCTCCATTTACTGATATACAGCCATTAGCCAGAAAGGGGTCGACAACAGAAAACTTATCACCAGACATAAATGCTTCGATAATCATGCCAAGGGTCCAGAAGCACTTGGAGAACACATATAGTTTTCAAGACTACAAAACTGTCCCTAAACATATGGTTTTCCTGATAGAAGAAAACATACTTAAAGTAATTATTAATTAGCAAAAACTGTCTGGATTCAAGATACTTAGGCACTTAGAACAGAATGGGTATCTGACCAAAGTCTGTAATGAAAGCAATCTGCCATGAAGGAAACACACAAATTTTATACAGCTTATTTCCATGTTGCCACTTATCTTTTATAACATTTATTTAAATCATATTGTGCAAAAATTCACATTTTCAACATGGATACCTCTAAAGTTCTGGTTAACAATTGCCAGCAGGAGGCAATTGTCACTAACCAGTATCTCACACAAGCAAGTTTCCAAGCCAGGCACTGGACTTCAGCCAAGGACAGCTTCACCAACGGTGAAGGTCTTCAAGGTAGGAAGTCCCTCATCTCTATTTCATTTCTGAATGACCAACCCATGGGTAAAGAATGAGTAGGATCTGTGAGCCCTTAATACCTGATAAATTTTCAAGTGAAAAATATAAATTCATTCTGCCAAATGCACTATTTTCTAAATTTAGTGACACAAAACAAGGCAATAGCATACCTGATACCTATCTTGCAGTCTGATCCCAGTTCAAAGTGATTTTTCTGTTCCAGGTACTGGGAAGTTTCTAATGCAATTTAAATAAAAAAAAACCCAGAAATTAGATTAATTTCTTCAAAAAGGACCCAATTCTTCCACAAAATGAACACTGATTTTTGGTACAAGCTTGCTGTGGGTCATCCATTCTCAGTTGCATTTCTTCTTCTGATGAGGCAAATTAACTCTTGGGTTTCCCATTACCATCAACTGATTCAGTGAGGTCATCCCTTATCAATGAAATTTTTTTTTTTGAACAGTGCTATCCATTGCCAGGTAAAAATATTTCATGAAGAGTACCACCTCCTGGATGAGGCCAAGATCTGCATTTTGGGTGCAGATCTAAACTGAACATAGCAAATACATATCAAAGATAAGCCTCAAAGCCAGCTTTGCTGGAAGTTAGTTATGGCCCTTCCCTACACTTTTTCTGGTTTTGATGCCCATCAGGCCCATTACTGAGAAATTTCAGCATGCTAAGTTATCAAAGGCACTTTTATTTCAGTGACCAGGTTAGCTTCCTGATGCCTTAGTGCAAGAGCTCATTCAGCATCTGATGTGAACTGAAGCATTTGAAAGGGAGTAGTAAGTGGAGTGGATAGGGTGAAGGAAGGGAGTGGCCAGCAGTTATAGGGGATTGACTGCTTCAACACTTATTTACACAATGAAATGCACTTCCTGACACATTTCATTTTCATAGAAGTGAACAATCCCTAGCTTTACATGAAATTTTCATCCTTAAATAAAATTACTTCAGAAACACTTATGCAAACACATAACGTAAAAAAAGAGAAATGCACCTCATTAATAGCTCTTCCTGAAACCAAAAGATGATGATGGAAAAACTTGAGAATGGCAATGTATATGAGAGGAATGATTTATAAATGTGACTTGCTGGAAGGGAGTGGGACTGGGAGGAGCATCGTGGATTTCCATCTAAGACGAGAATTCATTTTGCTTCCAGTTTTATAGTGGAAAATCACAAGGAAGGAATCACATACTGACATTTGGTAGTTTCAGTGAGCAGTTCATATATCTGAAAGATCATTTCCTCTCATCTTAATTCCATCAAATAACTTATGAAAAAAGTAAATTCTATCACTGTTCATGTGCCCAAACAGTAGCTGAGCTGCAGTTTTCAAAGGCAGAAGGCTTTATACACTATCCCAGTAGCATGTTACAACACTGCATCAATTAGTATTGTAATCTGTATCATCTACTACATCTTCCTCGCTTACTTTTTTTTATATCTCTCTCTCCTTTTCTCTGTTTTTAATGAAAAAGTGAAATACTGCTAGTGCCTGCCAGACAGGAAATTAGCTCAACACTAAGGACAAGGAAAATTGCACTAACACTTACTAAAAAGAACATAGCTATTTTCTGAGTTTTGCTTATTGCTTTTCTACTCTGCTGCATAGACGTTTGACTAAACCAATAAATAAAATGTAAAAACACCTGATACATAGGACAGAAAATACAAATACCCAGCAAAGTCAAGGGAAAAAAAAATTCACAATTTAAATTTAGACATGTCTGCTACAAACACACTTCAAAACAACTTTGAACTACTGTCAACATCAGTAGTAGAACTGTTATTACCATGAGAAGCTCATTGCCTCAGGATGTTTTATAGACCAAAAATCTCAAGAGGTAGTAAAGTGGTCACCAGAATTTTTGGAGGGTGGATAATGAATTATTTGGAGGTATTAAACAAAACAATACAAATGCAACTTGTGACTCAGTCCCTGAAAGTCTATCTCTTGGAAGTGAGATTCTCCAGGGGAAGAAACACATGATGCTTCTTCCATATGCTGCAGTTTGGGCAGATTGATGAGAATTTTTTTTTGTTCTTAAATACTGTTTATTTCTTTATTCTGTTAAAAAAGTTCTTTATTTCTTAAAATTCATTTACTTGAGGGGGAAAAAAAGTAAACCCCATAAAATGCAACATCTGCAATGCTTTCTGGTTATTTTATGTTGGGTTTTCATTGATTGTTAGTGATATGGTACAAATCATGGAGCATTCTGCTAGCAGTAGACTTTTTTCCCTTGTAACAGATTCATTAAATAACATTCCACATATTGTGACACCAAAAGCACTGGTGCTCTTCATCTGTTGTCACATTGTTTCAAAGAATTATACTCAAACATCAAAGGCTGTTGCTCTCAACCCAAATTTTGCAGAGATATAAACTGCTGTGGTAGATTAATCTCAATATGTCAAGTTATATACATGAATCATTAGGCCATATAATGGACGTTTCTGAATATAAACTTTCAGTGATGTATGTGCTGATAATTTTTTTCCTTGTAATTACCCCTGAATTTATTTGAATTCACTTATTGCTAATATGCCAAAATAAATAATTACACTAGAATCAGCAACTTTATGCTAAACTATATATCTATTTAATGTCTATGGAACTATATTTCTTGTGTTCCAAGAAAACATATTGGGATGAATTTCTCAGGACTTTACTCCTGATCTAGAATATAATTACTTTTAAATTACTTTTCATTTAAATTATGGCTGCTGTGATGGCCATGACCTAATATATTGCCTGTTCTTAATTGTCTACTTTGTCTCTTCAAGCAGAGTGAGTCAGATAAAATTATATGGAGCTAGGAGAATAGTGTGCCATCATAGTGGCCAAGTGAGCATTAAGGGACGGAGGGTCCCAAGGCAGAGCACAGCATGTCAAGGGAACAGGGCACATGCAACCAGGCATCAGAGAAGAAAGAAAATTAGTAAGGATCAGAGACATTGATTCAAAAGTTTCTTAATCCCAGAAAGTCAAGAAGTATTGAAACCAACCATGAATGAAGACCTACTTGCCTGTACGTGGAAAGAGTAATACTGAAACCTTGTTTATATTGTTTTGCCTAAGCCAGCTACGTGGTGCGTTTGGGTTATTTTTTCCTCTATCAATAAAATAATTACCCAGTATATGCTGCATTTATGAGTGTAAAAACCTTTTGGTCTTTTTCAGGAGCACTTTATAAAGAGAAGGTCAAGGTAGATTCTCTTCAAAGCTCTTGCCTCTTCAGGGAAGCACAAGAGCTTACTATAATTCTGCATCAAGCCTCATTTCATTAATATTTCAATAATATATTTTTATACCTTTTGTAGATTTACAGTTACTAGATTTACACAATTTATGGAGATGTGCTTTATATAGTGATTTAGAAAAATATATAAAGATAATTTTATAGGTCTGTAAAAGTCCTGAGGTAGATGAGAAAAGACTTTCTAATTTATTTGATACCTAATATTTGTGCCAGCTACTTGCCAGGGAGCATGATTTTCAGTTTGTATTAAATTTTCTCCTTGTGCAGAATTTGTCCAGTAGAGATTATGTCTCTATCTGACTGATTGGATCATAGCTGAATGACAAGGAAAGATAACATATATTCATCCAAGTCTCTATTATATTCAAATGAAGTATTATAAAAAAGTTATTACTATGAGTAAGATTATGATTACTCTTCCCAGACAAGACAGCATTCAGATGGAGAAGACATAATACCAATGTCACTTGAAAGCTAAAGAGAGGGGCGACAGTCACGTACACATACCACTGAAAAAATATATAGCAAATGACAGCACCTCAAAATTACTATAAAGTACTCCTGTCTGGTGTTCACTACATACTAGTGATAACTAGAGCAAAGTAGGAGTACAGGTCAACTTTTTAGCTCTAAAGGAAGAGTTTATTCTAGGAATCTTCAAAGTGAATCTTCAAGGGTATAACCTGGGAAAATAGGTTAAGAACAGGTGATATTACTATATTTAGGCACAAAGGAAATCTAAGAATATGCACACATGTGAATCACAACAGAGACCAATGTCAAAAAATAAAATAAAGTGAATGAACACACAGAATAAATGGTTTTTGTCAGGTGAAACGACTGAGAACTAGAACAGATAAAAAAGCTCTAAAAATTACTTCTCTAACAGAATACTCTACTCCATAAGTTAGAAGGAAAAATAATCTTTTTTTCCCATCATTTCCATTAATGGTAGAAAGTGATGAAAAAGGGAACAATTTACCTATCACACCAAATTTTTGTGAACTGTTTATTGTTCACAAAATGCTCAAAATTGAAAAACAGCTGCCTATATATTTATAGTTATTAAAATGCTTTTAACAGACTGAAATAACAAAATAGTTTTGAAGGCTCTCTGGTCAGATGACCAGACCTTCTAGATTTGTGGGCAGCCTCATGCATTTATCTGTAGATTTTGGTTCTAGTCTTGATTTTTTTTTCATCCCTCTAATGCTTGTATTTTCCTAATAGGTGTTTAATTCACCTGATTTGGTATCCAGCTTTAACAAAGTTATCACACAATTGCATAGTTTTTCCTATCTGCCCACCAGTCCCCTATCCAATTTGTAAGGAAAAAAATTGCCCTACAAACTCCATTGTAGTTTAGCTTAAGCAAATAAGGACTGTTCACCTAAACTAGGTGAACAACAGCCAAAAATGTTTATTGAAAAGCATAACAGGGTAGCTGTGTATTCAAACTATCATTGAAATTTTTTGTACCTTTGGGCAATTTTCAGCCTGAAGAAACCTAAGCCAAAATGACATATCAATAGATACATAGATAGCATTTGATTATGAAGTAAAAAAGGAATCAATTCTTATATGATTGCATTTTCTACCTTCACAGATCTACCTGTCTGAAAATTTTCTTTTAATTTGTTGAACAATTTTCACCTAATTTAGCAGAGGAGTATATAATGTCATTGTACTAAGTTTCATAGTGTAAATCTTGTGCAATTGTAGGAAAATCAGCAGCAGGGGAGACACTGAAATTAAACAACACTGAAATTAAATACCCTCATGGGAGAAGACTATAGAATAACTAGAATCATTCTATGTTCCACATGGATTTTGCTGGGGCCAGAGGAGCCACGTCATAGCTCCTTCCCTTTGGTTGGAACTCCCAGCATGGTGGTGGGTATTATGCAATGTGTTAGATGGAAACTAGAAGTATTGTAGTGGTTACAAAGCAGTAGCAACCAGGGGAAGACATGGAGTTACTGCTGTGGGAGATTGCAGAGAAAAGAATCTAGAATAGCCAAGGAGAAGGATAATGTGGGAAAACAGGGAGGAAGCTGAGATGTCTAGAGGGGTACATTGTAACTTTGCAGGAAACCTGCTTCTAGCTCTGGACAACATCTGAGTGCAAAAAACCCCAAAGATCTTCCATTTAGTTCAAAGTGGAAAAGTAGAAGATATCCGTGTTGAAAGAAGAAGGGAAGGACAGCAAAATACAATGTAGCAATGGCAAAATGGAGAAGGCAAGTCTATACAGTAAGACAGTTTGAAAGACACATTCCTCTACTATTTGACCAAAAAGTCCACAAATTTAAGTAGATGTAAAAGTATTTAAAATGCAATTTCTTCAAGTTCAAGTTTTAGCCCTACTTCCCAACAATTTTCAGAATAACCAAAGAAATCTCAAAAGCCTTAAATACCAGCTAACAGAACTATTTTTCCCCATATTATGTTGTTCAACAGCTTCCTGTCTTCCCCAGCATAAAACACATCTCTAGCCCTAACTGGTTCTTCTTCCCACTCCTGGAAACTGTGTGGCTCCAATGTACTGCCAGAACACGCTAAGAACAGGCTAAGAAACAGACAATCAATTACGTGAAAAAGCACCCTGGAGGAAAGGATACTCATCCTGTCTTCTCAAGACACAAAGAATCAAACTTTGCTATCATTACCATAGGAAGTCCTGTCCTTAGATGTGGGCAGAATTCCTGACAACATACAATATTTTCCAGCTCTACTAATGGCTAAATTTCTCCTCATATTATGCTGCACAACTGTAGGTATTATCCATAGCCCTGTCACTATTGTTGTCATATCTCCTTACCCAACAACTGATTCCATGCCTTGTAGCCCAAACTGTTCCATATGATTTTTACATTTTGACCATTGTTTTCAGCCTACTATTTCATTTCATGCCAACCTGTACTGACCTTTAAATTCATCAAGAAAATAAACAAAGTATTAAGCCATAAGTAACTGCACTATTCTTTTTAATACCTGATTTTTTTAATAACTTCAAACTGCGGTGGGATTCTACCATTAGCAGCATATATCCAAAAGCCAAGAAAGCCAGAATTTTGAGAGTATAATCTGACTCCCCTTCAAGGTGCCTAATTTTCAGAAAATGCTGCTTTCATAGTGAAGCATGCCCATAATCCTTCATATGATGAAAACATTATCTCAAATTTCTCACTTCATAAATAACATTCTGTACCTAATGAAGTACCTACTTTGCTTTTAACTAGTCATAAGTTATATTTTGACCTATTCATAGTGTTACACCTAGTTTACTAAAGGACTTTAGTGGCAATCAGAAAGCCATGTGTTCCAGTAAGAAGCAACTCAAATTTGGAACATCAGCTAATGAAAATGCTTGTGAATTTTACATAATAACATTAAATATTATCACAGATTTCATGATGACACATCTAATTATTCATATTAGGCAAAGAAATCTGGCAGAACACTTTAGCCACAAATTTTTGAGGTTCAATAGATACAGATGATAAATTTTAGATATCTTTGCTCCCTCTTTAATGAACCATGAGTTTTTTAAGTACTGAAATAATTTAAATATAAATTTTCTTTTATCAGAAAGGGGCTATTTTCCTAGCCATTACTTCTTAATACAAAAGAGTATTTAATATTTTTCATGGGTTAAAATATTTTTAAACACACAGAGTAAACAATTCAAAATTTTAAACTTGCTATGTATATCAAAGGTGCTTTTTTTACAACTGCCTGCATGAGCTTATTTACTGTGATTTTAAGTGATACAGACAGGAGGAACTGAAATCTCATTATTACCTATGGAATATCTGCTGCATTTTGGAACTCTGTCTTTTATCTGACAGCTCCTACTGCTTATCTTGTACAAACTGGGCTGACAGAAAACCAACTGATTCTAAAGATTAATTTCATGACATCATGTTTTTACATGTTAAAAGACACAGAAGACAGTTTCTAAGATCTTCTGATAATACAAAATGAATCCTAATCAACGATAAGAGACTCAACAATTTACCAGATTTTTGATGACAATTTTCTTCACCTTTAGCCAAATAAAAAAGCACCTTTACATAATTCAAGCCATTACTTAGTTGGTTTTAAATGATAGCTCTCTTTTGTATGCTTTCTTGTTGTATTAAAAGCAATTTTATTCAAAAAACAATATTAATATCATAGACAGATATTTGCTAGATTTTATAATGAACAGCAAAGAAATTCAAAATAGTGCAGAAACTTCCAGTTTCTGGGTAATTGCTGCACATTCAGAACAATTTTCTTTGAGTCTGTCTTCCTATATTGCTATTTACAGATAATAAGAGTTTTTAAAAGAAGGTGCTTGTATGTTTTACCAAAGCCAAAAAATAAGGTCCCATTGAAGAAAAATTGGTAATGCAGTTCTATTCATTAGAAAAATGAACCCTTTCTGCTTTTCATGTTATGTGGTACACAAGCAGATCAAAAAGAATTTTGCAGTTTTCCTTCGGTCATTTTATATACACCAGAATATTTTATAATGTGTAGTTTTCAATGACATTTCTTGAATGCCTGAAAGAGAAGACTTCTGACTACTCAAGCAATTTTGTTGGGCTGACCCTGGCTGAATTACCAGGTAGGCACAAGAGCTACCCTATCACTCCCCTCCTCAGCTGAACAGGGGAGAGAAAATACAATGACAGGCTCAGGGGTTGAGATAAGGACAGGGAGAGATCACTCAACAAATACCATCACAGGCAAAATAGACTCAACATGGGGAAATTAGCTTGATTTGTTACCAATCAAATCAAAGTAGAATAATGAGAAGTAAAACCAAATCTTAAAACACCTTTCTCCTACCTCTCCCATCTTCCTAGACTTTCTCTATCAACTTCCTGGGCCCATATTCTCTATCAATTCCTCTGCAGTGGTGTAAGGGGAACACAAACGGAGGCTGCAGTCAGTTTATCAGACATTGTCTCTGACACTCCTTCCTCTTCAGGGAGATGACTCCTCACACTCTTCCCCTGCACCATGTGTGTCCCTTCCATGGAGTGCAGTCCTTCAGGAACACACTGCTCCACTGTGGGTCCCCCATGGGGTCACAAGGCCTCCCACAACACCTGATCCAGCATGGGCTCCTCTCCATGGATCTAACCAGGAGCCTCCTCCAGCACAGGCTTCCCAGAGGGTCAGAGACTCCTTCAGGCATCCACCTGCTCCGGTGGGGGGTCCTCATGGGCTGCAGGTGGATCACTGCTCCACCATGGCCCTCTGTAGGCTGCAGAGGGACAGCCTGACTCACCAGGGTCCGCACCATGAGCTGCAGGGGAACCTCTGCTCTGACACCCTGAGCACCTCCTCCTCCTTCTTCACTTACCGGGCTGTCTGCAGAGTTGCTTCTCTCACACAATCTTGCTACTTTCTCCAGCTGAAGTTTTTTCCCCTTAAACCTGTTATCCCAGAAGCACTATCACCACCATGGATGGGCTCAGCCTCAGCCAGCAGCAGGCCCATCCTGGGGGTCGGCTGGTATTGGCCCTGTAGGACATGGGGGGAGCTTCTTGCAACTTTTCTCAGAAGTTATCCCTGTAGCCCCCCTGCTACCAAAACCTGGTCATGCAAACTCAATTCAGTGGTAGGCGCCTGATCACCGGTGTCAAAAAGAACTCTTACTGGTGTGAGATGACACATACTTTTATTCTTAACTTCCTGTGCTTTTCTCTCTTTCAAACCAAGAAAAACATTTGTCCTCTGGACCTCATTTTCCTCCCTTTCATACCAACAGTGGGCAGTTTGTACACAATGGTTGACTCTTTTCCATTATCTGTTCCATATAAGTCAGTGTCCACCTACACATCACTGTCCTGTTTCTTTCCTTGTCTGTCAACACATCTTCATTATAGCTCAATCAAGGTATGTGGGTACTCAAAGAGTTAAAAATATTTAATAGATTAATTCAGCTAGTAGTATTAATGATTATATTAATTTCAGGAGACCTCACTTTAGACATAAACCCCTTGCAAGACATAAAATGCCACTAATCTATCCTTTAAGTAACCCAGCTCCATCAGGAAAGAGGATAGTAGTTTTAATAAAATGGGACTCATAAGTTTTTATTACTTTTACAGTGAATGCTTCTCAATTTTATTGGCTCTTCAAAGGAGTAATTTAGTTATTCTACTTAAACATGAATTTTTATCCTTCACAACTTGCAGGTTTCAATGTTATATTTCTATCATTATAAATAATGCAAACACTAAGGTTTTAATAAAGATATTAAGTCCTTTTCACTGATATATACAATCTAGGATTGTGAAAATTACAGGAAAAGAAAAAAAAAGACAATCACTTTTCTAGGCTGATACAGCTAACAGTATTTTTGAGAATGGATGAATGTAAGCATCATCAAAATGGTTATCAGTGATCACATTGAGTTAAGCAATCCATACTGTTACACATTGATTTCAGAGCTTCTCTCACTTCTTGAATTTGCATGGAAAAAGAATTCAAATATGTTCTCTACGTATTAAATATCATGGCCCTAACTGACATCAGTGAGAGTGTTATCATCAGATCACAGAATGGAAAGATGGGACATGTACATTTTTCTGTAAGGTGAGCCAAGAGGCTGATACTGATTTCAAGGGGAAGAAAAAAATTAATCTTTTGCTCTATGGTTTGTTTTTTTTCTATCACCATGGCTTAAATAGTTAAGCATCAGAAATTTAAAAATATTATTCCTGAAATGCTGTCTAATTTTTTTTCTACTGTTTTAGAGCACACAGGAAAGACATACTCTGATATCACAAAACTGTGGTTTGATCTTCTCTGATTTTATCTGTGACTGGGAAAACGAGAAGAGATAGGTGTTTATAGAACCATGAGAAATCTTTAATAAGTAATGAAATTCTGGCACCATCAACAAAAATTGACCAAACAAGATTGGCAACCTAAAATTCTACTTATTAATTTAGATGAGGTAAAGATGACAAAACTGTCCTAGTATAGAAACTATGAAAACTTTTTTTCTCTTGCACTTTCCTGTTTATCAGAGTGACCTGATATCAGGAAAGTGTTTATAATAAGATGAAGAAATGTTTACAAAGAGCTTAAGCTTTACCTGTAAAAAAATAAACAAAAACTTATTTTATTAATTTAGTTATAACTAAAGGGGTGATGTCACAAAGAAACATCAACTTGCAACAACTGCATGCATGCCACTCTTTCTGCAGCACTGACACGGCAATAGACTGGCTAGCTAAAGACAAAAATAAGAATTGCCCTCACAAATACACAAGTAATAACAGAGTTTGTCAATGGAAGCTGATACATCACTGCCTGTCACCTCTGAAATAACGGTGAGCAGCAGCTTGTGCAACTACCACACAATGCATCAAAATACTCTGGAAATCACATCTGGTACAAGAGCAGATAATCATTAAAAAAAATTCACAATATCTGGTTATGAGCTAAAAAGTACATGAAAAAGAAAATTATTAAGATCAAAATTCAGTAAAGTTTCCTTTTGGATATGACATAGAAATCTCAAATTTCATACTTACTTTTTTTTTTTTAACTGTAGCTGGCTGCATCAAATTTGAGGTTGCTAACATGTTAGCATTACTAAAATAATTAAGCTTGGGAGCAATAGAGTTTTTTAAATTAGCTCTCTAAAAGAAAGTACCATTATAATTACCTAATTACCCTTTGATGTAGTTTTATTCATAAATGCTGTAAACATTCCTTGCCTTATTACTGGGGGCTATGCCTCAGTTTACACACTCTGCAAGAAAATAAAGTTACTCTTATACACTGAAGAACATGTGTGAACAGAAAATGTCAGAATGCTGAATGCCAAAATTTTAAGTCCATGTTTTTCTTTCAAGACTTTATAAGGCAAGGCTTAAAGAAATAAACCAGCTTGTCCATTTAAATTAGATATTTTTAAAATAGCTCTTTTTTAGTTTATGCAATTTATACTGTCTACACCTGACTCTTACAGCCTAGTATAACACCACCTCTTAAGTAAATGATTAAGCTATAAAACTGTTAATGAGTGGATTTGTCTTTTGAGATTTGTCTTATATTTAATAATTCAGTCCTTCAGCAAAACCACTTCTTTAAAAGACTTTTAGCAGTTTTTTAGAATTGTTGGTATATATCCCCAGGCAAAAGAATGCTGGGCTGCAGTGTGAGACAGCGCAACCATCAAAGGGTATCAGCAGTGAAAATGCAGAACACATTAGCAGCAAGCCTGCTGCAGACTCAGTACCCAGCAAGGATGCTGACCAAAACCAAAATATGTGCCAGCATGTTTTTATTAATATTGCTACTTTCAGCAGATCCAGGAGAGTCTGAAGAAAATCTTTTCATCAGTGCAGCAACCAGACGTTCATAGGATCTCATGTCCTAAGAGGGAAAGTTTTAAATAACCTCATTTGCCTTGATGGAGACGTAACATTTTAGGTACATCCACAGTTTTCTGTGGATTAACATGCAGCTGGCATATGTTTCAAACTAAGAAAACAAACAAATATATTGAAATAAGTAGCTTAGTAGTCCATTTCTCTTTCTAAAGAGAAAAAATAATATTTTTATGATCCTATAATTTTACACAGCATGATAATTTTTCTATATTAAATGTATTTCTGGGGGGCTTTTTCATAAATTTTAAATACTGCTGGAACTGAGATACCAATAGAGGCTAGAATAATTTAAATATTATGATTTAAGTTTAATAATTAGATTCACTATAACTATTTTTTATTGAAATGTCATCCAAATGAGAATTAGCTTTGGTTTAAGTACTTTCTTCTTAACTGGTAGATAAAACTAGGCAAATGTTCCTAACAGATATTTTAGGACAGACTTTTTTCTTCTTCTCAGATCACTCTCATTATATCAGACTTGAACTTTGCTCACAAAATACTTGTCTTTTTTTTTTCTTTCTTTAATTTTCCATCAAAATCCTCCTAATGACCATTACTTCCCCATTCCTAAAATTTTGACAGACTTCATTCTTGATTCCGAAATCCCCATTATTTTTCAATAAAACTGCCTCATCTGCATTTTATATTTTATATCTGCACCATTCTGTTAGCCTTGATGCTAACAGCCTATTTTAAGAACTGTAGTGAGTACCAGGTAAACCTTACAACTCCAACATGCTGGTAATCAAAACCAGGTAGGTACTTTTTCTTTACTGGCTGTTCTAGTAGAAGGCCCACCCCAGGAAATATCTGGTTCAAAAGACATATCCTAAAAATCTCAGTACTATCAGGTTTGGAAGACCATAAGCAAAAACTTAATGCCTAATAATGTCTTATCTGCTATACTTCTGAAATTTAACTCTAAGGACAGAAGAATAATCCAAGTTTTATTAGCTGATGTGTAACAGCACTAGAAGGAAGAGACAGAATTGTGACTTGTGGACAGCTTATAATGTAGCTGATTTTAAAATTCCACTCATATACATCTTTACTATAAATGCCTTTTCTAACTAATTCAATTTTACTCATCGTATATATTCTACATAAAGGAAGGCAAACATTTCACTGAAATCAAAGAGCATTGACATTTTAAAAAGGCCTATCAGAAAAAAGTTATTCAGAGGACAAGATAATTCAACTTCAAAAGGCTTAACTGAAATGCCTGGTACCCAAATACTTAAAAAGGAAATCTGAAAATAGGTATGGAGTCCATGAAGTAATACGATTTTGTGTTTTGTTATTTTAATATAAACATATGTATTTTTACCTTAATAGGGTCCAATCTTCTGCCACTGTTATTTATATAAAGCTCTTCTAATTTTGGTAAATGGCAACTGAGAACCAAGTAAAGCAAGTCAAAATGACGAAGGATACTTATGAAATATGATTCTTGTACGTTACTTATGCAATTTTATAATCAGTTAAAGCAATAAGATGGGCAAACATGCAGAGCATTTCAAAGTATTAGAACAATCAATAAAAACACTTCCTTACCAATTTACCATAATACCTGAAAATCTAATCTGGACCTATTCATGAACACACAAGTCTTCTTGATTTGACAATATCTTCAAAAAGAGGTTGTTTGGATATAGCAGGAACAAGTTGTTGACACATTCTGTCTCTGGATTTTCAAGCAGAATAACAAAATAAAATCAATAATAAACCGCATTTTCTAAAGAGCCCTGGTTGTAGGCAATATCACTAGCAAAAAAAAATATATTTAGTGATATTTACTCCTGATAAGGAAGCAAACCAAGTATTCCAAAAGTTTTGGTCTCCACAGTTTCATCTCTTACTGAAATCAAAAGCAATCAAAAGCAAAAATTGTCAATGTTCTGTCACTTCTCGATTTTAATAAAGAATTTTAAAGAATCCAATATTCTGTCTTAAGTTTTAATTGCCCAGCTGAGACAGAAGAGCTTATATGCACATCCATTTACATTCAGTCTATCTACCTGTCAATGTGCTTCATGAAAATAAATGTAGTCCTCATAAGAGGAATGCAGATCTGTTGAGACCATGTCTGCAAGGCTTATATGCTCTACTGTATTTCCTAAGGAACTTTCTATTTTCTGAGAAACAATGAGAGGTGATTCTTCCATCAACACATCAATAATTATTAGAAGTTGAAAAGTAACTCCCTTTTGAAAACAAAATTGAAAGCTTTTTTTTCCAAATCTTACAACAATTGACAAACCACTATATCTCTATTCAGCTAGACTTCCAATACACATTCCAACCCACGAATGAGGACAAAAACCTAAACTTAAACAATTGCATTTGGAGTTAAAATCTTCTCCACATAAATGCCTGAAAACTTTCAAATTTCGCTGGTCAAGGTGCATCGAACAGAAAACAAAAATCCTTTCTTAGGTGTATGAGAGGTGAATGCAAGATTAGATGTGTTTATTTTAATTTTCTAAGTTGTGTTCATATAGAGAGAGACAGAAGATTGAAGATTAAGAAATGTCTTTTTTAATTCATACTTTTAAATGGACTGATGAGAATCTTGTGACTGAAAGCTAGCTCTTTTTACAGCTATGTGCAGTTTTCTTGACAAATTGAACTGGTAAAGGCAGTACACTGCAGAGGCTTTAAAACCAGCTATGTTAACTATCTATTCCAGATGAGGTAAATTGACTTTTGAGTGAGTCCTTCCTCTTTTTAAAGGATGATTTTCCTAGACTACTTTGGTGACAAAAGTACATATTCAACTGGAAAAGGAATAGAGATGACAGAATTATTTGGTTACTGATAAAAGCAAGCTATTTTTGTTAAAATGCCAGACAAGCAACAAGGCACCCTGAGCAGACTCACATGTTCTTGCTACTCCTGTCTCCTTCATATGGGTTTGACCTTCCAGCAGCATGTCCATGGAGTCTGTGTCACCATGGGTCCTGCCGCAGTGGGGGGTCCTCCCTTGTCTGCCCTTGTGCTGGCTGCAGCTCATTCATGGCTACCAACTTGCCCCACAGGGCTCTCTTTAGATGGCTAAGGTGGCCTACTTTGACCATTAACCAAAAGAATGTATTTGCTTTCAGTGGGATGCATCACATGTTTACATTTATGCATCAATATTGTTATACTGGATATGCACCCCCACAACCAAGTTCAAGCAATGTTTGAGGTTCCCGTATAACCTACAACTCACTAAACCACAAAACAAATGGTTGGAGTTGTTTAATATTTTTATCAATTTTTCTCCCCTTATCATTTTCAGTATAAAGTCTTTCATAAAAACTTGCCATTGAAATTCAGTCATTTGTTCCATTTTCATTAAATCCACATGAAATATCCAATTATCCCACTCTCTCCTATTAGTCAAAGTAGTCACAACTAATTGACAGCTTTTTCCATGCTGTTTGTGCTTCTGTAACTTTATACCTAATGGAGATTGTCCTTATCTACCTCATTGAGGTTATCTGCAAGCTGTGGGCTATTTGTGTCACCAGTGCAAACAGACAGCCACCACAAACAGTCTCCTTATGGATTGTCCTGATGGATCATCTGGGATTGTACTGATGGATCATTTGGGACCTCCTTGAGAGAGCCAAGGGCAAGATGCTAGATAAAAATCAGCAGCAATTGATTTCCAACAGAATCTTGAAAATCAGAGACATATATCTCACTTGTCTCTCCAGATGCTCAACTACAGATTCTCCTACTGTCCAGTGCAAAAGAAAACACTCATGAAGGACTGGTGGTTTCACTCAAAACTTCAAAGAAGCATGAACTACTATATTTTATCTTTGAAAACAATAGCATGCTGTGTTACTGTTGTTCCAATGCATCAGTATGTATTTTAATTGAAGGTGACAACATACTAAGGGTTTGACCTTGGGAAACTGAAAATTTCAAGTTGGGATCATTCACACCACCTACTTTATATACTTCATTTGCATATATATCCCAGGCTTCTTATATAGCCACTGAAGCACAGTTCCTTCTGTTTTAGGCAATACAGTCACATTTATTATCAAGCCAAATGCATTTGGCCTTTACATGGGTGTTGTGGGAGAACAGGAAGAACTCTAAAAGTGAAATGGTCAAATGGTATTGCCTTGGAGACACTAAAGTTACAGCAGAAGGCAGCAAACTTGCAGTAGCATCTCCTCACACAATGACAAGTAGCATGACAAGATAAAGAAATACTCAACAAAAGTTAGTTTTTAGAAACTGAAATGCTAGAGAATGTTCCCAAATAAGATATTGCCTGGTACTACAGTAGAGTAGTCTGAATCTGCATAATTTAGGCTTAAAAATCATACTGTTAATTCTATCAAAACCAGAAAGATTGCAGACAAATGTTACGCTCTGCCTATGCAATTGCAACTTTTCTAAGTAATCTAGACATTTTTACCGGCTTATTTCATAGCAATGTAGGAGTCTAACAAGCCCTGTTCTGTGGCATTAAAACAACTCTAGTAACTGTTGAGACTGTTAAAAATATTAATAACACCCACACACCAGAGAAGATTCAACCTGCTTGTAAAGCCTAGAAAGTAGTTCACTCCTGTTCTTAAAAACTAAAAATGACAATAACAGAAAAGAAAGAAGTTTCTTGGATTTTTTTTATCTTGAAATATATTCATGTTCTGTTTCCTAAAATGCAAAAATGGAAACTAAATTATTAGATAGGAAAAGGTGTATGAAAAGTCAAGATAAATCTTTGAAATTGAAACTCTTAAAGGTTATACTATATAAAAGTGCTGTTCTTCCAAAATAATATAATATAGATAAAAAATGCTTCAAGATGTAGACATTTCATTATCTTTCTATCTGAGAATGTACTATTTTTGCAAAGGCTGTTCCAGCATGTGACATTATTATTTATTTTAGCTTAAATGCTAAAGCTTATAAAAGTAAAATCATGACAATAAATTCAGAAATCCATGCAACTACAGGCACAAGCAAAATATATTCTCTTCTTTTAAGTTGTTTTCTGTTTAACAATGGCTCTAATAATATCATCAAAAGAGATGAATTCAACTAATTGTGCATGTCTGACATCGACATGATATAATACTTTCTATTATAAACAGAAACCACATGTGGTCAACTGTAAGAGCTCTAGATGAAAAAAAGAAAAAGTCAAACTGTACAGAGGACAGAAATCAGCACTAATTGAAGTTACACACAAGGAGGAACCATATGGGGATGCTCAGAAAGCTGTACAGAGAGGTTCCTAACATATATCATTGTATTATTGGTGCAATATTTAAATATTATAAATATAGGATCCAGGAGATTACATTATCCAGGAGATTATATTATCCAGGAAATGTAAGGTATCATGGGAATCAACAGAGATAAGAAATAGTCAACACGCTATTAAGAGTCCTCATGGATCAGTTTCTGCTGTGATTATAGAAGTCTAATAATTATGACCCTGAATAAATTTTCTCAATAACTAAGGGAATTAGGGAAAAGGTTCTTTAAAACATTCAAGCACATTTGCATAATGCAACCATGTACCTAATTCAGATATAGGCATGAGAGCCTAAGTGAGAGCCTAAGACATGCCCAAAGTTCAATATGCCACCGTGACAGGTCTGTGTGTTACACTTTGGAAGCCTCCAAACGGCTAAAAAGATGAAACATTTTCAGCATGGATGTTGAGTTTAGGTGATGAGTACCAGTCAGTGTATAGAGAGGTTACTAGGGCAGTGAGAAGCATTAATAATGGTGATTTCTCAGTACAAATTTCCAGGCCTGACTGGTTTTGTAACTGGGTTTAGAAAATTAGACAGATGATGTAGTTTCCATAATTGTGGCCCCACTGTGGTTACCAAACAATTTCAAAAATCTGAGTTTAAATTTATACTAAAGCAAAGAATACAGATCCCTGTGTAAAGAACATAAACATGCCTCAAATATAATGGAATTATATGTAACATTACAGTACAGTTCAAGAATGTATTTATGACAATAAATAAATATAAGAATGCTATTAGTGTCACCCTAAGCCTATTGACTAACACAAGTTTTGTGTGAGATAGTCAAAGAATTATTGCTACTATTTCCATATTTCTTTACTTAACTGTACTGAGAAGAAAAATCCTACCATTAAAACATCATTAATACTTAAATAACCATGGGTCTCCACTGTTCACATTCTTACAAAATTATTAGAAGACTAAATCTACTTAAAAAAAAAATGTACACAATGTGAATTCTTCATCTGTCAATTTATATTAACTCCCTATAGGAGCCTAGCAAAAAACCAAGAAAAATTAAAATAATGGAAAAAGAACTGAGAATTTTGAAAATATGTTTGAACTTATCTTACATATAGTTGTTGGAGAACTACAGAGCAGAAAGTTAGGGTGGCTGGACAACATGTAAGTTATATTCCATAGTACAAAGAAAATACAATCCTAAAAAATTCACTGTCAAAAACTTTGGAACCAAATTTTGTGATCTTCTCTCTAATTAAATTGGAGAAATTGACAGAAGTGATCCAAGGTAGGTTTTCTGGTTTGGTTTTTTTTCTGTTGACAGGTACTTTCTAAAATAGGTATGTATGATAAAAGAGAGCAGTAATCACAGCAAAGTTCCATATCACAGCAAGAGAAATAAGTATGCCCCTGTCCTTCCTTTTAACATCAGGAAATTTGAAAAAAGTATAATAATATAAACCTGAGAAAAAAGTAGTAAACTTTTTCCATCAACAGATTCAAAGGCCTATTAAAATTAGGTTGCTCTTACTCAGTTGTCACTATCCATATTGCACAAAGAAACTGAAGAATATGAGTTATGTATGAAGTTTCACAATGACATTAAGGAAGAAAGGAAAACCAACATTCAGAACTTGCTCATCTCAAACACTGCTCCACCAGATCATTCTGCCCATCTCATCTTAACGTATAAGAGACAAATACCTTTACTGTTTATTAAAATACTTTAAAATTATGCACATAAGAAGTCTGATACCTAAATATCATGGATATTTAATATCTATGATATTCAGTAGAAAGTAAATAATCATTACCTCCAACGAGCACTATGCATATCACAGACTACATGGATAAAATAGGAGTATATAATATTCAGAATTAATTCCTAGTTTGTTAATATACATAACGATTATTCATAACCTCATATAAATATTTTGCAAGGTATTAAAACTAATAAAATTAAAATAATATCTGCAATGTGTAATTTAAATAGGGAAAATCCCTTTTTTTACCATATAAATAACAGAGCAATTTAATTTAAAAAGTTCACAGTAGGTTTTTTAAAACCATCCTGCTTCTTTATTCACAATAATGGATTTTTCTCTGTTTAACCTATTTGTTTAATTAATAAAAAGGAGCATGCTGTGAGTCTATGAAAAATCCATGACACAACTCCTCTGAAATCCTCGACATTGGATTGTGTATTTTCTGTTTAAATTTTACATCCCACTGCCAGACAAGCTATGGCTGCTTGCTAATTTCTCTAAAGCACTCTGACTGGATCTCATCATTACTCTAAGTCCACTTTTCAGGAAGGAATAATTCAATCATTTTGTATTTTGTAGAGCTCTGGATCAATTCAAACATCTAATAAGAGCAACTTTAAAAGGCATTCTTCCATCAATTAGGAAGAAGCTTAATTTATAATATTTCTTATACTACCACTGAAGAAAGAGAAGTGTATGTGGGCTTAGACAAAAGAAATCCCCATCTGTTTCCTCTCATGCTTCAAACCAGAAGACACAAGCTTTAGTAAGGGAGCCATAAATACAGAAAAGTTATTGATACTCTGTTACAGAAAATATTTTTTCCTCTGATAGGATGATGATAAATTAGAGCCTGGTCCCTAAACTTTGCTCTTCTCACTTTGCAGTGACTGCAAACACTTTTCTCCACACAGAGCTTATAAAGTTATCTACTAATGACTTAAAAACCTACCTGTTGCACTGACTGATCTCCCATACCTGGTTAATATCTCTCCTTAGGCATGCCACTGTCACTTTAAACACAGGAGTCTCTCGTCTTCACTTTCAAATTTTCTGCCCTTTTCCCCATTACTATTACGACTATTATTATCTTAATTTTTAAAGACTATAGACTATAGTTTTTCCTCTCTCTCCCCTCATTAGTTATCCAAAAATATCTCTCTAGTACCTATCATTTTATTTCCATACACATTTCAGCTAGCACTGACATTCACTAACTCATCACTTCTATTATTAGGGCCTTGTTCTGGCCCTGAGCTATTCTCTCACCAATCCTTTCTGTCTTGGTGACAATTTTTATGCAAGGCCATTGTTGTCAAACCTCATGGCTTTGACTCTTTTTGGTGAGACTTTCTCTGTTGCCATTCCAAAATTTAGATTAGGAACACTGTCATAAAATTTTTGAAAACACTGTGTTTAGTCTGCTTTCCTGAGCCCAATTCCTCACCATCCAATCCACCATAGGTTGTCTACATATTCTTCAAATCCCTTTTGTTAAGGTCTTCCATCAAAGGCCTCTTTTGTTAACACCTACCTTCATCCTACATAAAACCAGACAGGTGATTCCTTCTGACAATTATATGCATTTACATCCAGCTCTACTTACTCACACCCATGTGCAATCGGACACGGCTGCTGAGGTGCTTTACAGCAAGAATGCAACCTGAGCTATATGAAGTGCAATATGGGAGAAGAAAGAAAAAGAAACATATAGATACTGCTCTTTTTAGTTCATTTATGGTATATTGATAACTGTTTGTAGCGATTCTAGTATCTGTCCACTCTTGTACCTAAGTTCAACATGTTCATATATGATGCATGACAGAATTTCAGTGCTTCTGAACTACTGAAATACTGTATTATAAGCTAGGTACATCTAATAAGTAATGTCTATGATCAGTGGGTAACATGGTTAAAGGACTGTATAGTCTGAGTAGATACTACTCTGTCTGCCACACCTGATACTCATCCTCAGCTTAACAAAATTAATGACTTTCTCAATTATTTTTTCCTAAATGCTGTTCTGCAGTGAATTTGATATTGATATTGTCTGCAGTGAATTCGATATTGTCCCCACACTTGCATCTGTTCACCTGATCAGATTTGAGACAAGAACTGTGTCTCATTTGTTTTCTAAATGAGCCCCATACTCATTATATGCATCAAACATTAGCTCATTCATCAATAGAGGGCTGTGCTATTCCATTCCTCTAGAATTTTATATAAGAATTAGACTGCATACTATTGTTTGCTATCCTTCTATATATTGTTTGGAATTTTTTCCCAATGAAAAATAGATCAAATACAAAGCAACTCAAAATATAAACATGCCATCTATCAAACACGCACAATTCCCTGCTTATATGAAAAGATTTAGAGGTTGCTACACTGTGGGAATAATTCAGTTCAATTTTTATCATTGGGATAGTTATATAATCCCATCTAAACAAAGCCTTGTTCTGACTGTTCAGTAGGATTTGCTGTGTACAGAAATGACACAGATTGGAAGTAGGTAGTTCTAGAACAGAGCTACCATACTTTTGCAGATGCTTCTCAACCCATTACACAAACTGTAGAAGGTAGCTTGGGAAAAGGCAGAAATTACATTATCATGCTCTCAGCACCTCAGCAATCGCCACCACAGAACCATTGAGTTTCAATTTGTTTTTCAAAAAACAGTGAAAAGCCTACACTGAAATGAAGAGAGAATCACTATAACATAGCAAAAGAAATAACTGTAAAATTTATAAATGAAAATGTAAAGGACATTTCCTGTAGCTGGTACAGACACCACGTTAAATTTTAAAAGGCCTAGTGCTGAATGTGAAATATGAGTATTAGGTGACCGGAGCATGGAAAATGCCCTTAACCAATCTAGGAAATGGCTTTTCTCTCCAGATCATGAAGAAATATACACTGAAAGAGCTGTTTATCATGGAGTAGAATAAGAAAAAAATGGGACAAAGAACAAAAAAAATGGACTAGTAGTTTCTTTTACCATAAACCTTCCTGAATATGCTTTAGGGAAATAGAGACAGCTACAACACAGGAGAATAAGGACAAGTGTGGGCTCCTCAGTGGGTGTTCAACTGAGCAATAACTCAGTCCTTTTAAGAAGCTATGAGCTTAAAGTACAGCTGAAGTACCTTGGCAAGGAGAGGAATCCAATCTCTTCAGAGATTATTTATGACAAAGTGCAGCTAACTAAGACCCAATTTGTTTGTGGAATTGTAGTCATTCCACTGCAACTAAACAACAAATGAATCTGCCTTGTAAAGGATTCATTCAGGGTATAAAAGAAAACAAAAGAGAGAAACAGATACCACACTTAATTTACACACCGATTTACAGGCTAACTTACAGAAATGATTGATAAAGCAATTTTTGAAAGCAGAGAACTCTCTGAGAGAGAGGGCCTTTGAAACCCATCTGTAAAGTGAGCACTTTTTATATCAGATTTATAACTGTATACTTGTTGGCTTAGAATCCATACTATCTCTCATTATATTACTGTTCCCCAATTTACTTCAGATGCTTAAATTGCAAATTTTGTTGAACTCAGAGAACTAGCACAATTCTTGTTTTATATAAAAGTAAATCACACTCTAAGATTAATTTTTTTAAAGTACCAGAGCACAGTGTGTCCTAGCAGCTTCCCGTGGGCAGGGATACCAGAAGCAGTGGGGGCTTCTACAGGGAAGCCAGGTACCCATCCTGGTAGCCAGGGTTTTTCCTACTATCTCTGGCCAGGGAGCATCCAGGGGCAGCTGAGGCAGCCCTTGTATCAAGGCACCTGCCTGGAAAGGTCCTTTTCTAATTATTCATATTTAACTTTTATTGTGCGTGTTATGTTAAAGTCCATTTGAAAGTGCTTACATTTTAAATTGGATTTACTGTGAAAACAGTAAAATCATGTAACATTGTCTAACATATCAATCAATATTTTATCACTTGGCTTGATTTTACTCAAAATTAACATTAAGTACATTCATTGAAAATTAAAAACTGGAAAGGAATTTTGGTCACTAATTACAATTTTGGGTCAATTTCTGCTCCTTGTCTTGTCGGTTTATAGGGCAAGACTTTTCACTTCTCTATGCAAAGATCATATAAGCATGAACCCAGTCAACAAAAATGAGTGCATATCAAATAGTGAACAAAAATATTCAGGGGCAGACTGGACAAGATTACAAGAGAGGCGTTGCTTTAGACTTGGAATTAGAGTAGGAAAAATCTGAAATTGTTCAAGCACATTAACCATAGGTCCCAGAAAAATGCCACAGGTCCAAAGAAAATGAAGAGAGAAAATAGCCATTGTCCACTAATTAAAAGCAAAGGTATAAATTCCAGTTCTTAAATACTTACAAAAATGGCAAAGCAATAATGCTTTTGAAAAGTGACATTTGCTTTTCAGGTACTGAAAAATTAATTCTTAAATTAAAAAAAAAACCAAAACTACTGAGAATATAATTCAATAGATATTTCCAAGCAGAAGAGACAACAGCTATTGCAAACATTCAAACAGAAGGAAGGTAAAAGGCCAAGACTAGAGAACAAAACAATTTAAAGGTTGTGTATTTGAAATAGGATAAATGAGCACCTACCGAAGTGCAGAATTATTTACAAAACAAACTCACCATAAACAAAACATAAAAAGGGAGTAACCAAACTGCTTGTCCAAAAGCTGAAGATAAAAAGAAGAGCCTCCATCAAGCATTAAAAAAAATTCTATAAAAGAATTACAAGAGGTGCATTGTATTTTTAATTGAGAGCTTCAAAAGTTTAAAAGATGTAAAAAGATAACCAAACTTTGCAAAAGGGAAGGAATTTTCCATGCTAATGAAACAACAATGAAAGCAGAAAATTGTGTGGAAAGAACGCAGTTAAATGAAGCCAAAGTAGAGAGATGGAACCCCTAAGACTGGCATAAGTTGCATATGAGAAACATATATCTATGTTTGCAAGCAGCTACTTAATATTTTATTTTGATGCTTTGAAAAATATCTACTTTATACACTATGCAAATAAAATCAGTAGTACTAACACCACTAAATTTAACTAAGGACAAAAGTATGTAAAATGGAGCAGCTAATGTCAGGAAAGGTAAAGAAGAAGAACTTGACAACAAATTTTAGCAACACTACGGAAGATGGTTTAAATTAAGAATTTGTTATTTCACCAATTATGCAAAATTTTTTGACTCTGAGATTATTGTAAGAAATTATGTATGAAATGGGGTTTCCTAGACACACTATAGACTGATAAGCAATACATATTAGCTGTAATGGAAATGTCAATAAATGTGTCAGGACAGTTTAAATGGAGGAATATATTTGCCAAAACAGTCTACATTTGCCTTTGGTTTATGTACACATGTCTAATTAGTAATGTGAGACTCACTGGAGGATTTCAGTAGAAGAATTAAAGTTGTCATACACTACACTAGAGTATATAATTTACATGAATACTGAAGAAATGAAACCTTCTTTAGGGTTTAAATTTAGCTACAACAGGACACTTTTTCAAAAAAGCTCTGTTTTAAAATATGTAGAAACTTAGTGTACATTGTTTTGAATCTTCCTACTATACATATTGATTAATAGATTAATATTTGGAAGAACTTGCTTCCTTCTGGAGAAAATGCCCACTACTCATCTGAATAACTGGGTGGGTGAGCAACTGGTTCATGGCTCAGGCACAAAGGGCTGCAGTGAATGGGGTGACATCAGACTGGTGACCTGTCACTAGTGGGGTTCCACAGGGCTCCATCCTTGGCCCTGTGCTCTTTCCAAATCTTCATAAAAGATTTGTAAACAGGACAGGAAGGGATACTGAGCAAGTTTGCAGATGACACAAAATTGGAAGGAGCTGTTGACTCCTGTTGGCCCTGCAGAGACCCCAAGAAAGGAGAGAACAGGCAATCACCAACCATATGAAATTCAACAGGGGGAAGTGCCAGAGTCTTCTCCTAGGATGGGGCAACCCTGGATGTTTGGACAGGTAGAGGAACAAGAAGCTCAAGAGCAGCACTGTGGAAAGGGACATTGGGTTCTGGTCTATAGCCAGTTGAATGTGAGTCAGCAGTGCCCACACTGTCCTGGGGTGCATCAGGCACAGCATCACCAGCCAGGCAGGGGAGGGGATTGTCCTGCTCTGCTCTGCAGCTGGGGCAGCCTCACCTCGAGTGCTGGGGGCAGTTTTGGGTGCTGCAATATAACAAAGATATAAAGCCATGAGAGAGTGTCCACAGGAGGGCAATCAAGATGGTGAAGGGCTTAGGGGAAGCCTTTTAAAGAGTGGCTGAGATTACTTGCCTATTCAGCCTGGAGAAGAGAAAACTGAGGGGGAAACTCATTGCAGGCTACAACTTCCTCAAAGGTAAGTGGGAGGGAGGCAGGCACCAAACTTTTTACTCTCTTTACCTTTCACTGGTCACTTTTCCCGATCACTGCCAGGACCCAAGGAAATAGCATGAAGCTACAATCAAACAATTCTGGTTCTGATCCATGTTCAGAAAAGCTTTTTACTCAGTTTTCATTTACTTTTCACCAGGATTTATGACACACCTAATTGCATTTATGACGCACCTAATTAACTGTCCTTGCTTTTTTCTTGGTGCACCAAACGTGTTGGTTCCGAGCTATTTCCCAAGAAAGTTCATTTCTAGCCATAATCTGTGCAGATTCAAGGCAGTCTCTGGACTGCTAATCTCAGGATTTGTTTTAGCTTTGGTAGCACTCATACAGCTGACATAATACAACAGAAGAATATAAATTATATCACAAATAAAACTTTGCAGTATGTAAAATCTTTCAGCAGACCTAACTTAAAAAACATGTACATAAAAGACCATAGCTTGAACAAAACCCACAATTAGAAGTTATTAACAGATATGGAATCATTTACACGTATACGACTAAATACGTTTGCTTCCCAGGTTTTTATCTCCTGCCTCTACCTTTAAGGTAGAGGTTATATAAGGTTCTTTTCTTGTAGAACTGCTATTTCAGATCAACAACAAATATTTTAACCTGAAATAATACTTAAGAAAGCCTGGAGAAGGGGGGATTTAAAGGTTAGTCTAAATATTTTCTCTTTAGTTCATATTTGCATTCATTACTA
This sequence comes from Molothrus ater, assembly GCF_012460135.2. Taxonomy (NCBI): domain Eukaryota; kingdom Metazoa; phylum Chordata; class Aves; order Passeriformes; family Icteridae; genus Molothrus; species Molothrus ater. The sequence continues at coordinate 27,093,013 of NC_050482.2, read as the reverse complement.
CAGACCAAAAACATGTACAGATGAAACGTACTGCAGGACAGCCTTGAACAGGATATTGTAGAATTAGTGTTTCACTGAACTTTCTGACCGACTGCTTTTAGCATCTTTTCAGGTAAAAACATTTAAAGGGCTCAGAACATTTAACTACAGTACAGAAAATATTCTTTTTGGAAACCACAACTTAAAAGACTTTCATTTTCTTCTTCACGTATATATTCTGTTTTTAATAGTCTTATCAATTGTATCTTCTATGCAGTTTGAATCAGGAAATATACAGCAAAAACTACATGAAAAAATGACTACACTACAAAATTCTCAGAAGTAACAGTTATGGAAACAACTTATTGTATCAAAGTAAAACAAATCTGTCTTTATGTCTTTGTGGAGGACTGTCAGAATACACAGTAACTTACTGGCTAAATAAGGGATGAGTCTCACATATTGACACTTTGTTGCAACCACGCAAATCACTCACTACGCTTCTCTAGAAATTGGCTAGTTCTGTATCAATGAGGAGTTCTCATCTCTTCTGGTGTTTTCTAAATTTGTTGTGGATTCTTCAAATAAGAAGATACATCTTCCATTCAATGAAAAGCAAAAATAAGTGACATTTTTCTCCAACAGCTTTGTAAAAGAAATATGCTTCAATTTTATATGAGAGTTCAAAATTAGTCAATATGTCTGTCTTTCCTACTACCAGTTACTTAAAGAGTTCTACTCTAGACAGCTCATCTTATTGACAAGTAGTCAATAAAGACAAAAGTAGTCATAGTGTAAGAAAATGGCCTCATTCTGGCCAAAACTGTAGCCCACACACAAAGAAGGCATCAATGAGTGAGGAAAGCTCAGGCTGATGTGAGTGTTCTCACATCAGCAGTTGTTGTTAACTGTAAAGCACTTCGATTGCTATGCAGTAATCAGAAAAGTATCCAGAGACTACAGGAAGGTTTAAAAACTCTTCTCATGATTACACAAGCATGACCTAATAAATCAAACTAATACCCATTGAGATGTGCAGTTTTTTCACTGAACAAAACAAAGTGAAAGGAATCTGCTCACTATAAAAAGCATTAAATTCTTATAATGTAAAAAAAAAAAAAGACTTGTCATTTTGCAAAATAGACTGATTTAAGTTACGTGCAAATTACACATTCCTCTTTCACAGTGTCTCGCTACATGTAATAATGCCAATTTAAATAAGCCAGTGCCTTACTGAACAATAGTTCAAGCAGCATGGATTTCAAAGGGTGAAGAAATACTCAATTTTAATATAATCACAATCTTTTGTCCAACAAAAGCTTGTTCATTTGGGGATTTTACTGAAGCAATTCTCAAGTTTTTTCTATAAGGCAAATTCTTTCAAGTTTTGTATCTCTTTTTCAGCCCAGTGATTAACCTCATTCTAAATTAAAACCTCTTTATGTCTTTTTATGCAAGTCTGTATGAAATATTTCCACTAAACACTGAATTAATACAGTAAGAAGAAAAAAAAAGAAAAAAGCATGAATACTTGTTTTTTAAGATCATCTTCCTGTTATTGAAACTGCACTCTCAATTTTTCTAACATATTAAAAAACTTCCAGTATTTAAAATAACGTGAATAAACGGACTGCTTCAGCTGTAATATACATCAAATACAAAAAGGACTGAACAGAATATTCCTTTAAAAATATGGAACAGAAACTATTTCCCAGTTTTCAGTTTCTTCAAAATTCTTCATTTGCTTATACAGCTTTTTCTAAACTTAAAAGGAAAGAAAATGAACAAAGAAACAAAACAAAAAAAAAAAAATTAAAACCAACAACATGAAATAAAATAAGACCTGAAAAGCAAAATAAACTCATTTGTGTTTTCTGTCAATTTGCATTACTTTTCTCCTCAGTTTTTCTCCTGGCACTTAAGAAGACTTCGAGCTCTGCATGGCCTACTTTCATTGCCATTTCAGGAAGGATTCATGTCATCCATTTTGGAAGTGTCTGCATCTCAGCTAGGTCCCTTATGTTCTATAGAGAATAGAGAGCAACTGGTCACTTTTAGTACCCAATTTATGTAACTTATTTTAGATGTCTCTTTCAAAATGAGATGGTTTACTCACCTGGGAATGCTCATTTATCTCCACTGACTGAAAAGGAGAGAAGTCTAAACAATGAACCTAAATTTAGACACCTTCATTTGGCCAGATGAAACCCAGGCTTATAGTCCTTCCAGATACAATCCCTATTTCACATGCCCAATGGGCCTTTTGCTTTTAAATCCTGTATAATAAAACTTTGTTTCCTGATAAAGTTCCACTGTGCTACTCCCTGAGCCATTCACTAGTAATTTGCTTGTAAACTCTGTAAAAGATAGCATTATTCCAACAGTGCCATGGTTTGCTTTCTCTTGTCTGTATGTTTTTGATTCTGCTATTACAGCAGCATGTAGCTTAACTTCCATTAAAATTTGGGCAGATCTAGAGCTAGCTGTTTTCCCTCATTTTTCAGCTTCCTAAATTTGTATGGAAGTTGGTGTTCCATTGATTCCATGCCTTGGTCTGGGGTTTTTTTGACACCCTTTTTAAAGGGCAACCCATTAGGTTCTATTTCCCTTTTAATTACTTTCATTCTCTGAGCTATACTGTGCTTAGGATAATTTTAGTCTTCAACTGTAAGGATGTCATCCCAAATCACATTGTCTTCTATACTTCACAGCTTTCTTACAGCTCCTCAATTTAAAAATTTTCTTGCAATCTTCTTGATGTTAAGTGTCAACAGTTTGGTTCTAGATGAGATTACTCTCTCTTACATAGGTGCTCTTTATTTGGAAAAGTCCTTCACATGATGTTTCCTCCATAATATGTTAAAAACCTTTACATATGAGTTTCTGAGTTTTAAACATTGAGTTGATGAAGAGAGCTAATAGCCAAATGCAAAAGCTTTGGATTTGTTTCCATATTCTAACATATTTTGGATTTTGGACAGGTTTCTTTTGGACTCATTTACACTAAAACTATTATTTAGTTCCCAGAATGGCATTTGCTAATCCCTTTGGAGGACACAGATTATCTACCGCTCCTCAAAGGACTGACAGACTATTACTAGGAAGCATTTTTAATTAAAATTGCTGTTATGTTGCAATTAACAAACAGAAATAAGTCACTGATACAGCTAAATCTCAGTAACCCAAGATGAGGTTGTTCAAGTACACCACAGCTCTCATTTTCTTAACAGCTCTTCAAAAACACTGGAGTCAAAAAACAGTTTTAAAATAAACAAATATTTAATTCAAGGCCTAGGAACAAAACAGAGAGGTTTTTCTTTCTTGATTCCCAAGAGAACCACTACAGCCACTTATTGTATAAAGTATTAGTTCTTCAGAGACACATTAAAGACTCCATCAGTATATAAACCACTTGCACTGTATCATTTGTAGCTTTGCTTGACATTTAGTTTCATACACAAAAACCAATGGACAAAATTGTTCTTCCTGTGCGTTGATATTCTAAATTTGAGGTACATCAGATGTACCTCAGATTTACTGGCATTCTTCCAGTTTATTTGAATCTGGTCACACTAGGGAAAATATGCTCAGGTTTTAGCCTCCCAATAATTCTCACAAGAATCAAAGCTATCTCTCCAAATGATCTGTTAGCAACAAAATTCACTATCCAAGGTCAGAAAATATTTCTGACTGCATATGAAAAGTTTTTAAGGAAGCTCATGAACAAAGACATTGATATTTTTCATTTACATGCTTTGATAAATCCCCTTTGGAAGATCAGACACTTCGTATTTACAATTACATTACTTGCACAGATATAATAAGCAAACTGCATTGATTTCAGCCATGTTATATGGAGCAAATCATCTGATAGTTTTTTCCATACTTGGAGCCTTGTATTTCAAGCCTAATTTATCTACATTAATTCTGCTGCTACCTTTCTTGACCACAAAGTGACAACAAGTGGAAGGAAGGGACTATATTACTTTCTTCCTGGGTAAGTTCCTATTATGAAGTTTATTAGAGACAACACTCAGATTTCCTGGAAAGAAAGCTCAGCTTCCCTATAGAGACACTCAACAGTACAGGTCCAGAAGGTGCATAAACCTTGCAAGCAGAAGTGAGCCTGACAGAATGACTGTGATAACCTATTCACACCAGTATCATGTCAGCAGCTTTAACTACCATCATTACCAATCTCTAATTGATATTCAATCAATAATATTGATTTATACTCATAAATTTTCAGACATATTCCAACATGAGGTTAGACAGAACTTGGTTATTTATACAATGATAGTTCATCTGTCATAGACAATTTTGAAACAAGGTAAATAAAGCCCATAAGTAAGGGTGCTAGGTATGCTGGGATTGCAGGTGGACTTCGAGAGCTGTCTCAAACTTGTCTCTTTTGTAACCTAGGAATTTTTTTCCAATCCCATATCTCAATAACACTTGTGCAATATCACAGCGCTTCCCTGCCTGAAAAAGTTGTTTGGAAAAAATCCACAAATTTTAGTGAACTCAAACACATTTTACTTTAATGACATCGGCTTTAAGATGGCTATATGTGCATTAAGATGGCAAGCAAGGTGAAAGAGGCACATCCAAAATCAACCATGTTTGCAGGCAGATGACAATGGAAATTATGAGACAGAAAAAGAGGATGCAAGCCCCACTACATCCATTAGCCAAACCCTTGGTAAATTACAGGCATGAAAATAAAGCAGGCATTAGAAGCTGTAACTGGCCACTTACCCACTGGCAGTCATGAGAAAGCATGTATGCAGCACTTCCCATTCTGCAATTCCTTATTGAGAAACTAATGAAGGTGATTTGGCTTCCAAAACTGCCAGGTCTTTCAAAAACTCACAGTACATACAAAAGTATCATGGAGCATCACATTATCTCTTTATTTTCTAAGGAACAGACACTTGCATGTGGCTATACAGTCCTGTTAAGCGTCTTCTAAAAAGTAAATTTATGGTCCCACCACTGAGAAGGCAGTACATTCAAAAAGCAGTAAAGCTCACATTTTTCTATGTAATGCAACTGTCCTGTGAGCAAAAAATGTAAGACTTTTGCTGGAGAACAATCTCTCTTCTAATATAACACTAAAAGATCCGAAGAACCAGCAGTGCTACGTGAACTGATGCCACTTGATCTCAAAAATAGCTCATAACTTGTTATGATGGCTGGTTATGATTTGGACATGCATTTTGAGTTCATCTTCAATACCTAATGTAGACTTCATGAGTTAAAATATGATGTTCTACTCTCTAGTTTTCTAGAGAATTTCTTTACGTTTCTTCGTAATTTAGTTGCTTCTTATGCTATGGAAAATTCAACAAGACGGAAAAAACATTATCAATATTTCCAGGCTGCAGTACAATGTGCCTAATGAGAAGCATAAACTTAATTTTCTTAAAACCCAACATATGTGGTACTAAAAGTCCTTGTCAGTCTTTAGCTATAATTGTACTCTGCTAACTTATAAGTGTGTCTAATTAGTCATTACTCACTGACAGAACACATCCCCTATCCTTCAGAATCAAATATGACACAGCAAAATATTTTAGGCATGTGTTGTTAACTATGTATTTTTGACAAACTGCATATTCCAGGAATACAGCCATCAGAGACCAAGAGATTCTGGTCTCATTTGAAGTTGTTTGGCAAGATGGAAAAGGTTAGAATGCATCTTTTTATTGCCTTCCAGCAAGATCAACAGATAAAAATCTGAAGCAATGTTGAGCTCAGACTATTCACAATTAGAAAGAGGATTTCTACCCATTATTTCTTTTCTTTGGAAAGCAAATAGAGTAATGAAGGAATTAGCATGAATGTTTATGTCTGGCATCTAGCAGAGCTGAGTAATTCGTAGAGTGCAGGAAAGTGAAGATTGGCTGATGGGTTTAATTTGGACTTGTTTTTACACTTAGAGTAATTTTAGCTAAATTGTTTGGACACAAAAATCTAAATGTTTCATTTTCCAAGTGTTTCATTTTTTCAGAACCTCTTATAGAAGCATTCACACATAGTATCATTTCCTTAAAAGATGCAATTCTAATGAATAAACTATTTGTCTGTTAGTAAACATTGTTTTGAAGCAATATAATTTACAGCCCAAGGCTATGAAGTTTGGAATAACTTTTATATGTGACAGAAACTAATTTTACAATAAAAGGTGGCCCAGAAATTCTCTGCTATGTTATCTAAATCATACTACTGCACTCACAGTAGTGTTGCCAGTACTGTCAAGTCTCACAAAGTACCATTGTTACTGTTGGAGGAATTCCAGAGAAGGGCTACAAGGACCAGAGAAGGGCTCCAGACCTCTGGAGCAGCTCTCCTATGAAGACAGGCTGAGAGGTTGTTCAGCTTGGAGAAGACCTGGGGTAGATCTTGTGCTTTCCAGTACCTGGATGAGGCCTATAGAAAGCTGGAGAGAAACTTTTTTGATGGCATGTAGTGAGAGGACAAGGGTTAATCGCTTTAGGCTGAAAGATCAGAGCAGATATGAGGAGGAAGTCTGACTGTGAGGATGGTGAGACACTGGAACAAGTCGCCCAGGGAAATTGTGAATGCCTGGAAGTTTCAAGGCCAGGCTGGATGGGGTTTTGAGCAGCATGGTGCTCCTGCTCATTGCAGGGGGATTGGAACTAGAGTTTCCTTAAGGTCTCTTAAAATCCAAACCATTCTATGAGTCTGTGTACATTTGGATCTTTCATACAACTGTATTAGGCACAAGAGAGGTAAAAATCTTTGTAAAACATGCAGTCCCCGTAGTTTTTGTGGTCAAAAAAGACCGTCTTGCTCCCAAAATTTTCCCTTAATTTTCAACAGATTTCTACTAAAATCCTGTGACAGGCATTTACAATAAACTTTCACTCCCTTTAGACTGCCTGATTGGTACAATTTGCTAACAGCCTAAGCCTGAAGTATTCTTGGCAGATCTCACTCACTTCACATTGCTTGATTAGCACCAAAAAAGCATACATCTAGTTTCCCTAGGTGCTTACACAAAACTGTAAGAATAAGGGAAACACAATTCATGCCGATATGCTTTTGGCCACTAGTCTAACCCAATGTGAGCATTTTAGATATTTTACCACATCCTTTTGAATACAGTATCTAAGGCAACAGGCATTCATCAAAGCGTAGGAATATGGATATATACAATATCACATACTCTGATTTATACTGTTTTATTTTCTTGTGAATTCATACCAGCTGCTCTTTTTGTTTGCTAGTTAAAATCTAGTTTTCAAAGAATTGCAAGTCATAATGTCATGTTTTCATTACCATATGATAACTGTCAACTGAAAGCCATCATTTGAGATACAGACCCAGGATTCCTTTTTCTTCCATGTGCACCACCTTAAATTTAACCGTACCGATTTTCATTCTATTTGCCAAACACTCAATTGAATCAAATCCCCTGGCAAATTCTCATTGTCGGTGCTACCTTACCTACCCAGAGTAAGTTAGTAAGTCAACACCAAATGGAAACATATCACTGCTTACTGGGGTTTTTTCCCCATATTATTTATTAATATATTGAAAAGCCTATGTTCAATAAAGATATTGCAAACTTCATGGGAAACCATTCTCCACTGATCAAAGCAGCATACATTTTAATCCAGTATTTATCCTTGCAAACTTAAATACAGTAACTATTTCTTTTCTTTTACAACGTCTGGTAAAGTACCAGAGTTATTATATTTTATAAATTCTGGCCAAATGTATTAGTTAACAGGAAGCACATAACAACCACTTGTCTCTAAGCAGCACCATATATTCAAAATGAAAAATTTCCTTTTACAACAGCCATGTTTGCTTGTCCAAAAGCATATGATATTTACCCATTCATTCATTAATTCTAATTCACTCAATAATCAAAAATAAAAAGGAAAAATCATGACTTCAAATGCATTCAGATGGTAGTAGGAAGAGGTTTTGTTTTGCAATGATCACTTACACAAAATCATGGAGGCAATTGAATGTTTTCCTTTGAATAACAGAAACAACACAGTTTTATCAAAAAGTGCTTTATTTTTACACACAATTTCTTCTAAAGATTATGTTAGACATTTGTAACAACTGCATAAATGGTCTGCAATAATTAACAGACATTTCAGTCATTTATAAGACTGCTAATATTTTAGCCTATGAAATAATTACGTAAATTAAACTAATTTCCACCATAGCCATTCAACTTCAAACAGCTGCACAAACCAGGGTTTTTCTTTTTCTAAAGAAATCTGCATACTATTGTGTTTTGTATCACAGTTATACAGCTGCAGTATTGTCCTTTACTGGCACAAAAGAGACCTTGAAGCCATGGTCCATATTTTAGGTGCTTTCTGTGATGCTCACCTTACCATCTGTTCACATTAATCTCTCAAATGAATCCACTCAAAAGCATGCCAAATATAATCAGATTTATGGTAGAAAATATTTGTAATTAAAGGCAGAAAGGAGCACTTGGTCAGTAAAAGTAGTGAAGTTCTATGTACATCTTTAATTGTTCACCTTTAAGCTTGCACTACCATAACTGACAGGTTTTCTTTTTTGAAAACACCCACTTGATAAAGTGGACAAGATAATCAGGCTACTATATTAGCTCTGTAGCTTTTATGACCAAGTGACTCTACAGGGAAAGAGCATGAGTTGGCCTCTCCATTTCTTTCTCCTTATCACCCACTACAGCAGACTAGCAAAACAACCTATGTCTTTGGAAAGAGCAATAAAATGTTATTACTTAATGAATACTCTTGAAAACAACACAGGGAGTGTCACTGAGTCTCAACAGCAAAAAGATCATAGAATCATACAGTTGTTTGAGTTGGAAGGGACCAAAACCTCTTCTAGTCCTATTGCCCTGCAATGAGTAGGGACATCTTCAGCCAGATCAGGTTGCTCAGAGCCCCACCCAAACTGACCTTGAATGTTTCCAGGGTTTAAGCATTTAGCACCTCTCCGGGCAAACTGGGCAAGTGTTTCATCAGCCTCATTGTAAAGAACTTCCTTCTTATATGTAATCTAAATCAACCCTCCTTGAGTTAAAAACTTACATCCTACCCTATTGTAACACACCCTGCTAAAAGGTTTTTTCTCATCTTAAAAGATCCCCTCTTTAGGCATTGAAAGGCTGCAACAAGGTCTCCCTGGAACTTTCTCCAAGCTCTGACCCCAACTCTTTCAGATGGTCTTCATAGGAGAGGTGCTCCAGCCATCTGATCATCTTTGTGGCCCTCCTCAGAACTCACTCCAACATGTTCATCTCACACTGGGTGCACCAGAGATGGATGTGGCACTTCAGGTTAGGTCTCACCAGAGCAGAATAGAGGGACAAAATCACCTCCCTCAACCTGCTGGTCATGCTTCTTCTGATGCAGACCAGGAATGAAGACTGAGCAAGGTAAATTAATTTCAGCAGCAGGAAAGACAGGAAGCCAGAAAAAATAGGGCTACTCCCAGTCCTTTAGAATCTACAGCCTCTCCTGTACCCTGAACCCCGTTAAATTAACCTTCCTAGCTCTCTCTCTCTCCTGTCCAAAATGCACTTGGTAATGATTACGAAACTGAAATTTCTTTCTCTCAAAAGTCTTGACTCACTTCTAATTATATAAATTCAAAGGTTATAAAAATTGTGGTTACAGATGCTAAAATTAGAAGAAACAGAAAATTCAATATAGAGAAGTTGGAAGATAAGCAGGAACTGAAAAGCTCGGGGAAAGTAGGTTCATTCTTCATGTAACTGTTATCAAAGTTTTAATCTATTAGCTGTTAAAAAAAAAACCAACAAACTGGTAAAGTGCTTTTTCATTGAAGACTAGGACATATGGTAGAAAAATATGACTAAGCAGAGACCCACAGAAGGGCACAAACACGTGTTGAACATCAGCTATATTTGGTACAGCCATAAATTTCAGCACCTTACACCTAGCCAGGTGGGTGAACACAAGCAGGTGCAGATTAGAAAGCAGGACAGTGTAATACCAAAGACACATTTAGAGATCACACAAACACAAGTACATATCAGTATCTCTGACTTTAGTTCAAAAAACTAGTTTCTGTGTTTACTAAAATTGATAGTGATACTTACTTGGTCTGATGAATTCTAAAACTTGGTATCACTTTAATTTTCTAATTACAAGACAACATGAGTCACAATAGAAAGTAAGGGAATCAAAACCACCACATTTACATTCATCTATTTCTCTTTCTTAAATAGCAATACTAGTTTGTACTACAATCAACAGGTTAAAAATTTTATTTTTTATAAAACAAAGTCATATGTCATTACATAGCCATACAGCCATATCAAAAATTATGATCTCACTCCCTGGCATATTTGAAGTGCCATACTGTTTTAAAGGCACCATACTGTCCTGAACAAAGCTCTCTAACCCATGCTCATGAAATGAATGTTGGATAACATATTTCTAAACTGGGCCTATACCTATTTCAGAGACATCAAATAGGTCAAAAAGCAAGGCCACGGTAAAACATCATCTTCCATATCATCTATCTTTATCCATTTGGCCAGCAAATTCAAATGCAATTCCGAAGGATGATGACTTAAAATATTTCATTTAGAAATAGTACTCACTCCAATCCATTTTAGAAAATAATCTATTTAATAAAATAAAGGTCAGGTGCCAATTGGTATTTCATAGGATTTATAATGCTACATTTCCAGAGAAGGGAGCAAAGTAGATCTGAAATATTTGTGATAGCTTTTCTCAATATATCAAATTGCATGAATAGGAGTATAATGATAATGAGCAGGACCAGGCTCCAAATGGTTACTGTGCAAAACTCTAAACAATGGCAAATCTGTCTCTGCCCAGAGAGCTTACAATGCAAATTATATTATTCTTTGCAAATGAAATATAGAAAATAATAGAAACAAAGGAAGTATTTAGATTGATAAGAAGCACTCTCAATTAAAGGGGCTTTAAATATCCTGTGCTAGTTTCCGAAATGCTGAACTCAAACTGATGCAATGTAGCACTTGCCAGTGAAAGGATTTCACCCCTGATTCTATAAAGCAAAATACCGTGAATCAAATATTTGTTTGAACTGTGTCCCAAACTCTGTCCAAATGTATGTGTGGCTGATAGACTTCAAGCCCATCAGGCAGCAGGCATGCGATTAACCACAGTTAATTCAACTTAGAATTGTCACTGTCTCTTTTAAATATCCTGCTCCAAACTAATGAGAGGAGTTATCTGAAGCACTACCACAGTAAAATTCGCTGCTGTGAAAGGACTATAATTAGCTGGTAAATTGTTTTAATTTGTTTGATTAGCCTCTACAAAAAACAGGTCATCTGAAGATATTTTTTCCCTGTTTTGATACCTAAATTACTTTTTCCTTGGGATCATTACAGACAGCATGTACAGTGACACCTTGGTTGTAAGTCAGCTTTTACAGTGCCTGCTATTCAGACTAGAATTTTCCCTGCTGAGCATCTATTAAAAGCTGATTTTTTTCTTAACTTTCCAATTAAAATTGCTCAACTATTGTTGGAAACCAGGTAGAGGTAAAATATATTATTCTGCCAATACTATGATGTTCTTACAATTATTTCACTGAGAAATTTAAATAACCTTTTCTTTTGAACCAGATCTTCAAATCTGTCCAGAGATTAAATTCCTATAAATTTATAATGTCTTCTAAGCTCACAAGACCCTATTTATATCCTGCGAAGTAGCAAACCTTTACAGACTGCTTTTTGCTTATACTCTGTTGAGGTCACCTACTTTAGCCTAAGACAACCTTGTATATTAAACACATTCAATCCCCATGTAAAGCCAGCATGGTTCATCTACTCCCAAAGGAAAACTGGGCATGTTTACCAGCTTTACTGGCTCTCCAAATTAAACTAATCATGCCAGAAACCAGTCCTTGATTCAGTATTTTCTGTAAATAATACACTGAAGACTATGTGCATCACGCTAGGTTATTAGCATCATCATGATCCACTTCAGGGCTATCAAGCATTCAATCTTGTTTGTGGAATTGCTCCCCATGCCTGGCATGTGATGATGCAGAGGTTCACCATGAAAACCAAAATCAAGGAGAATGTCTTTCCTGCCTTTGCTCTACCAAAGGCACCAAGGAATGTCAGAGTAACAGTAGCTAGTCTTGCTGGGAGCTGGAAACAGAAGTAGACCAGAAAATAACCTGAGGCAAAGGTGGGGACACAAGAGAAAAACAGGATGGAAAGACACAGAAAATTGTCTTCACAAGTCCACATACTCCTTTTCAGGACACAAGTTGGGTTTGCCAAGTATGAAAACTAGTCCTATGGCAGTAATTACTAGCAAAAGCCACTACCAAAGTTAATGCCTCATCTTTCCATACTGTTGCTTATATAGCCCAACACTAGCTTGCAACTACTAAATAGTAGCTCAATATTCTTTCAACATAATAATAGACAGCAACTAAAACACAGGCTTGTATTTGCATGTACCTCTTGTTTTTCTGTATTTCTTTCATAAACAATAACTTTTTTGGTGAAAAAAGTTAACTTCTTTAATTTCAATGGTTATTTTGCTCTTCTCAATATTTAGCTGTGGTCTGAAAAGAAACAAAATAAAAATATCACAGTATCTTCCTATTATTTCAAACACTAATGTCAATTTGATTGGCCTGCTTGTTTAGACAACTATCATATTAACACAATTCTTTTACAAGAATGCATTGTTCATGTGTGTCTTAAATAATGAAAGTGTTGTTATTTTGAGTCTCTTTCTTAACCATATTCAGCTCATTTTAATCTTAGCACCCAATTTTGCTGAAATGTCAGTCTCTGGATCAGGATTTCTTTCTTTCTTCCCCAGACTTATTTGAAACTTATGTCTTTTCATAATATCTTATATCTCTCCATCAGTCCTTGGTTGCTGAAAAAAGCATTGCCCCAGAAGTTTCATTTTGTTTAAGTTCTCCACATCGCTAAGCATTTCCCTTTCTATTTGTTCCTAGGCTATTTTAGGACCTAGATTCTAAGGATGTATCTGTATAGGATGACGGCATGTCAAGATTAATCCGTGGCCATAAAACTAAGTACACATATCACCTGTAAAGGATTTTGCTATCTTGGAAAGATCACACTATCACACTTTCTAGCTTGCAGCTTTGATTGACAGGAAGTTGTTTCCTGATACAAGGAAAACAGTAATCAGATCTCAGAGTAGAAAAAAACCACTGCTCATATCAGAGGCACTTCGTTTGGTGGTGTTCCAGAAATTTGTGATGAAAATTAATTTATATTGGCTAATACTGGGATCAAATTGGAGCATTCCAGTGCTTTGACTGTTACAAGAACAAATTATTGAAATATATCTACTTTTACAAATACCATATCATATTGCAGTCATCAAAAAGCAAATACACTGCTCCGGGAGCCTACAGAGTCTCTATCACGGGAAGTTTTTAAGGATAGGTTAAATCAATCCTGACAGTGTGTTAATTTTACTTGGAGAAATATCTGAGGGACATGTGGGCAAGAGGTTATCACTGTAGATAGGAAGCCAAAATCCAGCACACATGCATTAATCTGCATGTGTGGGTGTGTATGACTAACAGAAGTCCAGAAACACAGTGAATAAGGAGTTTTGATTCCTCTCCTCATCACACTGGACACAAAGCTGCAGATTGCTTGTCCTCCCTTCTGCAGGCAGCTATCTTGCACTGAGCACCCAATGGACAGTTTCATAGCTCAGAAAAAGGATTCGTTATTCAAAATGGTGATTAGAGCACTGGGGTGAACTACACAAAGCCACTTGGGTTAAAGTAGTTTGCCTCCAGGGCAACTACACAAATTAATACCCTGCTATGCTGAAGTAGAAATTACCTAATCCTCCACCTACATATTATCACAGATTTAATGATATTTGCAAAATAAAGTTATACCATCCAATGATAATGATCTCCACATGAAGTAAACTTGCTCAACGTTTCCAATAATTCATCAGCTTTCTGTAATTTCCTGCCACTTTCTTTCCAAAGTCTCTGCCTTTGTTATGATAAGTTAATTTTTAATTTAAAGTCGGTGTGGTGGTTCCAATTTTGATTTCCTCTAGTGTTCCTCATTGTTCAATATCAGTGAGTGTTATATCTTACATCTTCTTTAGGTTTTTTGTTTGTTTGTTTTTAGAACTGCAGATTGGGTCACAGAAGGGGAAAAAACTGCAACAACACGAATTCAGTTATACAACATTGTGTAATTATAGCTAGCCAGTTTCATGTATTAGTACTCATTCCTGAGTGTGGTCTGATTCAAACATTTTGTTTGAGTGGTTGTAACTTTAGGACTTAGAGACATTTCTAATAATTGCCACTGATGTCTTACCCTGCAGTTATCTGGAAGAAATTCTATTGCAATTATGCCATGCAGCTCAACTCACTAGGTCAGTGTGCTAGAGCACTTCACAATCTTCCCCATTTAGGTTGCTGAAATAGTGTTGTGTCTTCTGCAAAATTTGCTACTTCTCTGATCTTCTTCCATTTTCTGGCTAATAATAGCACATTAAGTGCTAACATGAGTCCTAGGAAAGAACTGAAGTACACTGTACTATTAATATAAAACTTGAACATACAAACTGACTACTTTCCTTCTGTCAGACACTCCATTTGAGAAACCTTCCTTCTCCTTTAACATCTTTTGTTTTTCCTAGGCTTTTCCACAGAAAAGCTGGAAAAATACTAAATGAAAGTAACATATCCTTCCGGTAAATTTCCTCATCTCCTTTCCAGTGCATTTTAGAACAGATTTAATGTTTTTCTTTCTGATATTTTTCCGCCTACTATAGCAGTAAATGTAAGAAATACTGTTGACAGCTTAATTATTACAGAACAGCTTGATTTTTCTTGGAATAGGGGTTAAGCCTTTCTCACCACTTGAACCTGCATACAGCAAAAAATTCTCCTGCTTAGACTGATTCCTACAATACTAAGATAGAGCATGCATGTTTAAAACTGGGAAAAAGTTCAAGAGAAGACCTGAAGATTTGGAATCTGCCTACAGTCCAGAATTTAAGGAGAGAGTGAATATTTTTAAGAATGCTTTGTAAACTTTTGAAATGTAAATGTAACCCTCCCCAGGACAAGGACTAATCTCATCATGGATTTACATAAGCAGTATTATTCATTGCTAACATATTCTTTATTAGCACTCTCATGCAGAATCTTAATTTTTCATAGCTGAAAACAGAATTTAATAAATATCCTCACATGTGCTGCTGCCTATATGGGGTTGCTCTGTAGGTCAGATTAATGCCAGTAGGGTCAAAAGCTATAGTGCTGTTACAGCTGTGAGGATTTAAGGAGATAAGATTTGGAAAAAGTAGTACTGTCTTTTATTTAATTAGGTCATACAGCTGGACTGCCTGCAATTAAGATCTTGTATTGGGCCTGTGTTCCAAAAACATGTGGTTTTTTTTTTCTGAACTGATAAAAATCACTATCATTCTCTGTAAATCTTGCCTTACTGATATGGAAAAAAGATCAAAACAAGAGAGCATAGTTCTGAAGAAGAGCTTAGTTTGGAAATTTTTACTAACTAGTGGCACACATCTGAACTCGTTTCCTGGCTGTTGCTTAGAAGGAATGAAAAGTATTTGTTAAACAAAGATTGAAGATTAGGAAAAAGTGATCCCTTTGTTGCCTTTTTTAAAAATCACGGTGGGTGTAGAAAATCTTCCACCACTTCACCACAAAGACTTATGAAATAGTTATTTCTTTAAATATTATTGGTATACCTGGTATTTTACTGGCTGAAAAACACCTAAAACCTGCCAGCCTAATAACAGACAGTGTTCATAGTGAAGGAAAGAATACAAAGGCAGGTCAACTCAGACACACAAATGGATCTAAAATTTATACCCACATGTGACAATTTAGTAAATTTTTATATGCGTCAGAAATTTTACAGAAAGGATTTGAAAGTACAGAACGAAAATGCTTTGCAGATAGACTGAGAAAGGTATGTACAATTGAGTAGGAGGTAACATGGGACATTAGGACTAATAAATAAATGCCAACCTTGAGAATGAATGCCTAGAAAATTATGGCATTCAGGAGAGCAAGCATTGAGGACTGCTTGGTTTTGCTAAAAAGAAGTTACAAAACAAAATGGAAACTATGCAACTGAAATAAAGAAGCTAGTAGGAAGCATTTTGCAGACAGAGAAGAAAAAAAAGAAAATCAGTTAAAATTTGTCTGAGGCAGTATGTTTTTCAGATACATTATACTCATGGCACTTTATCACTCAGTATAATTTACTGTTCCAAAAGCTTCACTTACGATATAATGATTTTATAATTTCATATGTTTTGAATCCCTGAAGGTTTTCTCATTTATTATAAGAAAGTGTGTATTTAACTATAAAAAACATGGTGGGTGCCTGGCTCTAGCACCAAGCAAATAGATGAGTAAAATCTAACAGAACTATTTTGCAGACCTGGCTTCTGTAAGCAGTCATGTCCCTTTATAGCATGTAGAGTAGGAATGGGCTCTGGTGACATACAAAAGAAACTGTTACTTTGATTATGCCACTATTAATTATACAATACAATAGCTCCTCTGAGATGAATTGTTGTAGCTTGCGAAATATGTGCATAACTTTTACTACTGAGAAGCACTGCAGAAGTGTAATAATTAAATTAACAAATTAGAAGGTTTGCCAAGCACATAGCAGGATCTAGGTTTATGGATAAGTGAACAAAATGGTAAGATTAAAAAGTAATTTCACTTTTTAAACTGAGACCTTCTGTCATATATGGCCAAAAGCATCCTACTTTTGAGAATTTAATCCCACACTGAGCAAGTCAGGATACTGTAGTGTTTTCTGTTGTTGTAAAAGAGTAAGGAGAACATAATTACTACTTGCCAACTATCCCTACTTTTCTATTGTCTCTATCTTATTGCAGACATATCTTCTTTCATATTATTGTCAAAAGCTAAAATCACTTCTTCATAAGTATAAAATTATTGTAACTTGTTTTAAAATAGCAAGTGATCCTAGATGACTGTCCTCTAATAATTTTGAAAATAAATTCATTCTTGAAAATAATGTGTTTGACTCAAGTTTTTTTTGTGCAACTTCTTTTTGTAGTTAAATATTTGATTTGGTTATATGTGTGTGGCTCTTAACTTCTTTGTTTCATCTCCTGTTTTCATGAATGATTAAATGCAGCACTGGTGAACCAAATTCAATGTTACATTTAAGACTGCAGTAAATCAATAAATTTAAACTTTATTTATGTGCTCTAAAAGGACAAGATGCAAAGTGGTAACAGTTTTTTGACTTCTGTTCTGGTTGTTGTTTTATTGTTTGGTTTTTATCCAAATCAAATCAGAATCAAAATTTAAAAAAATCCCTAAGAACTAAGAAATATGCTTTTTGGCAACTTGTCTTGTAATCTTTCCTAATTCTGGGAAACGTTCTCATCCCCATCAATGAATATAGAGCAAATACAGCAGTCACAGAGCAAGTAACATCTTTGTTATGTAACAGTGTGACATTTTAAATAAAATTGAAAATATGCATAGCAAGACAAATATGCAGTGGAAACAGCTCACAAAGCAAAAGCAGAATCTATTCACTAGTTAATGGAGGGACATGTGATGATCAGGCACTTCTAAAAATAACTTGTTGATTCAGACCATAGACCTCACTTAAGATTGTACATGAGAAAAATTAAGCTGATAAAGTAATTTGATAAAGACAACATATTTAGTGTTACCTTTTAAAAGTACATTGCCATTGGCATAGTTATAATATTTTAAATCATTATTTAATTTCACCATTATAAAATACCTTTGCAGAGAGAAAATGGTGGCATCAGCTGTAGATATCAGCAGATATCCTTTGCAAGAAAAAAAAAATTATTACAAAAGCAAAAGGAGTTATTTCTCAAGTAGCACTTATTGAATAAGGAGTTCTACTCACCAGGGAGACAATGAGTGGACTTCTCCATTTTAATTACAAGTAAAGGAACTTGGTTCTTGACTGTGTATCTAATATGCTGTGTAATTGTTTATTATGCTCAAAAATTATTGTCTTTCAAGAAAGAATGTATTATGGCAATCAATTCTCCCAGAAAAAGACATATAGTTTCAAAACCAGAACTTCTGCAGGTCATCCTAGAAAATTCCCTATTGGCTTCTGACTTTAAGAGACAGTACTTCATTTCATAAAAGAAGAGAAAGCAACAGCAGCTTTATCTTATTAGGTTATAGAACACCAAAATGATCACAGCTATTTCATAGAATTGTATTTTAAATTAAAAATAAAGTTCTGAATAATGTACAGGTTAGTTTTCCATTTCAAAATGCTTCCCTATTTCAAATCACTATACCAATTACAAAAGCATCAATAAAAGCAATAAACAAGGAATCATCTAGTCCTGGTTTTGAATAATCTTCAAATATTGACCTAATAGAAAGGCGTGAAGTTAAATCTGTGTAAAAACTTTGGTATTTTGAAACCGACAAGATAAAGTGTCATGTTTTTATCTACCTACATGGAGATGAGGGATGTAAATATAGGGAGGTTATTCCAGTTTGCTGCTCGTTATCATTCTTGAAAGGACAAAGTTTTATTTCAGATATCAAAAAGGAGCAAAGAAAAAGGCTGCCTACCACCCTGGAGGTATCTTCATAGTGTATTGCTTTCTTCTAACAACTTCAATGAATTTGGGCAGTAGTTACTGTAAATTGTATCCTTCTTGTCCGAACTACCGAAAAAGCAGCTTAAGGTGTCTCCCCTCTTACAAGGGCATTTCTTACTTTGATATCTACGTGATTAGCGTGGCCATTTCTGTATTTCAATATCTCTGCAAAACACATGCTACATATGAAAAGAAATTTGAAATATTTGACAACAACATGCTCCAATATTTCAGTCTGAATTATTCTATGAATATGCTTTAAGTAACAGGTACTAAATTTTGTATTAGTATTATTTTGGAAATGTAGACTAAAACTAAATACCATATTACAGAAAAAGCCTAATGAGTGATTGAATTCAATGGGACCAGATGAACACAGAACGTTCCTGTGGCTTCTTCAGTTTTCCAATAAATGAAAAACCCCACAGTTCATATGATAAAGCAGCTGGCAAAATGCAGATTTTGCTGTCAGGCAGAAATCTGTATATGACTGAGCTCAAACAAAGAAGTGGAAAGTAATTCTTCAAGAAAGTTTTTCCTTGCAACTATTTCCTTTTAAGAAGTAAAATCCAGAAATTCCTGGTTATTATAAAGAGCCATTGATTTTCTCCCCATTATTTTTAAAAAGAACATAAACAAAGTCAGTTTCTTTTTCGTGAGGATATAAAGACATCTTTTATTTTTAAAGACTTCAGCCAAATTTCAGATTGGCATTAATCCCCAGCAACTGGAATGATGCTTCTATATTGCTAACAACTGTTCACTGTCCTATGACTTCTATGGTATTTAGAAAAACAAAAGTGCAACAATGCATCACATTGTTAGTCTAATATGTTAATTTTAAGACCTTTGGTTCTCATCAAATGAGGAGTGGGAAGGATTTCACGGCATGTTAAAATGTATTAAGAAGGCACATACAAAGAATTAAGAACTATTTCAGGTGAAAGAGTAGTAACAGCAGAACAAATAAATTAAAAGATATAAACACACTCTGTGCATGTATGTATAATATTCAACCAATCATAAATAAACTCTGGCAAAAAATGTTAGTATCTGATCTTGCAATAAGATGTGCTGAAACAATCTTCCAATTAAAGCACTGAGTACACAAACTTATAAAAAATATTATATGGTGTGACAGTTTGTAATAACGAAAAGGTATTGGCTGAAGTGTTCTTACAAACTGTATCCTTTCCAGCAGAAAACTAAGAGACAGGTCCTTGAATTCTAAATCTCACCAGGATAAATCAAGAAAAACATGTCATATTTTGAATGAGTAAAAATTAAAATATTTAAACCACTTTTCAACAAAGTAAACCTTCAAGTAAAAAAAGTTTTTAAAAAAAACTTTAAAATGGCATTGGAAATGTTGACTACAAAATGACTTACTCTCTAATTTAAGAAATATCAAAGAAGATGCCAAGTGAAATCAGAGACCCAGATTCACTAAAGGGAGAATTTCTTTCCTGGAGGAAACAGAAAAAAAATAGCCTACAGAAGAAGAGCATGTAGAAATAAACTCTATTTCACTCAAGGAGTCCATATCCATCCTCACAAACCAAACACTCAAAATAAAACAATGTTTTAAATTCTTAAAAGTAAATATAAATTCTTACAGATTTAAACATTAATGAATACGTAATTCTGAAATACTTCTTATTTGCTGAACAAAATATTTCCATAACTTTTAAAATTTAAATTGCAAAGTATTAGCAAAAATCAACTTCAAGTGCTTATACCCTGACAACACCTATTCTGGCTATTGACTACAAAAAAATTCTTAAATTATCACAGCATCTTGAATGATTCAGTTGGTGTAGGGCAGCATGCAGACTCGACATCTGTTTCCCAAGATCACCATCTAAACAGGATCATGAAGAAAAAAAATTGCTTCTCACAAAGAACAATTTACACAGAGGTGAATCACTTATGTATGATGGTTTATAAGACCTAATGTAGCACTGCTGCCACTCCGAAACCTCATATTAAAAAAGAACCAAACTGAAACGTACCTCATAGGAGGTTCAATGTCATCTCTGGAGACAGAAAAATTACTTCCCTTTAGGTCCAAAATTCTTGACTGCTGTTTTACATTAATCAGAGTACTCTTCCAAATTTAGACAAAACGAAAGCCAATGATTTATAGGTCAAAATTTCGGTAAATCTGAATTCAAGTCCAAATGTCTGAATCTGAATTTGAGCATCCAAATGTCAACTTTTCTATATTTACACTCTCTTTCAATTTGAAGATATATTTTTCCAGAATCTAATTATGTTTTTGGCAGAAACATGGCCCAGAGCATTCTGGAGTTCTGCAGAATTTTAACACCAGAACTCCTTGCAAAATCTCGATATAGCAGATAAAATTTTAGTAGAGAAAGCAAAAGAAAAAAAGCAGTAAAAATCAAAATTCTCTTCTCATCTCTTACATAACCGATGTTCTTTGAGCTTACTTTCTCCTATTTGGCCAGAAATGAAAGATTGTAGTAGGGCTCAAAAGTACCATTTCAGAATGGTGCACTTTTCATTGGAAGCAGTTTGAGGTTTCTCCGCAGCCAATTGTTTCAAATATTTTCTCATGCAATAAGATCCTTTGAGATAAAAAAATCAATTAAAAATTTTTTTTTTACTATTTCATTACTCATGAACATAAATTCTTTGAGAATGAAACTTCAGTTATAACCTCCTTTTCCCCAAGCCAAACTCCAACACATGGAATTCTAACAAACATTATAGAAAATTAAACACTAGAGGCAAAAAAGATAAAGTTTTATGTTAAACTGTAAAGAAAGGCAAAGGATTTGTTAAAGAACATATGAAAAGAGTTTGAAATATTCACTGTCTTGATCACCTCCTCTGTGCAAAAAACTCAATATTATGCATCACCAGCATGGAGAATGAATGAACTACTTCTGATTTCTCCCAACTAATCTTCTTATAATATCATCCCACAAACAGAAAATTACTCAGTAGTCATGAAAAAAAAATCATTAAAACCATACATCATATTATCATTTCATAAAAGAGCTTTACAGAGTCAATATAAGTTCCTCAATAATACTACAAAGTATTCCTAAGAAATATATCCTTAATTTCAGCTAATTGCTTTGTAAGGACTATAGGACATCACTCCAGAGAAAGCCTTTTCTTAATTCTTAATTCAGACCTTTAATTCTTAAACAGAATCAGAGGTCTCCAAATTTGTCCTTATGCTGCACACCAGGTGCTTTTCAGGTCTCTTCCTATGCACCAACCAAAGTTTAAAGATGTGCAACTTCTTTAGGCAATATAAACCACAGTGCTTTTACCTTATCGTCAAAAGTGGTCATCTCATGTGCTGTTGTTTTGTCTCCCTAATATCCAACCTAAAAATCCCTCACTCTTCTCTAAATAAACATTTGAAAAGCAAGTCAGAAATCCCCAACTGGTATCATTATGCTTGAGTTAACTGATTATAAATGGGCGCATTGTTAATTTTGCAGCTGATTCTAGTTCTACTGCAAGTCATCCTAGATTGTCATTCCAAGGTTAATTATGAGATTCTCTTAAATTGAACCCCAAAATATTCAAGGAAAATATTAAAAAATGTTTCCAATTTGTAACATTCACTGAGTATATGTACACATCTAATATATATAAGTCTAGTAGAACAGTACCTTCCAAAATTACAGAATTAACACCTTCATCACAAAAAGCGTAAATATTAAACTTCCAAAAAAAGTTAACAGAAAAAAGTTAACCTTTTGAAAGGGGGAAAAATAAAATTCAGAAAATTATTTTCTCTGTGTGTCCAAATCTGGTGTTCTGTAGCTCAAGGGAAAAATAAAAACTAACGTTTTAAAATTCAAAAAATGTAAACCAAAATTCATAATAAAAATGTTAAATTAGGAGCAAGGAGGAGATTCAAATGGCATAATTATTCCTAGAAACATCCAATTATTCCATGGGCATTTTGGGGACCAGCACAGGATTTAAAGCAAAGCTTGTGAAGGTCACAGGGGCTCATAAGAAAAACTAGAAGAGGAATGCTTACAAGGGCAAGGCTGAGATCACTTACAAGGCTGAGAAGCTAAAAAAGAGGTTTAGATAAGGTCAGAAGTAGAACAATTGTTGGTTTTGTTATTGTATTTAAAGAACGAAGACTTACAGCAGTTGGAAATAAACATGATGGTACACAAGACAAGCATAACTAATTGGATCAATTCCTCAACCAGGTGATAGGCTTTGAGTACTATCTCACAACTGTAGGAGAACAATATATTCAAAATTTATAAAAGTTTTCACTCAAAAGCTTTGCAATAAACTTTAAATACCACAAAATACTTTTTAATGAATAGGTCTTCCTGCTGGATTCATTTGGATGAACATTTATTGAAGCACTAATTGTCAGCACTACTTTCAGATCTCCATCAGTTCTCATAAATGTCCATATGTTCTTTGCCTTAAAAGTGCAGCTTAATGACACAGGAAAGTGCAAGCCAATTTATCATCCTTCCTTAACCTTTTGAAAAATAAATTCGTTTTTATGAGAAACAATCACGGTAAATAAAGTAAAGAGCATTTCAATTCTATCATAATATGGTGTCATTTTGCATTGTCTTAATGCAATTGCTTAACTTGAAAATTACTCAAATCAATCAGGTTTTTTTTCCCCTGACCTAGAGTTTATCATCTCTAGAAGGGCAAAGACAAGGACCAACTTTCCAAATAGCTTTATATGTTTGAGATGTCACTACCCACCAGGTGTTTATACATGTCTCTCAGCAGAGCCACATTTCTACAGTACAACCTCTACTTTCAACATATTTATGCTAGTATAAAATTTTCTGTGCTATAGGGATTTATTGTTCCTTCAAAAACCTACACTTACATGAAGGATTTTAACCAGTATAACTGAATCCACACTAGAGGGTGCTGCAATTTTAATTGTAAAAGGTTTTTACAGATACTGCAACTCCAGAGCAGTATACTTTGTAATGTTTCAGAAATGTTTTCTTGCTATCTGGGACAGCAAATTACTACCAAATGAGAATTAAACTCATGACCACAGACAGGCTTTTATGCTGAAGGTCAGGGGGCGTCCTGTGCTGCCCTAGCCAACCACACATAAAATAAACACAATCTACTAACTCATGTCATGTGTTAGAAGCTGTACTTAATGCTTCAAAGCCACAAAATTCAAAATAGACACGGGAGAGTCTTTTTTCCCCATCTGTCTCACTATAGCTCACCAGACACATCACTGATACATGTCTTGTTCCAAATCCAGAAGTTGGTTATTATTTGCTATCATAATTGCACATCAGTGCTTGTAATTCACATATGACTAAATTAGTAAAGAGAACATAGAATTTTTAGCATCAGAAAAACAGTTTGTGAAATGAACACTTTGGACAGATTTGAAACTGCACAAAATAGTACTGACTCTTTCAAAAACCAATGTATATACTTTTTCCATGCACCATGGAAAAAGTCATCTTCCTTCCTTAAGACGAAAAAGGAAAATACACTTTACAAAGTACATACAACTTGAAAGCTTCAAATAGAATTTTGCCTCAGGCTGCAGAATAGCCTTTGCACAAGCTTCCATACCAATAATTCCATCTTTCTTGATCCACACAAAGCAACATTTATATGCTGCCTCTTATCTGATCTCCCTGCTCATACTTTAAACTTTCTGAGAACACTGGCTTTACAGGGAGGTCCAGTGTATCATGTCAGGGCCCATTTTTCCTGGTCCACATTTCCATTGTTCGTGCTGTACCAAACCCACCCTAGAATACATATTATAGATAAGAATCAACTTGGAAGAAATAGTTTATCTTCTTACTTAGCTTTTACTTCCACAGAGACTTCTGTGTCTCAGGCTCTATCCAAAGAATAAGGGGAGAGGAGAAGATATTACTCTACCTTCTCTCCTCTACCTTTTCCACAGGCAAGGGGGAAAGATTCATAAATACACGAAAGTGAAGGAAAAGAGTTTTGTCTCTTTGGAAAATTGTTTTGGCAAATAACAAGCCTGACGTCACAGAGGGATGCTATGAGACAATGTTCTGTGAGCGAAGGGCTATAAATCCAGCTCTCCAGTGCTAGACTGAAAGAAAAGGAAGATTTTACTCTAATTCCAGTTTCTATGCAGAAAAAAAAAAACTCAGAAAATTATAACAAATGTACAGATGCACTGATTAAGTGGTAATATGTACACTGCACAGTAGACCACTGTAGAGATCTTCAAAGAAAAAATCTGAAAAGGTCCAGGGAAAAAAAAAAAAAAGCTAAAACTGAAAATTTCAAATGTTTCTAGGACTTCTTGCTTTCTGGTCTCTTGCCCCTGCTCTCTTTTTCGCTATTTCTTTTTCTTTTGCCCTTTCCCCTCTTCCTCCTCCATTCTCTCTCTTCTTCTATTTTTGTGGAAAAAAAACCACAGGTAATTAAATGCTTCACTTAGTTGTCAGAAAGACATAAGCACTATTTACATTTTCCAGGTTCATCTCCACTTTGAAAAGCTTAATTTATCCACCCAAAGAAAAAGCCATTAGGCAAAACTTGCAAGTAAAAAATGGCAAATATTCATATTAGAATAGCAAGGAAAACATTACACTAGAAAGCACTCATTTAAAGGATGCATTAATTTTATTTTTTTAAATACATTCGCATAAAATTAAGTTCTCTGTTTACTGACAATTCTGTAAGTCTATCTAATCTTTGTACAAATATATGTTGTGAATCATTTGCACAGCTGCTGGAATACCTCCAGTAGTTAAAACTCCTTTAATTTTTTTTCTGAGAATCTATAATATCTCATATTAGGATCACCAGCATAACTTTGATAGTCAAAACAACTATCCACACACTTCACTGGTATTAAGGTTCAAAGAATTCTAAACATCCCATAAAACAGCCTGTTTCTGGATTACAACATCCAAGGGAAGACTGATCCCTAAGGTCCAATTTCTTGCCCACTTTTGTTATTCAAAATCAGTTGAATGAACATAAGAATAGACATTATGAAAATTGCTCTTTGAGACAACTAAAACAATTCTTTCAAAACATTTTTTAATATTATCTCATAAATTAGTTGCTTCATGTACAAATTGAAAACCTGATTTTTAAGAAAATCGATCGCTAAATACAGATTTGTTATTTAACTACTGACAAGAAAAGCAAGTAAGTTTTACCATTTCATAGTAATTCAAACTATATTCCTAAGAAATGTCTTAGAAACAACAGGTCACTTAGCAATTCTCTTCACCATTTAGCCAGAAGTCTGTAAAATGTTATTTTTAATACAACATTAATTATTGTTATTTGATTTACTACTATGATATTGCTAACATGTATAATCCATACCACCTGAGGCATTTTCTCTTTGCTGCAAGAGTAATGTTAAACCTCATAAGAGATGAAAAACATATATTTGCATGGAGAAATGCACAACAATGAAATGATTGGGTTGGAAGTGACCTCTCATTATTAAAATCTTTTCCTCAGAATCCACTTTTAATGCAGTAGGAAAAAAATGTCCTTCAAAACTTGTTCCCTTTATTAGCAAAAGCATTTGTGACTTATTTATTTCCATCTAGTCTGTTTTACTAAAATTTGCCCTTACATTTTTCCCCAAACACTTGAAACTTGTATATGCACAGGGTTCTATCAAATTTGATTAATTTAGATAGACTTCTGTGGACAAGTAATCTTGCTCAATATATTTATCTGTTTGCACAGCTTCTTGTATACTGATATCATGTGGGAAAAGGAGGGGAAATTTCCAAGTGGTTGATATAGAATCAACCAGTACAGATAAAGAACTTTACAGCTGTAAATACATATTTTGGCATAGTTTGTGTCTCACCATATAATGTAACTTCAACAGAAGAAGATACTATCTGTCTGTAATAATGGAAAGAGGACCACACAAAGACTAGATAATACTTATGAGAAGGGGTTGCTGAGCTAAGCAGACCTTGCTGTGAGCCAGCATCATCATTCCTGTACTCTTAGTTAACGTCGCTTTGGAAAAAGGTCAGTTCTGTATGTACATGAAAAAAATTTTGAAATGACAAAGTAAGAAAGCACAGTTGGAAAGAAAAAAAGTTAAAATCCAAGCTGTGTGTAGTGCACAGGAAAATAAAGTACATACTCCAAATTGTATCTTATTTCCCCTAGTCATTATGGCTATTTCAAAGACCATTTCAAATAGCTCTGTACATAACATTTCTTAAATAATCTCTTTTTACAAATGCTGCAATAATTCAAATACTATTATAAGATTAAAACCATATGAGGATGCTACAGTCATCAGCACACTGCAAATCTAGCACACCTTGAAAACAAGCATGCTGAAGGAAAGGCATTTGTAGGTGCATTGTCACAGGATTTAATTTTCTCTTCCCTTTGACACTCTTCCTAGCAGTAAATCATTCAAAGCATTCAGAAGATACTCCAGAAACTTTCCACTCTGGTAAAAATACATGGGAATAAATGAAGAGCTTCTGCTCCTTCATTTCCAAAACCAAAGAAATGTAGGCATCAGGATCAGAGTTGTATGACCACATGTTAATGTAGCAGGATGTTCCCCTGTCACAGGAGGACTTATCTGTTCTGCCTAATAGTTGGTGCAATAAGCTCAGGGCATCACATGAATTTGCTAATTGGTGAAATAACTCCATCAGGACAGCTTGCCTGGCAGTGAGTTATTTTGGCACCATGGAGGTGACATCCCCAGCTGACAATAAACAATTTGCCTTAAAAGGGAGGTTGTAGGAAGATAAGCTGGAATTTCTGACTGACAGACACTTCACTTTACAAACTATAAAAGCTACACCAAACTTTCATAAAGCAGAAGTCTTCTGCACATTCCCTGGAAATACGTGAGGTCTTTTCCTCAAAGTAGGGACACCAACTTTCATGGTTACTCTCTCGAGGGTTGAGTGAAATGACTCTGTGAACCCCATCATTAATTTGGTGGTAAGATTGACTCCTAATCTATACTATTTCTTTCCTAGTTATAATATAGGTGCTTTTATGTCATACACTGTTTTATGCAATCTACTAGTAGTTCTTTTGTTTTATCCTGTGTAGTAAGTAGCTCTGTTTAAAGTCTTTTGTCTGTTAATTTCCTCTCTATTCAATAGACTCATTTTGTAATAGACCTGATCTGCTGTTCTTGAGAACCTGCATGCCAGAGCAACTTCAGTGCATGTCAGCTGTGTAGAGCTGCTGCCAGAAATCTGAGCCTAAGGCAGGGCTTCTCTAAAGCTCTCACTCAATCCATAACAGTTGTACTGAAGATGATGCAGCAGCATTTAGAGATGTACATTACCTACCATGGGACAGGCCAAAGTGAAAAGCACTTGGCCAGGCAGACACTGAGATATGAAACTAGGACAAAAATTCATTATCATAAAATCAAAGTAGTCAGAAAAATTTAGGGAAAGCCATCTTGTTGTAATTTATCTGTGCAGAAAGAAAAAGAAGTCTAACTTAGAAAGGGTTTATCACCTAAAATTTGTCTAATTTACATCTGAAAGTACAGGTGGCACTGAACCAAGGTTTTATTTAGCTTGGAAACTGCTAAAAATGCTCAGACATGTAAACAATTGGAGCTAGTGAAAGGCACGACAATCAGCTAACAACCATCCCACTCAAATAAGTATGGACTGGCACTGCAAACATCTATCTGAAGCTGGGACCATGAGTCTGCATAGCCAGGAATAGGTAATACCTGTAAATAATTATCAAAGGCAGTGGCTGGAGTAGACCAGAGCTAGATATCCCTTTTCCCATAGAACATGTCCTGAAGCATTACATTTTGTAACTTCAGGACACCACTTTGGTTTGTATCAGTATTACAGCATTATTATATAGTCACACCTAAGTTTTTCTAACACACTCCCTTGCCTAAAAACTTGCAAAAAGTCTAGCTTTTCATTTACTTTTATTTTGATCTAGATATGAAAATTATCTGATATTTCTTTTTTGAAGTTCTAAAGTCAAAGTCAATGATAAAATAAGGCACAGAATAATGCAAATGATACATAGTAAAAAGAAAATTAAGTCTTCTGAGACTCCACAGAGAGACATTTATTGCCAAAATTAAAAAGAAAGAAAAAGAGCATGATATTTTGTATTCAGGTATAGAGATACAGGCTCTTCCTTGAAAATATTGATTCGAAACACATTCTCACTATCCCTACTTATCCTGTCAACTTCAGACATTTCACGCAATGTTTCTCCCACAAAAGCTCACAACTCTATTCAAGCAGGACATTTATTTTCTAGAATCTAGGAATATATTTCATTATATCTTTTACTAGTTATGTAATGTTAATAACAGAAGGAATGACAAATTGATTTCAAAGTTACCTGATATTTAGATACCATTTAAATTAATGTCAAGTGTTAGTTTTACAATCTAGTGGAAGTTTTTGAGATTTTCTAGAGACCTTGTATGTGACTTCACCCACCAGAGAGCTAGTGAAGTGCTAGAATTTCCAAAACCAGTATTCCCTTCACCCACAATGTATCCTTCTCCACACTCCACTTAATCAGAGGACAGGCTAAGACAGTGAATACAAGAAAACCTTACGATAAGAAAAGCTGAAGTCTGGAGAAGGTTACTTCAAATGCCCTAGCACGGGCAGTTTTCTGGAGAGAAGCACCTTGCAAGGACTTTCTGCAGCAGCACACACTTCACCCACATTTTGTAGGACACAACGAAAAAAATAAAGAGAAAAAGGAAACATTCAGCATCAAAGTAGGGATGATGGTATAGAATGAAAACATACAAAAATCCAGTGAAAAACATATTAACATCTCTGTAACCTAAAACAAGCACGTGTACACACAGAACTGTGTTTCACATTTAGTGCCCAACTCCAGAAAGCTAGTTTTATTTTCTATTTATTAGTATTGTCATAATATGAAAAAAATACTATTTGTTAGGAAAGCAGCTGTTACACAAAATTAACAGACATATTCTGCTTCAGGGCATGAATACAAGAAAATTGTCAGACATTAATAATGTAGACAGAGAATTTTCCTGGGAAAATGAAGATCCAATGGAACAACAGATAAATCATGCCCAACTGCTCACTGTTTGTTGTTTCACAATCTGTTGTATTTTATAGAATGTGACTAGTACAAGTCTTTTACAGCCACAAAAAATTAGCAGAAATTAATATGTAAATTACTGTAGTACTTGTGTGGGAATCCATTTCATTAATTTAAATTCACTGACAAGACTGTGTAATCCAAATTTATGAGGTTTTCAACTGCCACTCCATGGAAAATTCCACATTTATTGAATTTTGTTTTAAAAGTATTTTGTGCATTAAATAATACTTGCAGAGCAGTAATGTACATGAATGGCTTGGAGTTTAATTTATACAATATATATCAGGCATTTTACCTGTGAGAAGATATATAACCTACAGTGCCAAAAAAAAAAGAAGGCACTTAGATATTTCCTTTTAAAACATTTATGGACAGCAATGAAAACAAATTACTGGAAGAGGGAACAAAGTTTTTGGAGTTCTCAGTGAAGTACATATTGCTCATAATTATTTTGTTGAAACAAATGCAAATCATCTTGTCAATATAAGGGCTTTATGATGCATAGAACTCAAGCTGAAGCAAAAATGCACAGAATAAATCACATGCAAATCTGAACAAGAAGGTTTATCAATACATAGGCCAGCTTGAAGGTTAAAGCTTCAATACTGAGTTTTGGAAAATAGCAGCAAAAAAAAGAAATAACAAAATTCCTTACCATTCAACATATTAACTAATATCTGGATGCAGAGATAGCAAATACTTGGCATAATCTTGGCCTTAATAGCCTCTAGTTTTCTAGATGTAAAAAAGGTATCCAAATAACATCATACTATCAAAATGCTTCTCAAGAAAATACTGAAAATAACATGTTAACATGCTTTCTGAAGAATAGAGGAAATACAACAGAAAAGATAGAACAAAACATTTACTCAGTTGTGAAGAATTAATTTTAAAAGGACAAAAATACAAAGGTTAAAAAGTGTTATTATGATAAAAAGGTTTTATTTTCAATTATTGACAGCATTGTGGAGTTTTCCCCCATTGTGATTCTAAAGGTTTTGACGTGACCTATTTGGTTGTGGGATGCACTACGAGGTTCATTATTTTGCAAAATCCAATTTTGTTAAGCAACAGGATTGTTTCATTACTACAGCTTAAATGCTTTTTACTAAGGCATAAAAACAAAGTATTTATCTAGGAGTGCCTATGGTGCAGTTTTACCCCTACACATTTCAGTCTTTTTTACATACAGACACGTATCTATACACAAAATGAGTTTTTATGTATCATCAAGTATTTGAATGAAGAAAACTGCTTTGAAATGGGGATCTGGGGGCAGGGAAAGAGACAATTTGGTATCAGATTTGTTTAAATATGACACAATGAAGAATATATTCCCAACCAGCAACGAATCTTTCACACTTGTCAGATCCTCCTGTCAGCATCCCCTGCAGCTCTGCTGACTACCAGAACACCTGTCTGCTCCAAGGTCACTGATTCAATGTCACATTGCAGTGAACATGCTCATGCACTATTAGGATTTCAGTATCATCTTGCAAGAGATTTTGTTGTCCCTGTTATTTTACTTATAACTGAGTACACTGGGTACTTATACTTTGTGAATTGGTATGATTTTGTAAATCAGAACCTTGAAATTAGTTTATCTGAGTAGCAAAGAAGCAAGTAAAGATACGACCCAAAGAATCATGTACAGAAATAACTGTCTCTTAGATGGAATGGCTACAGTTCATTTATTTATATCACTTATATGAAGATAGCATTTCCATAGGTTTCTTTGCACTGATCAACTAAAGGAATCTTTTTTCTTTTTATTCTTTTTCAAGAGATACATTTTATAGTTAAAACATCATCTTTTTTTTTGCCTCCTAAAACGTTTCCAACTACTTGCTATTTAGGAAGCTATATGTTTCATGCAGAGACTTTAAAAATTGCTGTATTTTTTCTAATATTAAATCAACACATAAATTAAGCAACCATTACATGCCCATAGACCTGCATTAAGGAGTCAGTTATAAAAAGTAAGAACCTCCTACTGCAGGAGGTTCTGTTTTGCCTTAACCTTGGCATTGAAGGAATGTAATACATAACTCTGTTCTTTTCCCCCGAGTAACTGTAATGTTAGAATCATATCCTCCAGTTGTTCTGAAATTGAAACCTTCTGTTCATGTCTGTAACTATAATTTTTCTACCCTAAGTCTTGGAAAATATAGTAAACAATTGTCAGGAGACACACATTCCTCAACAGCACTCAACCTACGTATCAGACACCTCATCCTAAATTCAGGTCTTTGAGAGAAACATTTCCTTTTTTACTATGTCAAGTTAAACTGTCCTTTTCTCCTATCCACAAAGGGAACAACAGATTTCATAGGTCAGAAAAGGAGAATGATTCAACTCTTCAAATGCTCAGAGGATTAGTGATGGTGCTGCTGTCCCTCACAGAAAAATTCCATTTGTCACTGCAGAAATCTGTGTACAGACCCACTCGTTGCAGGTTCTTGTAAATCTGCCGCCTCTGAAATTCTGTAAGCATGGCATGACTCTGCACAGGCTGAAAAATTGCTTTCTATTAAAAAAGAAATAAACACATGCATCCCCATCTCAGTCAAAACATAGCCAAAATGATAACTCGAACATAAAAATCTGCTAAACCTTCCCCAAGCATTGCCTGAACATGTGACTGTTTTCACAGCACTGGTGAGCAGTTCATTAGCTCTACACTCTCTAACTACTGATAGTCAATAGCAGTCAGAGTTAAGAGCGCAGATATCGGAAGTCATTACAGAGGAGCAATCATGATGCATATTGACTGCTGTGACTCTAAGATGCTTTACCTCTGGAAAGTGGCATCTGAACACTTGCTCCCACAGCTAGCTGTCTTATGTCTCCAAAATTGACCTACCAGGGATACCTAGGCACAGGCTTCACAAAGTGGAGTTATTTCACGAAAAAGTAAAAGTATGTTTAATGTCAGCTCTTTCTCAAGAACCCTTATATTCCTCATTCTGTAGTCACCAGCCAGTTTTGCTCTCAGTAATCTGTACATACTTTTCATTTAAAGTATCGCAGCTTGTAAAAGTTCCCTCTATAATTTTCTGAAATGTAATTCAAAAGTTATCCTTCTTAGAAAGGAAAGGGATGAGGAAAGAAAATAAAATCAATCTCATGAATTACTTAGTTTGCTCAGTCTCACACTTGCTTTTCCTCTCAGCTGGAATCTTATAATGTTATGAGATGAACAACTAATCTTTCAGATACAAAAGTCCATCTTCATATTTGATCCCTCTTCTTCTAAGCTTGTATTTTCTCTGTTGATTTAAGAACCACAGCCAAGGACTGTATAGATTTTTTTTCAGTGGGAGAAAAGTCGTAGTGATGGCTGGTTTTGCTCATGACTTCATCATTCATTCTTCTGTTAAAGTCAAAAGAAATATGTGATGTTATACCACAAGCCACAGTAATGATCAATTAACCCCAGCTGGTACCAGGCCTTAACAGAGACTCTGCATCCTGCTTCAAAATATTTTCAATGACAGCAAACCCCATCCTCACCACCTCCTAAAAATAAGGTACAATCTGTTCTGTCACTCACAGACCAAACAAATTAAAGAAAACAAATAGAAGAAAATCCTACCACATGCATACTACAGGCTAAAGAATACTCTCTCTGAAGAATCAGTGGAATTTAGAAAAACCATCTAGCCTCCAGCTGTTCAGGAGTTTAATTTTCTGGGAAACACAATAGATTTCCTCCACAGCCACCATCACCTTGGCCAGTTCAAAACACAAATCACTGTCTGCCTTCAGTAAGAAGTCTAATACTCAGATTTCCTGCCTAAACACAAATTGATTCCATTCTCACTCACAGCTACCTTATCTGCCAATACTGACTGATCTACAGCATGGCAAGTTACAAATGAAACACTAAACGCAGCACAATTTTACTATTCATGTAAAATACACAGATAACATCCTTATCTTCTGGACTCCCTTAAATTACTATGATATAATTTCATAATCACTATTTCTACATCAAAATGCATTTCAAATACACCCCCAGCAGTATCCTATTATTAGCCACTCTGCTCAACATAAAACAGAAAGCATAGATACTACTATACATGAAAAGCATGCAAAGTATCACATACATCATTATAAAGCAGATGCTTCTTGAAACACCCCTAGAAAGCTATAATATACAGAAAGCCCTCAGACACCACTAACATCCATTGTGTATCATTCTCTCACAATGCCCTGCTCAGCAATCTCAGACCCTTAACTAAATAAACACACCACTCTAGAGAAATCCATCAAGTCTTTCCCGAGTCCTCTAAACCTCTCAGTTCTGACTCTGAGGGAAACTCATAAAACCCAGATGATTCTGAGAGCCAAAACATAAACTTCAAAGGATGCTAAGCAACACAACAGAGAACATTAGGATTCTAATGCTCTATAATTCTCACTCATCCTTAAAAAAAAGCTCCATATTCATCTCTGTCTCAGTGCCTGAAGGAATTAATGACTCTGCTGTGTCTTCTCTGGATTACATCCTTTCTCCCTCCTCCGCCCCCACTCCACAGGTGTCCACTTATTTTTTTTTCTTTCAAATGATGCAGGTAAGTGAAAAGGTTAAACTCATAACAATTTACAGTAGTTCTTTGAGACCCCTCCTGCTATTGCAGATTTTAAGAGGCTCACATGGTCAAAAGGATGCATTTTTTCCAATTATTGCAATAATTCTAGGATATTACCATCTCCTTACAAAATCTGTAAAGCTTTTATTCTTTAAAAAAAATCACAATTACAATGCTATGAGTGTATTAAAGTATTTGTTGCTAACATAAAGACTTTCAAGTGCTCATGTTAACAGAGATAAATAAACCAAACCATGTAGAGCTTCAAGAAACCTGATTACAATGTTCTTTTGTCTACAGCAAAAAATTATTCTATGCTGCACATAAAATTAAGATAATTATCTACTAGTTTAATTTAAGGAAAAGCATGCATGCCTCTTACTGCAGTAACAAAAGCAATTACTTTTGTGGTAAGTTAAATATTAGATTTGGAATGTTTTCAAACTAAGCATAATAATGTTTTAACAGTGGTTTACACTATAAAAAATTCAAGCAGCGTCCTTTTATGCATCTGCAAATTTAATTTTAAATGCGCTGAAACTTTATGGGTACAGCAGTATAAAAATTATGTTAACCAGCATTTAACAAGCACAGGAAGTATACTGAGAGCTATGCAATTATTAGCTATAATTTACATATGTAGAGGTACATAAGCGATTCTTATAGTGGTTCAGTTAGAAGGAGAACTGCTTTTTAGAAATGTGATCTGTTACTGGTTTCCATACTTGCTTTCATTAAGTCAGCAAGCCAAGCTCTTAGTAAGCAAGTAAGGTAAAAAACTACTGAGATTAGCTTGTTAATAATGTTTGTAGTTTTGCATAGGGATATTAAACTCACACTACTTATTGCATTATGCAAGCAAGCAATGTTTTTTATACATCAATAATTTTCATTCGATAGTTTACATGGACAGAACCAATTAAAAACCAAGCTTACTAAACTGTCTGGTTTCCATGTAAGAGATCTCTACCACACGAATTCCAAGGTGTTTGGGTTTTCCTATTACAAATTTACAGAATAGATGCAAGGTAATTTTCTAATTATGTTTAAGCCACCAAAGCTAGCCCAGAAGAGGCATTATGTTATACACTGTCACTCCAGAAGCATCACATCATCCTGAGCTGCCACAGAGTCTCACAGCTGAAAAGGGCAGCTAAGGCTTCCTCCTTCTCCAACAATTCCCTACTCATTCTCTTCAAATTATACCCAGCATAGTACCTCACACAGCCCTTTTCTTCTCTGTAAATAATCAGCAGCTGTTTTCATATGTCAGAAGAGTTTCTTGACAGAGACTACAATATCAGAATCTATCCAAGACTGTGGTAACAATGATCCTGATGTTCCAAATGTTTTGCAGAATATAAAAATGTTTATCTGAAATTCTGCTTTTGACCATTAGAGGAATGCTGAATAATGAAATCCAGCAACACTTAGTACTTAGTCACAATACACTTACTCAGTAAAAAAACCAATTTGCTTTTCCAAAAGAAACGTTCTTCCAGCAGCAGTATTTTAAAGTTTCCATTTTAAAAAGACTGATTTCCCTAAGACTTTCTAACCATATTTTATACATTATTGAAGACTACTAGTTGGAGTACAGTATTTTTAAAATTTCTATTAGAGACCATACAATTTGAATGTGGCTTGGGTTTTTTTTAGGTGGTCTACAAATTAAAGAACAATTTTAATGGATTTGATTAATTATATATGGCATTACCACATTAAGAGATAATGGGTAAAGCTCTACAATGCTTTTCTAAGTATGTGGATTAAAAAAGTAATTTTTCTCAGGAAATTAAATATTTAAATAGAAAATCCATGCAGTTTTCAACAAGAATCAAAGCAAGATAGTATATCAGTCTTAAATGTGTTTTCTTTATCATCTGAAAATAGACCAAGTGAAAGGAGTAGCTATTTCAGTTACGTTTCAATACTCCCAAAGACAAAAACTGTTGGAATTTCTCATTTCTCAGTCACTTCCTTTACTATATCAACACAAATGTATCTAAACCGAGCTATACCTAAAATAAAATTGCTTATGTTGAAAAGATAGCATTTAAAATATTTTAATATTTCTTTCTTCCCTACTATGTTATATTTATTAAGAAATATTCTCATTTCTCATGGGAAAAATTAAAAACAAGTTCTGAAGAAACTAGAGGACAATTTCTTTAAGTGTTAGTAATAGATAATTTTTTTCATAATATTTAACATTATTACCTCTTTCTGGTAACTCCTGGATAAAGCAAGAGAAAGAAAATGAAGAAAATATCATTTTCAAGAAACTATCATATCATGAAAGGTTCTTGAGACAGAACTTAGTTTTCTTGAACCAAGAGGACAAAAGGATCTCTTTTGCCCTAATCCGTGGCAGCACTAACCTTTTCTAGCTAGTGGGGATCTTAAAAATGTGTGTGTAACTTAAAATATTTTACCTGCGATTTTCTGACTCTAAGTGCAATTTAAAGAAAACATTCAGCAAATTAAAAAGGAAATTCATATTCAAGAATATAGTTCAAACAACACTACCTAGAGTGCATCAGCAATTTGGACAAGAGGAAGTAAGCATTTGTGAACACTATTTACAATATCCTTGATATACCTGGAAGCAATAAACTAAATCTACAGCTTGTATGAATCAGTACAGCTCCATTAATTTCAGTGATAATAGGCTGATTTGCATAATCTGACAGCCTGACACAAATCTCTCATGGTTTTCAAGTTTAGTTTTTGACATATAACCAATTCTCAGAACAGATGACATGGGACTTGACACCAACAAAGCATTTATAATGGTAGATGTTCACTATAAGTATACAGGTCTGAAAAATTAGTTCAAGTACTAAGGTTCTAAAATCCCCAGATTAAAGGTAATAGACTAATTACTTCTAAGAAAATCAAAATGGAACAATATAAAAACTGTAATTTTTTTTAAACTAACAGTAATTAATATGTATGTAATTTCATGTTTCCTTGTGTACTTAGAGGGGGGGAATATTTCAAGTAAGGACACAGAAGACCAGGTGCCTCAAAAATTTAAAACACAATATTTAAACATTTCTGAGGTTCTCAAAGCCCAGCAGCCCATCTCAGTTGACTCAGTGCTTAAAACTCCATTGCTAAAGTTTGCTGAAGAAAAGAAACCTTCACCTCAGCACACCCTATGTCAGCACAGTCACGGTGTGGTCCTGGGTGACAAATTTCCTCTGGCAGGGGAAAGGTGAGCCCCAGGGCAGGGGCCACAGATGAAAAAGAAAAGATGTACCACTTGACTCCCTCTTTACTCATCCTTCTTCCATTTTTGAAAGATGGACTTTAAAAAAAATCTGAGGCTGAATTTTAGGATTTTGAGAAGACACAGATACTCCCTGGTTGTTCTAGACTAGATAAATGAATTCCCAGGAATTAAAGGCTTACACCAGTACTGACCCATTTAAATTCATGCCCTAACTACCCTGCCAAAACTTTGTATCTTAATCCTGGCTGTTCTTCACATGCAAGGTATATGAAAGAGGCAAAGCTAATTTCACTTAACAAAGGGTATCTAAAGATTGCAATTTAAATGCACATTATAATGCTTCAGTCATTGTCTGAATCTAAGTCATGCAAAGGTCTCAATACAGACTTGAACATTATGGAGTATATTCTATTCTCTTTTTTTTGTTGATAGGCTCCCCTGGCTTTTCAAAAAATATATCTGAAATATTCTACTGAAACAGAGTTTAATCACAATGCACATTTTTACACCTTACACTGCCGACTAGATAATTAATCTAAAATACTAATCAGAAAGCAATACCGTATGGTTTCTCGGACATGTTGAAGTCCCAGATTGAGCTTCCTATCACAAGCAGCAAAATTGCTGAAGCATTTACATGTCTCAAAAGTAATTCAAAACTCAAGTTTCGAGGACAAGGCAAAGTCTTCCCAACCCCCAGCTATCCCTAAAATGCTAAGCAAACAAAAAACTCAAATAAAACTACAGGCAATACTGCATGTATCTATGACCTGCGACTTGAATCGATACAGATAAATTAGAGGTACATTGCTTCTTGGATCAGGTAATATTTCGATTTTGGACAGAATTAATGTCTGGACGGGGGGGTGACTTGTATACAATACTGAATGACCGGAACAAGATATATAGCTTGGGAAGTGATGTGTGAAACTGCTTATCATTAAACAGTGGAGAAATTACTGCAACAAATTCCCACATCTGTCACATATGCAACTTCAACATACCTTTCCAACTTGCTTTACTTCTATATTTATCCAAGACAAACTCTCCACAATGAAATACAATGGTGAGCAAAAATATAGCCACTGATTCTGCCTGACAGATTCAGAAGTGTTTCATGTGGTAGGGCAGGCTATATCTCAACGAGATAGCAGAGAGAAGTTCAGAAATTACCCAATGTGTTACACATATTGAAATAGAGATTATTATGAAAGGAAGCCAGAAGGTACAAAATTCCTTAATTTCCTATGGCAATACAGCACATTATATTTTCAGCCTCTTTTTTAAATAAAAGAAACCCATTTTTTTTGTACTAATTTGATATGCACAATTTATTTCATGTCCTGCTTATGAGGCAGCACAAATCTAGTCAAAATTATAACCCAGGTGACATTTTAAACAGAACCACAGGAAGGATTTGGTATGTTGGCCAGAAATAGAACTCTAAAACACACCAATTCACATCTTGGCTCTAGTAAATGTTTAGCTATGACTTATTTAATTTTCTCTGATTTCCACTTCATTATGCTCATAAGATAATAAGCAGAGTGCATTTACAAAAGGACTAATGTACTAGTTCTATCTGCAATCTTTTATCCTCACACTTTTCAAGGTATGCAGTAAGAACTTCAAACAGCCTTCATTATCACTCCTTACTGGCAAGCAAAGCAGCTGTAGAAGATAAAAGATATCACAGTAGGAGCAATAGTAAACAAGTACCACCTCCTCATAAGTTCCCTTGAGTACAAGTTCCTATTTCTTTCCTTCCTCATTATGTGTAAGCTCTCTAGAATGAACATGCATTGGCTGCAGAATTCGCCTATCTGAAATTTTCTTTTACGAAACTGATTGCTGTTTCAATTGTTAGAAACATATCTGAAGAAGAGTTTATTTCAAATCCATCATAATTTCTTGTTTACCACAATGAATTTCTGAAAAAATAGTATCAGCTAATTCAAGTCTAAAACTGGATATAATAATATTCTTTAGTTGTGGAGAATTTTGTGAGCAAATACTCAAAACATTCATGGTCAGAATATTTCCCAAATATGCAGAGATGATACTGAAACTATCCTCAAACATGCACATACAAAAATGCATATTCTTTGGAAGTCTACATTTTAATGGTATCAGTAAATAAAAATATTTAGAGAATCTCTTTGCATTTAACATACTATATATATATATAAATGCATAGACTCTCTTACAAAAAAAATAATATAAACTTCATCACAATATAAATGTTTATACTAGAGTTACTCTGGCTTCATGGATGTTTTGTAGACAACTATGTCTAAACCACATGGGGATTTACATCAACTGACCTTAAGCATTTGAAGTAGACATATGGTTTATGCTAGAGATCTAAATCTTCTCTTCAGTCAGTGAAGAAAAAAAAGAGAAATACCTTTGAAATTATTCATGAAGTTTTACTTAATAATCTTACAGGGTGGTGAACTAAGCCATGAAGATAGTGTTTTCTATCTGTTGAGCGTTACAGGAGCCACGATAGCATGTCTACATGTCTAGAGCAAGTCACAATGGATCTCATCTTTTATGATCAGAATATCATTGCCTCTAATACATCAACTAAGACAAACTTCTCATTATTTGAATACTGACTGCCACTGGCAAGACTTGCTAAATAAGATAACAGAATGATTTAACTTGTGCTCCTGATAATGTCTGGAAACACACAATTTCACAATTTACATTATAAGAAATATGTTTATGTCTTTGTTTCTTTCAGACCATACTCTCTAAAAGTATCATACTTACGTTGATATCTCTATCTCTTCTTCATTATGTTATTGCACATATGTGAAATTTCATTTATAAAGGAGTGGGTGCCTACCATCAGAGACTAGAATTGCCACCTTCCATTTGAATAGAGATATTTTTCCTCTCTGCAATGGGGAAAAGGTATTTGTGACAAAGAGGTCTATGAACTGAACATGAGTCAGCACTGCAATGTTGTTTTTAAAAAGAAGTATGTTTGATCTCTTAACTGTGATATTTTGAGATACGCTGGGGAAAAACAAGATCCTGGGATCTAATTGCCCACAGAAGTGACAGACATCCTAAATAAAGGGGTAAACCATGTGAAATGTCAAGGAAGATAGTGACAATCAAAGAAAGAAGTGAAGAAACCTCTCCAGAATATACTACTCTGTAACAGTCTTGTTAGACATTGTGTCATGTTTGTTAGAATGAAGGTACCATTCTCATTTAAACTCTGGAAAGTAGTTTATCTTTCATGTCCCTTCCAACAGCCAAATCATTCAATAATTCTATAATGCATTAAACAATTTTTGTATTGTATTCAGTGCTAGCAAGTATTATTCTTAGGTAAAATATTCTGTCCTATTTAGGATGCTAATATTCTGAAAAACTTTTACAAACTGCAGAAGATCCAGAAGACAGAAGAGCAGAAAGTACAAACAGCAGTCTATAAATACAGGAAAAATATAAAGGTCTACAGGAAAAATATAGTCAGTTGATTTTGTACAATAAAACAAGATGATTGAAGTGAAGACTTAAACTCTTGAAGTTTTCAAATAAACACAAAGGAACTGTAAAGAGGAAGGCAATAAACAGTTCTTGGTGTCTACTGTAGGCAGGATTAAAGGCAATGGGCTGAAAGGGCATCAGTGCACAAGAGACAAGAAAATAAGAAAAAAATTCATACTTGTAGCAAGAAGTAAGGTTTGAAACAGCATGCCTAGGTAAATAAGGGATCATCAAAATAGTGAATTTTTCAAAGCAATTTAAAACAGTAGTTGACAAACCAGCATAAACACTGGCCAGGTCAGATCATCTTGTATAGTTCCATCGCATCACTTCACATCATGACCTTGTATCATTTGCTGCTCCCTACACCATCCAGTGAGAAATTACTAGTTCTACTTCTCCAGTTTCATTCCAGATCCTTTCTCAAATATTGTGTCAGGCACCACAGCTTCTAGAGTGATCTCTGTTCCATAGATTCTTATTTTTTCTTATACATCTCTTTCAAAAAGAATTAGTGCCCATTATGTCTCATCAGTGTACACAGCTCAATATATAAGGAGTCCTTTGGACTCACAGTTTCAGTAAAGCTTAATTACATGTTCTCTCATAGTCTCCCCAGTTATATTTTGCTAAAAAACTATTAATGCAATTCCACCAATGAGGTAGCCTTTCTTCACAAAGCCTCCTTGTGGCTGGAAGTTGAAGGAAAAATATTTTCTTCAAACATGCATCAATATATTTGATTGATAGCAGCTGATCTGCTGAATTGTATATCCAAACCTTCTGTAAAACATCTGAAAGCATCTGTAATATGTCACACAAAATTGCAGCCCCCTTGAGGCCATCTGTATACAAAAGTCTGCTCAGATTTACAAGCCTTTTAATAACTGCCAGAGCTTCCTATATTTGGGTTAATTTAATTAATTATTTCATATTAGGATTGGGAAGCCTTCAAAGCCATTCTTTATCTTCATTATGTGCTTGTCTTCACTGATGCATATCCTTAATTGTGAACCAATTGATTATATGAAGCAAATACCTAACTCCAGAAACATCTAAATAGCCATATTTTTAGTTCACTTTATTACCTGAAAGGACATATTGATAAGTTATGCAAAAAAGCATACTAGAAATGTTGGTATTTTCTGGAAACTGAGCATATTCAAAGAAGAATTTTACACTTCAACAAAAATTATTACTATGATATAATTGCAAAAGTTTAGTATTATTTTTTACAGAAAATATGAATTGCAAGAAATATACACAACCACTTGACATTAATTTATTCAATATTTTCTAAAATATAACCATGATTTTTGAAATATATTAACACCAAGATATAAAAAAAAAACAAAACCCTGTGGTAGAAATTTGTGAGATTAATACAAGGAATCTTGTCATTTCTAAGCTGAAAGACATCTTCTGGGATTGGTCAAGTAAAAGCTTTGAAGTTATGAAGATTTGCCACCCTTAACCAGTCTTAGCAGGCAATGAACATGATGAAAAAACAGACAAAAAGCTGTTATAAAAATGCTTCTTTCCTCACAACTGAATAATTATGTGCTATATATTCACAAACATATATATATATATATATAATACTTCTTATTGCATATTGAGCTTTACATAATGCTACACACTGGTCAATTATGAAAGAAAATAACACTACTGCATAAAATAACTGATTCAGAGGTTCTATCATGGCCTCTCAATTCCGTGCTTTACAGGGATGATATTGAGTAACTAATTTTTTTCTTGGATATACTTTGAAGTTAAAAAGTGGTAGCAGCTCATGCAGTAATCGGTCCTCAAATTCAAAACTTCCTGCACTCAGAATCACCAATAATTCAAGAGTTTCCCTTAAACAGATCTACTTAGTTGCAGTTTGGTAACAAAGAATTGTTTATGTCCCCCTGTACCCAGGCAACTGTTTTCAAGGTTATCAGTTTACAGTGCGTTTAGTGGTTGTAGGTAGGTCAGCAAACAGAATCTAGGATATGATGATGTGCAATTGAAGATTAGAAGCTGAACAACAACAACAACAAAATGTTGCTCTTTGTGGATACAATTCAACTAGTGGAGTGGAAATTGGAGGAAAACATCATCCCTCCGCTGAAGTTCAAGTCACAGAATGCACTTTTTCATTCAGACTTTTCCTCAGGCAGTCTGCTCAATCCAGTTGAAAAACACCATTCTAATTTTCTTCTACTTCTCGCCTCTATTTAAAATTAAGAAATATAATGACAAGTATATAATACACTTACTATTAAAATAGATCTGCTAATGCAGAGAAGTTTGATACTTTCAGTAGTCTATGGTATCTTTTACAAAAGAGAATAATAAGTCAATCAGAGTGTTATCTAAGAAAAAAATTAGCAGCAATTACTGTTCCAAATTGAAACCAACTTAGTTTTGTCTAAAAGATGAAAATGTAACTGAAAAGGCATACTCCCCCTTTCCACGTCCCAGTTGTCAGGCTGAAAAGCTTTTACGCTGATTAAGCACATGCCTGTGTTTGCACCTTAAAACAGAAAAGCCCAAGACCTTCAAGTAAAGAACAGCTGCCTTGCCCTCTGTCCTAACCAGTTGTTTCTGTATTGCCAGACAGACAGACAGCTGTATGAGACTATGATGAATCAGTGCTTCAAAGCACAGTTATTCCTGCAAGGACACATTCAACACCCACCAAGAGAGAGGGACATGGTTTTGAGATCCATTCCATTCAGAAATCCCTGGATAAGCCTATCAGCTCCTGGAGTAATTCACAACCACACAAATCTTCTCTTTTCAACAGTCTTATGTATCGTGGAGGACTAGTTTCATACGCTGGCAGAAGTGGGGGAAAAAGCAAAAAAGAAAAAACACTCAGAGATTCAGTATATCTTTCCATCCTAATCAAGACCCAAAGATTCATCAAGTATCAAAAGGAAGTTTGTTACAGATAAAAAAATAGGACTGTTTGAGTACCATTCAAAATTGATATGCCATTATATTACACACCTTTTTTGGGAGATGGGAATATTTTCTCTTATCTTTTTTTCTTCATAATTTCATTGACTTTACAGGTACCGATGACCCAAATATTTGCCTTAGAGAAAATATTACATTGATTACACTATGGGAGCATTTCACTTATACGAACAGCTGAGCCATTCACCACCAACTGCAATGTCATTTCCTAAATTTTAGTATCCTTGTTGTTCTACAGGTACAGTGGTATAAAAAGAGTTAAAGTAAACACACACCTAGGAAAACACAGAACAGCAGAGATTTGTAATAGAAATGTTAATACTGATATGACTGCAGAATAAATGGGAATACAGGAGAGGGGAAGGAAATAACAAAAAGCAATTACAAAAGGGCTATATAAATGAATATACTAGTGAAAATTACATTAATCAGCCTTAAAGGCCCTCCACACACATCTTCATAGCACATGCCAATTAGAAAAACAAGCTAAAAGAACAAGCTAAAAGGGGGAAGAGTGTACTGCAGATAAACCAAAAACCTACAGAAAAGTAAAGAACAGGGTTGAATGACCCAGGTAAGGAGACAAGAGATAGTAAGTACATCCTAAGGAATCAGAGAAGGGGCATAGGATGGAAAGACAAAAGATCATAATCACTGTCAGCTCTTTGAAAGGCAAATCCCAAATCAATACATGGTCATCAACCGAAGAAGGAGTGAGGATGATAAGAACTTGTCATCAGAAATTTTAGTCAGTGTTATTATAAATATGACTACATTACAGGTGTACCATAACAAAATTGAAA
The DNA here is from genome assembly GCF_012460135.2 of Molothrus ater. Taxonomy (NCBI): domain Eukaryota; kingdom Metazoa; phylum Chordata; class Aves; order Passeriformes; family Icteridae; genus Molothrus; species Molothrus ater. Next base: position 27,048,114 of record NC_050482.2, on the reverse strand, counting down.
GATATTAAATAATTAAATTATATTTCTAGATTACAATATCTTTTCACTGTTTCTATCAGTCAGAGTGACTAATGGCTCATGTACGCACATTCTCGATATTCATCTTTATTTTCTTATCCCGTTATGGCTGACCTTTTAGAACAGCATATAGTGTATATTCCTTTAAAAGAAGTACATAGATATTGATGCTGGTGTACAGATTACATAAAAATCATAACTTGATACAAAACCTTCAGGTTGAATTTTGTTGTGCTGAACATCTTCTATGTTACTGCATTGTATTAATAAGACTACATTTTTAAAGAGCTATTAGAATATCTCTGGACAACTCCCCTATTAATTTTAAAACCTATAAGGTTAAGGTATGTTTACAGCAAAAGACCAAAGTTTTTATATTATATTTAAAATTTTAGTTTAGTTCTCCTTTCAGGCTTTCCATGGAACTACTTTGCTCTATCCCTCCTTGCAGGGAGTCTGAACTCCCAGGTGGTAACATCCCTATTCACTGAATTAACTAATTTCCAACTTCTCCAACTCCATTCCAGGAGATGGAGAATGCTTGCAAATGGCTGTATGGTTGGGACAGAGAACAGGGGAGGATTTAAAACACCACTTTTGTATTTCTAATACAGAAAAAAGAAAAAAAAAAAAGAGATGATATTATAATATTTAACCTTTACAAACTTGTAAAGAAGTGCAAAAGTTGAGTCCTTTTTAGCTGACTCACCATGCCATACAGTTCCAGAGAAGACAAACAGCATTTGACTGTTGCTCTCAAACAGCATTTCCAGTGTACAAATCAGTCTCTCAAAAGATACTTTGTGTTGTTAGCCTGCACTTCATAAAGCTGTTTGATTCCTGTCTCCAGTGGTAGATTTTCAGCAGTAGATTTACATTTCAAATCAGGAAGTGAATACAAGCCATTTTCTGACCCTTTTCATTTGCATTTCCTCTGACAGGAATTACCCACTGGAACAAGTGCACCCCATTGAACCTCTTGCCTTGTCATGCTGTAATGAACTGAATGGTGGCAATAATACTTTTTTCTTCCCCCCAATACCTGATTAGAAGTAAAAACTCCATTCTACAGACAAGTTGTACGAGGATACACTGCCTAAACACAAGATTAGATAAGAGATTTTTCTGCCTGGAATGTAAGTGTTTTAGTGCATCTGTTGTCCAGCATCTTTAAAATATACAAAATATGACCTTTTTTTTGCAAATAAGTAAAACAAGGAAGGTATCATTCTTCAAACAATCTTTTTTCTCCTAAATACTTTAAAACCTAAGGACAGTCATGCTGAACTTGATCAAATATCTCATCTGTCTTCGCATCTCATCTCTGACACCAGTTAGAAAAAGACCTGCCTTTAAAAGTGTTTAAGACAGGAAAAGCCTGTATCATGCTTCCTTCTCTCTAGACTCCAACTCCCCAGCCTCCAACTATTTTTTATCCCAATGATATTTGTAGCCTGGTGTTGTTTTCCTAGAATTCCATTTAGTGTAAAATATAAACCAAGTCCAGCGCTTCATCACACTGATGTTTTGTCACACTTGACTTCATCTTCAATCTCACAGGATGGAATACTTTCTCTGTCTTAAATCTAATAACCAGTGAACGGAGAAAAGTTATTTACTGATGGTGTTTCTGTATATTCTCAACAGCAATTTTCATGTAATGAGTGAGGATTTTAATTGCAAGAATTAACAGCTTTATTTAGCATTAACTTGACATAAAATTAGCAGTTTCCATTGGAAAATAAAATCTGAAGCAGTTCTATTTTTCAATAGTTGATCAAAATAAATGCAAAAATTAAGGAATACTCAGGATTTAATCACCTCCTTGGCACAGCTGACAGTAATTGTAACCATAACATAAATAATTTGTGTACACAGGCATAAAAAGAAAGCACTGATGAGACTGACTATAAAAGTATTTTGGTTGCAGTTCATTTAAAGTCAAGTTTAGACTGAAGCATGTTTCAGCCTAGTGAGGATCATTTTATATTTGGACATCAGAAGCATATTCTGTGGTCCACTGCTCTGCAATAAACAGATGTTTGAATACACCCTGTGCTATGGATAACATTAAATTTACCTCCTGGGATTTACAGGACATTGGTTCTTAATGAGCAAATTTAATACAGTGGCAAGATACAGAATGTGTGAGATAACACAAGGAAAATAATGCAAAAGTCTATTTTTATCCATGCATCTTTAACTATACTTAATATTTGCTACAGACTAAAACAATACCAAGAAGGAAGTATTACACTGTGTGTCTTACTGTTATGCTTTGTAGACCACTAGATATGTATAAAGCAAAACAATATATGTTGGCTATTCTAAAATTATTTTCTTTAGAGAAAAAAGTAAATTAAGCATGAAATTCACTTTATGGCTATAAAGTTACAATTAAATATAGGTAAGAGGATCATAAATAAGAAAATTAAGTCTTTCAGCAGGAATAGATGAGAACAAGATCGTGCTAAGACTGTGTTTTGTAAGAAGGTAAGTGAATCTCTGATCTTGGAGTAATGTTCACAGCCCACCTGAGTCACTGGCAAGAGACAGGAGAGTCCTGCCTTGTTCGAGGCCAGATAACTTCATTTAAATGTGGCAGACTGAAAACTTTTGAAAACATATACAAATATATCAGTATGACTATGAAGGATAAACAGATGAAGGATAACTCATAGTAGTTGAGGGTGGAAATATTCTTTTTGTAGGCATATTAACTGAGTTCGTAATAACAAAACGTTTTGTTAGATAAAATGGCAGTTCTGACAGGTGTGTGCCTGTTCCTTGTTACTGTTCTTCTCAATTGTAGATGTCAGTCTGTATAAAGCTATCTTCTGGCTCTCTCCTAAGTATTGGGTACAAAATTTTTTTAACTATTTCCATGGAACAAGACAACTGAAATTCAGATATGGACCATTTCACCCGCTCACTGTCTTTGTCACCCAAGACTGTGTTTTAGAGCCACAAAGAATTTGCAGCTTGTTTACAGACTAAAGAACACACATTTAAATGCTGTTTACTTATTTTCTGACTAAGGGTGAGCTATTGCTTCAAGCTGATGGTTAAATCTGCCCTTCTGAACTGCTTTTAGCCAACCTTCTAAGGCTTTTATGAGATTTTGGTTCAACCAGAATTGTCATATCAAATGAGACCTTTAACTTTCATCTGAGGAGAAATGCCAATCATAGGTAATTTCTGACTTGTTAACAAATCTCCAGAGTATTCAAAAAGCTGCTAATGCTTCAGGATATTAAGCAGAATCACAGAAGACCAAAATTTATATAAAAGGATTAATTGCACATGCTAGAATGGAATGTAATTCTATGGAGCTTCTATAATGGAATGAGTGGCTCTATCACTCATCTGTCCTGTTTCTTGTTTCTGTATTTTTAGGTCAGCATATCCCATATCACTTCTTTTGAGGAAAAGCTACTTCTCTTAAATCTAATGAATCTCCCATACCCTTAATTAATATTCCATTCCTGGAGCTATCCCTCAGTCATGTGTATAAATGAATCTCCAAAATCTGCAGCAGATTATTATCCTGGGAGAGCCTCTAAGGACTTTGTTCTGCCTCCTATTACCCTGAGGTAATACAGTACCTATGCACTCTGAGCTTCACCTAAGGCTCTTACTAGTTCTATGCATTGCTATTGATTTATTTTTCAAACACCTCATATCGCTTTTTGATACAGAATCAATTAACAATTCTGCATCAATAAGAAACAAATCAACAAACAAAAACCCACCAAAAAAAACCACCAACCAGTCAACAACCAACAAACCCACAACAGTAATTGTGACTACAGCAAAAAAATTTTTGTTCTTAGGTACGTTTAGAGAGTAATCCATAACTCTGTGCATTCTGATGACATTCTATAATTGAACTATGACAAGTTTAAATGGAGAGGACCAGAAACATAATGTATTCTGTAAGGTTCAGGTTTGAATTGCTACTGCAAACTCAGCTAACATGTATCGTCAAGCACACTAATGTGAAGAGATGCTTTTTGAAGAAAAGGGCTAAATTAACTGAATCCTGGCATAGAACCTGGAGATAATACAATACACATTTGAGAAACCTATTTTCAAGTTTTCTGCATTAAAGTAAGAGGTCAAATAACAGGCCTTAAAGGGCAAGATGTCTACCTAGAAAATAACAGAAATGGAAAACCAAACAAAGTATAGCACATCCTCCATTTCTTTAAATAATGCAAAAAGACATTAGAAAATGAATACATTCTAAGACTTAGCATATATTACCTTGATATCTCACTGTAAATTACTAAAAAGTGTTTAAACTCTCTGAAAACACTGATTTCTGGCAAAATGGACTGATTTTTAACTCTGTCCTGCACAGAGACTACTTGGGGAATTTCCTTTGAAGAAGCTCTGCCATTTTTTTTTATAGTATTTTTAGGGAATTCTTCATTTATTTCAGCAAAAACTGACACAGCATGAAGCATAAATTCCCAGTAAACAACATACAGAACTATCTGTCCATAATTGACAGTAAAATTCAGTCATCCATATTGAATTGTGGTGACCATAAGAGCCATTAAAAACTTGGTCATTTGTGCAGCTTCTAACCATGTTTAATTGAAACATTAGAACAGTAAAATGCCTTCCCTTTAGATAGAACAATACAAAAAAACAACTTATCTATTTAAGCCCATTTTCTCAAAGCATGTTTTTAAAATACATTTTTATCTGTGCAAGAGTTAAACAGTTTAGTACCTGAGGCTCATTTGTACACTGGCACTACAAAATTTAAATCAATTTGCATAATCAAGTCCTACCAAGTGTTTGCCACCAAGATGAATTATGTCTTTTCTTTTAGCTTACCCTTGAGCTATTGTGAGGAGCAAAACAAACACATAGTGCTAAATAAAATTTAGAGTTCTGACTATTCCACTGAATTAGGAACGACCATAAATACAGCTTACAAAGTCACATTTCTGAATAGCAATGGTTCTGTTAAAATTTATTTAGTGTAAATACATACCTTAAATGTACAAAGACTTGTACTTCTCATGTGAAGAGCATCTTGTAGCCAGCATTTAAGTAGCTGTGCCATGCTTCGCCCTAATCCCGTCTCACAGGGTGATTAGTACTAGACATTCCAAGAAAAAAGCATGAGAAATCTCAGATGAATCCCATTCGATTATTACTGTAGACGCTTTCATCACTTGGTCCTATTTCGAACCTTAAAACTCTTAGTTTTATTTCAGTACTGATTGTTTAAATGTTTTGATATATGTCTCAAAAATATATATCCTGATAAAGTTACATAGTCTATCCTAAGTCATAATAATAAATAAAAGAAATGAAAGCTTAAGTTAGTATTGTTATGCTCATCATCAACAGTTTCATTCAGAGAACTCTAACCAAACATTTTTTGAGAGAGATTAAACTCATGAAATTTTTGGCCCCTTCTTGCATACAGATTATACAAATAACCTATCCTGCCACCTTTTTTCACCAGATAACTTTATTCTTCAATTCCTATTTTTCCATATGTCTTTAAGCAAGATAATAACTTCACCTTTTCCTTTCCTGTAATGGGGACACAGAGAGGAGAAATATTCATAATGAAAATGAATACTACCCATAACAGTAAAAACCATGTAAAATATCATCTCTTTCCCAAGGAATCACCATGGGCACTAGGAGATTATAATTATTGTTACTGGCCACGAGACAGAGTGATTAGTCACAAACCAAGAGGAAGAGAGCTAAGTGTATCAGCTCTTCAGCTCATGAATGTAAAAAAAAAAGAAAAAAATTATCTTCACAAAAGACGAAAAAAAAAGACAAGAAAAATGTTGCAAAAAAGGGGCAAATTTTTCTGCAAATGTTGCAAAAAAAAAGTTTTCTGACAAGTTTCAAAAACTGAATGCAACATGATACAAAAGTTGAAATCAAATTCAATAAGTCTAAAGTAAAAAGTACAGTGAGAGCAGAAACCTTGACATTACATTGCAAGAAATACATTGCATAAGATGAATTTTTTTCTTATAAATTGATGATAACACAGCAAAATAAATACATCAGCTGGGAAAAAAAAGTAAGGAAGTAAGGTTCAAAATATCAGAGATAAGAGTTCCTAACCTTCCTGAAATTAATACTTTATTAAAAACATTAACAATTCTGTATGTATTTTGTTAGTGTACTTCTCATTTCTCTGTTAACAGTAGGGGAAAATGAGTTTTTACAGCTTATCTATTTGTTATTTAATACCCTGTAAATTATAAAAACTCAAAGAGGAAAGAGTTTCTAATTGGGAAATACAGTAAGCTGATGTTTTTAAAGGAAAAACTTTCAAAAACTTCACTGGCAACATAAATCGAGGTGGAAATTTTTAGCTACTGAGTCACATGAACCATGTCTAAACTGCAGGATGTATTCTCCAGAAGAAAGATTAGCTACTAATCCAAGTTAATCACAGGGAGAGAATGAACAATATTTTCTCGAAGATAATCCATTGCATTTCTTGTAATTAATATCAAAAAATCTCAAGCAAGAAATCCAACTATATCAAATCAACTATACCAAAACATTTTGTTAGTAGACTTATACAGGTATGGGATGGCAGAGCGTCATGTGCTAGCAGTTCCTGCTTCTCACCACTTTCTACATAAATATAAGTTCTTGAGACAGAAAAAAAATTATTCTGAATAAAAATTATTTGAAGGCAAGTGGATGAATTTTAGGGGATTTTAACTGAAAAAAAGATGCTGTAGATAGTTTTGGATTAAAACATTATACCCATATTTATACACAAAAATACTTGGAACAGTGCAAAGCAAGAAAGCTGGTTTTATTGATGTTGTAAACACATAACTTTCAAAAATGGCATGGAGGCCTTGCAGATAAAGTGAGAAAACTGAAGGCTATATAGCTATCTCCACCCTCAACATGTAAAAGCAAAAATAAAAAAAAGTCAAGAATTTACTATGAGCTCTCTCACTGAAATTAAAATCCTGGTCAACCCTGGAACCATGTTTAGTACACAAAGATATATAAAATATTAGAAATACATATTTTCCCCATCACTCAACAGTCCTTAGATTTGATATAATTTCCATTCCTTTGCACTTCACATTCTGAAGTAATATTGCTTTTGTTGCTCTTGAGCTCTATTGATATAAATGAAAATTGTTTGATTAAGTAACCAGAGATGTTCTCTCTTCAACTTCTTGTCTGGTCATTTTGGATTACAGCTGCATAAATGAGAAGTGTTATAGAAAACTCAAACAATCCCTCTTGAAACAAAGCTGTCAGAATACATTTAAGTTAGCTACTTTGGCAGTACTCTAATACAAGTAGAAGGTTCAACATCCTCTCTCGAAGACAAATTCAATTATATACTACATGACTTTTCAACAAAAGAATAATCATATGTGGCACAGGCATTTTTTGAGAGAAGGAGTAGGACACTTAAGCTGAGCTCAGAAAGTCATTTTCAGCTGTTAACATGTAAGCATCCATTTGCCTTCTAGCCTCTACTGATGGTTTTAACTAGACCTCTGCTGTTCATTACAGGACTTTAAACAACTGACATCCTGGATATCCCCAAGTGGACACTTAAACGTAACCATCAATCTCTAATTACAGAACAAAACCAGGTTTTGCTTAAACAACAAATGATTGCCAGCACCAGTAGTAACTCTGAGATAAAATTCTTAAAAGAAAGATACTTGGTTTCTTTGAAGCTAGTCTAAGAATTTTCTGTGATGTGAAAATGGATTGCTACCAGAAAAGGCTGATTTTCCTCACTTTAATTAGTTCTCTTGACTCTCATTGTCACTGTCACAGTATAGCAGCCACTTCAGTGAATTCATCTGAATGATTAAATCAACTCACCATGAAAATTAGAGAAGCCTAGAGACCAGTTCCAGAAGCAACATGCCTAACAATTTTATTTTACCAGCAGATACAATTAACAATATTGCAGGAACAAGCATTCTGAATGTAAAGAAACAAACCTGTGCAATTACAGAAGCTGGCATTTGTCTCATAGTGAAGCAGATAACTATGTTAAAAAAAAAACACCCACATTTGAGGAAATCTTTATATGAAGGTAAGCCACTTCTACCTATATGTACTCTACTTTACCTAAGTAGGCTTTTTTATAATCAGTCTTCCAAAAACTACCTGCATTTCTTTCCCCATGCTCCTATACCATTAATTCAATTATCACCTTCAACTTGTGTCACATTAAAATGATGTTGCCAATGTAAAGGTATGAAATGACTGTAATGTATCTTGTAATATCTTTGTCATATATTCAGCTCAGAAAGCTCCTGCATCATTTCACTTAAGCCCATGTTTGCTTTCTCATGAAGAAATTATGTTCTAAAAATATCTTCCAAGATATCTTGCTCTATTAATACATTTATTACTTAAAAGAAAATAAGCAAACTGTTTTGCTAACTCCTAGCCATATTTTTGCTAACTCTGCCTTACTTCAGACTTATTTCCTCTCAGACCAAGGAAACTATTTTTAGGCTTTTCACCCAATCTGAAAGTTTAATATTGACAATATTCAAAGTGCTCGGTCAACTGCCAAGAAGGCTGTATGAAATTTCTCTTAAAGTTAATAGAAGACAACAGAAAGTTTAAACAGCTTTGACAATTAGGGTCAAAATTAATGCAGATATTATTGCTTATAGCATTCTGACAAAGACAAGCCAACAGCCAAACTATTTAACTAGTAAGGAAGTGAAAAAAATCTGAGCAAGACCAAGAACTCATCCCCAAGCGCCTCTTAAATGAAGCATAGATACAGGTATTCATACATTCCTGAAAGAAAGGGAGGAGGAAACTCACAAAGGCAAGCATCACCTTTGAAAATATCAAAATGTCTGGAAGCTGCAGTCTGATAATAATAGAATAATCCTGAGTTGGAAAGGACCCACAAGGATCATCAAAGTTCAACTCCTGGCCCTGCACAGGACAGCCACAACAATCACACCATGTACCTGAGGGCATTGTCCTAGCACTTCTTGACTCTGTCAGGGTGGTGCTGCCACCACTTCCCTGGGGAGCCTGTTCCAGCGCCCAAACACCCTCTGGGTTTCCTGATATCTAAACCAAACCTCCCCTGACACTATATGAATAAATGAGCTAGAGAAATACAGATCTTAGGCAACAAAGCACATGAAATTGAGAGGTGAGTGAAAAGGTTTCATAAATTTAAACTCAAGAAACAAGATTACAGACATGAAAACAAAACACAAAATAGCTGTAGACAACTTTTAAGTTTTAAGACTCTATTTAGAGTCAAAGACTGAAAATTAATGTCACCTGCAGAGTATTCTGTTCTTTATGCTGTTTTTTCTGAAACAGTCTGAAAAAATGAAGCAGGAAACAGTCAAAACATGCAGGATGTCTGACCCTAAATCTGTCTCACCCCACTGTATACAGTGGGACCAACATAAGAAAATAGTAGTGAAACACAAAAGAAGACAGCACGATCAGTAAAACATAATGAAAGATATGACAGGTCTCATCTGCTCAAATTTCAAGCCCACATAAGATGTGTCACTGAAAAATTTTCTAAGTTGGGGACACTCTGCAGAAAAAAATTACTATTCCATGAAATAATTTGAGGTGTCCTATATCTGATGAATGGGTGAAAGTAGAAAAATTAATAGTTACCTGAAAGGGTAAGCTAAGAATTTCCAGGGCATACATTTTTATTAACCGACTTTCACATTTCTCATTCAAATAAGGTTTTTGAAAAGCATATGTGTATAACAAATCTAGAGACTTATGTATACTTTCCTCCTACCTGTTTAATATTCCTTTGTATGCAGCCAAGGCATAGCCTTATGAACTAATTACAAAGTCTTCTCTACATAGACCTTAAAAAATCATTGCAGTAAGCAATGAAAACCTTAATAGAAACTCTGCGTGTGGCTTACTCACAATTTATCACTAAGAAACAATATGTGTAAAGGAAAGGGTTTAGTCATTGCCTTTACCATCAAAACAGGTTCTATTCTCATACAGCTTCATTATTCTTTTTTCCCCTTTTTATTATGCTTTCTCACCCTCCATTTTTATTGTCCATCTGCTTCTCCTTTCCCTTGCATAACTTCCCATCTTACTCATTTGCAGTAACACAAGGCAGAAACCTATCTTCTTATAGACCTCTACAAAGATATTTAGCCATTTCAGCAGGCAAAAGAAATCAATACTGCAGTAGAAGTAGAATGCTTAAAATACAAATATGAATGAAAACAGAAATATTGACAGAAACTAGGAGTCAGCACAACAATGAACCTCTGCGGTCTTGTTTCATTTTTCCTATTTTTAGTATTATATTATTTGGATTTATTTGGTTTATAAAGTCTACAGACACCAAAGAATTGACTACTAATGTTGCCAAATTACTAATGGATCAACTTTTACAGAAATGCATGTATTCTATAATTTCTTGATCTTCTTACATAAGGAAGTAAAATATCAATAGCTATAAAAAAACATCCCTGGGAGTGTTCAAGGTCATGTTGAATGGGGCATTGAGCAACCTGGTCTAGTGGAAGGTGGTCTTGCCTATTGCAGTGGGGTTGGAACTAGGTAATCTTTCAAGTCCCTCCAGTCAAAAAATTTCTATGATTTTAGGATGATAATATAAACTTGAAATAAAGCAAGAAAAAAATCATCTCACTCTGCTCCTTTACCTCATTTATCTATCCTATATATGTTCCACCAATTGAATAAACCTGACCCATTGTGTGAAACTCAAACCAATGTATCAACAAAACCAACTGAAGATTGCTGAAACAGAAATTTTTGCCAACCTGTTAACCCAATCACTTTGTACTAAGAAGACTAAATACTTAATCAAATAAAAGGTAACACAAAACCAGATGAATTGGACACTATTACAGTTGTTTGTAAACTGGTATATAGCTCAAGTCTGTGCAAATACAATGCACAATAAAATTGATCACAACAGACTAAAAGGTCATGCTGTAGTAATACTGCCAGATGAGGTCATCCGCTCTCTTTAAAATTTTCATCCCTTCCCTTTAAAATTAAATGAGGGATTAAAGCATTTCTGATTCTATTCTCCACTAATAATCCCTCATTAGATTTAATTACTTACATTCTACATAGTTACATTATTCCTACAAACAGTCAAGCCTACTTGAAGTTACTGTTCTAAAAATGACTAGAAGCTATGATCCAGGAGAGATGCTTGTTTTTTCTTTACTACACACCAGCAATTAAAATGTTCCTTCCTTGTGTACCTTATTATGAAATAAATCAACAAGTCCCTTCAAGTTAATAAGTCATTCTTACACTTTCATGATTTTTTCCTGAAATGCCTAATCTATTTTCCATGTAACTGTCTATGTGGAATTTGCATACAACTGCCCACGTACAGCTCACTCCTATTTTCTAACTACTAATTGAATTCATTACTTGGTTTTAAAAAATTTATTTCTGGTGCCATTATTATCCATCAGAATGACTCGCAGTTATTCATTGCAAGTTTGTCTGCTTGTATGGCATTCTACATGTCAAATTCATCATGCTTAACTTCACCAATCTGAAACATAGGTTTGTCTAGTCTAATCACCCAGATCCTCTATCCAATTCATCCAAACAGACAAGCATGAAAAGAAGACAATTCATTCCATCTATATCAGGTGTCCTTTAAAAAGGGATATACTGCTCTCTTGGGGTGCCTGCTTGCCCAGTCAATTATAAAGGAAGTCTAAGTGACTATGCTCTATTAAAAATCTCATTTTGAGACAGATACATTTAAATAAGACATAATCCAGCCATGACATGGCCACAGGATCATTTCTGATAGTATAGTTACATCACCTCTGCAGAATGACAAAGACTAAGCCATAAAAGGGTATTTGCTGTCAGCAGAGCAGAATTCAGACTAAAAGTGTCTGCACAGCACCTTTAGCTGGTTTGCTGCTCTTCTACAATGACCCAGCACTGCTACACTGGCAAAACTCCATTATAAGGTTTGCCTAGAATGCAACTATGAGAAAGCTGAGAAATTATTTAATAAACATATTAGCTGAATATTTAAAAACTTCAAAACTAAGTATAGTTGCTGAGATACAAAAGAATTCTGCTGGATATTAGTGCTTCTTCTATGCATTCATGGCTTATAATCTTATTTAAATGACAATCAGAAGTGCAGTTCACAGCAAATACTAAGTAGTATTCTAAGAAATATATACAGAGCTGTATGTGCTGGAAAAAAACCCACATTTCTAGACCTGCACACAAATATTATCCCTTGGGTTTGGATTATATGGTGGGCCAGTACCAGCACAGTAAATTTTCTTGGGAACTGAAACAACTCAGGTTGTAAAAACCCAAAACTTTGACTCTGAAGTGAATGCAAGGAAAACTGATTTTAATGCTGGTTAAACCACCTGTTTGTGTTTCCATACATTAGAAACTTTGTCCTTATCAAATTTACTTAGAATAAAAATCATAATAAATATATTTAGGCCTTTTAAAAGGAAACTAATCTGTTCAAACCAAAATAGCAAATACAAAAGTTTTATTTAAACCTGATATTTATCAGGCAAACATAGCAAAAAAAGATAGTAATAAACTTACATTCTGCTATGCCTACTGAACTCACAAGTACTGCTTTTTCTTTTCTTACTGCCTCCTCTCAAGTCTGTGATCAAAAGATAGAAACTTTTGGCAATAATAAATTTAAGACTAAAGATGGAAAACAAAAGAAAACTGTAACGAAAGAAAACTGTTGCTGTGTAATTAGCATCACTATTTTTATTAAATCATTAAATCACTTTTTTTAAGCAATATATGTTTCTGTCTGGAAAATAAAGATTGTGCGAGAAGTCGAATGTTTTGGAGGATTCAGAAAGAAAATACAGCCACGATGACTTTATGAGACACCCTGCTCCATAGTAGGAGTGACCGTAGTAAGAGAATACATGTCATATCAGTAGCAGAGAAACAGAGTACAGATGTACTGATACTAGATATCAGCAGTGACAGAAACCTATAATGCAGCTACCAACACGTACTTGTGCCCTGTTGCTAATCTCCACATTAACTTAGGGGAATATTATTATTAACAAGAGCAAGATTATTAACAAGAGCAAGATTTAAGGCTCTATTGTCAGAAATCAGTTTTGATCTTAACAATAATGCACTTCTTTTGTGAGCAAGGCAAGGAGTTAAAATCAGGTCTGAAAAAGAGGGAGATTATACAGTTGAGTCTTTTTGCACTGAGGTGTAATCAATAATATTTGATTTATTCCTGGCAGAACTTGGTCTAATTTACTCCTTACATCAAGAATTCTATGTTTCTTGCCAATCTTCTTCATTTCCTTGACACTTAAACTCAGGGTTTCAGTCTTGCTTCAAAAGGCTTTTTTTAAAAAACAAAGAAATGGTTTTTCCTTTTGTTCCTCCAAAATCTCTTCAGTCTAGCAATGTTACGTAGTATGAGTTTCCCACATCCTTACTAAAACATGTGCAAGGATGATGAAAAAGTAAATCAATTCTCCATTTGTAATGACAGGATGGCACCTTGGTTTCATCTACATTTTATTTTCACAGAATCAGAATGTTTGTAAGGGACATCTGAAGGATATCTGATACTACAACCTTACTCAAGCAGGGCAACCTACACCCAGTTGTCCTGGACCACGTCCATACGGCTTTGTGGAATTCCAAATTACCTTCTTCATGACTTCAACTGGTTTTTACATTCACATATTTTTTTCAAGTTCAATATAAATAATAAATCTATTCTTTCTAAATGACCACAATTACATCCTAGATCTGATTTTTACGACACTTATGTGCAAACTACAGATTTGATTTCTTCATTGCTGCAGCAAAGAAGTTCAATATATGCAGGCTAGATGGTTGATAGACCTGAGATCTTAAAAAACACATCAATACAATGGTGTGGATTTTTATTTTTCAGGCTTTGCTATTGACAGATTTATGTCTACCTCCTACTGTAGAAAGAATATGATCACATGATAATGGAGTAATATTATGACTCAATTTCACTTTAATGTACACTATTGCTTACAAAATGGCTAATAAAGCAGTTTTCAATATGGGGACTAAACTAGAATAATATACATTACACAATAATAGATAGCAAATTACCACTAGGAGAAAAAAAACTGCGTGGTAAATGATACACCTCTAATTTATTAAATTTTTAAAACTGGCAGAATGATTTATAGAAAGCTTGTATGAACACAAACTCCCCAGTCAGCTCAGATGGCATAAAATACTGGCTGCAAAAGAGTTTCAGATTTTGAAGAAAAACTCTTTTTAATTCTTTAACAAGTTTTGCAGCCCTCCTTCTTTGAGTTGCTTTTTTAAAGTATCATCAGCTATATGCAAAATGTCACTGAAAACAGAATAAACCTTAGAATACCATTAACAGACAGCATTTATTGAACAATAAATATGATATGTAAAACTATTTATTGCCTAATGCCCACAAAATAGACCTCCAGTTTTTAGGCAAGTAAGCATTAGTATTATCACCATCCAGTGAAGACACAGAGAGTCTTAAGTGTTATCATTGACATTGTAAAGGGCCATCTTTCACTGGTTTGCAGAAACAATCCATTTTTAGTTTTAGGTTTGTATGATTTTTCATGCTGTTATTTCCTAACTGGTATTACTGCTTATTTCCATCTCAACAACAAAACCCACATTTCTTATTTTGCCCTCCTTAGCTTGCTTCATTCTTCTCTGTAGACATGATCTCAGTTTTATTAATATAGAAGAAACCTAAGCCATGGTTATACCATATCAAAAATGAGGTATGGTTCCTTAATCATGGCTGAATACAGAGGGAGAGAGAAAGGGGAGAAAGCAAGAGTTATAGCAAATTGCTTTCTCCTCATGTAAGATACGTATCTGCAGCCATTCTTCTGTTTCTTTTTAAGTGAAATGGGAGCAATTTTTGGATGTGCTGCCAAGGATTCTACTTCAAATGTTCAGCACCCAGAAGAAATGTTTCACAAAGAGAACCTGAAACTATGTCACACTGCAAAACCCTATCTGCTTAGAAATCTGAATGAAAGCAGTTATCAACAAAGCTCAGCAAGCCTAACACTTCATCTTTCATGCAGAACTCAAGGGATTGAAGTGATTTAAGGATGCATATTGATATAAAATGCAGACTTTAAATGTGTTCCCCACTGACAAAATTACATAACGCATCCCAAACAGTAATTTCAGGCTAAAATGTATAAACAGCAAAGAATTGGACAAATCAGAGAAAATATTAAAATCTTCTGAAAAGTCAGCTAAATATCCTCGTCATACAAAATGCTAATTAAAATTACTTTAAACTGTAAAAGGGTTTGTTGTTCATGCAATGAATACAATGCTTAATTAATACATCATAAGAATGACAGAAACTATTAGGAAAGTTAGTCCCTTCTTTCAGATGTATCTTTGCAGCTAAGGAGTAACTGTCTGTCAGGCTGCAACCAAAGTACTTCTGTGAGCTCCCACTGAATGATGTACAAACCTTGTGAAACTCAACAAAGCCAAGAGCAAGGTCCTGCACCTGGGTTGGGGAAATCCCAAACATGAATAGAGGTTGGGCAATGACTAGACAGCAAAAAGCTAGACAGAGAAGGACTTGAAGATGGTGGTGCATGTAAAACTGAATTATAGCTAGGAACTGGCACTGGCAGCCCAGAAAGCTGACTGTATTCTGGGCTGCATCAGAAGCATCATGGCCAGCAGGACAGGGGAGGTGACTCTACCCCTCTACTCCACTCTGGTGAGACCCCACCTGAAGCATTGCATCCAGCTCTGGGGCTCCCAGCACAAGAGGGACATGGACCTGCTCAAAAGGGTTGGGAAAACAATCAGAAGGCTGAAGCATCTCTCTGATGAAGACAAACAGAGAGTTGTGGTTGTTCTACATGGAGAAGAGAAGGCTCTGGAGCAACCTTGAGCAACCTTCCAGTAACTAAAGGGGAACTGCAAAAAAGGTGGGGAGGTACTTTTTAGAGGGGTCAAGAGAAAGTGGTTTTACACTGAAAGAGGGGAGCTTTAGACTGGATTTGAGGAAGAAATTCTTTACTATGAGGGTGACGAAGCACTTGAACAGTTGTCCAGAGATGCAGATGCTCCATCCTTGTTCAAGGACAGGTTGGACAGGGGTCTGAGCAACCTGGTCTAGTGGAAGCTTCCCTGCCTATGACAGGGGGGTTGGAGTAAATTATCTTTAAGATCTCTTCAACCCAAAGCATTATACGATTCTATGACAGGATTAGATGTCAAAGAATTAAATAAGAATCCAGTTACAAAAATAAGAGTAAAACATTCTTTAAATAAGCTTTTCTCCCCTTTTTTAAATTTGAGTTTACTGAAATGTAATTTCTTTAACTGTTCTTCAACATATTGACAGAAGAGTTACCATTATTATCATTGCAAACAGATGTTTGCCTGCGTTTTTTAAACATAAGCATGGAAAGACAATAAAAGGAATTAAGCCTGTTATAATGAGCAGAATAGAGACTACTTTTAAGATGCCTTGGTCAGAGAACAGAATCCAAAGAACAAAAGCAGAAATGCAAAGCCCAGCAAAGCCCAGCAAAGAAATTACTTTTATATTCATTTTCATAAACAAAAGCAAGTGTTTCAAAAGGCATGTCAAAATGTTACATTTCTTGTTTGTTACACAGCAAAAATCGAAAATACCCAATTAATTGCATCAGTAGGTGATCTTCTGTAACAATTTATCTTCAATAGCTACTGAATATTTTAACAATATATATGTCAGTGTTAAGGAGCATAAGAGAGAAGGATTATGGTTTTAATGATCATAATAAAATCTGGAAATCAGATCTCCCTTTAGCCTTTGATAAACCATTATCTTAATAATTTCTAGAAGAAGTAAAGAAGGAAACACAGGAGGAAAGAAAGTGAACTCAACCACTGACAAGTTTGCAAAACTGAGACACAATAGCCTTGAACCCAACCTGTCAGGTATGACATTCTTCAAAGAAGGAGGAAACTTTGTACTGATGAGACTCCTTACAATACACCTGTGGTGGGTTGACCCTGGCTGAACACCAGCTGCCCACCAAAGCCACTCTGTCATTCCCCTCCTTGGCTGGACAAGGGAGACAAAATAGAAAGGTTTGTGGGCTAAGGACAGGGAGAGATCACTCACCACAAGCAAAATAAACTGAACTTGGGGAAAAATAAATTTAATTTACTACTAATAAGATCTGAGCAGGATAATGAGAAATAAACCCAAAACTTAAAAACACATTTTTACCCCACTCCTCCCTTCCTCCTGTATTCAACTTCACTCGTGATTTTCTCTACCACCTCCTCCCCCAGTGGCACAAGGGCACACCGAAGGGGGTTGTGGTCAGTTCATCACACGTCTCTGCCACTGGGAGAGGACTCCTCCCACTTCTCCCTTGATCCAGCATGGGGATCCTTCCATGGGAGATAGTTCTCTTTGTATATGATATACACAATCAAAAGTTACTTCAAGACCCAAATTCTCAGGTTATCTTCTAGGCCCATGATAACACATGCTAACTACACCCTAAAATAATTAATTATTTAGCATTTTCATTTTGATGTTCTTGCCCAGAACAGTCATTCTGGTGTCATTCTGACACCCTTCTGGTGTCACTTCTATAACAACAAAAAAAGAGACAATGTACCAAGTTGCAACTTCTATGATTTGCCAAAACAGAGAGAAGCTGTAGGTCATCCTCATGATGCTGAAACCTCAAGTAAGAAAACACCAACCTCTTTTTTCATAATAAAGATGTAATTTCCCAATACTTGTCACTACCATGCCCTAGCCTGAGAACTCCAAGTACCATCTAATAGTGTAAGAGCTGACACTCCACTGACTTCAAATAATAGTAATTTTTCACTTAGATTGGCAAACCACGATTTTTTTTTTGTGAAGCACTAGGTAATGCATAAAATTCCAGGCTACATCCAACAGAATTACTCTTTTCTAGATTTTGCTGATCAACCTCATACTTAAAAATGTCGGGCTTCAGACTTCATAACATTATACAAGATTTTTTTCTACACCTCTTAATGTAGTCCTCAGCATTTCCTTCAAAAAGAACAAAATTAATCAAGCCATGAAATCATGCTACCTCCTACAGTAGTTCCATCTGAAGGGGAAAAGAAAAGAAGAAATCCACAAAACTAAAACTTAAAAAGAAAAAAAAAAGCCTTCTAAGAATCATGCAATTGCATCCTAATGCGATCATTTGATTCTGTCTTTCTGACATGCTGGGAAAAAACCCCATGCCACAAATTAGTCAAAGTTATGTAGAGAGTCCCGTGTTCTACTCACATCAAAAACAGCAAACGTCCATATAGATACTGATTAATGGCTTTTAAGTAGAATAGATAACTGTTCTCAATTTAGAAAAACAAATTACACCACACTACTGCATTATGTACCCATTACTAGTCTTTCAAGTCTTCTTTCTTGATCTAAATCTCACTTTAAATAAAAATATTTTTCAGTTTGGCTTTTTGCCAGATCTTCTGCAAGCATCAATTTTGTAAAAAATTCCTTATAAAAATCTTCAGCTAAGAGTTGAAAACTTAAGCAAAGATCCATAAAGAAAAGAAAAAAATTAATAAACAAGTATCTGAGTCAAAGCGGCAGTTTTTCTCTATTTGACTTAACTGAGTTCAGGTTAATGACTTGGAACTCAGTAATTTACACAGGAGAGCTAAATTAATTGCACTACAAAATCTGTTCAGCTATTGTATTATACCTGCAAGTCTTACTACAATAATATTAACTGATTTTTTTCTAACTTTGAAAAAGAAAATGGAAGTTGATCATGATCGCGCAATTTTTCTTGGTTCTAACAAGGAGCACTGTCCCTCACAATATTCTTGTACCTGTGTCAGGACATTGCAGGACATGGATGGGAAATCAAACATGAAAAATAAAAAGGCTGTATTATCAGGCTCAAAGGATAGCAGTTCATGGATGGCTCACTGCCTGGGAGCCAGCAATAAATGCAGTACTGCTCAGAGCTGACCAGAGAGGTTATACAGTCTCTGTGTTTGAAAGCCTTCAAGACTCAACTGGATAAAGCCTAGCAGAATCTGGTCTGACATCATAGCTGGCTCTGCTTGAGTAAGAGATTGAACCCCCTGAGGTTACAACCTCAATTACCCTATGATTAGGGATGTGATCCTATGATCTATGTCTCCCTGTTTAGTGAAGATATAAAGACATGTACACTTGTCTATAAAAGTGTCCATTTTTTTTACATTTCTTATACACAGGGAGACAAGCTCAGAAGATTTTGAGTAATTCCCACTAACTATAGTAAAAACGATGGCCAAAGAAGTGGCTGCCCTCCCTAATTCTTTGCTGTGACCTCACCCCTGGTACGAGTCAAACCTATTTGCAAAATTGCTCTTTACTTCCAACAGCTAGACAGGCTGTCTGAAATATATGGCAAGCAAGTCTCAAGGCTTCATTCTCTGGACATAAAAGGCAGATACATCCTTTTAAGCTAGTGTCTCAAAAGAAGAAAGATAGAATAAAGAAGTCAGTCCAAAAAAAGTGCATCTGTGGGGAATTCATCCAGAGTAGGCATATCACTAAGAATGCTGATAAAATTCTCATGTAAATTCACTGTTCTCTCTTAACAATACAAAGCAAGCATTTTCCTCCTGCCTCTTCTTCCTTCCACTGGTGTTACTTTTTAACCCTTCATTAGTTTCTTTTTTTGGGTTACATGGCTAAAGCATTTGCTAAAGATCAGCATAAACTAGTTTATGGTATCTTGGCATGCTGTGGTGCCATTAAAAACTTTGCATGAAAATGAAAACTATGAAGTCAAATAATTATTAAAAAATATTGAATTATCTCATTTACACAATGTAAAATTCAAATCAAAGGCACATGAACACATCTGTTAATACACCTGTTAGCATATCTGTTCATGCTCAGTGGACAACACCAAAAAGAATTCTACTTATTCAAGGACACAATTATACAAGAGACATGTACTGGAAAATTACCCATCAAGCCTTTCTTCCAATTGCCAAAAAAAATATTCTATACCATGTACTACCCAGCATTTTATTCTAGCCAGTTCAAAGTAGATTAAATGTTTTCTTAGTGTTTTTCCTATTATTAAGGTGAGGATTCCCAATTCAAGAGTCACAGCTCAAAATCATCACTGACAAATTTAAGAAGTTGACAATTACTGTTATTTCAAGGGGAAAAAAAGTCCTACTGTAAACAGAAAAGCGAACTTAAAGGAAAAAAATTCTTCATATTGAAAAGATGAGAAATATATGCTGGCATACAACAGCGGTTGTAGAAACTTACAGCATTTTTATAGAAATGATTTGGAAGTTCTGGTCAATTTGTACGAGTCCCAAACAATTTTTAATTTTCCCACTGACAAGATTGTGCTAGGGCGTTTATGTAATGGAAGATGGGCCAAAAGTAGCAACTCTGCTTTCACTGGCATATACTGAAAATCACATTTCAGAATTCTACAAAATCAAAATTACCATGTTTACAAATTTCAGTGCACAAGGGAAACACCAAACTAGCTGGCAAGCCATTTAATGTAGCACTGCTACTGAGCAATATTATATATAAGTGAATAGACTTTTTATTGCTTCATTACCATCTCTCATCTACAGCATTCTATTTTCAACCATTTGACAAAACCAGAACACACATACATCTGCAAGATATAACAAATACTAGTACCATCTCTAAGAAGTTTTTCAATCAAAAATCACTCAGTCAAATAGCTCTGGCTAGCTTATCTTTTTTTGGTTATTTCATTCCAGCATTTGGTATCACTATGGACTGAGCCCAGCCATAACCATTATTTGCACTTGTAATTCCCATTTTTGGTTATGCAAAATACAGTGAGGTTGTGAAGTTTGGTGCCAGAAG
This sequence comes from Molothrus ater, assembly GCF_012460135.2. Taxonomy (NCBI): domain Eukaryota; kingdom Metazoa; phylum Chordata; class Aves; order Passeriformes; family Icteridae; genus Molothrus; species Molothrus ater. Next base: position 27,027,137 of record NC_050482.2, on the reverse strand, counting down.
AAAGGACACCAATCTCAATATTTTCTGGAATGGAATTTCTAAACATGCAATGACAAGGAAAAATCTCTAGAAAGTCTGTCTATTTCCATTTATTAGAAAAGCATTACCTGATTCATGTTCAGCTGTTTCTGTACTACAAATGCTTTCCCTTCTAAAACTCTGAATTTCCACATTTGTGTGGGAACATAATATACAGCAGCAACTTACAAGTCCCTAAGGGAATCATGTCAATTGGCATTTTAAAAATTAATTCAGTGACCTACAATAATATGAGTTTCTTATGCATAATATTTGTCAGTAGGCAATGTGGGAAGTTCTGAATTCATTTAGAGAGCCAAAGCTTTATAAAGGCAAACAAAAATATTCTTGAATTGCTTCTTCTAACTTGGTGTCTTCCGGTGAATGTTTGTAATATAAGAGCAAGGAAAAACTGAATACATGAAAGGGATCTGCATGCAGCGTGGTTAATATTTAAAACAGAAAAGAGAAAGGAATAAAAATTTTTGGCAGTATATGCCCAGCCAGCTATATTATTGACCTGGTGAGACATTCAGAGCTTGGGGAAATTTTGCAAATTTCTGAAAACTATAGCGTGGTAGGTCTTATATGTGCTTGCACAGATCATTTTTCGTCACTATAAAGAAAATCTGCAACCATAAGCAGGACTTTGGGGCAGAAGGCCCCATCTAAAAAGGCTTAATATCTAATTATATCAGCACTCCCTCTTCTGATCTTACATGTCAGTGAAATGTCAGAGCAGCAGTTCACTGAACAGTTTGTGTAAATGAACCCTGCACAGGGCTGCATATCATTTACCACAGTTTACTGTAGTAAGTACAAGCTGTCTTTAGAAACAGCTTTTTTCAATTTATTCCCATTGTTTCAGGAAGCATGTTCTACTGTGCACATTAGTTTGGTTTATCAATAACAGACAATTAAATTGGGATGGAGTTACCAAAATTAGGGTTTAGCTGTCACTGTATACGAAAACAGAGCATACTCTAAGCAAGGATGAGATGCCCATACTATTATAATACACTCAAATAACAGAATATTCAATATATTAAACATTTACAAAGAAAACAAAATATTATAGTCACATGAAGATAGAAGCAGAATAGTCACTACTCAAAACTTCAGGAAAAAGTTTCAACTTTTAACTTCAAAATCCTGCTTAGAAGCTGCTCTCAAACATTTAAATGACACAGACAAGAACCAGTGTTTTGTTATGAAAGCATAATAGTTTACATCTGAACTATCTATTTAAAATGAAGTACCTATAGAAGAAAACTGCAAGAAGTGATTATAATTCATTAAAGGATAATAGAGCATATATTGTCAAACTTCCTATTTTTTCATGGAATCTGAGACAGCAAACAGTTCAGAAAGTGCTTTGCATGCAATTAATTGCCATCTATCCTTCAAGGATAGTTTCCATTTCCAAATAGTAGTAAAAATATTTGAAATAGTGAACAGGAATTATTTTCAATTTCTACAGAGCATTTATTAAACATCCCTGCTTAGCACTGGATAAATATTACATTTTCTTCCTCAAGCAGGTAGCTACAAAACTTCCCCACTCAAGTACTATTCTCCATGCTTTTCTGGACTACAATAAACTTTTAAAACTAGAAGCCTTTGCCACTGCACAACGCATCTCTGCATAACACCAGTAATTCTTTTAGTCAAATACATAACATCTGACTGATAATCTGAAAAATAACATTCTCAGTAACATGAAAGTATTTTAATGTATGATCAAATACAGCACAATGGCCACTATCACAGAACAAAGAATTTAAAGAGAAATCTAATTACATAGTAAGACAAAAATAATACAAACAGATTACATTCCTGCACAGGATTAGTTTGTGGGGAGTTTGGTGGTTTGCTTTGATTTGGTTTGCTTTTGGTTTTTTAAAATATGTTCTTTACTTAATGGTCAGTTTCTGGTTGTAGAGTTCGTTTCACTCATGATCCACAGTGACAGTTCCATCAGAATTACTGTCATGTTCTCTGTAGTGACATCAGTGTAAGCATCTTCAGAAATAAGTACTAAAATTTCTTATGCAAATGGGCAAGAAAATTAGCATCTCCCTACATCGCAGACTCTCAAATAGAGTGCTTGAACTTCAGTAACACTTGCTCTTTTAACACCTTTTTGTCCTCCTCAGTGCGACATAACACAAAACTGGAACTCACACAAGACTTTAGCACTGGAGATACTCAAAATGCCTGTTTAAGTGCCTTCACAACCTGATCCAACATTAGCTCTACTTTAGGCATGTGTTTGGACTCCAGAGTTGTAAGCCTATATATTCACAGTGAGGAACTAAACTACTTTATGATTATCAGAGAAATTAGGAAGACAGACACCTAAGAATGAGGGAATAACAGCAGTGCAGGAACTAACAGCCACTAACAAGCTGCAACTAGTCTTACACTGATGGATGGTAAGAAGAAAGTCAAGTAAGTATCTGACATCTGTAGAAGCAAAGCTGGAATCCACATTAAGTGAAACATAGATTTCACTAATAGCTACAGTTTTATTTTTGCTGAACTTGCACCTACTGATGAAAACCAGTTTAGTGAGCAAGACTGAAAGTGCAAGCTCTGAAGTGAAATTGCAATAATGCTGAAAAAAAAGAGACTTTTGAAAAATTGCAAATGAAACTCAAAAAAAAAGTGAAAGAATTCCTTGAAGAATCTTCTAATAATTTTAAACTAATGAGTCAGACCAATAATTAAAGCAGTTGGCAGATTATAGCAGATACTAACTCAGTTCAGTTAGCCAAAGCTGGAGGGTGGAGGGCAAGACACAAGTAACTAACAAAAGCTCTGACTTCACACTTGGAGAAGAGTTGTATGTGATATGGAAGGCTGCAGAAATCCCTCAGAACAAAAATAAGATGCCCAAAAGAACGGAAGAGGGGAAAAAACAAACAAAAAACCAAATATACTCACTTTGGGGACAAAATACAATAAAAAATTTAAAGAATACAAAGTAAAAATTTAGAAAAACTCTCACAAAATAAATACTACTAGAAATAGTATAAGACAAGCATATGGGATGTAGGGCCATGCACAGTATTTGCTAAACAACATACAACTGCGGGCAACACAGCCAAGACCTGCCAACTCAGAGTAAAACGAAAAAAGTCACATCTAGCAAGCAGATGGATGTGCAGTGTGCTTAAAAAGCAGCAGACATAGCACTGCAAGCCTACTTAGAGGCCACACTTACAAGATCCAACTTGGAAAGTGGTATCTCTTCAAAGCGAGAAAGTGAATTTATCTGTGAATTCAGAGTTGAACTTAGACAACCTTAGATAAATGTCATTTCTGGAAAATGCTTTAAGAAATTACTAGACTCAAAGCTTGATATAGAAGACAACTAAAATTGAGAGCTTAAACAAGTAATTTTAAGTCTTAGATGACTCCAAACTAAGGTGGCAAAACCAAAACTAGACAAGCTTTTTCTTTTCTTTTTTAGCTGTCGTGATCAACGGTAGTAATACAAGCTTTTAGAAATCTGCAAGTTTTACATCTTGTTTAATAAAAATACAGAAAAATATAGAAGTAGAAAGCTGCATTGAAATAAAGAGTATAGTGACACTATTTCTAAAATATGATTCCTCAAAAATAGTATTATACCCTCTATTACTTCCAGCTCAATAAAAGAAGGGTAAATTGGAATGAATTGTATCAAGATGAGCCGAATGCTAAGAGAAGAGCTTCAGAAAAATTCTGTCTTCTCTTTCCAGAGGAGTAATGTTCTAAGTATTTTAATCAATACATAGAATGCAAGTATAAGTAGAAACTACAACCTCTTCTTCCATTATCCATCCCATTTAATCCAGGCTGGGCTGCCTCTGATGCCTTAAATTTGAGATTTTATATTTTTCAGTTTCTGCTGTGCTTTAGTGTGTAGTTCTGAGCATCAGATTAAGTGTTGGTAGGCTCTCTTCACAGAGTAGCTACACAAAACAATTCCTTCTCTACCTGGGGTCCAAGGACAACGGATCCAAATTCCAGGCCCAAGAGCATAAACAAGGGTGAATTGAAGAGAGAAAGACAAGGAGGATGGAACTTCATAACCTGAAGCTATAATTGGACAGTTAATGCCAACATGCAAATGGACCAGAACTTGTGAGAGACCCTGTGACCAGTCATCCATTTTATGACCATTTTGGGTTCATCTGGGGTGTGGCCCTGGCTGGGCTCTTGTATTGCCCAAGGTGTATCCATTGAGGCCTTTTAATAAACACCTACTTTATTCTTTAACTTGGCCTAGCCTCTGCTCTAGGTCAGCCTTCTCAAGGCATCATCCCCAATGCACAGTCTTGCTCTGGGAAATATGAGAGCTGAGAAAGGCCTGAGCAATGAGTCAGAGCTGCACAGACACAGCCCCTCCTTCTTGCAGATCAAGCTCAGGTTAGCACAAGGAGCAGTCAGGGTACCAGGATCAAGGCTTTAGACAAGAAACCAGTAGAGACAAGAAGAAGGTTCTTCCTTTTAAACGTCAAGTGCCAAAGACAAAACTATTCATCTGCCCATAGGAACTAAACACTGGCTAGGAAAAATTGGAGAACTGGAATAATTTTAAAAGCTATAATGGAGGAAATTCTTCCTCAAAAAGCCCAAATTATGTAACATGTTTTTTAGCATTTGCTAGAAAAACAATTAGCATTTTTCTTTAACCAAGTAGCCGAAACACTGTAATATGGACACTGCTCTTTTGCTTCAGATTTAGTATGTAATTTCAGCCATACATGTATACAACAACAAACTAATTAAATAAAGAACTCACCTGGAAAATAAAATCTAGATAGATGAGGTTTTTCTTTTAGATAGCAAAGCAGCTTCAACCAAAAATCATACTCCAATGGGGAAGTAATATTTAAAGAAAAACTTGTCCTTGATCCTTACAAAGGATACAGATTACTTCATGTCAACTGGAAAAGTTTATAGTAAAGGGAAAATGTGGGCTGAACTCCTTCAGGATAAATGTCTCTCTGATGAGAAACAATCCAAATTGATTCAACTTTACACAGCACATTCTTCGCTGCAAAAACAAGGCAGAGAAAGTAAAGAGAAAAGAGAGAGAAAGAGTACACAGAGAGAGAGAAGGGGGAAAGGGAGTCTGATGTTTTTTACATTCTGAAGCAGTATGCAATTCCAAATATAAATTAAGTTGAAATAACAAAACAAAGTTTTACTTATTAAGTCAATGGAGGTAATTTCTTTCCTCCCTTACTTGTTATATCACTTTTATGAAAACAGCAGCTGATTTTCACAGGATGGAAGTGAAATTAAGCAGACTTACTTGGCAGCTTAATTGCTGATCAGAAAAAGACAGCTTCAGTTAATAAAAGATTTTGCTCTGCATCTCAGTGAATCAGCCTCATTCTAAATTTCACAATGCTGATACACAGCTGATAAGCAATCACTGCTTAATGTTTTTTTCTATAAAGCAGTTTTTGTCATGGTACATATGAGCAGATGAAACCCCTAACTCATGCAATATTCACCTTGGTATACTTAACACAAGCTAAAAACAAGCTAAAATACATTCTGTTGGTATGGTATATTGTTGGAATAAAGATGTAGCCACAGCAGCAAAAGATTTCTTGGCAGAAAAATTTTTGTCAATCAAAATTCAAATAGTAAAAAATTATAGATACTGCTTTCCATTCAGAAGGTATCTTTACAGATCTATATGCAAATTTATAATTATAAAAAGGTTTTCATATCTACAAGCAATATTTAGAATATATATTTGCTTCATATAGAGACTATAGTTCTGATTTTTTATATTTTAACCTGATATGAGTCTTATTTAGCAGGAAATCAATTACTGCCCTTAATTCCATCTGAGTATGACTGGTCTGCCCAGAAAGAAATAGATCAACTATAAATTTATGGCTCAATATGGATACCAGCCCACAGCTAAAAATTTGCTGCTCTGTATAACCAAGCATATTAAGCAGTCCTCTAGGGTAACATATAAGCAGAAGTAACTCTCATAATTCAGCATACACTATGGGAAGAAGCCTTTCAACCACGTCTGTTCACCTTTTTTTGGTCCAATCCATTTTGAAAAGAAGCTGTGCATATTGTCAATATAATGAATGAAATCTCAAGACTCCTCATAAATTTTACATGTTCTACAGGTTCTTTTCTTCACCATCATGTGAAATCTGAGTATGCTTAAACTGAGTTGAGGAGTGGGGGGGATGGAGGGATGTTTAAATTAAATTAAGTATTTTGATGAATGTGCCCTTTTATTGTCTACATCAACATTCTATAAAATGCATGAAAGTAAAAACATTCAGCAATATTAGAGCCATGTTTTCTTAAATTAGCCTTGTTTTACTGTATAATTCCCTCAAACTTCACTGGTTTTCATTGCTGTAGCAGTTCTTCCCATACACCTTCCATTATGCCTTAGAGATTCCATTACTTATTTTAGTATGAAGAACATTATAAAAAGAAAATATTTCTAAAATGTACCGTGACATTCCTTAAGGAATAGGTTTTTATATCACTCTAAGAAAATAATCTCTGCATCCTAGTAATAAAGAAAGAACATTGCTTTATAGTAAATACAGGATAAGAATCGTGCATGTTTCTGTCAAATGTAGTAACACCAAATATATTTTATTCTTTGTAAAGCAAATGTTCCTTAGAATAATCCTTTCAAAGAAGGAAGTTGGGTAATTTTTACAACTGAACTAGAAAGCAATGAAGTGAGCACATCAGTGTTGGCCAGTTGGGTATATTTAGCAAAACAAAATCTTTCTTCCTCTTGTTCAGCAGCCTTAACTATTGTCATGACACTCTTTTTTCAGTAAAAGGAAAATATTTGAGAGGCTGAGAATTTCTAAAGTTAAACCAGTATCTGTAAAAAGAGAAATCCACTGTGCAATAAAAAATACAAAACCAGATTTACTTCACTTTAAAAACCATCATTTTCTTCAATAGACCTTGATCTTCTCCCAGAACCATTACTGCTTCCACTAAATTTTACAGACATCAGAAAGGTATCAAAGCAGCATTTTTCTAAACAACAAATAAAAGTATTAGCTTATGAATCTTTAGTATGAGAAATTTAAAAAAAAATTTTAAAAAAGCACAGGTGTAGTTCTTTTTGGATTTTGTTCTGTCATTTGGGAAAAAATATTTTGTTTAGATTTCATACTAAACTTTCATGTTTCATAGTAGAATTTGAAATTATGAAAAAAACCTACATCTAGCCAATGCATTTGTCTACAGGCATATTACTCACTATAATATAGAAGTGAAGTTTAAATTTGGAGTTATGCAGACCCTTCCCCTGCTTTCTTATATTGCCTCAAATTTCACAATCCAAGTGAATTTCACAGATACAAATTAGCTATATGAAAAACATGGCAGAAGTAAAGTAACTAAAAGTTAAATAAACATGTGTCATTTTAAGATTGTCATCACTAAATAGTCATGGATATACAGAAAAATTGTGATGGCATTCATTTTCCTGTTCCAGAAATACTTCTTCATATGCATTTTGACATCACCAACATACAAATTTAATACTAGCTTTTAGGTAATAATATTAATAATAGAAGACACAATGTTAATGTCAGGACTCAACACATGGTCTACTGATACCTTCCTACAGTACATAAAGTACTGAAACAGAGATCATCTTTGAGTATTTTTCATTTTTTTTACAATATTGATGCAAAGGAAGGTGAAATATGAGCAAGAAATGCACAGTTGTCACATAAATTAGTATTTATTTTTGACAAATACAATCTGAAGAGATTGTTCATTTATAAACAACATCCTGAAGACTGTGTTCAGACTCCCACCCAACCCATCCTGAATTTTACAGAAAGAGCTACTAAGAGTTGTAATACTGACACAATCTTCAGCTAAATCTGAAATTAATATTTGAAATTAGTAATCAGATGTATGGATTTGTGACATTCCCTGGATGAAGAACAAAAAATATCTGATAATTTTTGCTGTTTGTTGCCACAGGAAGTTGTAGAGGAAGTAATATTTAGCAGTTTATACTGAAGTTTCAACTGTCCTAGAATTTGTTTAAAAAGATGCTGTAGGAATTCAGGTACTAGTTAATGGAAAGAAACATATCCAATGTCTCTCAATGCTGTTGAACTACATAGGGAAGGGCAAACAGATAGGGAATCCAACTGACAATTCATACCTTCTTTTGCCACTTTTGAAAAGAGATTGTGAAGTATATGTTTTCTTTGTCAGAGAGTTACAGTAAGTAGCCTTATATTTACAGAATCACAGAATATTCTGAGTTGGAAGGGACCCATAAGCATCACCAAGTGAGTGGCCCACACGAAGATCAAACCCACAACCTTGGTGTTATCAGCATCATGCTCTATCCACCTGAGCCAATCTCAGTGCAGTAAATCATTAGCTTAAGATGAATTTTCAGGCTGGACAGTGGCTGAAGACCCTATACAAAACACTGTCCAGTGTTTCAAAGTGCAAGAGTCTAATTAAGTAATTGCTAAACATGTATGTATTTAAATGAAAATATGGATTTTAATTCTTCACTTTTGTGAGAGCTTCAGCATTCTCTTTCAAACCCTCATCATAAAATACTGCCTGAAAATCCTCTTAGATCAATGTGGTGAGAATCTAATTAAATCAAGTCACTGAACTGTGTCCATAAACCGTGGTTTTAATTCTGTCAACTTAGTATCACTAATGCCATCCATAAATTTTGTCACATTTACAAAGAAACCATGAAAAAGTCACAGTTTCACTACATAATAAGTTATGCTCTCTCGTGTGACTTTAATGGGCTCTGTTAGGATAACAGCAGCCAGCCAATTTAAAATGTTCAGGCTTCATTTTGTCAGCATCTGTGATCCAAGGGGTCATTCATTAAATTACGACCTTATCTCTTCTGTGTGGTTTCAGAGACAGAGAGGAAGGAAGAGAAAAAAAGAAAATAATATTGTAAACACAAGAAGAGTATGGAAGCTCCCCAATATTATTTAGTTATCTGCACGTATAACTCATTTAACAGATGCTTAATCTCAAGAGGATGAAAAACTGTTGACTGTTCAGTTTGACTGTAAAACTGAAGACCCTTGTTGGTCAGCTATCACAGTCTCCATAAAGGAGAGTCCAAACAGGTACAGTGAAAAGTAGGAAATGTCACCCTGGAATTCAAAATATAACATGGAAAGTACTTTTTTTCTGGGCAGTAGTAAATTGCACATAAATAATGGTGAAACATACTAAAATAATTTCATTACTATTTGATCACCTAGATTAGGGACAAAAGTGGAAAATTTATATAGAAATATGTTTTTATTCTAATTAGATTACACGTCATTTATTTGGCCCATCATTTAACATAAAATGTCTAAGGATAATTGATAAAAGCTCATTTCTGTAAGTGCTCGTTTTTCTCCACTGACTAGAGAGAAATGCTGGTGAGTAGGCTTGATTTATGATATCTAACTACTACAACAATAGAGATAATTGGAATAGGTTTAATGCAGAAACCCCCCTTGAGGCGACAAAGAAAGCTACGTAGAATTTCTTGAATAACGATGCTTTTGTCCAAAACCAGCATCCTAGGCATGACAGATTATAAATAAGAATAAAATAATAAGTTAGAGGCTTCATCCTTAAGCCTTCATTAGAGATTTCTGAAACACAAACAAGACATAAGATGCTCAGAAGGATGGAAACAGGCTTGCTCACTGGCCAAACCTTAACAGATGAACTAGTCTGTAGTAATCTGTTTAAGGAAGTCTGCAATGATAAAGCAAAACAAACAAGAAGTAAAATAAAGTTGTCACCATCTTCTCTCTAGAACTGCTACTGAATAGACACTCCACCAAAGTGCAGCTAGGATCAACAAAAGAACAGCGTCAATCATATAACTTTTCCCTCGTCACGGGCCTGTTCTCAGCTTCCTTGTTTGCTCTCTGATGTCTCTGAATGTATTTATTATGAAAGAGGCATGATTGACATCCCAAATGAAGTGGGGGATGCAAACCAGTTAATTTTTCAGTAGCACATTATCTATGGCTTGGGCATAACCTCAGATACAGAAAACAATCTAAGCATCAAAACCCCTGGAGAGACAAACCTAAACATGTGTTTCTTTAGCATATAGCTTCCATATAAATCCCAGTTACATTGGCTAAAGCGGTAAAAATTCCTTTCACCTTGTTATTATTAACCTGAACCTAACAACCCAAAATGAGCGAGAAAACAACTTCAGGAAGGGATCTTATTGCCATGCAATGGGTGGGGTTGAAGGAGACCTTGAAAGGTCACATAGACCAACGTGACCAGCCATTCTGCCATGGGCAGGAATACACAGGTCAGAATGATTTTTTTTTGTTGTTTTTTTAATGGGTCCTAAATAGAACAAATCTCTACATGGATATATCATACACATGACTAAGATAGTGAATTATCCTCATATCCAACTAGAGGATTACCATGCTAGTGAGAGGACCTTCAGCTGCTGCATACACACTCCATACAAATTGATGAACATGGATTTTGTTTTCAAATAAAATAGTGTGTCACTCTAGGATCTAAAACATTTATATAGACCATAAACATATCCATAATTAATATATTAGAAGAAGGTAAATACAATATTATATATTTCATTTTTTAATAAGGTGTAAAACATATCCATTTAAAATTTTCCATTTTGCTCTAAGTCTTCTGATTTTCTGAACTGTTTTAAAATATATATTGGATTTGGATCCTAAGAAGAAAAAGTTATCAATATATTCAGGACTTGCAAGAGCAAAACAGGGATTACAGTCTCTCTTCTCACAGGCAATATGAACATCATTCACCTTAAGGAATTCCAAAACCTTTCAGATTCTGGGCTCCCAGCAGCACCAACCATTGCTTTTGTCCCAGGTCACTGGGGGGAAAGGAGAAATTACTGATTTTCATAAAGAACTTAAGAACTTTTGCAGGGTGTGTGAGTAATATGCTGCAGTCATTCTGCTACTGCATGCCAGCTGGTTCATAATCTGACCTCTGTGTGTCAGGATACTTCCCAAATCAATCACGTAATATGAAATTGTTCTACAAGTACTACATACTTGTATGTAATACACATAATAATAATTATTTAATTATTATGCAAGACCCTTATTTGCCAGTTAGTCCATCAGAGATACTTTTTAAAAAATTTAATTTCACCAATTCATATTTGTTGAAATTTTTGCTATAATAGTTCTCAAATTCTGAGTGTGGTTTATTTTCTTCCTAAGTCAAAGATCCTTTTGCATATCAGCTAGTCATACAAGTCTGTTAGCTCACCTTTTGTACTTGGATGAAATTCCCATAGCAATCTCCGTATCAGTTTATTCTTAGACAACATATGGGAGACCAATCAGCAATATATGAATACAGCCATCATAATAACCCTGTCGTCTTCAAAAGGGTTCATGAGATATCATTAAATACTGTACAACTTTTAGCTTCCTGCAGATGAAGCTCATGATAAAAGCAGTATTGATGTGTTTTATTTGTTCACTTTATCAACCGCAAGTATGAGACAAAGAAAAAAAACAGTAAAATAATAAAACTTTAATCAGCCCATTCCAGTATCAGTCATATTACTATTAATGCATTATAAAGCAGAAGTATAACTGGGAGATTAGATATACTAAGATTGATTACTTCTAGCCTGAAGTAATGCTCTGTGCTAATAAGAGCAAATGCTCTGTTCATGTTCTCTGTGTACCAGGAGCTGACACATTTGCCAGCCCTGCTACAGCCACCTAGAGAAGGTACTTGTTGCTGCCATGTCACACCTCATGAGCTTTAGCAAACAGTATAAACAGCTGCATGCAGGAATTGAAACAAGCCACACAGAAGAGCTAAATGTAGTCGCTAGCAGAAATTTCTAGAATAGCCCAGGAGGGCTTTTACAAATCCAGACATGAAGAGTCCCTTCAAATCTAAATTTCCCTTGGTGGTTAACTGCTGCTGCATTAGCAAATCTTGTGAACTGGAAAACCTTGCTGAGCTGTCTCACATATAGTTACACCATTGAAATGTGAAATACAACTGCTAAGAGTCTTTGCAATCTTTTCAAAGTATTTTCAAATGCATCAATTCAATCACACATCTATTAGAGTTATAGTATGCTATACCTGTTCACAAACCACAGGTAAAAGCTGATTAAAACATACATAACAAACATGCACAAAAACACTTTTAAGTATTTTAAAGGAGAAAAGTGTAATTTAGAAATAACTGAAAAAAACAGTGGCAGACTTTACAAGAATGGGAGACAAAGGCTCCAAAGCTGCAGTCTTAGAGACTTTATGTAAATACTTATATAAATCCCAACCTACTTTATGCACTCACAAACTCTGTAGTCTTTTCAATACCAAAAATGGCCACAAGCTTATAAAAGAGAACTGAAAAAAAGGGAAATTGGAAGGCCAGCTACTCAAAACTCTCTCAACTATAATCACTGAGATAACGTCTCAAAAAGGATAGGCAAGAATAGAAATAAAGAGGAGAAAATATTCCATATGAACATGCTTACCTGTTTCAATTATAAAAACTAAGAAGCATCTAGAAACAGTTTCAGATATTAAGATTCACTTTTTTTTTGCTAAATTTGTCTTCAGACACATTAAGGCCTTTGTTTTGCTAAGTCAGGTTTAACTTAATGTTAGTAAACATATACTCACATCATAAATTTCTCCCAGTAAGTAATCACTCCAATATTGCACTCTCCCATCACTGTCAGTTTTAAAACCTGTGTCTAGATATCATGCAATAACATAAGGGTCTTAGAAGGCCCATGAAAAAATGTTCTTTAAATTTCCTGGCATTTCAAGGTATTTATAAGATGTTGCAATAAATGTATGTCAACTATATCAACATTCTCCTTCAGTTATCAAAGGTACGTATGCTGTTCCTATGAAGTAGTAGTAGTATTGACCTAGAACAATTAATATTCTTCACAAGTATTACAATGACATCACCACTCACAGTGAGGAAAATGTGGTTAACAACACAGTCTGTGGAAGCTATTTCTATTTTAATCAGAAATGTGACACCACCTCATCATAAGCTGCATGGAACAATGAATTTAAATCTCTAATTCTGTCTATGGATTCAGGTAAGCTATATTAATTAAGGACACAGAAAATAATTTGTAATCAGGTTTTCCCTGGTAATGTTAAACAGGTAAGCCTTTGAACTCAAGTAAAGTAGAAACTAAAATAAGTTTTTTGTGAAAAAAATACTATCATCAGCATCCTATATGACTGAGGGACACGCTGTGCATGAACACGCATTTAAAAATCTTACAACAGTATTTCCTTACTAAGGTCAAACTCAGCACCAGTTTAAAAATAGCCTGTTCTGAGGGCGAAGGGGATCTTACGCAGACACATCACAGCAGGCCTTCTGGGTGTACTGGATGCTATTATCCTTTGCTTGCTGACAACATACTTCCCTTTATATGGCAAGGCCACACTTCTGTCATTACAGTTGCCCTAGTTCTGGAAACATCAAAGTTATTGTTCTGAGAATGCCACTAATTTATCCCTTAAAGCAAACATATAAAACAACACATAACACAAGAAATATGCTCACTAGCTATCTCTTTTTTTGCCTTAAGATATACGCTTTTAATTACTGAAACTCTAAACGACATTATGGATGATGAGTTCATGAGAGCAATAATTTTAAGTTTTTACTCATACCTTTTCCCTTCCCTAGTCCAATATTTTCTTTATATACTAATTTTTTACACTTCACAAAGGTAGCAGTAAAAAAGATACCTAAAATAGCAGGGAAAATCAGAGCTGAGTGGCAAGAGAATAGGCTGGCTAGAGTGTTCTTCTCCATATTGGCAGAAGACACCGGTCAAGTTCAAATCAATTTAAGTTCTATTTATGAAATAAATGAAAAATATTTTTGTCAATTCTTCCTACATAAAGTCATTAAATTAGACATGACATGAAAATTTGTAGGTAACCTCTGTCTTCGCTTCCTGTGTTCTATCAAATGAATTTTTTCGCCTTCATTTTAGGTGCCTTTTATACTTTATTACTGACACATTTTTCTCTGATTTTCAGTCCTTTTTGAATGAATCCAGTAAGACTTCATTGAAAATTTAACAAGTGAGCAAACAACTGCTTGTGTACTTGAGCAGGCTCTACTTCTCACTTGGGAACCACTGCCCTCATATATTGTAAAACCATTTCCCTTTTTACTATAGTATGTCAAACACATCCCAGTTTTCGGACATGTGCTTGCAGCCTTCCCACCCCACTGATTGTTGCACCACACACATCTGCCTAAACCTACTCATTGTTTCTCCTTCAGAGGATTTACAATCTAGTTATAAAACCAAAATGCAATCTGACCATTCTCTGTATGGTTCAGCTATTAACAAAACAGGTTTTCAATGCGTGGCTGGGTCTTGTAGAAACAGTTTTAAGACAAATATCACAACCACATACACAGAAAAAGAGGTTTTTAGAAACTCCACTTCCATGCTATAAAACAAATTTAAAACATCATAATGCTTATTGTAAACATGAATTAGTAATGTAAACTGTGATAGCGTATAGCTATTATGCTCACATTTTAAAAGTTCCATTGCTGAAATTCCATTTGATGTAAACAAAACAGAATCATTTAGATTGGAACGGACCTCTGGAAGTTATCTACTTCAGCTTATGGCCAAAACAGATGCAACTGGAAAGGAAGATGAGGATGCTTGGGTTTTTTCTAGTCCAGTTTCAATTAAGGCTAGAGGCTTCCTAGCCTCTCTGGCTATGAGGTGATTCTAACTTTTTTTTCCCCCCATATGAACAGTCAGAATGCCCCTTGCTGCAGTTGTGGCCCCTGTCGCATCCTTCTACTGTGCATCTCTGAGAAGGACTTTTCTCTGTAGCTGATCATCAGATAGACAGTTGGCAATAATGATTTTTAAAGCTAAATGCTGTTCAATTCCACTTTTCAGGAACAGCTGATTGCGCATAAAAAACTAATGTTACTTTCATCAATATAATTTCCCTAGAAAATACATGATTATAAGGTTAATTATCATTTTAAACCTGATAATTTGCCATTCCCTTGCCTTTACCTTTGCTAACAGGTTGAAAAAAACAGAAAACAAGGCCAAGACTGCTTATTACATGCAAAAATATTCATGTCCACAATATACTCAGCACAGGTCAAGAGCCATGTTTTTTCTTCCAACTTCACCAATTAGATAGGAAATAAATATTTTTCATGTGTAAGCAAAATTCACTTTGTCAGCATATGTGTAGTTAATTGAAAGATTCCTAGAAGAAATATTCTGCAGTTAATATTTATGGTTGCTCATAATACAACTGACTAAACTGGCTTAAGGGAAGTTATTACTGAAAGATACCAAGTCAGCTGGGGCAATAATTTGTCCAAGAACATAATGTTTGAAATACCCTGTAAAACAAAATATCACCTCAGTATTTCCCAAATTGTACACAAAATGAAAACAGGCTAACTGCCAAAAAAAAAAAAATATAAAATGCATTTAGGTATCTTTGTGCATAAAAAGAACCAATTTAATTTGGTTAATTGCTTACATCCAGAACTTATAATATAAATAATCAGGCTTTATATCTTAAGAAAAATTACTGTATTCTAGGATTCAAGAACTGCTGAATCATACTGTGACATCCTACATACATTTCTCTGTTACAGCTTTCATACTACTGCAGATAGCAGAACTTAGCATTGGAATATGAAAGCCTTGATGCCAAGGAACTGGATCTCTTTGAAAGATAATGGTTTCATATGGAAAAGAGAGAGTAAGCTGATTTCCAGAGTTATTCTAGGAAAAAAAAATTAAAATACATTACTCCATCTCCTCATAGGTGTACAACAACTTCCTCATAATAGGTGATACAGCATCTTTAGGTCCAAAATGCATACTGTTCACATTTCAAGTAAAAAAATATGAAAGGTAAACACTTAAAATCGTGAGTTCATCTTAAACAGAATCTAGCATCTCATGAATTCAGCACTCAGCATTTCGTAAGTGCAGTGAAACCTAACATTAAGTACTTTTATTTGTTATCTTCTCTAGGAATCAGTTGGAACATTGGCTTCACTTTCAAGGGAAGGAAATTACTTTCAACAAAGTATCAGTTTAACAATCCTCTAAAGTGTCAAGGTATCTGATCATCAGATTAAACAGAGTATGTATTCAGAGCATGTATTTAAAAATTATGGTCCCTCTATCTTTATCATAATCAAAAACAGACTTGATCTAAAGTGCAAGAAAAACCATATGAATAGCCATTATTTTTTTTATCCTATATCATGACAGATTTTCAGCCTGAATTTACATAAGAAGGAGGTGTCTAATCTGAATACCCTGCAGAGAATGAGCACTGGAATTTCACATTAGTTGCTGAACAATCATATTGCCTGCCACTTCCAGCAATGAGATTGTGTAGCTTATTTCACTGACTTGTAAAACCTTTCCTAGTTCCAAGTACCTACATGCAATGCCAGTCATAAATAA
Organism: Molothrus ater; assembly: GCF_012460135.2. NCBI lineage: Eukaryota > Metazoa > Chordata > Aves > Passeriformes > Icteridae > Molothrus > Molothrus ater. Next base: position 27,010,570 of record NC_050482.2, on the reverse strand, counting down.
CCGGCAATTACTTTGCAGCAGTTGGAAATGTACAGAGAAAAAAGGTATCAAATACTTTCCTATAAGAGTTGTCAAAGTTTAAGGTTCAAGGAAAAACATTTAGGAAACACATATTGATACCTTTCTGTACATACATGGCAGCAGATTCTGCTATAGCAAATCATATTCCTAGCATCTAAATTATAGCTATTTCAAAAGGTAAAAGTGACATTTTTCTAAACCAAGGCAGGCTTCAAGTTCTTTTTGCTCGTGACCTTCACAGAACAGTCAGCCATCCTACTGTAAGGCAGAGTTACAGGATCAGAGACAGCTTTCCAACCAACCAAATCACCACTGCAATTTCTGCAACACTCCAAGCAGCTATCCACTTAGACCCAGGACCTCCAACATACTGCTTATCATCTAAAAGAGTATAAAAAACTATTCTATGCTGTTCCACTTTGTAAAATTTTTATTGAAAACATAAAATTATGTCATTTGGTAAAATAGGTTTTTTCCTCTTCTTCATTTGCCTGATCACTAAAAGGTGAAGTAAAATTAATTAAATTGAATTAATAAATCAGTTAATTTTGAGATTGAAATTACTGTTAACACTCCTCCAACAGCAGAACCTAGGGCCTCCTTATGTAACAATTAGCTGTTAACACCTGATCATACTAGAATTTGAAGATCACAACCATTTTTCCTCACATCTTTCTCACTTGCCAAAGAATCAGACATATATTTGTGTGTAACTACAAATTAACCTGTTTTTATTATTTATATCCTAATCTAGCTGAGTTGCAACACTACTTCAACTCACAGTTCTTCCAGTGTAAACACAGGTAAGTTAATATACTTACCAGTACATACAGTACCAATTCAGGAACATCAAAATTAAAGCTGTTCTACACAGGATAATCTACAGATCTGTATTTTTAAGTATTTTGCTTCTGAGGTGGGCAAGACTGTAATATCCCTTCACTTTCACTACAATGGGTCTTAAAGAAATTTTATGCTATTTACCTCAGAAGTAAATTCAACCAAATACCTGTCTTAATATGTTAGGTTGTATATGGGTGTGTGTATATTCTATTCCTATCTGATGGGGCAGTTACCTTCTGTTAAGAGGGCAGCTTTCTTTATCTCTTCCACAACCAATCCTCCACCTGGGGAAATACCTTCTGCTAATGGGCCATTGAGTGTCACTGCATGACTGATAAAATTACATTATCCTATTGTGAGATGCTCCACCCAGAGGGAGGAGCCAAGCATTCCTAATTGGATATAATCAGAGATTTGAAAGACCACAGCCAGCCTTTTCCATTGGATTCCCAGAGGAGCAGCTATCTTCTCCACTGGATTCCCAGGGAAAACCAGGGCCATCTACACCTCTACTGGATCTTCAGAGGAACACAACATGCTTCTACAGGATCACTGCTTCAACAGAACCACACCTGCCACTGCAGGAGGACTGCAGCCCCCATTTAATCAGACTGTACTAACACCCTGACCCACAGGGTGTTAGGTCATATTCTGACTTGACAGCCCTGTTTTGTATTACTACATTGTTTTTGTTTGTTTTTTAATTTTCTTCCCTAATAAAGAGCTGTTACTCCTGCTCTCATATCTTTGCCTGAAAGCCCCCTTAATTTCAAAATTATAACAATTCAGAGGGAGGGGGTTTACATTTTCCATTTCAGAGGGAGGCTCCTGCCTTCCTTAGCAGACAACTGTCTTTTTCAAACCAAGACAATACCACAGACTGTGCATCTGACTTTAAATATTTTTGTCAAGTCTCTGAATGCTGCATTTAAATTAACCACAAAGACTATGTTATATGCAGGAAAACCTAAAACAAACTAACAAACAAACCAAGCCCAAAACCTAAAACAACTCAGTAATCAATGAAGTGGATTTAGTAAACTTCCCATGTAGCATCCTAATAGATACTCTAATAAATGTTCAGCAACCACAATTTGTTTCTTAATTCAACAGCACAGTAGTTAATTTGATAAAAAGGCCAGTAAAATCAAAATCAACCAGAATATGAAGTTTGCAGAGCACCACTTACAATACTACAGTAGTCTTCTCAATCAATCGACACCTCTTTCACAAACAGCAAAGGCCATCTGACTTCCCCTTTTTAAAAATAAATATTGTTCTTTTTAAATCTCCAACTTTCAATTTAATCACTGTAAGCTATAACGTAATTCATTTATGTGACTTTTTGGCCTAAAGAGTCTAGCCAGGCTCTTTCCAGCAGTGATTCTTGCAATCAAGTCTTGTCAACTTCCTAGTCATATCCATAGGCTCTAAGGGTAACAACCCTAACTTTAACTGCAACAGCTTCTTTCCTCCACAACTGCTCATTTTCCACAGTAATGCAAGCACTGCCTATTAAACCCCTCCTGAGCACTTCATAATACAACCAAGGGATCATGTACAGTATCTGAAAAGTTTGCTTAGAAAAAGGATTTTACTTTACAAATAGAAGACACAAGGCTTTCTTCCACCAACAGCATTAACACACATATACAGTATGACACCCACACTAAGAAGAGATCGTAACACAGATAATAAAAGTAAAACTACATATTTGATTTTTATCAAGAAAAGACATGAGAGGTTTTGTTTGGATTTTTCCCAGCTAAAAGAACAGAATAGGAAAAGATTTTCTGAAGTCACTGAGGCACAGAAACTAAAGTGATTATTTAGCTTCTGTGTCAGCACAACCTCCTTTGCAGTGTCCTACCTGCCAGAAGACAGATGACTTAGTACAGAAACCTAAGTACAAACAAAAATAGAACAGAAATTGGAAGACTTAAGAAGGCCAAGAAGAAGAATTTATAAAAGTTTGTCCAGTATTTTAGTCAGAAAGAAGCTTTCTTAAACATAATGCAAGAACCATTAGATATCTGTTCACATTATATCTATCAGAATTTAGTAGAAAATCTTTTCATAATTACAACTAATTCAAATTCAAGGCAGTTCCTTCAGTAAGTACCTTCTTGCTTATATTTATTTTACTAAGCTAGTCTCAATAATGAAATTCCAATTAGTGATCTTCTATTAACAGCACATATTCAGTTTGCACCATTTGAGAACTCCTTTGTTTTCAACAACTAAACAAGATTATATTCCTTCAAAAATTGCATTATTCAGATTTGCGTGTATAGGTTGAAACTTGTTGAACTATCACATAAAATCATCACTGCAATTACCTTTTCCATTTCTCATTTCTGAAGAGATGCCAGTGAGGGACACAGTGGCAGAAACAACCTTAAATACAGTACTTTGATTCTTCCACCAGAATGATTATCTGCACTGGATTTTTCAAAGATCAAGCTCACATAAATGCTTAGCAGTTTACCCAAAATAAAGGAGTTTATGGAAAGGTCCAAGTATGACCTTAAACTCCGACAAAGAAGCGACAGAAGCCACTTAATATCCCTCATAAGGATAAGAAGGACAGGAGACAAGAAGTATGATTTGGCATTTTTTTTTTAATGTCAAGGAATTTTCTATGTAGAAAGTTGGGTTTGTATTTAAAGCAATTATGCTCCTGTATGAGAACTCAAAAGAATTTGACAAAATATACAACACTTCTTTCCTTATTTTTATAGCTGACCTTTAAAAACATGTTTTTAAACATACTGCCCATTTAGCTATTATAGTTCATAATTTTAAAAGCATGTTACCATTCAGGATGTACAGAACAGACAGCATGGTTCCCTTTTCTTCTCCCTCAGATTAATTTAGCATAGCTATTTTTATTTGACACATAAGAACACACTCTAAATTAGCAATGGAAGGACACCTGGCTATTCAGCAAGTAAGTTCCTGCTCTCAGTCAAACATTGCAGAAGGTGTTCTCTCTATTACAGACATAGCACAACCTTTAAATTAACATCTAATTTTTGACCTCAAGGTTAAACTTAGTGTCTGTGAATATTTACAACTTTAACATTTCATCATTTGAAAATTTAAGCACCAACTTTTTCCTACTTTAAGACAGGAATTTTGAAATAAAAAGACAGTATGAGTGTACAATCAGGATGGGAGGGTTTCCATAAAGGCAACCAAAATGAATTCTAGACCTAGAAATCACTCCTTGGCAACACCTTTTGACAGCAACGCCTGTATTTGCACACAGTAAAAAACAAATTACATACAGGTAAATTTGGCAAAAATATCCCTTAATCTGCAGTAGAAGAGCACTATCTCTAGAAGTGCTGGGAAGTGCAGCTGCAGCATGTATTCCCAGGGAACTGCATGAGCTGTACAGCCCCCACTGTGACACACACAGCTCCAGCTACAATGCTGCTGGCACTCAAACTTTACAGAGTGAAACCAGCTGAGAGAACACTACATATCTTATAACTCATTCCACAATATCTAATAAAGTTCTACACAACTGTTGAGATCTACTTCAACTAAACTCTTACAAAGTAGATGTTTGTTTCAACACAAAACTGACTGAAAAAATCAAGGTCTGCCTGGCAAAAACAAGCATTCATCTTTGAAAGATGACTTCATGTGCTACATGACTATTTTTCCTCTTTGAAGACAAATAAATGCATTTTTCAAACTAAAAATATAGCACATTTTAAAATTTTTTAAATCCAGTTAAGAGAGGGAAAGGTAGTTTTCTGGAACACAGAATAACTGAAATTACTTCATTTATTTGAAAGTTATTCCTGTTTTGATTTTCTATGTAGCAAGTCCCAGTAATACAGCAGTATCTAAATCATTGGCATTGAACAAGTGATGAAGTTAAGGATGATAACATTTACTCAGTTCTGAATCAACTTAAAATTGTGAGTTCAAAAGCTACAGCATGTAACATTGAGGTCTCCTAATTCTGCTATCAATAAAAATGAGTTCAAACTAAAAGGGAAAAAATGTTCTAAAGGCTGAGTTAAGATATAACTATCTGTAAAACACTAAAATTAAAAAAATTAAAGAAATTTTTTTGTGACCAACTTATTATCTCCATTGGTTTTACCTGACTTTAATTTAATATTTTAAAGACTAATGCTGTTTTAAATATCTTGTCTAAAACAAGGTAAATGCACATGTGTGCATACAGTGGCTAATTTGACAGATATGACTGACATAAGTGGTTCACCTACATCAGATAGAGAGACTGAGATGACAGAGAGACATGCAGTCTTCATTCAGTACCTTTACTAGGTATAAACACCACCAAGTACTTGAGTATTTGGGTGTTCATTTGTAATCAAAGTCAGAAAATAAATATATATATATATGTATATATATACACACATACATGTTTATCAAGAGCTAGATCAGACAATAGCAGGGAAACTTTCAGATCTGCAAGCAGTATGAGAATCATGACCACAGGCTCACTGATTCTTTTCTGGGGCATCCAGGACCACCAAGACCAACTCACCTCTTTGCTCTCTTCATACCATCAGAGATACCATGTCATTCTGGATGGCTGCTGTTTCTACCATAATTTCCTAAAGGGACTGTTGAGATCCCAGCTATCAAAGTCCATCATAAGTAGAAGGTCAACAGCCAAAACTTGGAGCAAAGAGATGAGTTTGAATGGCTCTGGTCATGCTGCCATGAAGGAATATTTTACCTCAGCTCTTGTTCTACAAATGACCACCCTTCCAGAACCTCTAAAATATCTTCTACTACAATTTGGCAAAGAAGAGACAGTGGACAAATGTAAAGTAGCCAACAAGGATACAAAACAAAGGTTTACATATCCATTTGCCTATCTCAGGCACAACAATACTTTCTCAAATGAATTTCTGAGAAGATCAGTAAAGGAGCACCCGATGGGACATCCAGCTTCCCTGTTCATGCCTTACCTAAATCAGGATCTGAGGACCAGCAAGTAAAATTCATGCATAAATGTGACTTATAGAAATCATAAGTAAACAACCAAAGTGAAAAAGATAAATGTACTAACCCATTTACACAATAGAAGCATTGTATAGCAAAATTTTCAAAAACTGACAAGTACAAAAATCACATCAGATACTATATCCTGCAAAACTTTACCACACAATGAAAAACTTAACAAAACAATAAGGAAGCAGGCCAAAACTGCTTCTAACAAACCTGTATCGTGAGGTACTTCAAAGTTGTTACTGAAAATGTAAACATTGAATGACATTTTGTACTAAAACTATCCAAGAAATTATTTTTACATTGTTTAACTTCCTTTGTACTGATCTTAAAGTGCTTTGGGAATACTCTGATCTGATTATCCAGTGGACTTCCCAAAGACTAAGAAAAGCTTCCATACAGTGCATAAATACAACTTCTTCTATGTGGGTATACATAAACTCCAGCAAGGGAAAAGTTTCCAAACATACCAAAATCTCCACAGCATCTAAAATACTCATTATCCTGCTCAAACACACAGCAAAGTGAAAATAATCAAAGCAGACAGCATCACAAACATTCAAGAAGTATAATAAGAATGAAACTATTAATAGTGTTTTCTGATCGGACAACGTGCTCATTTTCTGTTCACTCTATTAATTACTAACCAGTTATGCTGACTCTTTTAAACAATCACCAGAGCATGACTTGGGCAGAGGGATGCACACAAAGGCAGAATCACATTTTACAGCATCCATTAAGTGACCTGAAATTGAAGCCCTTTTGCAATATTATCTCTAGCAAATATGAATAAATTCATATTTGTAGCTAGACTATTTACAGAAAATTTTACATGACAGAAAATGAGACAGGTCACAGCGCAAATTTTAAGTGTCTAGCGCAAGAAGAGAACTGTCTTACAAATTACCACTACAGTGAAGAGGAAAGCAAAAAATGAGACAATTAGAAAAGATACATGACAAAAAGGCAGTTAGATATGGCTTCCAAAGACATTTTTGTTACAATTTACATATTGTGCATTTCACTTACAAAATTAAAACCTTAAGCTTAAACTCTCCAAGCATATGAGTATGTATTATATCCCTGTGTCAGTTATGTGCACTTTGACATTCCATTTCTATATTATATTAAGGCTGAAATGAAGTTTCTGTCCTCTGTTAATCTTGAGTATTTTGAACAGCGAAACACTGCCACCTTTTGGCTTGATACATAGGCCTCCCAATTTTAAGTGTAGAATTCTATATTTTGCTCCATTTGTCCTTATGGAGGTGGTTGAATCCTTGAAGTCTTATCTAAAATTTTATTCAGTAGATATACTTCACCAGGAAGAAAAATATACAGTACTAGTCAATAAGGAAATTTTTTTCTCATAAGTACATGGCCAAGCAACCCAAAACTACACTCCTTTAGGCCACATGATGTTTTATCTATTTTCCATCTCACAACTCTTTGTTCTTGGCAGTTTTAGTACACATACACACTGTATCACATGATACCTTGCACTGCATTCCTTTCAAGTAAAAACCAGATAATGCATTCTTTGAACATCTGAGTTCTGAAAACAGACAACAGAAGTAACAATAATGCATTATTTAAAATGTTAGGTTCCTTGCTCTTGCTCACATATATACCTACATTATTGTAGACAAAACACTGAAAATTCAACATCTACATAAGCATGTATTGAAATGTATGCAAAATTACTTACACCAGTGACACAATGTCCCCACGTTGTACATCATAATTTCTAATGCTCCAGTGGTTCAAGAGTACTACATCAGATGCTTGTCTTCCCCCAGGATTCAAAGAAGGCTAAGAGAAGGGGAGAAAAACAGATCTACATTTAGATCGACACTTTCTTTTTCACTCTTCCCCCAGTTATCTTTCCATCAACAGAGGAAACCCATTAAAATTGGTAAAAACCATACCCGCTTACTGTAAGAGGCCAAGAATCTGTTACATTACAGGAAATACATTTGAAATACACTTCTTTATTAAATGACATGTTAAAAATCATTAATTTATGACAACTACTGCATACAAATCAGATTACATAGGATACATACTTATGTTGTCATTATATTGCAAAGGCTCCATATGGCAATAGTTTCATACCTCCTTGACGAGTCACATAGGCAGCTCCTCTAAGCACTGACCCATCTTCTTACAGCAGCCAACTGACTCCAGTTCTCCCTCCACCAACCAATCCACCCTTTTATAGCACTCTTCTTCTTATCAGCTACAGCTGTGGCCTGTTAAGGTCAGGTCTGCTCCTAATCTTTAATAATTAGCTCAGCTGCAACTCCTTAGAGGTAAGATTACTTTCTATACTACCTTTATTTTCTTATATTCTATCCCCCTACATACTTATGGCAAACCTGATGAAAAGAAGGGATTGTTGCTACTCCTTATCATTTAATATTAAAATCAAAGGAGAACCAAGTACACTAATTCCCAGGAAAAAAAAAAAAAAGAAAAAAAAAAAAACAAGCTTTTTACAGGCATCTTACTATTTATAAAAGCATAATGCACTAAAAATGAAATATGGACTTGTAGCAATACTAATCTCAGCATCCTTTGCAAAGGAGAAAAACAAGCCCTATACCTACAGCACACACAGACACTGGCAACAAATGTGGGCCTTCCATAACAGGACACTAAAGGGCATGAATCAAAATAACCAAGTAATTAATGCATAATTAGGAGGCACATCAAATCCTCCAAAATTATTTTGTGTAATATGATACAAAACCAGGGTACCTGATCAATGCTGCCTCTGAGTTAACTCTTGGTAAAGGGCAGAGGAAGAAGCCCATCACAATACTGTCTTTATTTTTCCAAGGCTTACTTTAAAACAAAGACTCCTTTTACTTGACAGAAATTATTTAAGAGTATTCCAGACTGAAGTTTTCTAGTAATTATTTCTCAGAAAGCTTTTGCAGGGTCTTCAAACAAAATTACAGTATCTCCCAAGTTGGCCAAGAGATAATCACTAATTAGAGTTAGGCGATATATGCAATAAAGCACATAGTGTTGAAACTAAGCTACTCCTCCTTTGTATGGTAATTGCAATATCAGCTAAAAATTTTGTTATTGTTGCTGTTGTTGTAGAAAAGGCACTTACACTTTAACTTGAAGCACCACATAAACCACTGGACTTTTACTGCTAATATTCCCCTCTCCAAACTGATGGTACCTTTGATGAGTAAACCAACAGGAGGACTGAAATTAACTCTTCTCAACCCTAGTAATAACACAGTGTCAAATTTCATTCCATCATTATTCAGTAAACTGCTCTCAAATAAAATGGTTATTTAGTATTTATTTTTAACTTCAAAAGCAATGTCTCTTTATTACAGTTTCTTCATTCATCATTGCTAAATAGATTGGTTCACAAAGACATGCTTCAAATGGGATTTGTGAAAAATTAGTTTTTCAAGGTGCAAGAGGAAGTCATGTGGTAGGATCCTAAGTAGGTGTAATTCACATGAACAGTAAGCAATAAGCTAGGTCAAAAGAATAAGCATAGGAGAGGGGGAGGGATATGACATCATATGTTTAGTTAAAGAGCAAACGAGGCTAGTTACATTTTGGGCTACAGGCAAATTTCCAGTGAAGTAAATCAGGGGATCAAAGCAGATCACTTTAATATCCATAGAGATATGGTCTGAGTCTAAGCTATAAACATATTAATACTCATTGCTGTTTTATTTACTAGACTCAATGCACTTCGAGAACCAGATAAATGAAAACCAGGAGCTAATTAGCAGTTATTTTATTAGTAGTTTTTTATCAAGAGTACCAGAATTACTTATCACCTTTACAGCATTTTCCACCAAAGGATCAAATATTTACATACAAGCGACTTACATACAAACTCACAAACAATTCAGTCATACTCACTTTGCCAAATGCAGGTACATAGGGGCCAGAATCTTTCAACACTACTAAGTATAAGGCAGAGGCCAATCTTACAAAGCAGGAATCATACATATGACATATTCTCACAAAGTAAACTCCTTAGTACTCCAAGGTATCTGCCTTAAAAGGCCAAAAGAGGAGGATGAAACCTTTAATAGAAACCTTAAAACCATTGTTCCAAAAGATAATGTATCTCACAGCTGATATTTAGAATATCTCTAAATAAGTGCTCACACACTTTTTGTATCACATAAACTTACATCAACTACATCTTACAGAGAAATACACCAGGTAGGTACAGTATTGCCCTAGTTGCACTATCCGAGTTGACTCCTATTTTTTATGCATTTAAACAAAGGGAATACCTTAGAATTCAAATACATTTGGATATTGCATAAGTTTTTTTTAACTTAAAGCACTCTAAATGCATTTTTAACAATACCTGACCTCATTTTGATATACAGAGTGGATATTCAACTCATAGATTAGAATGGTTTTTGAGAAAAATACGACAGTATAGGCTTTTTTCTTCTCTCTCACAAAAACCTGACAAACGTGCAGACAATAATAGTACTTTATTAGAAGAAAGTGAAGGAAAACTAGGAGACAACTATTCATTTACATCATCACTACTGTCTATTTAAAAAATAAAAGGATAAATCCTTCAGCAAGCCTCTCTATTGTAAATAACTTCTCTATTCTATATTCTTCTCTATTGTAACTAACTGAGATTCCACAACAAACAAGTATAGAAACAATACAACTTATTCCTCATGATATTTTAACTACTAGTAAGGTTTCAGGTCTAGGAAAATCAAAATACAGCTTCTGCAAAAGGAGTCAACAAATAGGGTCACAAGGACTTTTCATAAGAAACAAAATGACACAGAGGTTTCTTCCTTCTAGTCTGAAGCATTATAACTTCTTTGCTCAAGTTTTTGGCATAAAAGCCTGCTACAAATAAGGCACACAGGTCTTAATTTAAACTGTGGTGCAGAAGCCACAAAACATTACTCCTTCCAATTACTAACTAATCTAATGCTAAAAGCATGCAAATTGAGATCCCCAGCCATATGACAAAGCCTCATAGGACATGAGGTTCCATAAGTAGGAGGGTAAAAACATGCCCTTTTGCTATAAATAATGATTAACTTGATAGTTGTTATGCTGCTAGTGAAGGTCACAACTTATGTGCTTGTAGCTTGGGGAACACAAAGAATATTCACATGAGCTTACAGGCTTAAGTACAGTAATCCTAATAATAAAGTTAGGAGAAACTGCCACAGAATAATTACAACTGCTATTATGCATAATGGAATAGAACATTCAATAGTGTTTGCTGCAGAAACATGAGTGCTTCATCAGAGATCGCTGCTCAGGCCACTTCCTATAATCCTTGGTGTTGAACTGTCTGCAATAGAACTTGCATATAAGAACTTGCATATAAAGCTGCACATACGCTGTCATTTTCTATCCCACTTTAAAACAGTCCATTTGATTTAGTGAATTTACAAATTTATACATCCATGAGGGGTTCCTTTTCCACATCTTTATGTATGAAGAGTCTGTCATACTGGACAAGCAATGAAACTCAATAAAAAAATAACATAAATCAATATCAAGGTGGCCAGATGACAACAAACATTTTAAAGACACTACAAGAAGTCACACCAAAAAAATTCACAACAGTCAATTAAGAAATCTTACTACCCGTTATTTTTTTCACTTACATTTAATATTGTAAACAGATTACAAACTCACTAGAAACACACTATTAATAGAATGCTAGATGAGCATATCAATCTAAAATCCTGAGCAACAAAACTACCTCATGTGATGATTTAAAAACCCAGTAAATTTGGAAATGAAAGAGAAGGTAATGAAACTATTAAAACTGTTAAAATTATAAACTGCAATAGCTCACACTTATTCCCTATAGGTTAGAGTTAATACATTTATACACTGAAGTCAGCACAAGTGAAATTATGACAGGTGGCTGAAAGCACTGAAAAATACAAAATCAGCTGGAGACAATGGAATGCATGAAGTCTTTCTTAATTGGTTGGGTCAGAAAATTTTAATTTTCATTAGAAGCTTTATTCATATGCTTGCCAGGGTGTCAAAAAGTGTTCCCATATTCAGTACTATGAAGCAGCAGTAAGGCTGCTTCATAGTACTGAACAAAAGGAGAAAGTGTAGGGGAGAGAAAGCACACAGCAGAGAACAAGAGTAGGAGAACAAGCATGACACAGAGAAATTAATTTCTTGCTTCTTGTCAAAACTTTTAATTTCAGGCTCATCAGGAGCCAGAATCATGAGTATACAAAGCCAGCTAGACATTTTAGAGGTCTATTACAAAGAGATTCTTGAGAATCTTACCATGGTATCAAATTGAGAAAATAAGGTATCACTGGAAGCATGTGATTGAAGGATACAATCTGACTTCAAACTGACTGAACCTCAGTCTTTCTCATACATATGGCTTTAAGATATGTTGGACATAGATCACTCTCCAAAGAACACAGAATTGCAACAAGACCAGTACTCCCTCAAGCTACTCTTAAAGAGAAAGATATATTCCTTATAATTGTGTCCCTGTCAGACTTGCTTAGATGTCTAATAAATCTTGGCAAGGAAATTAGTATCTTATTAAAAGCACTAGGAATTTTTTTTCAATCTGAAAAATGGCCATATCCATAGAAGTTTAAAACAAACCTCTATTTCAGTTCTGTTTCAGAATACAACCAGAGAGTTTTACAGACACTGAAGTGTCAGTAAAATTATAAATGTCAGCTTTCAAGCTATCCATTCAGTCAACAGAGGGAATGTTTAGTTAACAGATACAGCAAGTGAAAAGCTTCAATTTTAATAATCCAGTGAATATATATTGCTTTCCCTTTGTCAGGTTGAATAAATCTAAGAAAATTACTGTAGTGTTCTTCAAATCTTCCATGGATAAACCACAGTCAACTATTTGCTCTTCAAGTGAGTAGCAAAGCAACACTCCAAAACAATACCAGAGCACTCTCAAACACTTGGGACTGACTTCAAAGAAAACATAAAACTGAGGTACTAACCAGAAGCACAACAGACTTGTGGAGAGGGAAATCTAAGAAATTTCTTTCCAGCTACTGAAGCAAAACTATTGCACAATAATAGATGTCAAACAGAACACTGCATCAGAGGCAGAAAAAGATCAAACAATAAATGGCAATGTGGTGTGCTAAAAAAAACATTTAAACATTTAAATGCTCAGGTCACACCCACTAATAGCAAAAAAACCCCAAAAAACAGAAATAAACAAAGGCAGAAAGCCAAAACCAGAAAATCCAACATGAATCTGCATCTTAAAATATTCCATGTGCCTCTACACCTGCAACAGAGGCAAAAAATGGGAAGATGGAAAACAGAGAAGTCGTAGTCATCTGGCTAATTTTGTACTTCTCCAGATGCTGTGCTATACGTTTGAAGTCCTCCTGTCTGAAGATAGCAAAAAGATAACAAAACAGGTTTTTTTGACAGTTTTCCCTTCCTCTCTTTTTTAGTGCAAAGGTCTGGCTCTGCAACTTCAAGCCCTCAGATTGTCCTCATTTTCACTGGTCATCAATGACATTCAGAAAAACATCTGTGAAAAAGGCAATAATAACTTACACTACACCTAGCTTTTGGCCTTGGACTGTAGAATTACTGGAGTAACATGATTTTATTTTCATTCCTGTTCTTGATATGAGAGCTGCCTGTTGAGGTTTCTGGACAGAGTTTAAACATCAGATTACAGACTGCCACAAAAGACACAATGCCACCTTGCCATTCCCTCCTCCCCACCACATGCTTTTTAGAACATTAAACATAAATCAGCCAAGTGCAGGATCAAGCCTAAGTTTTCCAGCCCATGCGTAAATTCTGCATAATTCAAATGCCAACAGCTGGTCTTGATTGCTGTGAAATCTCTCTTCAAGGTTCTGAGCTTATTAAGACAATCAGAAAAGACAGCTTGCCATACAAAAATTAAATCCTTACTCTCTACTTATTGAAATGTTGCAATATTGGAACAAAATACATCATTGTTATCAGTGGCGATGCATACCAAAGTGCAGTGCATGTGATTTAAAATGCAAAGTAACAACATGGAAATTTTCTATCTACATTAAAATATAGCTTTTTCAAGACCAAATAAATCGTGAAAAAAAATAGTATTAATGAGTATTTATTTATCACCTAAATGTTACACATTCTATTTATATTTACTTTCTTATGCTGTATAAGCATGCAATATAACCAAAGTAAAAACAGTGAACTAATGACTATTTCCTGATAAACAGAAGCAATGAGAGTAGATTCATGCCACTTTCAGTATTCTTCCCTGCAATTGTGCCATATGTGTTCAATAGTAAGAACAAGTATAGCAAGAAACAGTTTTACCATACAGTTACTATAATGTCGCTACTAAAAATTAATAAAGCCTCCTTGTGAGTCATCAATTCAATCCCAAGCAACAAAATATATTGCTCCAAATATTTCTAAATGTCTAGGGAGGTATCAAAACAATCTATCACAATTTCTCCATATATTTTCTTTTTACTGACACAGAATTTTGGGAAGTTTTGCTCTCAAAATCTTTTCTTTCACATCATAAAATATTTAACAAAGTAGAAATTAAACTATTCCATACCAGAACGTCATTTAATAACAATTGAGAAGAAGATTTTTTTCACCTTGCTATTATCAGTGGAGAGCAACCTTTTAATTTCCTGAAAGACAAAAGATATTTCCAGCAGTACCTGCATTGATGCTCCTTCCACCCTTGCGACACAGGCAACTCTATCCAGAAAAGTCACAGTTACAGGAACGGCAACAAAGAAACCTTTAAAAAAGGCTTTAATGTATCTCCTCCCCAAACCCTGAGCCTGTGCCATAGTCTGAAAAACATGAAGGAAAGAAAAAAGTCATTATAGAAAAAATTTGAAGTAACATCAACATGTTGCAATTTAACACAGAATAATTAAGATAAATTTATTATCTGTTAGAGGTTCACAATATTCAGAGTGAAAAAAAAGAATGTGCACATGAGAATGGAAAAAACCCCAAACCAACAAAACAGAAATCTTAATCAGATTTTAAATGTCTATTCTACAGAACAGAGCTTGATACTTCACATTTACCCTTCAGCTAATTTGAACATTTCTTGCGATCTTGTGCTAGCAGAAGTACTTGATAAAAATTATTCAAGGTGGCAGGTAAGCAAGAACCAAAGTGATGCAAGCAGACATAATTGAATAATGCATTTTGGAAGAAAAAAGCATTGCAAATAATTTTCTCTCCACACACTGGTATTTATTCATTTTTCACCCCCAAAGGCGGATTGTGTTAAGCAAAGGAAAGCTATTTGCAACACATCACCTTTTCTTTATTAAATATTTTCACAAATGAAAATGCATAAATGCATCATTTGCACACCGGTGGTACTGCAAACATAAAATCAATTCAAATTGTCACTTATATCATAGGGACACACCATAACATGATGACTGCTTGTTCACCACTCCGTCACAAAGTTAAAAGTATGCTGGCAGACTAGGCAGCTACGTAATGACACATGGGATGATTCCACTCCAACTCCATGTATTATACTATCTCTCATCTCTTTTATTTAGCCCTGAACATGCTTGGAAAATACCTACAAAGTGCACTGAAACACCAGCTGTTTGTTTGTATTAGTCATACCTCTGAAAAGCAAGCTGAATATCCAGGTACTGCTGCATAGACCCAAGCCTAATTTACATAACTGCAGTTTTAGTATAAGAAATGCCATCTTTCACCTATTGGCAACTCCCTTTTAAACTGCTGCTTCCACCTAATGAATCCTTGGTAGATCAGCTTGTGTTTACATCCAAGAATATAGAGTTATTTTTCAATTAAAATAATAAAAAGTGTAAATATATGCAGTTTCATTCAATCCTCTTACAAAGTACTTAAAATTTCACAATATAATCCTTTTTTCTTTGTTGCATTTTCAGAAACATGGAAGTGATTAACTATTTGTATGCAGACTATAAACTGATATCACGCAGATGAAATAGTACTGAAGGTAGTATTTCTGTCACAGATAGAGCTTCTTCATTCCAAAGAACCATAAAACTTAGAAGAGAAAATTCAGTTCTACAAAGTAAGCCATCTGCATATTTGTCACTAGAATTCTTTATAGATATTAACAGCTTTGCAATGACAGGTAGGATCTGTCTTCTGAGACTATTACTTCCGACATTCACCTTCAAAAGGTTTTAATTTTTTTTTTTAAGTGGAAATATTTCATCATCTGTGACTTGCTCAAAGTTTAAATTTTCACACTGCTTATAATTCAGGCATTTTCTTTCTGAACATTTCATGAAAACATTTTCAATTTGCACCAATCACTTTTACAAATAATTTGAAATAGGTTATGAAACAGAACAAAACCCTCAACATTTCAAGACAAAAGCTATAAGGATTTACTCTCAGCTTATAATTTAAGAACTGGTTATTAGACCTAATCCACCAAAAGAAACTATTGCCTCAACCAGTAAAGCTTTACCTTTGGAAAATATGCCACCTAAAAATAAAATCTCTAAAAATCAGGGTTTTGTCCACCTTTTGACTACATTATTGCCTACAGCTTAATACTCTTCTCTCAACCTATTTACTTTGAACTTTGCATCTCGAGTTTTGTGGCTGGAACTCTACTTCTCTGCTATGAGGTCTGGCATCTCAGACCTCCTCCACTCTAATAGCAATGCCAGCCACAAAACCCCATTTCAAGACTTTACACACAAATATATTCACCATGTTCTCCAGAGTAACTTGAGCAGGAAAACAGTGTCTGACGCATGTATCACAATATGGCTGATTTAAGAATAGTTTTTAAAAACTCAGAAATCAAACAACTTTACTTCTCTTAAAATTCCTCAAACATCTTTTTCATTAATAATGAAACATGAATATTCATCCTACCCTGTCTACTGAATCCATGGACAGATATTGTCATAAACTTCCTACAGAAGCCCCATGCTAGTATCTACAGAAAAATCCAGAATCTGAAGAGAAGTAATTGGTCAGACAATCCACAGGAGACCAACCATATGCTTCCTAGAACTACAAGCTAATTAATAGTGACGGAGAATCTAGCAGTCAGGTTAAAACTGCTAAGACAAAATGCTTCTTTCTCACTACACCACTTGGACAAGGCAACACCAGCAGTATTAAAGCAGCTGTGGACAACACTGGGAATTAAAGTCTTACTTTTCTGGGTTTGAACACATGTAGCATT
This sequence comes from Molothrus ater, assembly GCF_012460135.2. Lineage (NCBI taxonomy): Eukaryota > Metazoa > Chordata > Aves > Passeriformes > Icteridae > Molothrus > Molothrus ater. The sequence continues at coordinate 26,993,478 of NC_050482.2, read as the reverse complement.
ACATGGCACAATACAAAAAATTGAGGGGGAAAGCACCAGCAGCACCCCTACAAGCAATCAATTTGCAAAGCCACCAAAACCAACAACTTATGTGCTCAAGGACTTCTCTACTTGTCCCGAATTTTTTCCTCTCTCCTCTCTCCTCTTGGTAAGAGATCAAACCACTGGTTTCGTCTTCCCTGTACACCAAAATGATGAGTCCTTCATTCATAATGATGAGCTACATTCTGAACTTTTCCTGGCTCCCCATCTCCCACAGCAAAGGACAGTTTTTCCCCATAGCACAAACTGAGCCACTCAGCAGAAGCCTTTCTTCCCAAAAGACATCAAACACTTGCACACACATTTCAAACAGTTTGAGAAGAACAATTTAAAAACAATCCATCTATAACCTTAAGTCCTTTCATACAACAAAACATTTTCAACACATAGCTAAGTTACTACACATCAGTATCTGACTTAACAGTGCCCACATTTTTGCCAGGTCTGCTTCATAAACTTTCCCCTCTAAAAAGCACAAACGAGTAAATGCACATGCAGAGTTCCCATGCAACTGTTGACAAAATAGTTCACCACCCAACTGCCAGTAAATGGGAAGTTTCCCCTCACTCTTTCCATACAAGGAGCTTCAAGTTGTCTTGCACTGCTACAGGGGAAGGGCAGCAGAAAGGCAATTTGCAGCATTACCTTCGACCAGTAACTGGACATGTGAATGGATAAATTCACCTGATAATACTGCTGGATTAAAATGTTCAGTGTTGTTCTTTCTTAAACTTTGATGGTCGTAGGAGAAAAGAAAGGGAAAAAGTAATGATAAGCATTTACTGCACTCACAAGAGAGAATTTAGGGCAGTAAAGGGTAGACACAAAAACGACCCTTAAAAGAAAAAAATTCTGGTTGGAGTTTTTTTTATAAAGAAAACATAAGATAGTCATCATTCCTGAAGATAATATTCTGCTCTTAGAGATTTCTAAAACATCTGTAGATTTTAAAAGCATCATATTTCTGGAGTGAAATTCTGAAATACAGTGCAGTGTCAGGTTTACGATGACAGGTTTAAATGCATGTCAGTGAGGCAAGCCAAGTATTGTCTGCTGAAAAAAATAATTTCCCTAACACATATTTCTGTATCTCTGACCAATTTGACACCTTGAATAAGATCAACAAATCACAACACTTAAAAGATGTGGGGGAAAAAAAGGAAGTAACATAACCAAATACAAAAAAACCAGAATAAAATACTTTCGAGATGCATACACTTTTCAGCACCTCTAAGTTACACTTGGTTTAGGGAAAAAAAAAAACCTCACAGAATAACTCAGTAGAACTGACAAACTTCAAACCAACAACCTTGAAAACTTGTTTGAACTGGAAACACGGACAAGAAAAATCCAAGATCAAAAATGCTAGCATATAGCAGGTCAAAGCATTAAGAATTTCACATTGTGCAGCTCAGAGATTAAGGCAGATGGAGCACAGCATTATCCAGACTGAAGTATTTGGTGCACAAAAGGTCCAGGGATTATAATGAGCCCCTCATGGGTACTACAACATATGGAGCAGAGATGCTATTTAGATAGCTCTCTATGTATAAAATGTTTATTTTTTCTTACACTTGCCTGCACATTGGAAGACACTGTTTATCACACAGCCTGCAGAAAATCATCAAGTAATTCAGAAAGCCCCAGGTTACAATATATTTGCAAACCTAGGTACTTAAAAATTACCCACAGAAGTATGATAGGAAAAATAGCTGTAAAAACAAGGCATTAGCAGTCATCCGCAAAGGAAATAGAATGGCCCCTGATGTGCTTCTACAAAAAAAGTGAGGGAACAGGAAGGAGGGAATTACAACCTATATGCAAAACAAGTACCCCATCAAGACTGCTACATTAGTGTGAAATTATCTATTTGATCTGGTTCAGGAATTAGTAACTATATGATATATAGTTCAAGAATCCATTGAAACAACCAACTTCTCTGTCAATCAAAATATGCATTTTTAAATAAATCAATTGCACCACATAGAATTCAGGATATATGGTTTGAAAAGAAAGAAGACTTTCATAACAAAAAAGTCCATAACACATGAATAAGCCCAATTTTATTGTGTCCTATAATACATAAAACTGAGGACAAAAGCTTTTGTTTTAAGACTGTTCTAATTTGAAGATGAGGTTATACCTGGCTTAATCACCATGATTAACAGCATACCGTTCAGTATAAGAATTTGTGTGATCTTTTTAACACACTCTTTTTCTACAATCTTTCATGATACAAGGCCAGAGCTAAATACTGCCATGCAGCCTGAGCCTAATTTCCCATTTTAGTTTTACATTTCCGTAATTTTTATATTATAGTGATTACTGTAAGGGTACAAGTATGCAGAGTTTTTAGTAGGCTGATTTAACTCATATATATTTATCCAAGTACAGGCTTGGACATGATGGTGATGAATGCCACAGAAGAATCAAAATAGACTAGCCCATAAGTTTTCAGTTAGAATAATCAATATAGATCAGTGCATTTAAGTTTTCATATAAAAATCCTATCTAGTTCCAGAAGAAGCTCTCATTTATCCTTCAATAAAGCCAACTCTATCCTGGTATTATTCCACTATCGTGGTAACATGTCTATTCAATTAATGTATTTATATTCTGCACAGGTTTTACTCATCCTATTCCTTCATCATATTACTCTCTCTCCCCTAGCACACAGACATGAAAGAACACCCCTCGATTTTGAGTTTGGAAATATCTCAGGTCATGGAAACAAATGTTGTGTTACTGAAGAAGAAAATCATAAACTAATCTGCAATTTCAGCAACTGCACACATATGCTCTGCTGTTCTTTTTTCTTTTCTCTAAATTAGTCTTTTTGTTCTGAGACCCAGATGTTTTGCTTGTTCCAAATACAAAGTAGGAGATTTTGTTAGTTTCAACTCCATTTTGTACCATTTTCTTATGCCTTTGCTTGAATTCAAGCAATTACAATTTCCATGTAATAGCTCTCAGCCCTATGAAATATGTAGAATTTTTCCAGTATACCACAGTAAAGAAAAACAATAATAAAAATCCATTTTTCTAATCTTCTCAGTGCTGTAACATACAGAGAAGTTCCCAGAAGCAGACAAAACCAGATCAACCATAATGAGCTTTCAGTTCACAAACCAAATAGAACAATAACCATCAACATAATCAGTCATAGAATTATTGCTGGGGGAAAAAAGTCAGTCTAATGTGGAACTGATTCTTCTTTTAGTATACTATTACTATATCCCATCACTGGGATCTATGTCATGTCAAAGGCTTAGTTGATGTGTTGGTTGTAACTGGAAAGAAATTCATATTGCATATTCTTAGAAATTAATTTTGTGTTTCAAGTACACAGATTTTACCCTAATGGACAATCTTGTACTTCCAAACAGAACATTTTACTGTTCAAATATAAGCAAAACTAGAAGAAAACACAGCTGTAGATCAAAGTTACTCTCAGCAATCAAATTAACAACTAGCTTAGGATGGCAAGTAATCAGCCATCCCTTAGCTCTGACAAGTTATTCAGGATTCCATTTTATACACACAAGCATCAAGGATAGAAATTACAATTAAAAACATTAGCAATTGTTATAAATCAGATTTTTTCCCAGCACTTAAAACTTCAGATGTAATGAAATCTCTTCCAAGTACTAGCACACAGGTGACTGGCAGAGTACCAGTCCTTCTAACATACAAGTTACAATATTTGGGTTTATTCATGTTCCTGCACCTTCAAAGAAACTAAAGATCATTAATATATACTGTAGATAAAGGAAAGTACTAAATTACATTGATTTTTGGAACTCACTTAAGAGAGCAACATAACACATGTTCAGCTTCTTACAACTGAAAGTTTTGGGTTGCTTTCAGCCTAAGGATTCAATGCCAGCAACCAAAGTTAATTGTTTAAATTAAAGTGTCCTTTGCAAATAACTACCAGCTGCTGCTATGTTTTGCTCTCAAGTAGACTGCATAAATGAGGAGTTACTTTGAAACTTACTGAATTTGTAAATTATATTTACAGTAAACAATATCATAACCTTTGAATTTCAATGAATTTGTGCATTCATCTAGTCAACTCTCTGGATTCTTTCAAGCACCAATGAACTGTGATGTTAGTTGTGGTTATCCAGAACCAAATTTAGGCAAAAACAAGACAACAAAAAAGAGGAAATATTCATTTTTCACCAAAATATATAACTTCAAGTATTCAGATAACATTCAATGAACAGCCTAAAAGTAAGAATAACAGCACTCAGCTTCAAGCATTAATATCATCAGAAACAAATTCTTCTAAAAGATTTTGCTTTTGGATTAAGAAGTCATGGAACAGGGAAGGTTCTTCTAGCCTAACAGAAAGTCAAATGAATACACAACAATTAATAGAAGAAACGAGAGTCTCAGCTATGAATCTTTAAAGCATGCCAGTATACACTGAGTATGAGGGCAGAATGACTGAAAATAATATTTATTATGGTATGAAAAAATGATGCCAAGAGGAAGAATAGAAAATTCTTTTACTATTTGAAAGGTATTTTCCATTTTCATCATACTTCACAAAAATAACTACCTCTCCCACAACTACTGTAAAAGCAGCTTTGTGTATCCTTGTTCAAAGCAGGGAAATTGGGACTGACTCCTCTACAGAACATTCCCATGAAACCCAGCAGTAAAACCCAATGAACGAACTACTTACCATCTACTGTCTAGGCAATAGTAATAAACTAAATGTATAAACTAATACAGAAAATTATGCCTTCAAAAATAATTGCCTTTATTTTAACCACTCATGCTTTATCCTTGAACCCTAGAGGTCACTGGGGGAGTTGTTAAGAGCAGACCTAGTGTACTCCATCATTCCCCACCATATTGATTTTGAGTCTGGGATTCTTGATACCTTAAACTGCCTTGTAAGTTTCTCAGGTCCCAAGAATAAGCAAAACAGCTTAACAAGCATAAGGATATGGATTTCCAGAAACAGATGAAATCTATGGCACCCTAGTCATCTTATAAAGATCTCACCACAAAATTACAACTGTGACTGTGAAACCCTTTGAATCTTCAAATTATTGCTAGCATGCTTAAAATATTATTTTCAGAGATGTGGATATCACCCACTACTATACCACATGTATAGTTATTTATCAACAGTTCCAGGAGAAAATTTATTTTGGTAAAAACATACACATTAAATAAAAGAACCTGTATTTTTTAAAGTAAATTAAAGACTCCTGAAAATCTTCCAAATACAGTAGTTAAAAATGTCAAGTTTTTTTTACAAATGTATATGTATTCAGTTACAAAGCTGCATATTGGAAAAAGTAAGTCTAATTCTGAAGTTTTCTAGAGGAATTATTTCATTTAACCTGAAAATCCTCAAGAGGTTCTGTCTTCCTAGTATATTTTGTTGATAATTTTGATTTTCTTCCTAGACCAACAGTGAACAAGTATATGTTGCATCTGCTTTTAGGGGAGGAAAAGAAAATAAAACCGTAGTGGTACAAGAAAGTTATTTAGAGGGATATGTAAAGCAGCTTTGCCTATTCTGGTATCTTGGTGTGCTCAATGAATTCCAGTTCCACAGAACCAGAATGGTAATTAAAAAAAAAAAAAAAAAAAAAAAGGTAAAACTTCTGTGATGGAATACTGGCTAATTAAAAGATTTTACAAAGTTAGAGTCTACTTGTTCTTCAGCTGCACTTTTTCTATCTTAGGTTTTTGCCAACTTTAAAAAAGTAGGAACACCAGAGAGACATGTCTCGGAACTGGCTGAATCTCTTCAGCTTCAAGCATTGCAGTCTTTATACACAGAAGCATTTAACTAAGAACAGATTGTAGGACAAGCACCAGACGTGGAAAAGCAGCCACTTTAGGACAAGTTATATCATTATAAGCAAACAAACAAACAAGAAACACAACAACAACAAAAGATTCTGTCTCAGCTGTCCAGGCTGTAGGGTAGCAGGAAAGCCACTCCATCAGGCTACCGGAGAACCGCCATTAACAGTAGTCCTCATAGGACAAATACAAGATGTGACAGAAGTTTAATAAAGCAGAAAAATACGTTAAGTAAGAGCTGCATTTAGTCCAGGGCCAAGGGCCGTGCACAGCACACGTCCCAGTTGCAGCCATGATGCCAAGGAACGGCAGCAGAACCCCGGAGTCGATTCCAAGCCCATTCCCCCGCCCAAGCCACGCCGCTTTCCACCGGCAGCAGGGCACGGCCGCCTGCCGCACCACCTCTGCCAGGCAGAGGGCGCACAGAGCAGCGGTGCTCTCGCTATTGACTCGGCCGGTTCTGTTTAATCCAGTCCCTTCCCAGGGGAAATAGCCCTCCCGGTAATCTGAGGGGCGAAGAAGGGAGGGATCGCACACGCGACTGGCGGCGGACAGGCAGCCGCGGCCGCCATCAGCGAGCGGCGCTTCCGCCGGCCCGGCGGGGCCCGCCCCGGGGAGGCGGGGCCGGGGGCGGGGGCAGGGGCGGGGCAGGGGCGGCACCGGCTGCGGGCGCGAGCTCTCGGCCGGGCCTGCCGCGCGGCGCCTGCCTGTCCCCGCCACCGCACCCTGAGCCCCCTCTGCTCACGCCCGTCCCCGCTCCCTCCTCCACCAGCGGGCTTCCCGGCCCCTTCCCCGCCCCGGCTCTCCGAGCCCGCCCGGCTCCCGTGGCTCCGCCCGGCTCCCGGCCGCTCCCGCCGCTTACCCTTTGCTCCGTTCCGCGGGGGGGCGGGCCGCAGCCGGCCGCGTCACGTGACGCGCGGGCGCGGGGCCCGCGGTGCTCCCGGAACGGCCGCCTCGGGCCGCCTGAGGGGCCGCGTCTGCCGCCGCTGCACCGCGCGGCCTGGCGGGCTCGCCTTGGGCCGCACACAGGGCAAGGCAGGCCCTGCACGGGATAAGGTGCTCGGCCTGATCCTTTTTCAGCCCCCTAGTTACAGCTTGAGTCCCCAGAAAATTGAGGATGCTGCATTGCAGTGGCTGTTTTCCTTCAGTGAGGATAGATATTCATATACATAAAGACATACTCTTGCGGCCATTTTTTGGCAATTGGACAACAATAAATCTCTTTCGATATTCATATGTGTGAAAAGTGCATATTATATGGCTCTACGCAGATATTTACTATATGTATTTTGATGTATTGATTAGTAGTGCTATATTAACATTTTAATAATATAAATGTAGTCTTGTAGTTAAAAGGTAACTTTTGTACTTTAAATAAGAACTATGTAAGTGGGATAATTTTTAAGAAAGGAATGAGGCACTCACACCAGATGGCAGCCACAAGACACTTAAATCTTTCAGAGAAAAGGAATTTATTGTTCTCTTATTAGAAGAAACTGAATTGTTCCTGCCTAGGTAAAGATCAAAGGCACTTTAGGATTAGGAGGAAGAAGTTGACGAGAACCAGACCGAATCCTTTGTTTGAATAGAATTTATGCATCATGTAAGGAGTGTATGAATATGCCACAGGCTATAGCTCTTAAGGGTTAATCCTTTGTTAACTGGGGTCCTTTTTCGGGCTCGTGCTGCCCAGAAAAAGCTACCTGGACATCTGTAACTCTTTGTCTCTATTGTCTCATATTGTCCTAATTCAAATTAAGTGTCCAAATTATTATTACTCTAATTGTATTACTATTTTTATAACCATTTTATTACTATTAAACTTTTAAAATTAAAAAAAAAAAAAACAAGTGATTGGTGTTTTTCACGATATGTAATACTGGGAGTTCTTAATATTTCAGTACAAAGCTGTTCTGTACCTTGCATACAGTGTAACTCACACAAAAGTGCAGGATTTTTGTTCAGCCGATGACTTCCCCATGAGCACCCCAGATGTGGTCGGCACCGATGTCAGCCACAGCTGGTGCATACAGAGCTGGCTGCATTGTACTGGCTTCATGGAGGGTGGCTGGGTCTTCCTGCCTGGTGCAGATGGATACACTAGGGCTTGTGCTTTCATTCAGTGATTAATTGTTTTTATTAGTTGCTGTAACAAATGTGGGTGCCAGTATAGTCTGAAGAAGGTTTTTCCACCTAGCTCATGTACCTTCAAGAGTCAGTGGGCAAGTTCATGGAGGGAAAATACATTACAGATTATCACACACATAGAAACTACCTCTGGCTCAGGCTGTTCCTAACTAGAAGCTGGGAGATACTTCTACTAGTCAGGCCATTGTTGGAAACCAATGTAAGATGACACCTCTGCCTGTGTCTGTGCAGTCAGATATTTGCAATTTCTTGCTAAAATGTTATTTTTAAGCTCAAGAATAAAATTGTCCATAATTGAATTGATCTTGACTTCGAGGCTGAGCTATGTAAGTATGAATGCATAGTTCCCTGTAATCTGATCGTGTCTTTCTACAGAGATAAAATATTTGCACAGTTGTTGATATAGGAGTCAACTATCTTAGAAGACACTGCAGTAGAGTACTTATTAATAAATTGAATGGGAGGGCACACTTTAAGACCACTTTTAGTACAAGGTCCATGAATTATGTACACATAGTCTATAAAATTTCTTGTTACACACTATTCCAAACACACCATGCCCAGCATCTTATAAAATCCGAACCTTTCAGCAATGCTTACTGCTTTTCATGCTTTGTTTTGTGGGGCTGGGGTGGGGGTTGGTTCATGGTGATGGTGTTATCCCACAGTCATTTTGTGCCCGGAATTGTCACTGCCCTAACTGCCTTCCCCCTCGCCTCCTGCTTGCCCCCTTCTCCGCCGTGGCTTGGGGGATGCCATGATGGGTAAAGGGGTGCCCGGGATCCTGCAGGGGCTGGAGCTGGAGCTGGTCCTTCCTTCCAGTGAGGGATAGGGGCAGCATCCACACAGCGTAGCGAGTGGATTTCACCTGAGATCCTGTTACCCTGTAGGGATTTTTGTTGTTTTTTTTTCCTTCAGCACTGCAACCAGGATCTGCCGGTTTGCGGTTTGCTTGCCTGCTTCCCTGCCACTCGGGAGCTCAGGGCCAGCGGTGTGGTGCCAAAACCCGGGACCAGGAGTGCCTCCTGCCGGCCCCCTGTGCGCTAGGCTCCGAGGCTCCTGTTCACCGCTGTCTCTACTCCACACGCCTACTCGCCTTCTCCCTGTTTCCCGGCCATTTGAGGGTCCAGAGCCAATGTGTGGGGTGCCACGGGGACTAGGAGAGGGTCATGTTTTCCATTCCAGAGAAGTTCCCGCCTTCCTTTGCAGACACCTGTCTTTTAAACCAGAACATGCTTAAAACATTTTTATGCAAGAAACATAATTAGCTTTGGTGTGATTTTGTTTTCTGAAATACATGATCTGATATATATCACTTGATGCCACCATATATGCTATGCAGGGAAAACCAGTGATTGTTACCCCATCTCAGTTTTTGTTTTCCTTTGACACACTTTTAAATAAGCATTACCTTTACAATCAAATAAGTCTTACTAATTTTGTTGTTGGTTAACTTTTATTTAATGCATTCTTTAACACATTTGAATATTGTGCTGTCTTTAAGATTCTACAGGTAGGTTATCAGTGCACTGTGTAGAAATCAATAGAGTATTTGGCCACTGCTGTCCACCATGTCCATTTCATGTAAATATTTTACTGTGAAACCTTCACTAATTGTTTACAAATATTGCTGCAAAACACAATATTGTCTTTTCAATTGTAACATAAGAGAAACACCTTACAGGAATGTGCCTCAGTGTTTCCATGCACTTGAAGCTGACATTATTTCTTAAGTCGCTCTAAAACTCCTGAGCTGAAACTCTTTTCAGATTAAAGATTGTTGCTATAAACCTCTCAAAATCAAATCATGGCTTGTAAGTTATCTTCATTTTGAAATCAGGTGTGTGCTAAGCAACTAGCAGGAAATGCTCATTCTTACTCTTTATTTAGTTGTGAATAAAGTGAAATTTATCAAAGCTGATACTAAAACTATGAGCTGCAAATGATGCATTATCAATGTTTGCACCGTTTTATTTTTTTTTAATAAGTATTCTACAACAACTGCATTGGTACCCAAAAGTAAATGGCATGGTTTTTTGCTTTCAACTCTTAACAAGGAGGTACTGAAAATGTTTTGCTGCTTCTATGCTTTGATGCATCTGTGACTGAAATAAAGAAAAAACGAGCCCTCTTTTCCACCTCTTTAATTACTTTTCAGTTGAGAGTACCACTAAAACATTCTTGGCAATACACAAAACTTTTGCACTACAATATCCTTTTAAAAGACTCTCAAGAGACTCAAACAGCAAGCTTTAAGCTAAAAACACATTTACTTCTGTTTCCTCCAGGTCAATTTCATTTTGCATTTTAAGAGTACAGAAAATCTATCGGAGATATTCAAGACCTGCTTTGAGTTAAAGTCCTTACATTTGCAAATACAACTATGTGTAGGGTATTTAAGGCATTTTTATCTTCCTCCATATAGTAAAGGAATGAATGTTTGAGTGGTGTTGAGTACTGCTCTGAGGGAGTGCGTTTTGGAGGAAAATACTGGGCCAGATCCAGCTGCCTCAGAGCACAGGAAAGGTGCAGTGAAAAAAGGGCACAGGTTCAAAAAGTCTGATTGCTTAATGGATATTGCAGATGAACACTTCATATAGTCCAGCTGCGGCTTGAAGAACTTATGGCCCAAGGGCAGCAATCAATGGTGTGGCACAAAAGAGGGCAATAAATCTTAAACTTGCTATTGTACTGGAAAAAATATGATTGCAGCATCTTCAGTATTGTATTATTGCACATCTCCATTTCATTACATGACTGGGAACCTAACTCCTGCTACCTTTGACCATCACATATTATTCATGTTATGCCTCATACACACTGAAACACAGTCCGGTCAGAATAAAGTAGATTTTGCTTAGTTAGTCAGGCAAGACACAGAGCACTAAAGAGGTCTCTAGTGACCTCTACATTAGGGAAAAAGAGAAGAATTAAAATACAAGAAATTTATTTTTTAAATGCTATCATAGGTCAGTGAAAATAGCATAGTCTTTGAAGGCCAGAAAATATATCAATATTATATCAATAACTTACACTAGTCAAGCTAATCATCTTGTATTCCTCAAGGAACAGTTATTACACTCATATTTTTGCTTAGGAAAGAAGAAAACAAACATGATTTGCAAAGTCAAGAGTCTGTTATCAACATAGGTAAATTCTTTACATGCTCATTAAAGATTTTTCAGGTCAGATTTAATAATTACAAAAAAAAAAAAAAAAGAAAACAATGCTATTACAAGGAGAAAAAAACCCACATCTATTATAGACAGCCAAAGTTCTTGTAACAATTCCTAAAATTCACCTCCCTGGTGTTTTGCTCACCCTTCGGTGTTTTCCACAGGTCTTTAGATGGTTTGGTTCGGTGTGATGGGAGTTGTTTGTTTGCTTTGTTACCCCTGCAAGTGGCTTTTCCCAACCTTCCAGGTCGGTGTATTTTTAGCTGACCAACACTGACTTGTTTACAACCCTGAAGTTTCCAGTGTCATCTTGCGCCTCCTCTCACTCCTGTCATTCCAACACTGTAGTCCCCTGCATTGCTTATTATAATAAGGGCATAAACATTTAATTTTACCAACTGCTTATTACCACTTATTACTATGTGTTATGATTGTATCCCAAGATGATATAAAATTACCAAAAAGTAAAACACAGACACATAGTATATCTCCATTTGAAAGGGATCCATAAAAATCTTTGAGTCTAGCTCCCCAGTCCCCACAGGACTACCTAAAGCATGTGGCTAAGTTGTTTAGATGCCCTTGAACATTGGCAGGTTTGTGGCTGTGACCACTTCCCTGGAGAGCCTGTTCCAGTGACTGACCAGCCTTTCTGTGAAGAACCTTTTCCTTATGTCCCATCTGAACTTCCCCTTATCCAGATTCATTCCATTTCCTCACGTCCTTCTGGCTAGAGCTGGTCACCAGTGTGGAAATCAGTACATTAGAGAAGTCCCTCCTGATCATTAAAAGATTGTTGTTATAGGTAAGCGAAGCAGAACAGTTGCAGGAATGCTAAAACAAGCTCAACAATGCCTGGCAAGTCCAGAAAATTTGCAAAATCAGTATAAAGTCCTCCAGTATAAATGTTCTGCTGCTAGCCATAGCAATAATGTATTTACTGAGCCTGAGCTACTGGTCTACATGGGTCCTAAGTATTTAGAAATGTGAAAGTAACTCATCCTAATATTACTTATTGCTTCATACTATTTAACATATTTAACCAATTTAGCATTCAATTCTCCTATGTAATGTGTAAATCCTTATCTTGCTTTTAAGTGCAGAGCTCACAAAGGTCAGTAGCAAAATCTAAATGTAGAGCAATCATTGTAGATTAATGATTATTAAATGCTTAGCATAAAGCAGACAACATTTAGCTTACTATTACATGCAGTACATTCTTTCAGTGTTGTCATATTTAAAGGCTTAAATTTACCTGTATTGGGTCTGTATTGAGTCAGTATTTCTGTGCTGTCCTTTCTTATTACAGAAGCTTTTTTTTTCTTCTCCTGTACGTGCACTTTAAAGGTATGTAATTAACTGGTTGCAAGTCATTAGGCAGTTGATGAAGGGTGAATGAGGTGCTGATTTGTTTTCTTTATTTACGTTTCCCATAATATCTGATGAGAGCAGGATGTGAAGGCATTTTTACCCTTTGTATTCTTCTTTGTTTCATCAGAGTAAGAAGTGGTTTGTGAAACCATTTGGAATTCCTCTAATTCCAGTAAACATTAGTGTCCAGCGAAGCCTAAATCAAAAACACAGTAAGTGCCATATGGACACAGCATTGCTCTCCCTGACACAACCAGGTTAAGGAAGCACTTTTTTCTAACTATAGCAGTGTATCTGACCACTCTCAGCTTGTTGTTTAATAATATGCTGGTTTTGAAGACCTAGACAATTCAGGAATTGTATCTTGTTTATTACTCAGTGCTCCCCTACCTATTAACTTTTAACCAGAGAGAATAATAATTGTGTGGGGCAACCCACCTTTCAACCAAGCAGTAGGGAGAGAGACATTTTAAGACTGTTTCATTACTGGGGTCTCACAAAGGCCCCCATTGCCTATTCTCTGTCAAAGCTGTCTACCCTGGAGTGTTTGTAGCCACCTTTATTTTAACATTGTGTCTAACAAGCATAATAAATAGCTTGCACCATGAAAAGTCCATCCCCTTATGCATGTACCTCTGAAAACCTCTCTGAAAAACCCCACCCTTAATTATAGTGTATTAAGTAAAAGCAGCATGAGAGGTTTTCAGTGAGTGGGACCTAAATTAGAGGTAGGGGAGCAGGCTGAGAGCTACCAAGACAGAAAAAACTGAAAGAGCAGAGGCATGAAAAAATTAAACCGAGGCGTGCATGGTGGAGTGTATTGAAATGGCAAATAATAGTCTGGAGGAATTGGTAGGAGACAAGCAGGGGACAAGCAAGCAGAAACATAATACAAAGTGTGGATGAATATGAAAGACAAATGGCAAAAACAAAGAGCTTTTTATAATAGGCAGTAACAATTAAGCTGTGTAATCACAAAATCCTGCTGTGACCGAGCTCCTGTGCAATTACTGAATGGACACATACCCCAAGCGCAGCGCTTTGAAGAGTATGGCAACACTTTCTGTCTCTTGTTTCCAACTCACCCCCTTCCCCCGCCCCGTCAGCAGCAGATTGTGTGGTATCTTTGTTTTCTGCACGAGAGCCCGGTAAGCAGAACCTCCCTGCGAGCAAACCCAAGGCCGGAGGGGCAGCTGTAATTAGTTCCTAGTCAGCACCATTAGTTCCTAGTGGCACCATCAAATCGTTCTCAAAAGGTTTTCTTTAGTAATGCTACACATAATTTTGTTCAATTTTTTTTCCCATCTATTGTTACTTTAGAAAGTATAATACATTCTTTTCTAATATATTTAAAACAAGTTTTTGACACAATGTTACAGGAGAATAGTGGGTGTCGCTGCTAGGGGCAATTGGCATCTCCATTTCCCTCTATTTAGTATGTATTTTGAGGACCTTATTATAGGTTGTTAGGCCACCATGTTCTGAGCACATCTTGTTTGCTAAAACAATTTTTACTTCTAATAGTATAGCCTGGGCTGAGTTAAAATGTTTTCTAAATTACATAAGCACCATCTGAATCCAGAATCTCCAAAGAACAACTAGCTGCAGTCCTTTTGAAATCTCCCATGGGAAAAATTCCTTCCAAACATGAAATTAGAGCCAATAAACAACTAAGGCATCAGATGCAGAATTGAGACACTTAAATCCAGAGTTATTGTCCAAACACTGCTGCTCAGCTATTGTATAACCTTGTGGATAATTCCTCATTTGACCTGCAAGTTCTTTGTGAAATCCTCCTTTTCTGCAAGCTACACTTGCACATACCTAAATCAGAGCACTGAACGGACAAGGCTTTTAAATCTGATATGAATTACCAGAGCATGACTTATACTTATCCCAAAGAATCAAAATTCTCAAAACATCTAACTTGCTTTAAAATAGCAGCATGTAGTGTAACACCAATGTAGTTCGTGAAGTCTGCAGGGAAAGGGATTTTGATCCCAGTTTCCTCACTCAAATCTTTGGTTTGTTTCTGAAGCTCAGGAGTTTCTACGGTTAATCCATACATCCCAGATTGATTCTATGTACAAGAGAGATATTGACTGCTGTTGCTAAGATGTAAAAGAAAATGGTAGCTTAATGCTGTAATTTAAATAGGTCCCTATTCTTTCAGAGTGCTCAATGCCTATTCTAAAATTTCCTGCTGGACCTCAAGAGTTGAAGACAAAACGAGTAATTTCCAAAACCTGATCAGGTTGGCATAAAGTTTAGCTGTGGTACTTTGTAGGAGACAATTCTCAGCTGTATAGCTTAATTTCATACCTCTGAGTCATATTCATGTTGTTTGGATAGAAATTTTGAGTTAATAGGGACCTCCTTTGTAAAACACTCAGTCTGAAGGTTAATGAGTTTATATGAGGACACCTGAAATAACAACAATTATATGACTGAGTGGGACTGGGTTGCTTCTTACCACCTATTCTTTCAGTATCTCTACACACACACACACACACACACACACACACAGATATATTTTTACCAGTAAAATTTCTGGGTGTAATTTACCCAGCCATTCATCCATTCATCTGTGTTACCACTTCTGTCCACACAACACATCTTGGTCTGTCCATTCTGCTGGAATTCTGTACCCTGGACAGACAAACTCCTTTGTGCCAGCCCCACCTAAGCTACAAAACAGCAACAGGCAAAGAAGACATGACAGAGTTATGGTTTTGGCTGACTTATCACGGTTTGTGTGCTGGTCACACCAGTAAAACACACTGTAGTTTTCAGGGGTACATAAATTAGTCAAATCTAATGTAGCCATTTTTTACTATAGTGCTTTTCAGTTCTCATCAGTTGGCCTTGGAGCCACTTACTTGAGACCCAATATAAGATTTTTCTTTCAATGAGAAAAGGTCTCTCTTTAATTGCATACTTGATAATTTTAAAACATTTTAGAGACTCATTTTTTCAGGCCTTAATCTTGACATTCCTGCATGAACCACTAAAGCTGAAACTCAAATAAAACAGCCTCATCAGGAGCTAAAAATATGAAATTTAATGGTAGTATTTATGGAAAACAATGGAAATTATTCTGAAGCTTTTCCCTGACTTCAGTTACATGTATGCATATATCCTCTTGCCTGAAGGCATTGCAGCACAGGTGTTTGGGTCTCTCATTAAAATGGATTTCAGTGATAGAATCCCCTTAAAAACAGTCATGTTTTTAATTTGCTTATATTTGTACATTCACAAGTAAGCTTACAGGGCCCATTTTCTTTTGCAAAACTCATCTCAGATGTCCATTAAAGTTCATATACATTGAAACTTTTAAGGCTAGGCAAAAAAGTAATTTGGAACTTCAGATCAAAAGATTATCATCTGAATATAGTGTCTACTGGTTAGCATCCTAGAAAACTGAGAAAATATGTTCTGCTGTGGCCAGGTGAATTCTCAGCAAACTCATCAATAAAAGGATAGAAATCCCTTGCAGGGAAACAAATGCTGTAATATCCTCTGGGTTTAGGGCTAGCTCTAGTACCAACTACAAGTTACCTAGCCTTTATGTTTCTGCCTTATCTCCTTCCCAGCCACAGGAATGCCTTGGCCTGATGGATGCACCCAGGGGCAGCTCATCCTCAGAGTGGGGACTCGAAGCTGCTTGGTTTCCCCAGCCAATACTAAAGCTGCAGGACAGCTGTGGTTGGAGCAGCACCATTGGTAAGGCTTGTGTGCCTCAGTGCACTCAGGTGAAAGAGTCCCAAGTGCTGTTCCAAATCCTGCACCGAGGACAGGCACCTGCATGAGCTCTTTTAATGAGCTGTGTGCTATGGTACTTTACTGCTGGTGGTGATACAGGCGATGTCTAATTCACTGAAATGTTCACCCAGGGAGATAAACAAGTTGTGAGAGCTGCTCTCTGACTCTGCTTCAGCAGGCAACTTTTAAATCAAGAATGAAATTATCTAGGCAGAATGCAGGCAGGTATGTCATCACAGTGTTCTGCTCCCCCAGAAACACACAAATTGAACTATGCTGTGTTTGACAATACAGCAAACTGCTGATTGTGTCACCTAAACAGAGAGAGCTGTACAAGGGGTGCTTTACCCTGTGCTGGGAACCTGTTAAGGAGAGCATTTTCATGTGCTGGGGAAGCTGTAGATGACAGAGTGCAGCAGAGTTTTTTCCAATGAGAGTAACTAGCACACCACACATAGAACAACTGAGACAAAACAAGACGTGACAAGGAAGAACAAATGCACATCTTTATTCAGTTGGGTTTGATATTCATATGGGTTTAACTGGAAATGTGTCCCAGGCTCATTAACCAATATTTGCCACATTTAAAGTATATTGCATATAACATTAATACATGTCTACTAATCTCAACATAATTAACAGTACATAATATTTAACATAAAATTTGGGAAGGGCCTACTACTGCAGGTTTGCCCCAAGTAGTCATATGGTCTCCACAACCTTAACAACATTATGATAGTCTCAACAATGTTCAAAGATTTTCCTGGAAACTGCATATGGATGGACCCCTGACCAGCTGAATGCTTTAACCATGGGACTACTGTGTGAAAGAGGAGGTACTGCCTCTCCTGGTCACATTTGGTTGGTTTCTCCATTCTAGGAGGAATGCCATGGGAACTATTAGGTTGAGCACTGCAGACCTGCATGTGAGCTAGCATGCTAAGCTACTTGCATAGTGCTGACAGCAACACACTTGGCCACAGAAGTTTGAAAACCTAGAGAATGCTAAATGCAAAGGTATACGTTCATACAGACTTTTAAGTATCAACAAAGAAGAGTGAGGTCAGGCCTTGTACTTTTGGATTTCTCATTTGAAAACTTTCAATGACTACATATACCAGGTGCTAGTAGAATACATATATCCCTTCAAATGTATTGCATTCAATATAGTGTGTATAATGAGGTAAATTCAATAGCTTTCTCCAGGTTAGACCGTTCTGTTCTAAATTGCAGTGCTGTAAATACAAGTAACTGAACTGAATCTGCCTGTCAAACCTCTTTTAAAAATCAGATCGAGATAACTGACCCCAGTTTTGTATCTAGGCCACAGCATGAACTATTTCTTCTAAAGAGGTAGTTTGCATAAGAAATGCATGATTTTACAGATTTTCCAGGTGCCTGAGACCTAGATTTTTAAGAAGAAAGGGGGAAATACCAACCTCTGAAACATTAAATGTGAACTTTCAACCTTATAACATACAGTAAAATATTTATTCTTAAAAAAGAATAGTGCGTGTCTTGTGCCTTAAAATAATTTGCAAACACTAAAAAGTCAAAAGCCTAGAAAAACATATCTTCCATAAATACGACTACAGATTATCAAAGCACCATGAATATTTTGTGCAGTTAGTATGATGATGGCAAAGCATCTTTATACATCTTGGTTGAAAAGTGAGACAATATATCCGCTTGTTTTGTGTCAGGTATGAATCACATTTTCATATGATGCACAGAGATCATGGCATGAACTAAGATTAAATATCAGAATAAAATTCCTGTATTTTCTGGGTAAGACTGTAAATCACATGCACTGAGCCCCATTACAACTGCAATTGGGAGACACTAAAATATAAGGAAGCAGCTCTGCTAGGGAAAATTCTGTGTGTGAGGGCAAATATACATTAAAGATAATAATTCTAAAAGGTTGGTCTTTTAGGCATTAGAATATATAGATTGGTAACTTTAGGGGTGTGTTTTTGTGTTCCGTTGCATTGCATGGGAATGGAAGTTTTCTCAATTTGGGACTGAAGAGGTAAAAGACTATTTATTTTGCTCTTCCAAACCGGAAAGAAGTACTCTGAAATCTGCACAACAGAATCCAGATGAATCCAAACTTTTGCTTTCACAAAGCTACTCTGATAATCATTCAGAGTCATAAAACATGTTTTTCCAGTAATGTTGTGTGTAATATTCAGTTGTAATTTATTGAATTTGATGAATTTAGTACACTAATTGTGCTTTTAAATTTATCAATTTACTTAAGATTTTTTATTTGATGGGGTTTTTCCAAACATATGAGAAGTGTGTAGATTATTACATGCCACATTGATCTCGTTTATTTCTGACAGTTTAGAAAGAATGTGAATGCCTTTATTTTGCTTTTTTTCTAACTGTATGCTGTATATTAGCACATGTTTTTAAAATTCTAATATGTAGCATCACTTGACTTCAAAACACATTACAGAAGTACAACACAGCTATGTAGTAATTGCAATTTTATGCTTCAATTCTCTACCACATCTCTGCATTTCAAGATTAGTCTATTGAAGACGATTGCCTCTGAACTATCTGATTGTAGATGGTTTACAGAGCTTTCACTTTCACCCCAAGTATTTACCCGATCATATACACTTTTTTCATACTCTTGTTAGATACACTAATCTTGCAGGAAGGAGCTTAAATAAAATTATGTTGGTTGTAATCTGCCTAAAGCAAAAATATTTTAGACTTGAAGTTTAAAGATTTTGTTCCCATTCTATGAAGAATTCCAATTATACACAGAACTTAGCGGGTATGCCCAATTGCATAATGCATAAGCCTAGCCAAAACTCCTCGTATTAATAAACCACTGTATTTAAAACATACTTTAGCCTGAAGAGATAAACCAAAGCAAAAGGTGAGAACATAAGTGCTGGAAAACATAACTTAAAATTTATTTTTGATTAAATAATTTTATAAGGTCATTGAATTCATCATCATCTATTCTATGACACATCCTCTTAATACCTTCATTATCCACCACCAGTCTTCTATTTATTCTGAATATATTTTGAAAAAGATTAGAAAAGAGTCCTTTTACAATTCATTTGTGCAAAAGCATATCCCTTTCAAAGAACTCTACATCTTTTTGACCTGACTATTACCTGCAATATTTTTGTTTTGGTGCCGAGAACTCATACAACAATGTACTCAATAACCTGTTTGCCCAAGAGCAGCTTCTGCTGTGGAGTCAGTATTTCTGATATGTTGTTTATTCACCTATTTTCTGACTCTACTATGCCATGATTTCCAGCTGGAAATATGCTTAAGGGTGGGAACCTGCCCTTTTCCTTGCATTGTGGTGTCCTGAAGCATCATTGAATAGCACGTAGTGAAATGCAGGCAAAGCAGGTGAGGCAGAGTGCTCAGTCTTCTCCTGACTGCTGTATGACCTCGTCAATACGTTGCTCTACAGGCAGAGAGTACAAGACACATACAGAACACCCAAGAAGGAGCCACAGCAGTTTGTCCGCTCCAGATAAAAATAAAAACAACCGCAGCAATACCCTTTGTGAAGTGCTATTGACTGATTTGGAGCCAGGCTGAGGATTCAACAGCGAGATTAAAAAACTGTCATTTTCTGCCATTGTTAAGTAAATTATTTTTAATGCCGCTAAACACATTATACAAGGACAGCACAGCATGATGATTTCTTGCCCATAAGATATTGCCTGACTGAAAACACTAGCACACATTTCAAAGCACCACTTCTAAACTGCCTCCTCAAAAGAAAGATGGGGAGGCAGACAAAATTAGCCTTCTGGGGAGTGCGGTGCCCAGAGGCACCCTGGCCATTCGCAGAGGAAAGAACCCAGAGCTGTTAGATGGGAGATTCTCGAGTGCCTGCCGCACCCTCCGGCCCGAGGCGAGCCGCACAAGCCGCGGGCCGCCTCCTTCCCGGGCGCCCGCGCTTGGGCCGTGCCACGCCTGTGCCTGTCACAGCACATGCCACAAGATATATCGCAGTTGAGACGGCCAGGATACACAGAATATCGCCACACAATATCAGAAAGCTTTAAGCATCCCCATACAGAACAACACCATACCACATCAGGAGGCATCGAGCGTCTATTCTTTATTGCTCTTCAGTCCAACCTTTTATACCCTTCATCTTACATGCCTTGCACCCGTGTGCCCTCTGTATCCTGGTCAGTGCACCTCGGCACTCCATGTCCCTTTACCTTCAATGCTGTTCACCTGTCCTGCACAGCTGTAGCTCATTTGGGATGAGGCTTGGCTGCAGCCCCACTCCCAGTTACCACAAAGTGTCTGCCTACATGTGCCTGTGCCTTTACCGGGCTGGGCCGTGTGTGGCGCCCCCGGTGAATCCCCGCGCGTGCCGCCGGCCGTTGTGGCGCCGCAGGTTCTGTGGGCGCCCGGAGCGGGCGTTCAGAGCTGCCCAGCCCGCTGGGGAGCGTCCCACGCTGGCAGCACTGCCCGTCCCTGCCGCCCTCTCGGGGGATCCAGACCGCCGCCACTGCGCGGGGCGACCTTGTCTGCCGTGTGCCGAGCGCCTGTCCTCATTATTTCCCTTGCCCTGGTCCTTGCCCACAGGCTCATCCACAGCCGGGGCCCGGCAGCCCGCCGGATGCTTCCTGCTGCTGGCCGCGCCCAGCAGGCCGTGTCGGGGCACACGCTGCAGCAGGGAGCTCTCCAGTAGGAAGCAGCAGCAGCGGCCAGGCGGCAGCAGCCCTTCAGGGCAGCCCTGTACTGCCACCACCGGTGCCTCGGAGCTCAGCGAGCAGGTCCAGGACAGGCTGCACCGCGCGGCTGCCCGCGGCGAGCAGGCCTGGCTGAGGCGGTGGTGCTGGTACCTGAAGAGACTGGGACAAACTGGACGAGACTTGTTTTAAAGCTTATTCATACTGTGCTGTGTGCTGCAGATTGACTGGTGGAGCAGCAGAACAGAAATTCCATTTTGGCATCTGGCATAGTAGCAGGTGCCAACAGTTCTGATGGCATAGGAGGGGTGAGTGGGCTGGTCTTCCGAAGGGACAAGACAGAGTAGCTGGGGAATTGGCCTGAAGTCCAACACAGCATCCTTGGAGCGATCATCAGACTTCCAGTGGCCCCCACCTGCTCGGGTTGGGACCTGGCACCACCCTGAGCCTCCCTTCAGGAGTGCAGCGTGGATAACTACATAAAAGGTTTGTTATAGTTTGAAACTTGTCAGCATTATGTCAACAATAAATTCATAATACGGTTTAAATGAAGTTTTTTCTCTAGTTCAGGTAGACTCCTGTCTCTTGACTTTTTTTTTTTTTTTGTAGAAACCAAGGTAGAAATCAGGAATAAACCTGTGGTTTCCAGGGCAAATTTGTGTTAATATAGCTGCAATATTTATTCATTTATGTATAATCAGTGTTTCTAGAACAAAGGGTTACAATCCTGTGTTTCACAACAGACAAAGCTAGACCGAAACAGCAAACTTGGCAGATGTTTTGTCAGCCCAGCATACCTTCACAGAACAGCTTTCCATTTTGCCAGCAGCCACAGCTTTGGTTCCTTTTGTCACCCAACCAAAGCAACTCACCTCAGCAATTATCATTTGCTGATTAGTTTCAGTTACGCAATCACAGCTGAGATTTTGGCAGCCTGTTCTGGAACAGATTTATTAACAATGATCAATTATGACCAGGTGGAATTTGTGACAGATTATTATTTTTTTATTGTTGCTTGACAATATATGGGAAGTCTCCGATTAGATAAATGCAGTTAATGAGCTGACCCTGCCATCTGCTGTCATTTCTGCTGCTGCTTCCATGGTTTAGTGCCTGCTCAGAGTCTCCCAGGTCACTCCCTCTCCTTCAGCTCAGCATGGAATACAAATCTTTCTAATGAGCCCACACAGTGTTGAGGATTTGTCATTCATGCTGTGCCTGGTTTCATGTAGCACAACTGCTGAAAGCTTCACTTGCAAGATGGGCTGGTGTTATCTTCAGTAAAAATAGCACTGAACCAGAAAAGGCTCACTGAGAGAATTTGGAAAATCCACCAAGTTTCCCAGTTATCAAGATAAAGAAGTGTAAAGTTGGTGAGAATGATAAATAGCAATTTTGTCATTCAGTTCAACATTTTGATTGTTTCTGTGTACTTTACACAGCTGCAGCTGTTGCAGGTAAGACAATTGTGTGCCATACTGTGACAGCTAGTTATGATACTCAATGCACCACAAGTATATCACTGCTGCAGCAATATGGACACCAAAGAGAGGGCAGCATTCTATGGTGCCCATCCATGTCCACACCTCACTGTGCCTGAGGCACATACAGAAGCACACCTCCCACAGCAAGATGGAACTCACCCATTTTTCGTCCTTGTGCATAGGTGCGAGGGGCCCACAGTGAACTGAATTTTAGCCTTTGAAGGTATGAGTTAAAGAACTACCTAGAGAATATAGATGTTCTTCTCTGAACATGGAACATAGAGTGGCCTAGGTTGGAAGGGACTGTAATTGCCTTGTTACAACCTCCCATGCTGTGGGCAGGGACACCTTCCACTAGATCACATTTCTCTAAGCCCCATCCAACCTGGCCTTGAACACTTCCAGGGATGGGGCATCCACAAAATCTCTGAGCAACTTGTTCCAGTGCTTCGCCACCCTCACAGAGAGAAAAGAATTTCTTCCTGACATGTAATCTAAACCTACTCTTTTTTAGTTGGAAGCTGTTGCCCCTTGTCCATGACTACCTCTGGTGGTGCACTGACCAGTCTTGTCTTATTTCTGCTGTCCTACCCTGTCATAGGACTGAAGAAAAACAAACAAAACCCTGAAAACCATTTTCTTTGGGTACAAGACAAATATCATAATTCAAATCTACACAAACACCAGAGAAAACCATTTCCCAGCATTATCTCACACAGAGGGAAAAACCCAGTAAAGCATGCAGTGAAAATACAGTACTTCTCAAAATGCAGCAAAGATTCCAGAAGTCAAAATTGATCTTTATGGCCTGAAAACCAATTTTCTATCTTTTTTTTAATCCCTGCTTGCTCCTCTGTAGCCCCTGTCTGCATGTTCAAAGTAGCAGGTTATGACTTGCTTTGATTTTGCTTGCTTATCATCATGCAGCTCAGGTTTTACAGCTATAAAAAGTCCACTGAATTATAGCTTCAGGGGGATTGACAAGATGTGCTTTAGTTCTGAGACAGAGCTTGGAGGGGGAACTGTAGATGGAGGAAAACTCTCCTTGGCAACATAAAAAGCCTCTGTCCAGTGTGCACAATCTTCCCTTGCTGAACTTAATGGCCTGAGAAGAGCACAGCACAGTAATATTTTGTTGCTTCAACTCCTAATACACTAGCTCAAAAAAAAGTTGAGTTTATTGATATGTTTTGTTCCTTGTAAAGTGTTTTGTGCTCATGTTAGAAAGTTTTATTTTTTTCAGATGGGACCAAATTCATTAGGTTCCAGCTGCTTTCACCCAAGTCCTCTTGGACACATGCCATTTCTAAAACCTTGGTATGAATCTTCAGATTAATTCTACTGGGTGTTGTATCACATCCTTGGATTTACCACAGCACTCTACTTAAAAAGGTGAACTGAATATCTCAAAAAGAAGCACAGAGGTCAGGCTGCATCAGACTCTGCTCCAGCATACCTACAGCAAGCCCTCCTCTCACAATACAAGGCAAAAAGAGATTGGCACGGGAGTTCAGATGGACTGCTGCCTCTCCAGGGCATATTCAGAGTATAAGGGCAAATCATTGCATAAGTTACATCCCTTGAATGTAATGTGGCCCAAAGACCCAGAGGAATGATCTGTCAAATCAACTTAGGCTCAAAGTGTAGATTCAGCATTTCTTCCCTGCCCCTACCCATGCTCAGCAACCCTAAAATAAAACTTATACGCTGCCTCCACCCTGCCTGTCTACCTGGCATTACTTTCTCCATGAAAAGATCAGGAACTAAGGCAAAAGATTCCCATTTATAGGACACACTGGGACTGAGCCTCCCCCTTTAGCAGAGCCTGTTGGACATTACCTACATCCCATCTCCTGATTTTAGTAAATTACTTTAGTCCCTGTCCTTGAGCTATTGCTCTACCTGTGAACACAAACTCCTTGGAGAATAGCTTTATGGGTAAACTTCCCCCTCAGCTTTTGTTCCCAAAGCCCTTGCTTATAAGTCCCCCCTGGGAACAGTTGATGTGCTGCATCCCATTCAGGCTGTGCTTTTGAAATATTCCCCACAGGAAAGTCAGAAGTAGCTCCTTGCTGATGGTCTTTCTTTTGAAAAGCAAGAGGAAACACTTCAAGGGAAGTCAGTGAGGTCAACAAAAACCAGCAGCAATAGTAGTCTCTTATAAATAAGCAAGAATGTAATGCAGAGAGTTCTTCTGTAGAATTTTCCAGAAGTAAAATAAATTGGAATACAGAAGTGGATTTAGTTCCCATAGCAAATCAATGATGTAAAACATTTAAATATTTAACCAAAATTTCAGCAGCTTATGAGCTATCAGAGAAGCTATTTACTATGAAATTTTGACATTAATTTGCTCCCTAAAATACTGAGATGTTAATTGCAAAATGCACTGCATCAGTTACGCACCATGGGTTAAGAAAGTAACTGTTTAGCAAAGAAATATTTGAATATTTTTTTGGTCTTTGCTATTTAGAAACTCTTTGCCTTTGCAACTCATGGCAGTCAGTCTTCTCTATCCTCTGGTTCGCCACAGCAAAAGAGAAAAAACCCCACTGCAAGGCCTTTGTAAAATAAAAACACCCTCTGTTTTGTCAGGACTTCCAGTTTCCCTTCAGCTCATCCAGTAGTTAAGCTGGTATTGCATTACACTACAAAATACCCTAAAGAAATGTACTTGGGGTGCTTCAGTTTCAGGTAACATTTCAGTTTCTTCCACCACTTCTCCTGGCTGAGTCAAAACAGACTTGGATGAATTGTCAGGCCATCAAGGGTTTTGCCTAAGTTTTATTTGCACCTTGTTTTTTTTTCTTTTCCCCAGCTGTTGACCTTCTTTTCCCTTCTTCTAACAGTCTTCCTGGGATGAATGTCAGTCATTAAAGAGGAGATCTGAACTATGTTCTTAACACAAGTTCTAACCTAGGTAAGTTTGCCCAGCTTTGCCTGGAAGACTGCATCCCCACTGAAGTCTGACAGCCCTCAGCCTGTCAAAAGAGAAACATTAAGTTCCTTACTAAGCAATCATTTTTTAAAAATATATTTAAGGTTATTTCTTCAGCAGCCTTATTTTACCACCCATGAAGAATCCCTAACCTGTGCTTATTGCACACATGAGATATGCAGCTCTAAAACTTTGCTATTGCTGAGATTTGAATAGTTTAGCTATTTAATTCCCAATGTTTTTGGTTGTTTTTCTTTTTTTTTTGTTAATGTTATCCAAACTAATCATTCTAGTTTCTTTTATGAAGTATATGTCAAAAGCTGAATTAAAATGTCAAAGAGAAGGTAAAGACAAATTAATATGAGAAGGGCTTTCTCCCACATAAAAAGTTCAAGGTGAGAATCTCAAGAATCCAATGACAACCATCCTTCCACAATATCCCACCAGATAGGACTTTGCCCTTTGGCCAGCATATGTCAGGGCTCTGCCTGAATCATCAGAAATTCCAGCAACCAGCAGAGTTCTGGAGCAAAGATCTGAATCTGTCAGCACCTGGGTTTACTGAAACAATGCTGCTACATGCCTCACTGACCACAGTTACATTCAAAACAAGATGCTTTTCATCATTTATACCTCAGGCACTGACTCCTGCCTATTGGTACGTTTTTGCTCTGTCATTGTTCTTTTTGCAGGTGCTGTTTTGCTGGACAATGAGTGAACAGGAAGAATGGTCAGGCAGGTGGGCAAGGTGCCACTTTCATGTAGAAGATTTTCATTATACCTTGTTTCATGTGAGCAGGGCCATAACTGCACTGCCCTGAAACCTTTACTAAGAGGGGTAATTTCAGCTTTTGTGCTTCTTTCAGGGCACAGCAACTGGCCTGGGACATCATAACTGAGTTCACTCACACTACAGAGCTCTTATGCCATCATGAGAACCAGTCTGAACTGCGTCATTTCAAAGCCAGGCAGCCGAGTTTGAGGATGTTTCTCTGGCATCCCACAGACTCCAGCATCTCAAATATGGTACTTGAATACAAGATTATGTCACCTATTACGAACACACTGGTTAATGTTCAAGCTATTGAGAAGTAAGAGCAACTTGTTCCCATTGGTCTTCCTGTATGAGCTTCTGAATTACTCACCATCATCCGGAAAGTGATAAAATTATATTTATGACTACTACATAAAATTCAAACAAGACCTTTATTTACATTAGGTTTTCAAGCAGTGGGTGTTGCAACATACATAACAAAATTTCATACTACATTTTTTATAGGTAATCAGGTTGAAAAACTGATCTACAGAATCAATTTGTCAAAACTGGCTAAGCAGAAAATGTGTTAACTCGGCTTAAGAGTACCCTGTCAATTTTACATCATTTTCTATTGTTTAGAGTATTTCTGATGTCCTGGTTATAAAAACAGAATGCTCATGCACGTTAATTTATAGTGAACTCTCTAGTAAATTTTACATTCTTCACTTGTTCAGAAGAGCATATCAATACTCTCCCCACCTTGTCTCACAAAGCAAGTATGAGTCCAAATAGGGAGAAAACTCAGGAGATTTTTAACAAAAAAAAACAAAAAAAAAAAAAGAAAAAAAAGATTTAGCAAGACAAGGAGTCAGAACTTTCATTCTGTGACTAAGTGAATTAGAATTTCTCATTCTGTAGAAAAAAAGTTGTACGGTAAAGATTAAGCAAGTTCTTTTATTTCATACTAGCATTATGCAGCAACCAATATGAGTGTCTAGGTAAACAGAGACTTTGTGAAATGTTTTGCTGCAAAGCTGACCAGTAATGCACACAAATGATAAAGTCATCAACTCTGCTTATTGCCAGAAATAAAAAAAAAAAAAGGCTTCAGGAGCAAATAACACTGATTCATACTGTACTGTGCTCAAGCACTAGTAAACAAAATCTATTAAATTACATGGGTGGAAAAAAAATCCAGAGCAGCTTTGTTATCTTACTTGTGACACCTTATTTAAATTTCAGGCATTACTTCTTTATATCAGCATAAATATGTAGCCTTCTACAGGTTTTATGATGTGGTTACAGACATAAAAATGTTATAGTAGAAAGCAAGAGCTAGTTCAAGGAATTCCAGACTTTGAAATCAGCAAGATACAAAGCTAAAATTCATATGTTCCTTTTCAAGTTATGAATACTTTCACTAAAACATAAATATTTTAACATATATTATTTTTTCTGACATTCAAAATTGTAAAGTCAATATGGCAGAATTATTGTTAAAAGCACATATTTACAAATATTCTTTTTTCCATACATAAAGTATTTGGCATAATTATAACAATCTTACTGCATACACAACTGTTTGCTTCTTTTTCACATAATGGTACACTCCTTATTAAAATTTACCAATTATGTACAAAAATACTTGAACATTTATTATAGAAAACTTCTATAACTACTGTCAACAGCTTGTAACTGCTGAAGGTTTAATTGAGAGAATATAAAAAAGTGGTCACTTTCTTCCAGTTAAACTATCAACAAATCAAACACAGCTAAGATCAACATGAGCTTCCCAACAAAAGAGGGAGAATATTTTTAACAATATGATTTAAAATGCAGTTCACACATCTGTTCCCAAGCACATTTAAACAGTCAATAAAAGAAAGAGGATACAAAACATACATACAGAAGGTGCTTTTTTTTTCTTTTCCCTCCACATTCCTATGTCTTGGCATTAGCTTTCCAGAGCTCTTCAGATGCCAGTCACTAAAATACAACCTAAGGCCAAACACCATTCTCAACAATAAAGATGATGGTGATGAACTCAAGCTAAAAAGTAAATCAAAAGCTTGGCTCCAATGGCTCATACACATCCAAGGAACTGTTCAGAATTTTTGCTAGATTTTTACAAAATTATTAATGACCTTTGCAATTAGCTTTTGAAATATATGGATTGTAAACCAGCCATTTCTATTTTTAAAAATTGGCTTATTTAGTGAATTGCCTTGATAATAGTGAGTACTGACTCTTGTACACAAGTTAAAGGAACAATTGAGTTGTACCTATTTCATACACAGATTGTATTTTAGGGTGAACTTTCAAGAACAGCAGAGAGCATTCACTAGAAAACTCCTAGCTTTAAAAAAACCCAAAACTAAAACAACAACAACAAAAAAATACATTAACCAGAAGAATAAAAGTAAATGCACCTCAAAAAGAAAAGGGATGTGTCAGGTACATACACAAATGGCACAAAACTTTTTCAGGATTCACCAGAATGGTGCTGTATGCTGAATGAGATACAGGTATTTTTCCATCTTAAAAGTAACATAAGCCAAGTGTGTGTTTCAAAAATTCCAAACCACATTCTTACAACAGTCCTCTGCTGTATAACTTGCATTTTATCTCAGTTTTGCCACATACGTTTGAAATGACCAACCTGTTCATCAGGTTAGAGAAACAACTTTCAGCCTACTTGCAGAAACATCCTAGTCTACAGACTACTTTGTTAGAAAGCGTGCATTTTTCTCTAGTAGTAAAGATCCAGTCAGTATATTCTGCATTTTGTAAGAAGCATTCAGCTAACTCAGATGAGAGTTGTAGGGTTTTAGATTTTTCAAATAAAAATAAAGTACAAATAAAAGCATTTATCAGTATTCACCACCATGAAATTTTAAAAAAATCCTCTCATTCATGCTTCCTGTAATATCTGGCAACCTAAATTAGTAATTTCATTTCAAATGTGCAACATAATATTAATAAGCATTTTGAAATTACTCAAAAGAAAAGGCGGACAAAATATTAAAGTGCCTAACTAAATGACTTTTACCATTTTTAAAAAATATTATTTCTTAAACAGTAACGAATGTGTTGCAATTAAATATAAAAGTGGCTTCTCATAGCTGAGAGACTTTGCGGGGCAGAGGCCTGGGCCGGGGAACCTGCTCAGTCCTCCTGCTGCTGTTTTCCAGGTTGTTTGGCCGAACCAGCTGTGGCTTGGGTGGCAGTGCCGGGGGGTCTGCGGCGGGCGGGATGGAGAGGCTGTGAGGTAGAGGAACGGGGCGTTTCAAAGTCCGCTCATACACGCTGTAAGGTGGTGGGGTCTTGCTTTCTTTTCTCACAGGTTCCTCAGAAATGCTGTAGCTTGGGACAGTCACTGCTGGTTCGCTGCCTTGGCTTTCGAAGCCTGATGTTTCTGATGTGCTACATCGGCTGAGCGAAGAGATGCCGCTGCTGTAACTCCCTGACAGCGCTGGGGAGTTGGATATGAGCCCCGAGGAATGATACTCCACTGGAGATGGTGTGAATGATTGCACAGACCCCTGCTCAAAAGAAAGGGCAGAAGAAGAATTTACCTGGCACCCAGGAGGGAGAGTGTCTCTCTGCTCAGACTGAAAACATACATAGGTACAGTGCACGTAACTCTGAGCTTTGATAAACAGAAATGGTTGTGTCCCTGTTTAATCAAGACCTGGTAAGACACTGATAAAAAGCTCATTTCAGTAGTGCCTGGGAACACCTTAGATAGTGGACACGCTAGTAATTCATATAAGTGGAAATAAAACTGCTTTTAGATGTTATCTTACTATCATAATACCCTGGAAAAATCTGGAAGTCTTCAGAATACAGCCTTAGTTTTCCCAGCTGGAAGTAGAATGCATCACTGGGCGCAGGGCATACCTGGGGGTATCCTGCCCCCTAACGCCAAAGCCCAGCTACTGCTGCTACTGCAGGCTCTCATATCCCAAATTCAGTTTCCAAAGCTTTTCCTCACAGCTTTTAGTGCATTGTCATGCAGTGAAAAGTGAACTTACATCATGGCATCGTTTCTGAGGGTACCGTAAAAACAGTGTTGGGGGAGTAGCACAAAGCAGATATCAAGGTAAGAGCCACTGCTGGGTGCCAGCCCCCTTCTCTGCTGTTCCTGATCCCATTTGGGGCAGCAGCAGAATGGAAGGAGATTACAGCATCACCACCCTTCCTCTTCCCCATTACCCAGGTGTTCCCTAGACATACAAACACAACACACCACGTGTGCCTCAGGGACAAGGGCCATATGGAGGGCACAGGTGGCCAGAGGCTGCACCAGCAGCCTCACAGGTCAGTGACGGATGGTGAGGGACCAGGAGCTGAGGGCCCAAGCAGCAACAACAGTACTGATGACAAATAAAAGGCATGGACAGTAAAGGCCTACCTAAAACCACTGAGCAGTTCTAGTCCAGTGAAGCAACTTCAACTGAAAATTGTCAAAGGTTAGCCCACACTTTCCAAGTTAAAATTTTTTTGCAATGTATCTACTTATGACTGGAGTCATCTGACACAATCCTGACTTATTGGTCTCAAGCCTCAGGCTAAAAAAGGGATGGAGAAATTAAAATAAAGACAAATTTCTCACTCCCATTCTTATTAGACTGGTTGATGCTCAGTTGCTCAGCTTGAGGTGAGGGTGGGAGCCATGCAACAAGGGATGGGAGTGGAGGAGGAGAGGGGCAGGGGTGTACAGAGCTGGCTGCACTGACTTTATGTGTTGAGATAATTTTAGTTATCCATCTAGGACTGGATCCACAGAGCACTGAAATCAATGGAGAAAAAAAATTTCATTTATATCAGTGGGTTTTTTTCTAAGATGGTTTTCTCTGGTAGCTCACTGTTAGAAGAAAGGCTAAAATCTGAGCCCTGTGTGTTGCTGTGGAAAAGCAAAGTGAGTTTTATTTAAAGCTCAACACCTGGTGAAGACATTTCAGACTTTCTCTGGAGCCTGTTTAACTACTCATTTCATGTTCCATTCCTCTGAATGTGAGGAAGCTCCAACTGCACTCCTACTCCCACAAACATCCACGGTCAAGGCTTTCAAATAAATTATCTATTTGGCTCCAGTTCCAAGAACACTGGACACTTGGAGTAAGTGATCATATATAAGATTTAGGACCTTTGCTTTTGTCATCAGAACAATGGCAAATATGTAAAGCCTGCATGGGTAACCACTTAGTTCTGGTAAAACAGCACAGACTACTTTTACCAGTAGCAGTAACAGTCTAGACACCAAACAGTCTGGAAATTCATGGATGCTCAAAGTGAGATCCAACACTTCTCAGAAGTATTTTGGGCCAGCATCGCTCTTCCAAGCAATGGAAGAGCATTTGTAAAATGCTTAAATTCTGTCCAGACCTATAGAAGAAGAATGTTAGGACAAGCTTCAAACATCTCTAAGAATCATCAGTGGTCACGCCAGTATGTGTCCATTAAGGATGAAAAGGAAGGGTCACTCAGCTTTGGACAAGATGCTAATGTTCTAAAGAGCTTCCTAGGAAGCAATTAGGGCAAAACTTGGGATTGGTGCTCACTTCAGCAGAATGGTAATAGGACTATGGGGCACTCTGATGGTCAGCAGAATTGCTTTGTTATGAATTTGGACCACTGTGCAGACACAAGTTGTAATGTTACAGGCTTATGGGAAGGCAAACAGGACAATGAGTGTAGACTTGTAATTAGGGACCTCAAGGGGAAAAGAGATACTTTGGGGTGCTGGTCTCCTCCTCAGGCAACGTGTATCTCTGCAGTATTAGGCATTGGGTTGCTGAGGAGTTACTTTGGCAGGGCTGCTTCCCTCTCTCTTTGCATCTGAGTGCCTGAAACACCAGTCATGCTCCTTTCTATTTGCTCTCCTTCCATGTGGTTGACTCTTATATTTCTACCTGCAGAATCATCTCTGCTTCAATGGGGTGGCAGAGGCTATCCCCAAGACCAATGACAGGCACTCTGCCAGCACCAGGGTTCGCCTGGAATAAGCAGGCTGCGTGTTTGTGTGCTCCAGTGCTGTGGAAAACACAGATTTCCCAGTCAAGTTTTCCAGAAAAAAAGCAGGTAACAGTATGTGGGTACCAACACATGCAAACATCTTGAAACAGAAATGAAATCTGCTCAGTTTAGCCTGGATCTTAAATTACTTTGGATGTTTAACTACCGGAGAAGAACCAGTGCTTATTCACAGCCTATACTTAATGTGTCCTACTGGCAGATGTCAAACTACTTGCATCTTCTTACAACCGCCCTGGATGATCCTGCAGAGGAAAATGGGTATTAAAATGATTGAAGCAGGAAATACTCTCTAACGAGCCCTCTAATCTAACAGCTCTGAATGCTGGAACAATAAAACCAATGGGTTGCACAACAGGTTTTCCTGGCACCTCCCCTTCTTCCATGCTGGAGACAGAATACTGGTTTTTGTACAGTATATGATAAGAAAAAAGAAAACATAATATAATCCCAAATAATGCACATTAAATATATACCATCTACCCCACAACACATAAGATCTGTCTCACAAAGGCAATTCACTGCAATAAGACAGTACCTTCATTGGTGATCTCCCAGCAGGAGAAGGGGAAACGGAGGCTATGTGTCTTGCTGGTGATGCTGTAAAGGTAGAAGGATTTCAGTGCACTTGTGGCATTAGAATTTTCACTAAGAAATCTTTTTAAGTGGATAGTAGATCATTTGATACGTGAACATAATCTCTAGTTCTCTTGGTCAATGGCTGTAAATAGTTTTAGAGATTTTGTTTATTTTGCTTTGTTCTCTGGATTATCTTGCAGTGCAACCAAGTATAAAAAATTTCTGCATCTGCCTTTTCTGACAAATTTTATATCACTTTAAATTGATTTAGAATCTACTAAATGATACCAAGTTAAAAAAAGAGTCAATATAACAACTTTTCCCTTTTTGTTCTTAAGAACTATATTATGTATTTGTAAGTCAAATAAGGAAAATAGAAAATACATAATATACTTTTATCAAACATTTACCTCCAAATATACTAGAAACGTGACTGGACAAACTCAGAGGCTGAAGTATAATACACAAAATGTTTACTTCCTCTTTTGAAAACAATTATATTTATAGTATCACTTAAGGAGCCTTTCCTTTAAAAGGAAATTAATCTTTTGAAAGGCAAAATGATTATAGTAACTGATGTACTTTCATGAATGCTGTGCATTTTCTGGCCACTAAAATTCTTTGTGGTTAATGATCATTTCTGATTGCTAACCTCCAATTTTCATAAAATCAAAAGACTAAATTTGATCATCCTTCCTCATACTAACATGAACTGTCTGAAACTGCTCATTCATTAGTGAAGGGGCAGAGTATTGGAAACTGCAGAGAACATTAATGAGATGAAAATACCCACAGAGGCAGTTCTACAGCCTTTCATGTAAGAAATCAAATAATAAGTTAACCTGCTCAAGAAGTTAAACATCAAACAGAGTGGAAAGAACCTAAGCCCTCGAGTACTGGAGCTTTACCTGAGATGTCCATTAACTCACCAGTCTGTGCAGGTCTTGGTGGTACAGGAGGAGATATAAGCTTTCCACTTTCTGATGTGTTTCTGGCTTCCTTCCCACTGTCCAGGCTCCAGCTGCTGGGGGTGGTGTTTACAGCTGGAAGAGAATGAAAAAACTGTCATAGGCATCAACACTTCCAGTTCTCTGACTTGCTTTTATCCATGAGCGTAAAAACAGACAGAATGCAAACGCCTAACAACATCTGCACCTACAAAGCTCTTAAAGAGCAGCCATCAATGTCATGGATGCCTGATGGATGCACCTGGCCCTTGGGTCAGTTTGTGACCAGCAGTGGCAGCCATCAACAGCAGCAGCAGCTGAGATTGCACTCTGGTGCGCTGCAAATCCAGCCGCAAAGGGAGATAAGCTTGAAGCCTTTTAATATAATCAGTTTATCTTTGCACCAGACTCCTATTTAGAGGTTTCCAGGCAGAAGGGAATAGACTATTCATAAATTGTTCCCATTAACTCATTTTATATACAGAAGGCAGTAGGGAAAGGAACTCTCCAAATTCCTATCGACCTCCTTCTTAAAGCTTTCTGTGCTAACATTCCTGTGTTGCCTGCATAGACTACAAATCCAGAATTGAGAGAAGGTGGAAAGAAGGGTGCAAAATGTAGGGAGTAAAAATTGGAAGAAATTGAAATTGTCTGACAGCAAAAAATATCAAATTAAGAAATCATTATGGACTGAGAAATTTTCTGTACACTTTGTGTCTGTGGTCAAGGATCTCTGCTTGATTATGTAAATTGACTACCACCTTGCCATGCATAAAAGTGGGTGTTTTCTTTGTCTGTTACCCTGATCAGATTCTATGATTTTAACTGAATGATCCCATAGATCATGGGATCTGGAACATCTTCCTTGATAGAATTGGATTATCTCATGTCATCAAGATATCACCAATATTGGAAAGAAGTCAGACAGGAGAGGGCATTTAACATGGGCAGGACAAAAGCTAATTTGAAAAATACAACTCTCATTATGTTTCCTTAAAAACAAAAAAAAGGAGTTGAAAATAACCATTTCAAACCTTCCATTCATTTCCCAAATACTCCACCAAAAAAATCCCCCACCTTAAAAGCCTCAAACCTCTTGCTTTGCCATGACACTTTCCTTCCTGTTTACTTGTTTCAGTTGTGAGTAGAGAATCATATGCAAGGACCCTGTGTTTATTTACAAAGATGAAACGAAAAAGCAAAGTATTGCTGCTAACTGATGGCATCAATTATCACTATTGTAGCAACTCTGAGAACTCTCAGACTGCAACCCCACTACACACCGGATTTAATACAATAAGTATAGTAAAAATAACACTGATCTCATATCTGAAACAATGTTGTTACAGTATAATTACACTTTAGTTGACCCTGTGACCAATGAACAGAATAAACTATTTTCTAGAGGATCATTTCGCTTTGTCATTGCCAAAATATTCAATACAGTATTTGCTTTTTAATGTAAGCTGTCACCCAGCATGGTTTTGCCCTCATCCTAAAAATCACCTGGCACCAGACCTAGGTACTTCAAATGCCTGAATATCTTGACAAGCCTTTTTTTTTTTTTTCTTTTAAGTCATCCAAGCAGTCAGTTTTTTTGGACTGCTAAAGTCTTCAGGAGAAAATACTTCATTTTAACAATGCTCTGATGTACTTGGCTGCATGGGCCAGTGGAAAAGTTTTGCTATTTCCATGTTAAATTATTTCATATGTTTTTCAGCCCTGTGAAAAAATTCCACCTGTGTTTTCATAAAAATGTAAACTCAAAATTACCTACAAAATACAGCTTTTATTAAAGAAAATCTGATTGCTGGTCAGTACTTATTACAGTATATTATTAAAATAGTTACTTTCTATACATTTATTTTACTGTATCCTTTATTCAGCATACCACAAAGGTACCATAATGAAATGATGGAGCATATTTTTGATGTGAGGCACATAATGAAATCATGGCAAACAATTACTATGCCTACAATATTTGGTTTCCCCATGTGCAAAATTATAAGAGGCAATATTTTTTCGATGGAAATACACATATTTCTCATTTACACTAATTAAAAACAAAATCCCCAAAATGCAAGAAACCACAAATTGGTGTTTTCAATCAAGTGTAATCAGAAGCACTCTGAGTTATATTTGATAAATGGAACTTGCAGGTACCAAACTTCAGGACTCTGTCCATCTCTTTACCTTCCCTTTGCCCCAGTCTCCAGACCTGGCTTTTTCCCACATATGTCTCTCTTGAGAAGCAGAAAGGACAGGTCTCACAGGCAGCTTGATGAAACCTGCTGCTCCATCATTCCCTCCTGCAAACTTCTGGGCCTTATTTGAGTGCAAAATTCAGTCCTTCCCTCTTTGACAAAGTGTTTTGACACTTAGATCTATTAGCATAATTTATTTAGTTGGTTAGAATGTTTTGACACTTGGAGATGACAGTATGCTCTCAAAAGAACAGGCACTCTACAGGAACATGGTGGACTAATTTCGTTTCTGTTCTTCAAAGATTGGCATGTTGTAGCATGTCTGCTTACCTTTGTCAGAGCCAGGCAGATTGGAATCACTTCGTGGCAAAGCACCATCTCCAATATGATTAAACATCATTCTCTGTAAATTGAGAACAGCACGGTTTACACATAGCTCCTGCTGTATTTCAGTAGCCGTTAAGAAAACAAATATATTTTTGTTATTATCTTCCCTCATCCCCAGGTCTGCTTAGGAGGCAGAGTGATAAACATCACATAAGAACATAAACAGTTTAATTAAAGTATGTGTATACAGATAGAGAGTAGACTAGTTTTCTGAAAATTGTACACACAGGAATTGGAGGGAGGATTATTATGTACTGAGTTCTGACAGTTTCCAGCACCTTAAAAAACATAAAAAAGCTCATTCCTAAAGAGATATCTTAATAGATTACTTAAAATAATTGCAATAATTTCATTACAGAATCAGGATCTGAACAAGATAATATTCAAGTTATGGCTGTTACCTAAGAAAAGCATTATCTATTGTTTTCCAACCCTGACTTTTTTTTGGTAGCAATCTTCTTACTTCTCTTGTGGATAAGAGCTGACCCATAAAGCATGTTTGTCTTTAATTTTCTTAAGATCCATTTTGTTTACAAATCACAGTAAATGTATGAAAAAAAATCCACCATTGATTTCATTTGGCAGCATTCAGATAATCCATGGGTCACTAGTTCGTCTTGAAAACATATCTAAACAGCATACAGTTAATCCTACAAGTAATTCAGATATACTTTCCAGAGGAAATGGCAACAGATAAACATGCAGTTTTTTCTTTTTTTTTCTTTAAAAGCAAGATCAGATGATCAGTGAAATCCAAAAAAAATCCTGTTATTGTGTCTCTTTCCAGTGTTTACAGAGCACTGTGCCAAGTTGGTGAGGCACTATGCTGGGGTTCCACAAGATGGCAAACCCAGCTGCAAACCAATCATCATTGATCTAATATGTTGCAGCTTTGTGTTACAAAGTGAGGAGCAAATGCTTAAGCTCAATTCAACTTCACTTTAAACATCTCAGAGACAGAATGCTTTTGGTACACTTTGAGCTACAGTAGGTGTGCTGTATGTCATATGAGAATCCTTCTGGTCAGGCAATATCTGTTTTCCTGGAGTTCCCATTAAGCTGAGGTGCTAAACCCACATATATACTCTGATGTGACAGAGAGTGTGATCATATGTTCCTGCCTGGTCTGGATTGAGTGTCACTGCCTAGTGAGTCTGCAGTGCACGAGGATGTGATGGACAAGTGTTGAAGTCCATTTTCTGTTGCAAGGGTAAAGAGCAATGGCTGAAAAAGCAACTGAAATTGGAGGAGATAAAGAGACAAAAGCTGAATGAAATACAAAGAAACAAAGACATACTAAAAAGAATGAAATAAAAAACCATATGGAAGAACAAGAGCAATCACAGGATGTTTAATGACACACAAATAAAAATCCCAAAAATGTGAAATTCAAAAAGCTTCAATAGGAAGAATAGCACCACAAAAAACTAAGGAGGCTTGTTGACCAGTCAATGACAGCAGCCATTCCTCTTCAGAGTATGGGAAGAGCTGGAGAGACACTGTACAACCATTCAGCCAGAGATCACAAAGCAAGCACAAATGGATGTTGACTAAAAACAGCTGTACATAACCTTGAGCATCAATTTCAATGAGGAAGCAGATGAAATACTGCTGTGGTCTTGTTCTGTGAAATCCATCAAACTTCCTTAAATAAGGTAGCTATGGCTTGAAAGACTTGAAGTTCAAGACTTTGCCTGTGAATCTCACCTCTCCTGGCTGAAACACTAATGTGAAAATTGCTTTCATCAAGATGTATGTAACAAAGTAATTCATAAATGGGTGGTCCTTTCCTCAGTGTGAAGCTCCAACCAACGCTGTTGAAGTAGGGTTAGAATGAAAGGAGGAAGGACAAGGAACAGTTTGAGCAGCTAACTTTAAATGAGAGTTGCAGGTATCTCTAAGATATCTCCTTACAATTGTCCTGAAGAATTCTTTTCCCCTTCTTTATCAGAAGGCAGAGAATCAGGATTTTGTTTCTGATCACAGTCCATTTTTACTGCTAAGGGAACAGCAGAGAAAGAAATTTCACCTTTCCCCGGAAAGATATATCCTTATTTACAGTTATAAGGGCAGAAAGAAACCGTCAGACTTTCTCATCTTTGAAATATCCTTCACTGTATGAGCAAGAAGATTTTCTACTTACCCTCTCATGGGACACTGAGGGTAGAGACAGATTGGGAGACTTTCCTGCTGGGCGAGTCTCAGAGAGAGCGGAGACTGGGCCTACGAGCTCCTCAGCCTCCCTTATGCAATCTCGGATAGAGTGGGGGACAGAAGTCGCATTCCACTTGGCAAAGCAAGAGTTTGTAGTCTGGGAGCAAAAACGGGATAATTTTTCTTTGCGGCAAACTGTAAAACCGCTTTACTTAAAGAGCATCTCCTGATCTTTCCTGTCTGTTGTTTTGGCTCCACTACCACTGACAAAGTGCCCAGTAGATCTATCGGCTCTAAGTAGTTCCTGAGAAGTGTCTTTAAGTCTGGCTAAGCCTCAGTATTACTTCTTAAGCCCTCAGGTAATAGCATGAGGCCTTAAACAGAAAAGAGATTAAAAAGTAAATCAAGAGCCAATTCAATAACCAAAGAAAC
This sequence comes from Molothrus ater, assembly GCF_012460135.2. Classification (NCBI taxonomy): domain Eukaryota; kingdom Metazoa; phylum Chordata; class Aves; order Passeriformes; family Icteridae; genus Molothrus; species Molothrus ater. The sequence goes on along the minus strand of NC_050482.2, from coordinate 26,954,526 downwards.
AAGGGACAAGAAAAGAGCTAGTTAGAAATCAATAAATAATTTCTAAAATAAAGAATCCTGGAGCTGGTTTTTGTCAATGGTAAAACTTCTGAAAGACATGAGAGTGTTGAAAGGACAGCTTTTAACACTGTATGTATTATCTCATCTTTTTCAGCTTCAGCAAGAGGTGCATTGTGTGATGGCAGGGATTAAAACAGCAGCTGTGTTAAAGAAAAGCACTTCAGGAAAATAGGTCCATTAAGAAGAAAAGATGAAATAAGGACTCAGTATTGGCCAGCTTACCAAGTTCATGTTGAATTTCAGAATACTCAAAAAACACACATTTCATACAGACCTGTCTAACAGTATTTCAAGGCAAAAACACAATACATTGTTTTCTCTGGTGTAAAAAAATGTCTATAATTTTTTTCTGAAACTACATTGGAAAACAGGAATTGCCACATGGAATAGGTTATTATCTCACAGTGGCTACAATTAGATTTCTCAGAAGGAAAGAAAGGGGAGCTCATCAAGGACAACTGACATGATAAGAGCTTTTCATTCTTTGTCTTCTTCCCTAGATTGAACAAATGCTTGTCGTTCCAACAAGCAGGCTGTGTCATCTGGTAAATCTCTGCATCTCTCTCTCACTTCACTAAGTAAATGTAAAGAAACAGACCTACACCTAAAGAAATCAAGCAGAAATGTGACCAAGCACTATGTACTCTATTCACATCTCTTACATCTAAAATATTTTAGAGTATTTGCTTATAAAACTATAAAAAAAATCCCTTAAGAAGTTACAACAGTGAACAGGCACCGAATCTGCTCGAAGTTCAGCATGCACCTTTATTGTCTTCTTAGCTATATCTGTGCTCCGAGGATTCCCAACAAACTTCTTACCTGAGAAGTTTCCAAAGGAGTCGGGTAGATGGCACTGCAGGGCCTCTCTCTAGGAGACAGGCAAGAGTTTTCTCGGGAATGCTTATGTTTGTCAGACAGCAGAGGAGAAGCTAGAATATAAATGTGTCTAGTGATTAAATTCATGCAGCGAATCTCAAGACATTTCAATTCTATGCTTATGACAAAAAAATCCTTATGACAAAAAAATCCTCAGATTCCCCAAGTAATTGGCTAAATATGATGTCTGACCAGTAACATCATGCAGAAATTCAGCTGTGTAACCTATCAAGAGTCATTTAATACGGTTTACCACAGCAGAGAAGCACTGACCTCTGGCACTGGATGGAGCAGAACTGGTCACGTTAGGTGAAGCAGAATGAGTAGAACTCAGGCTTGAGGTAGATGGACTAGGCTGTGCATAGAAGAGATGTTGTTGTTACCAGATCACATTTACTGGTTTGGAAAACAAATATTTATAGCATACTTTTCACTAGAACAAAGAACTTAGAGTAATTTATCAGTAATTTGAAATAGCAAATCAGTATAAAAAGCATCAATCTAACTACACAAAGATGTAACCAAATACTAAATAAATAGAAATGCAATTAATACAGTAAAATAATTATATCACAATGTGACAACTGGACAGAAAAGTCTATGCACTGTCAGATCACTTTGTATCATAGTCCTTTGCTACTTACTACATTTGTAATAAAACTAATGCTCTAATTTAAACAAGAGAAAACAGTTACATGAAAAAAAACATATTTCTAAGTTAATTATTTTAACATCTCATTTAAAGATTTGGTTTTTAAAAGAAACATCAGCAATAGTTATGAGATTTCTGAATTAAATAACAGAAGATTTAATTTAGTAGATAGCCTTGTAAGAAAGATTCTGTACAGTTTGAAGAATGACAATAATTTATACCTGCATGTTAAAAACTTCATCTGAGCTTTCTGACTGCCCAGTGATGTTGCTGACTTCAGCAGAAGCTTGGGATGACAGTGATGAGGAAGAATAGCGATTGACAGCTGGGTAACTCAAGGGGCTATTATAAGAATAATGAAATATAAAATGGTTAACTCTAATTGTCAGTCATAATTTCTCATGTGAGAACAGCACATGTTCATTAATCTTTAACTGGGGGAAGGAAAAGAAAGAGAAAGAAGGAGAGAGAATACATATACCAGCTATTCAAGGCTGAACACACTTCAGCCAGACCATACAAGAAAGCATGCACATAATAGAAGTATTTATGGGTCACCTTCCACGGGTAGTGAAAATATGTGATTCCTAATATTTAACTTGCCTGCGTCGTGGTATTACCCTGGCAGCATCAGGGCTCATAGAAACAGGTATGGAATTCCGGCATACACGAGGACTTCCATTTGGGAAATGAACGGGGCTAGCTTGTACACAGGCAGAAAAGTCCTGGTGAGTCATTAAAAGAAGATTAATTAAAATTAACATAATATTTTAAGCATTTCCTAAGATACGGACATGTAGATAACTACAAATAAATGTAGTTACATGTTATTTTGGATTAGCTTCATCATTAATAAGAAAAATATTTTAACTTTTCACTAATGATAGTAAAATGTTACTATTAGTAAAATGTGACTACTTTTCTCTGCATAGTATGGGAAGTTTATGTTTCTCTTTGCTTTGTGGCACTGCAAAAAAGCTACAAGCTGTAATGGGGACAAACAACCAAAAGATGTCACTGTTTATTGCTTGGGAAAATGTACCAGCCCTTAATGCAGCTGAACAGTCTTCTGTTCTATCCTTGCACCTGCTCATGTGAGTACCTGTATTCCCAAGCTTGACTTCATCACAAAGAACTGATCCACCAGTTTTTTGTGTAACGGCCTCATGTCCTGTGGCACCACCTTCTCGTGCACTGCCAAGCCAAATTCTAGAATCTGGGCCTGCAGAAAGGGAAAAAATAGTTTTGATGCATTTTCTTTAAGCTCTCATCATCAATTAGGATACCAAAAAAAAAAAAAATCCAATACCTGTCTAAATCTCTGAATGACCTGTAACCAAAAAAGGGCTAGGACCAAAAGCATGCAAGAGGATTTACTGCCTCTTCCCGTTCAACTTTCCCGAAGGTTTCACCTATGCAAATTTAACTGTAATATTAAAAAACACTATGGATAACATAGTGAAAAATCTGACTTAATGGGAACTTTACAAAGGAGCAGTTCTAAACCCTAAACAAAAGATATTTTCTACAGAAACAGTTGTAAAAAGCATGAAACAACAGCAATTATCAAATCCTCTGTAATATATTGGCAATTAAGTCCACAGTCCCCTATCTTATTTCAGCTCCCCAGAGACATCCATAAGTGGTGGCCCGATGTATATCCTTGACACAAGGCATGACATGCTTCAGAATTACAGTGCTAAAACTTTAATCTCACTCAAATTTGGTCACATGCATATTGAATTGGTTACATGAGGAACCAGATAAACTCAGATTTAAAAACGAAATAGCTAGGGTGTGCTGTAATATCTTTGGATGAGAGCTCCTGGCTGATGTTTTCAGGCAGCCTGCGATCAGGCACACAGCTGTACAGCATCCCTGACCGGGGGTCAGGACTGCAGCACATCCATCCACATGCACAGCCATGCCAGCCCTTCCAAATGCTCTGTGTTAAATCAGCTCTGGGTGCCAGAGGGTTGAGCTGCTATTGCTTGGAACCCACATTTTTGTGACAGGAAGTTTTAAACCCCAGTTTTATATTGTAAACATTAGTGAGATTAACCATAGCTTGAAGAAGTTAAATTATAATGCCAATTACTATTCATTGTCTCAGTGAAACTAAAGTGAGGCCAGTGAATCTGTTTTGATTTATACTGTCTGAGGATGTGTCACTTGGCTGATCTGACCAAAAAATCCCACAATGCTGATGAAAAATGGAATTTCCATCTTGCCAAATTCTAAGCTGGCAATAAAATTTGAAACTTAACATGCTGTATAGAACAAAAATAGATAAATGCCAGTTAAAAAACCTGAAATATATTAGTAAGAGCTTTGATTTAAAAATATTCAGCATTTTCAAATGGAAAAACTTCATATTTGAGGCTGGTAGGTGATTGGCTTATAAATGAATGGAGAAAAAAATGCAAAAAACATATAACCCATAGAATACTCATATGCTTAATTTGACCACTTTGTGTTTATGTTACTGCCTACCTACTTTGCCAATTACTACTAGATCTCTTTCATTGCAATAAGATTTTGAATGCTTTTTTGCTCTTATAGCAAACCTTGTAGTGAAAATATTTTCTGTAATATTAGCAAAATACAAATATATGCCAAAGCCATCAAATGTTTCAATGAACTAATGCTTATTCTGATAGTGATAAAATATTTGTATATGAGCATGACAAGACAGGCCTCTCACTCAACCTTTATTTTACACAAACCAGTTTGAAGTGATTAACTAGTTGATGATGGAAAGGACTAGGGAAAATATATTAGCATGGCCCAGAAAGCTGCTTGTATAGAAAGTTACTCTCTACTTGGAATCTAACTCAGAAAACACTGAAGACCACAGGGCAATTATTAACCTCTGATATTTTTTATTTTATTTGGGGACATTTTTAGCTAGAACAGCTGAACAGGCCATCTTGTCAGTCTTTTCCCCACTTTACCTGCTCGAGTGTAAGTTCTCTTAAGCGTGTGATCTTCTCTCCATCTTCTGGATGGTTCAAGATGTATTCTTTGACAAAGAACGCCTAAGCACAATAAAATTACAAAGTAAAACAAAGTGAGTAAAAACAAACCACTTTTATTTCTTTTTTTAAAAACAAGTTTCTAGATAACATAGAACTGTTTTCTGAGTTCCTTTGAACTGCAATAATTGATATTACATGTTAAATAAGTAATTAATCATATAGTCATTGGTGGAGACCATTCGCAAAAAAAGGTAGCCACTAGTGAATGAATAGGTTCAACATTTGAAATATGAAGGTGCTGAAATATGAAGCTTCTTCCCCATCAGAAAAGAAAAAAAACCCAGGAAATAATTTAAAGAGGAAAAAGAGGGAAGAAGGAAGATAGAATCAAGAAGGCAGCAGATGGTCAAAGGACACTTTTTGAAAGTTGGAAGTTGCCTGAAGGGAAGGAAGATAATAGTAAAGACATGGTCACTCTTACCTCAAGACCAAATGCTCCAAGAGTTACTGAACTTTGAAGAGCTTTGAAGAGCTACTGAGCTTTGAAGAGCTACTGAGCTTTGTACAGAGCAGAAGGGAAAAGCAGGTGAAATGGAAAAGCATTTACAGAAAACAATAGGATAGCAAGAAAGGTAGAAGATAAGAACTGGCAAAAAAACAGGTAGACATATAATGACTGAAAAATGGACATGCAACGAGAAGAATTAGAGAGAAATGGAAGAAAAAAAAAGCCTTGCAATTATTGCTAACAGTTTTGATGTTTACAAAACCAATTGCTGAAAAGTCCTATTTTAATACAGTGAGAGACAGAGGGCAGAAGGGAATCGAAACACAAACACTGTCTAAGAGACCAAGAATTACAGCCAAGGACAATAATGAGGAGCAAGCTAGAACCTTCAATATGCTTGTGAAGAATGGAAGCTGTGCAGAGACACTGAGCTAGCTCTGACATTGCTAATTCAAACCAGACATAGTTCTGACGTGACTGTATTTCTCCAGGGACTCCCTTCATCTTGCTTCACTATGCTAAACAGTTTTGTTGTTTAAAGGCAGTTGGGAAACATAAAAAATGTTACTGCTTTGCTTCAGTCTCACAATTTTCATAACACTGCAGTTTTGATGACAGATTCTAATACTATACTAGACTCAATTTCTTGTAGTTTAATTAAGATGCAGTTTTTCCAAATTTAACACTGTTGAGTGAACACCGAATCTCTCAGCTTTTGAGACAAGTGGACAGAATGTTATTCAAATTGACATTTTCAAAGGAAAAACCAGCAGACTCAAGTATCTCGTAAGACTACTAGGAGAAAGAGAAAAATCAAGTTGGGCTGCAAGAAACCCCCAACTCTTTCTTTTTACTGAAGTTTCATAATTCCACAGAATTTTGTATAAATACAGCATCCCAAACATTTAAGGTTTTCCTTATGTGATTCAGAAATTATAATAATAAGCAACAACTGTTAAAACAAATCCAGTGTTAGACATTTCTAAATTGTATTTATTTTTTTAAATGCCTTTCCCCACTCCCCCCAAAATAGCTTTTCTTAAAACTTGGAGAAGAGATACAAGAAGGATCAAGAAAATTATGATTCTTTAAGATAATGAACTTCTTGTTGAGAATTTATGTGTGTGTGTGTATATATATATAAAATAAAATATATATACATATATATATATACATGCATATAAAAACTAGAAGGTCAGCACAAAAAAGCAAATTTGTTAGTTGGCCAGAAGTAACTCCTAAGCCAGAATAGGCAGTGTATTATAATAATTTACTTACAATTAACTGGTTAATTGAAACGTTCCAAAAAAGTCACTGAAGAATGCAGGGTAATTGTGAATTGAGTCATCACTGGAGTAAGTTTATGGTACTATCTACTGCAAAATGGTTATTTCAATAAACCATGTCACTAACATTACCTAACCCAAAAGTGCAATATAGGTATAATTACAACAATTATTCATACAGCCCTTTCTGTCCTTAATTCATACAGAGGAGCTGCATCTGTACAGGGAAAGAAATAGGATTTTTAATAAACAGAAAGTAAATTGCTTACCTCTTGGTATCTAGCAACTCCACCATTAACTGCTGCATCAATGACCCCATTTAGACACATTGTGAGAGGGTTAATGTTCTGCATCTGTCGAGTTTGACACTGACTAATCAGTGTTCTTAACTGCTGGTTTTTATTTTCTAAAACTTCAATAGCATTCTCAAGGGGGCTCATTTCCACCTGAAACACGAGTGAGAAGCATTGCAAACAACTTAATCTTCAGTTGAAAGATGAAATATATTGCAGGTAATTTTTGATTTCTTAACATAAAACAATATTATTCTATGTCCTAGAGTAGTTTGAGAGACAAAATACTTCTCAGCTGGCAGAGAGACTTGATTTTATCATGCAATCAATGATCAAAATAATCAACTGGCACTCTTTTGTAGATTTATTATCTGACCTTGAGAGATGACCCAGCCCTTGCTGCAAAACATTAACATACTTTCAGCCAGCAGTGGAACTCTTAGAATTCACGATTAAACCGTCCTTGGTAATTACCTAAAAGAAGCTTGGGGTCAGGGAGCTTAATCACTTTAAAGGTATAGAGCAGAGCTTAAGTATTGGTTAGTTAGTTTCCCCATCCAAAGTGAAGTTACCAATGAGACTTTATGGATCAGGAATTTGAATGCAAGCTTTGAGCTAAAATAATGATCAAGTTACAGTCAAAGGCAGCCTTGAGAAGGATGTGCCTCTCAACTCTCAAGGGTGGGGAAATTCTTTCAACAGGTAGTGTGAACTGCCAGAAAAACCAAATGCTGAGCATTGGGAAGAATAGAGGCTTGGCAGCTGCCTATAATTTACCAAAATATACAAGCATAAATCTGAGTAACGACCTCATACACTCCCAGTTTACTTTTGTAAATGGTGACTGTAAGGGTAAAATGCTAGTAAACTGAAGGTCTTCATATCAGTGGTCATACTAACCTAGTAAAGACTCAGCAGGAGTCAACTAACAAAATTTCTTATGTCACATACATTTTGATATTACTAAACTCCACCTCTGTCTCTCACTGTAGGAGAATATCAAGATGGTGACATTTTCCTGCTATTATAAAAGAAAAACACAGCAGAGTTTTAGAGAAAATCGATTGTACTATGGTATCCTTATATTTAATGGGATTATTCTAAGACGAGCTTCGACAAGAAGGAAGAAAGTTACAGGTGCTATGTGTACTCCAGGGCTCAGCAACTGACCAGTTATTTAGAGATCTTTATAGGAGGAGCCCTCCTCCAAATATATCTAGAATCTATTTAAGGTTTTTTTAAGTAATAGAACAAGAAAGGAGAGGAAATTCCAGTGTGTCAATAACAGACTGGTACATTTGCTGAGTTTTAAGTAATTTACTGACATTAAATGTTGCCTTTGGGTGTCCATTATTGTTCTCAACTTCTTTTTCCTCAACTGTTTAAATGAATCCTAAGGGTAGCTCTTAGAAATACTTTTCAAGACAAGAGAAATCAGACAATTCAATATACTTTGTAAATAATTTTGTTGTTGCCACCTTGAGAACTTGGTCAAAGAAATTACATATGTGTAATAAATGTTAAAGCAGTTGATTGAATAACATATGATTAAGGAAGTAAACCAAGCCACAATATGTATTGACATGAGTCTCATACTCACCACTTCACGTTTTTCTACTTCAAACCAACGAGATATTCCAGGTAAACTCTGCACCAAGATCAGTGTGGTTCTCTCTACCCATAGACTCTGAAATATACAAAAGCAATTTATTTCCTTATTTGACTTTGTATCTTCCTTAACTATTACCAGTTTCCTTTATGAACACCTTCACTAAAGTAACAGTATACATTAAAAAAAATACTAACATCCAAATTCTACTGAAATGTAGAATAAGTCAATGACACTTGCTTTTTTCTTACTTTCTAGGTCCTACTACTAAGCAGTAATTTCTGCTGATTCTTCAATCTTAAACTTTATTATATGTTGTCCCCAAATCTCCTAAAGTCACACACAACTGCATTGGTATTGTAATATTTATTTTCTGATCCAACATCTGAGAAGAACAAGAGTTCTGAAGCAGAACAACTTACAGATCAGAGAGCATGATTAGGTTTCCTTTGAGAAGCCCTATTGAAGATTCCAGAATACATAGCTGATAGGATACTCAAATATCATACTGGTAAACATTTTGTGCCAGAGGTTTGTAAAATGATAAATCAACACACAGGATAGTGCTTACAAAAAATATATGTAAGCTGTACAGTTAAAACAAAGCTCAAACGTACATCAGAAGACAACAGTGACTCAATTTAGCTAATTTATTATCCTTACAGTTTTTTCTTCTAAATTTATAACAAAATTATTATGGGATAACTCTTTTTGTCTGACTAAATACCAGAATATATTCAGCATCAGGATGTGCTTCTAGTGGGTAAGAATTAAAATTACACCAAAAGATGAATTTTCACTGTGACATTTTTAGTAGAAGGAACAGAAGGGATTTACCTATTAGGGAAGGTACTATTGCTTTTCCCTGAGACAATCTCTAAGTTCAGAGGTAGTTTTTAGTCTTGATATCACAGGAACAGGTCATTATGCTGCAGTTCAGTCAAAACTGTCTCTCCCTTGCTCTAGAGAGAGATTGCCTAAAGCTATCCTATCCATACCCCAGACTACATCCTTAATGTTTTCCCATCTGCCTGAGAAACTTTTCTGATACTGCTCTGTCCAGTTCTGCCTTCTATATATCATGATGCAAAAAAAAAAAAAAAGAGAATTTTTTTCAATTTTAGTCACATATACAGCAAAACCTCTGCATCTTCCAAATATTTTTGATACTATTTTATTAAAAATAAGAAGTGAAATAGTCAAACCTGAGGTACCATCTCTCTAGAGAATTTGATGTACCACAATCAGCTGAATAATGCAAATGCAGATGATATTTCAATAAGGCAGCTTTTGTTGATGTTACAAACAAATCCATAGGTACACTAGATCAGGAGAGGGCACGATACTTTACCTTGAATTCGTTTTCCTTGTCCTTGGTCCCTTTGTGAAATGGTCTGTCATATCGGAATCGCCAGATGTGATTTACTTTGTAAAAGCTCTTGATATTATCAGGAATGCCATCTCTCTGCAAAACTTCCTGGTTTTCTGGAATCGGTGTCACTGCATAAATCTGCAAATCTATATGTAAAGAGTTAAGGCTATCCCACTTTATTCAAATTAGCAAAGCATATTGACTCCTGAAGCATTACATAAGAAAAATTCTTTAAAAAGTGTGCCTCATAAAATGCTTTTATACTATTAATGGTTTGGGAAAGGAACTAGAGAGATTTTTTGATTGTTTGAGATTTCTTTGTACTGTTTTGTTGAAAATTTCATCTTCAGTTTCGAAAGAGAGCTACTTACATGGAATAGTACATAAAGGGATTTGTTAAATATATTCTTACATAATATGTCATGCCGTGCTAACATAATGTTGTATTGTAAGAAGTTAAATTACGGTACCTTGAACTGCTACACCATTATCACAGTGGTGATAGTTCTATAGGTATTTTTAGCTAAAAATAATGTCAATAACACGTTAAGGAATTCTTAAATAGAACCAAAATTACACAAGGAACTTCTAAACATAATAGAGTGAGCTGGGACAAAATGCAGGGAAATTCTCACCTACCATTTATTTCAGTGGAGGCACCATATGAGCGAAATTGGCTATAGGTGTACCTACATTTTTTACAAGCATAGAAAATGTAAGTGCAGAGTATGGCTTTGTGATTATGTGGATACACTGTGCTTCTGCCTGAAAGATGGTCTCATCTGGCTGATTAGCATGTTGCATAGCAATGGCATGTGGGAACTCATTCAACATTCGCTGCTGGAAGGCCTCCAGCCTTTCATAGTCATGTCCTCGGCAAACAAATTCCTTATTCTGAGTGGAATAAGAAAACAAAAAGCAAGAGCAAGTTGCATGAAAATAAGTGGGATCCAAACACACACACTTAAATATCGATTTTCCAGGCAACTTTTGCAGCATTTAAAGAAAGGAAAAAAGAAAAGAAACAAAAGGCAAGAATAAAAATAAGGAATATAGAAAGAACAGGTTACTTAGAAGAAGGACATTTTATCACATAAGTTATGTTTTATTCAAAAGTCTGGAAAAATGTAATAATTACACTTCAAAATTTAATAAAAATCTAAAGGGAGAAATTTTTCTTAGAGGATCAAAGAATGCTATTAACGTGATATATCAGACTGTATAAAATATGTAACAGAAATATAACCCAACAAACAGTTAAGACAATGAAATGGGTTCGAAGTCAATTCCATGAGGAACTAAGAAACTTTGTTCTGATGTTATATAATTCTGAAGAAAAACACTGCATAAGAAAATTATAAAGGCATTAAATTTGCCTTACCCTGTAAATGTTGATTAATTATCACCTTGGAAAATTAAAATGATCCAGTTTTTACAACACAAAGTAAAAGAATGCTCCTGGCATTGAATTCTGAGAATTGAGACTTTCGTGGGAATTGCTACCAAAAAAACCCTGTAACCATATTATTGTTCAACTACAAATTAAAATGCAAAAGCTTTATTATGAAGTTTAGTCTTTATTTCTTCTACAGCAAACACAGCCAGATTTACAAACTGTTTTGCCATAAAAAAATTTAAATCAAATGTATTATGTCTGTCCTTGTTGGTGTTGCAAGCATAAATACGTGCTGTGTATGTTTAACTTGAAAAATTCGTAAGAGGATGCACAAGCAGTGAAAGACCTAGGTTTGAAAGTACTGCACTGTTGTGCAACTCTTTCCATTACTTTCCATCAGTTAAAGTCTTTCGGATTAATATTTTCAAATTGGTCTATATAGAAGTTATATTCAGATGAATATTAGGTAATCTCAAGAAGTATCTTTCCATCAGACTCTTTCTGAGCATTACTTTTAAAAGCCTGAGTTTCATGCTATATTTGCCAGTTAGAAATAGTCATTTTCCCCACACTAAGGCAAAGACTAATCAGGCTTTTTAGGCCTCCTCCACATAGGAGGCTCCTTCATCACTTATTTTAATTACCACAGGAAGAGGAACTTGGATTATGATTGCAGCTGCTCCATGAATAAAACGAATTCTGTTCTCTTCCCAAGGTGACAGTCAGTGCAGCTAAACCACTGCAGACTGTGGAAGAGGGGGACAGTGTAAACACCACTAACATTTTCAAGGGCACTTCAGTAACTTCAGAATTCCAGATTAATGATCAAGATTATTAACCTTTTTATTTGTCAGTTTTAGTACATTAATAATCAGTGAAATTCAGCATATGGAATTTCTAAGTCATTTTTAAAAAAAGGACCTTGGTAATTGCTTAAATTGCTAACTAATTGCTTAAATGCTAAATTGCTGATTATCCCACCACCAATGGATACTACTTCTGACAGACTTTGCCTGACTACCCACCAGCAGGAACAGAACAGGAGAAAGGGAACAAACTACCATGAACCATTGGTCTGTAGAACAGTGTAGGTGCTTGGTTTCCAATGAAACCATGAATATTGTGTTTCTGTGTGACTCTAGAAGTCTAGAATTTGTCTTTTCATTAGTCAGGAACTTTTCTTAACCATGAAACTTGAAGGTAAAGAATTTCTCACAGGATAAGTACTTGCACATGGTATGAACAAATTTTAACACAGTGAAAGTGATTATGAATGACAGCATTACTCCATTCTGTTTATTTTCATTTCACTTACCCTCAAGAAGAATGGGAACTTTTTCCCATAGAAACCAACTCTGAAAAATTCTGGCTCCAAGCGCTGTTGATCCATAATTTTGTCATACAGAGATGCTTCCATCATCTGTGTGAGATTGAGAAGAAATGCAATTAGTCTTTTTTGAAAGTGTATTTTTACCATAAACTATCACAAAAGAGAATGTCTTTCAGCCCTGGAGTAACGGAATTGCAATATATCTCTGAGCAACAACTAGGACATCCAGAAGTTTCTGAATGCATCAGATTAAGTAATTATACCTCTTAGGGATCTGAAGGTTTCCAAGAATTAAAAAATAAATCCTTTAAAATATGAAGTACTAATATTAAAGGGGTATAATAGAAAGACAGTTTGAAACATATGACCCAGTAATCTGCTAATCACCCAAACACATGGCAGTAATGTGGTCAGCTAAATCAGCGAAGTCTAATTTACATATTCAAGGCAATTGTGTCAAAATCACACCAGATTCCAATGATTTAAGCATCAAATATGAGCTCCTTTAAAATGTCCCAATAGCAATTAGCATAATGTTTGATCAATACATCTGGTTTTTATTTCACTCATAACACTGACACAAGGGGAACTTAATACCCAAGTTCCCTTTTTCTGATGATATTTTCAGCAAAGTTTTCAATACTGTGGAAAAAGCCAAACACAGTCTTAACCCTATTTCAGGTATCACAGACTATTTAGTATGCATATGATATCAATAGCTGCCTAATTATACTGCTATGAGAAATCCCCACACCTCCGTTTTTGGATTAACATTGGTGCCACAGATACAGCAAAAGAGTATTTCAAACACAAAACACATTCAGTACAATTAATTAAACATGCATAAACGAATCATTTTATTCACATGATGATAGTCATTTGCTTTTCCTTATAGGATTCTGCCATTGACATATCAAAATATGTATGGAATAAGCAGATAACGGAGAGTCCTGCCACATTGCATAATTTTGCATAATGTTGTTAAGCAGCTCTGAATTAAAGGGACTTCACTCAGTCCTAGCAGCAAGCATCCTATATATACAGGGAATTTAAAAGGCAAGTTGTAATACAAAATTGAATCCATCAGAGTGAGGTAAGAAAAGAAGACTCAATAATTTTTAAAAAAAACCACTATCTGAGTGAATGAGAAACAATATTTAGAGTTCTAAAATGAAAGAAACAACAAGAAGACTGTACCAAGAAACATTAATTTTTACTATGTATTATTAAACAGATCATATTTTTAAGCAGTAAATTAAAAAAAATGTGTGCATTGCCTGTGGCTTTGATAGTGGGGAGCTGGGAAAATGTTAAAATAGACTCTGAAATGTAAGGCTTTGTGTTGCACCTGCGTAAGCAGTGTGATAAATGATATAATTGTTAGATGTGATGATTGTTTAGTAACTAAATATAATTATTGTAGAATCATAAGAAGAATCATGAGAAACTATGTTAGAAATTTAAGAGGGAACCAAGCCATGCTTGACTGAAATCTATGTATACAATAGAACAATATAAGTTTAATAATTAACATGAAAGTTATATAACGATAGAATATAAAAACATGTTCATCTTGGATGTATGGCTGGAGTCAGATTTGAGTTGAATACTCCTGACACCCAGAGCTCTTAATAAAAGCACTGACATATGATCATTTTCGTGGTTATATGTTTCTGAATGCTAACAGCTTTGCTTGCAATTACAACTGCAAAGACATGCTGCTGCTCTGAGTGAAGGAGTGCACATAGCACATTTCCTGGATAAACTGTAGGAAACTAATGAAAGTAAGTTTGCATTGTTATTTTTCTGCATAAGCATGCACACAAAAAGGATGCTGTACAGGTACAAATATTGTAAGAACATTAATTTTATAATAAAATAAAGCAACCTGGTCTAGTGTAAGGTATCGAGCATGGGGGCTGGAACTAGATCATCTTTAAGGCTTCCAACTCAAACTGCTCTATGAAGATAGGATTTTCTCGTTTTTCTTCAAAAAGCTCACACTCCTTTTTTATAATCCTTATTATAGAAAAGATGCCTCAGGGTAAAAAATAAGAGTGCAAACCAAACCTAAGGACCATTCTGTGGTAAATTTAATTTCCTCAGTAATATTTTATAACCTAAATTAAAAAGCATTTGGATTCCTGATTGATGAAAAGTGTTCAAGTACATTACCCTCATCTTGCTGAGGTTTCTGTAGTCATAGTAGCTCTCATATTGTTCTGCAATTTTCCTGCATAAGATAATGCCATTTTCCCAACACTGCAAGCAAATAAAAGGTGCTCAGTAATTCAAAGCAACTGTTTGACAATTTGTGATTTATTAGTGGTCTGTTCTATCTATACTAAGCCTTGTTGCTACTGAAAATATTTGAACGCACTGTCTCCTAAACATGCTAATAGCTTCTGAGTAATACTGATGAATTCTTTGAAGAATTAAAAATCTATTTAGAGACTTATTTAATTAATTATTCTTTTTACACTATGCACAAAATGTAAGCCATTGCAAGAGTGATGGATGACTCTTTTGACGCTACGTAAGATGGATTCAACACAGTATGATTTTTACATTTTAAAACTGTACTTTCAATACATCTACCCTAATTTTTTTAGGTTGTACAGTACGTCACTGCACCATGTAAGTTAAACTATATAATATAATTACAGAATTGTTTGAAAAACATGATGATCAACATCCATTTGATTACATGTATTAGGCTTACATGAATTTTACACTAGCTACACAAAATTGTAATGCGTTGCATGTTTGTCAGTAAGATGAATCAGAGCACTATGTGTATATAAAATTTTAGACTGCAGGATAATTACATTTGCTTAATTCAGAATAGGCATTTGTAGTAATGACAGTGAACTGTGATCCCCCAAACAAATTAATTTTTAGTTTTTAAGAGATACAACATGATATTGTAAGGTGTAAACATAGTCCTTACAATCCTCACTTGGTCACTAAGTGAATTTCATTAGCTTTATAAGGCTCACTTTCACCACCTTTAAAATGGGGAAAAATGATACCACCTTTTATAAAGTGATTTGACAGTTACAAAGCCAACTGCTATGCACATGACAATTATGCTTATATGTAAGCGGGGGATTTCTAGAATACCACCACAGGATTAGAAGAAATGTACTGCATTGCTAAGTAACTGCTTAATCAAGCAAGGACAAACACTTCGCCTCAATACCAGAAAAGAGTGCAACCCTGGAACTAACATCCTAAAATGAATAAACTACCCTTCCCAGATTCACTCAGTAAAACAGGACTATTTTACCTTTCCCCTATCAAAGTTCTGAATGATGGTCAGATGGAGACACTCTTTGCGCTGCCATTCTGTTTGCATGGGGTAGTTGAGAAATTCCCTGAGCGGCCGGTCAGACCACTCCAGCAGCTCGTCGTACAGCAGGAGAGTGTAGGCAGCCTCTGCAAGACAAACCACAGCATGGCACTTACCAACACCAAACACATAAAACAGACAAACCAAGTACACAGAGATGCGAATGCTTTTCTTGAGAGGCACCTTTCTAATGGGTAATTGATTTATTTTGAGTATTAAGCGGATGGTAGTGATGGTTTTGGACAGAATGACTATTACAGCTATAACAAAAATAGCCTAAAATTTTCATACACTATTTAAAGTAGAGTCACTGGGACACTTCTGGAGTCTCAAAACACAAAGGAGACAGAAATTAAGTAACCACTTCCTGCTTAGCCCCAGTCTTCCCTACTGCTAAGGAG
This sequence comes from Molothrus ater, assembly GCF_012460135.2. Taxonomy (NCBI): domain Eukaryota; kingdom Metazoa; phylum Chordata; class Aves; order Passeriformes; family Icteridae; genus Molothrus; species Molothrus ater. Next base: position 26,938,410 of record NC_050482.2, on the reverse strand, counting down.
AAACCCTCAATGACTCTGCTGTCTGAAAAAAGGAACAAGGACTGGAGGATGAGGAACATCAGTAGTGAAAGAGGAAAGACAACAAGACTGTGGACACAGTCCAAAGGAGAGAGCTGGGAGGAAAACAGGGAGGCAGATGTGGGCTTAATAGAATCCACTCCTTCCATAGAGAAATAAATTCCTGATAGCTAAGCCTTACCAGCTGGCCATAACAAGAAATTTAGAACTGCAATGTTTTTCTCTTTTTAATTTTTAAAATTTTATTTAGTTTTCGGTTTGGCAGGAATTAAACCGGTTGTTGGTCTCTACTCAGAGAGTTGTGTAGCAATCTTTATATTAATCAGTATAAATTATCTGGGAATATAAAAACTATTATTTTTTTTACATTGATTTCAGGAATTCCTCAGAAACAGTACAATAATATAATATAAAATTAATCTTTTTATTGGAAAGTCAGACTTCAGCAAATTACAAAATACCAGAATTACTACTGGCTACAACAATTCAATTTGGCTAACTGAGCATATGTATTATTTATTTCCAAGCTAATATTCACAGTTTATGTTGCCACTCACAGGACCACTTTGCATGAGTGAGTCAGCACAAAGATGGGCCATGTTCTGGAGATGTACTTCATTGGAGAAAGAAGTTCCCTACTGGACTTATTTTATTGCAGATTTTATAGGTTGTACATAAGGCAAAAAAATAACAATAAGGTACTAAAGTACTTTTTGTGCTAAGCTAAGTTTGCCCCAGACAACCATATCCTACTTCTGCCTCTGCCATATGAGCTCCCATAAGACAGGCAATTTAAGCCAAATTTTACAGTATTTTTTCTAGCAGTAGTGTTCCTCTACACGTCCAACTGAGAACCTGTGGATGAAAAAACATCACTGCAGCAGATAATTGTGTGAGAGAGTGCCTTGAACCCCAGTGTTGCAAAATGCTTAGTGTGGTACAAACTGGTGCTGTGCTGTGATACACCCATGCAAGGAAAACCAGCTCGAGTTCCACAGACAACCTTAATTCTGGCATCACACGCAGCAGCTCTCAGGCTGCTTGACTGGTAACCACCTTTGTCATAGCTTCAAGCTACATTTTTGTACTCAAGACATGAAGCATATCTATATGACAATTTTAAAAATCCATGAAGCTGATAATAAATTATTCAAAATCATAAGGAAGCAAAAGATAGCAGAATATAAGTAGTTGCTCAGGATAGCTCACTGTGACCTTTCTGTTCTAAACTTGGCATCTAAGTCCTTAACAAAATTTTGTCTGCCCTAACAATGTAGTTTTCTTAAATTACAATAAATTTATACGGAAGGTTTCTAAAATAAGAATGACCATACTGGATTACAAGTCTGAAGGTTTCCTCCACCCAGTATATCTGGCAGTGGCCAACACAACAAATAAAATACTGGTACCTCAGGGAGAGGTCTGTAACTACTGACTTGCATCAAAGCACTCAGGGGAGATAAATAGGGTTGACTCATGATGTGGAAAATTCAATTTTTATATTTATATAGGAAATATTCAAAAGACTAGATATTTCTAAGGTGGATAGGTGAAAAGTCTCACTACAGTTCTCAGGAGGGGACACAAGGAATCAGTGCATTTATGTGATTCAGCCTCAAAAAAGGTATATTTATAGTTGTAACTGAGTGCTGTGTAAAGAAAGATTTAAAATAATGTTTTGTATAAAAATTACTTTTATTTTAACAGAGCATTTTAGAAAAAGTCCAGCAAATATACTATGGAACTGAGAGAAAAACCATTTCATCCCTAGGATGAAACAATGCCATTAGCAAACTAATGCTGCAACATGTAGGAATGCTGCTGAAGTATCAAGCTTATTTTCCTAATCCCAAATTCTCTAGACCAGGGAAAAGTTTTTACAAAAGTCTGTATTGTCTCTCATAAGGCAAGGCAATGGACTACACAAGTCTGTTTTCTAATTATGGGTGTGAGACAAGCCTTATTAAGGCTCTTACAGCAAAAAATTTATAAATAATAATAAATTTTTAAAAAAGGAAGCAGTAAAATCTACTAGAGCAAAGTATGCAAAAATCACACAGATTAATAACAAACACATGGGAAATACAACAAAGTCCTGGAAATAAATTTTGAGCAAAATACTGTTTAAAATCAGAATGGATGGCAAAACAATTGCCATCCAATTGCCTAAAAAAATAGATTCATATCACAGTTGAAGGTAAACTGGACACATAATAGCACCCAGTGCAAAAGGAAACTGCTCAAAGAGTTACTAAGGTCTACTATGCAAAATAATAGCTTTATACAAAAGCCAGCTGTGGCAAAGAGACTTCTTAATAATCAAAATTCTCTTGTGACTCACTATTGCCAGGTCACATGAGGAAACTAAAATCTCTCCTTAACATATCATGCTATCTAGTCCACATTTAAATCCAGGAACTGCAAAGGGAGAGTGTAAATTCCAAGTGACAATCTTTCTTATGGACAGTAGAAAAGCATAAGGAAAGCTGCTGTGATACCAGGTACCTGTAAGCTGTTTACTGGAGACCCCCAGCCAACTAACCTGCTTCTAAGAAAAATCAAAATCTAGAAATTTTGAACACATGCAACTGCAAAGACTGGGGAAAAGCTGGAGGTAATTCAAGGTCAGTAAAATATTCTGGCAAAGATAGTGTGATTTAAAAGGATACTGATTTTATCTTCTTCAGCACTCACTGATAGCATATAGTTCCCCAAATGAAATGTGTGTTTAGCTGTATAAACAACAGCCATGCACAATATCTTCTGATTTCTTCATGTAAAACTAACCATCCTTGGCACAAAATTAGAGAAATCTTGGACAATAGTGCTGCAAATGTGGTATGTGAAGATTTAGAAAGACATCATGAAATTGCAATACTTGTCATAGGTTTTAGGATATCTACCTCATTATGAGTAAGCTACATGAGTCTTCCTTTCTTTTATTTCTTTTTTTAAACCTGAGGTTCTGAAACAGCTTTGTTGAAACACTTCACCAAACAGATAGCCAGGAGCATGACAAAAAAATGTATAGGCTCAGATACCACTGAAAGAGCTCATAAAAACTTCTTCCAAACTTAACTCATTTTGGGTGAAAAATGACCGTATCACACATTTATTGCTAGTGGGTATCAACAGAAGTAATTTACATTCACCATGGCTCAGCAAATAATAGTGCCATGGGGCTGAAAAAAAGCAGTATTTTGAGACATCAATTAGGCAAGGAAATTCAGCAGTTGCCCGGGTTGCTATGTTCTGCAGTGAGGACACAGCTTACAGGGTTGCAAAAGACTGCAAACCACAGACCAATGCTAAATATCATTTTCTAGTTTGTATTCACTTACCTGTAAAGTTTTGTGCTTTCAGATGTAGGTCATAGAGCTTATGAATATAGCGAATATACATCTCTTCCTTGTTCAGTTCAGTCTTGTAAAAATTCTGAAATAAAATTGAATTTTGTAATAAAATATAGTAGTTAATTAATTTATGATAATGGTTGCAAATAAAAGACTTCAAACATAATCTTCTAGAAATACATGCATGGATTACATAAAACAACTATTCTGAACATAAAACTACTATTTGTTGTTACATGGATAAAATATGGACTACAATATCATTAGTCTTAGTTCTAAACTTTCTTTATCTATTTACAAGCCCTAAAGCAAAGTATGAAAAAGTTACAGGAAGAGGAGTGCAAGCCTACAGCGCTGTTCACAAGAACTGCTCATTCATTCACAATGGACATGCAGCTTAAGTCCTCCTGCTAGACATACTCCATGGTCAAGATAATCTGCTTTGGTTAATAAAAATTTATAGGCTAGAAAAGTCTAAGCACTGGTTCTCATCAGCAATTAACAATTTCTGTTTTATTATTTAAATTGCTATTTTAAACTATGCAGTTTTTCTTCTAGTGTAGAGTATTCATATTCTGTGTCACTGTTTCCTAAATTGAGTTATTATCAAGGAAAAAGGTGGGAGGAACACTATGAAAACATAAAAATTAAAACTTTCTAGAGAAAATATTTTTAAACTGATTTAAGAAAATTTAGCATTCGTTGTCTCTCTGTTGTGCAAAAGTATTAAAAATTTCTTTGCAAATTATTAGGATATGAAATCCACCTTAGCCCATATGAATCATTGAAAATCCCCTTAAAAAGTAATATGGTGTTTGGGGATTTTAAAATATTTTCATTTTCTTTTTATACAAATTTTGGATACTTTGCTAATAATAGATTAAAACCTCCTTTGGGATGAAAATAATCCAGGTACTTTAAAGAATTCAGATCATGCAAGATATTTTGACAGCAAGCCAGCTGCTTTATGGCTTCATAGTAAATATCATCCTTATTTAGAGCACTATTTTCCTACTGAAGAAATCCTTTGTTCTCTTATGTATAACTGCTACTTAGAAGTGATCCCAAATTGTTTCACTGACGTCAAAAATGCAGAATTACAAGTCAGCTTATTTTGGTTTTTTTCCCCTCTGGCTAAAAATACAGCTTTTCAAAAAATTCACCATGAAAATGGAAACTTTCCAAGGTTAACAGAAGTCAACAAACTTGTCAGTGGAAACTGGCCTAGAATCAAAATGCATCTTGTAAACAAAAATGACATCTTTTTCATACTATGGTTTAGCACTGTTGGTTTGTGGTAATAAAGACAGCATGACAACAGGAGGTCTTGAGCAGCATTTCTGTCTCTTCTACTGGGGAGAGAATAGTCAGCCTGCAGTATTTACAAGATATCCCATACTATATGCTATGAGAACTTGCATCAGTTATTGGAAGAAAAGAAACAAGAGAAATCATGTAGGTTTTGTTTGGGAGAGGAGGAAAGGCATGTTTGTTTCTACAAACTCAGAGACTAATTAAACTTGGAAAGCACTTTGGTGAAGTTTATCCAGTAGGAAGAGACTTAAAACTTAATAATGCAGTCTTGGAGACCTTTCAGAATCAAGCTATGAAGTGCCAAGGAAGACTATCTCCCTACTGTACCAATCTCAGCCTGGAAAAAATAATCAGTGATCATAAGTGTAGTGTTACCCTGCCAAATTCTACTCCAATTGCAACAAGAAGCAAAGTATGTCCAAATGTGCATTTGGTCAACTGAAATTGAAAAGGGAAAGAGAAAGTATTATACAAACCAAAAGGCTAACAGTGCAGCCAATCTTTTTGCCATCCACTTCTCCCATTTTCATGCAATCCCTAAAGCAGAAAGTAATGAAAGTCAAAAAGAATGCTGTTTATCCTCTTACAGTGAAGCACACCTCAGAAAACAGACATATTTCACTTGGCAAGCTGACTGAAAGGATTGCATTTAGCTGAACAGCTGACCCAAGTAGCTAAGAGATTTCATGCCTCCTGTTATAGTACATTGAATACCTCAATTGTCAAGAAAGTCCTTGTTTTCTTTTTGGCTCTGTCATTATTATGTGACCTTTTCTTATCACACAGGGAAAAAAAGTAGCCAGTATAACCATGCTGAAATAAAAGAATAACAGGTAGACATCCCTACATAATCACTAAAAGAAATTTAACATAACTTTAAAACATTTCTTGCATACATGAGCCAAACAATTTTCCCAAATACTCTCATAACTAACAGCACACCACTGTTTTGAAAGACTGGGAGTCCTAGAGGTTGTAATCCAGCTGGTCCCTGAAGAGAAATAGCAGTGCCATACTTCTAGAAATTAAGAGTTCAGTCTCTTTGTTGATGAAATAGCTTTCTTTTCAAGCTTATCAGTGATGACAGCAAGTGCAGTACTAGGTCTCCCATGTGTCCCTATGGAATGAGGGAGAAAACCTTACAATTAAGCTCTGGACAGTGCTACAGTTGGTGGCAATAAGGAGGACTAAGCTGAAACGTGAAGCCTCTACACAGGCTCACAGTTGACTGGGAAAATTGCTTTTAGTCTTGCATTCCTGAAAGAGAGTACATGCCTCTCATTTCCCTCTCCTTTGATCACATGGTACAGTCAGATGTGAGGTGTTCATCCAGAGATCATGTCTTTGTATACACACTTACTGTGCCAGCTGACACTACAACTAAGCATGATTGACACAGTAATGAGAATTTTACATATTGTGTAAAACAACTGTCAGGTGATTAGTACTGAGCTCTGTGTCTTCAGACAGACTTGAGTCACCAACCTACTGCCAAAAGTTACTACATTCCCTGACAGCAAACTCAAGCCCACCACTGGACTTTTTACACCATGGGGAGCCTCCTTGGTTGTTTTCATCCTGCCAGTTGCATTTTCCTGTTGACTAAGCAGCTGCTGTCAGAGATCCTGAGCACTTACAGCTGCTCTATCTATGTATCCATGTGCAGTTAGCATTGAGCAAGATAACTGTATTTGTTTCCTAATATTTCAAAGATGACAACCCTACCTCCTGAACTGTGATAACCACTCACCTGTAGTCCAGGAGCCTCTCCATGAGGCGAGTCACAGTGGCAATTAACGAAACACCGCTTTCCCTCCATGTTTCCCGCTCAATTTTCTTCAGCAGACTGAAAAAAACAAGCCAGAAAAATGTCACTGTTTATTTTTAACTGTCACTATGACAACCTCTCTGCTTTTACCACTACCTTAATACCTTAGCAACATCTTTGATAGTTAGATTTTTTTTCACAAACACCCTCCCAAGAAGTGCAATTTGCAAACAATGTCTTACCTAGGATATGGACCAAAAAGTGGAATTCTAGTCCAGGAAGCATTGACAAAACAAATGATTTTTATATTAGCTGCATCAGGTTAAAAATATGTCAAATACCTAATTTTCAGAACATATTCATATCCCAAAGACTTAACACAATTCTTCCATAAAATTTTTATATTCACTTCATGCTGATACGTCAGAAAATGAGGAATTTAAAAGTGTCCTTAGAAAAGAATATCCATCAGCTTAATATCCCTTCTAAATTTTTTAAAAATATTTTTTCTTTTTCTCCTCTCTTCTCTAATATTTCAGTAAGCATGATATTTAAGAATAGTGGAGGGATTTTAACAAGATGATTCCTCCTCTTCACTTAATATTTCTTTCTGAGAACACACTATACTGCACATGTACAATTCCAGTACCTTAAAGTGTCATAAGATTATTTTGTTAAAAACTGTTGTGCCAATGTAAATGCATACTATGCATTGAAGTAGAAAGATTTCAAAATGTCAGTAAAACAATACAATATAATTGTCTTTATTATTATTGCTCTTTATATAATTCTGCTACAGACTCTGTTTTTCATTGCTTAAGTTTATCAAATATTAATTACTTAGGCATGAATTTCCACATTTTCTCTATAAGAGTGAGCAAGGAAATATTTATCTACAGAGCTGTGTTACATTTATACTTTGGTGCAGGAGCTCAGGTGGATGACATGTCCATGGAGATATTTCAGCAGTCTCCCTGAAAATGTACTCAGTTATGGTTTATTTAGAAGGATCTGAAAATTCCCACATTCGTATCCTTAGAGCTTTTAGAGCACCTCTGAACCTTCTGTCTGTCAGCTCCACTGACCTTCATCTACCCTGAGCATGCTCAGTCCCAAAAACCTCCTACATCCAAACCTCAAACCTGTAACAGCGCTCAGGAACTCCTACATGCCAACTGCACTAGCTATGCACTCCAGCTCTGCTCCTTACAGCCTCAGGGATGTCACAGATGCAATTCTCCAAGCAAATTTGACCTAAATGAAGCTGTGCTCTGCTGGAACTGAGGAGCAAATACTGATCTTCATCCTGCACTCTTATACGAATCTTAAACTCACTTCTTCTATTAAGGAGGCAGTCAGATGTCTTTCCCTCACAATCAGAGGCTGACTCTTTTTCATTGCTAGCAGGCAGATGATAAGGCCATCCTTAACCAGAAAATGATGAAGCATTAAGCTGGCACCTCTGTTTTCCATACAGAATACCTTAATTAACTTTTGAACCCCCTATGTTCCTTCCAATAGAAGTTTTTGTGTCTAGTAAGAAATAAGAGTAGAGCCTGTCACGTTATTGAATCTTGATTACCACAGGGATTTTTCATTTCTACTTTGTTTTAATCCTATGTTGAAAAGGAACACTTCAACGTAGATTCAATAAAATAATTACTGATAGCTTCTCTAGAAAAACAACAGAAGTTTGACTTCTCTTTCAAAAGAGATTGTTCTTATCTGCATTTGACTTATGCATTTTCTTTAAAATTGCATTGGCACATTCATTATAAACACATAATTTGTAATAATGAGTTGAGTTGATACATTCAGAGTACTTATACAAACTGACATCAATGTGGTCAGTTGAAAAAATGAAAGACTTGCCTTCTGATGCATGCTTCCCTCTCCCCTCCACAGATTTCCAGCACAATGCACAGAACAAACTCAGAATGAAAAAGCTACTCAAATATATTCTGGCTAAATCTAGATAGAATTGAATCCCTGTTCTTACAGATCCCAAAGCATAGCCAAGATGCTTGGCTATTTGTACAAAGCACTAAGGGGGTTAAACAACAAAGGGAAACTATAAAAATGTTCCTGTCTATCCATGCTAATATAGCCTAACACCTGAACCCACCTGAACAATTACGGTTTGCTTTGTTTTGTTTGGTGGAGGGAAAAGGAGGTCTATTTAATTATTTTTAATCTTGGGTACCCCAGGTGTAAAAGAATAGTGATCCAGAAGACCAGAGTTCTCCAGGGACAGACAGCAGGCTTAGAACAATGTTCAGGCTAACTCAATCATGTAGTAAATGGATTTTGTATGTCTAAAGCACAGCATTATTCAGACTTTTAGCTCTCAGGCAGCTAATCCTAGAGGTGCTTTAAAGCATCTGGACGCCTCTTTTAGAGTTCAAAGACTTCACTATAGCCAGAGGTTCCCTGAACGAGTCATAAAGGCTCTCAAAAGACTCACTCCAGACAGAGTCTAATGGACTGGGCAGTGATGAATTCAGTCATGCATTTGGAGAAGAAATTAAGATAACTGAAGACAGCAGAGGAAAGGTAGCAGCCATCACTTTTTATATAATAGATTCATGGTTCAAAAAATCACCCAGAAACTGGCAGAACTCAGTAATAAATTCCTGCTCAGCTGAATGTCAGCTACAATCTCTTCAAAGAGAAGCCTCATTGCCAGGCCCCCAGCAGAACTCATTAGTCCAGGTTTTGTGCTTCAATGGGGCACCTAACTTCCAAATCTGAAATGCCTTGTCTTAGGCCAAACTGAAATACAGCTGCAGAAGTAATAAATTGCCAGCATCCATCTGATTCAGAAGAAAGACCTACTTGAGTATATATCTTGGCTCCTGAGGATTTTATTTTAACCACCAATAAAGTAAATAAAGTTCAATAAAGTAAAATAATTCTTCTCCCTGTAGTAATAAATTCAGGAATTCAATTGCAGTACTACAGTGTAAATGTAGATCAGAACAGCTTTCATACCATAATTACAATGGATAGCAATTGCAACATCTAGTTTCTCATGATAACAAAATGTTCACTACTTCATGCTTGGCATTTACTTCAAATGACATCAGGACCTAATCAGTGAATGGTCACATTCAAGTCCCTAGAAAGACATTGATTCAAAACAAACAGCAGTCACCTTCCCCCTACTTTCTGTGTCTTTTTATTTGATATAGGTAATTCCATTGTAGGAAACAAATTCTAAGCACATAGTATCTTAGCTCTCTCCAGAGATGCTTGTAATTTATCCTTGAAAATAGATGTTCAAAGGAAAGATGCAGCGATTGTCTCTGGGAAAAAAAAGCAGTTAATGGGGGAGTTAAGAGATTTAAATTCATTTTCCAATTCAGGCAAAATAAACAGCATAACAAAACCTGAAAATCTCCCACCCACTGCAGTTCCCAGACTGTAGGTGTGTGCATCCCCTTCGTTCCCAGTGATACCTATCAAAAGTAACCACGCCTAATCTTCAGAAAGATCAGGTAATATTGTAGCATTTTCTTTCATTGAAGACTATGAAACCACAGATTGCTGCAAAACTGTATTACTATTCCAGCTTTTGGGTACCTGCTACATCTCTGCCACTTCAGCCTAAACAAGTCTATTTTCCTGCACTGTGTAAAGACACCCTAATATTGCTTAGCTTAAATTACCCACGGAAGAAATAAAGAAACCCCAAAATCTCATGCTGAACAACCAACCCTCTCTCTTGCAGTCAACTCCCCAAACTGTCCATCTGATTTTCATAATTTTTCTTCTCATGCCCTAGAAAAATATGACATCCTCCATTTCAGATCATTAGTATCTTCTACAGGCTCTCCTCTTGAGAGGTGGAAATGTATACAGACAATCAAAGTAAAAAAAAAACCTAATCATAAATACTACCTTTTTCATTAGCTGGGAGTGAACTTGAGCACTTTGAAATTTCACAGAGTTTAGTTTTAACTTCTGTTATACCATGACAGAAACCACAAGTATACTGATGCTGTGAGACATTTTGCAATTTAAATTACCATGACTATATTTTCAGCATTTAGATTTATAAAAAGCTGTCGGCATTTTTCACTGTATCATGTTTAACATTCTCCAGTTGAAATCTATCTCAAAACCATAAAAAATTAGGAATTGTATTTGATACCAATATGCTTTCTTATAGAATTTTAAGTTATTTCAGTGATAGACACACTGATGTATTTTACATAGGCTTCCTTTTATAATTAGATCTTTTCCTTAAATGACTTAATTTTACAGTTAGAATACCGTATGACTAAAATATTGAAAACATCTTACCTTTTATTATCTTTACTCAGATTAGGAAAATGTCATGAATAATTACAGGAAAGTTCTGCTTAAGCATGTACTGTACTGCTGTTCACTATTATTCATTCAATTCCATACTACTCTGCCTAATTTTCACCTTTGCTTCTGTACATGATAAATATTTAAAAACTCTTTTTAACTCAGTACAATTACAGATTAATAAATGTTTGCTATTTTCAGACACCAAGACCTGACTCTTGTTCTTTAACCAAAGACAAAAGAGCCAAAAACAATACTTAAAGAAGAAAGAATGATTAAGAAACCATATAAACAGGAAAAAAAAATTCATGCTTTTAGCATAACTGAAGAAAACACAGCAGCTTTGAATCCTGAAGACGAACAATACATCTACTGAAATAAACACATCAGAAATAAGTGAAATCCTTCACTTTGGTGGAATTGAGCTCTGAGGAACAACAGAGACAGAGCCCTGTTAGTTATTTTGCATCTGTACTCTGTGACAGTCATTTATTTCAGTCAGTGAAACAATTTATGCACAACTTTAGGGACTTCAGCATTATCATTAGTTGTTCCTATTAAATTTAAGTGACATGTCATTTATTAAAAATCACTGAAAGCTTAGCCAGTAATTTATCAAAAAAATTAGAAAGAAATAATCTTATCAGAATAAACACAACTGTCTACATCAAACAAGAAATCAACAAGTGACATTACTCAGACGACTACAAGTAGCAATAGAAAATCACTTATTAAATGCTTTTGAATTGTCATGCCTTGTTCTCAAAATGCTCCATCTGAGCTCTACCTGCACCCTATGCAATTATGAAGCATTTCTTGCTTTTCTGATTTTAAAATTAGTAGGTAGCGAAAGAGAATGTTCTGTGATATAACAGATTTAGCCTTTCCCAATTATAGCTGTATGCAAGTACTGCCAGACTTTACAGAGGCTAAACAACACCATGAAACATTTTATTCTTCAGATTTTAAGGAAATAAAGGAAGAAAAAGTAAAACTGAGCATCCCAACTGGTTTAAGCATTACATTTCTACAATGACATTAGCATCTGATACAACCAACTGAACTCAAGGAATTATAAGATAAATGTATTACTCACATACTGTTGAAGAGCTCTCGGTATGTTTCATCACCTTTACCTTCTGACATTAGGCTGTCCAGTTTGTCAATCAGCTTTGCTTCCACCTGCAACATATAAGTGTGGTGTAAACAGCTTCTTTTTCCTTTAATGAGATTAGAGAAAACGGAGGGAAGATCTGGCTTTATGTAAGAGACTTTGCTAAATGCATATTTTAGAATTATTGGTCAATCATGTGATAAGTCACTTCATCTCTTTGAAGCTGTTATAATTCCCGAGGTTTGTAGGGCTTTCTTTTTTTTTTGGTCGTGGTGTTTTTTTGTTTTTTTTTTTTTTTTTGGAGGGAGGGAGCTAATTTAAATTGAGCAACGTGACTTTAAAACTACAGGCTGAGTAGCATTTGCTGCTGCTAAGGCAGCTATCTATTTATGGAGTCAGAGGAAAAGCACACAGCCCAAATAAATTGCCTGAATTCTCATTGCAAGGCTGTAAGCACAAGATATTTTCTTAGACTGAAGTAAAAATATCATCTTTTCCTACCTGCACCCCATTCTTTATAATTTAATATACAAAAATGTCTGCACTGTTAAGAACACTTGGGGGCTCAGACTCACCCAACACTCTTACCTGCCAGTATTTCATTAGAAAGCAAATTTCCTGGACTTACATATTAGCTATCAAAGAAACTTGGTGGTTAAGAAAATCCAGTGCTAATGATTCCTTCAATGCATATTTTTAAGTGCATTGATTATAAAAAAATATAGAGCTGATGCTACACTGTGTATTTATATTTCAAACCTCCTTCTTATCAGTAATAAATTAATAATCACAAGTCTAGGGGAGAAATCAAGCTATTGTAATTATTTTATTACAGAATAAATCTACTACAATTTACACTTAAAACCAAGCTTAAAAGACAGAGTAGCAGAACAAGTGGATTTTCTTCCTTCTCACTCCTTGTTAACATTTCTGTGGTGATTTTTAACAATAAGCTTATATATTGATATTGAAAAGCTACCTACTTACACCACCTGCACTACTCTTGTTTTTAATAGTTTGGTTTGTGCTTTCGATGCAACACCCACTCTAAGTATTATGATTGCCTGGGAGTAATTAAAATACTTCTACTTTCCTTCAATTTGAAGCAGCAGGAAGGAGGGCACTGAGAATGGTTTGAGGCAGTCTGAAAGAACTGAGTGGGAGCTGAGGGAGCAGATGGCATTCTTGGTCGTTCCTTCCTAGCCCATTAAGAATGTGTTTGAGCAACAAGAATACTTGGATCTTTACTGAAGAACATCTGGTCTTTTTCCATAGTAACCAAAAGGGAAGCTGGTTGAATCCTATCTAACCAGCAGTCTGTACCACTGTAAAGCAGAGGTGAAAATCCACCACAGCAACCTTGTTAAAAACAGCTCAAGTTTTGTTCTTCACTTCATCAGGCCATGGATTTTTTTCCTCATCTCACATAACTAACATGATAGTATTAACATCTCACATAACTATCATGATAGTATTAACAGGTGAATCTTACTAGCCCTGCAAAGAGATAAAAGGGAAAGCCCTCGTGGGTATCTTCTCCATCCTGAACCACCAATGGAACTCCAGGTTCAAGTCTGCTAGGACTCTATGAAGTGCTTTATATTCAGTCCTGTTCTATAAAGAGCTTCACACAAAGTACCTGTTTAAAGTTGCCACTTCGCCTTTGCTCCCAATCCATCATGTCATGGAAAATAGGAATCATTACATTCCTCAGGTCTGGCTGAGGGATCAAGGTCACTTCCAGGAAAGGGCCAATTAATGCTGGAATAAAGTGAAGCTTGTGTTCCCCTAAAATGAAAATGAACATGAACTTGAATGTGACTTGGGTGTCCTGTGAGTTATATCAAGCAATCCAAATGCTGTCTGAAGAATGAAAAAATAGCATTTTAAATGCCTATAGTTTTTTTCTTAATCACACATATATCATAGCATGGGCTATTTCTTAAGCCCAAAAAGTGAAAGCTATAGACAAATGAAGAATATAAGGCAAACATAATTTATCAGATTTTATTATGCACTACTGAGTCCAGAAGTGACAGTGAGTTGGCTGTATCTGAAATTAATCCTCCAGCAAGGTAACAAAGACAGACAAAGTACTCTCTCTGCATTTCATTTATATTTCATGGGAATAATTTGCTTTCTAAGCTCTACATCCTTGTGTTCACAAAATGGTTAACTGTCTGGTATTCTGTGCTCATCAAAAAGAGCTAAGTACTTTGTTTTTTACCTATCTTTAGTTTTGCAAGTTTAGAAATGGAAATATGTGTTTCAATAGCAGAAAAATGAAAATATGACACAGCTGTTCTCAAAACAACTTGCTTTAAAATCAATTCTAAAACATCTATTATCTTACCACATTCCACTTAAAAGAAAATTAAGTTCTTGCCAGAAAAGCTAGAAATGGCAGAAATGGCATACAGTAAACACTGACCATTCAGTTTCAGTTTTCCACAAGTGAGACTTCTGACATCCTCAAAATTAAGAGATTATGAATCAGGATGCATTGATTTTTCCAAGCTAGGAATTCATTTACACACAGCCTACCTCTGGATATTCCAGTGGGCATTTACCCCTGGTTGCTGTGTGTTCAGTGTTTGAGTTTGTGCAAAGGAAAACAACAACTCCCTTTTCTGGAAACATCCTAGGATGCTTATCCCTATGAAAGTAAGGTGACTGTACAAGGATCAAGGCTTAGGACATGATGACTCTTACTGCTGCAAGAACTGTAAAATGCTGACCAGCACAACACCAATTGAAATAAATATCCTAGCATTTAGTTGGACATATTACCAGATGAGCTCCTTATTATAGGGGTGAGTTTTGTGGAGATGAGCTCCACTCACCCCTACTGAAAGGCATCATTTGCCTGTATCCCAAGCTTCTATTGAGCAGAGAACAATATGAGTGGGGAGGTGATGCACACTAAGGTGTATGAGCAGGAGAATATTCTTGGGAGAATATCCTTGATACACCAGTTCTGAAATACCCACCACGTATCCATGTAATATAGAGCGATGTCTCAGCAAGTCAGCAATACTAAATATTGTAAATAAGTAAAATATTTTTTTCCCAAACAATGTTCAACTGCATTTCTCTGACACTCATAATTTCAAACAGTCTGCACAATTATTGCCTAAAAATATAAATGTGTTCCTAAGTTTACATTCAAGCATGCATTTTTCCTATGTTGTCCAAATTCTCATTTATACATTAGTCACTGACTTGTTTATGCCTTTATATTTACTGCAACTAAGACTTCAGAGAAGACTTGATGCAAATCCAGGATCTCAGGAGACCTTCAGAATTAAGACATGTCTTGACCTTAAACAATTTGACAACAGGACTAAAAATAAGAACCTAAGTATATTTCAAGGCATAATAATTCTTCCCAAAAGGAGTAGTACTTTCTTTCTCAATTTTCTCTGATGGTATTTTCTCAGTTGTCAGGGAAGAAAAGAGGATGGGTCAGCTACAGTATCAAGGCACAGAAAGCTGAGTTTAGCTATGAAGAAGGGAATTATAAATGGCAAATGTTTTCCTAAACTTGAATCAAGACTTCATGTCTTGAACGTAATTATCAACAACTCATCTATCACTGGGAAGTAAATATAACAGGAAAAGAACTAATAATTTGCTTTCATTTTAAGAGTTACTGATGATGTGTTTAATCACTTACCTAAATTTTGCCACATGCTGAAGATTTCACATCCCATTGTTACCCGCATGTCACCATATCTGCAGTGTATTAAAAAATAAAGCAAGAAAGTGAAAGATAATTTAAGAAAATCAAGTTTACATGCCATTCTGTGACATTAATAAATGAAATGTCTCATTTGTAGTCTACAAAAAAAAACCTTTGAAAGTGCTGGCTTCTCCCAAGTGTTTTGCTCTTTTGATTGTACCCAGCTAAAACTGGATTCTTGAACCCAGGTTTCTGTGAAATATTGTCAAAATGCTACACATCAGTAACACAGCTGTGAAGCAAAACCTATTTTTGCCACAACATGCTCCAGTTCTCTCTCTGAGTGCAAATAGTTTTGCTCTAGCTTAAAGAAATACAATTAATTCATACAGACAATAGCATGGCAGAAACACCTGAAGAAGCTTGAGTGACTAATGCTTTCACTGGCAATGAATGGCTCTTTTCCTCCCAGTATCTGAAACTCCTAGTTTGGGCACTCAGGAAGGTTACCGGCTCTGAAGACATGTACAAAGGGCCAGAACCAACTCTTGCTCTAGTCAGTGGACATACCATTACATTTTTCTTTTGGTGGGTCCTTTTGTAACCTCCAATGTCTTGCATTTTGAGAAATTTTAAATCTATTACAGTTTTCTACAAGCTGATAGCAATACTTACTTTTCTAAAACTTTTTTCTTCTTGGAAGGTGTGAACATCTCCAGTTGCAGACATAACTGGTTTATAAAAATGACAGCAAGAAAAAAGTAGGAATCCCATATCTACAATAAGAACATGGCATGTGGTTATTTCATTTTCTCAGTACGATCTATGATCACCCAAGAAGCAAAATTTCCAATCACAGCCCTTGTTTCAGTCTCAACTGCTAAATTACTCAACCTGCTTTAGACTAAATTTCTTTGATTCGAAATATACTTTTCACCAACCCCAAGATGTTCCATGACTGGAAGTGTAAAGGGAGCCCTCTTCCAGACCCTGCAGTTCAGCAGCACAGCAATAACATTGCTAATCAAGTCTAAGGAACATAGAGGCCTTGTCTACAGGAAATTCTTTCATCAGTTTTACCCTCTGAATTTACATAAATTCAAAAAGAATAGGCTTCCTCATGTTCAGTTAAACAGATAAATCTGCATTCCTGCCAGTCTGTCTAACAGGAGTCTGGATTTTCAGAGAAGCATCCACAACCCTGCTGAAAGTCAACAGGAGCTCAGGGTCTTCTCTAGGAAGGACATTCTGCACTTTTTATGATGCAGCAGTTGGACTAACATCTCTTGGTTGGGCAGAATATTCATTCAGGTTTGTTTCCATGGAAATGTGTCTTTCCAGACACATTCCTAGATCTTCTCATCTGAATCCTAAAAGCATAATCTGTAATTCACAATTTATTATAAATGCAGTATCTCACTGTATGGGGTACGCACTAACATCTTTAACTACATTCACCGTGAAGTGTCATAATTTTCTAATTTTAATTATACAGCATGTTAATTGGTCTGAGAGAAACTACAAAAATATAAATCTGCATTTTATATAATCTGCATTGATTAAAAACCTGAAATACTTTTTCCTCTGCAATAACTGAAAAACCCAGCTAAATAATTTAATTTGTTTTTAGGATCCAAAAAATTGGTACGCAAAAATCCTAAATCAGTAGTCTAACAAAGAGGCTCAAATAACAAAATGAAAAATAAGATGAAATTAAAAAAACCTCAAAACACTCATTTATAAGATAGTCCTGTATTTAGGAAAAAACATCCCTGAGCAGTTGAAATTGCTGATTTTCTACATATTCTAGCTATTTAGATGCTGGAGCTAAGTGCAATAACCGCCAAGCCACAGGATGATGTAGCAGCTATTGCATCTATTGTTTACCTTGTAATCAAAGTTTTCATTCAAGAAGTTTTTACGAAGGGCATCTGAAAGGTACAAGACTGTAGTAATGATCACACTGGGAAGAAAAGAATGAAAAAGACAGGAATTTTCATTATGTGGAAATTCATATTTAATACTCAAAGCAGGACAATTTTCCAGTGAAGAAACAGATGTAGCATGTCTGGTGGCATTAAATACTACATTTCCAACGTACCATATAAATACCTAATGACATTTATTGACAGAAAACATGCTCATTGTGATAATGAGTGCTGAAAGAAGGTGCACCAAAACCAGACATTCTATATAGAACATAATTGATCAAGACCAATCATAAACTTTGTTCTGAAAATAATTATGATTTCAGATTTATTATACACCTTATCTTAATAGTATTAATACCCACAGTTGTACAATTTGTTTTCAGCTTTCTCAGTATTGAAAATATGTGCATACAGATTATAAATATAAAATATTTGGTAAATGCTAATATTCAACACTGACACCCTTATGGACAAAAAGTCTCTTTAATGACAACAGATCAATGCAAAACTGTGTGAGCTCTGAGAGAAGGATCTGCTTCTAAAGATCTCTATGCTGTAAATGTATGTTGTAAAAAGTCATATATTACGCTACATTTACACCCACATGAATTACAATTATCTTAAATAAATATATATGACCAAGATCCTCTCAGAGTGGTTGTCACCAGAGATCAATGATGGCTTTCTTTATTGTAGCAACCAACTTTGGTAATCTACAGAAATAGAACATCCTTTGAGATTATTTAAATACACCTAATTTCAGTGGTTCAAACTTTAAACTAACCTCTGCAGCACTCTTGTCTTCCAACATATTTAGTCAAACTAGAAATCCATTAAACCATTAAATAATGTAAAGCATTACGTTATTTTTGAAAATAGTCAGAAGTGAATACTTATGGAGAGAAAAAAAGATAAACACAGAATGATCTTTTTGCTGTCATGTATTTTACAACAATCAACTGTTTAAAGATCTTCTGAGAAAAAAGGTTATATCTACACATTTCATTTAATTACCATCTGTCTATTATTAATACATTTAGTTCTTTAAACATAATTGTTGACCAGCATGTTTTTCAATGCTAAAATATGTTTCTATTTCTAGATTTTGGACTTCATATTTTTTACTATTTTTTGCAATGCATTCAAGACAAATGATTTAAAAATAATAACAGCAATATATATATTTCAAGGTTACAATATTTTTCATTTTACAGCACTGGAGAATTAAATGTTAGCCAACCCACCTAGAATATGAACTATATTTTTTTTCCTAGCACTTTGGACAATTTTCATGTTTATAAATAAAAACTGGCTATCTGTAATTTAACATATTAGTAGTTCAAGTGTTTACTTCCATCCTTCTATTTTTAAAATTACTGTCCCTGCCAAACTTTACCTTTGCGTTTGATGTGCCTGAACACCTGCACCAGCCAGTTTTGAGTCTGTTTTTTAGAACAGGTCTTGAGTCTCAAGTTTCATTTATTCCTATTCCACTGCTCAAGTGTATTTTCATACATATTATTTTCTCAAGGATTACACTGTAACTTTTCTATCCAAGTAGTGTTCCATGCTTAGCATTCACCAGTCAGTTAACCCCACTTTTTCACTAATGGAGAGTTACAGCCCGTGTACAGCACTTGCTATTGCAGCATGGAACAAAAAGTGAAGTTAGCAAAATGCAGTATAAGCAAAGTTAATAATGGAGGCATGGATAAGAACAGAGCCCTGTCATTCTTGTTGTTGTGCATGATTTAATTCAAGGTCCATATGCTTCACAGAATGGAAATAGTTTGTATATTTCAGGAAGACATTCTGGTAGAATATCAGGTAGAAAAAGTGAGTTTATCAGAATTTTTGCTATATGAAATTTCCACCTAAGTCCAAAGTAATAAATCCCTGAAAACAGTACTCAAGAGAAAATTCCACAAGATCCATAACCATACTGCCAACTTTACATGACATAGTTCTATTTATGTCTGAGACAATTCCTTTCTTGCTACATTCCTTCCATGGCAGGTGAAACTGAAGAGAAAGATCTGCTTCAATTCTTATGAAGTGAATAAAGTAGACAAATGCAACTTTTAGAATATTTTTTGAAGAATGTTCCTGAGAAAACAGAATAATTGCAATGCAAGTATTTTTTCCTGCAGGGAACTTAGCTCAGGTTTCATTTATTTGGTAAGTCAAAGATATGATATGGATTAGTTGATAAAATGTGGGTCTCTAACATGAGAGGATATGTTGTAGATAAAAAAACCTCAAAACACCAGATGCAACACACAAGGTTGAAGATATTGTTTTTGACCTACCATCTGTTATTCTGAAGCTACAGCAGTCTAAAATCAGGTAGAACAGAAAACAAGCTAGGGCTAGGGATGCTCATATACAAAAAAAGCAGAAATGCACAAAGCAGAGGCAGCAGCCAGAGGACAGCTGCCTGATTCGGTACAGTACTCACATTCCAAGCTGATTCCCAGCCAGTGATTGCCAAACAACAACATTCATTTGAAATCCATCTGAGCATCAAACTATCAACTACTGAGCTTGTGACAAAACTTGCTTTTCTTCCTCTTACCACCTGCCACATATTTGTTCAGAATGCCTGTTTTACAGGAGAAACCCTCTACTTTTAGCTACTAAGTTATTCTTGCCTCATACACAGGATGCTAACCCAATGTCTGGTAAGGCCATTCTTGATGGAATGACTTTTCCATCAAATTTTCAGAGCAAACCTTTCTGCAATAATCGCTTTGAAAAATCCAGAAGTTCAACAATTGCTTACTGCCTGGGCTATGCTCTGGCAACTTGGCTTTTGCCTGGGCAGCCAGTGGCAGAAAATGAAAATTTTGTTTTCCATGGTGATATAGGACAAATGTATAACATTAGCTTCTCATTCCATTCTTTTCTATCAGAGTGAAATAATCCCAAACACAAAGGTATTCAAACAGAAAAAAAAATTCTTTCATATTTCATAAAGAAATTAAATAAATCTTGAATCACATATATGTATATGTATCTATTGTTATAGGTTTATGAGCTTATTTATATATGCATGCCTATGTATATATATTTTTTGTGAAGGACTGAATGTCAGGTTCAGTTGCTAGCAACATTTTGCATTACATAAAAGCAAAAATTTGTTAGCAACACTATGTATTACATAAAAGCAAGAATTTTTGTTCATTGTAGGAGTCTCAGACTCCCACACCATGGGAGCTAACAGGATTCTTTAGAGCAGCCATTATGATGACACTAATGCTGATTTGATACCTTCCCTTACTGTGTATTCCATTGGAGTTACTTTTATAATAATAATAGTAATAACAGTAATAATAATGATGTATTTTAGCCATTACTGAATTTTATAACCAAAAGGATTCTCTGCTTAAAGTACTTATGCCCGACTGTCAGTAGATACATTTGAAATTTCAGTGTAAGCAACATATTATGTAAACCTTACTTTACAGATAAATTATTTTAATATAAGTAATACTATTTGTACATCTATTTGTATCCTTATAATATTCAAATTGAGGACTGGATGACCTAGCATCTCTGCCATCAAGTAGAATGCTGAAAGGCTATACATAGTTAATTACAAAGTGATCTTGAAAATTAAAGCTTCTTGTATATCAAGAAGCAGAAAATTAGTTCTTTGTGTCTTTGCCTATGATACATAAGCACAGTGTATTATGAATATCAAAGATTTGCTCAGCAAGTAGTTGAAGCTCCTTTGCTCTCCAAGTCATTCTCTTCAGCTGTTAATAACACGACATATCTGAAAAGTTCAGCTGAGTCTGTTAACTGTTCTCAAAAGATGGCAGGCAAATAAAGTATTAGACAAGTCATTCTTCTCCTAACTTTAAGGTAACTGAAGCCAGTGACCATTACACAGTGATTTCCAGTTGAAACTGTGAAGGTCTTCTCCAGAAGCTTCAATTTTAGTCAAGCTTATTTTGCTATAAAATTTAGCATTTCTCTCTGGCACTAGGCAACTGATTCAGACATCTTCCTATATTATGTTGTGCTCCTCTGCAGTTACAAATAGAAGCTAGATACTACCTAGTTGATGTAGAAAGTCTACTTCTAGAATTAAAGAAATGAAAATAATTATTTCCATCGTAAACATAAAGCCATATTTGTCTCTCAGTAGTAACATTCATTTTAGAAATATTAAATGACCATAAGTAATTATTTTGCTTTCCTGCGTGTGTGCTGATTATCTCAGATATTACACAGCTATGAAGCTTTAAACAGAGTTATTTCTGTCTCTTTGCCCAACTGTTAGCAGCTAAGGATGTTTTTGCACTGTTCTCTTTCCATTACAAAATACAATTAAAAAAATCCATTTCTCTGCTTTAGTGCAAAGTTTGCCTTTTTAAATGTTCCTTTATTTCTCAAATTTTAGAAGTCAATTGACAGTTTATAATGCTAGCCATTAATACTTTCACACATTGGGCATCAGAACATTCACAACTATAGATCATATATGTGTCACCTTGAAACACCTTCATTTCTGAACAGTTACAGATTTGACTTCTTGAGCTCATACTATCTTCTGGTTTTGGTGGGTTTTTTAAAAATTTCCCAGTTCAATCCAAGTATCAGATTTTCAGAATTACTGAAAATATTGCAACTAGAAAGAAGAAAATCCCCTAGGAGCCAGGGGGCAGTGAGATTTTTATATGTAAATACTGTATGTTGTAAAATTATGGCATTTTAAGACTTAGAAGTAATTCACGTAATTCTAGTTCTGCATACATAAGTAAGAGAAAATAAAAAAAGTAATTTCTCCCTCAGGAAAAGCTTACTCCTTGATTATATCCTTGCTAAGACTTATTTCTTCCCTAGGCTCAGACAGGCTAAATCTCTCTTCCTGTAAATATCAGACAGTTTGAAGTCTTATATCACTCTAGGGACAGGGAGGAAAGCAGCGCAGCTGTTGATGTGATGGCAGCGATGGGTGACGTGATGACACACACACACACACTGCCTTCAGGTGAGCTACAGTGAGTGAAAGGCCAGACAGATAGAAGGCAGCCATGGCATACAGGAAATACAGCACCTGCTTTATTCCTGGGAAGCAGAAGTTTGAAAAGACCTGGACTGTTATTGGATCACCTTATTCTGCTCTTAAAAAGATGGGCTAGAACTTAGAGCTTTTTCTTTTAGACATGAATGGAGCTGAGAGTTCAAGAAGTTTTGCCTTCAGTTCCAAAGAGTCTCAGATCCCTGGAAGTGCTCTGGCTAATGAAGTGCTAGTGATGAAGTCTACTTCAAGCCAACTAGGCCTAATAATAGTCACAATCAGACTATAAACCTCCCTGAACTAGCCTTCCTCCACATCTCAACCCATGCATTCTTCAAAGCCATGCTCCTCCTATGCTCAGGAAGAACAGCTCACTTCTCTCTGTGGGGCAAGCAGTGCTCTAATTTCACATCCTGCCTTTAGGCTATTTCCTCTGCACTTAAATATTTTGGGCTGGCACAATTCTAGCAAAGCTACTACTCTGTGCTTTTGAACACTTTGAGGAAGCTGAATGAAGGCAGTCTGCCATTGCAGTGAGGAACACGAGGTAAAGCAAGAAGCTCCCATTCAGAAACAGCTCTGGAAAGACTACTCTGCAGCTGACAAGAGAACAGAAGCAGATTTTCCTTTCTGCTGCCTCAAAAAGGAACAGAATAGGGACACAGGAATAACGAGGCTTCAGCCTTCACCACACATTTAAGTACACCTGGTCAACCCCCTTTTTCACAGCAAACTAGCTTGTCCTCCACATAGGAACAAATTCCTAGCCAAGCAATTATTCAAAGCTGAATTGGTAAAGATGTGCTTATAGCCCACTTGCTATAGTGGGCAGGAGTACTTATGCAATTGTGTTATCAGGATCAGTTAGCTGGTCTGATGAGCTCCTCGTGGCCAATTCCCACCAGTAGTTATTGTCAGCCTCTGCCTATCTTCTTTGCCAGACAGAACTGGGCAGAGACTCACCTCCTAGATGGTCAGAAACAACATGTCATGCATTAATAAAGGGAGATGTGTTATGGTTACTGAAATATTGGAGAAGAAAAGTGCTCCTTTTGCAGAACTTGGTATCATCTGAGTATCACCAGCCATGTAGCATGTGCCAAGGTCGTTCCTAAACCTTAGTTCTGTACATGTCAGCTGTTGCAAAGCCATCTGCCAAGCCAGCTGTTACTGGAATATATAAAAATGTCTTAGATTATTCATTTTGTCTAAAAGTTCCTATTTTTTTTCCTTCCTTCTTTCTTGTGTTTCACTGTTTATTTCTTAAACATAATTACTAAATGTAGACTGGTATCAGTCATACCTTATTTAATATCATACACAGAAACAAACTATCATATCCATTCTTTAATTAATAACTTTTTTTTCTGGAATTCAACCTTTAAAAGATTAGCAGCACTGAGGTAATAAAAATTAACAAAAAATTGTTTCAAGTCATGACAAAGTTTGAACAAGTACTGTTATGCTTAAATATCCATACACACACATAACAAATAGAGACCGTAAACCCAAGTGTTGTTAAATTTAATTGTACGAATTATATTGCTACTAGTAGTATGTATAGCACCAAAAATTTAAATTGGCCTTGAAGCTTGCAGGCACAATGCAGGCTAAAACTGAATTTTAATCAGGCATTGCAATATGTGTCATGAAAGTTTAAGTCAATCCTTCAATCTGGATTCCAAGGTCTCCCAACACAGCACCCTTCCTCTGCTGACACTCTTTGCATAACTGTGCTGACTGCTCAGCTGGGTTATCTGATCTAAAGCTAAGACTGCAAAAAGGATAGGTGGTAATAGACATTAAATAAAACTTAATATATTGTTTCAGACATGTTGTAATTATTTCTTAGAAATGCTGGGAACCTGTTTCTTTAAAAATAAGGCCTGAGCAGAGAAAGAATGGCTGATGGGCAGGATTCATCTGAAAATCTCACTCAGCAGTGCTTAGAGCCTTACATGACTGTTGCCTTGTGCTGTACCTCATTTCCTGATTTGTGATTTTTCTGACAAACACTACATGAAAAAACATGCAAAAGCATCTTTAACAATATTACAGTTGATAATTTCTTCTTGAGAGCAAACAGATCTTTACCAACTCAGAATTTCAAGAAACAGATTTGAAAAGAAGTTCCTTAGAGACTTGTCATTTGTTACTTGGAAAACAAAGCTGTTGATGCTTTGCAACTTTATTCTGTAAAAGTGTTTCTGACTTTCCAGCTATATGTGCTTACGAAAATTCAGAACAGAAAGAGGTATAGATTATATCATAAATTTGTGGTATAAAAGAAGTGCAGAGATTTGAAATCTTAAATTAAAAAAAGAAAAATTGCAGCCAGCATTTAAAAAAATACATTAAATTTTTATTACAAACATCATGTAACTTTATTTTTATCATGATCTGTGAATACTACTCATACTTTTTAATAACATTAAAAATGCCTTACTTGTTTGCAACCAAACGCATCACTGTCCAGTCTTTTGGAAACATCTCTGGTCGTATTAGTATCCGAAATACTGTGAAAATCTGCAGCAGGAAATCCTTTGGAAGGAAAAGAAGTTGTCATATGTCTTTGCTGCTTTAAAAAGAGCAGTAAGCTTTAAAAATATTTTAATCAGAGAGAAAAAAAATCATTACAGAAATAGCAGAATTGCACTTATTTTCACCATAGATAAACCTCTGAAAGCTTTTTTTTTATTACTTCCCAAGAATTTTCAAATAGTGATTTAATCCTTTCTTCTTAAAGTGATGAAAATAATATAATGTGCCATTTGATTGACAGCAATGCATAAAAGAAATGTCAAAGATGCATTTGGTTTCCACCCATACACTTCCACAAATGCGATGTTGAGAACAATTTGCAAATCAAAAAAGCACTTTACAAACACCAGAGAGTTCAGAATATCTCCTTAATCATGCCAGGTTTTCATCACTTTCAAGATTCATTCTAAAAGCAGCAGAGAGAGTGTAAGGACAATTTTGTCATTGACTTGACAAAGACCAGTGACTCCAGTAGAGATGCCCAGGCCCCAGGTAGTGCAGCTGGCTGGCTGTGCACTGGCTCACTTAACCTTTCTGCTTCATTTGCTGGATCTAAAAAAATCAGTCAACACCTGTGAGCTACTTTGAACATAGAAAGCACTGCCTGAAAGCCTTTAGCATCTCCTTTGTCATGTAACTCACTAATAGATAACTAAACTATTCCTCTCAGCACATGGTTTTTTTCAGTTTTTCTTTTCACAAATAAAACTAACAACAAGGAACCATCTTGATTATGTATGGTACTGCCAGTATCCTTTTAGTATGAAAATCGAGCTGTTGACAACATGAAGTGCATGAGGCAAGTGATATAAACACCTCTAACAGAATCAGTGCAGTACCTGACCTTGAAATGTTTGGCATTCATTCTGCCCACATCATTTGTAGAGAGTTACCCCGAAACAAAGATGAGATGAAGATACAAATAATTTTGAACACCAAAATATATTCTCGAGTGCGTTTATCAAAGTGTAGATGACAGGCACTGCACAACAGATGCCTTTCATTAGAGAATCACTGTAAAGGGGGATGAATACAGGCACTGGGTAAGGCAGATGAGATCCCCACACCCACCCACCAGAGAAGATTACATAAAAGAGACAACCTGTTTTCTGAGCAAGATGCCAAAAAATTATCTGTATTAAGGAGTATAAATAATACTCACTGCAGATAACGTACTTTTGAATGCAGGTGACCAGCTTTACAGATAAACAAGTACCTACCTCTACAAACAACACAGCTATGCCAGGCCCTTTTTCTATAAGTTTGCACCTTGTTCTTAAGTGCCTTTTTATTTTGCAGAGGTTTCCTCCCTCTCCTGTGAGTAATGCCACAGCTCTGTGCCATAATCCCAACAAAATGGCAATACCTTGAATGCTGCTGCATATCACCTCCCAACAACATCCCAGATTCTTTCATATTCACTTTTTATCTCCTGTCCAGACACAATACATGTTTCTGCCATTAGGGATCTCACCAGTGGACTACTGAACTGAAGAGGCCAAATGGATGTTATTGGGAAACCATAAAACCATGCAGTGGTATGAAGATTTAAAAGCCAAGGGCTATGTGAGGTGGAAACATAGCACCTTTGAGATAGCTTGTTCAAAAGTCATTATGAATAACAGTCAGAAAGATCATATGCACTACATTTCTTTGGGTAACTAGGCCAGAATCAGAATACATCTTTTATTCCAAGCAAACTTTAAAAACAAAGCAAATGTAGACACTGGCATTACATTTTGAATCATTAATATCAGGCTAATTATTTCTAATTTTCACTGAAAAAAGGGAAAATTGTGTCATCAATGTAGCAATATTAGCTGCAAAATATAGATTTAGTAACAGATTTTAACATTTAAAAAACATTTTTGCCGGCAGTTTAAGTGAGCTAACATTTGGTTGGTTGAGTACAGATAGAATTAATGTCTCATCTGTCTTCTATCTTAAAAGACAAAAAGGAAGTAATTTTGTCTTTTACATACTCTAAATACCATCTCTTAATAGTTCTACTTAGTGTACATGAGGTCTAGTCCTATTTGTAAGATAATACTAGATATTGTCTTATTAGTAGTACTAAATTGATACTAAACTATAAGGTTTAGTACTAATTCCCACCACTTAAACAACTTCACACCTGAAGGATGGGATGCCATCCAGAGGGACCTGGACAAGCTCAAGAAGTGGGCCCATGGGAATGCCATGAGTTTTAACAGGACCAAGGGCAAGGTGCTGCAGCTGGGTCAGGGCAACCCCTGTATCACCACAGGCTTGGGGAAGAACAGATCCAGAGCAGCCTTGCCAAGAAGGACTTGGGGTGCATGAGAGGCTGCACTGAGCAGGCAAAGTGCCCTCCCAGCCCAGAAAGCCAACTGCATCCTGGGCTGCATCAAGAGCAGCATGGCCAGCAGGTCAAGGGAGGGGATTCTGCCCCTTCTCCAGTCTGGTGAGACCCACCTGGAGTGCTGCATCCAGCTCTGAGGCTTCATTGGATCTCTTGGGGTACACCTATAAAGCATTTTCATTTGGGTCAACAGTCCACTTTGAAGCTAATTGCATCATGTTCTACTGCTTTGATTCATGCTGTAGGATTACCAGGCTACATGATATCAAGGCTTTGTAGAGCATCCAGAGTGCCAAAAGCCAATAAGAAAGAGGGTGGTTCCACAGTGAGCTGGTAGTTCCTGGGCAACTCATCCATCCCTTGGCCAGTTCCTTTCCAAGATCTTCCCTGCTTCACTGCTTTCTTAATCTACATCAGGAGCCACCTAAATGAGTGGCTTTAGAACTACCCCTCTGCCCCAAAACTCATCCTTTCAGAAGTCCCATATGTGAGTGGATGTCCCTGCAGAGCAGGGGAAGGATGGTGGCTGGAACTGTGCTTTTCCACCAGAGACACTCCCCACGCTCAGGGATCTCACACAGCCTGTGTCCCAGAGGCCATTAGAGGACAGGGGAATAAATCCACTTGGTGCTAGGGTATGGCACCCACCTTATCCTGCTCAGGCTCTAGAGCTGGAAGAGAGGGATGACAGAACTACTAAGATTTACACCCATCCCTATGAAATCTTATCTTTTCCTTATCAAATCTCTATTCTGTCACATTATGTAGGGTACACTGCCAATGAATAAAAACTAGGCCTTCTGGTAGTTGCTTACTTGTTTTGTCTTCTTTTAATCTATTAATTAAAAACCCCAAACATATTGATCAAAGCCACCTTGCTTTGGTCAAAGCTGCATTGTGCTAACATAAGTTTTTACATTCACTTTCCCACGGATCTTTTGCTAGTCATAACTTCACTGTTACCTTTTGTCATAAATTATATTTGAGATTTTCCACAGCAGCAAATATCCACCTAGAAGGTTGCCTCTGGTTCTACAAATTACTGTAAAATATATGTACTAGGAGTAGAAAGCATTTTGTGGTAAGTAAAAAGAGCATAACTTTAAAATAATATTGAAAGATAAAGAGAACCACTTAAAATTACTGTCTTGTTAAAGTCAGGGTTTCAAAAAAGAGAGTGAAGTATATTGTCTGGTTCTACCACTCAGACATGAAACGCCTGTCAGTTATTTTATTACTTTATTTGCATGTTTTCAAATATAATATTTTCCCTATCTTCTGCTTTGACTGGAAAAAAACCTCTCTTAAGAAACTCAAAAAACCAGTCACCATGTCAATTACTTTAGATAAATATATTTACAAGAAGAAGAGAATATTTGCATAAGCAACCACTCATTTAAGGCATCACTTAGATGCATGTCATATAAATATGTGTACGTGTCATTCCTTTAAAGTCTCCATTTTGCTTCTCCTTGCTTAGCAAGATGGAAACAGCCTTTAGCCTTTAGTAAGTTTGGTATACACTGCTAAAAAAAAAAGAACTGCAAAACCTTCTTTCCTTCTTTGCAAGTACTTTCATGAGTGAATATTTGTTTGGAGAAGTCATTTGCTGGGGGTATTTTTATCAACAGTGTCACAAATGCTGTGCAAACATATATTCATGCAAGTACTGACATAGTCACC
This sequence comes from Molothrus ater, assembly GCF_012460135.2. NCBI lineage: Eukaryota > Metazoa > Chordata > Aves > Passeriformes > Icteridae > Molothrus > Molothrus ater. The sequence goes on along the minus strand of NC_050482.2, from coordinate 26,909,322 downwards.
CTGAGAATTAGTCTGGAAGAAAGATGAAATGCCATGTGGTCCCAGTGCCTAATCGTTTAGTATAGATGGTTATAACCAGAGGTAGCTAAAGCCAGAAAGCAGAGCACAAAGCAATTCAAAAGCCTAGGTTACACTCCCTTGTAAATAAGATAAGGTTTCCCTTGGAAACATCCTATCAGATCTGTAACTCATAATGTGGCTTCAGGAAGACCCAGCTCACTTTGATACTACTGACTAGGGACAAAATGAGTAGTCAGAAATCCAGCAAGCTGGTGGTAGTTATCACTGAAGTTTAAATCCCAACTAGCCACTAGATTAACTGAGGCTACCATTTTAGCTTCTAAAGCATCTCAGGGGAAAAAAATGCCTTATCTCGGATATTAACACCTTTTGAATTTTCATTTATCCATATTGATATAATTTCCTAAGATATCTCAAAGCAAAGAAAATTCCACACTTAGCAATCAAAGCAGAAAAGTAAAAAGGAAAGTAGCAAGATGGTTTTGATAGCCCACAATCACCTCATGATTAACAGCAGTGGTGGTCTCGCACACTAGCTCTCATCTTTCCCTCTTGCTCTCAGTAATATTTCCAAGGGAGGGGAAAAAAACAATATATTATTTAAGATGCAGAAGAGAAGGAATGCTGCATTGATGATGATCAGACTACTACCACTGAATCACTGGTTGAGCTGATGCTGATTCGATGAGATCTGAATGGAAATAAGAAATTCTGGACTTGAGTTCTTAAGACCTCTGTTGTGATAGCTGATGGCACCAGCTACAGCTGCTTTCCATATGTCTCTGTGTAATAGCAGGGTATGTGCGTGGGGGGAATTTCAATGTGTCAAATCAAACACCATTCAAGCATTAATTTCAGAGATTTTTCATATTCTAGAAGGAAGAAAAGTTTGAATAAACTGAACACTGTATTTCACAGATATATCAAACAGAAATAAAGCCTGAAACCTCTAGGAACACCTAGAGGTTCAGAACTCACACAAAAGGTAAAATATTTCAACTAAAAATGCCTGGCTTTCATAATATTTACAAAAAATTGCCTAAGGATAGCAACTATGCTAGGTGAAAATAGATGCTATATTGCTTATATAACAATAACTCACCCTATACACCTCCTAGGTAGTGCTCTTGATTTCTTATAACTTCTTAGCAGCATTTTCTATCTGTCAAGCTCTGTATGACCACCTCACTCAAAGAAAAGACAGAAATGATATGCTCTCTTCAGCTCTAAGCAGCTATCAGGAATTTAAGTAAATCTGAAATTGCACCATGACTAGACTCCCCTTCCCGGCAGCACTTAAGTATATCAAATGGTAATTAAGGAGTAACACCTAAAATATATTATCACATTAGGACATGATTACTGGCTAAATAATGTGCATAAATGATTACTCAAGATTTTTTGTGTGGATCAAATTTGGTACTATATAACTTTCCAGGGTCCAGTAGAATGGAAATCTTAGTGGTAACATTTATGCAGGAAATCTTCAAGAACTTCAAGAAAATTTTTTTTAATCCCACCCCTCCTCCATAAAGCAATTAAAAATGTTTTATGTCCACAAACCCAGTAACTCAATTCCTGAAACTGGTAGAAGTTGTCTTAAGAGACCTCTGCAGCTACTCTTTTCTATGATTGAAATGAGCAGACAGACATTAGAAGTCTGACACATCCTCCTGCCAATGGACATGCTGCACAGCTAAGAAAAAGGAAGAGTTAGTTGATTATGCATTTCTCAAGCTGCACGTTTGCTATTGCCATACATAATTTAATTAATGAAAAAAATAAGCAAGTATAATAAGCCAAACATAAAATCCCCCAATTGTCTGACAGTAAGAATCTAACAAGAGCAGGGTAACCTTAGACTGACACAATCTTTAGGAGAGGTTTAGAGGATAAGTTCATGGCTTTAAAGAAAATTTATAGTTTCCTCCATCCAAATTCACTCTGTTGTCATTGCAGAAGCAATAACAGCCTTGCCCCACTGTGAGAGTGGACTCAAGTTCCCAATAAAAGCTGTGCAATAGTTAGCTAATCTGGAAAACACATTGCATTTAAATACTGAAGTGATTCATCAAAGCACAGGGACATCTTAAAGGGAGATAAATCAAAAAGAAAAATAAAAAGGCCTAAGCAAGTGGAAACACAATTCTGTTACTCACCCTCAGATCTTCCTTTGTATTGAAGCTATCAAGAAGCTGCTGATAATGTCTATCAGTCATTTGTCGCAAGAGTGACAACAAACAGGAGACAAATTCCCCCTGTTCAGATAAGCCAAGAGGAGAAATATTAGAATGTTTTCTGCACTTGAGCTTAAACTCTTATATTATAAGCACTTGAAAATAATTAACAAATGCAAGGGAAATTATTCTACAATTAGGCTTCAACTCCACATTTTGTGAAAATACATTGATTGCACTTCCTTCCCATTTAAGGAAATATTTTTCCCTAAATGGAGTTTATTTGCTTGAAAAAATGTATTTTAATTAGTTCCAGAAGGGCTAAACCAGTAAAATTTTTATTTGTTATTTATTTGTTTTCCTTGTATCTGTTTTTAAACAAATTACTTAGATTTCCAAAATTACAACCTCTTTAGTCAGCTCAGCTTTGAAACAAATATAAACAAACATATTTTGCAAGAATTCTGGGAAGAATGCTATTGTTTTCCTTTAGGGAAGAGATGAAAGGAATTAGCTGGGAATTATTAAAAACATTCTGTCATCTCAAACCCTCAAGATTTGTCAAAAAGAAAACTCATTCGTAGGACTGAACAAACTTCAAAAATGTTTTGATCAGAAATTTCTTTGGGCTTACAGTAGAATATTTCATTGAAAGAGCAGAGAACTGCACTGGGTATCTCCAGGGAGCAGACAAACAGCCAAGATATTATAGGAAGGAACAGGCTCTTCCATTCACCCTTTCCTGTCTGCTTATTCAGTTTTGGACTGGGAAGAAACACTGAATGGTATCAGTCAGGTCTGACTGCAGAATTGATGAGGACAGGGAAGAGTCAAAGGTTTGGTTTGCATCCTAATGCTTAGAAAGAACAATTCTGAAATCTCACAAGCTTGCTAAAGAATGGGAAATATATTTTTGCCTGCATCAGGAATGGAGAATGAGACTGAGAGAACGGACAGGTGATAACAGTACTTTAAAATGGTGCCTTTCATTAGCTTAGCAAGTGAAATTTTGGGAATATTTTCCTCCGTCTTTCATTAAAAACAGAAAATGATATTCAAAAGAAGTAGTGTGTTTTCACAGGAATGGCTGTTCTAGATTTTTCATTGGAAGGCCTAATTCATTTGTGATTATACATGGTAATCATGTGTGAGGTGATTGCTTTCACTAGCAACATGGTGATACTTTACACTGAAGTGATTCTAAATGATTCTAAATTTCTTACTTCCCTTTGTTTTACAGTAAACATAGCATTCATAGAAACATAGAATCACAATCTCAAAACAATATCCTAAGGCTACAATATCTCTTAATATTCATGCTCTGGGCATAAACATAAAGGTTACAGCTGCTGTCTTGTAAATATCTGTATATCCAATAGCTAGCTTGAGTTACAAAATTCCTTCCCTGCCTAGGCATTTTAAGCAGTCCTTTTTAGTCACCTTTTTTCTGTGTTTCCACATTTGTTTCAACTTATATAGTAGTATATTAAAAATCACAACCTATTATAGAGAGCTGTACTATTATAGTTGACAGACAGTTTAGTGTTATAAAAGTATAAACTTAAGCTTATTGTTAACTGACTTCTAAATTTGAGCTTTTAGTTTGAATGTAGGTAGCTATACAGGCTGGTTTTTAAAATAGCAATGCACATTCAGCCTCATTTGTTGAGCTCAACATAAATGTATGTTGTAGGATTTCTGCCAGTGTTGGCCACAGATTAACTTTCAAATCATGCACAAAAGCAAATTCCACACACATAACAACCTTGCTAAAAAAATTTAGGGCCCAATTCCAGTGTCAAAGGTCAAGCCAAGCAGTACACTAAAATCACTTAGGTAGATTCCTTAAGTAATTTTTTGTGTCTTATTTCAGGAGCACAATTATTAAAAGCCATGGAGCTTTCAATTAAATTGCAGCTCATTTAGGTTCTGAGGGACTGAACTTTCAAGATCTAAAATAAATTAAAGTTCACTTTAATTGGACTGCTTTCTGCCAATTCTTTATATGCAAAAGCATTTTTTCTGAAGGAAGTTCAAAGGTCTAATTCAGTGACAAAACAAAGTAGAAATTTCACTTTCACCATTGCATTAAATTCCACGGTTGCCAATGCAACATCCGCAACACTGTCACCCTGAAGCCACGTCTGCTTCATGCTCAGTTTAAAGTATCACACCCGCCTTGCAGGTTACCACTGAACAAGGCTGCTGACTGAAAATTAAATGATATCCAGCTACCAAAGCTGCTTGAAACAAATGGTGGAGTCACAGCAGCACAAAGCCCAGTGCTGCCTGATCTGATGCTGTTTCTTGGTGAAGAAAAACAGTGACACATGGGCCTAGGAGACCATACTCAGATGGGTTTGGGACTACTTCCACAAGGAGGACTATGTCCCATTCAAATCTATGAGAGAATTTTATTAAGTGTGCTCCCATGGCACATCTCACAAGGAATTTTTTATGACACATGCAGTTTGAAATAATGGCAACATACTGGAACAGACTCTACTGCTGTACTCACAGTGGGTACCATATCATACATCCTCTACAAATAGTTCCAAGAATCTGGCTCCATGTGCTGCCAGAAGCCCATACTGCATGATATTTCTACATAAATGTATATAATTGCCTTATGCTGTGCTGTGAGTCACTTCCACATTAAGTATTCTTTGAGAGCTTGCAGTGACAATAACATGGCTTTTTCTCATGCATAAAAGAAAATTTTTCAACTTGAAAGCACTTTCAGAGTCTAATTTTTGATGGTGTAAAAGAATTACGCTGTCATGGTGTTTAATGAAAACTTAATCTGCAAGCAAGGGGACATCTCATAACAAGCCAATAAAATAAGAGCCTTGCTACACTAATAGTCTAACACTACCATCCTTTCTTTAGCTTTGATTTCCTTGTGGTGGCCTGATATGCCACATGGCATACATTTGCAATTTTGTAATTTAAAGAAAAAACCTCCCAAACTCTTATATGCATATTGCTGTTGAACCACAGTGATTAAGCATAATGTCATCTTATCACAGAGCTTGGTCAGCTCCATAAAATACTCCATATAGAGTTTGTTCTCTGTGGGTCTAAAGTAAGAGAGAAAACAAGGAAAAAAAAAAAAACAACGTGGCAACACATTATTTTTTCTGCAGTTATTAAATGCTTTTGAAATGTTTGATCTCAGAGGAAATTCTGGTTTGAAAAGCAACCCTCTATTCATTAACAGAAACTATTACAGTGTAAACACTGAGCAATTAATTAATAAATGTATGAGATGGTAAATCACTCAGCATAGTCTGTTTTCTGCACTAAATGCTAACCCCTCACATTTTCTTGGGGTCACATCCCTGGCTATATTAGAACCAATTTTCCCTTAAAAAGCAAAGTGAAAACCTCGCTGCAAACAAAGCAAAATAACATTTCATTTTATTTGATCAACACTCATCACAAAATTTTCTGTAAATGCCTATATTTCAATCTTCTAATTTCCATGAGTTGTTATAGCAGGTTCACCAAAACATCATTTGCTAATCTTCTAAATCCATCCTGTATGCTCAGCTTCATGTGACAAAAACAAAGCTCAAATGCTCAGCCCAGAGAACAACAAAATGCCTCTCAAGTAATAAATTTAGATTAGTACAAGTTATCACAGATTCTGCAGGCATCTTTAGAGTTGTTTCATCATGAAAAAATGTATGCATTTTAGGAACTATTATTGATTGGTTCTCTTCTATTTTCAGGAATTCAAATTGAAGGAGAGTTTCAGAAAGCTATTATATTGCAAACAAAAGGAACATACTGAACTCATTACTAACCTGAAAGTTTCAAAAGAAATGTCATGTTTTGGGTTTTTTTGGTCACAATCTATAAATAAACTTAATGAAAAAGTTACTATATTCACTAAAAATTAGTAGAATGCAAGAAAGGTTTTCATTGTCCTCCTCATTCACTCTTTTATACACAAAATCTAACACTGTGAATTACAATATAAAGACAATATAGTCACAAGTCTAGTAGTCCAACCAGTGACAATTGTGGACTCTTTCACTGCAAGAAACTTACAGTCACATCTTGAAACTGGAGGCGCATAGCAGAGCCTGATGGCTGTGGTCGGCTGGTGATCTCTAGTATGGTCCTTAATAGAATATCTAGCAAACTGTTTACAATCACATCAATTTCTTCCAGGACTGATTTTTCCTTAAATAAGAAATAAAACATTTAAGATTTTAAAACAGAAATATGACCACAATTATAATTCCTCTGATGGAGTCGTAGAAACCAATTACACTTTCACTATGAATGCTACATTCAAGAAACAAGGACTATTGTCTAATTGTTGTTAGATAGTGTTTAATTCTATTCTTTTTTTTCCTAATAGTTTTCCATTAATTGCATCACAGTTACAGGGATGACTTTGAATATGTAAATATTCATCAAATTACCATAGCTCTATGTCTTCACTTGACATTTAGAAGAAAGCAGTAAATAATATACAAAAACTTTTCGAGCAAGATTTTTATAGGTAACACTTATATATCTTCTGGGGAAATTGCCAAGAAAGGCTTAAAATCCAAAAAAGCAAAATCCTGTTTTACACTTTGAAACTATCAGCAGAAATAAGCAGATGGTGCCCAACCTTCAGGACATGCTTCATCAGTAAGGCCCAGCTATGCTGCTTCCCAGCAGCTGAGCAGCACAAACAAATCAGTCATTTATGTGAGCCCACAACTGCTTGCACATAACATCAAAACAAAGGAATCGAAGTGTTCACTGCCAAAAGAGACCGTGAATACCTCAGTTACCAGCATGAAAATACTGGATAAAGTCAAGTTGTAGTTACTTCTCCTTTTTAATTCAAATGGAAATATGCTTTCCCTGCTTCAATGTTTTAAGTCTCCACTGCAGCAGAAACCACCATCTTAATCTGAACCATTTTGTCCATTGTTTACCATGACCCTTCTGCACAGAAAGAAACACCTAATAATCAAATGCACACAACCAAGCTAAAACTCAACTGACAAATAGATCAACTTTGCTGACATTGAGGTGTAGGAGTGATTTGGATTTTTTCTTTTGTTTATTTTTGCTTCCTAGACACCCTAAAGCATATGATTTGTAACAACACTCAAAATTCCTTTTTAGACTTAAGTTGAATCTAGTATCAATCCATGTTCTTTATCCCTTCATCTAGCATCAAAGAACTGTTAAACTGGCTTCTTATGACAACAGACAGTACACAGTATATTTAGGAACTGCATCCACCATGAGGACCCTTCTCTTTACTACTACAAACTACTTTTGGAATGAGCAACAGCCTTAATTTTCAAAGCTGCCTTACTGCAAATTCACTTGTTCCCCCAATCTCAAAATCATCTTCATTACAATGGAAGGACTGAAATTCTGTACTGATGTACCAAAAAAACATGCCAAAGTCACCAAGTTCTTAATAATCTCAATTACTCAAAGAATACTAAAGATAGTATCTGCATATCCTGAACATTTGGGAGAGTCTTATGTAGATATCCACTTGTAATTGTGTACATCTCTGGCTTGGTGACTCCAAATGGAAGATCTCGTGAAATGCAGACCAGACATGTAAAGTTTTGTCCCAGGCCAAAACCACAGCTCTGCTTTAGTATCTATCACTTTGTCTTGTGATGAGATTTTATACTTATCTAGGAGCAGCTGGAAGGAATATGTTGTTGCAGTGCCAAAGGTGCAAGCCACATCCATATCAAAGCACTGACAGAGCAAATTTAATTGCTGAAAGTGGTGTGAAATGAAGAAGCACATAAAGGAGCTCCCACTAAGCATTACAAGGTAACATATGCTGCCCTCGACATGCATGTATTGCACTAATTACATGCAATGCTTGGTTTTAATTGCCTTATATCCTGTTGTCTGTCAGAACATATCATCACCTTCCCATTTGCAATACACCTGTCTGAGCAAGCTCTCATATGCAGCTTTCACACATTAATTAACAAACTTCAGAAACTGGCCATAAAGTTTATCAACTAGCAACCAAGTGCAATCTCCCTTGCAATACTCATATCAATCTCTTTATCTAGATCAGCCCTGTGTCCCCTAAGAATACACAGCCCACAATAAAAAATGCCCCTAAAGAAAGCAGACATTTCTTTCTTTCCAACACAACGCTCAAGAAGTGCAAAAGCTTGTCAGAACACTGTGTGATACAATTAAAATACTCATGCATGGAAAGAAAAGGGTCATGAAAAAGTCAAAATGGCATGTTTATGTAGATTCATTACACAGAGAACTCCTTAAAATGCTCTTGGGCAAGGTCCAGCTTGTGTCATTAAATGTCACTGAGCCATATAAAGAAGTTCAAGTGGATGTGACATGGTGTTTACTCACTGAGCTGTTCTTCTTGATGAGGCAAAATATGTTGCTAAGGATACGGGCACACATTATAAGGTCCTTCTGCTCTTGTAAATGCATGTGGAGATGATGTAAAACTACTGGAAGAAGAATGCATCGAGAATCTGGAAAAAATGAAAAATTTCATGAATAGGAGCTTCTCATAGAGTAATTTAATTTTAATACATCTATCAAATATGTCTTCAGTCTTATTTCTGATAAGGAGAAGCTTTTGCTAGCTTTAACAAATAGGTTTGAGAAGCAGAAGCTTTTACTTCACAATCATGAGCAAATGTTTGAAGAGTAAACAATATGCTGAAAGTCACTCTGTTATATCATGGATGAAGAAAAACACCACTGTGTGGAATATACTATATATAAAAGAAATTTTAAGTATTTATTGAACTGTCATCCAAACTTAATTAAAAAAAAAGTAGAACAGTAAAGTCTCTAATCATAACAATGAGAAATTATGCTCTAGTGTTCCTGCCATGTGACAGGATCCATTTATACGCCAAGGTTCTGACAGACTTCAGCAGGAACTTATGATACTCTACCAAAAAGTTCTACTTTACAGCCAGCAGCAGTATTTTCAGATTTCTTTCAGAATTTTTACTTTTACCGATTCCTCACTCCTACTGAGTATGAGCAACTTAGACTATTTATTTCTACATAAAATAATTTGCTTTTCCACTCTTTCATTTTCTAAACACAGCTCTTTGGTGTTATTTGCTGCCCTGATTTTGCTGAAAATTATGCAAGAACATAATTAACATGCTACTTACTTCTGCTGCTTCTTATTACAATTAAAGAAAATATGAAATGGGAAGAACCCTAATACTTACACTTGTGATAACACTTTTAACACCTATTCACAACTTGATAAATGGGAAGGATATCACCTGTTTTCATTTGGTTGTTGTTTTAAAATATCTTCCATAATTAAGAAATTCTATTCCCATGGAAATGTACTTGAATAATTTCCTCTATTAAAATTTTAATGATTATATGCTGCATTATAGATATATATTCATCTACTCCCTTTGTTCATTAATGCAATTATATGCTAAAAATGGATTTATCTAGCTGGAAAATTACTCTTTTAAAACAATTTTGCCATGCAGCTATTGTTTGTGGATTACACTTTCTAGAAACACTCTCCCCCTCAATTATTTCCTCTACTTTTTTGATGAGGAAGAAGAAGATATATTTATTCTGAGATTTTATTTCTTTAATGTTTCTGTTGCTTACTGAAACAGAGCACTAATCTTGTTCTGCTTGACTATCCCCTTGCTTTCATTTTCTAGTCATCTTTATAATAAAAGACAAATCACATGGACAAGCCCATTTGTACACACTATTTAGGTATATTCGTATTTTTGAAATAAAAGCTTGCTTGCTTTTTTTAAATGGGTGTTTCATGATTATTATTTATTCAGGTATACCTCTGTATCTTCCTGCTAAAGAAAATAATGATCAAAGGCTGTAAGGCAGTAAGCAAATGGCCATCAATCAGTTGAAAACCAGTGGTAGAGAAGCCCAGCACTAGGCAATAAATGGCCTTTCTCCAGTGACTGCTTATTCTGCAAGTGCCTCAGCAGGTTTTCATCAGGACTGCCCTGAGAGTTCCTATCTGCCTGCAGCACCACAAATGGGGGAAGATTCTCAAAGAAACCAAGGCAGCATATTCTTTCTCTCTACCCCAGAACCTGGCTTAGCCAAAGGTTGTCCCTGGTGTTCTGAGATGTCAAATGTGCACAGCTGCCAGTGACCCATCCACTGCAATACTTCTAAGGTCAAAGGGTAACTGGGCAGAGAAATTGCCAATGTGCAGAGCTGCGGTTATAAAAGTGCCACCTTCTGATTCCCACTGCTAAATCTGCTTATTGATTCCTGCTGGATGAAAAAACAGAGCTAATGCCTTCAGCTGAAGAAATAAAGCAGGACTTTTCTATTTGTATAAAAAAGACTTAGCTCCTGGATTACAGGGGATAGCTCCTTTTCCCTGCATTCTCTTAGGCCTTACACATATTGAATTCTTGACTATCTTGTAATCCATCAACAAGATGAAGGGTTCACTGTAAACCAGTCTGTGATTCTGTGGCTGGGGTACTGTGCTGGCGAGCAGGTGATAGAAAGCTCAATCCAACCACTCCTCAACTCCACAGCTCTCACAGAGCAGTAGCAGTGGCTCTTTCACACATTTTGCGTATGAGCACTATTGCTTGGGCCACAGATCCTCTCTTCCAGCTACAACTCAAATCCCTCAGTCCAGAAGGTCAGAAGAAATCAGGAGCAGCCCTGTGCTAAGGTGTTTATTCTTGGTTAACTCTAAATAGCTTCCTGATGAGCCCACACAGCATTTGGCACCTCACCTGAGGTGCCATCCACTCTGTCAACTGCTTACACATAAATGCAGCATCATGAACTACATTTTGAAAATGTCCCAAAAGTCTACATGTAGCAACACGTGACTTGTAAATAGCAACTCTTACACACAACACGGCCTCAGGCAAAACTGAGCATCCTCATTCAACTGTTTCAAGTAACCCATTTTTGCAAAAGCTTCATAAAATGATCAGAAACTCTGTTTTACCAGACCAAATGGGCAAAAAGCATCTTGCAATGACTTGCAACACTATATGGGAAGCAATAGTGCCAGTTATTCAAACAACCACCACATATATCACAGCTTTAGATATATTCCTTACAAGTCCAGAATCTAAACACCCCTCTATCTTGATCTGCTAAGGTGGAGAGATGTGGTACTACAGAAAAGGAGAGCTGGCTCATTCACCTCTGGATTCACTAAGGACTAGGTGAGAAAGTTTGGAGAATATTTGTCTGAGTTACTCTTTTTCCTGCTAATTGTCAGCTGCAGTGTCAGCCACTGGATATAGAAAAAATAATGAGCGCAAGGAATGGTGCAATAATCAGAACTCTGAGCCATCACTCACTGTCCTAATTTTTCTTCTATGCAGGAAGTCAAATTAGCTGACTGTTTTAAATGCTAATATTTGCCCTTTACAGATATTATACAGAAAGACAAGGAAAAAATCATGACACAGAGCTTTTCAAGTATGTGCTTGGCATAATTAGAAAGAGGGCAATCTTAGACTTTGGGCAATCCTTGTGACTTCCCTATGCAACATTAACATTTAATACATAGCACATCTTTCCTCCCTGATTTCCATAGAGTGGTAATGCCTCTGCAGAGACATACTTTCTTCAGTCTAGTATATTTTAAAGATTACTTTCAGAGGGATGATATTAATTTCAATTACTGTACCTAAACAGATGGTCAAAGCTTCGGCCTGCTTGGAAACATTGAACACTATTTCCTTCAGCACCTGCTGGCCCAGGTACAAAGCACACAGTCTGAGCTCCTCCTCTGCAGGCAGCCCAGAGTAACCTTACCTGGGTTAGTGTACAGGTGACTCTCCACAGTTTTCCCAATGCTCTGCAGTTTAACAGCTTGAAGGGACTCATCCCCATGCATGACTGTTGGCAGGCTGCCTAAGGCATCGTGAACCAAATTTGCCACTTCTCTCACATCAAAGAGCTTCAGAAGTTCTGAGTACACTGATGGGAATGAGCTGAGAAACACAGCCTAGGGTAAAAATGGACAGTCAGAACAGTTTTGACATTTATAGAATTTAATAAACTATAGAAATTTAAGTAACTCTAGAGAAATGCCTGGCTTGCAGGGTAGGTAATAGCTTTAAAATCGTTTTATTTTCAGAATGAACAGGCTCACATTCATTAACAGACTTACACTTGTGACTACTTCCTTTAAGTAATATTTAATGATTGCTAATCCCTCCCAGGACAAAGCGCAAGTTCAACTCAGAACAAAAATATTTATTCTTTAAATACACATATGCTTCTATGAGAGAAAATTTTTAAAAGGATGGCAGAATCTAGCTGATATGATACAAAAAATATTTGTGTGGGTTGGTTTACTTTGTTTTAAGGTAAGTAGTATAACAGTCTCTGTATCTTCCATTTTTCAAATACTGAACATTTTTATTTTGGAGTGAGGCAGCACTGGTAGTCCTGGTTCCCTTCAACAATCTTTAAAATGGGTCAGAAAGTCATTGATGAATTTAAAAACAAAACATTGAAAAAATAAGGAGAACAATGCCAGAGGAAAGAAGCTAAAACTGACATTCCCTTCTACTACTCTAAATCCTGCTGATTGTGAAAAGTTACACACTCACATTGGTGGCAGAACAGGCTAACATGAGTTAATACTGAAAAACAATTCTAAATGTGGTTATTTGTATTCTTTTGTTGCCTTTTGACTCCAGCTGCTAACAGGATATGAGATGGAAGAACTACCTTTCTAACTCTGTTCTCTCTGATTTGCCATTTTCTTGGTGGAAGAGTTTTCTACAGAAATTTGGAAAACATTAATTCTTAACAGGATCTTAACCATCTCTGTTTACAGAAACGTGGGAAGAGGATGGTATATTTATGAGCATTTAATGCAGAGCGCTGTCTCCTGTGTTTTGCCTCTACACTGCAGCACTAGCCCATTTTTGTAGTCACAAGGGAAATAAAGATATCATCTGAGTATTAAACCATATGGTTCATCAAGACTTAAAAATTTTCTGTAAAGCATGAGAACTCTGATAGTAGTCTTTTGTATGGCTCAAATTCTTTAGTAAAAACCAAAACAGATAAATTGTTTTATTTGTATCCATCGACACAATTATTATAATTCAATATAAAATGCCAGCTTTAAGATTATCTATTCCAAGCATATTTAGAAGGTGCTGGTATGAAAATTTCACACTGTAGGATGGAAAGTTGAAAATACCACTTTGTTCTAGCAAAAATACATTTTCTTTCTGAACAGGCATACATTTTTCACACTGGATGTGGAAAATGCCAACAAGCCATAATGCTTACTTGTAGCTGGGATAAAGCACTAGTTCCTTTGCTCTCTTGGGACAGGAAGAAGCGCACTGACATAAGGAGCTCTTGAATACAGCAGCGAAATTCCTCCTCATTTTGTCCACCAGTAGCAATAGAGAATAATCTTCTTGATTGAACTATGTATTTAAAGATATATTCTTGTGCCTATAAATGCCAAAAACAGAGATAACTCACAAAAATGAACATGCTTATCTCTAAACAGAGCACATGTAATGATTATATCATTCAAATAAAGAAAAGAATCTGAGACAGGAGGCCATTAGTTAATTTTGATAAATCTCTCTATTGGAACACCAACAAAATTTTAATCTAAAAAACCAAACCAAAACAAACAAGCAAAAACTCAACGCCACTTTCTCCTCCCACCCTCCCCCCCTCCAAAAAAAGCTTAAATTAAGTTGCAAAACTGTTGGAATGCAAATTCAAAACACTGCCCTCTCTTAGTGGCAAGACACCAAAGTTCACAGCAGCATAGAAAAACACAAATGGTTACCTCATTGATATTTTATTTCCAAATTGTAGTATGTGTCCCCACAATAATGGGATTATTGTGTTGTATAACTCAGCCTGATGGCATGTTATGCTCTTCTGAGTGTACAAAGTAGGGCAACAAGAACAACCACAACCAGCACAATCAGTAGAATTCCCTGGTGTCAGGACTGAACCACTAAGTCAGCATTTAGATTCATGCCATGGATGTTAACACTACCAGTGTAATCTATATTTGATTCCTCTGCCTCATTCAGTAAGGAACATAGAGATGCACAGACTAATGGTAGTGAGCCTCAATGGTCAACTTGCTGACATAAACTGACTGCACTGAAAGTCTGCAGCTCCACAGAATTAGTACTACTCTTCCATCATTTATATATATTCTGCTTCACTCCCTATGTTAAACCCACATGTACTGTATGAATACATCATTCAAATATATAATTCAATAATATTTATTACCTTCAGTACTTCCTGTATGTGATCATGAAGCTCCACCTCAGTGACTCGATCAATATGCCACTTAAGTACTTTTATAAGATCTCTATAATAGCACATCAGAAAGCATTACAACACAGAAGTGGGAGAAGGGTTAACTTTGCACATAAAATGCAAACCAAAAGCTGTCACATGAGAAAGACTGGCAAAATAAAAAACAGATCACTAGATTTCACTGATCACCACAGACTCAATAGAACACTTAGTTTTAAGTCTGCTGAAGAGCACCTAATAGATCTCTGATGAATGGCCAATAATACCAGCATTAAATATGCAGTAGAACGATTTTAACAAGGATACACTATTTCCTTAACCTAATGATTGATTCTTTTAGTATAGTAAAACTGTCAGTATTAAATCAGATAGAAAAAGTACAGACTTCACCTGTATGCAAGTGCTCCTGCAAAATGACTTTCAATGTAAGTGTCCATTACTGGCTTAAAGTGGTGAAACTTGCTGTCCTGCAGCAAATTTATTATGTGAACCTAAATGTGAGAGAAAAAGGAAAAAAAAAACAACACCTTTTTTTTTGTTTTACTTGGCTTTTAGCTAGTGTTAAGCATGATCACAAAATGAAACTTACCAAGCAATCAAATACTTTTGATCCATATTTTTGAGAATTTTCATCCAAAATACCAAATAAAGTGTCTAGCGTATCCTGAAGAAACTTTTGGGAGAGAATAAGAATGTTATTAACAAGATGCTTCTGTGACATAGAAATACATTATTTCCTTTGTATCATCTAAAAGTATGAAAAGGTATATACCTTCACTATTTCTGAACCATCAATTTCTTTTAATTTTGAGAGGCAACCTGCAATTTTGTCTGGGTGGGTTCTCCACTTCAGAAGGTCAAGCATATCTCCTGCAAAACAAAATGCAAGATTAAAGTTGGAAGCAAAGCAGTATTTCATGTTTTAAAATTTACTATTGCAGTCCACTCAGCAAAATCTGGCATCATTAAAACAAAAGAAAACACCTTCAGATTTGCTATAATATGATCTTTCCAAGAATACATTTTCATTCCATTCTGTAATTGCTCCACCAATACAAACATAAGAACATGGTACTGGGTCACTAAAATCACTCTCCTGTGGCCACTCTATCATGCAATCTCATTCAGATACTATCTTAAATAAAGCAATTATTTGCCCTCTCTCATCCCATTGAAGGATGCCTTCCAGAGGTACTCTCTGAAAGCTAGAAACAATCTCCTAATTGCTACCTTGACTGTGTTTGAAGCACTCATGTTTCTATGGCTTTTTAGTGCTCAAACACGATGCCTCTAAGATCCCACTTGATTAACAAGTAAAAAATCTCTTCTGGAAAATGAACTATTCTGAGCTAAAAAATACCTGACTATGTCCAAACTTCCTCCAGTTTTAATTCCTTGTCCTTCAGCTTCCTTAACCAAAATGACAACTACATTATAGATAAGATTACATCATTTTCTACATCATTAGCAAGCTCATACATCTCTTGTAAACACCTGACATCTACATTCTAGAACTTGAGTGTCTTTTAGACATATGCATGTCACCAATATGATGCTTCTCCTGTTTAGCACTATTCAGCTCCCTGGATAAAGAAGAATCCCCAGGAGTCTCCACTAGGATATCCTGCCTTTTCTACCATTAGAGTCAATCTAATTTCTATTCCTTCTTATTAATTATTTAAATCAAAGTTACAATACTTTGCTCTATCATAGTCCCTCTAAACTAATGAGACCTTTCAACAACATATTAGCAGAAAATTGTCTCAGATTTTAGTGAAGTCACTCTCATCTCCACATCCTTCCAGTCCTTTAAAACAGATAAATCCCAGAGATTTCTTCATATCTAGTAGTATTTTCCATCTGCTCAGGAAGGAAATTCTTTTCACTATAGTGCAACTTTCCCCTTCCATTTTAACTTTTATTTGCCTGTTTGAAAATTCTTATTTCTAATCTAAATGTTTTCTTATGTGCTGCATTGCTGAACTGCTGCATTTCCTCTTGATAGTAAACAAAAAAATTTGAAAAGAAAGATTAAGAAGTTCATTCTGGCATTATTTGTCTTTGATAAACTCATCTTACAGCACATCTGAATTAGTTACACGTTGATTTTTTCATCCATGGTTTCTTGTAAATACTTCCATAAAATTCATCATGGACAGATGGCCCAATGAATTTGCCCTTCCAAATATCTTAAATGTAAGTTCTACATTTTGCAGTCTTTGAACACGTTATTGCTTCACAGAGGTACTAGAAAGCGCACCTTGCTATAAGATTGAGAATTTCTTGTTCCATACCATTCAATATCCTAAAATAGTTTTGCAAACTTGGCTTGGTTTTCCAGCAGTTTTTCCTTGCTGAACTCAGACACATCTGCAGAGCTCCTTTCAAGCTGTATTCAGTAAAAGCTACACATATTTTTGACTGTTAAATAAATTCCAAATCTCTTTTATATTCAAGTTTACTACTGCCACGCTTCACTGACCAGCTTTTCAGAAATTCTCAGTGCTGAGTGGTTTGAAGCAGAAAAACCTTAATCACCATCTAACCCTTCCACCAGTTTAAGCTACAGTCCAGCTGATCACTGCCCTGCACTGTGTTAGAAGGAGCCAGGGTTTCTGAAGTGTTCTCAGTAGTTATTAAAGTAAGAAGTTAATAGCAAGTTTTCCTCTTGGTTCAGCATCTTTTTGGCTGCTTTCTACCACGGACTGTTCTCACACTCAAGTAATACTTGAACAACACCCATCTTTGTGTCATCTCTTTCCTGGTTTGCTCCAGGGAAGTTCCTCTATCCCACAAAAAATGAAGTAATAATTTTTACATTATTAACACTAAAAAATCTCCACCTATATTCAGATTTTGCCCTAGATGTTAATGGCAAATAACCAACATAAGATTCCACAAATATTTTGCTGCCTTAATTGTTTTTGATGGACACAGATTGTTTTGATGCATTTATGTGTTATATTTTTGCTTTACTTCAAGCTGTGTTGGCATGGAAAAAAGATATCCTTGAATTGCACTGAGTGTCGAAGAGTCCCACACATGCATCAGAAACACATCTCAAAGATCAAGGACAAGTTATAGCTCTTATTATTCTTTCTGTCAGGAATTTTTAAGAAACAAGATTTACAAATCCAGTGAACTACGTTTGTCTTTCAGATAATTAAATGTACTTCCACACTTTAAGCCTCAGCTCAACCTGACAAGTAGCAAGATTAGCTCAAGCTCTAAGTTCAGAGCAGGAAAAACACTTCTTTACAGGTTTGCTGGAGGAACTTGGTATAAAATGGTTAACACTGAATATTAGGGATTTGTTGGGGGATTTAAAAAGAAAAAGAAAGCAAATGTAAGACACTCACTTCAAAGGATTTATTTCAAGGGAAGTGCTAAGGAGGAAAGACATTCTAAGATAACATTAGCAAATAGCCCAAGCATAAATGACATGAATAGAAAATCTGACGTGTATCACAAGGGGAACGGATAGCGGTGTGTAATGTAGTAAGAGACATGAGGATATAAAACTGTTCCCAGAATAAGCCCACTAGGACATCATAGTTTTGGAAAAGGGAAAAAGTCACTGGTGATGAGTCATTTTGCTGAAGAATAAAAATATTTCCAATGCATTACCTTCAAAATAATCAAGGCCTGTATATTTAAAACAGACTACACCTGACCTATTATCCCTACCTAATAAAACACGTCCCTTCTCAAAGCATGTAATTTAAATCCAAAGAGCTAAGTTTAATTGAAAGTTTAGAATCATGAGTTTAAGGAAGTGGTTTGGGATGATTTTCCATCTCTCTCATATAAGTCCTGAGACATCAGAAATTGACTTGTTGTGACACTACTACACTTCAGGAGGAAAAGACTGAATTTCAGAACTGGCAGTCAGCATGTCTCTTCCAACAGGCTGCTTCTGTGCTCACCAACACTTCCTCCATAACCAGAGTTATTTGGAAAGCTGCCCAGTGCTACTTGTGTATTATTGATTCACTGGTTTTTTTTGGGGTTTTTTTTGCAGCTAGAAGGATTACACCTCTGCCACGCCGTATGGTGTGTTGCTCTGCTGCTGAACAGCTGCTGACCAGGGATGCCCCAGTCAGTGCTGAGAAACAAGTGGATGCCAACAGCCAAAATATTCAGACTTACTGGAAGGATCCTGACTCTCTTGCAGCCAACAATCCCTGATACATGTCAAAAACTAAGACTGTTTTGGTAACTACTCAGTAGAAAAATACTGTGCTCTCAATCACTCTTTTGGGGTTTTATAGAGTAATGAAAAATAACTACCCATCTAAGAATATAATAGAAAAAAGCTAGTATACTTTTTGCTAATATTAACTGATTAACTATCCAGGATCAAAGGGAAAAGAGAAGGAAAAACTAAATAGCAGAAAGATTAGATAAGGATGCGTTCTCAGCCACGATGAACGCACAGACTCCCCTGCTTAGAAGGTCTCTAAAAATCGTTTGGAAATAATCCTAATAACCCCTCCAAAGTGCCCAGGGTAAGGAAGTTATGGATCCCAACAACTAGGAGTCAGCCTCCATCCCCCAGTCCCCATAATTTTAGTATGCATGAGAGCTGATGGCATGTGGGAACAATCAATGAGAGAATGACAGCTGAGTAAAATTTCCCAGCAAGCGAGTAAAGCTGCAGCCTAATTCAGTCACACCCTTTACAAGTCTGGGTTTGGGGTCCTTCCCCACCCCATAGCCAGACAACAGAATAATTTTTAATTCATTTTCAGACTGAACATTGTTGTTTGTAAACAACGGGTGAATCTCTGAGACATTCAGAAAAAATCTCCAAACTTAAAAACAAATTAAAAAACAACCAGCAATTTTCAAAAATACCAATACAAATGTTTACTAAAAAAATTAAATACACAGATCTTTTTAATCCTGTGTTTTTTAATACATAAGCTACATTCTCTCAGGGATAACTGAAGTAATGCTCACATGACCAAATATCCACATGCTTTGCTCTATGTTCATTTTCTGAGCATGCAATAGATTTTGGCAAATTTTTGTTTAAAGGAATGGGGATTTGGAAACTCACCAAGATGAACTTCCCAAAGAAGATCCTTGGAGAAAATATGAGCCTGTCTATTGAAAATATTTCCACCCTCTGAAGTACTGCTGAAATAATTGTTAACTCTTTCAGAGCTGAAAAGGGGATCAATATTATTCAGATATTCTACACCCTCTTACTCAGAATATGGTTAAAAATAGGAGGAAATGTTATGCCCTATGTCACACATCTACTTAAAATAAGTACAAAATAACTTCTGTACTGTAAATAAAAATTAGTACTAGAACCCCAGACAACAGGGAACTATTTATCAGTGAGACACTTGTAAGTTCCAGGCAGCACTTTTATGCATGTGTAAGTACCAGTAGATTAATGTAATTTCCTAAATCAAGGCCTTTAACTGAAGCAAATTTAGTCTCTGATTACCTATTAGCTACCTTTGGGAAAATCTCTCATTGAGTAACTTTCATTACTAAGGTAATTGCTATGAAAATACAAAATGGGTGTGTGCAAGGAAAAAAGCCACTTACTGGTTGCACACAGTTCTATTTTGCACACTTGCTATTAAAGGGTGAAAATTAAGAGCACTATTTCAACTTAAAAAGCTGCTCTAGTTTTTGTTTAACATCTTTAACCAATTTGCAGGCAGTTAGCAGTTTTATCATCATACACACAAGATGAATAAAGTCACAGATATTCACACACAAAAAAGATCAAAGTAATAATATAAAATTGTGGGTCTTTCAAAGAATGGTCAGAAACACATTACCCAGCAAATACACAATATTTAGAAATTTTTGGAAAACTGTTCCACAGTTTTTTGTTTTAGTTACAGGTAGATCAGTTATGGCAGGTAAACAAGAACCTCAAGAACTTTATACATAACACTGGTTAAAAACTTTACACAGAGCACTGGTAGAGTGTGTAAACACATGTATTTAAATCTGCTGCTCCTTATAGCCAGTGTATAAACGGTTTTAAGTAGTGATAAATTCTTGTTGGTTTGAAGAGAAACAAAAAAGCAATATATGCCTAATTAGAAACAAACTGCTACAGCCTAAAGCTGACAATAAGTATTTCATAAAAAATCTACAACAAACAGATTAAGAGTTTTTATAAAGCAGCTGGGTTTTGATAGCTGATTCCAGAAGTGCTGCATTTGATTCCAATATCATGGTCATCTAAAAAGCATTCTTGAACTACTTAAAAACAGTGGTTCATCATGATCCATTTGTTTCCATCTGGATATAAAAAAAATTATGAAGAAAACCAGTTCACAAAATAGATAGAACATAAGCTATTTTTGAGTATATCCATGCTTGCTTGGCATGGAAAAGACTAGCTATCACACTCATTTCAGCTCATCATGTTTTAAATAATCAACATATCCTACCATTTTGTGTGAGTTTGGTGGAGCAGAGAAAGGAAGTAATCCAGAAGGACTCCTTAGTGGTTTTTACTGCTTGGCTGTTGTTTCCTAGGGATATTCCCTTTGAAAAGGGGAGTTTGAGGTAGCGACCAGAATCCTGAAGGTTTGCATTTTCTTCACACTGTGGAAACAAACCAGTTAAAATAACTGTACTGCACAAAACAATTGACCAAATCTCTAAATTATATGAATCATTGTTTCTCTCTCAGAAACTGAAGAATTTCCACTTCACCTGTTGCAATGTTGAAATTTGGTTTTAGAACATAGCATTCAAATTTAACAAATTTGCACAGGTTACATTAAATTAATAGCTACAAATTTTTGTTTTGAAATCTAAACTTTATCTGGGAGCACATAAAATCCACTGAACAAAGTGACAGTTCTTATATGTGGAAAGAGAATTCCACAAAATTAAAATAACTTACCTTTGTGAAATTCATTATAACACAATGTGATGTAATACTAAGACTTAGGAAAACCAATGCACTGAAACACATACCTAGATTCAATTGCAGTTTATATCAGGAAGGTGAATATCAAACAATCAATCAGCAATGATATTTTAATGGTGACAAGATTATCATTTATTTGATAATCAATACAGACTTTCTCATCCTAATGTCTCAGGACATTTAAAGTAGGTTCCAGTGGAATCGTTACTGCTAATGACTGCTAATTCAAATTACCTTGTGTACAATTAGTTCATGGGTGCCATCTGGCAGAGTCCTCCCATTTTCCTGCATCAGGGGCACGAAAGAAAAGCCAAACAACTTCTTCTCACCCTTTTCTTTTGCTGAAATGCATGTATAAATAGCAGCAGTTAATAGTATACTTTTTAGACAAAATAAATATATACAATGCAACATAAGAAAGTACACTGGAGTTGCAGCTAGTCAGATGAAGATTATCTTGAATTGCTGTTCCAATTTGCACATCTCCTTTTTCATCTCACTTTAAATCAGAAGGGAGCATTCTGAAATAATTTAGTATATATTAATAACAAATAATGTAAGCCACAAAGTATGCAATCTTAGCAACATATAGAAGTTTATCCTCCTCTGTGAAACCTTTCTTTCATGCCTTGGAATGCAGAATGTGGAACCAGTCAGCAATTTTTCCCTCAAAATCATCTCTAAAATGTTTCATAATGTTTTAAAAATTTTAGAATTTTGTTAGTAAAAAAAGCATTACGGAGAAAGCTCACGCAGCTGTCTTTTCCCTGAGGTGTTATGGAAACTCATGCACTGACTACAGCCATAATGGGGAGGGACTAGCAGAAGTCACGAGCAGCACTCACTGGAACAGTGCCGGAATTCGCAGCGGATGTGAGCTCCTCGGAACTTATCCACAGGAATGGGAAGTTTCAGCAGCTCAGCCCACCTGGGGCCGTTGTTATGATAAAGCACAAAAGAATGGTACTCGCTGGCTGGTGGCTCTCCAGAGCCAAATGAGATAAAATCCTAATGAAGAGAAAACATGATTAAGGATAGATTAATTCACTGGTAAAATGACATCAAGGACTGCTTTTCCAAGGAAGACTATTTAATGTTTACATTCATAACATAAATGCCAAATGTGGTACAATGTTCAGCATCTTATCATCCTCAAAAACAGCGGCACTGTTTTTTATACTTGCAATTAGAAAATTAGAAACAGCAGAATCATTCACATAATTTAGAGCAGAAGTGTTTATCAGGGTGTACTGGGTGATCGGGGAGGTTTAAGCAACACATGGGTTGTGGATTCCCATGACACAACACAGTCCTGCCAATGTTATGGCCCAGCAACAAAGAATGGAATTGAGACCAGAACAGCCCAGGCTCAAGATCTTCAATCATCTGAAATAAGCCTGTAACCCTGGCACTATCAGTGGTACGTCCCAGGATTAGAAAATAAATGTGGATTCTGTGATCAGGAGGAAGCAAAGTGTTGGCTGCCTTTACAACACCCATGATGGACTCCCATAGCAAGGTAGACAAATGGATTTGTCTGAAGTCCTGACTTGGGGATATCTATTAATTCTCTGTGGGAAAGGTAAGGTGTAGCTTTTGCAATTATAATCTCAATATCATGTTTTTGTTTAATATATACACACACACTTATGTTTATATATATAAATGTGTCTATACTGGATGTCATGGATCAATAAGTGCAATTTCACTTCAGATACATGAACACGCAATTTGAGCCAGGCTTTCTTCATTTTTTTACCCCACAAACCATGAAATCATCCAGAACATACGAAAATACTACTTCCAAATTTAAAAAAAACCAAAAACCATACAGAAATATGTGAGGAAAAGTTTGAATGTGAACAGAAATCTTTTTGGTATAGAAAAATGTTGAGAAACAGTCATCTATTAATAATTAAAATGTAAACCATTGCCTGTTTGTAAGCCATCACCAGCCTCATACAATAAAATTTGAAGATGAAAAGGAATATTAATTTATTTTTTTAACTGATACATGGTGCTGACTTCTGCAGCAAGAATCTCTAATTTATTAAAATCAGACACAAAATTCACAATTATCAAGAAAAGTTGTTCTGTGTATCATAAAAAATTGCGTATTTCTAAGAAGAATTTTTAGGAAATACAAAATTTTCCCAAACTTGATCTTGCTTCAACATTTTCCAACATCTTAATGGAATCATCAGTTATTTAGTTGGCAATTTTACAGGTTTATCCCAATCATGTAATTCATCACAGAAATAAAACAAACATATATTAAGGTTTAATATAGATATTTTATAAATGTTTTAAGCAAAGTGGAAACACTTTGAATACCTAAAGACAGCAAAAGATAAACATGTCCTTTCCAAAGCATTTTTGTATTCTTCAATCAGTGCCACAAAAGAGGATTTACATGTGAAAAAGTGTATCAAAATTAACTACAGCAAGGAAAAACATAAAACAAAGATACCTTTAAAATTTGACCACTGCTGTCCACCACATGCATTGTCACTTCCACATTTCTGGCCACACTTTTCCCTCCTTTCTCAAATTCTCCTCTTTCTACAGTGATATATAAATCATTCCTCATTTCACCTATTAAAAAAACAAAAACAGAACAGTGTGTCCAAAATTCAGTCCAACTTGCTTACTTTTGCTTTCAGTACTTCAGTAGATTTTCATGATACCTTACAAAGGACAGTGCTGCACCCACAATTTATCCGCATTTTTGGATTTTAAACAATAATTGTTTTCATAAACCAAGAAAAGCAAAAGATCTTCATCCCTCTCAAAACCCAAAGATTATTTGCCATACTTAACCAATTCTAGGGGCTTCTACTCATCTGTTGAGTCTGTTTGGTCTTTTCATTGGCTCCTCGAGCTATACTGAAGCCAGTGTCTAGCTCCACCTCACTTAATTCTTCTTCTAATCTAAGGCAATATCAATGTATTTCCTTTCATCTGTAATTGTTACAGTTCTCTGTTTAATTGATTATGACTTTTTTTCTGCTTAATCTTAACAGAAAATGTATTATTTTGCAAAAGGATAAACCAAGAGTTGATATTCTTTCCATTAGAAGGGCAGTCTTCCTGGATTATGAGCATTACAATTTGTAATCTAAAAAAACTCAATATATTTTACATTAATAGGGTGTTCCAAAGCTTTTGAGGGAAAAGTTTGCTTAGTTAGCTTATTTTTTGCTTATTGGAAAGGCTTCTCAGAAATTAGACTCCTCATCAGGACATTTAAACTACAAATCCAATACAGACACCACCTAAGTACCATATGGTATGCACAAGGACTGCTAGCATATCTAAATTTAAATTCTTTGCACGTTCACGCAGTATCACACTAAGTAGTCTGTCAGAACATAAACAGATCATATGGACTAGATCAATAGTAATTTTATTTTAGCTTCAGTTGACACAAATTGCAAAGTTTTGATGAAAAGAGGAAAGAGTGGTTGCAGTGGGGACAGGACAGGGGGAAAGCCGTACTGGTAGTGACCGAAGTGCCATGGTATGGAAGCCCCTGTTCTGTTTAAAAATACTGAATCTGTGTGTGAAGAGTCTAAACTAATCCAGCTCATGACACACATTACCAGAACTACTTTTGAAGCAGTTGGACTTTCCTTGTGAAAGGCAGAACAATGAAGGATGAACAGCATCATAATTAGAAGAATTTTCTAAAATTCTTATTTCTGGAATTTGTTGAAACAGAAATTAAGAATATATGTTTTCATCTAGAGAAATGCAAGTTTAGTGAAAAGGGAATGTCTTTTGATAAGGCAGATTTTCACTCAGCACTGCTGAAAGTGTGATAGTTTAGTATATTTATAGGTGTGCCACTTGGAAGGCAACCATGGGATGTGTACTTGTATTGTGGGTAAAATTAATTAAAATATATGTAACATAAATAATTAATGCATCTTCAATTTCTAGCTTCATTTTAATTTGCAAGTAGAATTTGACATGCTTGAACTTTCCACAATACTCTCATGTTTCACATTCCTTGCATTTTACTGCAGGCAACTCTCTAGTAATTTTTAAGTAAGAGAAACAATGATCTTGCTATAGTCATCTAATATTTTTATAATATTATTACATCACTGGATGCAAAATAATTAAATGATTCCTCCGAAGCCCAATCTAAATGATAAAAAGATTTAAAGAAGAAATCGCCGTATCACGAATGCCTCAAGACCCATGCCCATAAACAAGGAGAGAAATCTGCCATTGTATTACCTTATTATCAGTTACCTCCTGAAACAATCATGGGCAGAGGCTAGAATACAGCTAGACAGAATACACAGAACAAATACAAATAGTATTCACTTAAGGGTGTCTGAAGTCAAGGAGGAAAGAGCTAAATTACTAATAAGTGAGAGCAACTGCCAGATCAGGCTCTGGTTCCTGGTGGGAAACAGGTTTAAAATAAGCAAAAGGTGATGGTTATTCAGGTGATGGACTTGTAAGAAAAAAACAAAAAAAACCAACACCAAACACAAAATCAGTCTCAAAACAAAACCCCAAACATAAACCCAAAGCTTTCCAAAGGATGTTATGAATGTAAGTAACGTAAAAGGATGAAAGGAAAGGATGGAGAAATTGTGGAAAAGAGATCAGCTACAGGATATGAAAATGGCAATCATAAGGACTCAGGAAATCCCTTGAGTTGAAAATAGCTGGAGGCTGGGAGAGCATCAGGGGGTAATTACCATACTCTTATGTGCATACTCAGCTTTTACAAAAATGCCATTTTTCCTTAACAGAAATTCTCACTCCAAAAACTGAGATTGTCTGTATAAATTAAGTTAGGGAATTCTTTTGTGGCTCCACTTCCCATTAAAAAAACATTCCAAATCCTCTATAAAGCATTCAAACATCAGCACATTGCTGAATATATCTATATTCCTTTAACTGATCTTTCTAATTTATGGTAACTATAATTACACATTTGATTATAAGTATATGTATCATTTTTCTGTGGGATCTTTGCCTTCACCAGTACACCAGACAGATGAAATCAACTTCTTGTCACTAAGGTAGTCAATTACAACCATAAGTTAGCACTGAAGGGCCAGGTCCTGCTGCATATCAGAGTTCTGAGGTAGACTTTGGTGAGTACAAAAGGTATCTTCAGCTAAACTATCTGCATGACTCAAATAAATCTTACAGGTGTATGTGTACTGAGACTTTACAGTGTTACACTTCACCAAATGTGAGGAATCAACACAGAAATAGGAAGGGCACATATCAAACAGCACAGTACATCAGATTTTAATTACTGGTTGAAAACATACCTACAGAATTAATCAGACAGAGGGTTTAGATGAGATGAAAAAAGCAACACACTAATTCCAGCCCATTTCTGTGCTGAGAAATACAGTGTCTCCTTCTCCAAGGAAGAGAAAACATCCAATGGCTGTTTTCAGCATGAAGTTTGGTACAGGAATAAACAACTGAAAACAATATCAAAAAATGTGCTCAGCTTTTGAAGTGACAAACTCACCTCCACCTATAATGACACTGAGTGGTGTGAAAGATCTAGACCACTTGAAAGCATTTGTTTCAAAACAAAGGGCAGCTCATTTCTCCCTGCTCTGATGGAGCATTTCCATTCCCTGGCCCCTGTTACGACAGGTCACTTTCACCTGTCTGAATTTAGGGCATCCAGACTGTGAAAGGAACATGCAGAGATCAACACCCAGTTAGTAACTTTCTTAGCCAGTGTCAAATCCCACGGTAAATCAGCTTTGTCCAGGACTGTCAGTTTTCTGGGTAAGAAACTACTATCAAATAGTGAATGATACACATTTAAAATCAATAAACATTTTCTGTGAAGCTAAACCACCCAAGTCTCCTTAGAAGTCAAAGATACTTCATGTAGGTTA
This sequence comes from Molothrus ater, assembly GCF_012460135.2. Lineage (NCBI taxonomy): Eukaryota > Metazoa > Chordata > Aves > Passeriformes > Icteridae > Molothrus > Molothrus ater. Next base: position 26,882,014 of record NC_050482.2, on the reverse strand, counting down.
TGAACTGAGTCAACAGATGTTGGAGAAAAGCAAATTAAAGAAGCCTTGTGTTGCATTTCTGTGTTATTTTAATGATTTCACTGCTTAAAAAGCTGCTTATCTTATTAAAGCTACTTTCTAGACATTGTTTCAAGAAAAAAATGTGGTTAACATGCTACAACCAGCATAGGTAAGACAGAGGATTGTTGTACATTGGGTGTGAGATGGTAAACAACAAAGAAGAAATAAAAAAGTTGGTGTTGGTCCCTATGAGGAAGTAATAAGCTGTTTCTTGGAAAAAACAGAACTGTGAGGATCAAGGAGTGTATCTAGGGAAGCTGTTTGTTCATCTGACAATCAGGCAATTGAATGTGTTGAAAAGGGTTATATTCTGTCCTAATTACAGAAGTGACCCAATAAGCCCAACACTTTGGGACTTCTTACTTAGCACCCTCTGTTTTCACCTTTTCACCAAAAGCAGGCTGACAAATTCCTACAAGAGCTTCTAGTATTAAGTGAGGGTTAAAGCCATATGGAAACTGAATTTTCACAGAATTTAACAACCACAAAGTCAAGCTGCAGTGGTGTGAATACAGACATAACATTTTGATACAGCACAAGCTTTCAGTGCACATTCTGCATGGACAGCCACTCTGGTATGTGAATTTAATTGTAAATGAAATGTGCTGAATTGAAATGTCTGAGTTGCTAAATAGAAATGTGTACAGCACAGCATTGGCAGTACCTGCCTCATCGACATGGTCCTGCCAATACATCACAGTTTTAATCTGGCAAAATTATCTTGAAAGCACTCTCCATGGGCTAAGAGAGGAAGAGCTCCTAACCCCTCTTGTCCCAGCTGTAGGGGCTTACCAGGTACATTATAGCTCAAAAATTCTGACCTATGAAGCAAAAGCTTCATGACTTCAATCCAACTAGCAATGAATTGTACAAGGGCAGAACGGGGGCGAGGGACAGACACCTGATCAGCATCAATTACATGCAAAATCTAATATTAGGAACAGGAGGAAAGGCCAATTAAAGTCAAAAACAACCACAAGAAGACTGCTGGAGGATGCAGTTAATAGGGTCAGCCTTTCTCAACCTGCCAACTACCAACTACAAATGTTAAATAAGCAGTAAAGAGAAAAGAGCCAGGAGTAATTTCCAGGCTGGAGATGACAATGTATGCTCAGGGACCTATTATGCCCACTGCAGTTCTATTATGGGATGCCTCTGCAGGCTCCCTTTCCTTCACAGGTTGGAGGCTCCATCATCACACTATCAAGGACCTGTGTACAAGCACTGGTCTCCTGCTGCTCCCAAGTTGGACCTGTGTGTAAACTGACCCCAGCTCAGAGAGGCCCAACTGCACCCATGGAACCTCAGGTGACAGGAACACCACAGGTCAGGAGAAAGTCAGATCAGTACAAGCCTCAGGAGAGCCTTTGTATGAATCTATCGTTAGTACTGTTATTTTTATAGAAACATTTGCACCTAAGCTAAGCATCAAAGCAATGATTTTTCATCACAAAATTGTTTTTAAACTTAGTGACAAGCCTGTGAGTTGAAACTGCAACATGTATATTATAACAAGACTTTTCTTGTATTTCAAACATATTTAGAACTGCAGAATCTCTTGTAGCATATTAATATGAAACAAGGTTTTCAAGCAGAAGATAGCTGTCAAAGATCAAAGGTAGTGTCTTTGTTAGAAACAGGAGTTTAGTTTGCCAGTTATCCTCAAAAAGCTTTCTAGTGAAATAAATTAAAATTTTATTACTTAGTAGGGTAACAAAACACAGCATGACTGTATTTGAACAAGCATCTCTGATAGTTACTGCTGCACTGACAACACCACTAATTTAAAAATAAGTATACAGACCTCACTAGGAGCTTTAGTTTGGAACTGCTTTTTTAAAAGCTTTGCTCAGAACTGTACAACCTTTAGAATCATGAATTACAAAAGAGCAAAAAAACCTAATTTCATTTAAAGGAAGTTCCTGTTCATCTATGTAAAATAGGGGCTAACGAGATGCTTTATACTCTAAATATATCTTGAACAGCTCTTAAAAAAATTTCAGTTGGAGGGACTGAAAATCTCTGGCTGTAGCACAGACAAAATGGTATTAACCCAGAATGTAAATCTTGTAGATGAAAACATTCTAGAGAAAAGATCCTTGGAATACTTTGTAGGATGGGAAAAGAGTTGTGTAGCAACTGCCAGTGGGAGGATATTTAAAAAAAAAAAAAAAAGCAGCAGAATGTGATTTTAACTTTTAACTTGAGGAGAGTGCTAAGGAAGCTTAGTAAAGTTTTCTGTCTTGCTAATCCCCTTCTGGCAGCTGAATGTTGATGATTTCATAGTCCAACTTCCATGCAATGAGCTGGGACATCTTCAACTAGAGTAGGTTGATCAGAGCCCTCTCCAATTTGTCCTTAAATGTTGCCAGGGATAGGACATCTACTCTCCCTGGACACCCTGTGTTGGCATTTCTACCCTTTTTAAAAAAAAAAAAAGATGCAATGTTTCCTTTTTTACAATCACTGGGGTACTCCATGTGACTGTCATGACTTTTCAAATATCATGGGAGAGTGGCTTGGCAACTACACCAGTAAATTCCCTCAGGACCCTGGGATGCATCTTGCCAGGTCACATAGACTTAAGTATGCTCAGATTCCTCAAGTGGTTACTGTTTTCCTACAGAGGGAGGAACTTTGCTCCCTTCAGTCCCTGCCTTGAGATCCACAGATTTGAGAGGTTGAGAAGAGAGACTTACAATGAAGACTGAGGCAAAAACATTGCTGAGTACCTCAGCCTTTTCTTCTCATCTGCTGAGACCAGTTCACCAGTCATGTTGATTACAAGGAGTACGCTTTTATTTTCTTTTCTGGCTGAAATACCTACAGAAGTTCTTATTCTTATTTTTCTTTGCATTCCCTTGCTGATTTCAGCTCCAGCTTTGCCTTAGCGTTCCTGACCCCATCACTACACAACTGGGCAACATCCCAATATTCTTCCCAGCACACCTATTCGTGCTTTCACTGCTTCTGCATTTCCCTGTTGTCCTTTAGTTTGACCAGCAGGTCTTCACTCAACTATTCTTTTCTCTTGCCTTCCCTTCTCTTAAGGACAGTGGCTCAGGAGTACACACAGGCATGCTGCATTTCCCAAAGAATTTCATCACTGTAGGAAATGAAATCCCATTACTGAAACAATTTCCTTTTTGTTTTGCATTTTAGAAGATACTGAAAGACTGGCTGCTTACCAGGGAATATATTCAGCACTTTCAAAAAGGGGGGCAAATCTCATTGACATGCTTGAAGCTGCCAGTGAACATGCTTGAGTTTTAAAGACTGTGACAGCCACCAGTCAGCTGTCTGTTCAGTGCTTTTTCCCCACAGAGCATACCTTCACTTCTCCATCACTGAGGCAAAAAACAACCAAGCAAGTTTTGCACACATTCACAATATTTATAAGTAATATACACACATGACTCAAGAATGAGAAAATATTTTATTTAGTGCTTAAATATATACATATAAAGAAAAACTCAGACTGAGACCTTCTGGGTGACACTTGACAAAGAATTATTTGGGGCAGGTTGTGTGTCTGTATTGAAGTATATTATAGGGAAGAGGCAGAAGAAATTAAGGCAATTTCTACTATTTATATACTAGCAGCTACTTTATATATTATGACTAGTATTCTTGTTTATATATGGGAAACTTAATTAAAACAACTCTGCTTATGTTCGGATTTTGGGAGCATTGGTCACTTTGATAACAGCACTGCCTTTTTATTATTGGATTAATTAGACTAGGGATTTAAATCAGAGATGAATAAACTGATTTTTTAAGTACTCTCCTTAGTTACTTTCATTTTTTATTAAAACATTATCTGCATTTTCAGCTTTACTACAAAACATTCAACAAGCTCTAAGACACACTCACCAGAAAACACCTGATTAAGGCAAATGGAATGCCCTTTACAAGGAATTCTCAAATAAATACTTTCAGATCTCAAATGGATTGTACATTTACCATGTAATACCCAACTGTTCTGTGACTTTTTCTCTTCCTTCTAACAATCAGATGTTTTAAACAAGTGAGAAATAAAAGACTTGCCAACATTTTTCAACAGAAAATTTTGACCTGGTGACTTTGTCTAACTTCAAAATAAAGAAAATATTTCCACCACAATTTTGAAAGACTGTTTGCTTTAAAAGAGCTAAAACATTCATTTGTTAGTTTGCAGTGTTCCTTACCCAGTTTATCAAAGAAAAACTTCCAAGCCATAACTATCCTTGCATACACCTCCCATGCATCACTGCTACTTATTCTATACTCAGTAGAAAGCCAGCTTATTTTTCAAATACCATAAGCTGCAGAAGACTCTTTTCCTCATTCTTCATTTCCAGAGATTTTAAATCAAGGGAAGTACAATTAAATTCTGGCTTGTCTTCCCTTTCCATAATTTTCCTCTATTTTTTTCCTTCAGTTTCTAATGAGCCAAAAAAATAAGACAGAGGAGGATGGAAAGGAGAAGGAAAACAATACACAAGCTCCTTGCACTTGTCTAACCAAATACATCATACCATTCTTTTCTCCAGTGACTTGTATAAATGTTAATTCCTTCAACAGATAGGATTAAAGTTTTTAAATAGTATTAAAATAGGATTTGAAAAGCAGAGGATATTCCCCCTAGAGTTCTACAGTTTTGTGAAAGGTCAAAATGCAGGGTGTGTCTTTACTCCACCATATTGCTCAAACATACTTTGTGTAACTAATATATCCAGTGGCAGAAGTTAAATTTAAACTGTTGGTACTTCATATAGTATAAAGAAAAGTCTGGAAAAATTCACTCCACTGTTAAAGGGAAAAAATGTTGAAGTGTGTCAGATATAGATTTCTTCTGCTAGAATCAACAGCTCTTTACTAACTCCAAGCTCACTGGTAGATAGACACTTACCATGATGAGGACAACATATTCCATAGCTTCCTTTACATTTTTGCAGAATCTTTTTCTATGCTTTGAAAGAATGACTGTCTCTAGTCAAAAATCACATAACTGATAATGAATTTTATCACAAAGATAGCATTTTGTGAGACCATTTGTATAAAAAGACAAAGATTCTGTTTCTAGTTTTAATTTAAAAAGCTTCTGAAAATAGTAAGAAAGGTTGGTGTGTACTTGGACATGAAAAGACCTTTTAATAATCCAGATGAAAGCATGATTAGTACATTCAGTAGCTTTGAAGGACAGGATCTGATGAGATTTAACTGGACAGCAAAAGGAAATCTAATGAAGTTAAAAGGTGACAAACATAAAGCAATGCAGATGTGATGTGAAAAAAATTCAGTTACTTTTCCTAAACTGAGCATATGAAAGCTTAACATAGGAAACTTAAAAGCATGGTAATATCCCAGGCACCTCATTTTATCTGCTAAATGAGCAGAAAAAGGAAAAAAAGAAAATGACAATGTTGAAACAAAATGCAGCTTTTAATCTTGGACAAATAAGTTCAAAAGAACGAAAGTTCCTCTACAAAAATTAACAATGCAGCTGCATGTAGAGTTTTTAGCAATGCTATTTGTCAAAATTTATCACAGAAATAGAAAAGGACCAAAAAATTCCATGTAAAGTATTACAAGCCAAGACTTCTCCAGTCAGGACTGACTAGCCCAGCTCTAGATACCAGTACAGATACCACACTAAGCTTGTGTACAAGGCAAACACTGGTCAATGTAGAACCATTGTAGGGATGCACCAATTCTTTAATCCCTTCTAATACCATATGAATTTAATAATTTGGATGGACAGGAAGAAATATTAACTCTTATCCTTAAATCAAAGCACGTTGTGATCAGCTAGCAGCAGTGGTAATGGCACCAGTTCAGATCACAAGCTGAAAAAAAGGATAGCTAACTGATATCCACCTGAGAAAGTCTTTTGAGATGTCAGCCAACAGGCCAATGGTTTACACACCAAAGTACATTTTATGGATAAAGACATTTTGAGCTGCTGTCTCTAAGTCACAGAGCCTTTCAAAATCAAATCCCTAGCTGTTTTAAGTCAGAATTATCTTGTCATATTACTATAGACAAAGCTGCATAGAGGAAGTTTGTAGGTAAAATTCCAGGAAGGAAGGCTTGGACCTCACTGAATTGCTTAGTGAAAGAAGTATTCTACAGGAAGATGATGAGATTATTTTAAGTGCTTATGTATCACACTGAATGAATTTTGTCTTTGAATGTATCAAGTAGTTAAGACAACAACTATCAGTAACCTACCAGTAATAGACTTAGCACTGTTAAGAACAGTGTAGCCTAAATGAAGTATAGCAGATGCAGTTATGATCTGGAATGCACAACAAAGTAAGACATGCACCTGTATGTATGCTTACCACACAAAAGTTTAGTCTATTTATAACTGGAGGCAGAGTGGCATCTAGTGAAGTTAAGTCCTCATTTAGACACACAGCTGTGCTAGGGTTTATTCCAATTGTAAAAACGCCAGGCAACACATATTAGTGATCAGGCTTATTTACAGAATTAGATGTTTTCCACAATGGTGCCAAAGAACACGTACATGCATGTGTATAACACATGAGCATGAACAGCACTGAAGGCATGCACTGATACAGGTGCTCTGAGTCAAATTTGACAAGAGATTCCATAATACTGAACTGCATAAAATAGCAAAAAAGCTGGTAAAAGTATGCATAGAAAAAGGGCTTTCACATTTCATTACCTATTATGTATGTAAATTTAACTTAGAGTGCTCCTCAAAAGTATACTACATTTGTAAATATCAAATGCTGAATTTTATATGCTAAGTAATGATGTAGTTGTCAGGAAATGGTGAACACAGAAACTCAGTGTGCAAGCACAGGTGTCCTTCAATGTTGTACAAAGCTTCCTGAATATATTGCCTGTATATCTGCAGACAACCACACTAGAATGCTGGAAGAGAATTTACCAATGCTTGCATGGAGTCTGCCCTGAAATCCTAGTCAAACCTACAAAATGCATATTGATTATCTTCACAAGTTGACACTTTCACTGCCTGCCCTTTTTTTTTGCCTAGAATAAAGTAAGTTACCTATTTCACAGCCTTTTTAAATCATACCCCTATACTTTTTTCCATCCATCTACTTCATTTCCTAAAACACTTGGAGCTCTTTGTTAAGAAATTCCAAGGGTCCTGGATAGTGTATTTTGTGGCTTCAGCCCGTCAAGCTGCAGTGACACAAAAAGCATTACTCTATAAAAACATGCACTATTATTGTCAATTCTGGTTTGGCACGTATGCTGATCCCAGTTACTTTTCACAGCAAAACCTCCACAGAGAAAAGCATTGGTATGACAAAAAAAGGAAGGTCAGAGAGAGTTTAAATACACCAGAATAGGAGAGAGACTTAAAATATGGCATTTCTAAGAGAAACACAGCAGTTTAGCAGCATGAAGCATTTCTTATTGAATAATTCAAGAGAGTCTTATTCATGACACTAACCTAAGTGCTAATTAGCCACAGCAACACCCTTTCAACAAAAATATAAAGTAAGTCTAATTAATGACCATTTCTAGTGGCAAAAGATTAAGTTCTCTAATTTATCTGTGGGGAAAAAAAACCACTAGAAGATAAATAGAATGAGAGGGGAGCTTCAAATTAAAAAAGCATTTCAAAGGCTAGGTTGCTGAGGGCATTTCAGGGCCTAGGGCATACTACTCTGGTTAGTCCTTGAAACTCATCATTGCAAGACTGAGATGATTATTTCTCTTTAGGAGAAATCCCTTCTATGCCAGCAAACACAGAAGTTCTACATTATTTAAACTCATGCATGCATACAATTGGACTGAGAAAGCAGCTTACCAGAACCCATATATTATTTTTTAAACTAAAACAGTGACAAAGTGAACCTGCATAATTCTTTGAGTCAAGAAATTCCTCCAGCAGCTGATTACACTGTACTCTGCTATAACGTGTTTCTTGCACTTTAGTACATTGCATTATTTCTCAAGTGGAAAATGAAGGGATAAGAGATCTATTTATAGAACTTAGCAAATTTGATAACACAAAGCAGCAGGTCACTAAATCATAGATAACAGGGGAAATGATTCCTAATGGGAGTTACAATGTGCTCAGTAAAACTGCTTCCACTGCTATCTGCCAGACTATCTACAACACTTATTTTATTCAAATTTCAAATCCAACAGTAAGACAACAAATAAAGCCTAGCTAATAAGCCATAAAATGTCAATTGAATTGCTTGCATTAGGCATATATATAGAAACGAAGTTCAATTTAAATGGCACCTGACTTATGCATTTCATTATTCTAAATACTGCAGTTATACCATTTTCATTGTAGTGCTGAAACTGTTTTATTAACTTATGCTATTGTGCATGTTTTAAGTGACCAGTAGTGCTGATGAAGGATGAAGAAGGACAGATGTTTAATTGGCAGTAAGCACACAAGTGAATTCTCAATTGTCAAGTTTCAGGCAGAAGTTCAAGAGAAATACATGCCTACAGCTAAAGCTGAGCCTCATTACTGAGTTTCAAATGCCTGTTTAAGACCTCCTCGATTAGTGAAGTCTGAAAGTTTATTTATTCTTGCCTCAGAACGCTAGTTTACCTCTGATTTCGGTCCACAGGAATGCAAAGACAGATTTTTGTATGAAGAAGATAGTTCCTATTAAAAATCTGAAAGTCACAGGGATGATTTACATTTGAGAAAGTCAAGACTGTACGCGTGGACTGAGCTGAAACGAAGATGTGAGCTCCTCCCTGCAACATTTCTCAGCAACAACATAACACCATAATCATGCCAAACTGATCTGCTTGAAAGTATGCTTGGCCTTTAAAGAGACATTTGCTTACTAATTTTCAGCAACCCACTGAATGTTTACAAAACTTCATTTCAGGGATGTAGTCATAAATTCTCCTATGATCTTCTTCCCGTATTTGCTTCTTCACATTCACGCTGACACAATCTTTCCACCTTCCTTAGCATTGGTTTAAGGATTTGTCTATTTTGTCATATAATATACACAAAATGAAGTCCCTACATATTATTATTATAATATATAATATATAATATATATTATCTATATTATTATCCAGTATATTATATATTATCTATATATAATACATATAGATAATATCTATCTATATTATATATAGATAATACATATAGATATTATTATTATCTATAATAATATTATATATTATTAATATAGAATAATATTAATAATATTATCTATATTATTATCCATTTCCAGTCATTTCCAGTATTGAAGACACAAACCTCATGAAAGGAGATGCTGTACAGTACCAGTGAAATTCTGGGAGTCTTTATTTAAAAAGCTACCAGCTCCTATGAATTGGTTCTGCTGGTTATCTTTTTACCTGCATAGAGCTCAGCAGTCTTGCATTCAGTCAACTTCATTTCTATAAAGTGGGGCTCCATCTCTCAAAAAAGGCTGCTATATCCATAAGCTTTTTTGACACTGGCATAGCAACTATAAATATAATGTAATGGGGCCACTGGGACACAGTTTTCTTCTATCTTTATGAAAAAATGGTAATATAAAAATGTCAGGAACTGTTTAAGATGTTTCAGAATACAGTATTCATTTGAAAATCAAGTAATTTCTCATAAGTTCTTTCTTTTACTGCTTATTAGGATATTTTTCTCTTTAACTTACCAGGCATTATAATATTGGAAAAACCGAGTTTCCTTGTTATGGATACTCCATGGGTAAATCTGGATGTATACTCCCTCCTAATTTGTTCTATGTCTCCATGAAGCAACTGAAGAGAAACTGCAAGACCTGAAAATGAAGAGAAAAACAATGAAAACTTAGACATTCAAACAGATTATTATCAGTACTTAAAAATTTTATATATTTGCAAGTATATATGCATTCTTGATAACAGGAAACTCAGAGGAAGCCAACCTACTTCAATTCTGAAGTGTATTTGTGAAGGGTATCAACATCAAAAAATCAGTAAAGACTCGAAAACAACTACCTATGAAAACATTAGCAAATTATTTCTGATGTGTAATTGAACCACAATGACATGAATGAAAGTTGTATCAGTAGGGACTGACTAATGTTTTAACTAAAAAGAGAACTAGAAGGAGGTCAATTTGAAGAAATTTCAATCAGAGTATTTGGTACCATTTTAATTTTTCACTTCCTTCAACACAACCCTGCCTTTATTGACATGCAAGAAAAAGCGCACACACAATTTTCACCCTGAGCTATGGGTGAAACACACAAGTCTCATCACAGTGTATCACTTTATATTTCACCTCATACAGAGTTATAGAATTTATTCATCCAAAATCTGAAGAAAAAATACTAGTAAGCTAATATTACATAATGGGTATTCTTAGGAACAGTAATTTCATAAGGACTAAAATTACAATTTTTATTCAACATGTATCAGATTTAATCAATCATACTCATTCCTATGTTCGTCAGAAGACAGGCAAAATTCAATGGTTGCCATATAATAATTTTCCAATTTTTATTCCCCTAGAACCAAAGAAGCATAACTACTTCTACTACATCTGCAGTATACAAATAAATTGCAAAGAGCATTCTTCATTACAGTTGAGATTAACAAAAGCAACAGGTATGCCTTTTGGTTATTGCAAATATAATCACTGAGGCAAGTGTCAGAATGATACAGCTTGTAAAGATTAATCTTGTCTGACCTTCAGCATTACTACAGCATATCCTGTGTCAACATACAGATCAAGGAGAAGATAAAAGCAAACTCTTTGTATGCATTCAACAACTGGAGATAAACAGGCAACTCAGAAGAAGAGTCATTATGAACTTGAGATTAAGCTGAAGCAAATAACATGAACAACACAGACTGAACAACAAGGTCATCAGTCCTTTTGGCTTTGAAAGAAATTTTCCCTACAACCATATTACTGTTCAACTGAATAAATTTACTTGAAGTCTGGCAGTTCCTAAAATCAGGGCTCAAAACTCTGTACTATATACTGCCAGTCCAGGCTCCTGCAGATCAGATATATAATTACCATGACAACTTTTATATTTTTCCCCTTACCTACACTTACATTTTCCTATTTTGGCAACTCCAGAGAATGTGATACTCTGACCAAACCTTCCTTTGCATCTCCAACTAGGTACATAAACAAATCTTACAAGGAAAAGCATTCAGTAAAGTCTTTTCTATTTTAAGTACTGTATTTAATGCCATAGATATTAATTATTTTTGTAGGGGAATTTGTTCTATGGCTATACAGTGAATGACCTTTAGGAAGAAGTGACAATCATTATTTGGGCAGGTGAGAAAACAAACCACATCATGGCTAGCTGACAGTACAGAAGCTTGGTACAAAGCAAAATTCAGGCTCTGTTAGAGCAGGGGAAAGGTTTTGCATTGCTGTATGGGAAGAGCTAGGCTGGGTACAGCTCCCTGATAAATATGGATATTTAGCCCACCCCCAATCTTGCTGCTTTTATATTTTAAGAAATTGTTATACATACACATGTATAATCATGCCCTCATATGCCCCCATTGCACTGTTTCCTTGGAAACCTGAAAAACCCATTTGCTATTGTTACAGATCACATCAACCACAACAGCATTAATCAGATATTGTACACCACCTGTTTTCTAAACAAAGGTTGAAGACTCCAAATTCAATTTGCTTTCAGTACAAATTTCACAGATTCCCTTGAAGAATTTTATTTAACTTTAAAATCAGATGTCAAAAAAACCTAATCAATGGCTAAACAGTTTTAACTTGAGAAAAAAGCTATCTTTCAAGGATTTGAAGCACTTGCTCATGCAAGGCAAGAAAGATATAGAGCTCTGTATTTCATGGCATTCATTGTTGGAGAATGAAGAGTCATCTTTATACATCCAGAAGCATCAAGAAATCTCAGTGAACGCACTTGAAACACAGGTTAGTCATTTTACCTATAGTTTAAATACATCTTTGGAATATAAATGGCATGCATTCCCCAGCTTTTCAGAAAAATTAAGAAACTGGATTACAGATGGAAAGTTACTTAAAAATGTTATATGGTGTAAAGAGGCCAGTAAATAGGAAAGAGCAAAAGTCAACCAGAATGGAAACAAAGCAAGGATGCACAGAGAAGGAAATCTGAAGGACCTCCAAAAATCAAGTCTTCAAGTTAACAGTTTTGCCACTGAGGACCCAGCTGTCAAACAAAAGGGAATTGATGAGAAGTAGAAATGATAAATCTGGTAAAATGCTAAAGTTGGGAGCACACGTATTTTACACAATCAATGAAAAGAACACAATTCCCAGGTAAGCATTCAGATTGTTCTGTCAAAGCTCCACTAATTTTGCAAGACACCCAGGCTACCCTCCATTAAGGACCTAAAATCATAAGAGGCATACTGTTACTGAGGTGTGATGCTCACATTACAGAACAGGTTGCCTGAATTCCTCACAATTTGTTACATTTAGGATGTTAAGGCAGGCAAAAGGAGCATACTGTTTATCAAAGGGTTGCCTCTAGAATTGCTTTCACTCTGTTCTCAAGCTCACACTATTGGATGACCAATAACTGGCCACTGGTGAGCTGTTCACAGGCCTCTAGTATCATCCTGTGCCAGTACTTCCAAGGTGTGTTATGGACACATGTCTTACTCTTCTGTGTTCCATTTGAGTCTAGGGTTAGAGCTAGTTAACTCTACACTGAGTGACAACATGTCATAGATATTTGTTAAACACAAAGCATGCATATACCACAGGACTGCACAAAACTAAGCAAGAGCTATAATAAGGCAGATAAAATTTATTATTTTGTCATTAGATATATGCTTTTACAAGTCAGAACAAATCTCCTGTCAGAACAACACAGGGTAAGACAAGTCCAGCCAGTCAAAGCCAGATAGGTAAAGAGGACCTTGTTGTCAGCCAAACACAAAGCCTGTGGCCAGTTGCAAGCCACAGCAATTCATGGGTTTATAAAAATGCAATACACTTGCAGAAGAAAGTAGACACCCATCATGACTGAGGAACCATGCAAATGTAATAAAAATCATGGGGAAGAGGTACTTTAAAAAAGATGGAATAATTCACATTTTGCAAGGGTCTAGAGTTTGCATGCTTATTATAAACTGAGCAACTGGAATATCAATAAGCATTAACTAACACAATTTAAAACATACTGAAACATCACATTCAGATTTTCAGAAGGGTGCAGATTCAGCCTAAGAGGGACTCCCTCAGGCACACTACAAAACAAAGAAGATTGAAGAGGAACTCACAAGCTGAAACACATCACCCTTAAACTAAAAGAGAGGAGCTTCAGACCAAATGTGAGGAAGAAATTCCTTATGGTGAGAGTGGTGAGTCACTGAAAAAAGATGCCTAGAGAAATTGTGGATGTCCCATTCCTGGAAGTGTTCTAGGCCAGGTTAAACTGGGCTCTGGGCAACCTGATCTAGTGGGTTGTACCCCTGTCAACAGCAGGGGGACTGCACACAGTAAAATTATTAGTTTTAGAAAAAAAATAGAGCATTTTGTGATTGGACAGCTGTTCACAGACAAAGAAAAATAGAGATGTGCAGCATGTCACCATACACTCCATCTGACTGTGGCTGATAGGACCACTACACCATTTATTACACCTGGGAGCCATCAAAAACTTCCTAACTACACATTTTCCATTTCTAGAATATTAGGACGTGAAACATAACAACAAAAATTATTATCCAGTCTCTGAAGGACTGGCATATTTTTTTAATAAGGTATGTAGTCTAGCTTTTTCCCTCAGAAAAAAGCTTCAATCACCTCCCCAGTGATAATTAAAACATCTTGTGTTAGCTATTATTCTTTATTTACCCCAGTTTTGAAACCACTACAACAATACTCTGAAAGGCACTGCAAATAGATATGCTTTTATTTCTTTTGCAAGCACATGAAACTTCTTACTATTAACTTGTACTAAATTTCAACACAAGACAGATTATTTTTATTATTCAGATGGAAAGACAATGTAGAAAATTGTCAATCTGCTGAATAAGCATCCCAGATTTTTGTTAATTTGTTATTTTACCTTCAAACAGCTTTTGTACTGCCTTATTGATGTCTGCACTTAGTTATGACAAAAGGCATCTGTTCATTATGCTTACAGACCAACTTGATTTGCATTTGGGCTTCTGGGGGCAGAGGAAATAATTTACAGTCAGCTTCTATCTTCTGGCAGCAGAGAATCCTAGATCATATTAAGAAGAAAATGCCTAGCAGCTGCTCAGAAAACTGATAGAAGAAAAAAAAACAAACCTCAGACAGAATGTTATTCAGCACTGTTTGTATTTTAAGAAAACTAATAAAATAAAGCATCTGTCCAAATAAAGCTGCCTAAAGATGACAAAGCTTTTTGAGGGCTTACAGGTGTTCCCATTTCCAGTAGTGTTTTAAGTGCAAAGGTAAAAAGGTAAAGGTAAAACTAGCAGATTTGCACAAACAAATGGTTTAGTGATTTAATGTGATCTGGGACAAACAGTTGTATAAAACTTGGCCACAGAAAATCTGTGTAGAAAATCCCACAAACTACAGTCTGGGAATAGAGAGGTAAAGAAGGAGAGGTAGATTCAGTCCTTGATGGCCTTTTTGAAGACTTCATTCTGATTAATTTGAATTATCAAATTAAACGCCAAACTTCTCTTTTCCTCAACTTTAAATTCTGGGGTTTAGCTCACTAAAAAAAGAATGCATGAATGTCATTGCAACACTTTGACAGCTTTCTTGGAGCTCTTTTGTCAAGACTTTTGTCAGAAATGCCCTCAAGTGTATAAAGTAGGGATGTTTTTCTTCCTCAAATGGAACAGAAACACTTACATGCAAATGAGATTTAGCTGTCATAGGAAAACTGGCTTGGAATTTCTTTACTGGGTAGGTGATAGAACCTCAAGTATTTCTTGCCAGACTTACACAGGATGAAGGATAAAGGACCAAAAGGCTAAGTTACTATTTTAAGCATCTAGTCCAACTACCCTATAAAGATAATAAAAATTTCAGAAATATTGTCTCCAGGACTTGCCTTAGCAAGGCCACTGCTGCCCTTTTCTATTAACAAGTCACTGGGCGTGTCAGCACCCATTTGCACACTACAGTGTTACACTGCAAAGGTGAACCATCTTGCACAAAGCTTTTTTAAATTACATTTTTACAAACTAGATGGTTAGCTAGAATATTATGGAGTGTGCAAAATACACAATTCTGCACTTACAAGTGGTATAGATCGCTTCTAGTGCAAATAAAAGGTTGCAAGGAAACACCTGCTACTTTCTCCTTCATGAAGTGTAGTTCTTCATGCAAACAGAATTGTATTAGAAATTAGCTATTTGCATTCCAGTTATGAGTCTTATTTCAAAGGAAATAGATGTTTAATAGGTACCTGAACAAAATGTTAAAATCAAACCCCCACCAACATAAGAACCTAGGTAACAATTGTAAAGAACTTAAAAATATATTCTTTGAAGAAGTTAAAATCTTGTGTATGTGCTATAATAATTATTTGAAATAGTGTTAAGACTTTGTATTCTTTTAGTAGATTAAATGAAGGAAGTCAACACTATCCAACAAGTAGAACAAATTTTTGGAAAAGGCTTATAAAAACATAATGCAGCTCCAAGATAGAAATATGAACCAGCTATTGTTATTATGCAGCCTTAGCTAGGGATTTCTGGGTTTAAATTGAGAGCCATTTGAATCACATGCAGCAACAGTGTGTCCAGCAGGACCAGAACAGTGTTTGTTCCCCTGTCCTCACCCCAAATCCTGTGTTCAGTTTTGAGGTCTTCACCACAGGTCTTCACAAAGGAAGGAAACTGAGGTGCTGAAGCATGTCCAGAGAAGCGCAGCAGGGCTGGTGAAAGGTTTTGGAGCACAGTTTTTATGAGAAGCAGCTGGGGGAGCTGGGGTTGTTTAATCAAGAGGAAAGGAAGCTGAGGGGAGACCTTATCCCTCTCCACAGCTGCCAGAAAGGAGCTGCAGTCAGGTGAGGGTCCATCTCCACTCTCAAGTTACAAGTTGCATTGGAAAAGGTTGCCCAGAGAAGTGCTTGGCTCACTATCCTTGGAGATACTTAGAAGACCCCCTTGGCAGCCCTGGGTTAATGGTTGGACTCCATGATCTTAAAGGCCTTTCTCAGCCTCAACAATTCTATGATTCTATTATTGCAGTACTAACTTGAACAACAAATCATAGTTTCTACTGAATAGAAGATCTCCCTGGCAGTATCACAATGGCACTTTTTTCATTCTTCTCTGAAAACATTAATTTAACTCTATTACACCCTTATCTCTTCAGGGGCAAACCATCTGGGAACAACACTTTATGTGCAAAATTCTTTATATGAGTAATCTTTTGGCTTTAGCATTTTTTGAGAACAAAAAAGAATGCCTTAATTCATTGTATACTTAGTGAAGCACATAGCAGCAGTATTCTTATTTTAAATGTATTTCAAACAGCAGCCATCAGTGACAACTAAGTCTTAAAGACATCAAACTGGAATACACAATCTCCTTGTCACAAAACAAAGATTAAAAATGACAGATTTATAAATTGTCCTAGAACTAGAGTAACTAAGCAAATGCATTTGCTGTTTAAATGTTAGCGATGTGAAGATAAAAAATACATTTCAAAGCAATGCTGGCACCTGAGAACCTTGTTGATAAAACAGAAACATCAGAAATCTTTTCTCTGATTAATTATATGCCCAGGAGTTGCCTGAAAGTTATGTACTTCATTCTATTTTACCTTCTCAGTGAAGTTCATGTTATCATTCTCCTCCTATCATTCCTCCTCATTGCTCCCCAGTCATTGCTCCAGACAATTCTCCACTGTAAGCCTATGCCTTCTTTTTAGCTAAAACTCATAGCTGTTCCTAGCAGGGAATGCACATTTAGTCTCCCATCTGAGAGTTCTTGTGCTGGTTCAGAGGACAAAGCTCTCCTTGCAACAACTCTGAGTGTGGTAACGCTGTGAGCTGCTGGGGTAGTGTCACATAAACACAGATTACTTCTGGTATCTAGAAAATACTTCAAGTTACCACAGCTCTACTCCTTTTTTAAAATTTATTCATTATATTCTATATGTATTTTAATTATATATATATTTAAACTATATATATAAATATATATAATTTTATATGCATTGTATTTATTTTTTATTTATTTATTGTAGACTTACACTGAGCTAACAATTCCCTGCTGCATTTGATCTCCTGTAGCTCTTCATTTCACAAGTGGGAAAAAATGATGCTCTCTGATTAAGGGGCCTTGGCATTTTCTCCCCTGCAAGGTAAATAATGACTCTAACAGGCTTCCTGCTCCAAACCAAGGAATTTGTAAGCCAAAGCTTACTTTTTGTGAAAGAGGAAATGAAACAGACAAAGTATTTGTTCCTTTAAATTTCTCAGTGTTTGACAGTAACCATGGAGAAATTCTATCATCAGAGTGCCAAGGGGCTGCTGAATGCAGGTGAACAGGCATGGGGAAGCTCCAAAGCACATATCACTGTTTCTAACCAGCTGTCTCCATTGTCATACCTGCCCCAGAACTTACATCTTGTCAGATGAGTTCATGCAGTGGGCTGGTCTACCTCATGTCTTTTCTGACCAAGCATTATATGACCACTGAGACAGACTGAGACTTAGTGGCAGGTATATTGTGGGAAACAAGTCCCACATATGAGGTAAAATAGTTCCCTAAACTGAAGGATGGTCTCTGAAACTTACTTTAGGTTGGTTGAATTAAAGTTAAAAAAATTTGTCTTTGAATGAGCATCCTCACTGAACTTCAAAAAAATTCCATCTCACTTTGAGGTGGGTTCCTCTTTCTGCTGGTGTTGGACCACATAACTTCCTGAGGACCCTTCCAGCCTAGCTTAATGTATGATCTGATGAATAACTTTCCTCCTTAAGATGACAGATTGTCCTTCCTCATGGTGGTAGTGTTAGCAAACACCTGTCAACACATGGGCTTCAAGTTCTCCATACTTCAACCAAGGAATTCTAGTTTCAAGCACTCACATCAATTAATGTATAATTAACAGTGTTCCCAGTGGAGTTGCAAAGTAAGTTTGGCATTGGTACCACAGAATAAACCACACTGCCCTCAGTATAAATGCAATGAGGTTACAACACTCTTGTCTAGTTCATCTAGAACACTCCAAGATAATGGCACAGGGAAACTTTCCCACTACGTTAGTTATTTTCACGGACTCCACACGAGTTCAAAGCTACAGAGCAGCCAGAGGTGTTTATAATTTCTTACATCAGTAATTTAATCTCTATAGGACATGAAAGGATTTTTACCTCCTTTGCTGTCACAACTGAAAAGCACATGTATCCCTTCCTCAGCTTCCAAGAATTACTGCATGAGGCACATGCAACTTTTCAAGACTTGTTATAAGGAAATCCTAACCAGCATTTACAGAAAAGCTTACATTTGAGACTATTAAGAGCCTAAAGGGAAAAGCAGAGTAAAACAGAATGTCTTGCATCCCCTTAAAAGTAAGTCAGTCTTTTTTTTCATAGGAATGTGAAGAAAAATTAATTCATAGTGCCTTGCATGGACATTTAAATATGATTATCAGGTAACTCACTGGGGAGAACATTCATATGTATCATGAGATCCAGGTTTAAATCTCTCCTCTGAGAGATTGGTAAGAGAACATGAATAGAGATCACACTTAAGAAAATTATGTGCTACTCAGAAGGCTTTAGAGCCACTTCCACTTTTCCCATGGTATCATGAATATTTTCAGATCATATACAAAGTTGAATAGTTGCTGCAGGGAAGTTGGAGAAGCCAAGCAATTAGCATGCTCATCTGGGACATGCAAGACTGACTGAAAATCCTTTCCAAATCAGATCTCTGATTCTACAGATACAAAAAAAGAAACGTGCTATTTTCCTCATAAAACTGATGCAATTAAGTGTGATGTCTATGCAGGAATATTAGGTTTTCCACTGCTTTTTGTATTTAACATTTAAAACAAAGTAACCGGCTTCTAATTCTAAGAAAAAATATTTGACAAAAAATAGATTTTACAGCCAGCTCTGCTCCAGATATTACTGAAATCTGGTTTGTGTAATAATGACATTCCACAAATACCAGAAACTCTATGTAAGAAATAACAAAGCTACTAAATGCAGCAAAGGTTGTACAATTTGGCCTTTGCAATATTCAATTGATCTCTTACACCAGGCAACCAGGTGTTTTCCAGTAACACGACACCTTACACCAGCTGCAAAGACCAGTGGTGAATGGGAATTGCATCCACTACCTGCTACTCCACTCTGTTAGATTGGAAATTCTTGCAGAAAACACATTCCAGTTCCCACTTCAGCAAAGGATACTAAATTATCCATGAGAGTGCATCCTTCCTTCCATTCATGCACCACTGAGAAGAGGAAAGGGGATGAACATCTGTGTCCTGCTCCTTTTTGGGCTTTGTAAACAAATTACAGGCATTTACCTTTATTTGATTCTTTTTAGACACAAGCTGAGAATAAGATGCAAGAGGATTCTGTACTTAAAAACTGTCATGAGTTGAAGCAGAAAAGGTAAGTTTTTGGCAGTGGGGGATTGAGTGGCATATACAAATGCTATAGTATGTCACTATGCATTTTACATGCAAGACACTCAAAGTACATTTTGAGTTCCTTTTTGGATCCCCACAAAAAATTGAAGATTTTTTTTCCCTGAAGAATATTATGAACTGTCTGATAAACTATTTTAGCACGGGGACACAACAATTTGTGGGAACTAAAGCATGTAAATTCTCCTGACTTGAAAGGAACTGTACAGGAATATGAAGAGAGAACAAGCTTAGAGAACAGACAATAGTCTGAAGCATCTTTGCTGTTCTTTTTACCATGCTTCCTTTCTAAGTCTTTTCTAAGCATTCAAGGTGATTTGAAAAGGGCAAGTGTAATATAAACCAAAAAAGCACAAATTTTCACTACATCTGGCTCATACCTACAACAGTTCCTGAGGGAGAGAAAAGACATCTCTCTACTGTAATGCAAGGTGTTATCCTTTTTTGACAACAACAAGGTGGCAGCCAAAGCTAATGAGGCTTCAGAAACAGCCACAGAACACAACAGCAAATGAAAAATAAAAAGTAGTGTAACAACAATATTTTCCATGAGGTGTCAGC
The DNA here is from genome assembly GCF_012460135.2 of Molothrus ater. NCBI lineage: Eukaryota > Metazoa > Chordata > Aves > Passeriformes > Icteridae > Molothrus > Molothrus ater. The sequence goes on along the minus strand of NC_050482.2, from coordinate 26,861,829 downwards.
AGAAGTATCTGAACATATTGCTAAAACCTTGCAAGTGCTTTTTCAGGCTGCTAAGGAGTCACAGGAGAATGAATTTCATGTGTGTGCGACAAATAACCTTCCATAGTTTATCTTTCGCTTGCTCAGTGCTTGAAGTGGCATTACTGCTCACTTCCTCTCTCCAACCTTCATATCCACAGCTGGAATTCTGAGTTGCTCTTCCCTCTTTGCCTCCCTAACCCTGACAATCCTTTTCAAAATGCAGCTAATATTCCATTTGCTACCTTTAGTTTCCAGCCTCCTGCAACATGTAAAAAAATTCATGTGCCACGTCTTTCATGTTGAATATTCACATAATTAAGAGTATTCAAGTTTATCCAATGTCTCCTAAGAACTGCATATTTAACTGTGAACTTGATTTCATGAGAAAAGAATAGAATTAGCAATGTATCACAGAGTAAGCACACATTATATCGACAGTCAGAACGATGAAGAATAAGTTTTTCTTGATGAATGTGATTAACACACATTTAAGAAGCCAAAGATTAAACTTAGTAATGTATCCTTCTATTTTCAGTACATGATTTTTATACTTATTGTCTAAATAAGATCCATGATATTCTAAACCTTAAATATGTGCATATATTTGGCTAGATTCTATATGAGAAAATAATCAAATTAGAAATGGCTAAATATTTAACTTCAGTCTTGATAAATGAGCTTTTATGTGCCTCTTGGTTATCCTCTAAAGATGGTTAGACATACATTTTCAAGATAAACATTGTGCTTGAAGTCAAGTTAAGGAAGCCTGCAATGTACAATATAGTTAAAGAAGCATGAAGTCTGCTACATGAAAGGCATTACAAATACAATATACTGGAACCCTGAAAATGAGATTTTTCTATGGTCATATTTCAACTAATTGACATTTCACAGGGAAAACCAACATTTGAATACAGGGACAACAGACTCATAAGCCTCCATTTCAGGTTTCATTTCAAGTTTGATGTCCCCTTTAAATGACAGAATTCTGACAAAGTTAGCGAGTTGATTTCAGGTTTCATTTCAAGTTTGATGTCCCCTTTAAATGACAGAATTCTGACAAAGTTAGTAAGTTGATTTCAGGTTTCATTTCAAGTTTGATGTCCCCTTTAAATGACAGAATTCTGACAAAGTTAGCAAGTTGATATTAAAAAATGAAAACAAAAAAATGCAAATTCAACATCTCCTGTGAGTCAAACTACCATCTCATAATAACAAAGGTCAGTTGTGTTCCATTCCTTAAGTCTCACACCCAAATTTATCTCAGACAGTTCCAGTAACATACAGCTGACCATGAGGACTATTGGTAAATTCTGAAATTGTGACTCTGCATCTTGCTCAGGTGGAATGCAAAGCTACCAGCAGGAATGCAGATTGCACTTTCTTTTTTTTCTGAAGTGCAATATATAATTGTTCTGGTTTTGGCCATGAGGGGTGAGGTCTGGAGCCATGTGGGTTGTCTAGGTTGCTGTTCTAGAGCAGCTACATCATGGATGGTGTGGAAGTAAGGAACTCTGGCTTCCAGGAAGGAGAGGTGGGCTTCAGGTCCAGAGAGAGCCTGGAGGGAGGGAAAACTCATCCACCATTGCTGATTGTTGCCCAGGCCCTCGGTGAGCATTTGCATGTGAATCGCCCTCTTTTGTACATTTTTGTTACTAATATTGCTGCTGTTTCTGTTTCTTTCTCTTATCTCATTGCTCTTTCCAGTGAATTGTTTTTATGCCGCCTCAGGATCTCTGCCTTTTGCATATTCCACCAGAGGGGGCAGGAGAGTGGCTCGTGGTTTTCTTTTTAGTGTGAGTACTAAACCAGGGAATGCCATTCTTAAAAGACAACAGTAATGTCCACGGCAAATTTTAGATTCCTGGTGAAAATGAGAAGCAGAAATATCAAGCAATAGGGATCAATAATTTGATCAGCTCCAGAACTGAACAGAATTCCAGCAAATTGTAGCTCCACAGCACAGAATAAAAGTTTATACTATATAGCTCCTTGAAAAAAAAAAGTGATTTTTTATTTTTAAATGTGCACATGAACAGCAGTATTGTACGTTTTCATCTGACTATTTTTTTCTATGTGCAAAAATGTTTCTTTCATCGATGTTAGTCTTTCTACAATAGAGCTATTTAATTGGCAAACTAAGAAACCCCTAAGAATGCAAAAAAGAAAGGCAGCAAATGACTCACCTGCATTGGAGCCTGTCAAGTTGTAACGTGCATTCAGCTTTTTAATGATATTTTCATGGATCTGATACCAGTCACTCTCTGTGTTGCACCTAGAAAAATTATAACTTTTCAAATTCTGAAATGGGAACACAAGTTCATCAGACCAACTTCACAACATATCCCTAAATACATCCTCTTTAGCTCATGAAACAAATAACACAATAAGAGCCAACAAAGCCCCATGAAACTGCCTGTCTCAATGGAAACGGTGCCCTTGCCATTTGAGAGAGGCACCATGAAATACCTGCTTCATGTAGCAAAGGATAGGAGAAAGACAGGAGCAACTATGCTGAGGAACTCAGCCATGACCAAGTTCATTTCTGTATAGATCTATCCTTCAGGGCTAACCCACACAGAAATCTATCTTGTGACACTCCAAAGAAGACACAGGACTCAGAGATGGTCTTAGTAAACAGAAAAATCTGTGCTATACAATACAAAGTTACTTTAAAAGGTTGTTATCTTCAGGAGGTAGTGAATGAAAGAGCAAATTACATTTCAGTATACATTTAGAAAATAGCTGGTTTTCCATAAGGAAAACCTGACTGTGATGAAAACCTGACTCTAGTGAATTGATTTCTAGTGATAATTCTTCCTCCATTGTTTTTGCTATCTTAAAACAAACAGGCAATTTTTTTGAAAAACCCAAAATATATTAGGTAGACAAAACTAACAATTTGTTAACCAAGAATGAACATTTATCTGACTATAATGTTCTGGGAGTTTAAATAAGAGCCAGTCCACCTGCCCAGGGTTGCACTAAGCTGCTTTTCTCCAGCACTGATTCCAGCAGTTCTAATTCACCACAGATGGAGACAGAGGAAAGGCACCCATGCCCTCAAGATTTGAGTTCTCCCTTTGGGAAGGGCAGAACTTTATCATGCACATGAGAATACATGTCCCAGACCACTCCACAAAACAGTCCTTACTATAATGTCCAAGATGAGCAGGAAATTGCATGCATTGATTGAGTTGCTACTAGAAAATTGAACTTTCTGCCAATTGCTATCAGCCAAAATCCACTATCTAATCAAGCACTCAATTTTAAACCTACTTTTAATTTTTCATTCTCCAGCACTAACTTGCCTTCTATATTTTTGTTATTCCCATTATAAAGTTGCTTTATTTCACAAAAAGATTATCTGATGGCTTTTTTTTTCTGTAGCTACAAAGTACTTCCACTAGATGCCTTGGCAGCACAAGGCACTTATTTAAGTCCAAAAAGCACTTTATGTTGGCATAATAAGAGAGCTCCAGAATAATGTGAAAAATGCTGATATAGACACAAATACCTCAAAGGACGTCACCATTACCTTTACTATTATCTCACTTGATAAACACACCTATAGAACTAGCCAAAATTTCCACACTGCAATAAAAAGAGCCCAAAAACCCAGCTACTGTGTATTTTTGGAAAAGAAAGGAGATAGAGCTGTTTAGTCACACTGCATTTAACACCACTGATTCTGATGCAAATGACTCTAAGATAGTTTCAAAAATTAAGAAAAACCATCTCTTACATGTAGACTTTTAAGACAAGGTCATCCTTTGAATCTCCTGCCAGCAGATCTGCAATACTGAGGACTGCACAGCCAAAGGGCCGCCTATATTGGACATTGCAGGCGTTTTTCTTTTCTCCAGCTCCCATTCGTCCTGCCAAACAAAACACATATTTGATGCATCATCCAGGGAACTCTCTGTGTCTCTCCAAACCACAGAAAGGAGGCAGCAAGCAATCCAGTTCAGACAACGCCAAGTGTACTCCCATTGGGAACATACCTGGTCCATCTTCGCGCTACATTCTGATAGCAAATGGTACAGCAAGTCCACTAAGCATGTGGTGATCCTGAAAGGTCTCAGACCAGAGGTTCTGCTCATCCTCTCATGACCCTCACTCAGCAAACACCACTCTTTAACACCCAGTCATATAATCCTCATGACACTATCAAATTAAATTTAGAGCTCAAACATGACAGAGTGTTCAGCATTCCCTGTCTGGTAAGAATTATTTTACTGTGGTTGTTGCTACCTATCATTTATGTGAGAGGTGTGACTGAACCATTACAATTTGGTAATCAAATGCTATTTTCTTATAGGCAACTGGAAAGCATGGGGATAATGGACCAGTTGCAGAAAAATAAAAAAAGATGAAACACAGGGAGAAAAGATGGCAAAGGGCAGAAGAACAATTTATAGTAAGGAAAGAAAGAAGGCAGTCAGGAAAAAGAGATTCAAAACAAAATATTTTTTCTAGCCTTTTCTATTTAATGTAAATATAATTTATCAATCTTCCTGCTGTGTTCCCAGCATTTGAAACTGTCCTCTTTCTATCAAGTTTATTCAAATGTGCACTAGCAGTTATGTATCTTTCCCACCAAGTCTTAATTTTTGTCAAAAAAAACCTATGGCTGCAGTTGCTGCAGGACAATGTCTCCTCCAAACATCCCTATGCATCACAGCAGCTTGAAGAGTAATTGTTCATTTTCACACCACAAAGCAGATAAATGTTGTTTTAACTTTTTAATATTTCAGTGGTTCACATATGAACTTGACTGTGAATATATTTGAAACTTATACAACTGGAAAAATCCTACTCTTTAATATTTTTAAAACATTTATTCTTCTAACTGTGCTTACATCAGAATTTACCATATCTTTTCTAAAATCTTGCCAAAAAACCAAAACACTGTATTTTGATGAAATATCCAATTAGCATAAAAATGCATGGAAAATTATTTCTCACAGCTGAAAAATAAAGAGACAATTCAGTAAGTAACAATTCTGAACTCAGCATAAGTTGCAGTGACTACACTTCAAACCAAAATGCCTTTCAAAAATAGGAAGAAAAGTTATATTTAGTACTGCACTGATGCAACTAGAGGCAGTCTACAAGGAAAACAATATATCTAAGAGATCAGAAGCAGACCCAAAGATTATTGTTTCACATCAGTAGAGCCCAGAGGACTTCTTAAAATAAGTACACAAACATACACTTTTCTTCTCCTCCACTTTTTCTCGAGAGGACTTGATATCTGCCTATAGCATTAGAGATTAAAATTTTTATGAAATATTGTCCATTTTTCCCCTCTCCTCCTTTTTCAAGGAGCCAGGGAGAAGACAAAATTCATCTGAACAATATCAGATATACATCAGACCTCCGATACAAATGAGGTACACTAAATGTCCAGACAAGCTTTTCTATGTTCAAAGGATGCTTGAAATTACACTTCAGAATAAGAATGGACTCCCCAATGACAACTCCATCATCTTAACACAGCTCATCTTTGACACTTTCATTTTGTTTTGTGATCGTGACAAAGTACACTGCATCTAGACTCAGTTAGCAGGATACCTGCTAAATAACATAAAACAATGCTGAGAAATCCAAGCATTTTTTCCAACAAAAAACAGGCAGCTTCTTTTCCAAAAGTTTATTCAAAAATCTAGCTATTATAGCAAATCCAAAAGCTGGCCCCAAGCAGTTTTCTTTTATCTACTACCAAATGTCTAACAAATAAAACATTATACCTACCTATTCGGATAATGTGCACAGTGATATAGATGTCCTTCCTGAGTTCACTGCTACCCAAATCCTGCACAAGATCAGAACCTCATTATTTATGACTCCTGATTAAAATGCAACATTTAAAGAGACCTGTACACACTGCTTTCACTGCCAGTGAGTTCATTTATACAACATTAACAAATCACTTCAACACTTTAAATTGGCAGCCATGCATTTAAAATGAGTGTCCTAAAATATCCTGGTTAGAATTTGCAGATTTGCAAAATCAGTGGGAGGGCACACAGACTTGCTGTGTGCCTTGAACATTAGTGATTTACATCTGTGCAATTCCAAATATTCTGGAAGTGCAGAGAGTGCTGCATAAACAATTGCTTGGGTGTAAAAAGTACAAGGAGGAAACATAGCTGGTCTTTGTTGCAGAGAGAATGACTGGTTCATATGCCTACATGGAAGTTCAATGAGTGTCCACATACTGCCATAAAACATCCAAATTGGGGGTTCACCCATACCCTTCAGCCCCTCAAAAACCTTTTGATTTGATGTTCATAGCAATGTACAAGCTTAGGGAGCAGCTCTGAGTCAACCACACAATAACAGTTTAATCCAACTTCTATTCTAAACATCCAGCACAAAAAAAAAAAAAAAAAAATTGAGATTAGGAAGAACTCACCACAAAGAGAGAACAGTGTCTTTCAGGCTTTTCTGGACATTTTGGCAAACCATTTCTATTCAGTCTTAAAAAAAATCTTTCACTGTAAGAAAGCAAATATGACAGATATGTTGAACAACACTACAGCAAAAGTAGATCTCATTTTGATCTTATTTCCAGATGCAACCTTTCTCAAGATAAAAACAAATGAAATAATTTCTTTCTGAAAAGTCTCAGATGTATGAATGAAAAAAAAAGGGAGATGCTAGTGAAGGGTGGTGATTAACTTAATCACCTAAGAAAATTACTAAAAACTCAATACAAAATACAAGTCTGATTGTCATTTGGAAGAATGATATTGTACATCCTAGTACACAGAAAAACACAAGCAATAAAATCCATTTATCCTAGAACTAAAATTAGATGTGTAGTAAGTTGGTATTGATTCTTGCTAAACAAATGTCAACATCACCATGTTTGTATTCAACCAATATTCTTTTTCATATGTAGGATGATGATTATAGGAGACATTTTACTTACACAACTCTATTAAAAGCTCTTACTACAGTACTGATTTTAGCAGTTTTTTAAGAGTCTTAAAAGTTCCAGCAGGGCAAATTTCATTTTTTAAATCCTGTTTTGCAATCTACTGTGGGTTGTTAAATGCTACACCTGATACAAGTATTAATACTGCTAGTAGGGAGATGCAGAGAATTCTTATTTACAAATAGAAGAGTGCATAAGAGCACACTGGAAGAGAAATTTTTTTTTTTAATATTTCCATTAGATAGTAGTATTTATGGATAAACTCTATGCAAACCTGGCAATTTTTGCAAGGCAATATTATGAAAAAGCAACCTTTCCACGCTTTGGATAATTTTCTCTAAGACACAGCTTCACAAGAAATGTAACAATCATATTTCTGTAGTGAAAGATGGAAAAGGGAAGTAAGTGTTACAGACATTTCCCTTCACTCTCTCACCCCCAGCCCCAGCTGGCCAGACACATGAGTCTGTGTCTGGATGTCCTGTAATGCTCAATCAGAAATAAACTTTCCTAAGTACACCTAAATTTTTTCTCAGCTGCATCCACATCATCTCCTTATTCCAGAAGCTAAACATGGTTTACCACTGCTCTATATCAAGCATAGTTTTTCAAATTGCAGCTGGAAAATCACTAGGAATATGCTGGATAAGATCCATCTCAATAGACTAATTAAATCTTTATTGCACCAGCATTTGCCTTGTAGAAAATCTGCATTGATCACCCACAGAATCAGTCATTCACATTAAAAGGGACCTCAAAGGGCCTCTAGGTCCAAACTCCTGCTCAGCATGGGGTCAGCTATCAGGTCAGATTAGCTTGCTCAGAGCTTTAGCCAGTTGGGCCATGAAAACCTTCAGCTAGGGAAACCACAAAGGCTCTCTGAAAAACCCATTCCCAGTGTCTGACTGTCCTCAACTTTTTCTTTACATCCAGATGCACACCTTGCTTCAGTCTGTAGTCTTCTCTCACTGTCCCACCACTGATGTTATTGATCTTCTTGTAGGTAAATGGGGACAAACTTTTTACTGGGGACTGTTGCCATAGGACAAGGGATAAGGACTATAAACTAAAAGAGGATTGATTCAGACTAGAAATAAGAAAGAATTTTTTACAATGGCAGTGGTAAAACACTGGTAATAGATGCCCCACCATGGAAATACTCAGTCAGGTTGGACAGGGTTCTGACCAGCAAGACTCCAAGGCTCAATGATCTTGGAGGATCTTTCCAACCTTAATGATCCTGTGACGATGTCTCAGCCCATGTCTCAACCCCCGATGTTGCAGAGGGGCCGAATTAGATGACCTTTAAAGGTCCTTTGTGACCCAAAACATTCTATGCATCTGTGATTATTATGTGATTGAGCTCCCCTCAAAACTGCTTCTTCTCCAGTCTGAACAAGCTCCACTGCCTCAACCTGACCTCCCAGTGCAGGAGCTCCTGCCCACAAACACCGTGAGGCCTTCTGCTGAATTCAATTCAGCTCATTAATATTGGTCTTGAAGGACCCAGAACTGGCATGGTCTGACCAATGCTGAGCAGGGGACGATCATTTCCCATGAGCAATTGGCTGTGTTCTTGTTGATACAGCCCAAGATGCTGTAACACTCTAGAGCACACTTCTTGAGAGCTAGTTCTGGAGGACGCTCTGTGCTTTTATGTGCCAGCTATCCAGGCTGAACAACTAAATATTTAAGACTTTCTTAATCAGATTCTTTGAAAACTTTTATGCAATCCAGCAGTACAGCTTTTTTATCAAACACCATAAAAGGCAGAACCAAAGTAACAGTAGAGTGGAGCTCACATACCAAAGTATATGAAAATGTTATTTCGTCAACAAAATGCTATTTGTCTCATTCACTTTTTATGATAGAGCAAACTTCTGCAGCTTAGGTCTCCATGAGAACAAAAAAATTGAGTTTTAAAAACTGTTTATGTAAGTGTATTTTTACAGAGAAACAAGCTGGTATTTTGCTGTTGATTTCCAACTGGTTTCAAAATAATTATGCCTTTTCATTTAGAATCGAGCTAATTTGCAATATTGGAAAATACAGTAAAAAAAGTGTAGAGCTTTGTTTGTAGGTCTCACACAAAATTACTGTACATGGAACAAGAGTTATTAATTACGTTGTCAAAGCAGCTGAAGTTTTAGGACCGCATTATGTGTGGCACCACCCCAAACTGGATACAAATGAAAAAGTCTGTTCCAGAAGTAACAGAGCTTCTGTGTACTTGGTATATGTCAATAAAAATTTGGCCAGTAAAGGTGATTCTGAATTTCACCACCTTATCTTCAGTCTATATAGCACTTGAAAATAATACGTACATGCATACACATCACATCTCACTATGTTTGTGTCTTTAAAACAAATGCTAGATATGTTGGTTCAAAGAGAAATACCATTCATAAGCTATTTCATAGTTTACCTGTTAACTGGAAAATACAGAATATGCTCCCAATTAAATGTATTTAATTTATAGTCCACACAAACAAAGGCATATCTTTTGAAGGCTTCCTATTCACTATCCACTACAATACAAAATTTTCAAACTCTGCTTATACTCATAGATCATGAGATTATGATTCACAACACAACTAAAAGCCAAAGACTTCTGTCATGCCACAAAGAAATATACTGATTGCAACAGATATGTAATGGCTATGCAGATCTACTTTCCTCATTTGCATTTGAAATTTGCTTTCACTGAAGCAGAGCGAAGCAATGAAAAAAGCAAACCAAAAACAACAACAACAAAAAATCTTAATCCTTGCTTGGTGCTTTATGATAGCTTTTTTTTCCACTAGAAACATATGCCAGAACCAGTTACACCTCAGGTTAAAATGGTTATCTTTGAACATTTCCAGGGAGCAAATGAAAGCAGTTAGACTTGTGAGATTACAAGACCAAAATGGCACTGTAATATCTATGTACATAGAGCATGGGCATTTATGTACCATTTCAAAGGATTTCTGTAGAGACCAGCAGGTTGGAAAAAGTGCTAAGGAAAGTAAACAGCCTTCATAAAACAAAATAAAGACAGACTTACCAAGACCTGAAAGCTTGGCCTCAAACAGCAGTAAAAATCTCGGAGAGTTAAACCTAGAGCTAGTATGCTACTGAACAGCAGTTTGCTCAGCCATATATACATAGATACAGCAAATATACACAGCAGTACCACAACACAGAAATAACTCTTCTTTGTATTAAGACAACTTGATTTTAATTTAGAGCACAACAAACTTTTAATGAGCACCAATCTCGCCACTTAAACATGCCATACACATTTAAACTCAGCTGTCTTCCCACTGAAAATAAGGAAATAACTAATGCTAGAGAGATTAATTTAAGAAGGTCAACAAGGGATTTTTGCACTGTAACTTCTCATGCATTAGCAGAGTAACAACATGTTCCAAATCTGCATGCTTAACAGATGCATTTTAAAGGAACATGGCTGAAAACTGTTCTATTTTCATATGTGACCCCTATTTCCTTAGTATTAGCAGGAAAATATTAGGAGTCACATGGTACCAGTCTAGACAGATTGCTTGCTCTATGATTTATAAACACACTATCAAAAATAAAAAATCTGGGCAGATTTATACCACATGGCATATTCTTGTGGCAAAACTATGACATCAAATAGTCATAATTCTCAGTACAGCTCCACTTTCAGACATCTTTATAAATGCTCTCTACTTGAAAATAGGTTACAGTGATTTCCAAAGCAAACAATGAGGAACAATAAGAGAATTCTGCCATATAATTCACCAGCTCAAGTTCATTACATTCCAGAACACTGTCAATGGATGTTCAGTAGGAAGTTGAATCTGAATTGACTTCATTTACAGCTAAAAGCTCAGTGGTTTCATAAAACCCAGATCAGACACAAAATGTTACCCTCACATTTAGTGGTGAAATACAGAGGAATGTTGTACAACATATCTTAAGTTACTGAAAGATCATAAAGTCTTCAAGTATATCCTTAACCAGAGAATAACTGAATTATGATAAGTGTGCCAATACGACTTAGCAGTACCAGCTGATTCACAGTAAGTCAGGTCCTGTATTGCATCTGTTATGTACTTAAAAAAACATTCTCAAATTTCTAACTGTAAAATACAAGGCAATAAGCAAAGGGGGACAGAAAAGGAAGAATGAATACTATAAAAATATCAGCCAATTTCAGATAAAGATCAAAGCAAAAATACTAACAAAAAACCACAAAACAATCGTACTATGGTACATCGAAGCTTATCTTTCTGTCCCCTAGCCATGCTGACAACATGAGGGAAGAAGAAGAAAAAAAGCATTCAAAGAATGTTTATAGATTTATGCAGCGAAGACTAATTTCCCTTGGCTAGCTGTACAGTTAACAAGGAAAAAAGAAAGCAGAAAAGGGGATTGGAGGAAAAGCAAAACAGATTTACATAGTTAAATCAAGTTCCCGCTCTCATCCTCTTTTACCTCTTTATTAACTGAAAATAGCCTAGAGAAATTAGTTTTTATTACAGATTTTATGAACATAACCTATATTATTTTAGATATTTGCACCTGTATTTTAAATGAAAGATAGCATCATACATTTCTTAAAAGAGCTAGACAGCAGTAACTTTATATTACTTTTCAAGACATACCAGGAGCCAGAGGAAGACGACAGTTTTAAAACAGAAAACTGATTTTAGGAATTTATCAACATGTATTTACAACTAAACAAAAAACATATACCAGAAGCTGAAGCCTTCACTGATCTAAGTCTGCCACCAGGGATAAACATTTTGCATCACAGCATTACCAGTACACAGGCCTACAGATCCTTTAAGCTGAATTACAGTCTTGATTATTATCCTAGTCAATGACTGAGCTAACAGCATGGATACAAGCAGATTTGCATTATCTTTCCCCAAAGATTAAGCCTGAAGGGAGCAGGAGAAGTTGGCATTTAGGAAAATTCCCCTTCGTCCAACACCTCCCGGCTTCCTATGTATTCAACACCATTTGGAGGTTTACAAGGAGCAAACCTGTATTTTGTGTCAATCCTAACATGCCTTTTGCTGGTAGCCAGTGTGACTGCAATATGTTCCTCATGAGATGATCTTTTAACCAACTATACACACACACATATATACACACACACACACACACACCACTGTTGCTCAATATAGCTCACAGTTACCTAAATCTGGCACATCCATGTCATGGCTGGTTCACATACTCCTACTCCAACACTGCATTTATTTCTGAATGTAGCTAATTGTTTAAGCTCCACCAGTCACATGACAGGTCACATCTTGCAGTGATTTCATCATCACATTTAAAAACAGTTATTTCTCTTGACAGTTTTCAATTTTTACAACAGAAGCCGTAAGAGGGTTATTTGTTAATGCATATAAGCAGCATAATTGATACCACAGGTTCCTCTTGGGCTGGTTTGTCTAATTTAAATATGTCTATCTATACAAGCTCAGATCAAACATCTATATCAGCTAGCATCCTTAGCCCAACTACAGCAAGTAGAAGGTATTTGAGAAAGAATCTTTAAACAGTGGATAAGAGGGTGGATTTGTTTCACTGAAAATGGCTCTTTGTGAGAGGAACTGAACTACATCATGAAATACAATTGATTTCTAACACACCCTCACTCCTGGGAAGGCTTATGGAAGTTGTAATTAAATGGGACTCTGTCTACCCATAAAATACAAAACCAACCTTCTCAGAAGCATTTTATTGCTAGACAACACTTGTGGGTTTTTTTAGGAGCTTATTCCTACCATATCTACCTCATTTTACTTATTCACAAATGCAATTTGTTGTAAAGTCACATGCAGCAGCTCCCATACACAGGCTGAATAGGACAGTCTAGGCCATCAGGCCAAAGAAACACTTGCTGAAACATCAATTCCTCAAAAAATACTTGAATTAGCCTGAATAAAAATGTTAATTCTCTTGCAATTCAAGAATGGCCAGCATTTAAAGGGCAATTTATCAAAACTGTCTAATTAATGACAACAAATTATATAGCACTGCAAAAAGTCAGACAAAATGAATGGTTCATAGAAGTGCTGTGGTTTAACCCCAGCCAGTAGCTCAATCACCAGCTCTCTCCCCCACACTGTGGTGGGAGAGAGAATCAGAAGGGTCAAAGTCGCAAAATTTGTGGGTTAATGTAAAGGCAGTCTAACACATAAAGCAGAAGCCACACACACAAGCAAACAAAGCAGGGAATTCATTCACCACTTCCCATGGGCAGGCAGGTGTCCAGCCATTCCCAGAAAAACAGGGCTCCATGACAGGTAACAGTGAGTGAGGAAGATGAATGCCATTACTCCACCTCCTTTCCTTCTTTTCTTACCCCAGCTTTCTATGCTGAGCATGATGTCTTATAGTGTGATCCCTGGGTCTGGGTCAGCTGGGATCAGCTGTCCTGGTTGTAACCCTTCCCAACTCCTTGTGCACCCCCAGCTTCCTCACTGGCAGGGTGAGGAGCAGAAAAGGACTTAACTTTGTATAAGTTCTGCTCAGAATAGCTAAAACATCCCTGTGCTACCAGCACTGTCCTCAGAACCAATCCTGAACACAGCTCCATACCAGCTACTGTAAAGAAAATGAATGCTACTTCAGCCAAACCAGCACAAACCCGAAGTATTACTGAAACTCTTAGAGCCTCTTACAAAGCAGGTTTGATCTCCTGGTGTTGTGGGTAACCCAAACTATCATTGCATTCCTGTGGTGGGCACCATCTTGGAAAGCCTCAGGTGCCATTTTCCCTTTGTGTCCCTACATGGTCAGCAGTGGGGGCCACCACCTCAGGAAAGGGTGGTACCCTGCCAATTTGGGTTCATTCCCCCTTTATTCCCCCTTCCTGAGATTTAGCAATATTGTATCTAGTGATTATTTACTGGGGTTTTTTTGTCTGTTGCTGTTCCACTTGTTAGTAAACTGTTATTTTATCACTGATACCAACTCACACTTCTTCCTTATTGGTGGAAAGGGATTGGTTAAAACTGAGGGGAGGTAACTCATTTTAGAGTAGACACCTCCTTAAATTGTCTTAAACCAAGATACCCAGCAATGAAGGTTAATCTTAATCTGTAGAAAATATCTTACAGAAACTACCATAAAGCCAAACATTTGGCAGGAGGATACAACAAACATTCCTTTCAGACATCTCCTTCCCACTAGATGAATCCTATCTGCTTATACTATTGCTGTTAATGAATATGTAAAACTGAGCTATAAGTAGAATTAGTCAATTGTGAGGAAGAAATAAAATATATATTTGCTACTGATATTGGTATCCCTGCCCACGGCAGAAAGGATGGAACTAGATGATCTTTTGGATACCCTTCCAATCAAATCCATTCCATGACTGTATGGTATCTGAAAACTAAAAAATTAAAGTATCTTATGTACTTAATTAAAGTAAAAATTAAGTACAAGGGAGAAACAGGAAACACCTGTAGAAATGTTTGTAACATACCAACCCACTGATTTTGAAATTTCTCATTGGTCCTGGTATGTTCCTGTGAAGGGTTTCTAAATCCTGAACAGATTTCAGGTCAAAACCTGAAATCAGACTTAGGGAAAGACTAGGAAAGACAAGCAAGCTTGAATACCCGTGGGATACTTAAGAGGCTCAAGTCTCTTAGGCAATGTTTGATTATGGAATGCTGATTACATTACAGGTCAGTATAATAGCTACAGTAACTGTTTTGCCATGTAAAACAACAAATGACAATGTACTGAACAGGGCACACTGACTGACCGGGCCAGTGCTTCTGTGCTCCTGCCTCTGGAGGAGCTCCTCAGCAGGCAGTTAAAGACAGTATTCTCAAGCAAAGAAGCAGAATTCAATTGAGGCACATCCTTCACTTTTCTAGTTTGACTGGGACCAAGAAACAATCTCTTTTCCAATCTCCACTGATAATTCCCACTCCAAAATATCTCCACATCTAGGATCCAAGCCGAAAGACTTTTACTACTACACTATTCCTCCCAAGAAAAGCCCAACAGCCTCTATATGACCTGACTATATTCCTGTAATAGGAATTTTACTGCTCACAATGAGTAACTGGAAAAATTATGTATATTTTCTGAGGGGAAGCTTTTTAAGTTTCTGGAACTTCAGCTTCTTTTTAAAGGTGCTTTCTGTAAGCCAAACTACAGCTGTACTAATATATTCTTGTCCACAAGAGTGCAAAAATTACCACATATCTCAGAGCTAGTAATGAAATAATTAAGCCTGCTTATATGCTGTGTGTATATAAACATATATCAGTACACAGGAGTATATAATTAAAAAAACAGCAACCACATTCAGAAATGTATATACCAAGTTAGCCATATAAAGAGGTATTTTTATTCCAAATGCATACAAGATTGGTACAAGAGTAGTGGCTGCTCTCTTGTCAAAGTGACCTTTATGTTTTTTTGAGGTGTTTTAGCCTTCCTGCTAAAATTAGGACTAACTCTTGCATTCACAGGATATAAATAAAGCTAGGCTGGTTTTGTTTAATTTTTGCTTCTAAGGAGTAGCAAAGTGACAAAGCAGTAAGTGATTAAACTATAATGGAGGACTCCTTTAAGCGTCTGCTAGCCAGAAAAACCAAGATGCTTCATCTCTCCTGCATCTATGAGGCATATATATATATATAAATACACATATGCATTGATTTTGTGTAATTCGCTGCAGCACGGTTTTAATACTGTGCAAAATTAGATATTTTTGTGAACACGGCACAGGAAATTAAGAACAACACTGAATTACCCTAAGCTGTGACCCACTATGAGTGCAATCATATTTTGTGGAAATACCGTAACAGAAAAGTAGCCCTGAGCTAATTCATGGCTCAGGTTCCCATGGGGTGTTCCCTTTTTCAGAAATGCTGCTGGTTCCTTTATCTTAAATCCCTGCACTGCTTAGCAGGCACACCTGCATGGAAAAGTCAGGATCTAAGAGTACCTCAAGACAAAAAGCATCCATGGATAATGTGGAGGTATCTGAGCAATAATTTCCAAGGAACAGTATGAACAAAGTGAAGGTTAAACACACTAAAAATAGTATTTTATGGGAAATAGGTGGAGTAGATTATCACCTAATGATAGATTAAAAATTTTAGGGAGTGCCTGGATTGTGCTCCTAATATAAATAATTCACATTGCTGAAAAAGTACAAAGTACAGTCTGAGCTCTGCCTTTAGTCATTGTTCACACCTCCCAGAAATTCTGTGTATTGGTCCCAGATAATTATGTCTGAGGCACAGTTAAAACACATTCTTAAACTACTCAAAATACCACATACACTTCCCCCCCCCGAGAATGATGCTAATTCTCATAGATAATGCTAGAAACAAACCCCTGTCTTTATGCAGGGTTATTTATTAAAATAGAGCCCCTGAATTTCCATGACATTCAGAGACGCAATGTGGTGCTGCGTCAACGCAAGACTTAAATATCAAACAATCAAATATTGAAAAAGAAACCATATGCAAAAGCAGAAAATCTTAATACCAACTAATGTCCATGCATGTATGCTCATATATAAAAATTTTTTCACCATCTCTCTCCAGCTTTTTACTTGAGATACATTGCACCATTTGAAATTTTTTCCAAATCTGGATTTAAAGTGTCCTCACAATTATTTTCCAAACATAATTTGTTTTCATCTCTGATGTCAGAATAAAATAAAGAAACAAGAGTAAGAAAAGAAGATGGAAAGTAATAACAGACTCACACATTGTAGACTTGGGCATCTTGATAGACACCAAGTCAAACATAAACCAGAAATGTGTCCTTGCAGTACAGGAGGCCAATTATATTCCTGGGATGCATTAGACAGAGTATTGCCAGCAGGATAAGGGAAGTGATCCTTTTCCTCTCTACTCAGCATTGGTTATACCCCACTTAGACATGATTAAGGACTGGATAGAATGCTCTGACAGCTGGGACTGTTTAGCTTGGAGAAGAGAAAGCTCAGAGGGGACCTTATTAATAAATTGGAATATATCTGAAGAGAGGGTGCAAAGAGGACAGTCAAGCAAATTTCAGTGGTTCTAAGTGAGGCAATGGACATAAACTGAAGCATAGAAGGCTCCCATTAAGCATCAGGGAACAAATTCTTTACTGACAGAGGTGTCTGAGCACTGGCACAGGTTGCCCAGGGAGGCTGTGAAATCTCTATTCTTGGAGATACTCGATAGCCATCTGGACATGATTCTGGGAAATCAGCTCTAGAGTGGTTAGACCAGATGACTTCTGGACTTTCCTATCAGCTCAACCATTCATGATTTTGTGATTATGTGTAAGTACCACATACAGGCAGCCCAGACAGCCAGCTAGGTCATTTGGGTCTTTATGGAGATATGTTTTTTTACAGTCTTTTCCATCTTCCACCTCTGAAAGTTAGTAACTGCCATGATGCAACATTCTGGCACTTAGAAGCTCCAAATAACTATAATTAATGAACTATCCCTCACAACAACATGTGACATGTTTTTTGTGAGCCAGAGGGTCAAGGTACTTGAAGGTACTGTACCTTTTTATCAACTTCTGTAGTCTTGCACTGAAGTTGCAAGGCTACAGCTTCACAAATATTCACAAAATAAATCATCCTACAGCTTCACAAATATGATCTCCATCTCCTTTGTGGTCTAGAGTTCAACATGATTTAGAAGCAACAAAGAATTTATTTGAGTCTCCTGCCTTTAGAGTGCTGATGTCTGGAGTACTGATTCTAAGTAAACGAGATACTGAAAGTCAAGTGTAACCCATTTCTGTGCTTAAAATAATATTGAATCTTTGAGCTCCTTTACAAGAGAGATCATAGGGATATATTAGAAGAAAGACATCTTGGGCTGTCAGTAGTGAACCTTCAGGCTAGAGAAAATCTATTATTAGCTTGATTCTAGAGGTATCCAAGCCCTTCTTTGCTGTTGCTAACAGTAATAGTGAGTTGAGTAAACTTTACTCAGAGTGATGGGTAAAAGAACAGTTCTTTGAGATGAGCGGCTCTCAGGTTTGAAGATGCTGATGGACATTTCAAAATATGTCTTTAAACATTCTCTTACTATACCAAAATCTTTTTAACATTATTGTGGAATGAAGGGGAAAAATGACAGTATGCTTTTTCAAAAACTGTTGAATAAACAGTTGTGTTATGTTGTTTTAAAAACTAGAACACCAAGTAGTGAATATTTTGACTAATTAATGTGCACTTTAGCTTTTGGCAAGTGATTTCACTGAATTAAATGAATAAAAAAACTGAAATAAGAAAGGGCTAAAAAGATTGATGATGTGGATGTCGCTAAAAGGTGACATTGAGAGTACAACAAAGGAAGGTAATCTTATCCTTTGGTATGGTCTGGAGTTTACACAATCATTAAGGATATAATCAAAAGCTCACAAAAAAATGCAGTTTGCTTTCACTGGCCTTGGATAAACAGCCTATTCTCTTTGTGCTGTTTAAGAATCTCTTCTCATTTGAGGGCAATATGATAGTTACAAACAAGGTTGTTCAAGGTGATAGCAAAAGGAGGATTAGCATGCCAACTTATCTCCGCTCCCCACACAGATGGGGCCAGAGGCATCAATCATTTCTGATAAGAAGTTCATATCATATTGACACAGACACAAAATGTATATCAATGAAAGAAAATCTCAACAGGCTCCATCTTACTGAAGTGCTGCCTTGAAATTTTCCCACTAATAGTACTGCTACTTGGAAAAAAAGAAAATGGTTTAGAATGCTAAGAACTATGGGCCATATTACAGATTTAAGAATTTCTGCAGCAGTATGTTGGCATAAGACAGAGGCACAAACTCTACATAAATGTAAAGGTCAGCAAAGCAAGCGGGACTCTGAGCAGGAGATGATGCAGCATTTTTATGCATACTCATCAATGCCAAGAACAGGGGCGACAGTGTGAACTGAACAAATGTAGGCAGCAGCCTTAACACCTTCCATTCCCTTTTTTGCAACACACTACCCAGTTTTGCTGGTGTTTTCAAAATTCTCCTGAAAAAAAAAAACAGGCAAGATCTCTAGATGGTAATGTGCTACATCTATTAATACAGTCCTATGGCATCTACACTGGAAAGGTAGGAATTTCAGAAGACATAGGGATAACTTGATTTTCTGAACAGTCATCTGGTAAATGTTATCCTTGGGCTTTTTGGCTTTTTTTTTTATAGCAGCAGAATATTCTTATAGCAACAAATAAAGTTAACACAGCCTTGGTGAATAATGTACATTGTCTAGAAAACAGCTAAGTCCTTATTTTGTCCCTTGCCACTTGTTAAACTGATTCTATTAAAAGCCAATAAGTGAGATCTTTCCAGGATCTGATAAGAAAAAAAAAATCTCTATTTTTGATTAAATGATTGGTGTTCTTAGAGCTCCAGTGTAAATGGGCCCCCTGGCTACACTAAGGTCATCACTGCTGAAAAAAAATGCTGTATTGAGTAGCTGGTATTAGTACATGTGAACAGAAAGCACAGACTGCCATCATAATCTTTTATTTCTCTGAAAAAGTGCCACTACAAAATTTCTAACTGTGTAACCCCTTGAAGTATTTATCATTGGCTTTTTAAGTGTAATCTTACTGTTGAAAGAAAAGTTTGTTGCACTAACTTCTGTTTGGGTTAAGAGAAAAAGATCTCCCCAAAGCCAACAATCATCACCACACTCACACTCTTCAGCACTCAAAACGCCAGGACTCTATATATTCACCTTCATATTCCAAGGAATAGAAAACCTTCTAAAACTTCACAAGTGACCACACACTACAAGTGATGCTAATAAAGAACATCAGAACACAAGATTGTTGCAGTGTGCTGAAACGTTGCAAACAGATTTCCAGGTTTTTTTGAGCTGTAACAATGGCCTATCTCTTACTTAAAGTTATTGTTTCTCATTGTTTGCACTCAGGATTCTCTAATCCCTTTGAACTCTGAAATTGTTTTTGCAATGTGATTGTAGTAGAAAGAATTATGTCCCAAAGCACAGTTGAGTTACTCTGTTTTACAGAACTTCCCCCCATCCAAACTATGATCCTGTAATATCCATTTTACATACACTATTTTATGATCTACATGATCAAGTTGAATTAGATGCTTTTGAAGACAATCTTCTGATCATCTTCACATTTTGATTCACAAGCCAGAGCTGTGAATCCAAACTAGAACATATGCTGCTGCCACTCAGTCCACACAACCACAGATTTAGTCCACAGTAAAATCCTTAATTTACACATTAACATTGGGTCTAGCACAAAGTTCTGCTCTACAAATCCACTCCTACAGGATGGCACTACTTGCATAAGTAAACAGCAGTCTTAGACTTTCAACCTGTTGATTTGCTGACAACAAAATTAGATTATATAAAAGCAAATCTTCAAGGCTCTTAACCACATTGGTAAGTCCTTCTGATTTTGCTTTTCTCAAACATTTGTGCAACATACATGATTCCAAAACAGATTTTATAAAATAATTTTTTAACAGCATGAAGTACCAGTACAGATCCCCATAGAGTATGTTTGAGCTCATATACTTTAAGAACCACTCCAAGTAGACAGCAAAAGCTCAGCAGTGGCCAGAAAAATAGGATTGAACTAAAAGACAAATCTCATGAGATGTGACCATGGACCTCTTTCATTTTGCAACTACAGTAACAGCACCTCTCTACAACTGCATATGCCAAAATGCTTCCTTTAGGATTCTATACTAGTGAAATTACTTCTAAAATTTAAGTGTCATCATTAGAGTATTTTACTTTCTTGAAGAACCAAAATTACCCAAGGAACACACAAACTCGGCTTCTGACTTTAACAGAAATAAAAGAGGAACAGAAACATATGGTTAGAAGATAAAACAGCACATAAACCAAAGAATTTTACTGGAAAAAGCCAAATGGTTGTATCATGTTAAAGCAGTGCCACTCACACTTGCTCTACCCCACTCAGGGGCTATTACTGTTCTAGTAAAGCAGCAGGAAGGGGAGACAAATGGAACATGATACAAAAACACACCAGGGAAAACTCTAGGAACCATCAGGGGCTGACTTCAGCTGTTTATTGTTAATTTAAGTGATAGCAAAAATTATTCCTAGCAGCTACTTTAGCCAGAAAATATGGATATATACATATGCATACAGATCAAGTGAAATTAGCATGCACCAATTAAGTAGCAAATGAATGACTAAGAACTGTAGCCTTAACAAGGATAAGCATGTCATGACTCAGATTTAACTACTTGACTTAAATACTGACAGTTTTTCTACTTCCATAGAAGTAAATAGTCAAATTCAAAAAAAGCCTTTTAGAGTGGGAAGGCCCATATTAGACAATTATTTTAATATAGGAACAGTCTGGAAAATAATATTATTATTGTTTATTAACAGGAATAATAAAGTCACAGATAAACCTGAATTTTATTATTACCCCTAACTTAATACAATCCATTATTGTGGATGCCAACATATTTAGAAAGAGTCTAGAGAAAAGTACAATCTCATCCTGTCCCAAACAAATGGAAAATTATCCAAAAAGAGTATTTACCTCTAGATTAGTAAAACTGATAGAAAACCATTCCTATTGCCCAAAGTGGGTGCTGATCTCACTAAGTTAGGTGTAAGCAAGGCATAACAGCCCTTACCAATCCAGAGAAATCTTTAGACAAAGTCTGAAAATAAAAAACCTTGAAGCATCACTGATTTCTTCTGTCACTATCTGATACCAGATTTCTGCTCTGGGGAAGTTACTAATGCCTTTCAAAATCAGTTTTTCACATCTCATGAAAAACCTATTATCTAATTCTCAGTACATGTTGCAAAAATTATGAGCATTTATACATGCTGTTAAAGATGAAAAAGTATTTAACACAGAGTAGTCTAGCTATAAATATACTTAATTTTTCTTTTATTCATAGAATCACAGAATGGTTTGGGTTGCAGCACACCTTAAAGATCATCTAATGATGATCTATTCAAAACACTGAAGGAATACTAAGATAGATTATCAAAACCAGAATAACTGTTAAATGATTTTATGGCTTTAGTTTCCATCTCTTTACTTATTTTAAGAGGTGCTATCCTAAAGATGCACTGGTAGGTCCCACAATGAGAGCACCAATGTTTATGTTTAATTAGGAGAATATTCCTTAACCTTATACATTGCCTACCACAACATATCTGCTCTATTTAAACTAAAAAAAAAATTCAATGCATAGTGAAAACCAGTAAATTTGTACATATATATTTATCAGTTATTTTTTATCTGACTACCCTAAATCCTTTGCATATATTTAAGACCAAATTCAGGGTGTTTTTTCCTATAGATTGCACTCTAAAGGGCTGATGTCAAAAACTCAGATAACTAATACTGAGAATTTATATCCTGTATGAGTTCAATATCAACTCCTTCTGAACTTGAAGCCTCAAACTTTACTGAGATCTAAAGCAGTGAAAAAGAAAACAAAAAAGCAGCAGAATAGATTCAGATCAAAATTACTTCAGGGCACATTGAGCAGCTCCTTAATCAATACTATCTATGGATCCTAAGGAGCTTTCCAAAATGTCCTAAAGAAGGTGCAGACATTTCACCAGCTGAATTGCTTTCTAGGTTTTGCTGACTATAACTAGCAACTAGTTACTGGAGATGCAATCCACACAAAGATCTTAAGTTTAGATGTCTTTGTGTCTGGATTCCAATCCTAAAGTCCACTGATTCATCATGAAACCATCTGAGATCAGACAAAAAGGAAAGCATTGGTCATGTCTTAATCTTGGCAGCTTACTTGTGACTGCAGAAAGATACATCCATCAACACAGATTCCAGAGGTGATGCTGGTGGTCTGCTCCTCCCCCTGCCATCTACCTGAAGACATACTTGTACTTCATTTCAGGACTAATTCATGTCTAGTGATGCACAACTACTCAGGGAAACAAAAGATGATGAAGAGGAGCAAATTCTGAATTTAAATAATTTAAATATAAAGCACTTTGGGGATTTTCCAATTTTTTTTTTTTAATAAAGAGGAACAAGAGTGCAGTGTAGGTGAAGAATATATTTATATTAGCAGGTGTGGTTTTCTCTTTAAGAGAAAAAGGATGCATGCCAAATTTCTCACTCCGCCTTTGAATATTCAAACTTACACTTCTTATCTGCCAAAGATTCTGAACTGTCTCTTAAGCCACAGCAATCGATATTAATATGTTTTACAAACCATAAAAGGAATTAAAATTGCTACTGTTCTCCTTTTCCTCATCTGCTTGTCTTTACAATGACAAACAGTACCTACATTGCTTCATGTTGGAATCCACTTCTGCCAAGAATAATTACTAAATGTAGTTTCTGTGGCAAAACATATGGGTCACAAGAATTAGAAGTTTTGTGCTGACATTCAGGCACATAGCTTTCAATTTGATATCTAATTTTTTTCCACTTTATACATCTGTATTCTTTTAATCTGTTCTTAGCAAGTAATGATACAACATTTCCTTACTAGATACTCAATTCTGGTCCCACTAAGCCAATGTAAGAGCTGTTAACACACTGTGCTTTCTCTCCTCATACCCTGGTTTGCCTCAGCTGTTACAAAATGCCTTTTTTCAGAGAGAATCTATAACTGTACAAGAAAAGGTTTCACTATCTTTCATTGCTCAGTGGATATTGTCTAAGTCTGATAATTTCTTAATATTGCACAAGAAAATAGTTTTAAATTGTTTAAGTTTATTATAATTATTATAGCTTAAAATTGGCTAAGGAAAATCCTATTCTTGTGCTATAATACAAAGCTCAGCTATCAAACCACACATTCCCTATGTTATGAAGTACCTTCCTTTCATCTTACTTTCCAAAGCATGGACTTTTCCACAGGGTTTTTTCTGGCACTAGTCTGGACTGGAAATACTATTCTTTTTGGAGAGACTTTCCTCACCTCAGTATCTACAATTGCTATTCTGTTTACTGTGATACTTCAACAAATACTGCTGTTCAAACAGTTGAATGTATGATATTGATAACGTAAAACCAACAACAAAAAAAAAAAGCTGTAGAAAAAGATATCCAATCAATTAAAGAAGTAAACAGACAACGTAACTTCTAGCCCTCCAACAGGCTTTTAAAGCTGCTATTTTAATTGCATATACATGAGATTAGAAAAAATAAAATAGATTTATTAGATATATTGATGTAGAGAGAGCTTAAAATTGCAGATCCATCTGAGAAGAAGCTAATGTAGTTTTAAAAATTGTATTATTAAATCTGAATTCTGTACTCTCGCCAACTGAACTCTTTAAGGGGCTACAAAGCTGGCTTGCTTTATGTCAATTTATATGAGGTAGACAATGAACACTCTATTATGCATTCTAACAGTCTCATTAAAATAAACAGGATTACCCACCTGAGGAAAGCTTGGTACACATACAGTGCTTGCAAAATTTAACATATAAAGCAGCAAAGTCCAAAGAAATAAAGTCCAAAAAATTCTAATAACATAAGCAATGGTTTGGAGAAATAAATTTTAAGTCATTTATATTTATATACTTCTATCTTTACCTGTGCTAGTAACAAGTTTCATCTGTTCTTTTCATTACATTATTCTACAGGACCAAAAACAATGACTTGGGAAAACAATGGACAAATGACACAACTAGGTTCTGACAGATCCTAAGGTGTAAGGATCTGTGCTACAGTACACACAGCTTTTGACCAGCACTTTTGCTAGAAATGAGCAGAAGAGTCTGAGTATCCAAGCTCCTCAACTCCACTGCTGCCCAAAGGCTTTGGCATCATTGCAGGGTGTGAACTGTGGGGGCTGGGGACACTGTCTCCTCTCATGCATCAGCATCCTTCTGAGGGAGATTGTTCATGTCAAACATGCATCAGCAAGGGCCTAAAGATCTCTGAAATATCCCACCCATTTGTATTGAATAAAAAATACACATTGTACCATACTGCTGTGCACCACAATCAACCAGCTTTGTTTTAAGTCTGTAATAAACCAGTTAAGTCACTTTCACATCTAGTCCAGACAGATCATAGAAGGATCCATCTTGGATAACTCTGCATTCCAGAGTTCTTTCTGTGATACAGATATACCTTGCACCTAATTTGTTATTGGGAAAGCTCTCTTAGGTTTAGCTTTTCCAGTATGTGGAGAAGTTTCTCTTTGTTTCTTGGGAGGGTTTTTTTGTTGTGTTTGTTGGGGGCTTTTTTGTTATAGTATGGTATGTTTGTTTGAATTGCAGATGGTGCAAACTACCTTTACAAAGCTTATCCTGTCATTCCCTCCACACCCTTAGAAGGCAGTTTGGATTTGTAACAACGCATTTCTTCAAGGTTTGCCAGTAATGGGATGAGGAAGTTCACAGCAGCTGAAAACAGATGCTGGTGTCAGGAATCAATAGCTAAAGGTCAGATCACAGCAAGCACGTGAGAAACAGCTCTAGAATTTGTGCTTTCATGTAAAAGGAAATCAAATCCATTTGCTTTCACACCACCACCACTGCCTTGACCTTGTTTTCAGCAATCCATATCACCCCAAATTGTTTTCTGTCAAAGTCTGCAGCTCTCTTGTAAATCTATCACCTGCTGTGGCATTCATTGGAGTGAACACAAACAACATGTCCTGATGCACATTTAATTCTCAGAAACGACAGGAAACTGAATTTTCGTGACGACTGTCTGAAGTGCAGGCCAGAATGAAATGTCAGTATTTAAGAGCTAACACTAACACTAGCTGTGTATACATGATCTCACTAACCATAAACATTAATGTACTCAATATACTCTTCCTTCAAAGTACTGGTTACTTATTTTGCCTGCACTGCAAAGTACAGACATAATTTTGTCAAATTCAGCCCAACTTCCACATAGTTCCCCAAACTCCTATTGCCATATTTAAGACAACAGCTGTGGAAAGGATTCAGGCCGGAGAAGTTCACGGAAAACAGCCTCCCGTGGGAGGGCCCCCAGGCTGGAGCAGAGGAAGAGTGTGAGGAGTCTTCCCCTGGAGGAGGAGGGAGTGGCAGAGACAATGTGTGACCAATTGACCACAGCTCCAGTTTCCAGTCCCCTGTACTGCCAGGGTGGACGAAGGAGAGAAAATCAGGAATGAAGTTGAGCACAGGAAAAAGGGAGAAGTGGGAAGGAAGATGTTTGAAGTTTTGGGTTTATTTCTCATTATTCCTACTATGATATGATTGGTAATAAATTAATTTTCCCCATGTCAGGTCTGTTTTATCTGTGATGTTAATTGGTGAACGATCTCTCCCTGTCCTTATCTTGACCCGTGAGCCTTTTGTTCTATTTTCTGTCCCCTTGTCCAGATGAGGAGGGGAGTGACAGGGTGGCTATGGCTGGCTGCAGGCCAGGGTCAACCCACCACACCCATCACCACTGCACAGCCATTTAATGGTTCAGACTTCCTGGCCTATTCCTCAAAGAGAAATCACTGAGCTCTTGCACTAACTGTACTCTCCCTCCCGTGCTCATATTTATTAAATGCACAGTGGCTTCACTACTAATCACTCCCATGTTTTCTCTCCTAGCCAGAATTCTGAAAATAAAAGTAGCTATTGAATATTTTAAAAATCAAAGGTTATCAGGTCTCTCACAGAATTTGAACTCTAGGACAGATTGATTTTGACAGTTTCACTGAAGAACCAGCACCTTCTCATAGAAGCAAAGGCTCCTTTTATAAAAAAATATGCTTAAGTCACTGACTAAAGGCAGCCCTCCAATCTCATGTACCAAGGAGAATTCCTCTTATAAATATTACAGAGAAAACAAAAGTTCAAAGTTTTGAATGTGCACTGATTAGGAGAGATGAAAATAGAGATACTGAAAAATTGCCATTCTGTACACATACATGTATATATACTTGTATACAAAGAAAAAAAACCTGGAAGGTGAAATAAGTAAACAAGACAGAGATGTATACATTTTTGTATACCTTAAATGACACTAAAAACCAATAGACATAACAACTGAATTTCAGAAGGAGGAAAAATATTCTCATGAAACAGAACCACCTTGCCCTTGTTTCTAAATGTAGAATTTTTTACCTGGATCAAAAGATACAGTATTTATTGTAAAACTTATATAAAATCAGTATTTAAATTGAAATCATACGGTACCTGATGGGTCGATTTTCTTTACTATCAAAGAGTGAAAAGATTACTTCCAGTTCCTCTCCCAGATTGGAGCACATTAAACTCTTCATCTGAACAAAAAGATGGTGGCTGCTAGCTGGTACTGGTGTGTCTTTTTTTCGATGGCGATGTTCCATCTGAAAACACCACAAAAACAGTGACCAGTTTGAGTCAATTATAAAATTCTCAAAACAAGAAGAGGTAAAATATGTAATGTAGAATTACTTTCTTATTCCAAATTAGTATTTTTTTAATTAATACTAACTTGTATTTTTTCCTTTCTCTTGTTTTTCTTTTGCATCTGAGAAGGAAAACACAGGGAATTTACTTTCCCAGTATTACACTTCATAGTTATCTCTAGGTGAAAAACTAATCTCTAGAAGTTTGGGGTTTTTTTTACTCTGAAAGTGCAGAGCCACTTTAAAGCTTTGTGCTGTAACAACATTGTATTTCTTAGCTAGTTTAAACAGTTAATGATTTGATATTCCACTATTCAAAGACATAAAAAAATGCTTTTGCAGAAGACTAAATACCAGTATTTTAAACTGGGGAAAAGCAATCATACCCACATTTTATGACCTCTGGCAAACTGCTTTGTACAAGCTAGTAAATTGTCTTAATTTGATGTCACAGTTTATACTTTCTGCATTTTAGTTACCCATTAAGAGAAGGACAATATGAAGCTGTAATATCCCTCTCTTACATTGTAACAAACATAATTTTAAACAGCAATCTTTCTAAGCTACATAGTCCTCATACTGAGGTTATCATTTTCCCCATTTTTTTTTTTACAAAGTACAGTCCATGAGTGCCATTACTAGTTGTCTGGGTTATTTTTCCTCTCTATGTTTCTTGTGATTAATGGTTCCTGACCATATTTCATCTAGTGCTTCAACAGGATTCCATAATATTACATATCCCTTTGAAATTACTCAAAGGTATACTGATTCTAGCACAAAGAATTTACTATTAGGCTTGACACTACAAGTCAACAATACAAGTAAAATACAACTTAAAAATTATTACAAAAATACATAATTATTTCAGACCCACAAAAAATCGTAGCAATGATGTTTTTGGGGGGTTTGTACTTAAATACAAAAGTTATAATAAATAAAATTCAGCTTAAATACAAGCTTAGTCTTAAGCACATAAGGCCCAGAACTGTGTATCTGTAACAGCTGCAGTACTTAAATATGAGCCAAAGCCGACATAAATGAATTGGCAAGTTTTCTTAGACCTTGCTGGAGATTTAATCAGAATGAGAAATATCAGTGCCGGTTTCAGTAGATCAAGATGGGCTTTTACACCCAAAGGAAAGCTTTGTTATGCAATTTAACTGCTATTTACATTAATATATTAGAAAGTACCAAGAGCCCAGTATGATCAATTATTACAATATTATACCATTATTATATTTCCACAAAGCTTATCTAGACAGGCTTATAAGCCAGGTAAAGCTCTAATGATAAAGAGTCCCATAAGCTTTTATTGATGATTAAATTCATATTAACATATTAGCATAATTTTAAAGGTATATCAGAAACGACAACAAATAATATTTAAACTAAGCATGTATGCAAAGACAAATTTAATATCAAATCAAAGAATTTCATACATATTTAGAGATGACACAGCTGTTCAAACAAATTCTTTCCTTATACTAAAATTCATTACATTATAAAATGCCAATATATTGGATCAAAAAAGGTACTTTTGGTTAAATAGAAGAGTGGATTATCAGTATGTAAGTTGATAGCAAAAGTACCAAATATTACATTCACCTACCAGCCTGTAGAGCTCTGTAATACTGATCTCTTCAGGATCCACCATAGCATATTCTTTTCTTGGAACTAAGTCAAGTCCCAGTTGTCTGTATGAGAAATGGAATAACAGTAAGTAGCCTCTACTTTCAAAAGAAACAAATTAGCTCTGCATGTGTTTGTTGTTTATTTCAATAAACAATGCCCACATCAACTGGTACTCTAGAATTAGTTGACTTTGGTTTTATTTTGATGTATTTTGGCTGTAACCACCATTCACATTTGATTCATTCCCTTTCTCTACTTTGCAACATTAATAGAATGTTTTCTCACAATTTTTAAATCTGTTTCACAGAGTGGACAGTGTGCAATGGACATTGTCCTTCGTACTATTGTAAACATTTCAGTGAGAATGCACTAGTACTGTCAATTTGAATAAGAACCACGGAAAGGAAGATAAAAAGAAAATCCATCAAATGCCAAAACATCAGCTTATTTTCAGTTTGGAGTGGATGACATCAAAGATGCTTGCCTTTGTCCACTGAACAAAATAAGAAAATGAACTTGAATCAACAGGAATACAATTTATTTCCAGCACAGCAGCAAGTAATAATGTTTAAGAATGCATAAGGACATGAAATTCAAAAGATTATCAAGTTTTTCAAAAATACGTTTTAAAGAGCAGGAAAAAACCTTGTCAAAAACCTTCACAATTAATTCCTTTCAGTTACTGCAAAATTCTAAGCAGACAGGTAATCATACACATTTAGTCACAACCCTTTCACTCTGTTAGATATTTATGCTTTCAGATAGCTCTAGAAACTCCGGAAATTCAGGTAATTCTACTACTGAATATTGCTTCCTTTAGTTAGCATTTATCTGTATAAATATATGCTAAAGAACAGACTTTGGAAACAGCACCTAAATACCAGAGGGTGTTTTAACCATTTTCTTGCTTAAAAAAAAGTATGATAATAAAATTTGTGTAAGCTTATGTCAGTTATTTGGACTAAAGGAAGATGCAGAGTGCAGTAGCTGGATGTGTGTTAGAGATGCCCAAGTAGGAACTAAATTGTGTGACCAAGTTAAAAAAGAAGCAATCCCAACCAACATAGTTTCAGTTAGAACACAAAGCTCTGCTGAATGCATTATCCAGGGATCATGTGTATTAAAAAGATGTAAAATGCTGCTCCAGATATTGCAATGCAATTGGAATAAATACTGTCTTATAGACAGCACTACTGCTACACAAATTACACAGAATAAAACAATAAGCGACTTTTCACTGTTAAAACATAGCGGACAGAAAAACAATGAAGGAGAAAGTCTATTGGAAAAAAAAGCTAACGCTTGTTAGAAACGTGTTCTTTATTTCACCATTCTGCAATCAGCCTGAAGAAGTGGCTTTGCAGTTTTATTACATTTGATGTCTGTATATTCACTCACTCGTTGCCCCAGTCCAGCCGAGCAGTGATGTGGCGCTTGACGTCCTTCATGCGATCGTGGGTGAGGTGGCCAACAAGGACCTGCCTCCGCAGGTCCAGGATCTCGTTCATTATGTGCCACAGCCGGTGAAAGAGATCCCCCTCATTCCTCTGTGAGATACAAATATGATTGCCTCTGCATCACCTGATAATCAGGATATCTGCTTATAAACTGATAATCCTAATAAATACATACATGATGAGGAAATTAGGAAAACCCCCTTTTTCCCCTTACTTAGTCTATTATTCCCCATCACACTGTGACCATTTTACCTGCATGTGAGTGTGTGCATATAAAACAATTTCAGACCTCCCACAGACCTTGTCTGTGCACCACACCCATCCCAATATTCCAGTCCAACTCCTTGTGTCTCTTACATTTAACCTAATCTAGTGTACATGACAAGTATGACAAAAATTCAACAAAAAAGTTAATGTGTTGCACAACACAGCATTGTTTCATTCCAAGAGTATGCTCACTCTGTGCTGCTATCTCATCCAAACTGAATATATCATCTATATTTCAAGACTATTTGAACTCATACACATAAGGGATAGAAAAAGCAATAGCTCTAAGCATTCAAACACTGAACCACAGTGTTAATTTGTTTTAACTTTCCCTTGCATTGATAAAACTCTACACACTACCACCTAATCATAAATAAATAGTATCACACAGACAGAATCTTGTCCAGACAGTTCTTCTTTATCCAACTGTGAAGTAGGAGAAATTATGTGAATATGACTGCTTTGAAACCACATCCTCCTACTCTAATTATATACCAGCTATGGGCATAACAATTTCCCATAAATGAACCTCTGTTCTGGAAAAATCTATTAACTCTTCCTTCACTAATTCTAAGTAGTTTTACATTGTTTTTTTGAGAACCTTTAGCTTGAGAAATTACTACAACCTTCATCTAAGTGATTCATCACACAAAATTGAAGAAACACTCTTGTTAAGATTTGTTCTGTTAATTCTTGCCAAAAACCCTAAATCCCTTTCCCTTTTCTTTCTTCCTATGAATAAAAGGCATAAAAATAAAGTTCAGCTAGTTCTGCTGCATAAGTTAAACCTAAAATTCATTTAGAAGGACCGTGACTCTCCATCAACAACTTTTATATTCCAAGCACTCTGAAAAATCGCAATTTGATAAATCTGCTCTTTTCACTTCACACTCATTCACTTCATAAGCTCACTAAAAGGGCATTAATTTACTGTTATCTTGGCTTTCTGTCTGGAAAGGAAGAAAAGCAGGGTAATTTTGAACAAGCAATAACAACAGCAGTGAAGAAAAATGTTGCCAAAAAGAGCTGTGCAACTGCTGTAACAAAAAGAGGGAAATATGAATGTTATAAGTAAAAGAAAACCAAGGGAAAAAAGGTCATAGAATTAGAAACAGGAAACAAAAAGGACTTTGTAGGAACATTATAGAGAGCTATACTGACAGTATGTTTTCACAAATTTCCATCAGACACTATAGAGCTTTAAAGCTATAGAGCTGTCATTTCTGCAGTCAAAAAGCCAAATTGAATAAACAGTAATTCAGGTGCATCTTTGGTCCTGGTGTCTGATAAGTTCTACTGAAGTATATTATTATTATTATTATTCATGTGACTACAAGAGACACACTAATAACACTAAAATAAGATTTCAAGGTATTAGTAAAACATTTTAAAAAAATTTAAAAACCAAATGTTTTTGATTTTTTTCTGAAATATACACTTCAACTAAACCAGACCATCTAAACAACAGTGTACCTTTTTAGATCACATTTATTAAGTCAAAGCAATATTATTCAGGGTACTTACCACATAGAGTTGTTTCCACATTGTTCCCCAGTCTCTTAGAGTTGATGTCATTTCTGTAATAACAGAATCTTCTGTTGGAATAACCATTTCAAATTGTCTGTAACATGCAGAAGAACACATGATATTGCACAAGCATTACTAATCCCATTGCAGTTACTAATATGTAGACTTCCTACTGCCAACAGTGATATCTGTCAACCTACATGAATACTCCCTTCAAACCATGACACTTTTTATTTGTAGATTTATTGAATCCCCATGGAAAAACTTTGGGTGAAAATAGTTTAATCCCCATGCAAAGCCTTGGCCCCAGAGAAGTCAAGGTGAGGTTTTTTTACTATGAGATAAGCATATAAAAAACAACTTTCACAGCAGAATAAATCCCATAGTTTCCAAAGGGATCTTGACACTTCAGCTTTTCATGCCTGGATTACTTTTTTCATGATATCTTGTCTCTCTTACTAAATTAACATAACAATGTGACAGCTCTTGGGCATGATGTGCAGCAGGGAACATGGCCTGAATGGGAAACTAACTAACAAAGGAAATAGATGCAACAAAAATTGAAATCCATGCAAATACTGTCAAGGTGTCCACTAACAAAAATTATTCTGCCTTTAAACTTTATTTTATTGTGATGGCTTACAATTTTGTTTCAATGAGCCTTCAGTTTTAGTTATAACTTTAAAAGGAAAAAGGGATCCTAGGGCATGACAAATCACATGTGGCTGTAATTTCACTGGGAGTTTAACAGTAACATGGGGACATTTTCACCTGTGAGAATGAAACTTGTTTTAATATTATTACAGTCTTCATCATTATTTCTGCCCATCATGAATAATGAACCTCCAACACGCTCATTTATGCTCCCAAAACAAAGGTCACTTCATGCTCAGGCATCCACCTATTATGAGAAATGTCCTTACCTAAATAGTTTTCAAACTAATTTGTATCAGTTCTCTACTAATAAATCCAAATAAAGGATACAGTATGAACAATGACAAATTAAGTAAAACTTAAGTGAAAACTGTGAAATTAAGTTCACTGACAATTTTTTTAAGTTTTAAATTTTTAGAAGTGATACTATCAAGGTATCAAGTTTTATACATAAAAGAAAAAATCAGTGTTTTTTTAAGTCAGACAAGTTCAATTTCAAAACAAAATTTAAAACCGCATATTAACCAATGACTCTGGTTTTTATCAACTCTTCTAAATGTGAAAAAACATCAACATCAACTGTTGTGAAAAATAAATACTGGCTCTCCATCACCTGAAAAAAGGAAAAGGTTTCTCTGTTCATTTACAGGTTTAGCAAAATTTTTTGCCATTAAACTGATACATTTTTTTACACTTTTTTTTGTAAAATGGCAACTGGTAGAGCTGCAGCCCTCAAAGAAAACAGCTAATCTTAAGCAGCAGGTTAGAAGACAGCTTATGTAAAGAATAATTTCTTCAAATTAAGGCAATGCCATTTTCAAGCCAAACTTGACATAGTTGTTTCCCCTTTTCTCTAGACAATACAGAATGATATTCCCTATTGCATTCAGTGCCTTTCTGGATACAGCATTCCAATTTTATGACTATGCAGGAGTATCAGGTTAGCTAAAGACAACCATTTCAAGTCCTCTGGCAGTAAGCTGCAGATATCATAATGTAACTAGATGATTTACTTTATAAGCAAAAGATTTTTGGTACAAGTAACTGACCATGTTTAAATATTTGAAATCAGAACATTTCACACATACCCTTTGTTCTTAACACATGCATTCTTCAAGTGAATGTAGTTGGATGGAAATATGCCCTGAAAAATATAAAAAGTTTAGGTAAAAAGTCCCCTTACATGAGTTTGGCATTCCATTTAGTATAATTCAATATGCAAATATATGCCAAATTCAAAGTTCTCCAAATAATTAACAAAAAAACACACACAAGGAAAGAATGCAATCAATACTCAGTATAGCTCTAACAGAAACTAAAATGCCATACTCAGTAAAGTTCAAACTCTTCAACACGTCAGAAAATTAGAAGATAAACTCATGTAGAAGATGCAGAAGATTGTTTGAGAGCTCCTATATGGCAGACTGTTTTATTCATTATTTCCACCTTGATAAGAAACAGACCAGCTGTGGAGGATAATGTCTTATCAACTGCATCTTAAAAGCAAGGATTTTCAGACAGGGATTTTTAAAATTAAGCAGAATAAACGAAGTTAACAATATTCAATAAAAATAAAGTCAAGTAAACAAAGGAGATCAAAATGGAGTCTCATTTGGTAGCTGCTCTGCCTGCAGTGCACAGGAAAGCTGTGGTAGATGCCTATGACAGAGCCTGTGCCTGCCAGGAGCAGCCCTGTCCCAGCTGTTTAAGGCTCCCCACCATTCTGGTGAGCACTCAGCATTGCTGCAACAGTCCCACTGCTCTAAAGCACACTGGCCTGCACAAATCAGATGAGCAAAATGTGAAGCAAGCTCCAAGCCTCTGGCTGGGAAGATAATACACTACATCTCATGCAGTGAGAGAAAATACATATATGGTCTCTTCATAATAAGCACAGCTGCATACAGCTTTCCTTTGTGATGATGGTGTCCCATTTTCTTTTCACACAACCATTAGACCTTCAAAACCAAATCTACTGTGTAGTGGCAACTACCCTTTTAAAATGCTCCTACTCCTCTGTAATGCAAAGTAGTTGAGGGGAGCATCTCCCAAGGACAGGAGGACATACAGCCCTGCAGGTGCAACAGGGATGTGTCAGGGATGCAGATGCACCCTTACTGCACACCAGCTGCCACACATTACTCCTTCCAGGGTCAAAGCTGGCACAATAACAAGGGAAGAATCTTGACAGAGCACTACCAATAACAAGAGGAGGTACAAGGTGTTCTTATGATTTTACTTTTGGAGATACTCTCTTCAAAAATCCAAGTCAGAAAATCTGTTTGCATTCACAAACAGTTTCACATTGCTAGGAAAACAGAATATATAGCTCATCTCTTCACACATCAAGTCATGTTTAGAAAACCTATTCATAACTTCCATCACACATTTGACAGACCACAAAGCAAGACTGACAGCAAGCATGTGGTGAGAATTGCAACAAAAGACACAGAAGATGCAATAACAAACCACAACTGCTCATGTCTTATAAATCAAACTGTAAAATACATCAATGAGGTCAAAGTAGTAAACATCAAATTAGACTCTGTGGCTAAATTTATTGTTTGAATTGACCTTCTGTATAAAGAAAGGAAATTTATGTGATTAGAGACCACAGGCCTTGGCACAAAAGGCCAATAACTGGATATAAGGCCCGATAAACTTTTCAAAATTATTGTGTATGTGCCTTTTTTGCAGCTGAATAATCTTGGAAATGAGGACAGAAAAAAGAAGAGCACAGCTTATAATGCAGGTTAAAGGATGAACAGGTAATTTAGGATCTTTCTTTCCCATGAAAAGAAATCTGTACAATCCCAGAGGCAAGACAACAAGAGAGGTTAAGAAAATAGACAAAAAAGACAACTAAAGCTTAAACGTACAACATGAACAGACACTGAAATATAAATTTCAGTAACTTTTCATGTCTGAATGCAGAAGAAATAAATCAGTGAAGTCTGGTTTAGAATACTATGCTACTATGGAAACCAAAGACTACACATCAAAGAAAACCAAAATGAACCATGTATTTTACATGGCAGCACATATGTTTTATTCAATTGATACTCTGCATGGGGCTCCTATAAACTGGCTGTCTCCACTGCCTGCTGTAAATTAATTCGTAGCTTCAAGAAAAACAGGCACAGTTTAACCAACTTTTCCAACAGTTTCTACATTTTTTATTCTCAATAGTCTTTTCCCTTCAACTCAGCTTCCTCTGAGTGGAAAATCTAAAGTTTGGAAATGAAAGAAAATTCACCACAGCCCTGGATTTGTGAAGTGTATTATCCTAACACATAGAAGCATTTCAAAAGGGTAATCCATGTCCAAATCTAATTAAAGTAGTACCAATAATGTACTTAACACTACGCTATGGTTTTCTTTTAAGAGTAAATATCACACACTTACGAGCAGATTATTAACTTTTAAAAAATAAATATATATTTTTGCCCAAGAATGCAAAACTGCAATTGACCTTTACCTTAAGATTGGGGTTTTTTAAGGCAAATCCTCTGTACCATCCTGTGAAGAAAGCACATTTTGGTTTTTAAAGAGTGCAAATCATTTACATATGTAATACAGATTTCATCTTTCCCTTTTGGACAGATATGACAATTCCACAGTGCTGTCAGACAATATTAATTTAAAAGATTTTCCATACAGTGAAAGGTATTTCATTTAAACCAGTTCATATTTGGATGACTTCATTCACACAATTTCAGGAATTACTCTTAAACCCTAGATGTTTCTAACAATGTAACCTAGGTAAATTCTGCCTTGGACACCACAGTGGTCAAAGCAGAAATAGTTTCTTACTGACTCAAAACATTTACAAATAATTTCTGGACTTGAGGTTCTACATCTATCAACTAGAATGCTATATAAAACTCATAATATACCTGATTCAACAGAATAGATCCTATGCCTTCTAAAAGAACATTTCTTACAAGGTTAACCATACATAATCCTGCTACAATATTACAAAAAAAAAAAAAAGCCACCAACAAAAATGATAAAACCCTATATGATCCCAAATGATAAAAAAAAATCAATGTGTTGATTTTTAGATGTTAGGGAGGCAGATTATGAAAAGAAAATGCAACTTTATTTCTCTAACACTAGCAACAGACATTTGTTAAAATTATATTTGCATTCTCTAATGCAAAGCAGAGGACAATGCTTACACTGCTTTAAGATTTTAAGTTGTGACTTTGAATTAATTTGAAAATGTCTTGATGGCAGCCAGGTTTCCCTCAGAAATACCAAGAAAGCAAAAGAATCATGAGAGACTTCCTTTCTGTCATAACTCTTATCCTCTGTAAATGTTTATTAAAGAGAGATTAAATAAAAATTAATGTACTGCAAATTAATTATTATAGAGATTAGAGCTCACTGAACTGTGGAAAAAAATTAAGAGGCCAAAATGTATTATATTATTGATTTCAAAAAATGTGTTACTTTAAGAAAATAAATGAATATTAATGGGGTTCAAACCATCAATACACAAAACTTAATTCTCACTGGAATCACCTGTGAACTCACCATCACATTTCTCTAATATTTGAACAGTGTCTCCAATCTCCAGTGATAGGCCATGTGGGACTGTCCCTCGAAAACCAGCAATTACTGAAAAATATAATATGCTTCAATTACTCACAACATTAAAATATAAATTATTCCTACTGTTAGCAAAATAATATATTACCATGAGAAATTACATGTTAGAAGAAACAGGCTTACTCAAATTTAATAAAGTGTGAAAAAAGTAAAAAAAAAGAATAATTAAGCCACTTTTATGAGCAGAAAATTCAAAATACAGGACTCAGAAATAAACCTAAACACAGCCTTATGATACATGAATGGAAAGCTTGTACTGCAGAACACTATTAGCTAGTATAAGTACCCTGAAGGACAGAAAGTGTTTTATTCCAAATGCTTACACTAACACGCATCAGACCTCAGAATTTTGTGAGCTGAAAGTGCCAATATGTGCCAATATTTTTGTTGCCATCCATACCACTCACACACCATGAAAAGAAAACCTTATTTCACATTTGCTTAATGGATGCTATAGACCCAGCACTCCATAAAATCCCAAATGTGAGGAAATGGTTAGGGGGTGGAGACCACTAAAGCATGTTGTTCACTCCAATACATCCAGTGCACACTAAGCTTCCCCTGCAGCTTCACCAAAGCCATTGAAGGGAGGTCATGAGCTCAGGCTGAGACAAGAGCTATAGAAATGGAACTGGAGATAAAACAAAACATCCACCAGAGCAGTGATGTTCCCAAATATTTACAATGGCCAAATATTAAGTCTTATATTGTTAGTTCTAAAGCAATAGACAGCTATTCTTTCACTCTGAATCAAAACAAAATACCCAAAAGCCACTCAAAGAGCTCACTCCTAAAAATGCTAAAAATCCATTAACATGTTAGATAGCAATTCAGCTATTCAATCTTGTTCTTTCTGTACTTGAAATGCTGAATTAAAATATTGCCTAATTCAGGCCACGAGACCAAGCAATAGTGCTTTTGGTTCTCTGTATTGTCATCTTCTTTCAGAGTTGAATTTTGAAGTGGAAGAGGAAAACAGCCTATCCACCAGGGCATGATGCACAAAAAGACTTTGCAGCCTAACAGCAGTCTTACTGCTGTCAAATATCTACCCATCCAGACAGGAAACCACAAATATAAGAGCACAAAAGGAAACCCCACTAACTGAGA
The DNA here is from genome assembly GCF_012460135.2 of Molothrus ater. Taxonomy (NCBI): domain Eukaryota; kingdom Metazoa; phylum Chordata; class Aves; order Passeriformes; family Icteridae; genus Molothrus; species Molothrus ater. The sequence goes on along the minus strand of NC_050482.2, from coordinate 26,823,276 downwards.
GGCATGACAAGAAAACTTCACAAATAAAAGCCAAAAGGATGTGCATATATGCAAGGACATATATCCGCTCTTGCCTTCTGTTGGAGGTCTACCCTGCCACAAGCAGACACAACACTCAAACACAACATAACCTGTCATGGACCATCTGTGCCTGCCACATTGTTCATCAAAGGCAGCAGGAGAGGTTAGCTGGCAGCAACCACAGGAACCAGAAATTTCTTTGTGAATCTTCAGAAGAAAGTTCGGGATTTTAAGAGTAAACCCACAGGATACGGTTTATGCTATAGGACAGCACATTTAAAAAATGCACAAAAAGTACTTTTTTGCCAAATCCTTCTCCAGAATTTGAAGACTTCAAAACTCATTGTATTCCCTCATCATTTCACTCATGAGAAAATCATCACTGTGATTAACCCACAGTATTTATCCCTAAAAAAATCCTGTGAAATTATATCCCTGGACAGTCCCTAAAAGTTTGACACACCATGAGACCAGTATTTATAGTATTGATCCCCCTCAAGAATGTGCATTGAATCAATCTCTATTTGTCCTGGTGCTACTCACACTCTTCAAGCTTTTTACACTGAACTGAATACTGAATACTGTGAGATTTGAAGCAAGAAATAAAAAGCTGCTTTGGTTCCACACCATGATCAAGTGCACCATGATCATTTGCAGCAGCTTAGTAGCAAGACAGCATTAGTACAGTGAGAAAATTTGTCTAAGAGTTTAAAAAAAAACAACAAGAATTCTTCAATTAATTATTTTACAACGAGCTGAAAATTAAAACAATTTATTAACTCTGCAGAAATAAAAATAAGAAGCAAACCCCCTGAATATCAATGCAAAGTGCATCTATATTCTAGTGTGGCACTGGAATGACAGAAGTCACTCTGGTCACCTTTCTAGTTTGAAAGGCTCAAAATTTAAATATGAAGCCTGCCAAAATAGCACGTACAGCAACTGAAATAAAATTAAGGAATTACCTGAAGAAGTATGCAAAACAAACCAAACCCTCATCTGTTATTACAGTTATGAGATGTCTTATTTTTAAACTCTGTGAAATAAAAAAAGGACAGTAATTTTCTCCTTATGAGACAATATATCCTGTCACATTGTTATGATTTGACTTTTCTGTGACATTCAGTTTTTATTACTAGTTACTAGAGATGTTAAAGATCTTTTTCTCTTCTCTTTTTTAAGTTTAAAAAAAAACCTTTCAGGATAAAACAAGATTGAAATCTGACACAGTGTTGAAAATAGCTAGAAATCATTTTAGAGCATGTATAGAAGAACAAAATTATATCCTGAAATATCTTCTAGAAAGACGGCCTGCAGAGTACCAGAAAAAGAAAGAAATGAGGGCATCATCTTCACCTCTAAGCACATTCACCTGATCACTTGAAAAACACTCCCTGGATTCTTGTGGTGTAAGGTCAGGCTCAAAACAGGTAGCCTGTGGTGTTTAGCAGTGTCAATCAAAGTAAAATAAAGAGCATTGCAGAGCAGCAGAGGATTTAATGAAAAGCTCAGGAACCCACAGATAAATTTACCTCACAAATGTTGACTCAGATAACTTTGTAATAATCAAATCATGCAACTGAATTGGGACCAAGACAGAAAGCGGCCAACACAACAACTGTTCTAACAACTGGCAACCACAGATGAGGGCTGAAGCACCCAACAACTTTTTTGCCTTGGTCTTAAAGGGCAACTGATGAGATACATGAGATGAGTATCTCATGTACCTCTCGCGAGATACAAGAGCATGTAGCTGTGAGAACTCAGAACATCCCTCTGGCTGCCCAGAATGGCCAGGACCCCTGCCAGGGGGCTCAGAAGCCCTGGCATGGAACCCAAAACACCTGGTTTTGATTATGACCCATGGAGCAAATTACCAACCTTATGTGAAGATCAGCAAGCCACAACAGTTTAGGTAGAATAATAGGGAAGTTATCACGGGACAGAAAAGTAGATTTTGGGGGTTTTGGTATGGGGGCTCAGGAGGCAAGATGGAGAGAACTGGGTGTGTCCAGCCTTTCTCCTTCTTGGCCTCCATCTTCTGCTGTGATGCTGGCCCTTATAGATTGGTTTAGAGTAGAAGCTCACTCTCTAACATAGGTGATAGGTATTGGAAAGTAATCGTAAACATTGCATACATAGTTTTTAGTATAAAGACATAACACCGCCCCAGGGACAGGCAGTGTGCCTGGAACTGTCCTGCTGGAGGGACCTCGGCAGGGCAGGAGAAAAATTTTTATAGATAAGACACAATAAACAACCTTGAGACCAAGAAATGAAGAGCTCCGACTCATTCTTCAAGTGCTCGGGCTGGGAAAAGAGACTTTTAACAATCTCGGGGTCGCACCGAGCCCAAAGACCCTGAGATGTAGCCATAGAACAATGGGGAATGGCTTCAAACTGAAGGAGGGTACGTTTAGTTTATAAAAGAAAAAAATTCTTTACTGAGGATGGTGAGGCACTGGAACAGGCTGCCCAGAGAGATTGTGGATGTGGACTCCTGTGAACACTTAAAACACGATTTTGGATGGAGCTCTGAGCAACTTGGTCTAGTGAAAGTGTCCCTGCCCACAGCAGGGGAGTTGAAACAAGACTATTTTTAAGGTCCCTTCCATTCCTTCTATGATTTTGTAGATTCTGTAGAACTCTACAGAATCCATAGATTCATCTGTTCTATGATTCATGTCTTTTCAGTTTTTCTGTGCTATAGACACATAAGTAGACTACAGGCAGGATAAAAATTAAGGCATGGAAGGAGGTAGCTGCTGTTCCACCAGAGAAGATCCAAGGGTTCAGCTAGGACATGGAGTTCTTAAGCAAGCCATAGTATAAATTTCATGTCCTAAACATCTCGCCTTTTTCTCCAATGACCACATTGTTCTGCAAAAGCAGATACTCCTTAATTCTTTCTTCTAGTAGCAGTAATTATATAATTAATCACTCTGCAGTGACCATGGTTTAAGGTGTTCTCAATCTAACTTAGGAGCAGTACATCTTTATCATACTCATAGAGCCAGACTTTTTTCATATAGAGCATTCACTGTCCCATATGCATCATATATGTCCCATTTTAATTCTTCTAACAACAATAGCTGTTGTGACTATCGCTTTTCTCTGTCTTCATCGCAAGTGTATATACCAAAGACCTTGAAAAGGAAGATGGACAGGAGAAGAAAAATCTACTCTGAGTACAGATCATTTACCAATACCTGCAGTCTTCGCAGATGGACAGTCACATGCATGTCCCCAGGAAGCTATGTATCAAAACCACATCTAGATATATTTTTTGTTGTTGTAGTAGCTGAAGGTCATATAAATGTCCTTTTCAAGCACACAAACAGTGATTGATGTTCTCTTCAATCACCTCTCGGCCACAGGAGAAATTTGGAACTCCACAGTAACTTTGTAGCAGGATATATCCTCAGAAATATTTTAGAAACTGTGTTCAAATACTGCAGCCAGCTGGCATTATTAAATATTTTTTGGCTGCCAAAGGGTGCTCAGAGAATAAGAAAACAATACAACAACACAGGATACAAAAACCTAATCTATACAGAAGGTGAAATCATATGGTGAGAACTATACTGTGAGAACTATAGTGACATGCAATAGTAAAGCAACTTCAGTTTTGGTTTGCTCCAAAGTTCAGCTTCTCAAAAAAAAAATTCATCTTTGTTCTCTCATTCAAAATCTCTGGTTGGATGTGCTCACTGTTGGACAGTTTTACATATGAAAGTGCCTGGTGTGTGAAAAGATCTGTCCAAACCCAAAGTCCTAACTAAAGCCTAAACTAAGTGGGGGGTTTTGAGCTTCTGCTCATTTAGAGTAACAGTGCTATCAGCACTCTAAAAATGGAAACAAGACAATTTTCTTGTTGCAATTAGCATATACAAGCCTTACCTGCAAGTTAGCATTATAAAGAGGATTTCAGACACCCAGAGCAAGCTGTTTCCAAGGCTGGCTTGACTTCACATTTACAAGATCAAAACGTCTCCCCACAAAGGGTGCGGACATGACATGGTGCTCAAGATGACCTCATCACAAGTTAGAATTAAGGCCAACACCACAAAAAGAGACACATTACATTCAGTTCTGGGCTGTGTGGCAGGACATACACCCCCATATATAAAGGGATGAAAAGAAGTCATATCGACAGCAACTGCTCCATGTTCAAAAATTAGCACTTGTATGAAAAAAGCATATTTGGGTTGCACGTAATAAAAAACAGTCCTTCAACTGAAGAGTGGGGAAAAGATGTGAGGTAGAAGATCAAAAATTACTTCAATAATTAATTATTGCTTGGCCATATCCACATGCAAAATACTTGAGTAAAAAATAGAGTCTAGTTCAGTGCCCTAAGTCATGATGCCCCAATTAAGAGAGGCACACAAAGCACACAGAAATGTGGTAAGTACACACTAGATCAAATTTGGAGGATGGGAACACTGTGTTAGAGGGACTGGCTTTGACAGGGAACAAGATGCTCTGATAGAAAACGAATTGATTAGCTGGCAACAGGGGTGGTTGGCCCACTTCAAAGTTTTGCTTGGGGTTATATTCTTAAAATTTTTATGCCTGAAATAACTGGAGATCTGCATATAAGAACTAATGAGGCAGACACTGTTGTTCTTTTCCTCCTAACAGATGGCCAGAAGCTATTATTGATTCCAGATATTATCTGCTATAATTGAAATCTGGTCCTCTCTGTAGCAAAAGCAATTTTAAAAGTTTTTATTCTGGACTTAAAAGTACCATTCTCTTAAGAGATTGAGACTTTCAGGAACAACTGTTTCAAGGGGTTTTGCTTTTGTTCAGCAGTTGAAAAAGAAATCTGTAACAAATGAAATTGGGATGTTTCTAACATTATGAAGTCACTATATTGGTTAAAACAGTCAATATTGCATTTTGACTTGATGATGGAAAACTGAATTTGCTTTTATGCAGGTTTTTAGTTTTTTAATGAGTAATGACATGTATATATTACCTTTGAAGAAGGTTCTAATTCAGTGGTCTTTTTGCAGAAATATAAAAACTATCCTTTGATATGGCCTTATGCATAGTAAATACAACAGATTGGCACTGTGAGCAGCTGCAGAAAGTGCAACATCATCTTCACTACAGCCATTATTCAAAAAGAATAATAATCTGTCAACAACACTCCTGAGCACAGTGTTTCTAAGTTCAAGCCTGAAGCTGCTGGCCACAGGCAAACAATGCAAGAATCCAGTAGTACAATTGTCAGCATTTTGTGGCACAGGGGTCTCCTGAGCCAGACATGGTATTTCTGTGTTTAACAACCATGGATGCCTTTTTCTTCTATGAATTTTTCTAACTAGAATTTATATGCATCATAGTATCAGTGTCCACAAACTCACCGTAAGCTTTCCAGCTTAAGTTTGCTCATGCAACACAGTGCAATTCATTGTGCCCTTGCTCTTGTGGGAGTGCTTGAATACAAAATCTCTCGTCACCCTCTCTGCTGTACTTTTTTCAGGATGAAGTCTTTTCCTCCTCAAAAGAAGCGGAAGAACCTTTCCAGGTTTCAAAATAGGTAGGATTACCAGGAGTAGAAACACATGGAGGCATGCAGCTTTCCTAATGCCAAATGGCCAGAGCTGACTGTAAAAGGCCATCACGTGCATTGAGCTTTGCCTACACATGAATTGATCTGGATGGAGCAGAACTACAGCACAGCTACATGCTCGTGCTTCTCACACACGAGTTAATTTGGGCATCTGTTCATAATGCATTGTGCTGCCTACAGCCACCCCAGGAGGCTGCTGCAAACCAGCCACAAGCTAATGAAGACAGAGACAGAAAAGAGAGAGGGAGCGGGGTGGGGAATCGATTTAATCTCCTTTCAATAAACACAATATATACAAATGTTAGTTTCAGTAACAGAAGTGATCCTTAAATCTCTTGCAGATTCCCGAGGATAAACACTTGCAAATTTTTACCGAGGATAAACATTTTCAAATTTGTACTGAAATAAAAGAATGTGACTTCTCTTGTCTGTGTACACCACAATTAAAAGGATCAAATGCATACTTCAGATAATGACAGCTCAGTGTGACTTTTGAATATCTCAAGTGCTGCTCACATGCAGCAGTCAGGATTAAATGTGAATTTTCTTAAGAGATGAGGACTTGCATGGAATTTTCCTAACATGGATATTTATTGAACAGCTATTCGTGAAAATATGTCGAGGCACATGAAAAATAATCAAAAAACTTTGCATCAATGTCCAAGCACTGAAAATACTATATAAAGTAGAACAGATATATAAAACTAATCTTCAGATGCCTGTGAAACAAAAATCTGGAATTCCTACTGCTAATAGCACTGACTACCTGTACAGATAAGGCAAATACCAAGTCTGAAATACACAAAGGATATGAAGCTGCAGCAGATTGTATTCCCTCCTGTGCCTGGCTCAACATTTGAATTCAGCGAGGTAATCACTTTCAAATCCCTGATTACAATGCTGCCAAAAACCATAGGACAACTCTAACACAGATAATCAGTTTAGTGTGAATGTCTGAATGCATGTCAAGCTCTCTCCATCGTGCATCTCAGCTACAGGCAGGCACGTTATAATCTCTTTGATGACAGCTTGATTGGTACTCTCAATACCTGCAAACTATTTTGTTCACTCTTTGCTTTGGGTATTAGGACTACATATAAAAACAGAGCACTAAAAGTAACAAGGGATGGCGATACCTATTTGCTCTTGAGAATAGCTGTCCATCTAGAACACCAGAATTTTTTGCAATATTTCAGCATGCACCACCAGTGCCCCTGTCCTTGTAGGTATGAGATTTCATTAATCATTTTCTTTCTTCTATCAAACATCTAGTTAAGCCCTTTATATTCCTTGAAATCCTGCTTGATATATTTTTATGTCTATGTCTTATCTCTGCTAAGAGCATTTCCTGTTATCCATTAGTTCTGGAACAAGAAATTTAAATGTAAAAAGAAAATAAAACAAAAAAACTCTTTACAAGTCCAGAAAATGTAGTACAACTTAAGAGTTTATGAATAAATGGCCCAACTCTTCCCATGAACTTGGTCAGGAATGTCCTTTACAGAGAAGGAATGTCAATGTAAAACCCACCACAGACATGGAAGAAGGCAAGGTGGACTCCATACAAACAGGTGTAGTCTTCATGAATTTAATCAAATTCTGATAAAGGAACTAGTCTGCAGCCAGTTCAACCAGCTGGTCTCACTTTAATTATTTACTGTAGAGCTAGAGACGCATTAAGACTGCCATGTTAAATAGGAAGGATTAAATGTGAATTTTCTTTTATTACTTGGAAACAGCAACAACTTAAAAATCCAGCTAGTAGAAAGCAGTAGGTGAAAAAAGTAGGTTATGTTCAAATTACATTATCTGTAAGAACAACCTCTTTTAGCTAAAAATAACAATGTCTTTTATTAAGACTAAGTACTTCCAAAGTTCTAATAATTTTTAAACTTTGTTAAGGAATTGCCTTAATTATTAATATCATGATCAAGGAAAAGAATTACAACTATTTACTTGGAAAAGTATTTATGCTTCATTCATAGCCTCTGGGGAAACAGTGTCTGAGCAAAATCAAATAAACCAGCAAGGGGTTTTCTAACTTCATGTAAGTGTCAGGTGTGATAAAGAAGGGATGATGAGAGAACATAGCCACAAGCTGCATCAGGGGAGGTTCAGGCTAGAATTCAAGAGGATTGTCTTCACAGAAAGGGTTGTTAAACATTGAAAAACACTGCCCAGGGAGATGGTGGAGTCACTATAGCTAGAGGTATTCAAGAGACTACTGGACATGGCACTTACTGCTCTGATCTAGTTGACAGGAGAGTGATTGATCAAAGGTTGGACTTGATAATCTTAGAGATCTTTTCCAACTGAAATGATTCTGTGATGTATCCACAGCACAAGTGCACCATCTGAGGCCTACCACAGCCAACAAAGCTGCAAATACCAGAGCTCATAGCAACTCCTCAGTACATTTTGGACTTCATTAAAGCCCACCAAAACCTCCAAAAACTTGAGACACAAAGTTGTACATTGTTTAAAATACAGATCTATGGTGTAATTTTCTATCTGCCAGAGGGTTTGCTGGCTACATGTCATATCCCTACAAAGCCAGCAGAAACTGAAGCAGAAAATTAAAAGCCTCACATGATTATAAACACAGGTGTTCTCTTCCAGAAAACAATTAAATTTTCCAGAATAATAGGATAACAATTATTTCAAAGAAGGCCTCGAATACAAGAGTATGTGCTCACAACTGAATGCTGAATAATAATGACAGAGGAGTGGGTATGGTCCAAAGTCTAATAACCACACATTTCTCTGTTCTCCTCTTTCCTCCCCAAAAACATTATAACACAACATGCTTCTCTGAACTTGGGGGACATAATTTCAAAGCCCTGAACAAACTTTAGGTAGCACCATGCAAACTCAAGCTCAGAAGAGCTGTAGTCTTATGGACTGCAAAAAAAAAAGGACAACCACTGTGTAAGAATTACTCTTCACCAGCTGAGAGGCGCCCAAGAGGAACACAGGTAGACAACAGTGCAGTAGCTCAAAAACTCCACGTGCTTGCTATCAAAGACTTTGGTAAATGAGACTGGCTTCCCTTTAAAATCACACTGTTTATTCCCATTCAATTAACAAGTAGCATTCCAGGAAGCCAAGAAAAGTAGAGCATAAATTTTCTTCACTAATACAACAGACAGGACACCCTTCCTCCACAACCAAGTCGGGTCTGTCATGCTGTCTTGTATTTCCTTTGGAAGAGTAGGGTTTAATTCTGTATTTGACCTGCCATCAGTGGAAGACAATTAAATAAAATCAAAACCAAACACACTAGAAAACTCATACACACACAAAAAACATATAAAAATTTGACACAGCCTGCAATTTTCAATGGCATTGTTTTTCAGCTTGTCTGGTATTGTATTTCAGATGAGTTTTAGCCTTCTGCTAAGCTGTATTTCTCTGATATTCAACCATATAATTATAAATGTATTTCAAGTACTTTCTTTTTAACAATAAGACTTCTGTTTACTTTGTCTTTAGCCTTCATGCCATGTTCTCTATGGCCTTTTATAACTAAATAAATTATCCTGCTTTTCTAAGCTATGAGCCTTAGCCACATTGCTACTTACAAAAAACACTGCTTAAAATATGATTTTTTTGCTGCACTCCCAAAATTATTGCAATATGGTATTTTTCAGAAACGAAACAAAAACCTTACCAACTTATGCAATATGCAAATTGTGGAATTTAGCTAACACAAAATATAAATTGGAATTGTGAGATTCTGTATCCTGTCCACAGATCAGCCAATTCTCTGTAAATAAAAATATCAGAAAATCTCCTTAAAAAAAAGAAAATTTTACAAGGTGTGGAATTAAGTGCAAGTAAGGAAGATGATTACAAATCACTTACAAGTACCCTGGCATATGCTTTTTTATCTTAAATGAGGCAGAACTTTCTTAATCCAGCGTAATTGAGAGGCATTTCAAACACACTGGAACACAGCTATCAGGACTAGTAAAGCAAAACTACTTCCTCCTGTGAAAATCCTCAGAGACAGCTGAATGCAAGTTTAAACATCCCACTCTGACTTTAAGCTGGTTTATTAGGTTTAATGATCGTAAATAACCACTGCACTTTTCAGCCTGGTCTCAACAGCTGAGCCAGCAGAATTCAGTGTATTTAGCCCTGCAGGGTTTCATCACTAATCCATAATCTCTGTGAATTTAAAACTTCAGGGATATTTAAAGAAATTCTACAATTACTTTAAAATGTGTGACCAAATAGAAATATAATGAGTGCATACACTATTTTCCTTACTCAAAGCTCCAAAAATACTACCTGGATGTATTTTAACAGTGTTTCTGTGGCACAGTACACTTTCAAAACTCCAAGCGTAGGGTCCTCTTGAAAAGTCAGAACCTTCACTTTCTGCTCATTCTTGCTTAAGAATAGTACCTACTATTCCAAAATTAAGGGTGAAGAGAGTTTAGGTTTAGTTGGCAACTGTTTATAAACACACAAAAGAACATGAGAAAAATGCATCTGAAAAGTATATGTGACCAATTAAGATAATGAAGATTGCTGACAAGGGGGAGATTCTGTTTGATGCTATGGGGGAAGGAAGTGTATGAGCCAACAGCCCTTTTTAGAGGTTTATATCATGATTCATTGATTCATCTCAACTTTTATCATTTTTTTGTAAGAGTATTTCAAGAGACAAGATAGTTCCTTTGGTTTTTAGCACCATGGAAGAGTCACTAAAAATCCCTGCAATTGTAACAGTTCTAACTTTCCTCTAGATTTGCCACAGAAGCCTAGGAATACATTCAGATACCCCAAGTGCAGAAAAACAACGATGTTGTTCTAAGAAATTAGTACTGTGAGAGGCACACTATCATCTGGAACCATAAAATACTTCCTGAGTGAAGCTAATCATGGTTTTGACACGCAACTGGGCGGTGCCAGGCACACCAGACACAGGGACTTCTTGTCTTTAAGTATTAATGCATTTTTCAACCTTTCTCCAGTTGAAAGAACATACAGGACTCTTTCCTGAAACTCAAACACAAAACCACTCTTTAGTACCTAAGAAAAACTGGCAAAGACAGATCAAAAGATTTTTGTGTCAATGCAGTGTCTGCCAGCAGGTTAGCAACAGTGCTGAAATAAGCTAACACAAATTAAGGAGATTTGCAATCTATCCACTTGGCCACTGTCCACACCATTAAGCCAGATGCCACGTGCTTGTTTTGCACTGAATCAAGCTACAAAACTCAGAGTTAAAGAAAAAGCCACTGCCAAACTTCCCTGGATGTGGCATGGACAAGGCAGGGAATGAAGGGACGTGAAAAGTCAAGGCAAGACCTTCAGCAAGGAAGTGCAGAGCTCCCAGGGAGGGACAGAAACAAACTGCAGCTCCAGGGCTGCACTTGGCCACAGAGAGCCATCACATCACACACACCTGACAGAATTAATACACTGATTTAAAATCATTAATTTTCATAAATACTGTGGGGTTTTCCATACAATTAATAGCCTCCAAATAGAATAACATAGACCACATGGAATTTATCCAGGAGCTAAAATAAGGAAAATTTTATTTTTCTCCCATGCTTGAAAAGACCTTCTGAAACAAGAATATGAAACCCATGCAGATATTAGTGTCTTGGTTCAGCTTGATAGTTTTTCAGTGTCTGTACTCCACCAAGCAGTTTCTGATCTCAACTTCAGCTTCAGTAGCAAAACACAGGTATTGAACATTAGTAAATTAGACAAACAGTTTACTGCAAGGTTGGTTTTGAAAGGGAGTGAAATAAGTCCTTAGGACTGATAAGATGAACATTATGTGGCACGTCTACTATACAGAGAATTCTTCTTTTTAAAGAAAAGACTTTCAAAGGCACTGAAAAAAAATTTATTTGCTGAGAAGGAAACCAAACAGAGAAATTGAATATGGTTAAGCACAAACATATTTAAAAATAGCAACTTGCCTTAGTCATAGCGACTTTAGAACAACTGCATGATTTGGTATTTCTGCATTATTCTCTTCCCCTCTCTCAAATCTTTTGTCCAAGAACTCTGAATTTGAGTCAAGAGATAGATAGATAGAGTCATCTAGACTATGCACAAGTTTGTGGGACCCAAGGACATTCATCTGTGGGTCCTGATCTTTAAGGCCCATTCCAATCCTTAGCATTCTGTGATCCTATGAAATATTGAACCCCTGGAGCACTATACATGAACAAACACTGTTTGGATTTGATTCAGCAGTTGGATTTGATCCACATCATAATTCCACTCAGTAATTAAAACAATTACAGGTGTGTAAATAATCAAAAAGAGACCTAGCCTGCAATGGGCTTACTTTTCCTAACAGCTCTTTGAAAGGAGCGAATGAAAGAAAAATGTCATTTTTCCTTGCAGAAAGAAAGCAGGAGTAAAAAGGAGCAGGAAGGGATTTGCAGCACGCTACACAGTTAAATTTGAGGAAGAAAAGGAAAGTAAGAGGCACATCAAGGCTTGCAACTTGCTTTTAACTTCCTTAGACAATTTCAACTCACTTATTAAAAATATGCTATTTATTAACTCTAAAATTAACATTCAAATTAAACGGAACCCCTCTTCCATTTCAGTAGGATTGCTTGAAAGGTCAGCCAACAATCACTGCTGGGCTCAGACTGAAATTCATTATTTCCAGCCAGCAGAAATGTTAATGGTTGTGATAATTACAGTCATTGGTGATTTGGTTACTTCTTGTGCCAGAAAGAGATACCATTATGTGACCAACATAATCCCACCTAATCTTTGAAGGCTGGCATTTAAACCACAGAGGTGTCACAGAAATAAAATTAAATATGAGCAAAATCACTGAAGTGTTACGACTTTTCACATTTGTTTTCTATAATGCGTAGAAATTAGATTTTTTAATTTTTTCAGTATCCTAAAAGGATGGGAGATGTCAAGTGAGCCAAAACAGAATATTCTTGCTCAAGTACATCTTGAGGAACTTGCAGCCTTTGCATTTCACCCGGATTAGAAGTGAGAAGACACACTATAAATTTTATTTGGAAATACCCATATCAACATTTCACCTCTTCTGAAAGTTTATTTTCATTTTTACTCTATCATTTCTTGTTGACATCTTATTGCAAAAGTCCCATACCTTCTGGGTGATTTCTCACGGGCACCTCCTCACAGCACTCAACTCCTTCTTCACAAAGCAACCAACAAAACTTCAACTCTCTTCACAAAGCAACCAACAAAACTTCAACTCTCTTCACAAAGCAACCAACAAAACTCCAACTCTCTTCACAAAGCAACCAACAACCTCCATCTCTCCCCCCACCCAGCTAACCCACTCTTTTGTAGCACTTGTCTTCTTATTGGACACAGCTGTGGCCTGTTAAGGGCAGGCCTGTTCCTAATCTTTGGTGATTAGTACAGCCACAGCTACTCAGGTGTGAGACTACCTTCTGCACTATCTTTATTTTCTTACATTCTATCACTCCACAATTTCTATTTTACTGTTTCAATTCCTTACCCTCCCTTAGTCATTTTAAGGACTGAAAAAACCACCGACACTGGTAGATAAAATGATCAAGTTGTGTTGGACAAATTAGAATTAAATTAAATTGAAGACATCTTTCATTTGTGCCTTTGTAAAATCAGCAAAGTAGTACCTGGGACACAGAAAGGAAGTGACCTTAAGTGTGAAGACTGGTCACCACTACAAATACTTACTTGATCAATGGAATTATTGTAATGTAGGGCAAGTACCTGCCAAAGACTAAAATAGCATCTTAACCATTTAACCTTCCAACTTGCTTTGCCCAAACTGTTCGGGTTTTGAATGTACTCCATCAGGACTAGGGATTTACATTAAATATTCAGGGTTGACCCAGTTTCATCAAAGTGAGCCCTATTTAAAACTTGTCCAGCTAGGACTAGGAAGTGGAATTGGGTGACAGATCAAGGGTGTTCTGAGTTTTCTGGTTTGGGGTAGGTTTTTCTCCTTCAGTAATTCTTAAAATATATCTAATTTGTTCCAAAATTATTAAAAAAGACAAGGTATCTGGTTTTAGCAATACAAAAGCTAACCCAAAGTATGGCAGAGCAAAAACTGGAACAGTTCAGATAGACGTATTTTATCTTATTCCTCATTAATTTTGGGTAGTAGTAAATGAGAAAAAAGCTCTCCAGTTTTGTCTCCTCCCTTATTAAAACCCTGCTTTCCACCTTTGGAAGTGTATCTTTTGCTATTTAGCACTTCATACTTAATTTTATTTTTTTTAACCTATAGAATTTATAATGAAAAGGAACTAATAATTTATGCTTTTCAAAACTATGAATTATTCATAAACTAAAAGACATGACCCATGTAGAATCATGTATTCTGATTCCTACTGAAGTAGCTTGAAATAGCAGCACCAGTGGCAAAGTAGCCACTATTAGAGTCATAGAATCACTTAGCTTCAAAGGGACCCTTAGGATCGAGTACAAACATAAAATACACTACAATGCATCCATATATGCTACACTGCACCCATTTCTCAGCAGGCTCATTAACTCCTGCCTACTTATCACACAAAAGTATCTAATCTTAAATTTGTTACCAAGAAAGTTCTTTCAGAGTAATTTTGGTGTCTCTGCAAGACACTACACTCTGCCACACAGTCAAAAATATCCAAATGCCAGAGTGGCTATGGCTCATGTATGTGGGTTTTACTCTTCTTGCATTTCCAGTGTACCTAAGATGACAAAAATAAAACAACTACCAAACTTTGAAAAAGCTGTGGTGACAAGAAGAATATTCTGGCAATGACCTACAACATTTTGGCACAGGACAAATGTTTCCAGTTGAGTTTGCCCAGGAATTCATAAGGCTAACACTGGGACGACAGTTCAAAACCTGAAGCTGCTATATTTTGTCTGATATAAGTTAGAAACATCACACCATGAAAACAAGACAGTATTCTCTTACATAATAAACAATAAAAAAATTATAAAAAACAACCCTCAAACAACAACAAACAAATGAAAAACCAAGAATCAAAAAAAATTAAGGAGAATCAAAAAATCAAAGGAAATCAAAATAAAGTCAAGGAAAAGGTATCAAGGAATTCATCAGAGGCTTGTGATGAGAAAAAGTGTATTATTCCCAGTAAAACAAAGTGGTAACATAAACACAAGTGCTGAAACTACTGTATCCTGCAACTGGGAATTCACTGAAATTCCTAATCTCATCATAAGACTCTAAAGTAGGTCACAGCAAGCTTAGAAATTGACAAAAAGCAAAGAATAAGGGGTAATAGTATGCAAATCACCTTCTTTGCAAAGTTGGTATTTCTTCCCCCTCCCCCCTTGATTTTGACAAAGCCTCAAATACAAAAGGATCCATTGTCTCTGAAAACAGAAAAATATTTATGAACACACCACTAAAAACATGTACTAATGACAAATCATGTGCTTTTAGATCATGTCTAATTGATCTAGAATTCCTTCAGTAATTATTTTTCCTTAATTACTGATTTACATCTGGTCAGTATAATCTTAAATGTTGTGATTAAAAGGTATTAAAAAGACCAGCCACATGATATTGAAATCCTAGTTGAAAATACACACATAATTATAAAAACCTTTTTTTTCCCCAAAAAAAATTATACTCTCACAACTCAGGAGAATTTAATCCTACTTTTGCACAGAAGTATGTCAGAACAAACTTCGATTAAATTATGTACTTGTGAAAAGTAAAGAGGAAAACAACAGTTATTTCTTTTAGAGCAACAATTTTAAGTAAACATTGTGCTACCAAATTTATCTTAACATTCAGCACATCCTGAAAATTATATTTTTTGGTAAAACAAATAAAAAATTATCCAAGAATGAAAAATGTGTGTGAAGTGTCTGGCTTCATTACATTCTGTAATCATGATTTTCAGTACTTAATATGCTTAACACTTAGTAATTAGGTGGTATTTGTCCCCTCCCTATGTCCAACAAGTTAACTTGGACTAAATTTAGGATATCAGAAGCTCAAAACCGTTTTCTTTGGTCCAAGAAAAGGTCAATTCTTGATAATAAACTTCTCCACTGTAACTAAAATTCCTATAAAGCAGCTCCAAAATAATATTCTTAAATCTGAAAGACATGTTCTGATAGACAACTAGCAGCTAGAGATTTTGTTTCCAGCTCAAAGTTTCAGATTTCACCCTGGGAATAAAGCATTGCACTCATGATATATTTAGTTAACAGTGAAATGCTACTGCACCAACTCTGCATTCAATGCAGCATATCAATCTTATTCTGCATTATTATACCCAAGAAATAATCTACCTCCTGCCAAAACCCGCTTTATTTCTTTACACCCTGTTTTAAAAACAATGTTTTCAGACTTCATTACTTTACACTTGCAGAGCTTTGATAGAATAAAGACAAAAAACATAAGTGGTTATAGTAGGGAAAATTATGCTGGATACAATACACCAGGTGAAACCATGTGTGTTAAAACTTGAGTTTTGTTCTTTAAATTTTAAGAGCCCCAGTACAATACTTGCATTTATTGTCAATATACAGTCATGTTTTCAAATGTCTGCTTTGTAATCAAGGTAATTTTATGTAAGAAAATCTTTCAAATCCAAATTTTACCTAAGGTGCTGGAATAGAACTTCCTAAAATCATTTAACGAGACTAAATATTCAGTAAATCAACTGCCACAGTTTAGAGTATCTGTCTATCCCTGCCCATGTGATGCCACAAGTACTTTTCCTATTGCTAAGAGGTTGGTTACATGTGTCTGCCAAATGGCCTTTGGGTGGCCAATGGGAATCAAGAATCATTAAACTTCAATGACTTCTGTGAAAACCAGACTTTGCCTGTTGTAAAGGAAAAATACTCCAAGACATTAATAAGTTTGTAAATTACTAATGCAAGTTCTTCTAGATCTTGGTCTCAGGTGAGCTGAGGTGGAGACATTTGGAGGAAGGCACAAAAGGAAGTGGTAGAACTGAGAAATCTGAAGAAGTTGCAGAAAGGTTCTGCAGGAGAGAGAATGATGGATGCTTATAGGCATGAGGTTTTCAAACACTCCAATGTAGGCAAAAGAAAGCCAGCATCAGAGAAGTTAGAAAGCTGAGGCAGGGAGGAAATGTTAAAATATTTCACCCGTGAGAAGTGGAACATTTATGTGAGAAATCTTTTGGGAACATACATAGTCTTAAATATTGTTAGTATCCTTTCAATAGAACATTTGCCTAGAGAGACAACCGTGAACATTCAGTGCCAACAGTATGATTAGACCAGCATCTTTTAAGGACAGAATTCTTCTGAGAATGTAAGTGGTCCATCAAATCAGAGATGGTTCCAGGACCTGCTTTCATGAAAAAGCAGAATACAGATAACCCACACTAGGCAAGTGCAGCCGAAGCACTGCATGAATCCACCATAGCCTGAGAAACTCCAAGGCTGTCATTCTGAAGTGACACCCAATAATGTTAACACAAGCCTACAGCTCTCACACAGTCGGATTCTGGTATTTATTCAGACAGAAGGTCAACTGCTGCCATAAAGGAAACTGCAAAGGACCCTAAATTGGAAAAAAAAAGGAGAGGAGCCAAATTCAGAAATGCTGGGGGAAAAAGCATTTTGGTTTTGGCTTCTCAGACTTTTTGCCGCAAAGAAAATCAGCAAGTGTAAATGCTGTTTGGGGAGTTTTGGGGGGGGGTCTTGTTTTGGCTTTTTTTATAATATTGTCATTTGTTCTCAGAGAATGGGACTAAGACCAGAAGAATCATTCCATGTAAGCCACTAAACAAGGAGCAGATTGTTACGATTTCTAGATTACACTGACCATTTCAAAGGTGAATGCCCCTCTGACTAGGCACCAGCATCCTTCCTATTTCAAAACATTATTTATTGTCTCTTATTTAGGCAGAGGCCAAAATAAAATACAGTCACCATTTCATATTTGACAGATTTCAGTATGAAGAGATTTGATAGAATTACTGTGCATGAAAGCCTCAATGTTGCAATTTATCACGACAAAGCACTGCAATAAACAAAAAAATTGGTGATGAAGGGACACTGCAAAAGTCTGCAACTTCTTATAGTCAATGAATTAGTTTACAGTTGTACAAAGCTAAAATTTAATAGAAAGCAACAAACTAACCTAAAGGATCTGTATTTACACAAATAGATGAATTAAGGAGATTAATTAACATTATGATGCGCCAGAGAAATTAAAGTGTCAAGATGCGAAGGGAAGAAAAAATATTTAAAAGGTAAGAAATAATGTTTCTAGAAGAAAACTAATTAGCAGCTAATTTATCACATTGCAACCACCTACCATCCTGAGGGGGTTTCTGACAAGCTAGAAGGGGAAAGCTAAAGAAATGCTGTGCAGCAGATCTAGGGCAGTATTCTAGGTCAGTGTGCCGAGAGCAACACTGCAGAGGGCTGAGCAGAGGCACTGCAGCCTCACAGCTGCCCTGCGTGCTGCTATGGGCACAAATCCCACCAGGACTCGTCCCCAAAACCCCAGAGACTCATCATCCCAACACAGCTGCAATACAAGTGTTCTTCTGGAGGAAAAGTTCAGAGACACTGTGAGAAATGTGAAGAAAAGTTGTAGCTAAGCTCCTCCTCTCCATGAGCAGGGAAGCACTTGCTAACCCCTGTGAATTCCTGCTTTTTGAGCACATCGTGGACAACTGCCTGCAGGTGGGACAAGGCTTCACTCTGATGGTTTGAGCCCACCATGATGAACCTCCTGCCCTCTTCCTCAGCAGCCAGCAGGGCCCTTTGTCCTACTCATGGTGGGACTTGAGCATCTCCTTTCAAAACAGGCAATTAAAAAACAAGGCGAATCAAGTATTTCAGAAAAACAGCCTAGGTAACTGTGATTTCAAAGGCTGCTTTAGGATACAAGGAAGTAATAACAACAACAGAAAATAAAACCAAACAACAACCCCCCAAACAATCAAAAAAAACACCCCACACAAAAAAATCCCCACAAACCCCAGCAACCAACACAACCCTTCCCACAAGATTTGCCATTAGTATCTCAGTCCCAAAGGATGACAATTCATTTCTTCAGTTACCTCCCCCATACCCTTTTCTAAGCATGTGTTAAAAAAGTTTGTCACATTACACTATATTTTTACTCAAGATGACTGAACAAATTATACTGCCATAAATATAACCGTCAAAGTTAGGCAACTCCAAACTGCTTTTTCTTCCAAACTGAAAAAAATTGCAGCTTATTCTAGAGATCAGGATAGACATGCCCAAGTAAATTGCAAATATCTACACCCCAGAATAAACATTCCAGCAAAATCTGAAGTAGCAATTACAAAATCATTTACTACTTCATTTTAAAGGACAAAAGGACATCAACTAGTACCTACAAAGGTATTTATAATGCAACAAGCCTTCAGTTAAGACAAGCCCAAAGAAATGGTTCTAACATCTAGAAGGCCCTAGTCAACAGCTCAATATGCATAGTGCAGGAGTCCAGAGAGATTTGGTTTTGTTTATAAAAATATATAAAACAGATAAATTAAAATACATTAAAGAGATTAATTATAAGACAGCTTTAAAATTTCAGGAAGGAAAAGGAGGAAACTTTTCCTGCAAACTCAGGGGTGGCTGCTCATTAACTTCAATTGAGTTCAAAGTATTTGCTTATTCTAAAATTCAGTGCTTGAACAGCTAGTCAAAAATGTGAGTCTCTAAAATTAATACTGTTTCATTCATCTGACAGACCTGCAAAGAAGCATCTTTCTGAGTTACCACACCTGGAACAAACAGAAGGCTTGGTCACAAGTCACGGTCAAAGCAGCCTTTGCAAGATCCAGCTACCAACTTGCAAATTGATAAAGCATTTGGTACTCTTGAATTAGTTTACCAGTGTTTTTTCTGATAACTATTGCTTAGGCATTCATGATGGTTTTGGCTACAGTTTTTCACCCAGCTGTGTTACTTTTGAGCAAACATTCTGGGAGTTTGCGAAATACTTTAATATAAGAGACAGAAACATGAGGATACCATAGCCAAAACAAGTTATTTTGCTTCCTAATTTCCAGCTGTGGCATACTGTTAGTCACTCAATTAATTTATACCATATCCAGGACCAACCTTCCCAGTCTGCAGATCCAACTGAAATATGGAAAGTGAGCCTCCACACTAATCAAGAGAAGTTTGCAAGTTATTTGCTTATATCTTGTGCTGGTTTTGACTGGGACAAAGTTAATTTTCTTCATAGTAACTCATATGGAGCAGTGCTGAAAACTGTGTGGATAACAGGGATGTTTTAGCAATTGCTGAGCAGAGCTTACACAGAATCAAGGCCTTGAGGCTGGGAGTGCACAAGGACTCGGGAGGGGACAGAGCTGGGGCACACCTGGTATTGCAGCCACTGCTGCTCACATGTTGCAGAAGTAAAGCTCCTATAAAATGTAACTTTAAATAAGCCTGGTTTTTTTATTCTTCCTTACTAAACTGACATAAGTATTTCTGGCAAGTTCCTACTTAAATATCTTACATCCCTTTTCGTTACTAGTAAATGAAGTTGCAGATATTGAGATAACAATCTATTTAATGCTCTCAGGACCAATAAAATGGGGAATCCCTCATTTAATAACTACCTTATTCATGAAACACAGAGTTCACCCACTGCATAACAAAGTACCAGGAAATCAAACATGGATATATACCTGAACTATTTCAATGTATTAAGGATTTGAGGTCTTGAAGTCCTCCAGTTTATTCAAGAAAATACAGAGATTTGAGATCTGGCAAGAGAGCACCATTAAGAGTCACTAACAAGCATCATAAATGCATGAAATTCAGCAACTATGATGTATCCTGTAAACCACACAATCCATTCCACATGCTGATCTTGATTATCACAAGACCTACACAAACACATCGTATAAACACCTATCAAACACACCCACCAAACACACCTTCAGGAATAAAGAAATAACACTCAGGTAGAAAGCAGGAGTTCAAAAAGTAGATCAGACTGTACAATTATTACAAACAATTAACAAAGGAACAAAAGTAGACATTGCCTATTTAAAAAACAAAAGCACATGGAAGTACAAAGGGACTTTCATCACTTCTTAAAATATAATAAAGGCTTCTGCAAAACAGCAATGAGGATAAGCATATTAGCTCAAACCTCAGAACTCACTGCATACACAGCACAATCTGTTACAAAACTAGAAATACAGATCAGCAAATGTTTATCTGCAGCTTAAACATACAAGCATCAGCTTAGAACAAAAGATTTCTTTTTTAAACAGCTTGACACCTCCTCTCTGATTTTATTAACTATGTCTTGGTAAGCAGAGTTGCATGCATTTATTCCACTTACCACTCTAGATTTCTGATGAAAACTTTTTGCTATTCTAGAGTTCAGTACTTTTTATCTATTTAAAATGTATAGTTATTCCAATTTTAATAAGCTACATACCCTCAGAAAGATTTTTATCTGTATTAAATACTTTTACCCTCAAAACAAAGCCTAGAGCTCTCACCCACTTTCTGCAGGTCACATTTATCAAGAAAAGCACATTTATTCCTAGAAATGGCCTTTGCTCAGGAGAAAAAGCTTGAAAGCAGCTATTCTTTATGTCGACAGATTTGCAGGAAAGAAAAAAATAGAAAAGAAAAAATTATATTCATGTAGCAGATTTGCTCACAATTTACTACACTACAGATGAAGATTGCAGGTTACGTACTAAATTTGCCTTTTACAAGACCAGTTACAATGATTTCCATAGTGCATTAAACTATATGAAATCACCTGGGAGCTTATTTGTTTTGAAGGACTTGGAAAATCTTTTTAATTTATCCAATCACTTCTTACAAGAAATTAAAATTATTCCTGGAGATGAATGACATCACATGACTTGGTTTCCAATTTATTTTTTCCAATATTTCTGGATAATCTCCAAATTTCATCTTGTCTGAAGCACCATCTACACATCTGGGTAACAAAACTATTTCTTAGCTCCCAATTAGTTCTTGGCTTATCTATCGTTTCATATTGTCCCAATAACAAAACTATAAACAACCATTTTAACTTGATTTCTGACAAGAAACAGATCCGATTCACTGATCAACCCTGCTTCAGTCTATGTTGTGACATCAGAATTCAACACTACTCTGGCTGAAGGCAAATCATCATGTCAATGGATATCTTTTCCACATTTTTGCCCATCTGTTTTCAGAAGAGCTGAAGAAGCCTATTTGCTTCTGGTAGCATAATCTTTCAAATACACTTTTAACTCATGTTATTCTGTCCTTAAACAGAAAAGAACTTCAAAATAACCATGGTATATTCCTTTGCTTTCCATTTGTACCAGGCTTTGAATGTCAAAAAAGCTTTATGGTTTCATACATAATGCAACCATTAAAGCATTCTTTACCTTAGTTTCCTTTCTGGTTCCTTTTGTCACCATCTCTACAAACTTTTAAAGAGTAGTGCTTATGGGAAATTCAAAGGTTATGGATACATCACATCAGCGACACCAGGAGATGTAGGAAAGAGGAGGTTAAAATAGAAGCTAAAAAGGGGAAAGGTTACAAAGGAGAAGAATGGAGATAGGAAACATGAGATAAATTTCTTCTGCTTTTGAAATTCTAGAATCTTTATATCTGGCTTTTGAAAGGATATAAGGAAGAACTGTCACAATAAGACAGTACAGTAGTGCAAGAGGTTGCTCAGGAAGGTTGTGCAGTCCCCGTACTGTAAGTTTTCAAGGGTACCAACCAGAGAGTGAGCTGAGTAACCTGGTCTCATCTCACAACTGATGCTGCTTCAAGCAGAAACATGGACTAGAGACTTTCTGAGGTCCCTTCCACCCTGAATATGCTGTGATTTATTCTGAGCTCCCAAGCTGAGTTTGTGAATACATTTATAAATCATGCATGAAAAGGATAAAAGAAACCTGAAACAAATAAGCAAGTAAATTCTGAAGAATCCTTTTACTATGATTACAGCTTTCCTGGCTGCTGTCATGTTTAGAAGCAACATTAAGGGTAACCTGCTTGATCTTCAAAAAAGGAAGAAAAAACTGTTTTTCCCACAAAATCCTTTAGAAGCTATGTTTCTTGGTACATTTTGTACCCAGTTCAGATGAGACTACAGTGAATATAACTTGTACTGAAATGAAGACAAACTTGTCTAGATAAAGCCTGAAGCTCTTCTGCTCTTCAGAGCAGTGGTTTGCCTGAGCCCTGCTCTCAAAGAGGGAAAAGGGAATTTCTGATGAACCACTAGAATCAACAGCACTCCCAGGTCCTGCTCATGTACATCTATCTGAGTTGCAAACACTGCTGTTAGTGACAGAATTGATATCCAAAATGACAAAGATGTAACAACAATCTAACTACTGAAGGCCACCTAGGAATTCTTAAAGATATGTCCAAAGCAATACACAACACCTTCCCCTCCATGTAAAATCAAAATAAAAATGGTTTGTGGAAGGAAAGAGTTAAAGACAACGACAAGTTATTTGGATCTGCACTTTACTGCACATACTGCAACAAAATACAGACATACATTAAACAACAAATTAGGAAGATGTAAATAAAAATATAATAATAGGACAACAACATTTTTAGAAAGTATGGTACATCTTGAATTAGCACAAAATAAGCATAAGCACAGTCTTATTGTGGAAAAAAGTAGTCCCTAAAAACCAGAGAAATGGATAAAATCACTTCTGTATTAAAAGTAGAATAATGAATGGCAAATTCCAACAAGTAGAGCTAGAACCAGACATCTGGACTTTTGATTTCAGTTTTTCATGACAACGAAACAGAACCACCTTTCACCTCACTTTACCGTTGTTAAAAGTGTACTAAAATAAAAGTAACAAAAGGAGAGACTGTATCTATCACCTCAAAGGGGAGGATGGGAGAAAATGCATTAAAAGAACACCTATCCCTTAAAAACCATCAACAGAACAAAGTATCAAATAGATAATGCCTGAAAAGCAGAAGGTCCTTCACTTTTGCACTTATAAGCTACATATAAATATATGTAAAATTTTGGTAATGGGCTGAGTCTGGGAAACTGAGACAGTAAGACAACAAAATTATTCACTAGGAGACTGATGAAAAATAGGCCCATTAAGTAACATGTTGCATTCAAGGTTGACTCCCTTTCAAACAAACAAACCCAAACATGAAAAACCACTCCAATTCCCAATAACCCCACCATCATCAAGTTGCATCAATGAAAACATACAAACAAAAATCAAAGATGGTAACAAGGCATTCGCCCAAAAAGCTGGATGCTGAGGAGGTGATCCTGTTTGTATGCAAAGAACTTCATATCTGAAATTCCTACAGTTCTATACAGAGTGGGCTGTTACAGGCTTGATTTCCTGTTGCCAGGAAGTCAAGCTGGAGGTGGAGAAAGAAAGCAAGTCCTACTTTCTCTTCTACCCAAATTACTCCTCAATGAAGAATTTATATTTTACATCTCTATTTGAAGTGAATGATAGTTAGGAAGAAAAGTTATCTATGGGGTCACTAGTGAATTCCTCTACCAATGAAAAAATTATATCTTGCAGTACACAACAATGTTTCATTCAATCTAATTTAGACACCAGTCAATAGCACTTTCCAGGGATGATTGATTGCATATACCCCATTGGAAAAAGCTGTGCTGTTTAATCCAAATATTGTGTGTTTAATTTCTAGTCACCAGTGACAGGGAAAAATTTCCATCTGTGAGTTTTGTTCTTTGTAGTATCCTCCTGCTTTGCACTGCCAGCCATCCTCCATCAACCTTCACAATCCCTCAGGTGAAATTGCTTCATCTCACTGTTTTTTCCTCTCACTATGTATATTGAGACAGGGCTCTAAAAGCTGCTCAGCTCATGCACCACTTTCCACTACAGCAGCTCTGTCCAATACCAATTCAATACAGATAATGAATGCAAGGGAAGATTCTAGAGGCAATAATTTCATGGGATTAAGGAGTCTTGGGGAGACTGGTAACACCAGTTACAAGCAATTATGAGGAGAAAATAGCATGTAAAGCTGGGATAACAAATAGCTCAGGAGCCCTCAGCGACAAGAAAGAAAACCAAACAAAATCTAATGATAAAATAAAATAGGGTTTACAAACTTCATAATAAATCCTGAAAAGGCTCATGTAAACATAACTCAGATAAATCCTACCCATACCCTCTCCATACCTTCAACTCACAGGCTTTTATTACCTGTGCATCAACATTTCTGTGGCTGTGCTGGGTTTTCACCAGACTGCTCTTCCCCATAAATCAAAAGCATCTGCTGAGCCACAGTTTCAGACCTGTAGCAGACTCTCCTTTCAACTCCACTGACAGGAAATGTGGATCTCAATTCTTAACTTGCATTTTTACTGCTATAGTGTCACTTCTTTCAGCTGAGCATTTACTGCAGGCCCACACACATCAGTGTGTTGTGAGTGGTAGTGTTGATGTCATTTGTCTGCTTGGTGGCACCTCCTAAGCAAATTATTTCAGAGATGACTGCCACCACATAAACTCCATGCAGCATCTAGTGCTTCGCAGAACTGCAGAAAACAAACCAGATAATGAAAGCCCAAATTGTCAGCTTGCTCAAAAAAGAGCCCATGCCCTTGGGATCAAGGTGAGGCATGAGCAGAGTAATAGACTTCTCCAATCCCTATCTCACTTTGAAACAATAAAACTAATTTACTAAGCTTAACTTTCAGAACAAACCCACACGTTTAAACAAGATAGGCAAACTACCTGGGAATATGCAAATTGATCCATTATGGAATTTGCATAAAATCTGAGGGAGAAAAGCTATGAAACATTTGGCACTTATGCTTTAATCCTCATGCTGTCTCCCCTGGCAGGCAGAGAAAAGGCTCTCTTCAAATCATCACAACACTCAGCATTATTAATGGCCACCTGCCTCAGAGGCACTTCTGTGGAGAGGGTTTTCATAGCTCACATTAATATCTGTGCAGCAAATCATTTTTATTTCATTTTTCTAGTGCAGTAAGCCCCAATGTACCAATTAGAATTGCTTCACAGAATTGCAAGTCTAACATTCCCAGACATTATCTCATAGAAAAGAAATAAAAAAGTAAAGACAAGAGAGTGTGGAGTGGAAGGAGATGACTTAACTGCAGTTATATATTTCTGTGTACTGTTACAGCATTTAGCTGAATGGAACCTGAATCTTCAGCTGCTAATAGTCCCTAAGTCACTAAGCAATGAAAGCACTTCTCTTCCTCTTGGTCCTGTCTGAACAAATGCCACAAGCAAAAGGCATTCCTAGTATTTATTTTTGGACTACTTAGTCTACCTGGCCCAAAGTAAAAAGAAAAGCCATTCTTACTTCTAACTGCACATCCTCATGTGGACAAACTTGATGGAAAAAGTTCTCCCTAGAAAGAAGTATAAAGTCTACTAAAAAAATTTCCTGTCATGGCAAGTCAAAGAAAAATAAATCAGTGCTTCTCTGAACAGAGAGTGCCTTTCTATCCCCATGACATTAAAATCTTAGCAACACAGACTTCTTCAATGTTTAGGGAAGCCTGTGTCACTAAGAAGTTCTGTTTTCAGCCATTAAATATATGCAGATCAAGTAAGCTCTCTGTATTCCCAGGGAGCTCCCCCACGTCAGACATACCTATCATGAAGGCCTGAATTAGAGAGAGAGCAATTTCACTTGTCCTGTGCACAGTGAAATAAAATCTTCAGTTATTTCAGTCTCCAGAAAACAGAAATGGAATAAACTTCCAAAATACCTAGGAAAACAATAAACAGATAAACTGATAGAGCACTGCAAATAAATGCATCGATTACTAACATTTAAACATTCTATTTCTAGTAGATATTAGATTGTTTCCTGCAGTTGAAGAATGGTAATCAAAATTAGTACGGGAAATCTAGTATTGAAATTATTTGGCTACCATTTTATTTCTCAATATTTAACAAAACTTTGAGACCTCAGGTACTTTTCAGATTTTATTGGGTTTTGCACACTGCACATACACTTGATTCTGTTTCATGTGAAACTTCCCAGAGCAGAGGAGATGAATGCAGTCAATAACTCAGTGAGAGAAACGATCTGCACGACTGAACCCTGTCCCACTTTCCAGCTAAAGTAGGTTAGCTCAGCTGTCAGCAAAACCATTGGGCCCTTTTGGGGAGACTGCTTGGCACACAAAAGGGTCCTCACCTGTCTTCAGCTCTTAAAAGCCAAGACAGAATTCCCTAAGTTATAGAAATTACTTATATAAAAATAGTATTTTTAATGCTATGACTCACATTGCTATCATTTTATGAGAATACTTGAATAGCATTTTGAAGCATCCTCCTAATCATGTGTAGCAATATCTAATGCCAATGCAAAGATCGATTTGCACAAAATACATTTATTCTTTAACAAATAATGTCAATAAATGTATTTCAGACACAAAAAGGAAAATTACTTTAAAATCTGGAAATTTTAAAGAAAATCTGGAAATTTTAAATATTAGCAGAAAGCTTTTACTAGAGTAGAAAGCTGTCAGCTCCCGGAATGCTGGTGAAGTGTTACCCCACACCAGGTACTGGCAACAACAAGCAGGTACAGCATTAATGAACTGTCTTCCCTCAATCATTAAATCTCACCATGAATTAAATACAATTTGCAATTCTGCTCACAAAAAACCCAATCTGAACCAGAACTGATGCTTTTTAAACCAAACAGCCTGCAGTCCTGAGCAGCATGCCATAGCTGAGACTCCTTTGAGCAGAGCGATTGGACAAGATGATCTGCAGGTGTCTTCCAGCCTTTGCTTTCCTGTGATTCTGTGATCTTTGAAGAAAGCACAGCTATGAGTCAGAAAGCTGTACATATTTGTACAGATGGGCTCCTTTTACCATTCAAAACCAAACAAAAACCAGATAAATGTGAGTGACTTTGCTATGAGTGGAATGAACAATAGCCATTGAAAGGAAATGGCAGGCCACAATTTTATTTAATCATGTCATAACAAGAATCCAGGTCAAAGCTACAGCATTCCCAGCATGGTATCTCCTAAGGATACCATTCTTTTGATACAATCAGAGCCCTAGCTAGGGATAGATGATCTCTTTCTGTTGACATCAGGTATATCAACCTGAAGTACTAACCACAATAGAATGTACAGCTATCACAGGTTCAAAGTTGGAAGAAACCCAATTTTCATGAAAGAGCAACTTTCTAGACAAACAGAATAGCTGGTCAGTCTCAGTTTCATTATTGGGAAAATTTCTTGACCAAGGAAACCTGTGATTAAGTAACTCACAGAATAAGCACAAATGCAGCTACACTGCCACAAAGAAAGCAAGATAGTCCTGCAAATTTTCTTCTGTCCCGAAGGGCTTGATATCTGAAACATAAGTTGGAAGGCTGCCACTACCAGCCACACTAATCAGTCCTCCTGGATCTAGTGATGATACCAAAGAACTTCATTCTCTCCTTTCCCTACACCTTTTGTACAGTTACACAAGGTCAGCAGTGTTCTGCCTCTGCTAAAGGTTTCAAAACCACAGAAAACAAAGTCAGAAATAGCAAGGCAATGTTCCTGTTGAGTGTGGATGGGATATCATGGAGACTTTTCCAAACCTACTACACTTTAAGCATCAACCAACCCATTGTTTTGAGAAGCTTTTCACAGAAAGCTGTTATGTTCTCTCTTACCACATTAAGATAGAAAGGCAAAGGAGGACAAAAGCAAGTAGTCTGAATAAGCAACTAGAAGCCAGTGGGAGCTTAATATTTTTTTAATTCAAGTTAACATCAAAACCATTTGTTAAATGCATCCTATCACTGTAGTGTGATGCACCTGCATTTTCAGTGCCTTACTAGCACCAGCTTCCGCTGCTTAGCAATGAGTGATAGCAATTCTTACTCCACTTCAGACATTAGATGCTCCTTATACAGCCAATGACAATTATTAGTTCCAGAATTCTTGAAAACCTTCTTAACAGTAGAAAAGGCTGCTTGTCTTACATCAACCTCTTAATAATAAAAGAGCCTAATTTAAAGCAATAACGTTTGACAATCAGTGAATTCTGAGAACAAAGCATGCAGGCTTTCAGACAGTTTTAGAGAATATTACCCTACTGAAAATGAGCATACTGTAAGACTTCTGTACTCCTATTAGATAATATTTGAAAAATATTAAAAGAGTATTGGGTCTCCTACAAACATTTCTATAAATTTAGTATAAGCTTTTATAAAATAAAACATAAATAAAAAATATTTCAGTCACGGTCTGTATCCTACATATTCCTTCTGCTTTCTCAAACTGGTACCCATTTGGGTTCCTTCAATGTTTAAATCACTCAAAAAAAGAAAGACAAAATTTAAGAACAACTACACTAGTCAAAAGAATGTTGTGTTCATGTACCTCCCTTTATCAAAATTCCTGTTGACAGCTGAAGAGGGTAAGTTTAGATCTAAAGATGCCACAGATATTTTTCAGCCCTTGAACTATTATACCTTCCTGCTGCTTCATAGCACGAGGCAGCTGGCAGTCTGCTCTGCTCTCTCTGGCCAGCCAGGTACACTGGAGCTGCTCTCCTCACAGACACCATCCTTATCACTATCACAGTAACTCTCTTTGTTTTGATAGCACATTATCATTATCACAGTAACTCCTCACAGCAGCTCACCAGGGCTCTGTGGAAGAGGCTCCCTGCTCCCTCCTCATCATCAACTCCTGCTCAGCAGCTCCAGATCAGAAATCTCAGTAAATTTCTCTAACTGCCTCTTTAAGAGTGCAAAGAAAAGGTAGTATTTTAATAGAATAAAACAAAAAATTCTTTAGCACAGAAGTTGGAAGACATGCTCAAAACTCCATTACATGAAGTACCACATGTAGCCTAGGTGATGATGTGCTAAAAAGTAATTTTTAATTTTCAAATGCAAAACAGTAGTTATCTTCTGACAGAAGGAGGAAGTGGACTCATCAGCTGCAACTCTTCTTGGTAGCAGTCCTTAAATCCCACGCCTAATCTCAGACTGTTTGCATTTTTAGTGCTAAGGTTCCTAAAAAAACCAAAAAGAAAAGGAATCACAGAAAAAAAAAATTCTAAGGGCCTGAAACTAAACCTGTAAACTGGCTGCTCAAACAACTAAGCTCCAGTTCAATTAAATGGATTTTTCAGCTAACTTCTTGCTACTTGGCATTTTGAGTCATAGGAAGATAATTACATTTTTTTTTCTGTATAGGACAAGGGAGGAGCTGGCCACAAGAGTTGAGCAGAGGAAATTTCACACTTTTAAAAAATAGCAAACAGCATCTAATTTTTGTAGATTGACAGGGATGATTTCACAGACCTCTGCATGAGACCTACAGGTACCCATAGCTTTAATGAAAATTCAGAAAATAATAGAAAGGGCATTAAAAAATCTGCACATGTTCTGTAGTGCTACTCTCATTTTTTCCACATCAATGAATTGCTGTCCTTTTCAACAGAGCACTAAGCTAGATCAAATACCCCATTCACTTACTACTCAATAGAAATAACATACTCCATAGTTCACCACCATTGATCTGTTGTAGATTAAGTTAACAGTCATTATGCAATTAATGGAAAAACAGATATATTAACACTGGGCTACAGAACAATGATGGCTTCTGATTGGAGCTTTGATATAATTCAACAGTTCTATAAATTAGAGTAATTTGTTGTAGAATTAGTGTATCTTCACTGGCCTTTAGAGCCAGCAGTGCAGTTTTATGAGATGCTTTACAAGCAGCTGAGGGCCTCGTTTACATTAATAATTTACTTCTGTAGTAATATAGTATATGGTGCTTTCAATTATCAATTAATGCTTGAAAACAAACAAAAACCACCCAAGCTTGTCATTCCAAGAACTAAGACAAGAGCAGCAAGTTGCTTTTGTGGAATTCTGCTGAGTTCTCATTTTGATTTACTGCCTGTGCATGCAGACATGTAAAGTGGGGTGTGCTTCACTTTTTTAATCAGTGTTAATTTCTCCCATGTGCTAGCAGTGAGAGTGGCTGCAGCAATTAAATGATCATGACAGCAGCAGTAGCAGCTGGGGCCATGGCAGCAATCTCCTTTCTTTGTTTTCCTCCTCTCCCTCCAGAAAGGAAACAGGTAAGAGGAGGGAAAAGCCCTTCATTCCCATTTCAAACAGGAGGCTTATGATCCTGCTCATAATGGTTTTGCCCCCAGGAGTCTGCAGCAAGAATTGCTCCAGACCCTACTCTATAAAATGAAAAGCTCTACTGGGAAGGCAAAGTAAGACACAATCTGCAGAGCCAGGGAGTAAATGAATAAAAATGAGAAAAGGTAGTGCAAACAAATGGAAGGGGAGGGAAAATGAGGGCAGTGGATTCAAAGAATTTTCAATGGGGATGAGTTTTTATTAAAGAAAAAGAAGCCACAAGTATAACAAAAAGGGACACTGAATACTGCTGACAGCACCCACCAGCTTCTGAAAAACTGCACATTTCCAAAGCACAATGACCAGTCACAGGCCACGTGCTCAATGCAAGTCTCCTTTTCAAGTTTCCTCCCCCATCCACAGAAGTCTGGCTCAGCTGGCAAAAGAACCCCAAAAATCTGTGGTGTGTTGGAGTATCAAATATTAGGCAAATGCAGAAAGTGTCACTAAGTTCTGTGAGAGAGGAATAAGGAGCTTGTGGTCTTCACAGGACAAGGTGCCCACAGCACCTGCCTGTGCAGCCCCAGGCATGGACTGAGGTACCCCAGGGACAACAGAGCATCCTCTCTTTTCCCACTCACTGGGATGGGTGTGGCTGGGGAGCCAAGGCATCCTGATCACCTCCTGCCTTTACCCCACTACTCTGGGAACCTTTCAATCCATAATCCATATTTAACATACAATACTATTAAATTAAATACCTCGGACAAGAAATACCAACTTATGAAACATATACACCTCAGGTGAAGAAAAAAATGTAGATCACTTTATGGAAAGTAATCTAAAAATAGGAGACAAGAAGGCCATTGGAAAGTATGTCTATTATGCTCAATTACAATCAATGGATGATTTCCAGAAACTAAATTTACTATGTGTATCTAAACATTTCTTGAATGATTCCTACATTGCAGATGCTGCTTCAGCTTCTTTAAAGCAATAAATTACTTCAGGTTTGTGGGGGTTTGCTGGCCTTTTTTTTGAGGGTAGGGTTTTATTTGCTTGTGGGGGGTGTGGTTAAGTTCAGCTGCAAAAGAGCATCCAGTCCTTATGGCTGCTGTACATTAGTGCAAGTTTATTCTAGCATCCAACAGAAGAACGTCTTCTACTATAGCAGGAAGCACCCAGGAGGAAGAAAGAAGCCTGTCCTCAAATCTGACTAAAAAGCTTCAAGAATTTTAAGAACTCAGCTGATTTAAGTTTAAATAAAGTAAAATACTCGTCAAAATGATACACTGATTGTCTAACACAGCAATATCAATTCCCTGAAACTAATCTCATGTCTGATCTCTATCTCAATTGCTTAGTGTCCAAAAATTTAAAAAATAATGGAAGTAATTTGTTTTCTTCAAGGACTTATGGGATTTTCAGCCTGATGCTCAAGGAACCCTCTATCTACACTGCTATGCAAATCCACAATGACTGAAAAGCCTCGTAAGGCTCAGGGCTCTTTACCTACATATACATTGTATTAAGGAATGCTGAGCATTACTGTAATAATGCAGTAGGAAGGACAGAAAGCACATCTTCTACATCACTGCCATTTTCCCTAACTGGTTATGTTACAGGCACATTTTTAATATCCTGCAGAATATAGTAATTAGGTTGTATTTATGGGTATTTTCTGTGTGGAACTTGCAAGGACTATACAGATTTTCTTTTTCCTTTTACAACACTGAGTGAGGACTAAAAACATCAAGAAAGTTTTATTTCCAGATGTTTAATTGCAAAATGAACAAGTGAAAGCCACACCTAGTATGAAAAAGTCTTTATACAAGTATGCACACCCAGAGCATGGGATCAAAGCAAAAGTCAACACATTAATGCAGAGTTCCCACATTATTACAATATATTGAAATGTGTGTGTGCCCTACCATTATTGGAATATTACTTCAGGAATTATTTCCTAAAGACTCTATTTAGAAGGTGAAATACATTTTGAGGGGTTTATTCTACACCTCTAGGCCTATGACCAATAAAAAGTGGCAAAGCAGTTCATGTTAATGGATTCTTAATTAGTCTGGGATGCACAAAAGAAATTTAACATAAGAATAACTTCTAATTCTAAATTTTAAAGCACCAGAGAGCTTCTCAAACACAGCAGCAGCAGCAATGTGCATCCCAGTGTCATAGTAAATAGGAAAGCTGGAGGTTGAAAATTATAACTGTAGAATTCTCTTCTGCAGAAAAGGAAAGCTATTTTCAAAAAATAAAACATCAAACATAAAAGCAACAACAACAACAAAGCCCAAAACCCTCTACATTTATTTTGCGAGTATTTGCAGCAAATTAAATTATATCAAATCAGATTTATAAGCTTACTGATTTTTTTTAACTATAGGAAGATGAAAAAAAAAAAAAACCAAAAAAAAAACAAACTCGAAAACAACTCACTAAGTTTTTCCAGAAAAAAGATCCACCTCTAGTAAACAGGGAACAGCAAGTACCACTTGCCCCAGAAACCACCCAAACACAAGCAGCAAGTGTCCAAATGTGACTGCAGCCCCATGCTGCAGAGCAATCCAGA
The DNA here is from genome assembly GCF_012460135.2 of Molothrus ater. Classification (NCBI taxonomy): domain Eukaryota; kingdom Metazoa; phylum Chordata; class Aves; order Passeriformes; family Icteridae; genus Molothrus; species Molothrus ater. The sequence continues at coordinate 26,789,986 of NC_050482.2, read as the reverse complement.
ACTGACTTGGTCTCATTGCTGTGGACCAAGTCAGAGGTGTAAGATTGATCTCAGCACCTTTGGGGTCCAATCCTAGCTCTGGACCCTGGGTCCTCTCAAACACAGAGGCAGGAGTACAATTCCATATCACCTTTCAGCCTGGCATAGACAGAAGCACCATCTCATTCTATTGATGATCTATTGATTACTTGCAGTCATACCAGCATGTTCAAACATAGTAAGGTAAAACAAAATTCAGGTTAGCATACACCACATCCATGACAAATATTGTTACACCAAAATATCAGACAAAATAGAACCTTGCTCCACAAGCTGTACCATTGTACCACTCCACTACAAATCTGAACCACAGCACTCTAACACTGTTTTGTGCTGAAAGGTCCTCTATAGTACCAAGCATGATGTTTTATTTTCCATGATGCCAGCTTTAACCTCCCTCAGTGCTAAAGCAGATTACTATTATATGTGGCTACACTGGCTTTGAGATCCCTGAGGAAAGTGAAGTATTGACTGGACACAAGGATCTGAGTTGATCAGTTTTGCTGCACCCAGTCTGGGTCCAGGAGACAGAATGAGGCAACATTTCCTCTCTATGAATATGACAAAAAAAAAACCAACACAAGTCAGCAAGATGAAAGCATTTTCTTGGTAAGCCTTTCTGAGAGGCACTGGCAAAGACTGGAAAGCATTGTGCTGCTCTAAGAGACAAGACAGCACAGCAGTCATGTTATAGCTAATCTACTGTGCCAGCACAGCTCAGGGTTGCAGCTCCCTCTGCAACAACAGAGTAAGGAAAAACAAAACAGAGTAATGTTAAATTTTGAATTAAACTGGCAACCTACAGGAACAAAAAAAATTCACATGAAAGCCTTTAAAGAAGTCAGAGGAAACTAGTTCAATTAAAAAGTGGGGGTGGGTTTAAAGACTAGTTCAAAGAATGCAACAGAATTATTTACACTACTGTATTTTGCTTAGCAGGAAATACCCTTTTCCCATTCATTTCTCTCTGCATTTTTCTTCCTTTGTATCAGCATGCCAAAAATGAAGATTAGCATGTTGAATCAGTTAGAACAGTCTTCGAAGGTGTAGAAGTTAAGTTACAGGCAGAAATAATTAAGTCTTAACAATTCTGATGATGTTCCAACGTGAATAAATTCAACACTCTCCCACGAGTTGTTTAAATTACATGTGTGCATGTTTGTGTTCATGGCAGCCAGATCGAAGATTTTATATCCATTTTCAAACAAAGGCTTTATCTAGCACTTAAAGATGTTTTGGTAGATCCTTCTTATAATCCCATCTAAGCATAAGTTTACTTATCCCTAGCAATCAAGAAAACAAAACTTAAGTGAGACATTAGTTCAGTTGCTCATTGCATCCAATGAAGCTGACTTGAAGTTAGTCATAAACACAAGATCTCTAGAAGAGATTTTAAAGCTAAGGTCCACCTCTGAACTGTAATTTTACCACTTTTTTTGTACTAAAATTGGAAACATTTTATTCAGTTTATACATCTGGAAGCGTTACATCAAGTATTAATGGAATTCATAAAGGCAGGCTGTGCAGGGAGATGGAGAAGAAAAACTAAATTCTCCATACTTCATGAGAATTGAACTTGAAGGATTTCTGCAGGTTTAACAGAAAGGGACAAGTAGGAAGATGAAAACAGTAAAAGCCAAGGGCAGAGCATAACTAACAGAGACTGGTAGGCATAAACAACTCAAAATTTTTTACAAGTGCTTTGAATGAAATGTTATCACAAATGCAGGCTCTGATGTTATTTAAGGAAAATTGATCATTTTTCCTCAGACTGATGTAACCAAAGCTGAAATTATTAGAGGGAAAACAATAGTCTCAATTCTCATTAGCAGGCTTTGAACACCTCAAGAGTTACAGAAAGCAATGTTGGGAAGTGCTAATTGCAATTCTAATGACAATTTCAAGTACAGCTGTGGGCAGGTTTTAAAAGCATTCTATGATAATCTTCAAAATGCTGCAATAATAAATGGATTACAATTCCTCTGCAATCTTTCTTTTTCATTAACTCAGAAACCTATCTTCTTCTGCTAGCTCAATATCCTACAAACAATAATGATTGCTTTAACATCAAAGAAGGTATATCAACATCTGATATTTATTATGTAAGTACTAGTCCCAGCCATGCCACTTAATTACCATTCACCTGATAATAATATGTGACATCAAGACATTTACAGCAGCATTAACAGGTAACCCAATAACTCTGTTCCCTAACTCTTGCACAAGACTTGTAAAGGATGCTTCAAGAGAGAGCTAAAAGCAGATTTGTCACATTTTAAACCATCCTGTCCAGATCTCAAAATAAGAGACTGAGATGGTGGCTCAAAAGTCTTCAGCACATAAAAACCATAACCAGAAAAAAACTCACTGATTAAAAGCAGTAGCTCTTGAAACTGTATTTACTTGAAATAATTTTGTTAATGTTGCCTATGATCCTCCAGACTGAAATAAAGCAGTAAAGCTGTTTAACAAAACATATACAATTCCAGGAAAGCATAAGATATCAAGTCAGATGTCTGTATTTCCTAATACTATTTATACAAGTCATCTAGACATGGATACAAAATAGAACCAAACATTTCTTCCTTTTATAACCAATTTAACCTTAACCCTTTGATTCCAGTTTATGCTGTCAGCCTTGCTAGAACTTCTCATGGACTAAAAAACATAACCTGAATGCACTATTAAAGAATTTGGATATTTTAATATCTAGTGGTTTTACTGAAATCTTTCAATCTTCAAACACTTGCAAACTGCATCAAGTACAAATTCAGATATAAAGTAATGTCATTAAAAAAATTGAGTCTTAAGTTCCTATTTGCTGAAGAAAATAGTAAAATAATTTACCATGAACTTTTCTGAACATGAAACACACACACTAAGTACATCAGCTAATGTAGATAACACTGTATGTCTTCACAGAAATACAACAAATCCAGACTCCCAGCAATAACAAAGAGCTAATTCAGCAGGATTTTTACATCAGCCACATGTGAAAGATTGCATGCTTTAACTATTTGTTTTTAGTGTTCCTTCTGGATGACATACAAATTACTGTTTTGTTTTGCTTCTTATCCATCTTCACAGTAGTGAAGTTCACAGTAGGAACCACAGGCTGGAACAGCAATTCAACAAGCAAATGAGATCCAGATGATTTTCTCTAAATGTTTCATAGTGGTTTATAATATGCCACAAGATTTGTTTTTATGTGCATCATCACATGCAGAGATGCAGCTACAGCTGTGATCACAGAAAACAAGACAGAAAAAATTTTTAAAAGAATGAACATACTTTACATGGCATCTCTTTGTTCCTTTCCCCAAAATATAAATAATGGCAATACAGCCACATATTTTACTATCAAGACAGTAGCTTAAGTGTTGTCATAGAAAAGTTGGAATTATACCCAATACACTACATCAACTGCTTCTTCATTTCTAACAAAGAACTGATGATGGCAGAGGCTACTCCTAAAGCTCTCACATAATTGAGAAAGGGAAAACATGCAAATACATATCGATGAGACCCCAGTTTGTCTTAGAAGAAACTGAAAAGCCTGTTAACTTACCTGTAGCTGAAAACTAGAGAGCTTTTGAAAAGTTTACTATAATGGAAGAAGTGGCTTTATTGCTTCCAATCCAGACTGATTGCTTCCATTAAGCTTCTTACATGTTTAAAAAAAATCTTTCCGTGTCAAAAGTGCACTTTCAAAATAAACAGAAGCAGCTGGTAAGTAGAAAAAGAAGACCACATCTAGTACAGCTCTATCATAAGTACCTAAATCCTTGCAAAGCAATCTATCACCAAAAAAGGCCTTTTGCAGGGAACACAAAATAGACCCAGACTAGGGGTCTAATCTTATCTACCCATGTTTCCAAGGCTGGAATTGCTGCTTTTCTCCCTCATTCACTCGCATTTGTGGTTTCTGTTCCATGTCAAAATTCAGCAAAGCCCTTAAGAGTACCAGTACTATTTAAATGTTGTGCCAAATCATATCTCTAAAAGCTGCAATTCAGGATGAAAGGTCAGGAGTACAATCCACACAACTTGCATAACTAACCTTAAAAACCAGACATCCTTAGATGTTGAGATTTGATGAAATATGATTGAGCCTGTAGGGAAGAAGAATTTGGTCTAAAATATGAGTGCTTCTGATAGTCTCCAAAATTAAATACATTGTGAACAAAACAAGGAGTAGGATGGGAAAGCACAGAGAAAAGAGACAAGAAAAAGAAAAAAGGAATAAAAAAAGGCAGTGAATAATGAATTGCTGGAGTAAGTAGAAAATCCTGAAGAGAATGACCTTAAAATGGCAGCAACTGGGAAGCAGTGGGGATGAAAGAAAAGAGACACAGCCAATGCCTACTTCTTACAGGACTTCTCTTAGTTTTGGCTGGGTTCACTCAGTTTTTATTTTAAACACTAAGCATCAAAAGATTGAGGGGGGGGGGGTTAATACCTGATTTAAATGTATTGCCATAGCTGTTTATTAGGATTGCTTTTTAATCACTGAGGTTTCAATATATGAAGAATGACAGGACACAAGTGTTAGTTTAAAGTTTTAATTTGTATTTTGCTCTTAATTTAGCACAGAAGAAGCTTCCTCTTTTAAATTCAAGTTCAAATTCCATGGACATAGTGGGAAGCTCTAACAGGCTCTTGTGGCAGAGCAGCCATTTACAGAATTTAGAGAATGCAATTCTAATTCTCTCAGATTTTACAACAAGTGTGAACAATTCTTTTAAAGAAAAAGCATCAATAAGCAAGCCAGAAAAATAAGGCTGAATTATGTAGGATTCACTGTGTACAACTAAATAGCAAGATGAGACAATTATGATTTCAAGATTTTCTTAAATTTTAGAAGAAAGCTGATAGAAGACCTAGAGAACATTTTCCAAGACAGAGTCAGCTTTCAAGCATCCTAGTTAGCTTCCCTGTTACAAAGTAATAATGGCAAGGGGGGGCAGAGAGAAGAATGATCACAGGCTTGGATTAACAGCTGTATCACTTCTAGTACCAGCATGGATCTGGAAAATTTGCTACCCACTTGGACTATAAAGCTGAGCTAGTTTTATGCAGAAGCAGCTCAGGCGTGTTAAGAACATAATCCTTGAGTTGCTGTGGACTCCAGGCTGCAGAATGCCTGAGTTCTCCAGGTCTGTCCAAGCACAGCCAAGGCATGTGAACTCCAAGGCACACCAGTTTCAGCACAGCTTTGTTCTCCAGGGCACTGTGACAGGTCCCTGCTCTCCCTGTATTACTGCTGCACCCATGCAGAAGCTGAGCCCTGCAACAGCACTTGCTTGATTTGAAAGTCACTTCAAGTCCTGCATTGTTAATGGTGGTGAATAAATCCTGTTAAACGTGAGGCAAATTTTGCAGGGTCACTTAAGTGTTTCTGTGCTATGTTCCTAGCACTCCCTAGTTTCTTAGCTTCTTTGGGGTATACCCATTTTACACAGTCCAGTTAAAATAAACAGTTACAGAAACACGTTCAGACTGGAGACTTCACTTCAGGAGGAACAATAGTGTTTCAGTGCAAGATCCAGGGCTGGTCTCCTGAAAGTGGCATCTTTCAGCTCAAGTCACATCTAATTAGCCCACATCCTTTCAGAGCCTGCCCTCAACATGTAACACTTACTGCTGTTGGGCAACTTGGCTTCCATAGCCATGGGCTACAACACACAGCCTGCTTGAAAGATGAAGTGAAGGAAAAAGTTTTAACATACTTTAGCATATTGAAAAATTGTGTTTGGGGGTTTTTAAATTGTTATTTACAATACACTGTCAATAACTTCTTCTGACTCTGAGAAAATGTCTTCATCATGACATGTCTGAGATTCATATTAGAAGTTTCAGCTAGAAAGAGAAAATTAATATGATTTGATTTTTCATATCCAATATATTAGAAGTCTAAGAAAAGCTTTCCTTTTCAAGCCTTTCCTATCAGCTGTAGACACAAGCATATACAAGAATTAGTGTCCAAAGGGCCTAGGCAGAATTAGTTTCTATTAGTCTATATCTATATAAGCATACTGCAACATCTGCTCCAGATTTACACATATCAGCAAAGAAGATGATTATGCAAATAATGAGAAATAATACATATGCATTCAGGGGAAAATTTCTCCAGGAACTTTTGCTCTTCCATTCATACAGTCTACTTCAGACATACACTACCAGGTAACAATAAAGCCACAAACTAAAGTATTCATTGTAACAGTTAGTAATTAAGCAGCTCAACAGTTAACCACACAGAATCCACAGTCTGGATTCCAGAAGGCATAGAAAGAAACAGCTTTGAGAAAAAAAAAAAAGAAGTAGATTTTCCACAATAAGTTTCTGCTTCTTGCATAGTTCCAAATATTTATATGAGGAACAATAAATAGCAATAATTTTTGAGATAGCTCCCAGTGTAGACAGAGCACTCTAGAACACTTGAAGCTAACAGATCCACTAAGTCCTAAATTAGTATTTCAAAGAAGGGGAAGGGACATCATGTACCTACATTGCTGGAAAGCTGATTCAGATTGAAATGCCAGTAGTTGCAATTGCATGGTCTTTATTTTAGGGCCCTGCATTTTAAAGTACCTACCACAAATTATATTTTACTCTAAAAAGATTTTTTTAAAAATCCTTTTTTTTGCATGCTTTGCAGAAGACACTCAGCAGAGTCGCTCAAGCCCAAGCACTTGCTCTCAATTGTGTTGTGTATGGGCTGCCCACGAGCCTTTTCCTAACAGAAAACCTGCCCCTGAATTAAGGTCATTTTTGATCAGCAAGAGCCCAAATTTAATGGCTCTCTAGACAGACTCCAAAGTCCAAATTCTATTTTTGGTCAAGATAAGAATTTGACAGGTTTTTAAGTTGGTGACAGAGGGTGATGAATTCCACTCCTTTTGGTGTTCAAAGTCTTCCTTATGTTTCAATAGGAACAGACACACAACTGCAGTCTGCTTGGGAAAGGCTGTGTTAAAAGCTCAGAGATGTTTATACCCACATGAAACCAAGTACATGGTCATAAATATTTCACACTTCTTCAAGGCAAGGTCTCTCTAAAATTATTACTTATTAAATCACATTAAGCAAGTTTTTTCATCAAATTTGAAAAAGCCAGATGAAGAACACTAAGCACTCAGAGTTTTAAATCCACATAGATGCACTGACAGGTTCCATACCCAGATTTCACTACTCCTTAATCCAGAGCTGCCCCATCTGCCCAGCAAGGTGTCCTAAAAAGCCCCAGCAGGGTATTTGTAGGATTTGCTAAACAGTGGTTTAACATACCAGAGATAGTTGCTTATTTGGGCTTTTTTTCCAAGCAATCTGACAGTAGTTTTTGAGACATCTAACAGCCCCAAGGGTGCCCAAGGTGAGGGCTGGCTGTTGGGCAGCCTCAGCCAGGAAAGGCCTGGGTTGCACAGACATGGACAGCTCCAATGCACCAGGGCAGGGTATGGCCAAGGTGGGGGGTGACTCAGGAAAATCACCTCAGAAAGGGCCAAATGCCTGAGGGAGAGAGGAGAGGGCAGCTAAAGAGGAGGAAAGAAGCACCCCAGCCAGTGAAGGAATGGGAGGAGATGCTCCAGACACTAGAGCAGGTATTGGCCAGCAGAAGACCATGGGGAGGCAGGCTGTACCTCTGCAGCCCATGGAGAATCCCCACACTGGAGCAGGCAGAAGTGTCCTGAATGAAGCTTCTACCCATGGAGAAACCACACAGGAGCAGGTTGTTTGTAGTCAGGGACAAGGACCCACACTGGAGCAGTTCTTGAAGGACTGTACCCTGGGGGGAACCCATAATGGAGCAGAGAAAATGTGGAAGGAGCTGTTATGGACTTACTCAGTTAGCAACTGCCCTGCACTGTTTGGGTAGATGCAGGAGTTGGGAATGAAGGAATGCAGCTGAGCCTGAGAAGAAAAGAGGGACAACTGCCAAGAGGTGGTACAACTTTTGCCACTGCTTCTCACTACCACGCTCTATTTTCAATAAACAATAAAGTAGCTTTCTCCAAGTCAAGCCTGTTTTGCCTGTAACAGTAATTCTGCTCCATCTTTGCCTTCATCCAAAAGCTTTTGCATCTTACATTCCTCAGGGCCTGCTTGAGGGAAAGAGTGAGAGCAGCTGGGTAGGCATCCAGCACCCATCCATGGTCAATCCACCACACCAATATATCATTAGTACCAGTTTTCCTGAAATACTAATTTCTCTGTCTGACCTACCTGAACCAGGTTTTAGCTGCTTTCATCTGCTATATATATAGAACAACTAAGATTTTGTTAATATTTTCCTACTGCAGAGAATAACAATTCTGAATTGTAATGGACACTGACTTAATATGATAGGAAGCATTATTCAGGGTTCCAGGCTAAATTTTTACTTCATGTAAATGTCCCAATACACCCATCATTTAACCTTTTTATAGAACTTAATGTACACCTAATATACTTGGAGAAGCTATTTACTTCAAATTATCTTTTCTTGAATCATTTCTCCATTATGGAAATTATGTTGAACAGTCAGTTTAGACAAGTTAGCCATGACTAAATATTCATTTAAATCCTTTTAGCTCAAACTGGTACAGAACTTTATCATAAAGACCAAATCTTTTCTTATACACACACACCCCCCCAGTATAGTTAGAGACTCATTTCTTCTCTGAAATTACCATTTTCAATGTCTCAGTAATCCTTTACACCAAGGAGTTTTCTGGCCTTTACCCTGCTGTAATCTGGCCAGCACCTTTTCTGAGCATCCCTTGCGCTTGTGGACACACAAGACAATCACACTCAGACAAAGGCAGAAGAGACAGGGAAACAGGGATTTTGGGTACCTGTGCATTCACACACACACGAAGCAACGGAAAATACTTGTGCAGAAGATTGTTTCATTCAGAAAGACAAACTGCAGAAGGCAGAAGAACACTTTATATAAGTGTAAAATTTGCAGAAGAAAAAGTGTGTGGTTCAGTGTTTCCTTTACTTATTAAATTTCTGCTTTGAAGCCAAGCTTCCTTCCAATGCATTCCTAATACCATATTCCTCAATCTAGCTGGACAGCAGGAAGAAGGACTTTTCAAGCTTTAATAAAAGAAATCTGTTTACAATTAACACAATAAGAGGTATTTAGTTCTTTCATAATGTTAATACTGTGACACAAAATAGAGGGGGCTTGCTTTTGGATAGCCATATATCAATTGTAATAACAACATTTAGTTCACATTTATAACCAAGAGGACATTTTCTACCAATGGCTTCTTTCATTTCCAAAACACCTATTTTAGTTTTAAAAGAGTTTCTAGTGAGGATCAAAATCACTACTTACTGAAGAAACTGATTCAAAACAATAATATATTGAGGCAATTCCTTAATATTCTTTTGGAAGCAGCTGTGCATTTATGATTGTTCCTGATGCACACACATACTATCCCCCAAGCAATCAAAGAAAGATCAGCATGATGTCCTACAATCTATTTCTAAAGCAAGACTCTAGAAACATTGGAAACAACTGACAAACAGTGAATTGCAATATGTATGCATCATAGGAAGTGTTTCATAGTTGGTCTTTTTGTTTGTTCCTCCTTTTCTACCAGAGCAGTTTCGGTATCTTCCACTTGACACTTGATGTCATCAAGTGTGCAGTAGTGTGGAACACATCTCCTAATTCTCAAATGAAGCTTTAAGGAGAGTCTTCCTGGTATTTTTCAACCTTATAAAGCCAACTTCTAATTTCTAGAGCATAACCAATAACTTTGACGTTTCTTCATAAAAACAGTAGATGTTTCTCATACATTTCATTCAGTACTTTGATATTTGAAAAAAACTAATAATTCCCAAAGTTTATGGGGCATTTTCTTTCCACAATCTTTATTTAATTTTCTTCCCATATCAGATGAAGTATCTTTCCTCTGCATTTATATTTAGCTCAAGTGTAGTAACAAACACTTGACTTCAAGCCAGAGCTCTGTCTATATCTCATCAATTCTTTGAATCAATTTCTTTAATTCTTCTCAAGAGAAATTTTTATTAATCTGTTCATCTCCAAATCTTATGTCTCCAGTTAGCCACATTAGAGATTTTAACTCATTTTGCACTTGCCAATAATTAGTTTGGCCTTCCCCCATTCTGAATAAGCAGAAACTGGTCAGAAGGAACTACGTTCTGGAATACTTGAAATGAAATTAGTACTCAAGGAGTAAAAAAACCCAAAACTCTGAGACTGAAACCAAGTATGTCAGAGAACACTCAACCAGATTTCTCAATTATGTCAATGTTGCCCCTTGCACAATGTTCAGAGCTGCTTTGAACTGCACACATGGTTGACTGCTCACCAACTGGCACATCAACAAGGCCACTGACACTCAAACACACAGCTCATCACCAACCTATCTCAGAAAATACAGCAAAAAAGTTGTTTCATGAATGAGACTGGTAGATTCTAGACAGACAAGGGAGAAACTGCGCAGACATTCCGTATTTTAAGTCTCACTAGCATTTGTTTTGTGAATGCTATTACCACTGTGGTAACAGTAACTCCATATTAAGTGAGAAAATTAACATTAAAGGGGACAGAGAGGAGGTATCATAGACATAATGAACTTGAACAATCTTGTTATTTCCTGTACTTCCCTGTCAACTGCATGGAAGGAGTAAACAATATAATTTTTCTGAGATTTTCTTTAGACTGTAGCCACTGACTCAGCTGTGGATTGATTTAGTGTTTATCTACACACTCTTTACATCTTGCCTTGTTTCTTCTTCAAATGCACATTTATTCTGAATTTGCATATTCATATAAACCTTATTGCAAAAAGCAACCCTGGTAGTGGGAGAATGAGTTCTGTCCCAACAGCTTCAGCTTTTTCAGATTTCAGAGCCTGTCTTCTGCAGGAAACAAAATGAAGGAAGCAAAAAGAAATGCTTTCAAAAATGAAAATTCACTTTTTTTCTACTTCCCCCTTAAAAGTTCATTTTCCACAACCCTTTAAAAAAAACAAAGGACTCCAGTGCATATGAACATGGTTACATGTTCCAAAAGGGATAGGCTACATTGATGAAGAAAACAAGAGAAAAATGGTTTCTAAAAATACTTTGGTTTCCAAATGTGCCATGATGGGAAAAAAGGAACCAGCACTGTCAGTATCACTCCCTGTGAGGGAGTAGGAAGACAGAAGAACTATTTCATAATCATCACAGAAGCTCATTACAGCTGGGGGCTGAGCTGCACCCCCAACCTCCCTCCTCTCCCATGGAACTACATTGAAATGACAGCCCTATAGATGCATTCTCTACAGCATAAAATTCACATTTCACCTGATTTCAAACTACATTTCTTCAATAGGACATCCCACTTCTGAGCTCCCACCATGATTACTGGGGAAATAAGTTACACTGCCTTGCAATCTCTCATACCATGATAGGGTTCTATTATGTCTCTCTCCTCCTAAGGTGAGATGCTCACCATCACCATTTGGCACAGGCCCAAGACACAAAACTTCTCACTGAACCCAGTAACACACAGACCCATACATGAACTGGGACAAGGAACATGGCTGCTACTCAGAGGCTATCAGTAATTGCTGTTTGGAAGATAGTTTTTCAGGGCTTGCAATTACTGTGTTCTGAAAGCAAGTCCAACCAGCTGCTTCCAGGTCAATTTTTCCATACAGTCACACAAGTGCAGCAGCACCACCAGGCAGGAAAGGTTACAAGGGACCTATGGTCCCTCAGCTTCTCTCTCTATGGCTGTGGCTATCCAAGCCAGGCAGCCAACATTAACACAGACAGACATGCAGTGGGCACTGCTGGGCCCCTGCCCCTGTTTGCTGCCCTGTCTCATGCCCTGCTGACTTCCAAGTAATGCAGCAGCTGCTGCACTCTACTTTCAGACATGCTGCCATCTCAGAATATCTGTTCCAGGCAGCAATTCTGAATAGCATAATAGTCTTCTTGATCCCAGACTTTGGTTTTAGAAAAACAAAACTATATGATTACTGACAGGAAGCCATTTTTCCATGGCTTCCCAGAAGGAACTCCAGAGAGTATTTTTGAAGTATTTCTTTGTCTATTTTCTTGAGCATCTCTTTTGATTTAATTTTACACATGCAACCAGCCAGAAAATAATTAAGGAGTTAAACTAAGGTATTGTGGGTATCTTCCTCCCTCTCTTCTCTAAATATTTTCTGAATAGGAAGTTAAACACATTTTTTTCCCTGTTCTGGACTGTCTTTTGAAAAGCAAATAGCTTGCTTTCATATTTAAATTTCATTCTTGAATTTTTCACCTAATCTAACATCTATAATCTCTTACATATTGAGATTTTGAGAGATGAGCAGGTCCAATCCATGATCAGGCAAAGATTACCCACATGATTAGTTTAGTTTCCCAATATACAGAAACACAAAGAGAAGTCCCTTTTCCTAATTGTATCCATGCCTATTCCTGTGACCATAAGTAATTTTTGTCCTGAATAGTGAATTTACACAAAAGCCAAAAGAAATTCCACACTGCCAGTAAAGCATTATTGCCCATACCAGCTCCCACTATGCCATGTGTAGCAAAGAATAACTACTGTCTACCACAAGGAAGTGACAGTGGAAAACTAAGCCATGTCAATTTGAGATCCCTACCAAACATCCACTGAAACAGTGCCTTGAGTAGAGAGAGTCAGTGAATGAGTACAATCCATATATTCTAATGCATCAGCAGGACAAAGAAAGCCATTATCAGAAAAGGGTTTGTCTAGAGAACTGAAGAAGCACCTGAAATAGCATAATAAATAGTTGCTCCAGATGAACCCCTAAATTCACCAGCCACTGCTTAGGTCCAGTCCAAGTGTCAGCTTTCCTAGCTGTAAGCAAACTCACTGAAGAGGCAGAAAAAAGTTCACATATCCATAAATCTTCTACTGAAGTAAACTCGTGAAATAAGGAAAATAGTCATAAAGTCACAGCATGCTGTGATTTTTAGCTATGACTGATCTTACCTTGAGGGCAGAAGGAAAATTGCACACATGTAATTCAGTATCTAAATACAGGAAAGCTCATTCCTCTATCCTGGAAAAAATCTTGATCTTGCCAGAGGGTAAGAGAAATAGTGGTAAAGTATCCAGAAGTAAGAGAATCCACCTACAGCAAGGTATTCCCACTCATAACAGCAGCATGTTTTATCAGTGAAATATGAAAAAAGCAGAAGAGAATATTTCCCTGGAGAAAATATCTCCTTTCAAAAGCTTTCTTACCAGTAGCCAAAAAGGGAAAATAATGTTCTCTGAGGACTCACAATAGGGAGACCACAGCTTCTTAGTTCAGCCAAAGCAAATTTTAGATTAGAGCAGTAGAAATGTATTCCAATGAAGGGGTAGAGGAGTTGTTCCCATTGAAAAATAAAGTCCCTAAAGAGGAAACATGGTACAGATATACAGTATAATGAACAGCACAGAAAAAGTAGGTCAGGAACATCTATTCAACATTACTCATTAAATCAGAAGTAGACAATGCAACTAAATTAATACTGGTAACAGAAAAATACCTCTTTATATAGAAATACTTGTTTATACAATAATTATTCTAATTACAAGAAACAGAAGGCAAGCACTTAGTAAAACTGCTCCCCAAAAATGGATATTTGCAAGGGTCCTCAACAGCCTAAGATGTAATAGTTAAAATGAGAAGTATTTTGAAAGAAGACAAACCCCAGGCTCTAGGTGATAACCATTACCCTGTAACAAGTGAGGAGGCCTTTCCCCACTGGCAGGTTCTGTGCCTCCTCCCAAGGAGCTCTCTTCACACCTCCCACTGAAACAGACCCTGACTTATTGGAAATTAATCACTCCTTCAATTAAAAATACGGTTTCCATATACGTAAAAGAAAGTCTACACGATCCACCTGTAAGAAATAATTTTCCATATTAAAATTTTCTTGTCTGCAAAAAAGAAAAAAGCTCATTTGTTTTTTAGCATGTCTGAAATAGAGGTAATTTTCTTTATCATGGTTAATGCTATTATTGACTGAAAGAATTTTGACATATACACATTCTACCTGAACTTTTCAATTTCCATTTCTTGTCAGCACCTAGGTTGAGAATTTTGTTTTATTTTTGGTGGTGACTTAGTCAATTTTTTTCTAATTAGAGATTATTATTTTGGTGGTGGGGGGTCACAATAAAAAGAAAAGTTGCCAGCTATTCCATATAACTTCATTTAATAAAAAGTGAACATTGCCATACCTACATAATTTATTCATTTAACTTGCAATGTGGTTTCATAATTAGCCTTACAAACTTTCAGAGACACTGAAAAACAGAATAAACACAGCTGAACAAGTCAATCCCTCTAAGCTTTCAGCCTTATACTCCTGATGTTTATGTCACAAATGGAAGCATTTCAAGTTTTGTACATGTTAACAAGTAGAAGTGAAGCAGTCTGTAAAACTCAGATGGATAATTACTTTCCTGAGCTCCTACTACATCCTACTTGAACATTCCTGATTTCAGTTAATTTAAAGTGATTTATTGCCATTCCAGTAGCCAAATCTCTAGCCCAAGAACAGCACACAAAGTAGGTATGGGGAACAGTTCAAAGTGATCACACACAACACTTTACTGAACTGCAGGAAAATAAGGGAAAGGGATTGTTCCATATGGTAAGGTTAAGGTCCTTGTATCAAATAGAAAAACTGAACAGTAGAAGGATATTAAATTGAGCAGCAGGAATGTTAAAAGAAGAAATTACTTTGGGAGAGTTATGTGCTGAGATTCATTTATTATGCACTACACTAAGCTAGCATTTTCATAAAATCAAGAATTACATATCTCAAGTGACACAACTCAAACTGTTCAGTGGCAAAATTTGGAATAACCCCCCAGAAAACTGCCTCCTCAATACATTTTACCATTTATTATATTGCAGTCCAGTCTGTATTAGCCACCATTGTCATGGCTATCAGTTTCATCAGAATTCATAACATGAATTTTTCACTTCCTATATCCCAAAACACCATGAATAATACCAGCTATTCACTCCACAGATTTCATTCCTTACATTTTTATTGCCTGGCTTGGTCTTTGTCATCTGCAAACTGCTTTTTTTCATTAAACACACCCAATTGTCAGGAAAAATAAAAAATAGTAAAAAAGCTGCATTCACAAACAGACACTCAAGAAAAACTCTAAAGGAAGTAAAAAGAAAAGTCTGCCCTTACTCAAAAATTTCATCCTCATGGACACCAAACTCCGTAGTTTCTATGACATAAATAGTAAGAACAGCTCCATTATTCCCAGGTCACCCAAGGATTCAGAGAATTTGCCACCTTGAGAAGTGTCATTGAGAACCTCTCATTATTGCAGAATTCAGAGTTTGAATTTGTTCAGTTAGACATGGAGACTCTGCAACTGATAGAGAAGTAGAACAGTAAAGCCTCAAAAACTTAATCTGAGAACCACTATTCCAAATGGCAACAACACTTAAGTAATTCACCTCAGCTTTCTGCTACTGTTGATAGTCTTGGATATTTGTTTTCTTTTCCTTGCAAGCAGAGTGCATGAATGCAAAAGCAAACCTACATTAAAGAAGTTGTGTGCAAAGTGATTGCTTAATCATGGAAACATAAGCATAATGGGAACAAAAGATGAAGTATCACCCAGAAGAGTCATACAAAAAAAGAAGTGGATAACTTTCCAAAGGGCCTTAGTCTACCAAGTTACTTCTTTTATTTAAGTTTGGCACCTTTTGAAAAAGCGCATCCTAGTTCACACACTTTGCATGAAATCACATATTTAAGTCTCCTTTTAGTATTTTCTTCTATTCTGGTATTGTTTTTCTTTGCATTAAACCATGTCAAAAGATTGAATGGTTTCTTCTACTCTTACTCAATATCCTAGAAATTGCTCAGTGACAAAACCCAAAAATAACTTCCTTCCAAGAACATCTTCCACAGCAGTTCTTAAAAAGAAAAACAACAAGAGAAAAACCAACAAGTAGTACTTCCCTCCGTATACATTTTCAAATCATTATCACCACCAAACATTTGGTGTTACAAAGAAGACAAAAGATCTTTAAGACCAGAACATAAAATACATGCACACAATTATTACAATTAAAAAGGAAGTTTTAATGTCCTACATTAGTTCAGTATATGTTATAAACCTAAGTAAATTTATCTAAATGCTAATTTCCACATTTGAAATTAAAGCCTTCTTAGGAAAAAGGCATTTCTCATTTTCAAAGGACAAAATGAAATCTAAATGGCTAGGTAAGGCACTGTTGAGTTGTACCCAAGTAGCACATAAAAACATTTAAAGTAAAAAGCACAAGAAAATAATGCCATGTACTTCTTTCTAAATTTCATAAAAATTTAGGGACAAAAGCTGTATTAGTAATTCAACTGATATCAATCTACTGACATCCTGACCTATGGAAACTTACTCAAAAAACTAAAATTCTGCTGAATATCATAATTCATTACAGAAATAAGGAAATAGCTTCCAAGACAGCTAAATATTAGTAAAATTAATTGTGATATTTCCTGTACAGTTCTTATCACTTGACAGTTACTGCTCTTCTTTTCAGACAGGACAGGCCCAAGTATTGAAATTTAGTCAAAACCCCTAACTTCTTTTTCCAAAACGTATTACAAAGGGATTCAAGAATTGCTTTGTTCAAAGAATAAAACTAGGCACAATAAAAATAGAATGGGTAAGTTTGCTAAATGGCTTACATATTATCACCTGAAGTTATATAGTCTTTTAAAGAATCCATCATTCTGTCCTTCATCTCATTTTCCTTTACCAGCAGAAGCAGATATAGAGAGTGGAGATACACCTTTAAACAGTACATTTATAACTTTTACATGCTGACTTATCAGGTCTAGTGAAATTTTTAAACATGTAATGGCATTCCATTCAATAAAAATGAAAGATTTATGCTCTTCTCCCTCCCCGCTTTATTCTAGTACAAATGTCTGATTTCATACTCCGTATAAAATGTATTTGTTTTAACATGAATAAACATTCAGTTACAGTTCAGGACTTAGCCACCAACACCCAAGTGAAATAGCTGCTTTGCCTTTGTGGAGCCAAGGAAGCATTGCCCAGCCTCAGCCCACCCTGTGAGGAGCTACAGATCTGCCACTCAGTCAAGCCACAGGCACTATTAGTTCAAATTCAGAGATGCATGCTCCCCTCAACCCTACTTCTTGTGGAAGACTCAGGAAATACAAAAAAGCTATTGAGCACTGAGAAAATGGTCTAATTCTTCCTCACATTTAAGGGTACACCACAGAAAAATGGAGGCTGGCAGTGAAGCCTGACTAGGTCAGGCAGAACGTATTCAGCTAATAAATTAAAATGCGTTTTACCTGTGACGTAAGTGACCACATTAAGAATTCTCCCCACCACTCCATTCATCAAGCAACAACCAAACAGCTCCAAATAAGAAAGAAAATTCCCTGTTCTATGCAAAGAAGCATATGTCAATGGCCACGCTCAATCCTTTCAAAAAACAAAAAGCCTTAGGGCCGTAAATTTTTATCATCCAAGGGTAAGTTTACCAGAGGAGAAGCTCAAGTTAATGGAACTGTGCCTGTATACAGCAGCCAAGCAGTTGACCTCCATTAACTCTGCTACTTCAAAATATGCCTTCAGAAAAAACAATTGCCATGTAAATACAATGGCTCCTTGCATCCACATACAGCTGGGGTTTGTTCATGGCAATCATTTCAAAATAATAGACTCCCTGGGTAAACATTAATATGGTCTATCTTAGGCAGTGATCAAGTACTTTAGACAGAAGGGAGCTCATCCCTGTGAGTCAGGTTCCATGGCATCACAAATCTTCTCCTGTTGTTCTGACCAAAATAATTCACTTTCTTCTGAGCAAAAGCCAAATTAAAGCCTTGCACTGAAAGTGACTAAGTACACTTAAAATAGGACTGAATAACAAAGAATCACTCTTTGTTCCTCCTTCCATTTTGCCCAAGTAACCTATACTCTAAAGTTAAAAAATAGAGAAAACCCTGGATTTAGCAGTTTATTGTCTCAAAATAATTACAACTGATCTTGGGAATACAACATATTTTTCAAATATATATATATTTTTATTAATTATGATTTAACAAGCTATCACATTTCTTTTTTTTTGAAGGCATGTAATTTCTAGACATTCCAAAAATATGGATGTAAGTGCATGCAGTTACACAAGCTTATACTTATACATTGTAAAAAGGGAAGAGAAGAACTCAACTAAAATATACCAAACATTGTTTACTGTCTTGATTATCTAGCAAGCAGATACTTTTACACACAACTGCATTTCAAAATTCCATACTACATATTATTTATAGTTAATCTCAACCATGATATCCAGAAACTCCCTTTCATACAAAAATATAAAAATTAGGAGTTTAATTTATTACTATCCTCTGAAACAAAGTTTATTTAATAGAAACAAAGATATTTGGAAGGAGTAAAAGAATACATACAGTACATATCAATTAACTGTCTGAGGTAACTTTTAATATTTCACAAATGTAAGGATAGAATTTTTTTCCAAGGCTTACAAATGAGTATACAAAGAGATCTGGTGATTTGCTGTGTGTCATAAAACCAAACTGAGGAACAGACAGAAATAGAACACAGTTTCCTTATTCTCACCCCAGGCCCTGTACATTATGGCATAATTACTGTGGCTAAAACTATACTGCAAGCAATTTGTGGCTGACAGCAGCCAGACAGTAATTAAAGGACATAAATGAACAATGCAAATCCCACAGTGGAAGTCCCTAAAATACCTTTTTTAATCCCTAAAGAAATTTATTTGGGTTTTTTCAAAATTGAAAAGGGCAACTAGAGGTTTTGTCTCCATTAAATATTGGAATAAGAAGCCTGTGATAAAGACATTAAGGTTTAAATATTATTCATAAACAATCTGATTCTATACTTGGTCTAGAGTTGTAAGGTGTCCCAAAACAACTCCAAGAATCTCCCCCAAATCAATTCTTTACAAGCATTTCATTTGTAGAGGGGAAATATTTCAATCCCCTGAAAAACCTGCGCATGAAATATTGTCCCAATACTTAGACACAGACACACCAATCCTCACCATTCCTGGGCCTTTGTTTCAGCTACAATAACATCTGACAGGGTCCTGCCCAAAGCCTTTTCCTCAGACCTGTTCTTTAGGAGCTCTGGGAGTGGGTACATAATGAAGTCATGCTCTTAGCCCATCACCCAGCACAGATGTGAGCACTCAGGAAGGAGCAAGCTGTCCAGGGCACTCCTGGAAGGCAGCTAACGCCAGCTAAAGCAGAACTGAAGCAAGCAGCTGGCCCATCACATCCTCTGTACCCTGACTGCTGGGCTGCAGCATCTAGTGAAGACATTAAGTCAAAGATAAAAAGAAATGCTTCCCCCACTTCAGCATGAAAGTGAACTTTAAATCACTTTTTATAAATATGAAAAATTTTTGATCCCTTCAGAATCTGATGGTACAAAGGACAGCTTCTTTACTAAGTCTGAATTATTTGCTGAGTGTTCCAACAGATAAAAAGGTATTGAAGTTCATCAGTGGCTGAGGTAAAAATCTGGTCTTTATGTCCTAGTGTGCAGTCAGGAATATTAGATGTTCAGTGATGCATGCATCACCTTCCACAGACACACTCAAAGCCTGGGGACAAGGCAGTGTGGGGAGAGGTATCTCCACCTGATATCCCCATGTGCCTGACAGCCACCTATAAGGTCCAAGATCAGACAAGCAGGACTTTAGGGAGGTTCTGTATCTCTGCTGTGGAAGACATAACCCTGTGCCACACACCATGAGCTACAGTTTGGCAAATTCCCCTACAATTGTAAGGGGCATTCATTTCTACATAGTAATGTAAATATTCTAGATTTCCTTATCTTTCATGCCTCATGCCTTACATACTTCAACTTATTTATAAATTCAGTAGCTCACTACTGTGGCAAAGTGAAGATACCTTACCTAAAATACTTTAAACTATAAGTACTTCGTTTACAAAGTTTTCCTTAGTTTTACTCCTACAAATTCAGTGAAGAGACACACAAATGCCCTCAAATAAAGACCATAACATGAAATTACCCAAGAAAATTCAGTGAATTTTACTGAATAAAAAAGCCAAAACTGAGCCAAATGACAGCAAAAGGAGATTGTAAGAGCTTAGTTGCTTCAAATACTATCAAGGGCCACAGAAGAAACAGAAGGGCAATCTCACCTAAAACAACTTCTTTCTGTCATTTCTAAAACTTCAGAAAAAGCAGGTAGCCAGTCACCAGAACAGAAACCTTTGTTCTATATGACAAGTACAAAAGAAATGTATACAATGCATAAAATGTACAATATTATTGCACAAACTCTCATTGTAAAGACTTACACAAAAAGTACATAAGCAAGAGGTTTAAGGTTATCTTCACACAGTATATTTACCATTACTTTTGCTGCAGTTAAATCAGTTCAAGTGTGTACATAAACCACATCCATTTCTGAAACCCTACAGAAAGAAGTTAGTTTCCATGGCAACATAGCAACTGTGGGATGCTTTGGGGGGAGGTTATTTGTTTTTAACAGATGGGGAAAAATATAATGCTGTTCTCAAGCTTCAGTTTCATTTCAGATTTGCTAATATTAAGCCTTTAGGCAGAAAGCTGTGGTAGGACTTTTTAAAATTTTATATTTTAATTGAACAGTGCAAGGCTTTAAAATCAGCTTAATCATGTATGATGAGACTAAGCAAGAACAGCTTTGGCAGATCACTCTTAGGGTACTTCTCATGATTTTTTAAAAAAATAATTTTAAATAGTTGAAGATGTTCCAAAGCTTGAAATTTATCATTAAGGCACTCCACTTTTAATAAAATATATTTATTCCCATTGAGCATAGCATTAGTCATTTATCTTAGCTAGTAGAGTTAATAGCTTCAAGTGCAGAAGCCCAGGAAGTGATTTATGGTCTATACAGCACAGATTCTGAAAGAAACCTAGCAGGAGCAATGCTTCAAGAGTTACAAGTTAAACAAACACACACGTGTACAGGCACAAAGCTACACAACATCCTGCTACAATACAGTGACTGGCCTGGTAGCCAAGAGGAGAGCAGGGGGGAGTGTCCACCTGGACTTCAGTATGGCCTTGGACACCATATCTTGTAAGACTGTCCCAGAGAAGCTGATAAAGTGCAGGATGAGCCAATGGCAAGGTGGATGAAAGCTGTCTGGATGGGCAGGCCCAGGGCTTGTGGTCAGAGAGAGGTGACCAGAGGCACAAAGTCAGGTTGCTAACTAGAGGTGTATCCAGGAGTCAACACTACACAGAACCCTGCTCAACATGGGCTGGGCATAATCCCAGCAAGTCAGCTGATGACACAAAACTGGAGGGAGTGCATCTGTGGGGGCTGATGGGAACATCCTGAAACTCAGCCGTGGGAATTGCAAATCCCTGCACCTGGGAGGGAACAAACCCAGGGACCAGTATATACAGGGAGTGGTGGCAACTACCTGGAAAGCAGCTTGGCAGAGAAGTACCTGGGAGCTTCAGTGGACACCAAGCTGAACATGCACCAGCAGTGTGCCCTTGTGGGCACAATGGTACCCTGAGCTGCCAAGTATTGCCAGCAAAAGTGGTGATCCTTCCCTCCTATTCAGCACTGGGGGTGGCCACACATGAAACAGATGGAACTGCACCTATATCTGAGCTCCACAGGACAACAGACATGAAAATATTGGAAAGCACCCAACAAAAGGTCACAAAGGTGATATAGGGACTGCAATGAAGAGTTAAAGAAAACTTGCTGCAAAAATGCTAGTAAGCAAGGTGTAGTAACTGCATGTTTTAACAGCTTTGCATAATTACATGCTTGTCAATATTCATTGAGCATAAAACTTTTTATGACATGTAATAAAGGAAAGAAAAGAGAAAGTCTGCTGAGGTCCAACCTATGCTGGCACTTCTTTGCAGAAAGTAGCAGGGGGGAAAAAATAAGATAATAGAAGCAGAATCCAGCATCCTTGGGTTGGAAGGGACCTCAAAGATCATACAGTTCCAACCCCAAGAGCATAGGTAGGCATACCACCCACTAGACCAGGTTGCTCAAAGTCCCCTCCAACTGAGCCTTGAACACTTTCAGGGATGGGGAATCCACAACTTCACTGGCCAAGCTGTTCCAGTGCCTCACTACCTTCTAAGTAAAAAAAAATATTTTAAACATCTAATCTAAATCTCTTACCACTTTAGGCCATTCCCCCTTTCCCTATCACTATCTGCTTGTGTAAAAAGTCACTCTCCCTCTTCTTTCTAAGCCCCCTTTATGTAGTGGAAATGACCCCAAAGCCCTGTCTTCTCCAGGCTGAACAACCCCAGCTCTCTCTGCCTGTCAGTGTAGGAGAGGTGCTCCAGCCCTCTATCCATATTCATGGCCCTCCTCTGGACCCACTTTAACAGGTCTGTCTGGTGCTGAAGACCCCAGGGCTGGCTGCAGCACTTCAGCTGGGGTGTCAGCAGAGCAGAGAAGAACATCCAAATCCCCTCCCTTGACCTGCTGCCCACAATGTTTTAGATGCAGCCCAGGATGCATTTGGCTTTCTGGGCTCTGAGCATGGACTGCTGGCTCATCTCAGATTTTTAGCCATGAGAATCCCAAGTGCTTCTCTTTTGGGCTGCTCTGAATGTCTTCTCTCAATCTGTATAGGGCAGTAATTTTTCTTCAATTATATCCAATATATTTGCTGAGGTACATGGATACTTTAAACATTTAAGTTCTACTATGATTCTGGAAAAAAGGAAAGCAAACATCACTTTGCTTCTAGAGTAGATCAAAAATTTAGGACCACTTCCACCCTTCATAAGAAGAGTTTTAGATTATTACATTAAGCACTGTCTACTCTAAAAGAACCATTTTTTCCTGCAAAGAATTTGTAGAAAAAGAGACTGGCATTTATTCCTCCATAAGATAAAGGCACTCTGATATCTTACAGAAATATTGGCACAGATTAATAAATCCAGACAGGATAGATCTTTAAAAAGGCTCATCTCTATCACAATTCCTCTTTTTAAAATACAAAGGCCCTACTTCATTTTGTCAGTCATTTAAATCATCATGAGCACAAACAAGTCCAGTACAAAAAAAAAGGCTGTACTATATGTACATTGACACAGCAAGAAATGCTAGACACATTGGGAAAAAAATCACCACAACTGGTTCTGAAAACTATCACATAGCTGTTTATTCTCTGTATGGAGAGAAATGGAGACAGTTTAATGATAAAAAAAGGATCTCCAAGCTCTTCTTCCAGGAGTTTTAGAAGCAGTCATTAAAATTAACTGAGAAGCCTGAATCTTTGTAGCTTGCAGTAATTATTTCTTTTCACTAGCTTGCTTTTATGAGTTAAAGTGGTTTTGATTAACATTACATTCATTAATATAAAAAAAAAATCTATTTAGGCAGGAATGAAATTGTCTGCTAATTATGAGAAGCTGCCAATTAAATTATAACACTTCATCAAAACTACTTGTTAAAATAATACATCTACTTGAAGTTACACCAATAATTTTTTTCCAAGGATCTGGTTTTTACTATACATTTATATCTATGAATTATTAAAAATAATCAATTGCTTATGAAAATAAAGTACTTGGGATTGTGTCTAAGGAAAAAAGACAAGTTCTTCCCTCCTTTTCTTTGGTTTAGGTAAGGTCAAGTATCTTCACTAGTATTACTTCAGGCTGACATTAAAGAATGATATTCACTCCACTACTTCCACACCCAGATGCATTGAGACTAGCTCAAAACTGTCACAGTCTTTGGTGTCATGAGAAACATGGAAAGATGACCACTTCTCACAAGGGTAAGACAGCCCCTTGGAAATCTTTTTTGTCCTCATGTGCCAGACAGCCTTGAGGCTTGACAAAGGCACTAACCTACTAAACTCCCTGCTAGCCCAGGATAGCAGTCTTCCAAAATTTTACACTGCATGACACACAAAAACCTCTGCCCATATACATGTGCATTGTCTAGTCAAGTATGCAGCGAATGTTAACCCAGAATTAATTATTTGGAGTTTATAAAAATGCTTTGATGACATATTCAAAGTGTTCTCAAGTTCAAGTCTAGAGTTCTCACATCATGACTCGGAAGGTTTGCATTTCTGAACTTATTCTCAGCAATTACCTGGTGCAGCCTCAAGTTATCCACTGCTTGACAGAGCTCAGATAGCTCTCAAAGAACACTTTACACCAATCCACTAATGTTTTGTGACTGCAGGTCAAAGGGAATTCATACTGAAGACAAGTGTGGTCATTTTAAGGCATAAAAACTGGGTATGAATGGGGGTGGAGACCTCAAGACCACAATAAAGGCCATTACTTCTGTCACAATGGAGCCTGAAGTCCATGGGACTTCAGCATGCCAGGTACTAAATATATTTCATTATAGCTTTTTAGCCACCACTATTTATGTCCTCTAGGAACTCTAAAAACCGTGACATAAGAGTAATATGCTATACCTTATTTGAAGTCTTCTCCATTTTTGCATCAAAGGATATTGCAAACACTTTTCTTAGTACATACAGGTATTAGGAAAAACTGTCTTTGCAGCTCCTTTCCACCACCTTCCAAGCTGGTACTGAGAGGGCCTGAGGGATAAGAGGCACATCTATGCCTCAGCACTTGCCAGGCAATCAGAAACTTAAGAGAAGCAACAGGAGTCTGTCTGCATCAGACCCGGGCTCCTGTACATGCACCAGAGGGATGAGAGTATGTGGATGAAAAAATAACCAAACAGGTTAAACAAGGAGTCCTGGACAGGCATCTGCCCATTTGTCTGTTCTCACTTCCTCTCCTGAAGCTCCAGCCCGAGATGGTTCTGCTTTTCTAATTCCAAGCTTTGACTTCCTCAAATCAGTCTCATTGTCTTCTTGTCACCAGCTCACCATACAGCAACCTGCTGCAAGGCATGGAGCTTGAAGAGGAGAGCTGGAAACAAGGACCTAAGCTGGGAATCAATGAGGAAGATGTTATAAAAGAGCTGAGCACACCTGCTTAGCTCAGGCTGCAAAAGGCAGTAGCAGTCCAGCAGAACACAACATGCCTGCACAGAGCACGAACCACAGCACCCACATTCTCAGCCTGGCAGTGCCAGCTGCACATCATCTCATACCCACTGTCCCCTACTTTAAAATAGCTAATAATGAGGCTTCTGATAAACCACAGACAAGTGACATTCCTAATTCAATTATCTTCCCACATCCATGGGCTTAGGCAGTTTGAAAACAGCTGAAGGCAGACAGCTCCTCTATAGTCAGTCCTTCCCCACAAATCCTACTTCTGTTGAGCCAAGGTCTTCTCTCTCAAATACTTTCCCTGATGGTTTCAAGCTCCCATTCTTACATGTCTGTGCTCTGGTTTCATCCTACCAAATTCAGGGGTTTTCCACCATTTTTCCTCTTCTGTCTGTTACTGCTTTGTAAGTCCAAACTATGTGCAGAGTATAACAAAGTAATGGATGTAGCTAATAAAAAAGTCTCAAGGGAGGGTGAAACACCTCAACTTCAACAGTGGTGCACTTCAAGGGCTCCTTTAATCTATCTATCACTACTGTTTCATGTTAGAGATAACTGCTGAGTGTTGCTCAAAACCAACAGACTTTTTGTGTTACTGTAACTACAGGGAAAAATCTCTAATTTCCAGGTCAAACAGGAGAACTAACAGGTTTTTCATATAAATGCTTAAGGACACAATCTCAGGGCTATCTGAAACACAGGATAGTGTTAGCACCTTAAAAAAACCCAAGGAAAATATGTAATTAAAAAATAATTAAAGTAAACGATTACTCTTACAAAAGCAGGTGCTTCTGCAGGGGATATATACCTCATTGAAACTATAAAGGATTTCTAAGATTACTGTAACAAATCTAGAAATATATGGAAGTATTGTTGTCTGGAAATAATTCTGGTCCTGCTGAAAATGTTAACCCCAATTCTGCATTACTGATACAATCAAAATCTTCATATCAAGCAGAAATACCATTAGGATATAAACACATTTTAAAAATACCTTAGAATAAGTGGACATTTTTGAAGAAATTCCAATTTCACCCTGTCCATTTTTTCTTACCATCTGCTTTCTCCCCTCCCAGCACCTGACAAACTTCCAGTCTAACGGATAACAATGGGTAATAAAAGTTTGGCTCCTCTTAGGAACTACAGATCTATCTGTCAAGAAGTCTGCCTTTGTTAACAAGGCCTTTCTAGGTCCACACTTTATAAAAGCTTAAATACTGACCCAAAATCAATGGCCTGACAGTACCATTTCCTTTTATTTTGCAATAAGTATTTCCAAACACATCAGGCCCTCTTCCCCTCTGAGATGGGTTGACTCTGGCTGAAGGCCAAGTCCCACCTAAGTCACTCTATCATTCCCCTTCTCAGCTGGACAGTGCAGAGAAAATAGAACAAAAAGCTGGTAGGTCAGAGTAAGGACAGGGAGAGATCACTCACCAATTGCCATCAGAGGTAAAACAGACTTGACTAGGAGAAAAATTCATTTAATTTACTACCAATCAAATCAGAGTCGGATAACAAGAAACAAAACTAAATCTTAAACACCTTCCTCCCCACTCTTCCTAGGCTCAATTTCATTCTCAGTTTTCTCTGTCCATTCCCCCAGCAGCTTATGAGGACTTGGAAAGGAGGCTGCAGTCAGTTCACCACATGTTGTCTCTGCTGTTCCTTCCTCCTTGGAGAGAAGACCCTGTTCCAGCATGGGGGTCCCTTCCACAGGAGACAGTCCTTCACAAACTCCTCCAGAGTTCACCAACTGCTCCAGTGTGGGTCCCTCCATGGGTGCAGTCCTTCAGGAACACGCTGCTTCAGCAATGGGGCCCTCACAGGGTCTGAAGTCCTGCCAGCAAACCTGCTCCAGCACAGAGCTCCAGCTCCTCTCTCCACAGGGTCACAAGTCCTGCCAGGAGCCTTGTGGAGCTATGGTCCCACATGGGCTTCCCACAGGGTCATAGCCACCTTTGGGCATGCCCCTGCTCTGGCATGGGCTCCTCCATGGGCTGCAGGTGGATCTCTGCTCCACCATGGACCTCCATGGGCTGCAGAAGGACAGCCAGACTCACCAGGTCTGCACGGGAATGCTGTGGCACTGGGGCAGCCCTCCTTCCCTGCCCCTGGAGTCTGCAGAGCCCTTCCTCCCATGTAATCTCTCTCCTCTCTCTGGCTACAGCTGCTGCCATGTAGCAACTTTTCCAGTGTGAAATACATTATCCCAGCAGCACTACCACCAGCACTGGTGGGCTCAGCCTTGGCCAGCACTGCGTCTATCTTGGAGCTGCCTGGCATCGGCTCTGTCAGACAAGGAGGGAGCTTCTGGCATCTTATCAAAGTCCCACCCCTGTACCGCTAGAAAAACTTGACCACCCAAAGCCAATCCACCACACCCTCAACAAAATGTTGGCCATTCACACTGAAGACCATCTGTCTCAGCAAAACTAATTCACTGATGATTTATTCATGCCCTGAAAACTCTTCTGGGTCTTGAGAGCAGCTTGAGAACCAAGATCACTCTTTCTCTAGACTACACAAAACTTTCAGTAGCTCACATATAGCACATTCACATCATAGTTAATGTGGCACAACAAAGTCAGCTGTCAAATCTCTAAGCCAGGCTAAATCTCAGTCTCTTTCTCCAGTGGCACTGTCTGGAGAATACCAAAGAGAATATTGACCCTGTTTCTTCTTTCTATAACCTAACAAGGTAGGGCATAAAAATGGTCTCAAACCCTGATGCTACTACACCTAATTGCTTTTGACATTGATAGCATCTCTTATCCAAATACCTGACTAATAGTTAAAGAAAATAAGACAAAACAGGCATTGCATCACACAATTTCCAGATCTGTGCATTTATTTTGAGAAACAAGGCCTTAAATCAGGCATAAAAACATAACTTGGCTTTATGTTGATCACTTATAATATACAATTGAAAACAAAATGTTTGTTTTTCCTCATTACCTCTTTAAACCCTTCCTAGCAGATATGTATTGAAGTCTGTCCAGGCTAAATCCTGAGTATGGTGAACACACAGCCAGTTAAAAAAGAAGTAAATCTTTGGAGAGCTTGGATGCTCTACCAACACTCCCTAAGATATACCAAAAAAGGTATTATTCATTATCTTAATCAGATACTACCACTTCAGACTTGCAGTGGCACATTGCTGGCATACAGCAATCCACTACTTGTCTAGACACTATTGTGAACAGGAAAATAATCCACATTTGACACAAAAAAAACCCCAAGAAACAAACAGCTGACAGCATGTGATTTGCACAAAACAATAACAGCAAATGGTTGAAAGAGGTAATGTTTTCTTTAACCCATCTTTATAATACACATTGTTTTACCACTTGGGAAGCCAAAACTCTATAAACAGGATGCACAGAAATGTTCCCCTGTATCAGATGACATCAAGCTAGACATTTATCCCTACACTTGGTTCTGAATGCTCACAAGTAACTAAAGAAAATTGTTCCCATGTGTATTGTTTAATTGCACTGTCTTTCTAATATGCTGAAAGCAGAATACTAGATACTAACTGGTAAATGTTGAACTGGTTTGTATTTTGCTGTAGGAATCTTTTGTGGACTTTTGGTTTGGATTTCCTTTTGGTTTTGGTGAGTTTTTTATTTGTTTGGGTTTTGTTTGTTTGCTTTTTTTTTTTAAAGGTTTATCATGTTGCTTGTTCAATGGTAGATTCTTTTACAAAGAAAGGCAGGAAAGCAAAGAAATGAATGAACACTGTCTCTGAAGTTCATCCTTGGTACCCAAGAGATAAAAATCAAAAGAGATAATAAATATTAATTGTAGAAAGCTTAAGAGTGGGAGCTCAATTATTCCACTTTGGTTAAATAAATTATCAAAACCAGTAAGATATGCTCAAAGAATTCTTAATATTTCTGTTGAAGCCTCTGTAGCATGACAGCTTAGAGGAAGTTCAGTTTCTTGACAACACTGACTCACCTTAACTGGGACCCTCATGACAATCCTCTAGGATGTCAGAGGGACCTTGCAGACACTACAAGGGCAATCCAGCAAACATCCAGCCCCACACCTACACAGAGCTCATGGAGACCCTCAACATCTCACAGCAGAGTCTGGACAACCACATCCTGATGCCAGATCACCTGGTTTTAACACACCAGATACCTTCGCAAATGGTAGAACGTGCAGACTTTCCAAGCCAGGCTCTTTGCCTCCCAGACCAAAGTTCCCACTTCAGCATTGGCAAGTGACTAATCTGTCTAACAAGTAATACTGCCAGATTACAAAAATCACACTCATTCAGACAATGCTGCAAGTATGTGCACAGCTAACTCTATTAGATCAGATTCACAGCCAGTGCCTGCTCATTCACTCTTTTCTCCTGCCTAAACCAGGAGCAAAAGACAGTCCAGGTAATCAAGCCACCATTTGAAAAATGACATCTACTGTGGGTATTACAGAATGCAATGGAAACAAACACCAAAATAGAAGTGAGTTCATCAAGCATTTTCACAGCTTCTGCAGTACCTTCCTCTTGCACTCTGTCCGCTCCACTAGACCAAGCCTGTGGGAACACCAAATGCAGCCTTCAGATGCAATAGAAAAAAAGCAAGAGACTTTTTTTCCATGACTGATGCATTTTTAACGTGCAAGATAAAAACAATCCATTGGCATTTATACTGCAACCAGAAGTAATTTATGATGCTTCCAGTTTAAAATTTAGTGGACCCAAATCACTGCATCATGGTTATATGTCTTGACAAAAATGGGACAAAAACTTTAGAAATCACCAGCAGCATTTAACGCATGAGAAGCTACAGAACAGCCATCCATTTTTCCTTTAGTTTTCATCAACCAACCACAGACGTAACTCCTGAACCATCTCAGCTATGTCAGATGAAACAAGTACACAAGCTTTCAGTCAGCAGTGCTAGCCTGCTTTTCAAAGTGCTGCTTTACAAACCACTGAGGCACTGAGGTCATGGAATTTGGACGTAGCCAATGAGCAGACCAGTAGATGTGGGAATGTAACTCACTACTGAAGATTCCCCATTCAGCACTCCAGTTACATTGGGCTATTAAGGGATTCGTACTCAAAAACATTTACCATCAGGTCTCAAAGATAGATATTTATGACCAGTGTTTCCTTTTTTCCAGTTTTACATATTGAAAAGATATGAACAAAGACAAAGAATTTAAGCTGCTTGT
Organism: Molothrus ater; assembly: GCF_012460135.2. Lineage (NCBI taxonomy): Eukaryota > Metazoa > Chordata > Aves > Passeriformes > Icteridae > Molothrus > Molothrus ater. The sequence goes on along the minus strand of NC_050482.2, from coordinate 26,759,692 downwards.
TTTGAGAGTTAAAATTTTGAGAGTTAAAATTAAAATCCACACACTCCAACAGCACATCAGCACTACCTGGATGTTTTTCACTGAGGACAGCCACCAGGCTCATGCAGAGCAGGAAAGCTGCAGTGAGACTGAGCACAACTACACAGCTACCACTGAGTCTTGCAATCCAAAGTGTAGGAGCAGGGCTGGGGAAAGCAAGCATGGAGCTGCAGAAGGCATCATCCTCTGTTCTTTCCCAAACACCCAAGTGGTCTACAGTACAGACCTTATCCTCACAATTTGATTTCTTTTTATGAAAGGCAACGATGAGATGCCAGAAAACGAACAAAACCTACATTTGCAAAGGGAATGGAAAAACAGAAGCAGGTGGTCAAGTAGCTAAGCTGGCAGAGCATTTGGATGGCAGCCGAATGGCCTGAATTCGGTCTTCAGTAAGGTCACCAGTGTCTCCCACTACACACACAGCTGCACAACTTGAAAATTTAAATCATATTTGTGATAAGAAAACAGAAAGCATTTTCAAACACACATTTAGGATTTCAGAAGTGAACTATGTAAGAACAGACATTTAAAACATTCAACTACAATTATTAATTTTTTATGAAACATGTATTATTTTCAACAAAAAGGCCATCAGACAAACTCTATAGGCATTCATCACACTTCTGCTGCACAGTTCATGATGATACAGACTCAACTCTTATCACTCTCTGCCACAGCCCTTTGTGATGATATTTTGAGCAGTACTGGTACACATGTACTCACACATGCTTGTCGTGTTTTTTAACCAAGAGTGCCTGCCAGCAGACTGAAGGCTCATTCTACACAGAAACCTATTAAAATTTTTAAAAAAGAATTTGAAAGAAAAAAAGAATCCTGCAGTCAACCTTAGTTTAACCCAAAAAAAAAAAAAAAAAATCAAGTCACTCATCACTTCCTACACTTCTGAACAAATACATACTCCTCATTTTATTTAATAAATAGTATTTTTTAGTACACAAGTTCTACTAGTCTGTATTTTACTGAGGTGAAGTGAGGTGACAATTCAGGGAATGGTAGTGTATTGTACAGCAAACAAAGCACTTCTTTTAAAGCCAAGTGAACATGTAATTTAACCAAGATAACTTCCAAGTGGGAAACCATACTTAAAAACAAATTCAACCTCAATTCCCAGCAGACACAAGACACTGACAGAATTCACTACCTTGGTAAAAAAGCATGAACATCTTACAGATAAGATCTGCAGTGTCTAATTCTTTCAACATCTACCACTGTCTCTGTCATTTGTAGGTCACACAGTGACTGAATCCTCAAGTTGCAGCTGAATGCTGCCTATTTCTAGCAAATTCACCAGCACCTCAGTGGCTGGAGCACATAATACAGCAAACAGCATTACCCCCTGAGCTCTCAATTCAGTCACTTCTTCGGTCACAATTAAGTATTGAGCCAAAAGTTTCCAAGCACCCTTCTGGAAACAAGAAACTGTGTATTTTCAGGAACACTTTGTTCAGATAGCAGGGAGCCTGAGCCAGAGGACAAGGACTTTTGATTAGCCCAAAGCTCATTAGCAACATTCAAGAATCTCTCAGAGTCGTTATCTAGCAAACTAAAACCTGCATGACCTACAAACTAAGATACAGACAACTGATTACAGAAAGCTCAAATCTGAGGTTCCCAACTAAAACCACACAGCTAACATGATTCCAGGAAAATTCAAGCTGAATCAAGTACTGCAAAATCCTGACATGGTCTTGTTTCTGAAGTGCATTTTAGTAGGATCCAGTTAGCACCAGAAGTAATCTTATGTATATGGTTTCCAAACCATAATCCCTGACAAGCACATCATCCAGAAACACTTCCCAGATCTGCTTCTCCCACTGTCCTTATTCTGCAAGTTTTGCAGCAAACCTTAGTTACAACTCCCCTACTGGAAAGGCAGGCAGAAGATGCCACAAAACAGGCCATCAGTGGAACATAAAAAATGTTTCTTACAAACTTTTCCACACTTTATTTTTCTGCCTTTCACTATAGCCATAACTCCTCCTTACTCTGTGTCTGACTACCAGCTTTTTCCCCTGTAAGTTCATTAGTAAACCCTGATAAAACCACATGGCAGTTCTGACCTCTCTGCCCCTGCCTGTCATTTCACTTGCACTCCATAATCCCTCATCCAGTCTCTTCTGAAACCCAGTACCTTGAATTTTCTTCTAGGTCTGCCAAGCCTAAATTTGTAGGCACATGTGTCCAAGTCTCCCTTCATTTCCAATTGATACTGCTACAATACCCTGCATCCATTCTTACCCAAAAAGCCCCTCCAAAAATACAAATAAAATACATACTTTAACATATGTGTTTTCAGGTCCCATGCTTCATGAATTATAGCAGTTCACCTTTGCAAGGTTAACATGCAAAAGGTTTCTAGGTAAAAAGCAGTTTGCAAGTAAACACAAAAGAATTATCTATATCTCCACACAGCTGTGCAGGTAAATTTCTTTTTCCCATTAGGAGAAACTTAAGCTAATTGTGCCTGAAATTGACATTATACAGAAAATGCAAAAACCATCATATTTGGGAGAAGCACATGGGCAAATTAAGCAGGGGGAAGGGTAGAAGTTCTGCTTCTAAGTTATTATTGCAGGAGACGTAGAAGAGCCAAGTGCCAGCAAAGCCTGCCAAGTGCTATTCACCCACTCACGCACCAGCGTATAATGCTGCCTTGAGGAGAGCTTGACAGGAGATTACAAAGCAAATTCTATGAAATTCTGCTCCGTCTCTAAACTTGGGGAATTCGAGGTATTTAAATCAGGTATGCTACGCTGTGTGTGTGCTGCAGCATTTCCCAGTAGCAGTGTCAGCCTTTCAGGGCCGTATCTGAAGCCCCAGCATTGCTCTCACCTCCCCAGGGCCCCCGTGACATACCACAGGCTGCAGGAATGCCTCATGTTCACTAAGTCATCATCCATACAGAACACAAATTTCTTTGTAGCTGCACAAAATAACTAATACTAGGAAAAAGTAGAAGTGTTTTACGGCTGAACTACACACTGATGAATTTCTGGAAGTAAAGTTCTTTAGAGAGGATGAAAAATGACTGCATCATGGAATTACACAGTATCCAGCCTTTTTAACTAAAAAGAAGCCAAACCAGACCTGCCCAAACAGCTTTCCTATTAAATATAGATCTGAGGAGACCAAGCTATTCCTTTCAAAACTTTTGTATTTCTTCATGAAGTTGTCTTTGTATCTAATCTTCCATAAAGAAATCACCCACCAAACGCTTCCTTTTGCAAACTGATAGGGCAGAGTTGTCTAAAAAAACCAAAAAGGTAACATGCATACAGATGAAAAGGCTAAGGGTTATCTAAACTCTTTGCAAGAAGTAAAAGGAACACCAATGCCTGATAACTATTTGCCCCTAAAATTTTAAAGGTTCTTCAGCAAATCAAGACTTCATGAGAAAAGTAAATATTGACATTTTCAGACAAGTTACATATTTTAAGATCACACTATAGAACTCTTATAAACAGAACCCTGGATATGAGCCAAACAACAATTATCAGACATATGACAGCTCCTTTTTTCTCCTCTTCCCCTCCCAGTTCATTGTGGTAGGGCTGAACAGCAGGGACACACACATTCAAAACCTTGTGTGACAACTGGTCAAAAGCACACTTAATAATTGAAGTATCACAAGCAAGGTGACCGACAATTTGAGGAAACTGAGAAAAAAAAACATCCACAGTTTATGTATGGGATGCCAGTTCCTACTCTGATACATTTCTGTACATTAAACACACCCACTCCCCGAGGGTGTTTTAGATTTTAAAAATGCATTGAACACAGTAAAAGTCAGTTCATAACTAGACTAATTTAAAAGGGGAGAAGACACTGAAGAAAATGCCTCCAGTATGATGTTACATATGTGATGTCCAGGCTTTATAGTTACCATACCAGAAAAGTCATAAGGATGCTGTTTTGTATTTAACAGACACTAAGAAGTCTGGTACCCATAGATCACAGCCAAATCAAACAATTCCTCCTGTGCTGAAGGTTCTTGTTATGTATCCAAAACTTACTTTGGTACAAAACAAACAATGCATAATTAACCAAAGAGTATTTTGTCTAAGCTTGAGTTGTAGGTTTCAGACCTAAAAAATTGACAGCCAGAAGTGAGACAAATGAGCTCGGTGAGAGCAGAGCCAGAAGGGAACATGACTGTGGCTCAGGCACTCCACTGCTGGTTTCCAGGAGAGCTAACACAGAAATTGCCACAGCAAAGAAGCAATGGGACAAGACTAGTAGAGATGCTTGGAAGAAGAAACCACCAAGGCTGCTTCCTCAACTTAGTTCCCCAATCTATGCTGACTGAAGAGGCAATGGCAATGCTTAAGAGCCCTCATTCTGGAGAAGCAGTAGTTTTCATTCAAGTTCTCATAAAAACCACATTATTATATGTCATCATTATAAAATACTTATTATAAAGTATTTGTGTAACATCAAAAATTTTATTGTCAAATTGTCAAATATCAAATATTTTTATTATATCAGGCAGAACTGTTCATTTTTTCTTTTGCATATTTTGATTTTGAAAGCACCTTATGTTTACCTGTTTAAGTTCTGAATGCAGCAGTAGGACAAAGACTTCTCATAATTATGTTAGAAGTATGATATCAGTGCTCATTTTATTTTACTGTGTTATTTACATCTTCACAGGACTCCTGATGTACCCAGTTCTTAGTTCTGTCACTTTCTACCTTTTTCCATAGGTTCTGTTCCATGGCATAATTTGACTAGCTTTACATCCACAAAATTGAAATTACATCTTTAGAGTTTTTATTTTCTGATCTTGTGACACTCAATCTATTTTAGCAGCCTGCTAAGGGCTCACAAAAATCAATCTCAACTTCATGTTTAAAACATGTTTGGACAGTCCTGCTTGTGGCAAGGAAGACAAAATTTGAGATTGTAAAAAGTGGTAATTGCTCACAAAGTAGCCTCTGGAATAAGAAAGCACTTACTGTGCTTGGCAGAAACTTAAAATGTGTAAGAGTTTTATAACTAACAGTAGATTGTGTAAAAAAAAAAACAAACAAACCCACACATAAATCCAGACCAAACAGCTGGATAAGATGACATACAGTTTATATATCAGTTTGTTATTTGCTCCTGCCCCATGAAAAGTGTGATATATTCTCAATAGGCCAACTAAACTTCTCATTAGGCTGTAGCTTTCTGTAACATCTCATCTGATGTGCCTGCAGGCACAAGCAGAGTGCTGGGGTCCTGCCATCCCCTGTGCTCCCAGCTGCACCCTCCCTCACTCCCCCCACACTGGCACACTCACTTTGGCAGACAATCCAAACCCAGCTAGAGGTGCTGATGCACTGTAAACACCTCCCTGCCAAAAACAGTGATTAGTTTCCAGCCAGACCAGCTCTCTCAATTGCTCATCAGAGAAGCTGTTAGGAAGGCACAGGGGAAGTACATGGCCAGAGCTGGGTGAGCCCCAGAGCTGGCCTGGCCATGGTCATGGCTCCCAGACAATTACATTCTGCTCAATATGCTATTCTGAGTGTCCTGGATTACTTTAACATTTGGTAGGGTGGCTGTGCATATTCATATCCTACACAAAACCTGCTATTTGTAGCCTGCAGAGCGCTTTTTAAGGTTTTGCATAAGGCACATAAAAACATGAATGGTATTTTACAGAGGTCATTAGCAAGCCAAACTTATGATGGCTCAGCAAACAATAAATCCACTTCATAGACTAACCAAAAGATCCTAACTTGCTCGTTTAAGAGTCCATTCAGTACATATCAGCTAAATAGGTTTATTCTGGACCTTTGCCCCTCTGAAAAGAGGCACCTCCTCATCAATCCAGTCCCTTTCTATTTGGACACTGTTTTGCTGGAAAACTCAAAAAGAGGCAAAGCACACTGATAATGACCACAGATTTCTATCATCTGCACAACCATATTTGCATGTCAATTATGAGGCTGTTAACTGGCTGCTCAAAAAGAGCTAGAGGCAATATTTATCAATATAAATCCAAACATATCTTTGTAAGAATCATGATGAAAACCAGTGCAATTTTTCTAATGTTGCAGCTGCACTTTTCCTTTTTACTAGATTACATTTTTCAGATTAGATTGGGAAAACAGGGACCAACATAATTTGTGCCTGCTTAACAGATACACTTTATCTCAGCTATTAAAACTGCTGCTATTTAATACACCTATTAAATATACATTGTTAGAGACACTGCTATTCAAGCCCCTGCCAATTTGGCAGAACCAAGTCTTTGCAGAAGTGAAACAAAGGAATAGTTTTCTTTGCATGCAAACACAGAAAAGATCTACAATTTTCAGTCTTAAAGGCTTCCCCAGGAATTTTCTGAATGTAAACAAGCAAGAGTACACTTAAGCTTGAAGATACAAAAGCAATAGATTCAGTGCAACACTGAGCAACAGAGAGGTAGGAACAGCACGACTGACACTGCTCATCCTTCATGCCACCAGGAAGCCAAGGCTTTTCATCAAGAGATCAAGTTTTATGTGTTGCTTCTTGAAGCACATTATAATTGCTCAGGTTGAGATAAAGCTAATATTCATATTTTTTTAAAAATAAACCCATAAAACAAGTGTTTTCTAGAAGCAACCACTGAACCACAGCAGCTTAAAAGAAATAACACTACAGGCAATTATGGAATAAGTGATTTCCATGTCATCATGTCTGAGGCTGGAGAATCCATTACCTCAGATTCCTCAGGATATTGCTTACCATGTTACATTTCCAAACACTATCTCCAAAGAAGATTAAAGTCGAAAACCAACAGCTGTCTCACATGCAAGAACATCACATACTTGCCTGGAAAAACACATATTATTTTGGTATTTTACATATTTTCAACATCTCTTACAATGCTTTTTTAATTAATTGGTGAAAAGAAATTGTCTTTGGATAATTAAATCATTATGAAAAGCTTAACTCTGTTGTCTTTTGTCTTCCAATTCAATTTGAAAAAAAATAATCAAAATTTAAGTGATTTAATTGAGCTTTCCAGTAATGGAAACAACCAGAGAATCTGTAATTTGACATGCTTACTATTACCACTGGCATATTTCAGCACAACAAATAAAATGGCAAAATATGTGCAGGCAGATATGTCTGCCCTTACCTCACCTATTTCACCTGGCAAGCAATAGGAATAAGCCCATTTGTTCAACACAGTTGAGAACTTAGAACTAATGGCCCAATGAGAAAAAGCATTCAGGTCTTCTTACTCCAAATGGAAAAGAGGATATCAATATCATTTTGGTTTGACTTAAAATCAGCTAGTCATTTTTTTTTTCTGATAGGGGTAGGTGGAAGAATAGAGGTTACAAACCCAATAGAGAAGTGACATGTGCTTCTTAGACTGAAACAGAAGAACAGGGATCTTCTGTTTTCCACCTTAGGATTTCCTCTTTTTTTTGTCCTAAGCTTTACAGACCAAAAAAAGGAAGGAAGCTGGGGGCAGGGGGTGAATGAAGAGGAACAGGGAAGAAACAGATAAGTAAAGAATGTTTAAGAAGTTTCCACTATTAACCATGAATTAACAGAGCAGCTCTGCCAACTGTTGTCCATTAAATGGTTTCAAAAATACAGACTCATATTCCTTCTTTATCAGAGTAAGAGGAAACAATCTTAACACCAGAAGAAGCACTTCTAAATCCCATGCAAAGACACAAACTGCATATCAAGCTCTGTATTCTCTATTCACTGACAGGCCTAGTACAGATGTGAAGGAACCATGCAGCCTAGGAAAAGAGGCATATTCCTTGAAGTTACAAAATATTATCCAACTTTATTTCTTATCAAAACTACCACTATTACTTACCAAAAAATAGCATTTACAGCCTGTGACCCATCTCTATCCTGCTTAGTTTCAAGCAGCATACATCAGAGCTGCACCTACAAGTCTGAGAGTGCTCCTCCTAGTTGTACCTATGGATTCTGTGGTTCATAGGGATACCTCTGCTGACATTTAAGTCACCCCATGCTATATTTTTCTCCAAAAGATAAGATAGTGCACTTAAAACCCAATAGCCATCCTCACACAGTGCTTTTCTCAGAAAAAAAAGTTCATAGTCTTTATTTTATAGGTAACATCACCTACAGAAGTATGAATGCTACCTCATAAAAATACAACTACTGCACACTTATGTAGTCTATAAACTCCTGCTTGATCATGGATCAAGCTGTTACCCAGTAGGTTTCTATAATAAAAACAATGAAATAATAGAAGACTGCACTCAGGCCATGGAACAAAACAAAGCATCAGAACTACTGGTGTATCCTGTCCCAACCTGCCCAACATCTTGCACATACTCACCTCACTACACTACTCAGGAGAAAAGTTAAAATAAGACTTCATGGAGTAATCATTTAATTTCTGCACTGTAACCTGTAATTTAAGAGTTGCAAAAGAATAAAACAATATTCTTTTATGTAACACCCTATTGTGTACTAAATGATTTATGATAATAAAAGAAATTGCCTTGCTCTAAAAACAATGAAGGAAAATTCCATCATTTCTATTATGGAAGAGCCCCTATTATGCAGTTATAATGTCTTGTCCACAGTGTATGTAGATTCTCACTTACTCCATGATAAGTATTCATGAAAATGCATCAGTATAGACCCTTATAGTTAAGGACACATTTTGCACTTCTAAATAAAAACTCCGAAATCATCATTTCAGTACAAACAACAACAAAATTCAAATCAAGAAATCCCAAGCAACGGATTTCAAATGGCACCACATTTTTTCTCTGCTGCAGAAAGTACTGAACAAGCACATGATTTAGCTACTGACTGCATTAGACCAGCCACCTCCTTCCAGAGCCTTGAAAGCACAAAAACACACACTTGAAATCCAGTAACACAAAAAGCAGAACTGAAATAAATTTATTCCTCAAACATCTTAACTAAGTCTTGGTAATTAACAACTCCATTTTCAGTTTTATTACCTCATCTACTAGTGTGGCTTTCTACACAAAAACTATGAAGAAAAAAATTCTTTGTACTGAGTAAACACACCTTACTCACTTTTAGTTGAAGTGATTTCAGGAGTTTCTATTAAAGTAGATAAATAATTGCATGTGAATCCAAAAAGGTCAGTTGACTTGGTTCCTTAACTTGAGAAAGGTGGAAGGTGCAATCGGTATCAGCAAGGGGTTTTTCCCTACAGTAAGACTTTTGATTTTTTAATACTGGAAAACTAATTTTTATCCTACTTTCTTACTTTCTTATTCAAAACAACAACAAAAAAAAAAAAAAAAAAAAAAAACCAAAAAAAAAAAAACGAGCAAGCACAATGCATTACAGATTGCAAAATCCAAGCTTGTTTCTTTGTCCCTATAGCACAGGTGACTTTCACAGCTACACAGTTTGCAGCTCTCCTATTCACCCATGAGCATCTGGAAGTTAGATCAGCACTCTTTTTAAACAAAATATTTCAGGCACCCAAAAATGAAAAGTTGACAAGTTACCATATCATCTTTAAACTATATAACTGGGGACATAAATTCTGAGTAACCAGAAAAATGCATTAGGAAGAGAAACTCAAGCAGCTGACTTTGGTCTCTTGTCATTGTAAAGATCTGAAAAATACATTCCTTTAAACATGCAAATGCAAACTAATGGCAAATCATTGTGGCATCCAAGCATCTTTGGTTGCTTATCATGCTGTGCTTCTCATAAAAAGATCTGCTTCTGCTAGTTACTACAGTTCCTAAATTTCATCTCTCAAACCTGTCAAGCAGGATGCTTCCAACAGGCATGTGAGAGAAGGGAAATTTGGGAGTCAGTGTGGCTGACAAATGGAATAAATAGCATCAAAGAGAAGTGCCATTCAGTAAAGACACAGAAGCAGAAATCATCAGCTGACAAATGCAGGGTGGAAGAAGGGCTGTCTAGACAAGCGTATTCCGGAAAAGGATCTGAGGGATTGATCAGCAGCTCCCGACCGAACGTGAGTCAGAGCAAGGCTGCTGCAACAGGAACACATGGCACACCAGCAATGACAAGCAGACAAGACACATCACCTAAAGCACACACTAAGATGCTCATGCTTTACCTGATAAAATTTCCCTGCCCAGTTTTGAACATGGATCAATTGGTGATAGATAAGAACATATCATTTACAAGGACAGAATGAAATATCTGGAGCTACTTCATACAAAGAAAAGTCCTGGCAAGTCTTCATATATACCTAATTTTACATTCAAGAGGAAAACTGAGTGCTCAACACTTACTAGATAGTGAAATTGCTAAGTACTGACTACAGAAGTTGTACATGCTCGGCTTTCAGCATTTTAAAAAACATATTGGCAAACATGCTCCAGAAGTGACAGCTAGAATTGACCTGGCCTTGAGAAAGCAGTATAGGTTAAATCTCTCAAAACTCTTCCTAAACATTTTTCTATAGTTCTATTGATCATCTTCAGGAAGATCTTGAAGATCTTGAAGATGAACTTGAAAAGCAATCCTCTGTATTACATTATGTTAGAAGCTTTTAAGACATATTAAATGCATGTGACAAATAGAGACATGTCCCACCAGGTTAGACACCTGGCTTCCAAATCACTGCAAAGTGGATGATGGTCACCTCAAAGTAATTCTGCCCAGCTCCTCACAAACAGATAGCAAGAAAATGAAGAAAAGCAAAAGGTTACTTAATGATGTACGGTTACATGCAAAAAAAAAAAAAATCCCACAGTAACAAAAGGGATTCCATGACATTGAAGCAAAACTTTTGCATTTCAACCCTTCTGTGAAGAACAAGGCTTTGATGGGTTATCAAGTTTGTTCCCCTGTACCTTCACAGACCCAAAAAATCCAGTTAAAAAAAAACCACACACACACAAAAAAAACCCCACAACACAAAGTCTTTAAAAACCAAAGAAATGAAGTAACACATTTCCCAAGGGTGCAAACTGTCAGCTCAAAGTGCCTTGTCTCAGTTGCTGAATACATTCAATTGTCACAAATGATCCAAGCAGTCAAATGCTCTCCTCAGGATTTTCCCCAATCCCAAAACTTAAATTACAGATAACTTTATAGTACAAAACCCACATAGTGAATTACACTCAGAAATGAGCTGGGAACTATGGAACATTATAGAAAACGTTGTACAGGCTGCAAACATGAAACCCAATTTTATTCTGAAGTTTCCTTTCTGGGGTGCAGGTTAGGGAAGCGGAGAGATGAGTCAATGGCAGACACTCTTGCAGCAGTGCAAAAAGCTGCTGAGATCTGCATGGTAGGAGTCCAGTACCCAATTATAGCTTCCTTGACAGAGAAGTTAGTGACTCCATCTCATGCTGCCTGAGCGTGCAGAAACAATCACACATTACATTAGCCTATGTTAGATTAAAAAAACAACAAATCTCCTTTTCCACAGGGAGAACACAGTCTCATCTTCATGGCTTACATCATTTAATTCACCGTTGTTCTATCACATTTTGGATAAATCCAGCCCAGCTAGTAGCCTCACAAGTCCAGCAGTGAGAATTGTGGTAAAAAACCCTCAATACAGTGAAAGAGGAAGAAAGAGTGACATCAGTATAGAGCTAACCATGAAATAACCACCAGAAATTTTCCTCAGTAGCTCCAGATATGTAGAGAATAGGAAAAAATTGGGTCTCTGAAGGGCACTATATATCATGCTAACAAGCCAGCCAGCTCTGAGCTGTCCTTGGGAAATAGTGAAGACATTCAAAACATTGCAAACCCATAAGGAAGTCTATAGATTTTTGGAGGCAGCTTTTTAAAATTAGTTTTAAAATCTTGATTTAGCCTTATTTCACCATCTAATTTGTTTAGTCTAAGACTATTCTTATGACCAAAAATTACTTAAGAATCTCAACTTCATGTTCTGTACTCCAACAGAACACAGTCAGCAATTTTTTTTGTCCAAAAGCTGTAAGTTGAGATAATTCCATTTTTTAAAGACATTGAAAGTTACTGCTTATATAAAATACTAGAAAAAATACCACCTTTATTTGACTGACATACTAAATTGATATAAAAGCCTCCATGACAAATGTGTCATGTGTCAAAAATGTTCCTATAGAAAATGTAGAGTCTTTGTGATCTCAGAGAGCTGGAACTGGGGGAATAATTCATAATGGACTCCCACTGTCCCAGTGAGGCAAAGGGAGCACTGGTATCTGTCAGCCTCATTCTTGGAGCCCCATGGAACCTCACACCTTCACTTGCTTTCAAGTCACCAGCCATACAAACAGTTACAAGAAAGCAAAAATCACCCTTCAACTGCCCCTAAGTTAAATGAACCCACAAATACATTATATTTTGCTTTGCCTTAACTCTCAATAGTTATTTAGACAACTTGATAGAAGTTTTGGATATAGCTCATTTCCAGTGAACATAGTAGCCTAAGACAAAAATACAAAGTGAATTCCACATAGAAATGTGAGGCACAATAAATGGAGAGGAATGGAGGAAATAAGGCTTGATTGAAGACTTTATTCGTATTGTTGAAGAGGCACACAGGAAAAGCAAATGAAGTGTTTAACAAAACACATTATACCATGCTACTGACAGAGCTACTGTTGAGCTAAACAAACCAAGTTCATTTACAGTAAAGTTAGTGCAGTCAGAAAGGGGGTTGCAGCATGGAGATAAGGATATCTTTGCTATCTTGCAACAGGACTGCTAGCAAGACTAGTTTGGCTGCAACTCAGAACAGGACACAAGCCAATTGATGTGGCTTTTGTCTATGTGCAAGTCAATACTGCTCCTGTGATCAACTAATAGGCCTCTGTCTTTTTCCTCCTTTGAACCTCAGCTTATAGTACAAAGCCATTTGAACCCTACACTTCTTCATCTATAAACTAGGAGAAGCCCAAACTTCATGGCCCTCTCAGAAAAGCACATTTATGGCTTAACCACACTAAAAATATCAATCACTATTTCAGCTTGGCAGAGTTAAAATGGTACAATGTGCTGTACAGAATTACTTCAGCATCTGGAATACCATTCTGCTTATATATTAGGTGATACATTCAGCAACCATTTTTAATTAGTCTCCTTAATTAATCTTTCCACCTTAATCCAAAAAATGCCTTCCAGAGAAATGCTGAGAAACTTTGTGCTCAGTGAAAAAGGGTAAATCGCCTACTTTGCAGAAAACACAACTGCACCCTTACAGACCCAGGTAAATCAAAGAAATCAGATGATATGGCATTATGCAGATCTGGTGAGACAAAAAGAAAAACAGATATCCTGAATATAGAGGATGAAACAGAACTTCTATCTTTACTCCAAACAGCAGCTACAAATTATTTAGTCCAGTGATTTATGTATTACAGCTAAAGTTTTCTAGTACACACCAACCAGTAAGCGTCACTTTTGAAAGCTACACTAACTGCTTTGCTGCCTGCAGAGCATCCAAAGCTAGGCAATCTTAAATGATTCATTTTAACAAAGCATTTGATGATTGCTCTAAACAATATTGGTCATTGCTTGGACTCTATGATATTGGAGGTCTTTTCCAACCTAAATGAATCTGTGATTCTCTTGGGTTCTGAATTCACATAGATCAGCATATGGTATTCGTGCAAGTCAACTCCGTTTTACATCTACCACATTTAAACATTATAAACAGCAAAAAATAATCTTACCTCTCCTACCCTTTAATCAGCATACTTTGTGCTAAATACTCCACATAACTGACCTCAGGATCCTTGGTACAATGCCACCACAGCTGAAGGTGTGACTCAAAACATATGCAATTTCAAAGTGAAATATACAGGCTTAACCTTCTGTTGTGAAAATACAGATATCAAAACCCAAACAAAGAGAGCTCTCAATATTGGAAAAATATTCCTATTTCACTTTTAGCATCTTGATGGATAATACAACATAACGGACAAAATCTGTAGCCTTGGAAATAAAACCACACAACTATAGTATAAAAGGTGGCACACAAATTTGCAGTGGTGTTTTCCTCATAGCAGCATGAATGTCTACCATGAAATGAACAAGCAGTGTGTCTGCCTATTAGTAAATGAACTGTGAGTTAAGCAACATACTCAGTGAAAAAAATCAACCAGATATTATCAATAGCTAGCAGGCAGAAGTTAAAAAAATTATAGAAGAGAAGACTGTGACTTGTATTACCTGCCCCTCAAAGGGGGATCAGTCAGGCTGTGCAAGTGAGCAACAGCCACCTGGTACCAGCACCCCTTCAGTGCAACTAGGTGGCTGTTGTCTGGTTATTCATCCATTTTGGCATCACAGTAGAAATGTGCAGCACACAGCATGTGCTGCAGAATTCAGACTGAAAATGCAGATGAGGTCTGATGTTGATGCAAGTCCTGAGCTCTTTGCATAAAGGATGCATATGCTTGGTACAAATCAGGATTCTCAAAGGCGTTTCCTAACACACCCATTTTTCCAGAGCAGATAAACATACAAGTATGAAACAGCTGTTTGGAAATGTAATAATTCTATCAGCAAAAAAAAACCCCAAAAAAAACCACATAAGTTGGTCTATGGTGCAAAATGCAAGTTTGATTTATGAGGTTCACTTCATATAAAGTTTAAACAATTATGCAGCAAGATACAAGCCTTCCTGCTGCCTCCCCTCCACGGCTATGTTGTACAATAGCTTACAGGGTAATTGGGTGTGAAGATTTTGCAGACAGCACTCATCATGCAGGTGAGTGAGCACATAGCATAAAAAAGCAGTCCAAGAGAAAAATTAAATTTCTTTAGGTTAGTATTTCAACATTTTGCAATAGTCACATTGAACTATAATATCACTCCCATCCAAGGGGTACAGAGAAACCAATTTGAACAGTGGCTTTTTGTTACTATCTTGAATAGCCTTTGGAAGCCAAATCACAGAAAACCAGGAAATGAATTTAAATAAGAATACGCATCGTTTGGGTGACTATATTATATTTGCACAAATAAAGACAATCTTTGTAGGGGGCCACATTTTCTGGTTGATCCAAAGGAAGATCTCTATTGAGAAATTGCAACTGTATCTCATTAGCAGGAGCAAGATTTCAGTGGCACCAGCTCTGGTAAGCAAAGGTAGAGCTGAAGAGCATTTCAATTCACCTCTAAGTACCTGAAAAGGGTTACTAAACGTAGAAAAGCGTACTTAAGGGATATCTCTTAATTGTTTAGCAACGATGGGATAGTTATTCAAATAGGGGGAACAGTTTAATCTGCTTTTTTTCAGTATAAGAAAGATAGTGATTTTTAGCTCATATATGGGGGGCAGGGGGAGAATGCTTTCAGTTGTGAAATAGCACACTAGGATCAAAAATAAAAATAAACAAGAAATAGAAAGAGAGGAGGGCTGCAGCTTGAAATACTTGACTGCTAATATCCAGCATGCCATTCCAGGGAGTCCCAGAGTGATTTTTAAGCCTCTTGCCCATCCTTGTAAAGAAAGGCGGGTGGCAGGATTAATCAATATCGTGCAACCCAGCTGTGACCTGACAAATAAAGAAGTCAAGAAAAAAAAAAATCCCATCGATGATCTGTGTCATTTAGCATTCGGAGGACGGCAACATCTGGGCTCAACTCCAGATGGGACGGAGCGGCCCCGCGCTCTCGGCTCGCCACAGCGCTGCTACACACACACACACACACACAAAGGAGGGCTCCGCGCTCCTCCCGCTTTTCTCCAACATGAACAACTCCGCGTTCAAATAAGACGTAAACACACGGAGAGCTGCCTACTACGCCGGCAGGTCTGTACAACAGTTCAGCTACAGCCGTGTCAGAGGGGGCTATTGTCCGGGACCAGCGGCCGGCGCTCACCGGGTGTTGGCGTAGGCGGTGCCAAGAAAAATAAAATCACTGCGAGTCTCTCCGATCGCTCCGCAAGCCAAACCCGCGGGCTTCAGAGCCCTGCACCGGGCAGAGGGGAGCAAACAGGCGAGGCAGTGCGGCTCCCACAAGCGACACTTTGTCTGGCTTCCAGCGAAGCAGCGACAAAACCCCCGACGCGCGAACAATGCCCGCGGCCCCGTCGCCGCTCCTTGCCGGGCCGCCGGCGGACACCGTCTCCCACCGGGTCGCCGCTCTCAGCGATGTTTTTAGGTTGCTTTGTTCCCCGTGAAACGCCAGCCTTTTCACCCAGCGCCGGCGGGGAGAACAGAGCGCCCGCCTCGGAGACCGGGGACCGGCCCCTGCCCCATCCCCTGGCAGCAGTGGGAGACGCCGGAGCCGCGGCTTGGGCATCGGCCGCCCTTTGTTGTGCCCCCGGGAAGGGGCCGCACCCCCGTGCCCTGACGGGACCTCGGCTCCCACCGCAGCGCCCACACGGGCAGGGCGCTGCCTTCGCTCCAGGGGGAGACGGCAGCAGCGCCCCGCGGGGCGAGCCCGCTCTGCCCGGGATGCGCTCCCCGCCGGCAGCGCCGCTCCTCGCCCCCGCGCTGCCCCGCTCGCCTTCTCTTTCACTCACCCACGCCGTACTTCTCGTGCTCCGTGGGTATCCACATGCTCGCGGCGTGCGAGCGCCCGTTCCCCCGCCAGCCCCTCCGCCGGGAGCGGCGGTTGCCGGCAAGCGCGTCCGCTGCCCGGGGCTCCCGCCGCGCTCAGCCGCGGCTGCCCGGCCCCAGCGGCAAAGGCATTGTTCGGGCGGGCGGACTGACTGAAGCGCGCTCGCCGCCAGCCACTTATATTCCCCGTCCCGCTGCACGCCGGGGAACGTAGTGCCTCGATGCGGCCGCGCCCCTCGCCGCCCGCGGCCGCGGGAGAGACTACGAGCCCCGTCTGGCCCCGCGCTCCCCGCCGGGGCGGAGCGGGGCGGGGCGCGGCTCCCGGGGCCGCCCCGCGCCGGGCGGGCCGAGCGGCGGCGGCAGCGGCGGCGGCATGGCTGAGTCCCGAGGGGCTGCGGGACCGGCGGTGCGGGGAGGTGAGTGCGCTGCGGGAGGCGCGGGGGTCTCACGCTGCGCTCCCCCACTCCCCTCGGCTCCGAGATCCCGGCTCGGACGGTGGGACGGGGCTGGGGCAGCCGTCCCTGGGATGGGGAGCGGCGGACACGTGTGCGGCTGCCGGGAGCGCCAGGGCCCGGCGCGGTGGGGCTCGCTCGTCGCCCGTCGGAGCGGGGTTCTGCCGAGAGCCACGGACAGCCCCGTACCCTCCTCCCGCTGGTTACAGCGACGTGAGTCGCTCTGGTCCTACTGGTGCCTGTCCTTCCACGTTTGGCGCACGGAACTGCGGGGACGCGGAGAGTTTCCAACAGCGAGTCGGAGTGGAGAGGGAGTTGATGCCGGCAGCGCGGCAGAGCGGTGGGACGTGGGGCTGATGGTCCGGGGAGCATTTTGGCTCCTGACATAAATCTGTTTGTCTACGCACACGTGCACAGACATAGTGCAAAGCAGGCGGTGCACAGCGAGGAGCACAAATGATCCGTGGGGAATTACTGCAGGGATAAGCCAGGTGCCGTAAGCAGCAAGAACAGCAGGGTTTGTGTCCTTGTCGAGAGGTCTGTATGTCTGCACCCTCCTGGAAGGAGATTAGTTAGAGCTCACCGTGGATAAACTGCAAGAAATCCTCAGCTACACTGGTCCTTCTAAGAGAAACCTACGTGTTTTGAGGTAGGAGCAGTAGCCTAGGTTATATCTTCTGGTCCTGTGGAAAGGCACAGACAGAAAAAAGGGAGAAAAACAGTGATAATGATGCTGCTTTGTAGGGCTTACCAGATACAAGTTGTCTATAAAATGAGTATGTCTGGTTTTAGAAAAGTGTTCTCCAATGAAATCAATATTCTGAACTGGTATCTAGAGATTTTATGGGTTTCTTTGGTTTGATCCAAATGAAAAAAAAATAGTTTAATGTTTTTCAAGAGAGTAGCCTTCAGTTTAGGTTGACTTTAACTTCTACTGTCAAGTCATTGATAGTGTGAAGGACACAATAAAAGGAAGTCATGTACAAGCAGGCAGTTTCAAACCTAGAGTTAGAGCACTTTTATTCTGTGTTTGGGCCTTTGATAGTGAGTGGTCTTTCAAGTGACATTTGTGTTGTTTGTCTAGTGTGTGCCCTTATTCTATTCATAAAAGTAATATCAATTTGTGCTAGTAGTTAGAGCAGTACTCTTGCCTTTTTTCTGTGTAAGAGTATGTTGGCATGAACCTCATACATGAAAAGCCAGACCCTTTTAGAGCATTGCCACACTGGTGTAATTGCACCCAGAAGCAAAGCTCTGCTGTTTTAACTATTGGAAAGAACATGTGCCTGAGTCTGTGCAAGTCTTCTGTGTATACATTGGTCTGTGGACTGCTAGAGATGATGAGGTTACCCTGAGGTTTTTTCAGATAACTCTTGTAAAGATATTGGCACCAGTTCAAAGAAAAAAAAGGAATTTTTTGGAGGAAAATGGAAATTCAGAGGCCTGTGCTGTTTTCCTTTTACTGAGTGCAAACACTTGTTGAAATGACTAGTGGACTTCCTCTGTCTTTGCTCCCAAACTCACTTTGCATTTCCTGGCAGATCATTTGGAGTTTCTAGGTAATGAAATATGTAAAAAATCACTGTTGAAAATCAAAATAATAGATGTCAGGCTAAATTAACTTTTATGTCAGCCTATAGACTTTCATGTCCATCCATGTGCTTCATCTCCCCGTAAGACAGGTCTGCCAGCATGCTGGCTGGGAGTCATAAAATTTTGCTCCAGCCTTGTAACTGCTGTCTCTCATGTTAACCATGACTGACTTCAGCATCAACAGTCTTCCCTTGGACAAAGGCAAGAGTCTCCAGTTGCTCAAGCAGCCTTTTCAAAATTATTTGTTTGCCACACACTGACTTAGGGTCAAGAGATCTTAAGAGTATAAATCACATTTTCAATGGGCAAATAAATACCCCATCCTAATATTTATTATTTCTCTGCCTCTGAACAAAATCTTTATTCATTCAGAGGTTTAACTTGTACAAAACTATTCTCTCTAGAAACATGTTGTACTTGCATGTGCACCTGAGGTGTGTCACGTACTTGGAGGCAGCATCTAGGAAAATTAAATAATATACTATTTCCTGGTTTGCTGATTCTATTTACAGAAAAGCCTGTGGTTTTATATTCTAATCCAGGACAATGTTGCTTTCTAGTTAGTTCCTTCCAGCAGCCTTCACCAAGTGGCTTTTAATAAATATATCTCTGTCCACAGTATAGTTTGTTCAGTCTGCCTATCAACACTTCTTACAGCATCTGTCAAAGGATTTTAAAATAAGTATTTTTTCTGGAAATGTGTCTTTCATTGTTGCATCAGTAGTCTGACAGTTATAGTTTTCCTACTCAAGGTCTTCTTGTGCTCAGGTGCTTTTGAACACATGCTGCTGGGGTGCACCATGTCCAAGCACAACATGTTTGATTCCTTCCATGTCTCTCTCTCATACCCCATTTTTAAGAATATTCAGTTTACTCTGGAAAACAAAATTTGACTGGTCTTGCACAAGTCTGCTTTTTTTTTTGTTCTACCTAGAGGATATTCCAGTGAAAGCTGGTTTGTTCCTGATAGTACAGCCATTACTTCTTTGCTCAACTCTTTAAGTTCTGTTAAGGATGCTATTAGAGCTGCTCAACACAGTGGGCTCTGGAATGCAGGGTTTTCTCTTTCCTGGTCACTGAAAGGCAGTCCCATGTACTCTCAGACCCAAAAGATTTCTCCACACAGGTTAATGGATGCATTCCTCATTAGATTCACAAGCACTCCCATGTTCACAGGCCACTTCCTGTGCCTGTGTGGGTTCTTAAGTCTGTTTAAGTCCATTTCATAAAGTATACAAAATTTCACTATCACCTTTTGATCCCATCCACAAACACCCTCAAAAATACCATAGTACATATGATAGTCACACATTTCCCTTTTCCTATCAGTGACAAAAGTTCCTCTTGACCCTGTTCATGTATGTGTGAGTAGTTCCTTTCATGCCATTAGTTCCCATATTGGCAGAGACAACTTACTGTCTCTTTTCACCTGCTCATTAAGATTTGTGTGCAATCTACCATGTCCCTTGTTATTTGCTGTTTCTTTTATATTGAATAGTCCTTAACCAAATAACTGGTGGACTAGATGCTTTCCCAGCCCCTGCTTCCTTCTACTACCAGTCCTATTCAGATCAGGCTGAGTGCTTTACTGCTTTCCTCTCTAAAATATCCACAGCATGCCTGGTGGTGAGTGGGGAGCTGCTGGCTGCTCGTGTCCATGGGTGAACACTCCAGCAAGGTGACAGAGCAGCCACTCCCCAAGCACAGAGCTGCCTCTGAGCACAGAGCTGCCCCTGCTTGTCTCCTCATTCTCGAGAGACCCTCGGCCTCATGAGCAGCCCACGTGTATCTGCCCCTTTCTGTTTCATGGGTTTAGAGGATGATATCCTCTCAGTATCCTTCCTTAAAAACCCCCACCTGTTCCAAAAGATCACACATGGGGTTGCATCCTCAGTTGTTTTCCCACAGGGCACTTTCAAGCATCCAGAATACCACTGGTGATTCCTCAGGTTAAATCTTTGTGTGCAGTAGAGCATTTCAAGAACTGAGGCTTCCACCATACTACAGATTTTGGACAGAGAGAGAGAGAGTCCTTTTACTAGTAGGCATTATAAGCTCTATAAAGGATGCAGTTTAATCATTGTGAATTGAACAATTAGCAATTACACCTGGAGGACAGGTTCACTAATTAATTCTGGAAGTGCAACACAATTTATTTTAATATGACTGCCAGAATGGATCTCCTAAAGCAGTATTATTTAAAAATGTTTAAAGAGCCCTTTTTGTGATTTTTAATTAAAAATCCAATTTCAAAGTAATTTTAAACATTTACCTGATAAGCAAGTGGATCTTTTGGAGGACTGGAAATTACTAAATTATTGTTGTAAAAATCACCTTTTATGTGCTTTTCTGTTTGAAAATTGAAAAGGCAGAATCCTTTCACGTAACTGTTGCAGTAATATTTTAGAGGTTTTAGCCTTCACATCACATTTCTTAAATAACTGATGATGGAAGAATATACAAGTGAAACTAAATATTTCATTAAACAGGTCATAATGGCATAATAAAATAAGTGATGGATTGTATTGGTTGGTAATAGAGATCTGAAGTGCCCATGATTGCTGCCATAATTTTACAAATAATTGTGTTGTAAATGTGCAGCGTATTTTACCTGAAGACAAGGTATGAAGGCATAATTTCTGTTAGCACAAGGCATAGGATATGTTGTATTCCCCAAAAATACCCAATAAAGACTTGCTATTTGGTTTTCTCTGAATTCAGAAGACTTTCATGGCTTTAAAGCAAAGATGGACGGCTTTTATCCTTGTATTTCATTCTGGTATACTAAGCGAATTCTTGCCCTCTCAGTAGCAGGTAAAGGCTTTGATACATGAGCAAACTACACAGTATCAGCTCCTCCATACTCTAACCAGAGCTTGTTTAGAACTGAGCTGCTGCAGACTGTCTGGTGAGCAGGTACAAGGCTCAAACATGGTAACTTGTTTGCTTGTTGAAGCCTTCGACTTCTTTGAAACTTTGCTCAGTCTTGCAGTTACCTGCAAGGGAGGGAGTAAGAATGAGTGGTGTTTCATCAGTCCTCAGACTGATGAGGACCTTTAAACTGCTTCTGTATGGGAAAATATCTGGTTCTTACCCCAAAAAAGTGTTTCTCATCACTTGAACAAATAATATATGTGGACATGCTTTATTTAGATGTAGAGGTATAGGCTAGAGAGGTACTTCAAATGTTTTGAATGTTCTGAGTGTAACACAGATGCCAGGATAATTTGTTATGCCTCTTGAAACACCTTGTTCACTGCTTTGTTTTTCCTGGGGAGTACTGGTTTTCTGGAAGAGCATCGAAGTTGTAGATTCTTGTCAGCAATGATGACTGCCACAGGGTCTGCTTGTGGTATAAACAGGGCTCAGAGTTCACCCTTTGAGACTTCAGCCAGCTTTCTTGATGAAGGGATGTAGGATTTAAACTAGCACATGGTTGTGTATATGAACAGTAGGAAAGAAGAAAAAACTTAAATTTTTTATTATAAATTGAATGAATTTGAATGAATGAATGAAATGAAAAATGAATAATTAGGAAATTACAAGCGTTAAGTATTTTAACTTCAGTATAGGGTAAATTTGTCTGTCCAGTCTTCACAACCTTTCCCAGCCCTGTGTGCTTCCTTCCACCATGTCCTGTCCTGAAACCTCTGCTAGAACTCTGCAACTTTGTGTGACCATTTATATCCTAAAACTGCAGCTGTTCCCAGTCTCTCTCTGAGGTTTTTGCTTCACATTCTCATCCACCAACTCCCAGCAGGCTGAATCTGGGAGAAAAGCCTAAAAGCATTTGAATGTCTTTCTGTGGGCTTTTTAAAGTAGCTTTAAATATTGCATCAATAAAAGCCTCACACAATGGAGGAAAGAACATGACATTCAAGAAGCGGGAGAAAAAAATGTGGTGAGTTTTGTACAACTTTAAAGCAGGTCTGTGCCTCTGAAGGGCTGGGCACAGCAGTGTCTCACTGAAATCAGGGAAATGTGTTTGTAAAAGTCTGGGTTCTTTGCAGAGTTATTGTCAGTCAATAATTAATTACAGTCACTTGAATAGGAAAAGACTAGTCTTCAATGACCTGATGACTGTTGTATTAAATAATGCATTAGTCAGTACCACTAAAACCACATAACCAGACTGAAGTTGTGCTGTGGCATCTCTGCCTATGCTGGGGGGCAGGTGGGAACTAGGTGCTCTTTTAGGTCTCTTCCAACCCAAACAATAGCAGGTACATGTTAACTTTTAGTGTTTCCATAGGAAATGGTATAGCTGCAGTAGTCCAATCATTGATCCCAAGACCTGATTTTCCAGCAGGTGTTTCCATGATCATTGCTTGTTTGCCATTCTGTCCTAATATTCTACTGTAGTAGACCTTTAAGTTAGAAATTGTAGTAGATGTTTTGTCAGTAGCTTCAGTGGTCCACAAGCACCTGTCTGTTCTTTGTAGTACGTTTCAACTGTGTTTCCTGAAACTTTCCTTTTGATTTTTTTGCCTCTTGTTTTCACTGGCCACTATCTTCCAATTGGTCATTTCTTTTAATTTTGTGTATTTTTCTCTGATATTTTTATGACTCACAGGCAGTGGCCAGTGTGAAATGGCCCAGCTGTTTCTGTTTGAGTCTTGCTCATTGAGATGTCATCTTCCCATTTGTCTTTGGAGACTCTGTACCCAAGGAGTAGCCACTTGCCCTGTGTAGTTGTAGCAGGTTAAACACCTTCTCTTTATCCCTCTGGTATAGGAGCTCTATAACTTGACACGCCATCTGTTTCAACCTCATGATTTTTTGTGGTATGTTGTGGCTCTGTTACCTGAACAAATGATAAGGCACAGTAGATAAAGGTGCCACAGTCCCTGCAACTATACTGCATGGTTTGGCATTTCTGCTCACATGAAGTGAGTGCTCCCACACTGAACAGCCACTTGGTTTAGACCCAGGCATTTCTGTTAAGGGTTGGGATGCATTTTTCATATACCTGAGCTCAAGCAAATCCTGTTCACATGCTCTGAAACTGATCTCTAAACCCAGCCAATGCACAAAGCAGCTGGAGAGCGACTGGGGGCTGCAAGACTCCTGTGAGGGTCAGAGCTGTGCAAGAGGAGAGACAGGGCTGGTGGGCAGCACAGGGAAGCTTGGCACAGCACCCTCCCATCCAGAACCTCGTGCCAAGTTCCTGGCATGTGCCCCAGGGTATGGCTGTGAGTCCCATGGTGGAAATGCACAAGGCTCACAATATAGAAACAGCAGTGGTTGTGAAACAAATGTGTGCAGTTCTAAGTGATGCTGCTGCCAGAGGAGCATTTTGCTAGCATTTGTCCTGACCAGTGTGCCAGCACTGAATTTTATTATGACTCCGTAATGCATGAATAAATGAGGTAGAGCTTTTTCTCTAAAGACCATCCTGCTGTGTGTAAAAAGACCATCCTGCTGGAGGTTTGAATTTGTCTTATACAGAATGAAAACATGCAGTCTGTGCTGTATTTTTATTATTTATTATTACTGTACTAATTTAATGTTCAGGAGCCTGCATGTATTTATACAGTTAGTAAAATAGTGCCTGAAAAATATGAACAACTTGTTTCACTAATTCTAGCGTTCTAATTCTGTTTCTTGATGAAGTTAATTTCAATTATTGTATCATCCATGTCCTTGGGCTACATTAGTAGTATCAGCAAGCATATATCATACTTAGGAAGCCGAGATCTGTGTTATATGGTTAATGAATGCATGGAGGTCAGTATCACAAAAATATTTATTTCAAACTCTGGTACAAAGTCAGAATACGCTCATAGAAATTTTATATTACTTGCTGTGAGATGTCTCTGGGATCTTTAAGACATAATTATTTGAGCCCTGACCTAAAAATACTTTCCTCTCAAAATAATTTTCAAAAATGTATGTCTAAAGAGTATAAATAGTGGATTATTTGAAGTACAATCAAAGCTTTGTTTTCCTGAACCATGATATCAGGCTGAAGTATGTTGATTCACATCACTGCACACTATAATGAACTTCCCCTTTGAGCCACTGTTTTTCCAATTTGAATACCAGTTTATGGAGGTTTGATTCTAAAAGTAGAAACCACTGATTTTGCTACTTTTTCTGGAAAAGCTGCAGTTCATTGAGAAGGCAGCAACAGACCATAGAGATTCTGACATCATAGGGCCTCTTCTTCATACAGATTCTTCATTAATTATAAAATTCACTTAATTCAGCCTTGAAGGCTCTCTGTGTGTCAGGAAGCTCAGTCAGAATATCTGAGAGAGATTTCAGCCTGTTCTGTCAGTATGACACCCACACACACAAGGATGCCAGAAACGAGACCTCTCAGGATGCATTTTGAGGTTAGTTCTAATTTGTATGAGTCTGAAAAAATTTAAGTGCTATTTAAAATAAAAGTTTCACAGCATTTGCAGTTGTTTTTTTCACATAGTTGCCTTTTTCAAGGAAAGTCTACCAGTGGAAAAGTTGTAAACCCTGCAATGCAAATGTTTTAGTTAGGAGCATGGCAGAAATTCCCATCATAATGACATGGGGGTGTCAGGAACTGCTAAAGCAGGCTTTATGTTTTTAAGGCAAATCACACAGCCTTTCCTGTAGTTACAGAGAGTAAAGCAATTGTTTTAAAAGACCACAAGGCAATTCTTTTAACATCAAAAGGATAAACGTGCTTGGAAATTGAATCCTGTTAGAGGAAAAGAACATGTGACAAGAAAAGGAAAATCCTTGTAATAAAGCATTATTGATCACTACTAAATGATCACAATAAAAAGAAGAGTAAAGTATTTAACCTGCTTTACATAGCAATGCTGGCATGTAAGTTACTAGGCTCAATACAGTATTTTTAAAGGCACTGCAAAGACAAATTATAGCAATGAAGTATTACTGTCTATATTAAAAACATTGTTAAGACCACTCCTTTCTGGGAGAGCTAAGGTCACAGACACAGAATATGTAAAGTAAGACATGCCTTTTTCCAGCTTGCTGCTCTTTGCAGAGGGTTAAGCAGAACAATGGCAGTGGTAACATACACAAGTACTACATTTGCAAATACATTTTTTTACTTGTGATGCCTTCCAGTAGGTATTTTTTAACATTTTTTAAATTATGGTCTAGAGCACCTTGAAACAAAATTGTGCGCTTTTTTTTTCTCTTCCTTTTTTCCCCAGGAGTTTTCATATGAAAATAGCAGAAATTCAATCTTTATACCTTAAATTTAAACAGCATTGTTTATGCTTTATTATGATGTCTCTGGTATGCCTTTTTACTAAATAGCAAGTTTAACAGAAAAAAGCTGTAAATTTTTGTTAGATAGATTTGGATGATACGTACAAAAGAAGAGCCTGGATGGTCCCTTTTGTCCTTCCATTTCAGATTCTTCTGTTGGATATTTTCTTCATCTTCCTTGTAACTCAACATTCTGAGTTTCAGGCTACATAATTACTTTGTTAATCTTTCCAAATAATAGTCTAGGGTTTAATCATTGCTTCTAATCCCTTATTTTAGTAGATAATGTGTATCTCAGCTCTCCATGTCTACCAAGTCACATGATCACACTAAACAAGGAAAGGTAAACAGAAATTTCGTTTAACAATAGCCATAAGAAATCACAGAAGCTCTAAAAAGTATAATAAAATTATTCAGTATATAATGCTGAAGTAGATAAATATTTTTTCATATTTGTGACCAAAATATAAAACCCTGATTTTAGTTACCCTAATGTAAGTCTCTGTTATTTACCCAGGAATGAGGCATTATACAGCTCTGAGCTTGCAACAGAACCTGCTGTAATGTGTTAAATATTTATAAATTGCATATTAACATCAGCACTTAAATATTGTTATGAATACTTACTGGGGTCACTTTCATTAGTGTGTGTGTGGGCATGCATGTCCCTCTGTGTGAGAACAGTAGGTTTGCTCTGGTCTTTACAGATGTGGGGGTTTGTCTGGGCTCCAGCAGAAAGACAACAAGCAGTGGCATGTATCTGCTGCTGAACTGGGCAATAATCTAGTCTATTATTTAAACATGATCTTATTGGCAAGCACATTGGTTTTGTTTTATTAAAATTCCAGCACTTCACATTTTTATTAATCACTTTCCCAGTCCTATTCAGTTGTGTTCTGATGCCTGTGCTGCGGTACCATAGCAACACTTGTTAATGCTAATGAAACTGCAACATCCTAAGCTCCCCGACAGAGCAGCCCTGTTAAATATGGCTATTAAGCACAGTTGTATTTCTGTTAGTTCCAGCTCCCAGCAGACACCTGCTCTGCAGAAACTCTGTTCTGAGTTATTAGGATTCGGTAACTTACAGCTTTTCTTAAAGCTGTCATTGAACTGGAATCAAGTTCTCATATTCCTAGACAGCAAATGCTACAGAATATGTACAGTGTCTGTAAAACTGACAAGCTTTAGCTGTAGGATTAAGTGTTCTTTTGAAGTGCTCATTTGCATTCAATGAAAAAACAGGCACGGCTGGGACTGATTGATCTTGGGGGAAGCTACAGGATGTGTTCTCCCCTAGAGCATATGGACATTTTAACTAAATATCATTCATAGTGTGTTAACAAGCAGAAGTAATAGGTAAATAATTCCTCATGAACTCAGACTTAATTCAACTTAATAGAAGTACTTGAGGGCTTTAATATATTGAGATAGGAGATGATTATGTACATTGATTCTTCTTTCACTAGGAAGCATATTTGCATGTAGTATCGGTGAGGACCATGACAGGGTGTTTTATTTTCATTATTCTGAGTTTTGGCTTTGAATACTGTTTATTTGGCAAGTCATTAGTCATCCATCTTTTGTGCTCTGGAAAACAAAGGAAAAATCCTGTAATCAGTGTAAAATTGTTTCCAAGAATATGACCACAAATTAGGGAATGCTGCTGTGCCAACAAATAGATGCTGCAGTGCCAAGGCTGCAAAACAGGGAAGCTGTCATGTATGTATTTCGAGTGTCAAGCCGATCCTTCTCCATACTCTTGCATCATCTCAAAAACAATTGATTCCAAGACAAAGCTTTAAAACTGCTCATTTCCTAAAGAGTTTTAAATGCAGCACTCTTTTGTGCAGAATTACCTATAGGAATACAGGTTGGTTCCCCGTTGTACTCTCTGGAGGGGTTTGGTCATTTTGGCAACTAAATGGTTTTGCCATGTGATCAGTGAGAACTTGGGGGAGGGTGCTCAGCCTTTTTGTTTTCCATTCAGCATCTGTTGGGCTGCTAGTGTGGAGTGCCAGGTTTGCTAGGTGTCTTTTGTTTTCCTGTCATTCCTTCTTCCCTTTGTTCTTTACGTGTCTAAAAACCTGTCTTTTGCTCGTTATTTGGACTCCCGTATTCACCCGTATGTCTTTGTTGTGTTCATTTTTGTTTTAGGATCATTTCAAGGTCTTGTGCTAATCTCCTCATAATATTAACCAGCTGTATTAATGAGATAATAAACCAGATTTGTTGGTAATGAATTGATCCATTCAACTATTGGATTTAATTAGAAAGACACTTAACATTCCAGCAGATGTTCTTATTTTGTTTCATTGTCCTTGTGTTACCAACAGTGGGATATTTACATCGTAAAGTCCTCAGCCTAAGGCCTTGTTGCTGTGCCATAGACTAAAAAAAATAACAGGAAACCCATAAATATGTCTTAAGCAAATTTGTATTAATTCCTTTCTCATCATTTCAATTCTCAGACTTGGCAATGCCTTGAATTTTCAAAGTATTCTTCATTTAATAATAAATCGATTAATCTGTTTTAAAATAGTTTGATTTCTTCTTTCCCAGTTAACGCCCCTCGTCTTTGGACTTACCTCCTTTTTCTTTGGACTCCTTTTCCTCTGGTCTTGTGACTCTCATTCCTTTTTATCTAGCGGCAAAGCTTCAGAAAGAAGGATGTGAGTGGCCCTGTCCTCAACATTCCCTGCAGCCCAGTTGATGGAGCTCCTCCCTCCACTTGCTGCTTGCCTGCTGGAAGAGCCTGCCAGTCCCTGAGCTCTGGCACTCGAGGCACGGCTGCAAGTCACACCTCAGGGCCAAGCTGTGTGAGTGCAGAGTTCTAACAGTGAGGTTACTTCATTTACCTGAGCCCACATACCTCCACTTGCTAGTTAGAGAGTGTAATTCATGCAGCAGTGTCCAGTTTGTCCCCAGAGCTAGTGAGAGCAGATTGTTCAGATGTGCAACCAAGTAGAATTGAGCACAAGAGCTCCACACTGCACTTAGTGTGCATTTAGTGTGTTAGGTGTGCCCATGCTGACAACAGTGGATTCTGCAAACTGAAGCCAGTGCTGAATGTCCTTGTTAGGAAGTAGTGTTAAAATCTTAGTGGCTTCTTTTCCTGTGTGTAATGCCTTTAAAGAAACCTCGCACACTCTGGCAGACTTATGCTAAAATTGTATGAGACAGCTGAGGCTGTAAAGCTGAGAAGGTTCTCTTTCACCTTACTGCTTCTCACCATGCACTCCTTAGTTTGCTCTTGCCCTTGGTGGACTCTTGTGGCAGCATTTTCAACATTCTTGAGCAAAAAGAAAGGAAGGAATGGTTCTTAATGGTAAAGAGCTGGATTGACTCATCCAAGGATTTGGCAAGCCTGGGAGCCAGCACAAGCAGAAGGGCAATGGTAGATGGGTAGGAGTGGTGGGATAAGGGGGAGAAAGTCAGGATAATGAGACATCCCTGTGCTTCTTGGTAGCAGCAAGTGGTTACACTGGGGACCATCTCTGGGAACCTTGCCTTTCAAAACTCCCTTTCAAAAGCCAAATCTTTCCTTCCTTTTCTTTCTGATAATATCTGTTGTATTGGCTGTAACATTGCATGGCATATTGCTTTGTGATAATTGCATGTGGATTGTGCAGGTGGAGTGCATTGCCTGCCCTGCTGTAGCTGTGTTATAACTGTGTGGGTGGAACATTTACTTAATTGTGCAAACCAACATTGCTTTGGAGCTTAGAATAATTGTATTCAAAAGTAAAAATGTTCCAGTAAGGAAAATGAATCCATTTTCATCTTGTTGCTTCACTAGCTGTGAAGATTAACTAGTCTATATTATAACAATTCTTAAAATAAAATGAGGCCATATAATTTCTATAACAGGCAGCCTTTTTTAATTTACTTTTTTTTCCCTCACTGTTGTAATGGTGTATACAGTCCCTGTGCAGGGATCAGAAATCCATTGTACTGGGTATCCTGTGGGTGCTTATTAAAAAAAAACCCAGTTCTTATTCTAGTTTTGAAGGTAAATTGTTTTCTATACCACCTCATTCTCAAATACCTTCAAAGTATTTATTTCATTTTCCCCTGAAGCACTTGGTATACTTCTTAGTTTTAGTTTTCAAAGAAGGTATTCCTCTGTTCTCTTCATTCTACTAATCTACCTTTTTTAGCTCTGAATTAGGTGTTAAAGACCATAGTTTTATCTGTCCTGTTAAATGTTGAACAACATGGTGTCAGCTGCCAGTTCTATGACTGAGAAAGGGATTTTCTTATTTTCTGAGTTCAGAGGGCTTTCTGTGAAGCCTTTGGGATGTCCCGTTGCATAACAGTCATGCTGCTTTTCTATTAGGCAGAGAAGAAAAACTCAGGGGCAGCAACCTGATTCATCCAAAATTTAATGGATGGGTTTTATAAGGCTGTCTCCTCATAGGGAGTCTCATGAGTCCTGTGCTGTCATATGCTGTTCATCACAGACACAATAAGCAAAGGTGATATATTTTGCTGTTAATACATCTTTTATTTTCCTAAGTGATAAGTATGAGGGCCAGCTGAAGCATTGCACGAAATCTCATGTTATTTGAGCAAATTGCACCCAAAAGAGTCCTATTCAATGTTAACAAATGCAAAGTAACACACAGGAGTGAAGACACAAAGAATATGACCACTGTCTTGTGCATTAACACCTGATTCACAACTTAGGAGACTGAATCATTGAAGAGAATTCAGTGGTTAATTCAATGATCCTAAAAGCAAGTGACATACCAGAAATAAAAGGTAAATATAAAGAGTTTGAAAAAGAAAAAAATCTGTGCTGATTTAGAAGCATATTTTCTTCCACTCTTGGACATTTTCAGGCTACCTCTTACCACATTACATGAAGGGTTGAGTAGAACTAGCCTTGAGTTGAACCAGGACATCAAGGAATAAAGGAAAAATTTCATAAAATCATTACAAAAATATGAAAAGTTGATGCAAGTGTTTGTCGGTGTTAAAAAAACAAGAATTTCAAATAGTGCAGGAATAAGTCAATGGTGAAAAAAAAAAAAAGCTGCTTATCTGAGGGGCTCATATAGCCTTTGACTTAAACTCTCCATAGTCAGACTTCTGGAAGACTATTCTATTTGTGTGATTACTGTTTGTTTGCCCTATTTTATCCCATTCCTAGGTAATTGCTTCTCACCCTTGTCATCCAGGGCACATGCACCAGAGGGGTGTTTAATCCTTCTCTGTGAAGTTATTCTCATTGCAGTAGATTCCAAGAGAAAAGCTTGCTGCTTTTCCCTCATTTTCAAATGTCTCTGCATGTAGGAGTCTTGGAGTCTGAGAATACATCTGAGAGTTTTTATTTCCCTGTTAGCCCTAAGCTGTGCTACAGTTAACAGCTTTTATTCAGTACCTGTAGCCACTCTGCTCCAAATATAGAAACAAAATTAGCTGCTTTTGCAGAGATTTCAATATTATTCTTGGATTTATTTGTACTGTTTTGAGGTTTGTGCTACATTAGTCCAGTAAGTGCTGTGCTAAAGGCTGTGCATTTGTTCAGCTCTGTGCATTTATTCTCTTGTTCAGTGTTTTTTGTAGCAGATGAGTAAAAAGATATTTACATGGATTCCTTTTTCCTTCGCCTCTTCTTTTAAGTGCCTTTGAAAGAAATTGCATAAGCTTCTGCATTTGCCAAACTGCTCTGGTAGCCTAAAGTTATCCCTTTTAGCATTAGCTACTCTGTTTGGGCAGCAAAAAACCTTCTCCCTAGTTTATTCCTTTCATCAACTTATGACTACAGTTAAAGACTGAGCAGTTCTGTTTTTCCAGCCCAAGCAGTTGCTATTCACAAGTACCTTTACTAAACAAGGCTCCTTGTCTAAGTTTTGTACCAGTTCCTGCTGATACACCTATCTGTTGAAAGTTGATTTATTGAGGCAGATAGGTGCTTATTTATTTGGATTTCCAATAGTTTAAATAAGTCATTGCAAGACAGCTATACCAAAAATTAGCAAAAAGCAGTGTTGCTCTTTACTGGGTTAAGTTGAACTGGCTGACAGAATATCTTCTTCATTCACTTGGCATCAGCAATTGCAAAGGAAATTAAGTTCTACTTTTCTCAGTAAACATGGTGTAATGCTTCTTCAGGCAACAGAACTGACTGTAAGAATGGACAAAGCTAGACTCTTGCAGGTACCACCAGTTTTGCTTGGGAGATTTGACCCTTTCATGAGGATTGCTCTAGCACATGGTGTAGCCACTGCTGTTCTTAAAATAAGACAAAATGGAAAAATTTCTGCAATGCCAGTTTAATAAAGAAATTTCTAAGGGAAGGGAACGAGCTGAAGTGTAGATTAAATTATGAGAAGAAAAGTGTTAGATTGTGCACAGCAGCTGCATTGCTCCAGGTAATACCATGCTCTGTGTGCTGCCATCTTTCTTCAGTGCTTGGTTTTATGTGATAAATTGAATTCAGTGCAACCCAGCCATCAGTCTTCAGGCAAGGCAGTGCCTTCCCAGGAAGTTCTATATTTCAGAAGTCCTAAGTAGAAGCCTCAACAGTTGTGCAGGACATAATATATATATATATTGTTCTAGGAGCAGTATAGAGCTGATAAAGGTGTGTTTCCTATGCTTTTATCCCCTTTACCACCTGTGGCTTCTCAGCAGCTCCAGCTTACCCTCAGTCCCTGGGCACCAGGGAGTCATTGCCTGTGCTGTGGCTGCTTTGGAGCTCTGTGTGCCTGTTCCTCTGCCTGAACACACATTTGTCACAGAACTCACAGAGGCTTCCCAGGTCTGCCTCTCAATGGGGTTCTCCAGCCTTTCTTGGGTTATTTCAGTGTCTTGGTAGAACATGGGATGGAACCCTGATACATTAACATTTTTTCCTAGGAAAAAAGCTAAATTACTGTGATTTTTAAAATTATTTTTCAAATTTCCCTGTGAGCAAGGTACCAGACTGTCAGATTAAGTATACTTGCCAATGTATAACATATAGATGTCATTTTTGTAGGGTGAAAGTTATCTAGTAAATATTAATTAAGGTTCCTTTAACCATGTGAATTTTAAAATTCATGTGTGACAAAATAACAGACTTGAGAGAAGGCCTTTTTCCTAATTCTTCAGGTATCTTCAGAAACTGATGCCCAGGAGGTTCCCTCAGAATATCAGGAGATGGTTTTGCACTGTGAGGGTGTCTGAGCACTGGCACAGGTTGCCCAGGGAGGTTGTGGAGTCAAAGCCATTTGCATGGTCCTGGGTAAGGATCCTCCTTGACCAGATGACCTCCAGAGGTCCCTTCCAATTTCATCCAATCTGTCACTCTGTGAAGTTTCATTTTTCTACAGAGGTGTTCATGTCACTGCAGGAATCCAGAGACACAGAGCTTATTCTCCTGCTGCACAGGCTAACTTCATAATACAGGACACCCATGTTTTCAATTTTCAACTTCAAGAGGGCAGGAACATAGGGAGTTTTTTTCTGTTTACTTTTTGCTATCCAAAATTGACATCTAAAATTGAAGATCCCTGTTGAAATTGGCATTTGCTTCCAAGATAGACCCCAACCCAAGACTGAGGTAGGATTAATTTGGAAAATGAACACCATTTACTTCTAGACAGCTGGAATTTGGTTAGGCTAATGGGGCCAACTGTTTAACTCTCTTGGTCAGTGTGTCTTAATGAATTATACTAATTTATGGAAGAGCTTATGAATTTAGACCAGTGTTGTTTAAATGGGGAACACACACATGTAACTGCAGGACAGCATGTGGCAGTGACTCACCTCTGTGTGGTGTCACTTGAGGAACCTGTGTCTGGCTGGTACAGTATGGTACAAACAGGGACCATCCACCTTTCCACATGGAGCATGGCTTCCCCTTGCTCAGCATCTGTACAGTTAGAAAGTGCTCCAGTGGGCACAGGCATCCAGTGGCAGTAATCTTGACCGAGGATAATCTTTTGTCATAGAACAGTAAATTAGATGTTAATGGGAAAAAAAGGCAAGACAAATGCATATCTTCAAGAGTCAGTCAGAAAATTATAGAAGTATTCTGCAAAAAATAAAAGTATAACTAGGAAAATTAACATGCAAAACAGTTTGTGTTATACAGTCTAAATCCTTCCTGACACTGAGCAATGTGGCTCAGAGTATCAGGGAGCCACAAAGAGTGGCTTTATTCATATCAACAGGTAGATTAGATAGTGAGAAGAAAAGGAGGTTTCCCATCATAAAATTTCTTTAGTGGTAAGCAGAGCACTTGTATGTGACTGACTTGGTGTCAGCAGGGAGTTTTATTTGAGAAAGACACCTGAGAACTGGCCTGTGCTGACCTCCCAGTGTCCCTCTTGGAATCAATGCAATCAACCTGCTTACAAGCATCTTGCTCCTTAAGTGATCCATGCAACAAAACCGAGACTCAAACAGGTTTTGTACTACCTAAAAGTACTCCAAGAGATGTAGATTTATTTACTTAGTCAAAATTAATTTTTTTTAATTCTTATTTTAGATACCGAGTGTATTTTGGAGCCTCTGTCTCTGCCAGAAAGTCCAGGTGGTGTTGATGCAGTAGAAAGTTCTCCCTATGTGCCTTGTATTTTCTGCAAAGAATGCTATGTCTTAGCAGAACAAAACCAGCTCCTGAAGCACATGATTATTGAACACAAGCTCGTCATAGCAGATGTGAAACTGGTGGCAGATTTTAGAAGGTAAGGGTTATGTCATTTTAAATGAGTGTCTATGTGTGCAGGTGTTATTGAAAGCTTTGGAAAAGTAGAGATCATCTTTTTAGAAAGACATTGTGGGAGAATTTCTGCTTATGAGCCTTTTGCTGCTGGACTGTAAGGTTGTTTTCCTATTTCCTTCCCTCTCCCTAGTGCCTAGATGTTGCTGGGACTAGTGAGCTCAGTTTTAGAATAGATGGCAATTCCTGTGTTTGGCATTTTTTTATATATCCTAGGGTCTTCTCAGGTCCTATCACTGATCAACAAGTTGTGTGCAAATTAGAAAGCTGGTTTTTAGCAAAGCCCATACCAGACAATCAGCTTTCCTAATCTGGGGTTTTATTTGTGTAGGGCAAGACCATTTCTATCCCTGTACAATGTCCTCAAGCTGTGTATTGTACACAGAAGCTGCTCAGTACAGGATCTCTCACACTCTGGGATGAAATTTGTTTGTGCTACTGTGACAGTGTTCACAGGGGTCTTATGTTGAGGGAAGAGACAAGGATCTGACTCCACTTCTCAGAAGGCTTGATTTATTATTTCATGATACACATTACATCAAAACTATACTAAAAGAATAGAAGCAAAGGTTTCATCTCAGAAGGCTTGCTAAGCTAAGAATAGAATGGAATGAATAACAAAGGCAGCTGTCCCAGACTCTGTCTGAGCCAGCTGTGCTGTGATTGGCCATTAATACAAATAAGCACATGAGACCAATCACAGATACACCTGTTGCATTCCACAGCAGCAGATAATCAATGTTTACATTTGTTCCTGAGGCCTGAGAAGCTTCTCAGGAGGAAAAAATCCTAAGGAAAGGATTTTTTTTTTATAAAAGTTGTCTGGGACATGCTACTTTAAGGACAGTATTGCCCCAACAAAATCACATTTAATCCTTAACTATGCTTTACAGTACTGTGATCTGCATACAACTATGACTCCTTCTACAGCTGTGTCATTGATCATCTCACCAGGGTCACATTTGGCTTTCTCTCTCTTAACTTTCTCCAGTAGCTGGCATGTGACTTCAGAGACAAGGGACTTGCCTGGCATTTTGCTTTCCACAGTAATGTGTGGGCCAGGAGGGAGGCTAGACAATACCTGCCAGTCTGTAGATAGTTCTGCTGTAATATTTAAGTGTTAGACAGATAAATTCTCAACTAAAGTGAGTTTTCTAGTAGGTCTTCTGTCACTAGTTACTAAGCCAAAATCAAGACCTTATGTCTATCAAGACTCAAAAAAAAATGAAATAATACAATATAATTTAGGAAGAGAAATGTAAGCCATATAAATTAAATCCTTAATCAAATGTATGAGCTTAACGTTGCTTAAAATTGAAAACTGATGGTAGTTTTTGTTTGCTTTTCTGCTGAAGGCAGGCAGAAGGAGAATGTACTGTTCTTTGGAGATAGTACTAGTATCTTTGGGTAAGTAAAGGAATCAGAGCTGCTCAGTCATGGACCACCAGTCTAAGAGTGCTTGGGGGAATTATTTTACATAAATAGAAATGTATTTTAAAATCACCCCTTCAAAAGGGCCCATTTAGATTATTTTTGCTGCTAATGCAATTGGAAGCTAGCCAAATCTTACAGAAAGTGGCCCCAGGACATGAAATGATGGAATTGTTGCTCTGAAGTGTGCTTTCTCTGATTTGCTGTATTAGTAAGATAGTCTAATACTAAAAAGAGAATATATTCTGAAGTGTGGAACTGAGGTGAGGAAAATACAGGGTTCAACTCTGTAAAGATAGTATTATTTTTATATTTAGCAATGAGTTACAGCCAGTCTTAGGAATACATTTCTTGACAGAACTGCAAGAAGTGGATAATCCAGAAAAGACCAATGCTAATGGAAAATTTTTTTTCTTTTCTTTTTAACTTTGAAGATTAAAGATAAGTTGGCATAAGGGCAGAGGGAAGAGATAAGGGGAATAAGCTTCTGCTTCATGACTTAACATGATCACTCATTCTGTCTCCCTGGAAGTATCACAAGGCATTGGTTTTATCTGGTCATTGATTGTTTGGGTTAAGTCTTACGATATGAAATCCCTTAACTGCAATTTCTGTGACACAGACAGTTATGGGCAGGTGAGTTTGTACCTGTGTTCATTTCTCTCAGTGCAAGGGAGAGACATCTATTAAATGAGCTCTTGAAATCTCTCCATTTGCACATTTATGTCCTAAAAGCTCAAGGATGACTTAGTCTGGAAGAACTACAGTTCTATTTAGCAGCTCTTTCAATGAGCATTGCAAACAGTGGAGCAGGCAGGGGGAGAAGGAAGGACTCACCTTCACTTACTGACATCTGATGATGATGCTGCTGAATGGGCCCCAGCCACGTGTGCTGGCTTCACTGTGCTCAGCTGTCTGCTGCCCCAGAGGTCAGTCCTCTCCATGTCAGACTTAGCAGAAAGAAAGATGTGCTGATTCCTTGGCTGCTGCAGGTGAAGTCATCAAATATATTAGATGAGAATGGTAGAGGCAGTGTGAGCCACTATGGGATGTGATAGCTGTGGCAAGTAAACTTACAGATTGCACAAGTATTAAAAGCTGCAGCTATTAAAAATGCTCTCATAATAATGAAAACCGATTTTTTAATTATCTTTTGCCTTATTTGGTGGCACAAAATAAGAAGAAATCATTGAATAGCCTTTGCCTTACCAACTCTCACATGATTTATATCACACATGAATATAAATTTAAGCAAGCACTTAAGCATTTTCAGATTATTTTTTATAGTAAAATTCTGAATAATTAGCATAAGAGTTGCTTGGTTCCCTTCATCATATAAATGGAGTGATGATTTCTCCTTGGTTAGATAGTAGCCTCCTAGTCCAGTGGAAATCTAATCTCAGTTGTGTTCTGTTGATGCAGCTGTAATACCAACAAAAAAAGATAGTACAGAATGGTTTTAAAAAACTGTAGTTGATGGGTTAAACTTTCAAGATGTGTTTAGGTCTTTTCTTATTCTGTCTGCTGTCTTACCCCCAGGTGTACAGGGACTTCATTCTTCTGTCTTTCTAGTTGTCTGCCAAGCTACAGCTTTCACTGTAACTCCACAGGAGACCTGCCAAAACCTCACTTTTGTCAAGTTGGTGTTTTTATTGAGTTTCAGCTTCCTGACTGCATCTTGCAGAACACAGAGCACAATATTTTGGGAATTTGAGAATGCTCTGTAATACATTTTTTCAGTAAAGATGCATCTGAGTGGCACTTCTGTCTTTAGATGTGAATAGGTCACAGTGTTTATGCAAAGCTTGGTGCAAATCTGCTTATTGAGTTCTTCACTTTGACAGCATGGTTAAACCCAGTTTAAGTGAAACTGAATTAATTTCATAAAATTGAAAACTAATGTGAAGGAAGAAAAAAGGGACACAGGAGTTAAAAAAAAGAAACAATAACACATAAGAATTTAGAGCATTAAAAAACAAGAGCTATCAATTTTTTATTACAAGTTTTTCGGTGTTTCCTTTTTCACTGATCATCTCCCCCTTATTTTTAAAGCTACATTCTCTACTGGAAGAGGAGGTTTGCAGAACAGCCTATCACAGACTTTTGTAGTGTGATAAGAACAAATTCAAAAGCTCCATTAGGTAAGTATGCTGCTTGCTCACTCTCTGATGGGCAGATGATGGGATAATTTCTGGCATATACTGCTGCTTTGATCAGCCACATGTGTCTGACACTAGAGCAGAAACCCACAGAAGCAATGTTTAACTCTTAAGCACATGTCTAAACTTACCTTTTCCTAGGATTACAACACATGCTTCAGCACTGTGCTGAGTGAGGATGAGATCAATACAGGCTTAAATGTGCTGTGAACAGGGGCCTGTTGCAAATCAAGGCCTGGAAGCAGAGCTGCTCACATTGTGCCTGGGGAGATGGTGGTACCCCCTGCATAAAACATCAGTGATGGTCCTTCCAAAATGATGAGAAACATTCCCAGTGAGCTGCCTTTTCTGACTTCACCCTGCCCACCATCTGCACTGATGCTGCTTAATTCTTCTTGGACATCAGGGCCACATCCCCCTTCCTTTCCCCTGCCACAGTGCTCTCTGCCCCAGGAGAAGTCATCCTCACAGGAGCCATACCATTGTGCAGTTTCCTGTGCTCCAACACAAGTCTGAAACCATAGTTCACTGTTCTTCTGCATTGGTGTGGTGCCATATTCCATCCTTGGGACAGTGTTGACTGTGTGAAGGAAGGGGTTTTCTCAGAAGCAGCTCTGATGCATTACTCTGGCTTTCCTTTTCTAATAGAAAAACACAGTTTACCTAAAACAGATAAGAACTTTAGGGCTTTTCTGCATCTTTAATTCTCAATGGAGACCTTAAAAGAGAGGAAGCAATGCATACAGCTAATATCAGAGATGGTTAGAAAGTGGAAACTGAGTACAAAATGGATTAAAGTAATTTTTTAATTATTCAAAGTAATTTTAAGAAAAGTAGCCCTGAAAAACATGAAAATCATTCCAAAAATCGTCATTCTGTTTCTCTTATACTTACCACTCAGTTGGAAAACTGCAAATCAAGCAGCTGAAGAGCAGAATTATGAAATATCACTGAGCCTTCTCCTTCTCTCTCTCTTTCTCCTCATCCCTCCCTCTCCCTCCGGAAAATTGTTCATGTCTTAACCCATTATCTTTTGTATTTTCCTACATGCTGAGTAATTGTAATTCCTTTGAATAAAATTGTTGCCTTCTTCAATTGGATATGACCATAAATAGTAAAAAGGTTGCTAAAGATAAAATATGTGTAAAACATGTAAGTAGAAATGTAAATTAGGCAAGTCTCAATGTATGGTACTGAACAGTTGTGTATATCCACAGGTGGAAAAATATTTGATGGTAAAAGGTAATGTGAGAGATCAGAGCAAGGGGAGGATAAACCAAATTATGATAGCTACTGAAAACTAACAGTTTCTTAGGGAAATAACTGGTAGGATAAAATTCAAGGCAATTTCATATTTCTTTCATGCTGACTTTAATCTGTAACCAATGTAAATGCTAATTGTTTTATGTATCCAGAAGAACCATCAAAAAATGAATAAAACTGGTAGTGGAGAAAAGCTATGCAGGACTTTTGCCTTCAGACTCCAATATAAATATGCACAAATATTTAAATATGTTTCATTATGTTATGAAATTAAAGTAACTGACTTTTTTAGGTTAAAAATCACATTCTTACCTTGTTAATGTATTCCAAAGTCTTAGCAAATTATCTGTCAGTATATTCAAAGCAGCTGCAACTTCCCATTCCTTACTCACACTTTCTAATCTCTTAACAGAGGAACAGGACAATTATTTTCTTTTATGTGATGTTTTACCAGAAGACAGATTACTTCGAGAACAGCTTCAGCAAAAGAGACTGGTAAGAAATTATTGTTTCATTTTTTAAGGTAAACACTCCAATAGAAGAATATATAATAACTTAGCAGGCATTTTAAAGTGAAAGCATTTTTTGCGAGATGGCAAAAATCTCAATTTTTTTTTTAAGCTCATTTTCCTAGCTGCTGCACAACCATACACAAATCCCCTGTTCATAGATTTTTCCTTGGGATAAATGTACAGGTTGTATGTCAGTGTTCTACACAAGTGGAGAATACATCCAGAACACTGAAAAAGGTTGAGTGTGCTGAACATTTTTCTGCTTGCAAGGATCTGCAATGCATTGACACACTATCTTTCATGTAATAATACACATTAGGGAAATTAGCAAACTAGAACTTGGTGTGAGATACTGTGAGCAGAGAAGGTGATACTTACCTACAAAACCTTTGAGCAAGCTGTTTGTGTGCATTCTTACTCCCTCTCCCAGATTTCATTAATTCACAGTCTCATACTCACAAGCACCATGCTGAGTGAGGGGAGGGAGTCTGGCCAGTATTGTTTCTGTGAGATGCAAAGGACATGAAATGCCAGCTCTTGGGTCCACATGAGCCATTCTGGTTCTTCTTGCCTGATGGCACCCTGTGGACAGACAGTACTGTGGACAGACCTTGCTGAACTTTTAGGCATTGTCAGTTCTGAATGGATGGTCCTTCAAGTTCAACTCATGCTGACCAGCTTCCAGGAGTCTTAGTCCAGATTGTTGGGCAGTGGGATTTTTTCTGGTTTCTTGTCTTGTTTGAAATACGTATCTGGAGTCTGGCTTTGCTGTTGGGCTAATTTAGAAATGAATGTTCCATGGTACATGGCAGCCTTGTTGACAATCTCCTCATGTTAGGATGTGTTAGGATGCAGGGAATTCCACTGAGATGCACAATACCCTGTGTCTGTACTGTTAGATGTTAGAGTGCAGGCCTTAGGGTCTTTATATTCCTCAGTTTAGTGCTGGCAGCCATGTCCTGAGAATTGTCAACACGGGCCTTTTAACCCTTTGTTGTGCTGTTTCTTCTGGTATGTTTATATTACAAGTTTGCACACAAGCAGCATGCAAATAAAGACACAGTAAGTGATGTGCATTCAGAATGAAGGAGAACCTTACAAAACCCAAATGCTAGTCCTAGGGAAATTGGGATTGGCAGGCAAAATCCAGTTGGTTCAGCTACTCTGTGAGTGCTATTCCTGTTTGCTGGCAACAGTAATATTCTTCAGTTTGAAGGACATGACTAGTGAATCCCTGATACTGGAGGAATATGTACAAGTCTTACACAGCTTTCCATAGGATCCCAGCTCCTGCAAAGGAGAAATTCTGGTGCTAGTTCTTCAACTGGGGATTTCCCATGGCGTTAGAGTTATCTGAGCTGAAACCTGCCTTCCTATATAGGCCCACTGGATTAGCATGGATTCAAAAAACCAGCTGATGCAGTCATGCCTAGGATGCTTCCCTTCCAAAGCTGTCTGGGATCAGTAAAAAAGGTCTGTCTAGATCAAAATCTTACCCTTGACAGCAGCTAAGTGTCTCTGGTATTTGCTGTCTTCTGATCTAGTGGTGATCCTTTCCCAAAATACTCTCTTTGTCTCCTGCAATTGGCAGCTCAAAAATTTCTGAATTCAGTAATATGAGCCTCCAACTCTGAACCCACAACAACTTCCAGGATCCCCACTACTTGCAGAAGTGACTTGTGCAGCTTGACCACACACTGGGAGAGAGCCTTCTATTTGGTCATTTTGAACCTGTCATGTCACACCTGGCAGGTTTTTGTATTAGAAGAGATGGTGAAGAATCTGTCCTTAGTATTATCCAAACCATTCATAACTTGTCTCCTGATTTATCTGCCTTACATTATGTCTCATTAGTCCTTTGCTGGACTGCACACTCATGGCAAAGAAGGATAACAGCATCCTGGGCTGGTTTAGGAAGAGTGTTGCAGTCAGGTCAAGGGAGATTGTCCTTCCCCTTTACTCAGCACTGCTGAGACCACATCTGGAGTGCTGAGTCCAGCTCAGGGCTCCCCCGTACAAGAAAGATGTGGACTTCCTTGAGCAACTCTGGTGCAGGGTCACAAAGATGCTTAAGAGACTGTGACATCCTGTGTAGGAAGAGAGGCTGAGACAGCTTGGACTGTTAAGTCTGGAAGACAAGGCTCACAGGGGAACTTAGTGATGTATATAAGTACTTGATGAATGAAAAAGGAGTCAGATTCTTCTCACCTGAGCCCACCAACAGGATAAGAGGTAATGGGCATGAATTAAAAATCAAGAAATTCCCCCTGAAAACAAAGAAACACTTTTTTTTTTTTACTGGGAGGGTGGTCAAACACTAGAGCAAGTTACTCAGAGAGGTTGTAAACTCTTCCTCTGTGCAGACAGTCAAAAGAAAACTCAACACACTCCTGGGTAGCCAGGTAGAGGTGACCTTGCTTGGGCACAGGGGTTGGACTTGTTGCTCTCCAGAGATTCTTTGCAACCTCAATGATTAGGTGATTTGAGGTTGAGGAATGCTATTTGGTGGTTCTTCACAGTGCATCATTTCTGCACTTCTCTGTATTTTTTACAGTTTTCTACAATCCTTTTGGGTTTGTGAAAGACACCTTGAATTTAGCATGTGGGCATGCAGTGTCATAATGATACCTGCTTCCCAAGTGTACATCATGTTTGTGGCTTTCAGGGAGGAAAAAGGGTTGTGATGGAGCTTGCAGCTGATGTTTTCATAGAACCATCTTATTACAAATAATACCTCCTGGCTGCTGTAAATTGGAGTGTACTTTTTTTTTTAAGGGCATTTGTTTCTGATTTTGTGGGGTTTCTTACTATGCAGTTCTGTAACCAACTAAGCCTTCTTTCCACTGCAGTGCCAAGGACATGAGGAGTCTGTTGGCAGGTGAGCAATCTCATCTGCTCTGCAAGTAGACATTTCCTCAAACTCTGGAATGAGTGGAGAATTTAACCCAAAGCAAGTGCTGGTTTTGTTTACAGAGTAATTAAATTAGGAAAGAAAGAAATATGCATTTTTATTATGGTGCAAAATAGTTTCCAGTTATCACTGTTTTGAATTTCAGAATTGTATCCTCAGTTTTTACGGAAGGATTTTGTGAAATCGAGCTGCAGCTGTAGTTGGGGCTAATGGAGCCACTGCTTTAGTTACAGCAATAAAGTCTGTTTATTTTTTCATTTCCTTTTGCTGCAATCTGAGTGTTGACTTGCAAGTTAAATAGATATTTTGCTTTGTAAAGCCTTTTACCTC
This sequence comes from Molothrus ater, assembly GCF_012460135.2. Lineage (NCBI taxonomy): Eukaryota > Metazoa > Chordata > Aves > Passeriformes > Icteridae > Molothrus > Molothrus ater. The sequence continues at coordinate 26,716,575 of NC_050482.2, read as the reverse complement.
CAGACAAGTCCAGCAATTAAGAGTGAACTGGCAAATGGGCTCATGTGAATTGCATAGAATAAAGACCAGAACTATAGAACTTCTGGTGATTTTTCTGCATCCTTTGAATCCTAACTGCTGTCTCCAACAGCAAGCCCAAACAAGGACAGATGCTGTCTTTAAAATGTGCTGCCTGAAGCATTTCATTCTGCAGTTTTGAAACTCCAGTTTAGGAATATTTCAGGCTGTATTGCAGCAGGGAGCTAGCCAAGGTGGATGTCATGCAGAGACATAATGGTGATTGTGATGTATTGAGAGAGGCCAAGGAATGAGCCTGAAGTAGGTTAGAGAGCACAGCTTGTTGAAATAGCTGACAAGGCTGTGAAATACAAAACAGATACAGTCTTTTGGAAAAACACCATCTTGACAAAGATTTCATAGTTGTAAAGCACTACCAGGCAAGGAAGTCCTGGCAGCAAAACTGAGGATACATGCAGGGGCAGTGTCAGTATAAGGCACCTGGGTGTTTTCTTTAAATAAAAAAACTAACATCCCCAGACCTATTTTTTTTTGAAAATACATACTTCCTACAACAGCAGTCCTGCTGTCATGCATACAGATATTCACCCATCGTCTGACCGGTAGTTTTAGGTGAAGGAGCTTCTCTTTCTCCCAGTAAGTGAAGATCCCAAAGAGGAGTCACCAAGACTGCAAGCTGTACCAGCTTCCCAGGAAGAGCTGTTTGTATGATCCCCAGTTTGTCACAATCTGAGGCTGAGACAAGCTTCAGGAGGTTGAAGTATACACTGGGAGGGGTCGAGGTGTTAGTCCAGTTTAGTGTAATGCAACATCAGGAGTGCTTGATGTATGTGCCACAGCTTCTTACAGAACCTGCCAGGGCTGTGTCCTCTATTAGGAAAAAGCCCTCTAGGTTGCCTGCAATTAGCTGTGTAGGACTGAGTGTGCCATTCCATGGGGTGTTAGGTGGTTACCCATAAACCTGCTCATTGATACCAGAGGTAGAGCTGAATCACAGGTAGAAACATTAAATTGATACATTTTGTACAAAATTATTTAAATAGTTGCATAAGATCTCACCATGGACTGTGTTTATTTCCATGCACCAGGTATGTAAAGTTAAGAGAATTTTACTGGAACTTAGCTGGGACACATACTGCCTTTGGAAAAACTTGGAATATCTGTGAGAACCCACACTCAAAACATACTAACATCTGGTTTGTGCCAGCAGCACATTTCAATTTTATATGTTCATTGTTACAAGTAAGGATAAATATGTATAATAAACTTATGTGATGGAATGATTTTATGATTATGGTTTTGTCTGAATAACTATATCTGTTCCTTTTCTAGAGAGAAATTCTGGAACAGCAACAACAAGAGAGATATGACACAAGTTTTCATAGTATGTGTATGTTCTGTGATCAAGAATTCACAGGAAACAGGTTTGTTTATTGCCCTGTTTGCTTTTGTTTTATTTTGTGATACCTACTCAGCATCTTTGTTTATGTTTTCAATGTCACTGAACCAGTTAAAGCATAATGGTAGGACTCAGAAGGCAGAATCAACTTTAGGGTATAGTTTACATATTTCTTTCAGTTGAAGTGGCATTTTAAACAGATCCTGTCCTACTTCTCAAACTTTTTTATTTATTCCAGTGCAATTATTTCTACTACACAGTAGGCTGGAGTTGGGAACAAACCATTTTAAAGAGAAAATTTTTTTTTGCAACTGTTTTAGTGACTAGGACAGCTGTGTAAGCCAGTGTGATGGTTGAAAAAAATGTATCCAGTTGTATATTTTCTTGTTTAAAGCTCACCTATCTGGTATGAATTTGAATATCAAATGAAAAAGAGGAGAGGAAAATTAGAGTGAGAACAGAGGGCTTTACGGCATCAGTCAAGTGTGAACAAGAATTGCACATAAGTGCATGGTCCAAAGAAACTTTGTTTATTCAGAGTAAATCAGTTTCAGTTGGAGAGCCTGTTTGCATGGGTAGTTCTGGTAATCTGGAAGGGTAGAAGCACCAGGGGTCATTTTCCTGCAGGTCATCCCAATGTTCTGTGAGTGTCCTCTCTACTGTCTGGTGACAGTAGAGGAGCTTCATCCTCTGCTTCCTCCTGAGTCTGACAGGCAGAGTGCATGGTTGAAAATCATGCCTGGACAGTGGTAAAACCAAGCATCAACATTCAGATATTTCTTTAGTCCCCAAAAGCAGAAGCTGAGGCATATAGAGAGGTTGGGCACCTAAGGAATTAACCAGTATATCTCTGTCAGAAGAATATCTTATTTAGACATCCATTATGTTTATTTGTGTACACTTTTGAGTGCCCTTCATGTTGCTGGTGCTGTGTGAAGCAATATTGATGTAAAAGCACATTGCATCCAAGAATTTATGCTCTGCTAACCAGCAGAGAGAAGTCTGACAAAGGGCTTTTTAGAATGTTTCTCAAGAGGGTTGTTTGAAAAGTGATTTGTTTATACAGGGTAATGAACGAGCTTTGCTAACAGTGAGGGTCAAAATAAACTATACTGTAATTTTCATTTAAAAGATTATATTTCATGCATGTGGATGGAGCAGTTGAAATGTTACTGAACATTCAGCAGAGCTGAAAATTAAAAACTTCCTGTTTCAATAAAATTGCATTCTTTATTTCCTAGCAGTGGCAGCAAAACTATTACTGTTTATTTAACATTGGCTTTTATGCAGTTTTAGAGCCATTGGTGCATTTTAAATCAGTAATTGAATAATTCTTATGTATATGCAAAAATATGTAACATTCTATTTGAATGTTTTTTGTAGATCTGTTCTTCTCAATCATATGGCAAGAGAGCATGCCTTTAACATTGGGCTGCCAGATAACATTGTGAACTGCTATGAGTTTTTGGCTGTATTGCAGAGGAAGCTTGACAAGTAAGTGGAGTTTTGTTTGTTTGTTTTCAATTAACTTGGGTTGTATTTCTTTTAACTTGGAAATAGTAAAAATGAATTCCACATTTGTGGCTAGTTAAGAAGAAGCAAAGAGAGCATGTAAGTTTATTGTGAGTCTTCTTAGAAGTCTTTTTGTGGCCTTACTGAAAGCCAGTTCCTAACAGTTAATAGTATGAAGTCAAGTGCTGTATTTCAGTTAGGTGTTGCACAGTTTGACATCAATAAGAGCACATGCCTTTTTCTCATAACTGTTGGCATTATTGTTCTTTCTCATCATGACAAACTTTTTGCTAAACATCTCCTTAATTGCTGAATACAGAGTCCTTGTTCTAGTCTTCTTTTGCCTCCATATACCATTACTGTGGGATGTTTGGTCTCTCCCTTTTGTACTGCTTAGAGAGCAAACCCAGAGCAGAAGGGGATAGATGCATGTTAACTTTTCCCAGAAAAGAAGACACATTAAGAATGCCTATTCTTTTATCGTTGGTGTTGCCTAATGCACTGAATTACCATGCTCACTGATAATTTGCAGCTCTACTGTTTATCAGTAGGACCTGAGGCTTTCAGTTCAAGGGAGTTTTCTCAAAGATGATCCTCTCTGTAGTTAATGCACATGCTGAAATTGTGTCCAGAGTAGTGGAAGGCCACTCCCCCTACAGCTAAGGATAGGCATATTAGCTATGCTAGTAGAATAGTACCTGAGAATAAATCACTAGAGGAGAAAAATCTTGTGTCAGGCAAATAAGGCTGCATTATGTATGCTGACAGAAAGCCTTCTGTACTCTTCATAGGAATGTCTTTCTCAAGTAGAGCAAACACTTTGCTGTTAGCAGGTGGAGCAAAGCAGAGATTAAAATTCATAGATGTATTCTGGCATCAGACCTATAAGTCACCAGCAAGGCAATCTTGATTTGAGGTCTGCAAGCACAGGGAGAACTCAAAACTTCTTAAATGTCTTGAAAGGCAGAATGATACTGAGAATCCTGAATTCCTGCTCCGCACAAAACATCTGAGGGGAATCTGGAACCAAAACAATTTTATGATGCTGATTTAAGGCAATACATATACTTCTGTTTTGTTTGAATTGCTCTGGAAGACATACTGTGGTAAAATTCTCATTTGTTAATGAATGTCTTCTTAAGTAATGTGTATATACACCTAAATAATACTTTCCTGTCTATGTACATGTATGCAGGTACCTATGTGTATGTATGTCTATCTGTGAATTATATATACTTCTCTGTGTGTGTGGATATGAATTTACTTACAGAATTTTTAGGATTTCAAAGCCCATTGACCACCCTGGCAAACTTTCATTTGCCCTCGCTGTTGAGGTACAACTATAAAAACTTTCTGTTTAGCTAATTTAGATTGTTTCAAAAGATAAGTAGTATGTTCACAGCTTGTTTCTTTTCAATCTGAATTACAAAGAAACAATTACAGATGGATTAGATGTTAGTGTAAGTCCATGCTGAGTTACAGAGCTCACACAGTGAGCAAGGAGCAGCCTTTCTGTGCCTACTTTGGGTAATCAGACTTTTCTCCCACTTTGCATATGGGGCAAACAGTAAAATTTTTTGTTATCTATATTTTTCATTTTTTGTCATTGTCATTTCTGTTTGACTCTACTGTGATCTAAGGTTATCTCGTATATTTTTTTTTCAAATAAGCTTTCTGTTTCTTTTAGTTTGCTCTGACATGCTTAGGTTAATCATATTATATATAACTCCAGCTTATTTAAGTTTATTATTTTACACTATTTTCAGTTTAACATGTTTAACCTGTTTAACAGTTTAACCTGTTTACCTTTTTATCTTAGCTTGCAGTGTTTATACTGTGAAAAAGTCTTCAGAGACAAAAACACACTTAAAGATCACATGAGAAAGAAGCAGCATCGCAAAATCAATGCCAAAAATAAAGAATATGACAAATTCTATATCATTAATTACTTGGTAAGTAGTTCTGTGAATAATTAGCAAATTGACTAAAGAGATACAGACATTATCTAGTTAAAAGTGAATAAATCCAAACTAGCAATTAGTATAAAGGTCAAAAATCAAGTGAAGGATTCTTAAGAAGTATGCTCATTTATGATGTGATATTCTGGATAATTGTCAAACTAAGCACTAGTAAACATTTTTTGTTGAGATTTGATTTTGAGAGATGCAAGAGTGTAGCTTGAAGAGACACTAATCATCATGTCATTAGTGCTCAGTTTCTGCTTTAAAAACAGAATGGAAGGTGAGATTGAGCAATTAAGTAAATGGAGGTTTAACTTAAGGCAAGTTGGCTTCAAGCTCATTTTCTACAAACCTTAAACTGAAAGTGCTCTTCAGAGGATAAATTAAATGCAAAGAGGAGGAAAATGAAAGACACAGAGATGAAAGAAAAACAGTTAGTTTTTAGCCTCCAGGTAGGTGTATGTTGCTAAATATTTTTTTATCTCAGACCTCTGAGTGTGCATGTGTATGTAACAGATTTTCATTTGCTGCCTTCAACTTATGAATATAGGAGCTGCTTCAAAAGCTGCAATGTTCTGTCCCAGAAATAACTATAGTTCACCTGAAGTAGTCTTTGTGCCTTCTACATGTGCTAATATCCAGGTTATAAATAGGCATTCATGACTGTTTTACCTACTCTTTCCTTTTAATTTCTCTCCATGGGTGTTACTTTAATAGTGAGAACAAAAATTTATATGTTTAATGCTCTGCCAAGTCCCTTCTACCCAAGACAGAATGATTTCCCTTGGTGATATTTTATATTTTTCTTCCAAAGATCAATGATCTGAGACCTGGGGGTTTTTTCCTAGTTAGTCAAATTTCACAATGTTGAAAACTGACCTGTATTTGCTGCACAGTGAGGAAAAAGTTGTGAAGCTGTGTAGGGTAGATGTTCTTAGATCCTCAACAGAACTGAGCAGTTACTTCTCCTTTGGAAGTTAACAGATTTTAATTTCATATAATTGTTTTAAGTGATTTTAATAGTTTCTTTCTTCTCTGCTTGTCCTGCATGCAATATTCTGTTTTCAGAACTTGACATCTTTTTAAATTATCTTTTGTCTCTCATTTGCATTGTTTAAATTTTAATCTGTTCCATCTTAGATCAGGAAATTGAGCTAGGTGACTACCCAGAATCTCTGAGAACCATGAAGCACTACTTGAAAAATCTGAGAGACATGCAGGGAGGTCATAACATGGATCCAGACACAATGGCTGTGTCATGTTAATAAGCAGAATATGCCAAAGTAAATATAACAGCAAGGCTAAGATTCACATAGCTAACCTCTTTTCTCCAGTTGCTCCAAAGCTGGTGCCTTGCCCATATCACCTGACAGGGCAAGGGCTGTGGTCTGTGCTTGCTGACCCACATGCAGGTGTGCTCTGAGTGATGCTGCTGCGTGGCCCCAGACCATGCAAACTGTTTCACAGCCAGGGCCTTGGTCCCCTTTGCCTGCAGCTGGGATTCTGGCCAGCACTTGGCAGGTGCCTTCATGTGCCAGCCTGAACCAGCTCAGGTATTGGTCACTGAGTAGCATCACTCAGACATGTATTCCTTCAGGTTCTGGAAATTACAGACAATAGTAAATATAACTCAGATAAGCTATGTCAAACCACCAAAATGTTAAAAATTGGGCAGTGGGTACTGCATATGCAAAATCTGTGCCAGTACATCTTCTGGGACATACATGAATGATCACAATTCTTTGTCTGGCTCTACATGCCCTGCTACAGCCACATTGTCTTTCCACACATTTTCAGTTGTCTCCACTACAGTCTACTCAGGGGACTGTTTCTACTCAGCCTTTCTGATCCTTCTGACTATACCCATATCAGAATTTCTGACATTTCTTCTTTTAAAGAAAGAATTTTTTTTAAAAAAGATCAAAAACAGACTAAAAACTCTGTCTTAAACACTTATAAGATGGTTCACTATAAAACGTGTGTTTGCACACAGGAAATTTTTTTGAATGTTCCTACATAATGGAACGTGTTTGCTTTCCAAACAGCCTTTGACAACCCTTTTTTTTTCTGCACAGAGACAGGAAGACTAAAAGGAGCAACCTCAGTTTCTTCACTAGGAGTTCAGTAGATTGGCATTTACATTTTAAGGAGGAAATATTCTGTACAGCACATACATGCTCTACAGTAGATTATATTAAATGTGATACGATGGATTTTTTTCAAGCTGCAGCTATATTCAGTAAATTCTTGATGTTACACAAGATCTGCTTTTTGTAATGGCTCAATTTAGTGATTTTGCTTCCTCTCCCCTAACACCTCACAACTTACCAGAATTTTTTTTAATGTGTACTGTCAAGATTTACTCATTTTTCCCAATGAGCGTTAGAGGTCTGTGTTTCACATTGCTCTAAATGTCCAGGGGATTATACAGTTTCAAAGGCACAAACATGGTTTACATATCTGAAATGATTCCCCCGTGGATTTGGAGGTATTGTGTAAGTGTGGAAGATTATACCAATCCTACAGAATGGCTTGAAGTGTTAATTCAGAGAGATGAACTGGTACTGGAGTGCAAAGAACTAAGCAACAACATATTTATGATATATAGATGTAGAATTCCTTATTTTCTTTTCTTAAGAAAAAAAAAACACCTAATTTCCTTGTTTCTCTGTGTGTATTATCCTGTGGTCCCATGGCACACCTTGCACAAAGAACCAAGTAAAAATGGAGAGAGAAGAACTTTGTAATGTGGTGCCTGCTGGAGGCCATGAAAGAATAGAAGGCAGTATTAAAACTCTCTTATTCCCAGAGGAACAGAGGCAAACCCAGACTGACAAGACCTTCCTTTCTGTATTCACCTGATTGTTACCAGCAGCACTTTTAGGTATAGAGTATCCTTTGTACAAAGCCCAGATGTCTACTTTCAAATTGACTAATGGCATGTATCTACAGTATGTAGCATCAGTGAATTAATACAGTTATAACTAAACTAGGGAGCTGAGAAATGGTACCTGCTACTTACTAGAAAACTTTTTTCATAAAGCTTTTATTTTCCTCAAAAATAAAAAGATGTATACTCCTCATTGCCAAGCTCTAGGTCATCACTATTATCTGTTGGGCGGCGGGGAAAGAATATTTTATTATGGGAGTCCCTTCTTATATTTAACCTCATTTGATTTACACTGTGTATTTTGTAAAATACTAAAGGGACACCCTTCATAAGTTGGTGATGATTCAAGATTTAATAAAATCCCCCAACTGGGGAATGCTTCATATTGAAATTCATCCACGTGGATTAACTAACGTTGGGTTAAGGCCGACTCTTCTTCCTGGTGCACCATCTCGAGTCCTGCAGCAATATAAACCAGATAGCATAACTCAGATCATCACAGCAAGGCAGGTGAGAAAAAGGGAAAATTTGCAGGGGAAATCAACATATGTTTGAAGTTTGTGAGCTGCACAGGCCTGGATCTCCATTTGCATGTAGTTTGGGAACTGCTCTTTAGGGAACACTGCTTGAGATACCAGCTGTTGTTTCTAGTTTCTCCCATCTCTGCACTTTTTTCAAGCTGGGATGTGTTGCCTCTGTGAGGCACACAGACTTTCTTCCTGTAGAACTGCACTCTGGTTGCAAAGGTAAATTGCCAGTGAGGCATTTCATCTCTGTGCATTTAGACTACATTTTGGAAGAGGAAATAACCAAACCACACACATTTGCATGTTCCCATTTTTCTATAGCATCATCTTCTCAGCGAGGTACACAGAAAGTGTTTAAAAGAAAAAGTTGTTTTTTCTTGAATATATAGTAAGGCCTTCAGGGTTTTTTTAATTATGCATTTTCTAGTGTTTGAACTATTAACAATGTCAGTCTCATTTTTTCTCTGGTTTTGTTAAGAATTTCTTGGGAATCTCTAGAGATCATTCCTGGCAGCTCTTGCATCTTGGATGAAAATGCAAAGAAAATTGAATACTTAACAAAGGCACCCTTGATCCCAGATGCCCATCAAGCTGGAGAACTGAAAAAGTGTTAAAAAAATAAATTTAAAAAACCTGAAGGATTATTAAGAATGTTTCAAAGAACTCTTTTCCACCCAATTGCTCAGATTCAGTCTCTTGGCACTTTCATCACAGTGTTCCTAGTTATCCATTCACCATGCAATTTTCCAGTGATACAAGACCTGGTTAGCTTTTAGCTTTTTTCCTTTTCTTTTTTCACCTCTGAATATAAATAGATGAGCGAAACAGAGACATCTTACAAGCTCCCTCTCTGCCTTCTTCACAGAAACACCATAAAAAACATCAGTAATAACAAAGCTCAGGCATGTTTTTTCCCTTTCACCTTCAATTAAAAGGTGAAGCTTAAGGCTGCTGTTTTGAACATACTCTCTTGTGCTGATACACTTTGAGCTGGTAAGGGGAAACATGGTGAGCATTCTTCTTCATTTTGCAGTGGTTGTGAGCCACTATCTGCTCATTAAGGTGCTAGCAATAGCAGATATAGGAAAGGAGTGTGCAGCTGGGAGAACATGTGGTGAGAGGTGTTAATGGCTTCATGATATCTCACAGTAATGGTGACATTAATGAGTCTCCCCTCTCACTCAGAGAGCTTACACACTGCCATGTAGTATCACTGAATTAATTACACAATTTTCATTCTGTAATATATGATGACATTATGTTTAGAGCTGTCTAGGGACAATTGTTTATCATTTTCCTGATAGACATTAACAACTTTAAAAATTCTCATTAAATTGTTAAATGAGAATTTTTAATATCTTTTCCTTCTTTTTCCAAACACCCATAAAAGCAATAATCATACTTGTTACTAAGAATATTATTAAATATATTTATTAGTAGGAATATTTTAATAAAATCAATTAAAGGATTGTCTTTTTATTAGCTTTTTTTTTTATGGGACAAGATCCTCAATTGTAATCTTTGTGAATCCTCCATAGCCATCAGGTTCAAAAATACTATTCTGATTACTGGTTAGTTTGCTTGGGTTTATTTTTAAAGACAAGAAGAATCCCAAGAAAGAAAAACACTGGCTAGAGATCACTGCTGGTATTTGAGTAGAGGCCCTCAGCTTTTTATTGCCTGTTATTTATATCTCAGTCCTGCTGAGAGTGCTTGCCATTGTGCTGAAGGCTGCACAAATGTATTGTGATATACTTCTTGCTGAAGGTCTTTAAGGTATAAATAAACAACACAAAAAGCAAAAGGAGGAACAGAGCACCATGAGTAAATGTGCTTACGTTCATGTCTGAGGAGGGAAGACAAAGTGGAGTCCATCCCAGAGCTCTGTGCCCTGGCTCTCCTGCTTTCTGGAGCACTCTGGGTAAGCTGACACCAGAGCCCTTTCTGGAACACTTGAGCTAAGCTGAAGTAGTTGCAGGGAATATTTTTGGTTTGCACTGGTACAGCCTTGGCACAGCTCTGAGTGCTGCAGCTGGAGCCTCAGGTGGGATGGCTGCATGGAGCAGCACCTGCTGCTTGAAAGGCAAGGTGGGCAGATGGATTGAGCAAGTGGGAGGGCAAACTTGAGGTATTGATACCATACCTGGAACACCTGGGAAGTATTGCACTGTAGGGGAATAGAATATAAGTGAATAAAGGTAGTATAGAAAGTAATCTTACCCCCTAAAGAGTTGCAGCTGGGTTAATTATTAAAGATTAGGAGCAGGCCTGACTTTAACAGGCCACAGCTGTAGGGAATAAGAAGAAGAAGAGCCCTATAAAAGGGTGGATTGGTCGGTTGAGGGAAGCTGAAGTCAGTTGGCTGCTGCAGGAAGAAGAAAGGGTCAGTGCTTGGAGGAGCTGCCTGTGAGAAACAGCAAGGAGGTATGAAGTCTTTTAATAAGGAGATGGCAATATGGAACCTTTGCAATATAATGACAGCATTGCACCACCAGTTTTCTTGAGAACTCTGCCAAACCATTTTCCTTTTAGCTATAGTGTGGGAAGTGCCCTGTTAAATGATGAAAATAATTCTTACTAAAGCAGTGTTGTATGACTACCTTTTACTCACAGCAATACTGAAATGATCCAAAATAAGATATCGATTGTGACTTCTGAGATGTTCATTCAGTTCAGTGGCAATGTGTGATGAGAATCAGGAAATGTTTTTTTCTTTTCTTTTTTCCCCCCCAGGAATTTGGAAAGTCCTGGGAGGAAGTGCAGTCAGAGGATGACCGGGAATTACTAGATAACCTAGAAGAGTAAGAGTAACTTATGTACCCATTACACAGACTTGCAGGACCATTATCTTTTGAAGTAGTTGCAGGGAAAATGCTGTGCACAGTTAGCACACAGTTTAGATTCATTTAAGCCAATCAAATCCAAATTGTCCTCATTAAAAACACTTCTCAGCAATGAGAGCTATAAACTCCATATTTCAACCATGAGCTTGTTCTTTTGTTTCCCTTAGAGCTCAAACAAGAGCCTTCTGAGTTTGTAATGATGTAGACAAAATGCATTCTTGTTTAGTTTTGCACCAGAACACAATTGAACAGATTCTGCTCAAATTTTAAAAGTAAGCATCAAGTGTCAGTATGAAGAAGAAATTGTATTAAAAAATGGATAAAAAGGTTATCACTTGAGATTAAAGATGGATTTCAAAAGAGGCTTCTCAGCAGTGCTGATTGAGGGCAACATCCACCTCCTCTGCATTCTTCTGTGGTCCAGGCCCTCAGATCACTACAGAGGTGATTTTCTTGGCCATAGAAAATTGAATAAGCAGGAAGTAATTTATGGGAATCAAGGTCCCTGATCTTCCTGGTTCTCTCTGTGACTTAAGGTTAATTTTACTTGACTCTGCCTGGTGCAGTAATAGTTCTATCTCTCAGCAGCATTAGGATTTAAATGGATGCTTTGGTAAAGTATTCTCTGCATACCTGTCAAAATGTAGCATAAGTGAGTAATTAATATTTCATAAGTAAATAACACTTAGAGTCAGCTCTGCTTGATGATTATGACTTTGGCTGGTGTATTGAAAGATTAGAAAGGTATGCAAGAATTTTAAAAGACCTTAGAAAAATAAACACTGAAAGCAATATTTCATGACTTGCCAAACTGGATAGAAATTGAAGTTAGGATTCTGTTTATTAGTGCAGACAGTTTCAAGCAGGATTAAATGGCTGTCTGCATAGAAATTACCCAATATTAACTGCTCAGTCTTTCTCAAATTTCTAATTTTTTTAGACTCTACATCAGATTGTAATCATGTATCCAGCTATAAATTCACGTTGTCTTTTCCACCCCTTTAAAATATTCAGTTTCTCTGGATTTATTTCTGATGTTGTGAAAGCAGAATCTGAATTGCCCTTTCTCAAAATGTCTCTTCTCTTTCCTAAGACTAAATGAATCTTTTTGACTTTTATTCATAAGAGATTGGTCTGACTGGGAAGAGCATCCTGTATGTGCAGTTTGCCTGTTTTGTGAACAGCAAGCAGACACCACAGAAAAACTCTATCTTCACATGCACGTAAGACTTTTTTTAGATAACAGTTTTTTCATCACTGGAATATTATATATAATATTATATATGGAATTAAAAATTGTGTTTGTAACATCTTTATTAAGGCCAAATCAGCTGCTGCATTAAAATGCCCTCTTCAGCACAGAACTAAAGCACTGCGTGCACCTCCAGCCTCTATTCTTTAGAACATGCAGAGAAGTCAAGCTTTACATTAAGAGTATGACTAGCTATTACTTGTGTGTGTACAGACAGCTGCAGGCAGTAAAGAAATAGCATCTTTGATATCATAATGGTTTCATGATTTAATATATTTTATGGTTAGCATCTGTGTTTCAGTTTTAATAAACTATTTAAGTATTAATTATGAATGCAAAAGTTTCTGATGAACCAAAACTTCTGGGGTTTGTTTCAAACATTCATGTTTGTGTGTCTATTATGGGTATGTCTGTGTCAGCCCATGAGAAGCTGAGCTGTTTTCAACTTGGAATAGTAGAAGTAGTGGAAATAATTTTTTTTTCTTCCTTTTTTTTTTTTTCCCTCCAGAAATCACATGGATTTCACTTTCCTAAAATAAAGTCAGAGCATGGTGAGTAAGAGGGGCTGTAATTGTCAGCATCTGCCACTAGTGTGGAGAAAACCACATCATAAGAATAGTGGAAAACAAGTTTATCGGTTTTATTTTTGTAGAGACATTTAACTTTTCCATAATGGAAACTGTTTCTGCCAGCTTACAAAAGCAAGCCAAGAACACTTTATTTTTATGGAACTGTTGCTGCTGCCAAGGATGTGTACTATTTTCTTTAGACCCATTGGATTCTTTTGCAGAGTAGCTTCTACAAATACCTGCTCTGTGAGTTCTAGGTCTGGCTGCTGGAGACTTGGAAGTATTATTATTTTTATTATTCTTCTTGTTGTTATTATTATTATGCCCGTTTATGCTTCCTTGCAAGCCAGGAGCTTTGTTTGGCCAATGTTGGCTTTCTGCTATAGAATAGAATCATTTAGTTTGTGGAAGACCTTTAGGATCCTTGAGGCCAGCTATTAACCCAGCACTGCCAAGTCCCAAATAAACCATGTTCCTGAGTGCCACATCTACATGTCATTTAAATACCTCTAGGCATGGTGACTCAACTGCCTCTCTGAGCAGCCTGTACCAAGGCTTGAAAAGCCTTTTGGTGAAGAAATTTCTCTTAATATCCAACTTTAATCACCCTCTGTCACTTGTTACCTGGAAGAAGAGACTGACCCCTATGTGGCCATGGCCTCCTTTCAGCTGCAGAGAGTGATTGAGTCAGTCTGGAGCCTCCTTTTCTCCAGGCTAAACAGGGGGACAATCCCTGCCCTACTCCTGCTGGCCACACTGTTGCTGATGCAGGCCAGGTGCCATTGGCCTTCTTGGCCCCCTGGGCACTGCTGGCTCATGTTCAGCTGCTGTCACCAGCACCCCCAGGTCCTTTTCTACCGTGCAGCTTCCCCCAGTCTGTAACACTGCATGGCTTGTGTGACCAGTTGCAGGATCCAGCACTTCACTTTGTCAAACACAATACACTGACATCCTGACCCAGGCTCATCTCTAACAGGCCTTTAGACAGGTTTTATCCCTTACCCCCTTCAAATCTAGTTTGAAACTGTCTCAATGAGCTCTGCTAACTCCTGTGCAAGGATCCCTTTCCCCCTCTGAGCCAGGTGTATCTCATCTGTCACCAGCAGACCTGGGGTCATGTTAACACACCCATGATCCAAATACCCCAAATTCTTCCAGTGACACCAGGCTTGGAACCAAGTATCAATGTGCTGGCTCTTTCTGTTTTTCCCTCATTATTCCTTGCAACTGGAAGGACAGAGGAAAACACTGCTTATGCTCCTGATCCTTTAAGCAGTCTTCCCAAGGCCCTGCAGTCTCTCTTGATTGCCCTGGGACTTCTTGTTGCAACTTCATTACTGCCCACCTGAAAAATCACTCACAGGTAATTACCCATGAGGGTAGGAAGGTTTCTCATCACACATTGAACCTGAGCCCCAAGGAGGCAGCAGAATCCCCCTAAAATGTCTGGTTGGCATTTTGGCCTTCACTCCCTCCAGCAGGGAACCTTCTGTGACCATGACCTCTATTTTTTTCTTTATGGGAGCAGCTTTTTTGTAGGGCAAGGGCTGACTTAACCCTGGTGGCACCTTTGTGTGGGGTGAACCATTATCCTCATCACTGTTGGGTTCCACCTGCAGGGGCTCACACCTGGGGACATGGGGCAGTCACAGAGGATACTGGTCTGCTGTAAGGGACTGTCCCTGTCTCTGAAGTCACTGTGCTCAGGGAGGGCAGGGGATCCTCCAAACTGTGCATCCTGCCTGCCTGCTGGGCCTGTCCCAGGGAAGCCAGGGTACAATGCCTATAGTCAGTCTCTCTCTCATTTCCCAAGAGTCTTCAACCTACTTGCCTCCTCCTGAACCTCTGTCACTAAGCCTAAAGACAGACTGAGAGGAAACAAAATGTTTAGTTTTTGCACTAAAAGAAGGGTTGGTTTCCCAGCAGCTAGGAATAAACAGTTAGTAATTTGCTAAGATACAGCATGCAGGCAGTGCTGTCTTCAGTAAACTCTTATCAATCCTTATGCCTAATCCAAGAAAGCCTGTTTAAATTAAGACTTATGTTGCCCAAGTGCTTGTTCACTACCATCTCTCCCAGGTCTGAACTTCTATCAGCAAGTAAAGCTAGTGAATTTCATCAGAAGAGAAATCCATCATTGTCGTTGTTACAACTGCCAGGAGAAATTTGAATCCAAAGGAGGATTGATAAGTCATATGGAAGAGACCAAACACATTGCATTCCTGCCAGCCAGGTCTACATGGGATCAACCACAGTAAGGGCAAATACATTTCTTCCAGCAGTTATACTTTTACTTGATAATTTCTGTGAAACAGTAAGTTCTGGGATTTGCAAATACAACAGTGCCCTGAGCTCCCTTACTCTTGTGGCCCAGATAAAATAATAAATGGTGTCAGAATTAGAAAGCTCTATACAGTCTGAAGATAAAATGAATATAGGGTACTTCTCTTCTAGTTGCATCCAAGATGCATGTTCCTACATGTGGGAACTGCACTTTCAAGTCCCTGTCCTAGAGAAGTTTGTTGTTGCAAAATTGTTCTAGAACCAAGTCAAACCCCTTCTTTTGCATGTCTAATGTAGATATATGCATGATGTCTACCTAACTTTAGGTATCAAAACAAATTGGTAGTTTACCCATAGTTTTTTCCATGGAAAATAGAGAGACAGTGTAACAAAACACTGGTTCAGACTCTAAGTAGGCTGTATGGGTCCAGGGAATGATGCTCTCTACCAGGTGGTAGAGCTCAGGGAGTGTTCTAACTCAAACACCTCAGTTCAGCCTTTGTTGAGGGACAAATATGGATCTGCAGTCTCTTTTGTAATATCATATGGTTGAAGAAATAGGAAGAAAGGCTCATTTGTTGTCAGCTCTTCTCTATGACTCCTCTACACTGTGTATACCTGCACTGTGCAGTTGATTTTTTGGGTGTGCTGTTTGCTGTCATTCCAGACAACCAGACTTGCTCATGTTTCCTTTTTAAAATTCTTGTCTCAGCCTCTCAAACAAAATGTGTGACTGTCTAGTAATCATGTTTTGTTGCTTTCAGGTATTATTTTCCTACCTATGAAAATGATACACTCCTGTGTACACTGTCAGACAGTGAAGATGCAAAAGCTGAGGATCAAAGTGAAGAAGTGCCTGTTCTAAGTGAAGATATATCCAGTCTAAAAGCTCTCAAACAGAGCAGTGTTTTAAACCAGCTTCTCTGGAAAGAGAACAAGGATCAGAAGAAATTTTGACTTGGAAGTACAGTGGCTGTCCTTTAGTGCTTTTTCTGCAAGACAAAAAAAAACCTTTCAAGACTATTGGAATACAGTTAGACTCACAAATGTTGTTATCATCATGGGATATTATGATAACATTATTTAACGTAAACAATAATATTATGATAACGTAAATATTAAGAAGTGAATCCTAAATAAAAATTTAAGTGTTAACTTTGTTGGTATATCTTCCTTTCAATTTTAAAATGAAGCTAACATTTAATGCTTGATTTTCTGCTAGGATCTTCAAATACCCTTAGTGTGCTAGTGTTATTTACAAATTTTTCATCTTTTTTAATTTGTCCTGAATGAATCAGAATATGAGTTCTATTTTAAGGCAAACCTGTGAAAGGTGAGACCAACTGAGATGATGTGTAAAGCCAGTGAGTAAATCTTTTGTGTGCTATTGCTGTTAGAGAGCAAACAGAAAATGTAATTCCTGATCAGGTGTGTGAAGAAAATCTTGCTCATTTTTACATTAGAACTTTTGGAAAATAAAAATAAATCTGTGTATCTCTATTATTAATCATCAGTACTTAAGACATATGGTGCCTATTCTCAAAACTAGCTCAGAAACATCAGTAAAGCTCTGCCTGCCCCATGGATATCTGACTGCATGAAGAGTTGCCAATCTAAAGTCTATTATAGGAATAATTGCAATGTTGGTTGGATCAAAAATCTACATAATTGAAAGTACATTTCTTGTATGGTTATGAACTGAGATTTTAAAGAATGACTTAGGGAATTGCAGACACATTATCCAAATTAAATCCTAAAAATCTCAAGTCCAAAAAAGTTGTCATATTTCCTTTTCAAGTTCTCAAAGTGGCAGAAGATCTTCAGCATGTCCAGAAAGAATCTCAATCTTGATAGGGTAAAGCTGCTCAGAGCATATGTCCTGCTAGGATGATCCAAACTAAGTATTCCTGAACTATTAAGTAGTTCCAGAATTCAGGTTTAGCTTTCCATAATATGCATAACCTCTTTCACAAGTGTCAGTACATTCTTTTTTTCTTCTTCAGGTCAGTGTTAGAGCACTGACTGAAAGAAGTGAAGTCTTGGCTCGGTGCCCTTCCCTGCCTGAGAAGATTCAAAGCTGCAGCTTTGCCTTTGCACGGCCCTCATTACCTGAATTCCTTGCTATCAATAGAGTTGTTGTTGTTTGTCTTTCTATGGTGATACTGTGAATTATAAAGCAGTCCCTGGGAGCAGGGGCTAAAGTGCAAATCTTTAGCCATGTTCTGCTAAGCTTCTATGTCCCCCTAATTCACCCTGCAATCTCATTTGCATCAGTTTCTTTTCAATTGCACTGGACTGGTTTTCTCCTGCCATTACACATCACCCTCTAGCACCTTTCTTTGCTTTCTCTTTCATATTTTTTCTTGGGCCCAGGTGCTCTGGAAATAAATTAGACCAACAGGGTACTGAAAATGCACTGATTAGGACAGATCAGCCATATAACTGCAGAGTGAAACAGAGACAGAAGCAGTATCTGACTCTGTCAAGAGGAAATGGGATAGAAGAAGTGCAGCAGGTGCTGAGAATACAGACAAAAAAACGGGACAGTCATAGTCATATGTTTGCATTGGTACAAAAACCTGGGAGGAGCAAGCACAAACCCAATATTTTTGAACTAAAATGTCCTGACCATCTTAAATAAGCTACAATCTGTACTTCTTGCATTTCTAAAATTCTTAATTTCACACAGCAATTGCAATGGCTGTTGCTGCTTGTTTTGCCCCCTAATTTTCTCCAAGCAGCTATTTTCTTCCTAAATTAGAAATTGATTTCAGTCTTTGCTTTTTAGTCAGATTCTTAGCTGAGGGAATAAGAGTTAATGGGGCTTACATAGTGATGTGTGTTGAGCAATGGAAAAAATCAGCAAAAGAACCATGGCAGCAGCACACAATGAGTTTTATGGCAAGCCCATCTCAGGAGGGCACATTAAGGGGGAGCATAAAATTTTACTGATATATAATAAAGTGAAATGGCAAAACATTTCCTAATCATAAGGAATGTGGTGCTGAGTCATTCAAATCCCCACCAAATGAAAACAATGTCAGCAGTATGAAATGACTGCTGTTCTGGTTCTAAGAGGAATTTGAAAAAGCAATGTTTCAGTGTAGAATTAAGAGACTATATAAAGAGAAATTGTATGCATAACATTGACTGGTTGTCTGTTTTGAGTAAAGAGAGAAAGGGATTTAGGAAGAATTCATAAGCAGTGTATAACTGTTCACTTGAAATATCAGGAACATGAGGAACCGGATTAGGGTTGAGCTTGTTCCTTCAGTTATGAACAGGCAACAAAGTAAGTTTAAGTCTTTTGTAGGTTCACAGAGAGGGTTAGTTATGGATTCTAGGATAAAAATCAAGCATTTTCATTTAGCACAATGATGCTTGTCATTTTGCTGGAGCATACTTATTTGTTCATATAATGCCCACAATTTTCCCTAGGCATTCTTGTCCTCTTATCTGTTTTAAAACTGCAGCTATGTTTTGTCATAAATAGAGGACACAGTAATGACTGCATACCGTTATTAGGGGCAAATATGGTCTTCTAAAAAAAGAGTGGTTTTGGAAGCATTGCAACAAAAATAATAATGCCTTAATTCTTGGAGTGGACAGAGTTCGGGTTGGCAAATGCTCTTGAGAGAGTCAGATCATGAGAATGAGTACTTCAAATTAGTATGAAAAAATCTACACTAGTTTAACTCTAATGAACATTTCTTACAATAATTCTTCTTAGCCTAGACTTGGACTGCTTATACACACTCACTTTTCTGTGTCTAAAGCCATGTTTAGAAGGATCTGGGTTAAAGGAAGAAAAATGCTTTTGTCCAGGTGACTGGTAATCCTTCCTGCCCTTTTTACAAATATCTTAATCATGTCTTTGATGCTTCTCCACACTCAGTTTAGTCTGACAAGTCTGTGCAGATTTAATCTGACTTAAGGAGTTAATGGTTGTTGGCTTCCATTTAAGACACTGTTTTCTGTTTCTGTCTACATTTGCGTGGCATGCTGTGAGAGCTGTCAGCATCTTCTCTAAGCTGCCTAAATGGTACCTGATGTGAGAAACACCAGACTAAGTCTCTGAAAAGTCTGCTGTTGTCCTTTCTCAGTGTCATCACTGCATCTGAATTCCAGTCAGATCTCTACTAGTGACTGAGGTGTTTGTTACAGTCTCTCTCTCTCCTTCTTCCATTTAACAGTGTTTGACCTAAATCTGAGGTGGGACACTGGACTTTGAATGGAAGTAAACAAGGTTACCAGTGTCCATTCTCAAATTCTGGTCCATAGCAGACAGTGGACATAGGCCTTGGCATCATCTACTGTCTACTGCCAATGAACAGCAGCAAATTCCCTGGCTTTGCTCATGACTTGATGCTGTATTAAATGGCCTTGCATTATTTGCATTTTACTTAGATGTATACAGAGGCCAAAGAGAATCAAAGATCCCTGGAGAAAAGCTGCATTTCACATTGGCAACATGAAAAATACTTTGTTTCCCCAGGAGGTTTTGTTAAGTCAGGATGCTTTCTGAGGCTTAGTAACAATACAACTGAAGCATCTGTTGGTCAAATTATCATATTATGCCTTGTCTACTCTGCCAGGTATGTCAAACTTGGTTAGATAACAATTGCCACATGCCAGAGGTAACTTATAGCCCTAGCAGGAATTACTGCTTCCATGCAGTAGTCATTAAAATCAGCTGCTGTAGAAATAGAGGCAGCAGTGGTTGCATGTAAAATTATTCCCTTTTTTCATGAGCATTCAATGAACTGGTCTTTTGAGTGCAGTTTTTTTTTTCTTTCTGTAGGAAGTTTTCTCCTACTAAGCTGTGCTCAATTTGACTTCTTCCACCAGGAAGAAATTTTTAGTTGCTTCTTGAATTGGATTTTGTATCTTTTGCCAAACCCTTGCTCATGAAGATGCAGACAAAGTAACTATTTTAGTGATTAACATGTAACCCTTTAGTTGAATTCACATTTGATATTTTAAATCCCTGATAAATTCACTCTATAAGAGCAGGGGAATTAAGGACATTTACAACTACAAATACATCAGTTTTGTTTGCATAAATTTAAATAAAAATAAAAGTGCTTTCCTTCCACAAATGTACCTTTGAACACAATTCTCTCTATCTGGTTTATGATCCTGAGACTGAAAAGCTGGCTATGTATAGATTACACACAGGTCTAATGTCTAACCTTGCATTATCATCAATAAATGTAGTCTGTGGATCCTAGCATTGTTCAGCTAAAGTGCCAGTGGCAGATTTCTAGTGTTACTGCTAGAACACTGATATGCTTCAACTCTAATTCTCAGTATAAACAAATGCTTCAAAATTTCACATTTTGAGGGGGTCACACAGCACATATTTCTGTCACATCACATCTCATGAGTGTGTAGTGAAATCTCTCAGAATAACTACAGGCAGATTTTTGGTATCACCTCCAGCCACAGCTTCATTGAATGTCAGGAGATTTACTTTTTATTTCTATGCTTTCTGGAAATAGCAGAACAATCTAGGAATAAATAATGCAGGAATTGCTAATTGCTCATTAGGGAGTCTGTCTTTGTAAAGTGCCTGCACAGCTTTGCAGAGCCAAGCACTGCTTTAACCTTTACGTGGTTTTAAATTTAGGCTTCCAGTTGTACTGAGGTCATTTTGTTACTTTCTGATGCATATCTCTGTCTTCACACCACTCATGGAAGTATTGATATGGATCTTCACAAATATTTGACCTGTTGCAATAAACTGTTTTTTGTTAGAATCAAGGTGAAATGAAGAGCAGATAAGCACCAGTGAACATGTGACAACGTATTTTTACAAACAGTGATTTACTATGCATTCTTTGACAAATATTGTAACTTCCCTCTGCCTCAGTTCCCTAAACAGCAGGATTGTGATTATATGATAACAACTTTTAGGAAGAAAACCACACATAGAAGACAGGATTCCAAGGTATGCATGCAGCTTATCAGCATTAGTTGGGCTTTCAAATTTGAAATATTTAGTTCAGAAAGTGACTAGATCACAGTCAAAAAGTTTAATCATTCAAGAAGAAGCAACTTAATATTGGGATTACATTCCCATAAGGAAACAAATGTTGAACATTTTGAAAATGACTTTTTTTTTAAAGAAGCGTTAACTTCCAAATCAGATCTTCAGAATATTTCCGATTTGCCTTCAATTGAGATTTTCAAGTAGAGAATGCCTATTTTGGAGAAGATCCTCTGCTTTTAGTCATATTACAGATATTCCAAGTGTTCAGTTGCATTCTAAGGAAAATTGTTTTCCTGTAAGAAAAAAATGACTGCATAGTGTAGAGTACCCATGCGTTGGCACAGATGAGAGATATCCATGCTAGTCTGCTCTAGCCTTAAAAGATATAAACCTATGAGTTTGCTGAGATTAAAGAAAGAAACTATATTGCAAAATGCTGTGCATCCCTTGATTCATTTAATTGATCCATTTCTTTATAAGCAGTCTCTATTTAGAATCCTAGCACTTTAAAAAGGTTTCAGGTGAAGATTTACTATTTTTCTCAAAAAGTATACATGTGAGGTAGATTAGATTTCTCAGACTCACTTAAGCTTGTTATTGCATGTTCCTTGCCTTTCCTTCAGTGTAGGAAATCTCTGATTGAGACAGGTCTTCTTTTCACTATTAGAGATGATACTTGGATATTTTCTTATTAAAAGTTGCTGCAATGGTACTTTCGTTAATAATGTCATCTTTACCAGAGGCTTGAGTGTTTTAATTTGCCATGAGCCACTCAGACAGTTACATTTCAAGTTAGCAATCTGTGGAAGGACTGAAGCTGGGATCCATGCTTCAATGCAACAGCATGAACCATCTTTCCATTGAGGCTGGATTGTCCCAAGGGATCTTAAAAGATGAAGGAGATGTTGTTCCTTCTGCCTTCTAGACTTTGGTGACAGTGGAAAAGTTGTTTAAATGCCCCTAATGACTGATTTGAAACCATTTAGATAGGATTCCAATCACTACCTAAAGTGAATGTTAGCATCCTGTTGAGCAAAGATTTCCTGCTGTTTAGTTTTGTTTCTGGTTGGAAAAAAAACCAACATTCCTTAATATACATGACAGTGTTTATCTACTATATTTTTGGGGCTTTGTGCTGATAAAAAACAGTACAGTTCTAGAGCCTGCTCTCTCTTGTTTGTACTGTTTTATTCCTCATCTCTTCTTCTGCCACCATCCCTCTCATTACCACTGGCCACCTCTCACTCCTCAGTCAGGTTTACCTTGCAGTCTTTCATCTGAAAGCTAGACTAAATCTTATTCCAATATTATTCCAAGCTAAGGATTTAGTAGATCTTCATACATGTGCAGAATGCCTCCTATGCAGACTAAGGGCTTTGCAGAGGGAAGGTAGATGGCTTAAATCTGTGTTCTCTAGTCATGAAGTAAAAGGCAAGAACAAGTTTTCTGCATGTACATGGGATAATCTGTGTAAAAAGCAGTAGTTAACACTACTTGTCTTGCAAAAGGGCTTTTATTAAATCAATAATGATAAAATATGTACTAATCTATTGGACATAATATTGGAGCATAATATAAACAGATGACTGGTGTCATCTGTTGTGCAGGCTGTAAACTGATGCTCTGGTAAGAGCATATACTACAAATAGAAAAAGAAATCTGGATGTTAGGGTTTTTTCTAATTTCAAAGAATCAAATAGTATTTTATGTCTTCCTTTGAGAAGGCTATATCCATTCAAGAGATTTGAACTTTTTGTCCAGGCATTTAGGGTAAACACTGCTTGCTGCTCTGAATTTTGATAGAAATTGAAGTGGCCCTTGATGAGACACATGGTGATAAGGCAGCCATCTGTTTAAAAAGGGGTCCAATAAATCTCATTTTCAGTCACTGAATTAAAATAACCTTTATCTTTAGCTCCTTTCATTTTATTAATTGTTTTATTAATTATTTTTCATTTACTTTATTTTTGTATCACATAATGTGGAAGACAGGAGGCTTAGAGCCTGGAAATATAAATTTAAGAAAAGGCAGAAGCCATGTAATAGTGGTACAGCTTGAGATGCAGCATTTCCAAAAATGTCAAAGGCATGCCAATAAATGCATTTTTTTCCAGAATAATCAGAAATCTTGCAAAAATCTGAAATTAAGTTTTTGTTTTCTGAATTTTAACTTTAATTCTCAGGAATGGGAGACATTGAGAATATTTAGCACACAGAAATTATTAGAAGGCCTATTTAGGAAGTAGATGTAGCTTGTTTACACTTGAATACCAAGGAATAGACAGACCACCAGAAGTAAAACCTCCCTGACCTCATGAATCCTTCCTAGAAATTCTCCTTCCCTTCCCATCCACCTCTTAGTCCTGATGTCTCAAATCTTGGAAGATTTTGAGGGCCCTTGGTTTCCAATGGTTTCAATGGGAGTTGCCAGACGCAGCTGTCACATTCAGTCACCCAATGTATTCACTCCCTTTGCAGACTGCTGCAGCCAGGAACTGCAATATGTCACACTATAAGATATTTTTCTAGGGAGCAGTGCCTGTTTATATGACAAAGAGCCACACACAAATGCTTGCAAAGACATCAAGGAAGGGAAAGATACTAATCTTCCCCGCTCCCATCTCCAGCAGGTGACACCACTTCTGTCCTGTTCTGCAGCCAGCTGGCAACTTGCCTTGTCCAAAATACAGCTTTTCCTGTGGTGGTGGAAGGTAATGACCTCCCCATCATCCAAGGACAGCCAGAAGAAAGAGAAACCCTCCTGATTTCTTCTTCCAAGAGCACACTGTTTATATTCACCCTTCTCTGTTTTGAGGCAGAGCACACATTTTTATCCCTGCCTCATCAGGTGGTGTAGGGGTTGCAGGGAGATGGTTCACTGTCAGGCTCCAGATTTCTTTAATCCCTCCTTTCTCTTGAGGACAATAGCTAATATGCCAGCTAAAAACACAACTAAAGCACTACTTACTGATATTTTTTTGCCCAAAATGACTGCTGATATAGAAGTTCATACATATGCACATATTATTTTCAGTGAAACATCTGAATTTCATGGTTATATCCAAGTAAGGTCTTGGGTGCTTTAAAACTGAGATAAGCAAGGTTTAAATTATTGGGTTTAACTCCAGTGACTGTCTGAATGTTATGCTATTCTCTGAAGCAGGAATTGTCTCTCCAGGCTGACTGCCCTCTGCATGGGGGTTTAGACCTGTGCCTGTTTTGGTGCCACATTCTTCTTGCATCTCTTTTGTGGCAAAACATCCATGAGACTTGAAAATGTTTAAGATGAAGCTGCCTGTGCAAAAAACACTTTAAACATTTTTAGGCAGCGGAAGGTGCCAGACCAAGTCCCCACTCCCTGTGCATCTGTACTAACTAGGTTCTTACATAGCATTTCCTCCCACAGCATGAAAGCAAGCAATGAACATATTTCAATAATTTAAAACCAGATGAAAACAAGCTCCAGGGAAGACTGTGAGCTCCATATCTCACCTAAATGAAATTTCTGCAGCCCTTATACAGGTAACTATACGCTAGTGGATGCAAACATCTTTTCTGCTGGCTCCCTTTGCTGACTGGTTTGGGCTTTGTTTTAGTATGCTTGTCGCTATGGACTGGGCAGGGAATGCAGGTAGCAGCTGGAGGTACCTACCTAGGGCAGGTACCTAAGAGTTGTTACACAGCATCTGAGCTGCTCATAAGGGCCCCACAGTCCCCCACATGAGCAGAGTGGAAGAAGGGTGTGCAGTGCAGACACTACAGCACAGCGTGGTGACCAGGGCTCACCTGCTTTGGCTGTCTGGGCCACCACACAGTGAGTTAATAAGCCTCAATCTGGCGGTCAGGGCAGCTTTTTTGTTTCAGTGCTGTTTAAATTCTCCAGGTCCTGCAGGTAGTTGTGGCAAAAGTAAAAAGCACACAACTGCCACAAGTTTGCCATTATTGGATTAACAAGCTGCAGAGCTCCCTTCTGTCCTTTTCTGTGTAGCTTTGCTGCTCTTACTTGAAATTGGTCTTGTCACCAGTGACAGATTGCAAACTACCTCACCTTTAGAAAGTTGAGGCTTTAGGCTCTGCATCCATTACTGTCACTTAACCCATTGAGAGAAATGTAGAAACATCTGCTTCCATGCAACATGCTACAAACTTCCTATGAAAAAATCAGATGTGATGTTTTGACAGCTAATATTGCTTAGCATGCAAGGCAAGAGCTACCTGAGATGGGCAAAACCACTGTCACTGAAGTAGAAAACTTGAAATGCCAGCTTCTTGGGCTGACAGGAATAGTACAGAGCAGGAATATTCAACCCTGTTTGTTCAGGAGGCACAGACAGCTTAGAAATTTGTGACATGCACAGAGTCACACAGGAAGGATACATATTTGCTTTTCCCAGTCATTTTGGAAGCAGCCACTGGGGCACCTGGTTGGAAACCACAGACAGAACTCTCAGAAGAAATGAAAGGACTAAGTGTGTCCCAGTTTCTGGTTAATGAGAATTAGCAGGTTTTGTGTGAAAATACGTTCAGTCGTATAAAAGTTTCCTACAGACTACAACGGGTAAATGGCAGAGGTGAAAAGGCAGGAAGAGCTGTGGGGCTGAAACCCCTGTAGCCAGCTGTGCAGTGCTTCATCTCACCATTCCTGCTGCATTGCTTTTCTTAATGAAGTAAATGTTAGAGATACCAATCTGGGTCACTGAACTCAAATCATTCTGCAAGCACTTCAGCCCAGTGATTAATACTATATAATATACAGATTAATACTGATTGATACTAAAGAAGAGCTCAAATTATTTTGAACCAATGATACATCTGATGATCTTTTATTCATTATTTTCTGTGCATTATTGATTGTCTCTTTCACTTTTTTGCTCAAGGGGAGTTAAATTGCATTCAGGAGCTGAAAGTTTGTAACATCTAACACTTAGTCTAGAGGCATCTCCTGGCTTTCAGGAGATTAATTTCAGAATGTTAAACATGCATATTCACTGTTTTTCAGTGATCTGCTAACATGCAGGAGGTAAGATGTGGAATCTGAACCACCTCCACCCCAATGGTTTCTGCAGGCAACACATGCAGAGAGAGTATGTAGGGGTTCACCACAAGTGTAGGCTTGCTGGAGGAGACATTTGGAGCTTGTGCCCTCAGATCTGCTCCCCTTAGTGTCTAGCATTTTTATATTTTGTAATTAATTCCCTGGGAATAAATTCTAGCTCTCTGACTTTCTAAAAGGTTTTCTTACAGGAAATCAGTTTGAGGGTTTGAGAATGCTTTTAGCAAGTATTTGTATTTGTACTCAGAGTAGCAAATCAAGAACATACATTATCTGCTGGTAGTTCTTTTTCCTTCAACAGCCTCATAGAACACTCAGCTCCAGCTCATTTTTGTGAGGACACATGTCAGACAGTCTCTCTCCAACTTGCTTGAGTGCAATGCAATTTAACGCAGGTCAGGTAATCTAAGAAGAGCATACAAGGCCAAGCAGCTGCATTTACTCTTCTGGGAAATTGAAGGGAATTGAAAATTTCTTATTATATTTGTGCCTTTGTATTAGAAAGGCAGTTTATTCAAGCCTCAGAAGTTTGCCACCCAAAACTTCTGTGTTAGCACTTGGCTTTTTTTAGTGAAAAACTGAGGGGGGAGGGGGAAGGAAGACAGAAATGCAGTTGTATTACATAAAACTGCAAACAGAAGGGCAAAAGCAGCCTAGGTAACATTGTGGTCTTTTCTGGACAGTTTACAGAAGGATGCTGGACTTCAGTTCCCTGTCCACTGTAGTGGACAGTCATTTATCAGTATGACTGTATTTCCTGCATTGGAACAATTTGCCAAGAATGTTTTCTTGCAGAGCAAATTTTGTAACTGTAAGATGAAGGTGTAACCCTTAAATGTGGGGGTCAAGTGCAAAGCTATGTCCTTGTAGCAAAAGCTGTTCTCCAGAATTCCTTGGAAGTCAATAAGGCACTTGTCATTAAGGCTGTTAATTGGAGAGGGAGGCAAGCACTGTTCCCACCACTGTTCCCAAAGTTTCCAGCACTCGTGCTTGGGTCCACCTAAGGGCTGAGGCAGTGGTGCTGGTTGTGAGGATGAAAAGCATTTCTAAGCATTACACTGCATTTCTTCAGCTCCTTGAATTAAATATGCTAAAATACTTAAATATAGTGACAGTAGAGCAATATACACCATAGGTATATGGTAATAAACTTTGGGCAAGAGGGAAACACACTGTGCACTATGATGTGAGAATCCCAGGCACACCTTCAGGATCAGGTGGAACCTGTTCTCCATCTTTGCTCACTGTGTGTCTGCTTGCAGTGATTATTTTAGGATATTATCCTGAAAACCTTTTCCTATTTCCAATACACATTCATTTGCATTCACATGGGATAATACTCTGCAGTTGTTACTAACTAGATGCTGAATAGCCTCTTCCAAATAGAGGTGTTGCTCAACAGGAGCAGAGGAATTTGAATGAAAACCCATAGTTACCCAGTGGGAATGAGGAATGATTTCTAAACTTCCCTCAGCAATTTCTATCTGTCATTGAAACACATGGGGTCTCATATGAATCTTCCATTATCTGTAGAGGAAAAATCCTTGCTACTTTACAATAATTGTGCTATTCTGCAAGGAGAGCTGTGAAACCATGGCTATATTTTTTAGGCTCTTTAGCCAAATATTTTTTTTTCTGACTTGACCTGGATGTGCTTTGAGTTTAATTTGGAAACCTTTCCAACTCAAAACACATGGGAGTACATCTCTAGCATGAGGCAATTCAGTAGAGAAACATCATGTCACCTCCACATAAGAGCTTTTGGGTATGCTATTATGCCTTGCAGACAATCCTCAAGCTGTGCCAATTGTTTCATGGTGCCTGCATGTTACAAAAACTGTGCATATTAAAACTGGGACGGCCATTAAAAGATATCTGTGTTAGGGAAAGGCCAAGGTAAGGCCTGTTAGAAGTTTGTGCTGACTAAACATCCTTGCTTTAAATCTTGACTCACAGTAAGAGGGTGTGAAAGGGCCATTCCAGAAATACCACCTCTGATCTCTGCCTACAGACAGGGAGGTAGAGGTTAAACCCTAACTTGACAAGTCCTTTTTAAGAATCATTCATATACTAATCCCATTGAGCAGTCTGCTATGGTTGGAGACACAAAATGATCCCCAGACATGAGAAAAAACCCTGATAACTGCCCAGGGCTGCACTCAAAAGTTCATGTACAACAGCAGGGCTCAGTTAAATCCTCAATTACTGTGAATGCCCTGAAAATCTGGCATTTACAGCTATCAGACATGCAAGTTAGGGGCTCTGCACAGCCTTTTGCAGACTGCTGTTTTGCAAATCAGACTCTACAAGGCTAGAAGTAAGTCAGGAAAACAAGTGAGGCAAGGGGCAGGCTGGCTGACTGCTTGTGAAACCCTTCTGTTGGAAACAGGCTCCATGCCAGCTTCTTCTTTTCTATGATGTTTCCCTTTCAGGTTTGAGTCCACTGTCTACCTCTGCCTCTTTTGAAGATTTTTTTTTTTCTTTGAACATTGCGTTCTTGCTTCATGGGGAAGCAGAGCCATGGGAGCACCAGCAAAAAAAAAAAAATAAACAAAAACCCCACATTTGTAGCTCAAGAATCCAGAGTTCAGGCCTCTTACTTCATTTGCTTTTGGATCTTCACACATATTCAAACCCTTTACAACCTCAGTCCCTGCTGGCAGCAGTGGGTTTGCCAGTTCCCAGCTTCTTTGAGTGTTAGAGGTATTGTTAGGGCATCATCTATATCTGGAAGAGAAGGCACTTGCTTTGAAACCTATGTAGCAATTGGGACCTAATTTCATTAAAAAGATGGAAAGACATTTTTCCTTTTTTCCTTAAAAAATACGATCTCAGCTTGATAATGCCTAAGAAAGCTCTGAAACACTTGCTGAGCTGGTTGAAATAGATAAGCCTAAAATAGATTCACCACAGACAGTTACAGCAACTTGAATCTGAAATATTGATCAGGTAAACTGTTGGAAAAGCATGGTGATGTACAGCTCTGTTACACAGCCTAACCTTGCCCATTCATGCTTCAAGTAACAGCCCAAACAGCCAAGTGCCCACATTAGTGTTAGAAGGAAGCACTTTCTTTTTTTTTTTTTTTTGTTTTGTTTAAAGTAACTTTGTCATGTCTCAGGCTGTACATCCACACCAGGAAAAGAAAAGGAAATCAAAATCTTTCTTAAGCTAGTTCCCCCTCTGGAGAGCATCACACTGTGCCACTGGCCAGCCCAGACAGACCCACCTGCTGCTGCCACCTGTCCCCAGCAACTCCCTGCATCAGCTCATCCTCCTTGTAGCACCAAAGCTTGGGAACCTCTCCAGTTCCTGTCAGGGGCTTTTCCACACACAGCACAAAAGGTCTTTTCCAGGGCTGTACCAAAGCCAAGTCTAGCTATGAGCTTTCCTTTGTTTTCTCCAGAAGAAGAGTCTGACACTTCCCAGCTAGCACAGTGGAAGATGCCCCATCTCAATCTGGTTGTCTGCAGCCATAGTTATGTGCTAAGATGCTTGTGTTTTCAGATATCTAATGTTAAAAAAAAGACTATACATCTTTAGTAGACTATACAGCAAAATAAGTGTCTTTCTTTGGAATTAGTATGTATTTTGTAGCACATTTTCAGGAGTTAAAAACTGCGTTGAAAGTGGAAGGCACTGCAACTGCCATGAGTGGTAGGTGCAAAACCAAGATTTCCCAACAGAGCAATCACAGAAAGTCATGTCTGGGGAAAAGCTTTGTGAGGATGAGGAGGAGAACATGGTCCTTCATAGCCAAGCAGAGACCACTGCCCCATCAGCTTCCTCAGTTCAAAGTTGAATCTCAGATGAAGGCTGCACACACAAGGAAGTGCATGAGGCAACCCAACCAAGGCACCTGAGGCTGCTGCAAACTTCTCTATATCATGGAGATCTCTGGGAATTTGGCAGCAAAACCACATAGACAGTCAAATAAAATAAACACATCATAACTACAGAGACTCAGAGACAGCTCAGATTTAGGTGTGTTAAACCAAGTCTTCTCAGGCTGCAACAAGGGAGAGGCTGGTCTCATCTCTGTTCCTTGGTACAAGCTTCAGAAGATGGGACGGTGATAACTCGTTTAAAACATGTCTGTGTGTCTGGAGAGGTGGTTCCAAATAATTTTCCCTTTGGGTGAACAATTACAAGACAGATCTAACAATCTGCTATGGTATCTTTAACAATCTAGTTCCTGTGTGTTTTGCCCTGTCAGGTGGTCCAGTTTTTTTGTAAAATGAGGTATTTTAACCCTGGTCATGGACAGGGTCACAAACAACAGATCATGATTTTCATATCTGCAGCATCATTTCATTACCACTAAAATTACCATCAGAATAAATCAAAAGACCATAATCTGTCTATTTCTCTGCTGACACAAATACTACCTTATACTGGACCATACAGGCCATTTGAGAAAGCTTAAAATCAAAGAAAAAAATCTAATCCTCCATGTAAACCACTGTCACTTGAATAACTAAACTGCACAAACTGTAATGCTGATGGAAACCCAGAGCAGAATTCAAACTAGCTTTAAATATGTGCAACTCATTCCTTCTGTTCTGCCGCATCATCATCCAAAGAGGAACACACAGACACACAAAATGATTCATGCAGGAAATCCAGAATACTGCAGAATTCATCTCTCTGCTGTGACAAGCTCATCCTAGTTTCATGTATTTTATTTTCAATGGAAATATCTTTCCAAGACACTGCTTCCACATTTTATCCAGGTTACTTAGTATGTAGCATGAGTGACATACCTTGACACAGGCAAGATTTAGCAAATACAGCACAGTGTTTAATGAATTATTGTTTCTGCATTACAATCCTTCAGGCTGGAGATGCCAGCGCTGCAGACACTGTTTAGACAGGAGCCAAATTTACATCAAAGAGGAGAAGAAGAAGAAGAAGAAGAAGAAGAAGAAGAAGAAGAAGAAGAAGAAGAAGAAGAAGAAGAAGAAGAAGAAGAAGAAGAAGAAGAAGAAGCAGAGAAGATATAATATTTCAGCTTGGTACTTTTTGGTACCTCACCAGTTTTTTGCCTACCCTCCCTAATCATTTGTATTGCTGCTGCAGTCACTCTGTTCCATTGATGGCCTGAAAGTCCCCATCATATTTTTACAAGTTTTGAGTAGAATTCTGCAAAAAGAGGAGATCAGAGTGGTTTGTCATCAGCAACTGGGATGCTGCATGGCTTGCTGGGGGTACAGCAAGCCAGGGCAGCCCCCTATTTACAAAAGCTGGTGTCTGGTTGCAAGGCACAAAAAAACCCCACAGGTAATGAAGAAAATATAACTGCACATTAAAACTGCTATTTGCCAGCATCTGTGTCTCATTGTGAAATTCAATGCACTGTTATGGACAAATGAGTAAGTTGCAAGGCAGAGTCTTTCTGGGGGTACTCTTTTTGTGCTGGGTTAAAAGCCAGAGGATGGGGGTAGCACTCGCTTGCATGGGTACAGCAAAGCACGGTGTGAGCTGGGCCCTGCTGATGGCCTCCCTCTCACCACTGGCAAAAAGGGAGCTGACACAAGGGTAGGCATGAATGCATTATATTAAAGGACAAAGCAACAGGAACTTCCATTCCCTTAACAAATTTTGAAAATATTCTGCTCATGTCTCAATGTGGCACATTTTTGCAGTTAAAATCTCCTTTTTTGTGAGGGTGCCTTTACACTCTGTGTTAGGGATCAAAAGCATAAAAACATAACATGGATGCACCTAAGACATAAATTAAGCAAAAGTTAACGGAAAACAGAATAGATTTTAAGTAGCATTTTAATGCGCCTCTACTCCATGACTATGACTTTTGAAGGGTTGGTTTGACAGCACAGAAGGAAAAAAGGCACAGTATTTTTTAGAAACAGTACAAAGGCTTTCAAAAGGTTTTCAGAACCTTTTAATCCTACTTTGGTATTCTGAAAATCTTCCTCAATTAAATACTTCCTCAGCATCAAAGATGTCACTGACATCTCTGTCTCAGGAGAGTTCTGTGGCACTTCTCCTTCCAACAAACACCACAGTGTTGCCCACATCTTTGGGCAGATTTCTGCCAAATCCTGTAGGTTTGCTCAGCAGGGGAGAGAGGTATGAGTAACAGGCTTGGCTTTTGTTTGTCTTAGCTTTTTGAATCATCAGAACTCCCCATGGGTAATTTTTCCAGTAGGTTTTGGTCTCCCCAGTCCTTTTACCCTTTGGTATCTGCCTGAACAATGCTCACTGCTACCTGTACCTACACTACAAAATTTTATTTAAAAACTTCCTAATACTGCCAATATGGAAGTGCCTAACAGTTGTTTGTTTGGGGTTTTTTTTTCCTAAAGTGCTTTTATTTCCTCTTATGGTCCCACAGCTATTTTTGCTGACTGTAGTCTATGTTAACAGTAGGGCAAAAAATGGTGGGAAAGGTCAGGAACTCCAAGAGATGGAAGGACACAACAGTGACTCTACTAAAAGGCTTCTTTCTGCTTCAGGCAGTGCACTGTGACTGAACAAATGGGAAGCTGAAGATAAGTT
Organism: Molothrus ater; assembly: GCF_012460135.2. Taxonomy (NCBI): domain Eukaryota; kingdom Metazoa; phylum Chordata; class Aves; order Passeriformes; family Icteridae; genus Molothrus; species Molothrus ater. The sequence goes on along the minus strand of NC_050482.2, from coordinate 26,683,757 downwards.
AGAGGAGAAAAGGAAGGAGATTACAAAAATAAAGGCTGTTTCTCCTTGGGGATGATCTCGTATCTGAACAACTGAACTCTCACTTCCTCGTCCTTTGTCTTCTGCTTGTTACCAATGCTGGCACACGGAAGCCAGGAAGGAAACAGAACAAAACAATTTTAGGGAGATAATGTTATTTGCAAATATCTGAGAATGCTAGTAGGAATCACCATTTTCCTTACTCATTAACAGGTTTTCAAAAAATCTCCTCAGCCCAACCTAAAAATGAAGGAACTATCTGAGGAACGTTGGTTCTTGTGGTTGTTTAAAAGTAGCAATAAGTACTCATTGCAGAGCAGTCATTTAACTAGAACTGCCTCCACACAAAGGAGATGCATTTCAGGCTCTGCCAAAAGCAGGACGGAAGGGCCCTGACTTAGGACAGTTTGCTCAGGACTCTGTCCCTGCAGCTTGCTTTGGCTGTGGTGGTACCTGTGGGCACCCAGGCTGGTTACCCAAGGCTCTCTGCAGGTGTGAGCAGAGACACAAGTGGGCTGTGCCAGGGGAGGGCTGAACTTCAGCATGTGTGCACAACCCAAATGCACCAGCTGCTGGTATCACAGTGGAGGAAGATCTCCTCCACACAGGCTCTGCAGACAGGAGCTCTGCTCCCAGTCAGTGTGTGCCAGCCTTGCTGCTCCTACTGCTTGAGGGCCTCTCTGCTTGCCCCAGAAATAAAGAGTGGTCCCCTGAAAGTGAAGCCCCCAAATACATGGTATTTCTGCATATACTTGTAGGGGATTTATAGGTAGCTTTAGCTTTCAGGATCTGGAAGATGGAAAAAAAATTAAAATATCATGGGAGTTAGTTTCTAGATAGCTCACACACAGGCTCGTTGGGCTCTTTGTTCTCACTGTCAAGGGAAACTAAAATACCTCCAGACTGAAAACTAAAGAATCCAGCCATGCCAAGCAGGGTATGGCGTGAGCATAAACAGAGAGCGGTGCCTTGCCAGAAAGGTTTTCTCTGGTTTTCAGTGGAACCATGCCATTCCACAGCAGCCCATGTCCCTGCTCCCCAGAATGTTGTGATGCAAATGGCAAACATGGGGTTGGAGCTCTTCTAATTTTCAGGCAGCAGTATTAGCTGAGCTGCAAGATTGAAATGGCAAGCCATGAGTGAAATTAGTGTATTGTGGTAGAGTAAAAGCATTCAGGCTGACTTCAAGTGCCATGCATAAGTAAGACACCATTCTCTTTCTCCTGCTTAGCAATTCTTTTTCTTTATACTCCATTTACCCTGTATTAAGTATTTATAAGAGATCACTTTAAATCTCCTTTGCAGTCAGCATGTGTGTGTCAAGACTCATGCCTATTTGCTGAGGCTGTATAGCCAGGAAAACACACTGTGGGTAATTGCTGCTGTGAGGGTTTTGACTGAACAGGTAAAAAGCATGTAAGTGCCTTTACAAAAGAAGCCATTTTTTCATCTGCCCACTCTTATGTATACCCAACTCAAATTCATTTAGCTAAGAATGCTAGCATGTGCTTGAGAAATAGCTGTTAAGCTGGGGAGAACCAAGTGAATTTCGTGTTTTGTAACTGGAAAATTACTTTCTGCCATATAATAAGCCAATGTATGTGCTGTGTCTGCAAGGCACAGCGTGCAGTGTGGTACTGCACCCTGTTGGTCTGTGGTGTTATGAAAGCCCAGCTGCATTCTCAGTACAATGTGAGGCAATTTCTTTTATATTAAACCTTTATTTCAGGCAAGCTGGTTCCAAATGCAACGTACAGACAGGTGAGATAAAAAAAGAAACTCATTCTGGCAGAGAGAGTGTGACCTACAAAAGTGAGAAGAAAAAGTTGTGTTAGAAAAGCAGCTGTGATTGAAGTGTTCTCACTCACTAGGCAGTGCATGCAAGCAACAAAAAATAATCAACAAGCAAGGAAAAGGAAAGCAGGTTTTCATGTTACTTATAGAGAAGCAAGAAGGATGTTTTAAATCATTAGAAGAGTGATTCAAAAGTGTGGCTCACGTGGTTCAGATGTCTACAAAGAGTCAGTTCAGGAGAACAACACTTTGAGAATTTGGTGCCAAAACTCAAATTCCAGAAAAGGCGAGGAAGAATGTGCCTGATTCAGCCTTATTTCCTGAGTACATGGCTACTGAACTCATTCTAGCTCAGAAAGATGACATCAAGGTAGCCTCCCAGCAGAGGAAGAAGAGCAAGCATCCTGGAAGGGGGCCAAGGCAAAGGACATGAGTGCCAAGGGTCTGGCAGGCTGTAGGAGGCAGTGTATATGCAGTCACAACGCCATCATGAAGTCAGACAGCAGGATCAGGGACATCACATCTTATAAATCAAGCCAGAGAGAGGTTCAGAGGCAGATCCTTGGTTAGGACACTCCTCTGCAGAGAAGCCTTGCCTATGCACCCTGCTGATTATTTGGTCATATGTTCCTATGCCATTAGCAGTGTTTCATAGCTGAGCCAGGAAACAGTGCACACTCATCAGGCAGCCTTTGCCCAAGCAGCCTGCAAAATCCTGTTGAACCACTGACTCAGTTTTCACACAAGACTGCAACTTCCCATATGTCATAAGTCTTAACAGTTCTTTCTTCATCCATTCCTACAGGTTACCTGTGTTGTGCCACCACCTTCTTGGAGGGGACTTCCCAGTGAATGCAGAGATCAGCCAGTGGTTGTTCTGTCCTTGCTTGCTCCCATGCTACTGCCCATCCTCCCACATACAGAGAGCTCCTGGTCCTGCCTGGCCTTTCCTTTAATCAGTCTTGGCCTGAATGACTTACCCTAAGGCTAAATAGGATAGAAATAAGCACCAAAGACAAGCAGCTGGTTACAGTATCTTCTGGACTAGCACCTTAAGGGAATGGGTTTAAGGATGTTCAGAGTCTTTTAATAGCTGTTGACAGCAGTATTTTATATCCAATGTATTGCAATAATATCAGAAATTATGCGCAGATAGGATTGGGCTTTTTCTGTTTAAGACACAAGTTTCAGTGACTCATTGTCTCATTACTTCCTTGGATTTTAAACTAGGGTGCAATACAAGCTGTACATGCCTGAGCATCCAAGTACCTACTTGTCACTTAAGCACATGACTTGACATGATCTCCTGTGACTTTCCTTGGGTGCTGCATTTCAGGTAGGGTTCCTACCAGCACAGCTCTTCCATAACAGACCGGGATGTTCCTCTCCTCACCTCTGAATGCAAAGCAGCCCTTGCTCTGGGCAGCTTCACACAGTATTTATTGAGCCATGCCTCAAAGGCTGCATGTTTAGTTCCTAATTTCTATGAGAAACCTCAGCATTTTCTTCCTCTCATTTTCTCTTGCACTTGTGCGTAGCCCCCAGCAGGAGACAGCTTCATCCCAGCAGCCATTTGCCACATAGTGAAAGAGTGAGCTGCCACCATGCCAGGCAAGAGGCAAGGAGGGCAGTGAGAGCCACACACCCACCCCAGCTCTGGCTTCATGCACCCACTGAGAGCAACTCTCTTAGGAGCACTGCAAGCAGTACTCCAAGAAAGGCAGTGCAGCAAGTGTGGAAACCCAGAGCACTGGGAATATTTCTCTGTCTGCTCTGGGGTGCCCTGACCCCCAGGGGAGCACTGACTTTGACCCTCACTCATGGAGAAAGTTTCCTAGACTTCAAGATAGACTGGAATCCACAAAAGTGTGAAATAGATTATAGAGAGTAGTGCAGGTGTATCACTTGGTGAGAAATTTAGGTTTTGGGATTTTAGTATGTTGTGGATGGAAGCAAGATGGAAGGCACAGGGTGTCATCCTGGGTTTCTTCTTCATGCTTCTTCTTCCTTCTTCTTCATGGGTTTGCGTGGCATCTTGTAATTGAATTGTAATTGGGCAGAAAAGTCTGCATTGAGGGCTCTTTGGGATCAGTTATTGGGTTAAAAGGGAAAATAATCCAGGTGTCCTTTCTTAATTGGATAGTTTGGTCTTGTAACAAGAGATTGTTAGCCATTTTGTGCCTTCTAATGAAAAGCTGCCACACTCACAGCAGTGAGACTGTTTTACTGATAAGAAATAATAAACACCTGAGTCAGAACATGAACTACTGTCTCAAGTGCCTTCAATCTGCACCCAGAGAAACCCACAACTGGTACCCTGACAGGGAGAAGGCTGCGGTGTTAGAGCAACCTTCAGAACCTCCCCACCTTGCACAGGGGCAAAGCAAATTCAGTGTGAGGTAGAGCGAGCTGTGGTGAGGTTCACACATGCACCACAGCCACACAGGAAAGCAAGTCAGGCTGCAGTCACAGAAATAAAGGCTCTCAGGAGCCCACCTGCCCTAACAGAACTGGCTGACAGCTGCTGGACACTGCAGGGCTGGCCGTGTGCTGCCAGTGGAGACTGACAGGCAGAGGGAATGGGGACAGCAGGAGAGCAGGCAGTGGGGTGGCCACAGCACACCAGGGTCTCTGGGCAGCCCCAGGGGCTGCTGAGCTCCCACACCAGCCTGATTCAAACCTACACCTCTTCACCTCTCCAAGGGAAGGTCCTTGGATCATTAGATTTGCAAAGTGACAGAAACAAGGAGTCTTCCTCCCAGGCAATACCCCAGGAGCTACAGCAGGTACCTTCTCCTCCTGCCTGCACCCAGCAGACCGCAGCTGGCCTCGCAGCTGGAGGCAGAAAGCAAAAGCAGCCATCATTGCCAGGCCCAGGCCAGAGCAGCCAGCAGGATTTGCCTGTGTTGTTCCCTGTGCTTTTGCAGCCCTTGGCCATGTGTCTCTCTGCTGCCAGGCCATGCCCACCAGGGCACTGCCTGCTGTGGCATCCACCTGCCAGCCAGGGCTGGGAAGGGGCAGCACACCCAGAAAGTCCCTTGAGAAATCCCCCTTGTCCACACTGAACAAAGAGCACATCAGCACCTCCCACCCTCTCTAATTAATATCAGACAGGACTTTACATCTTCCCATACTATGAGCTAGCTTGAGGCAGAGCATTGCTACTCTGCTGGGCTCACACACAGGAGATGGGACTTTGCTCAGGGGCTTCCAGCTACCCCTGGGGCAGTTTTGGTATTCAGAGAGTCTTGATGGGTAACTTTAGCAAGGCACAGCACCAACAATACCGTGCAGTTAGATGGCTGAGCCCTTGGCCTTTCTGGTGTGATATCTGTATCTGTCCTCCCGCCAACCATCACAGTTATTGGGTTCAATCTAAGGGTAACAGCAGGTATCCAAAGACCATAAAAACAGAAACAAAGCTTCTGGGAAACTCCCCAGCTCCAGTTCACTTCTGCTTTAGCAGGTGCAAGCAGCAATATCCTCTGTCGCCTCAGGGCTGGATTACAGGCATAACATAATGAGTTCTGTGGATTTGAGGCATGGTTTAACATGCAAGGAGCAGGCAAGACCTTCAACACAGGAACAGAAGAGTGGAAATGGTGATCTAGCATCATAGCTCTAGCCTACTACTTTTGAAAAAGAGAAATTTTAATTTTCATTTGACAAGCTACCTGAGACAGGCAAACTTGCTGAAGAGCAATCATAAATATTGCCATATTTCAAACCACTGAGAAGAGGCTTACTCTTATGTGTTTTCAGTGTTCTTCATATATTCATCTTGATGAGATATTTAAGACTGTCTTTTCTTCCTGTGTGAGCTAATCCCTGTCTTTCTGTCCCCTTCGTAACATGTAAGACTATCAATCACTTATCCTACTGTTCAAACTGAAAAGAAAGAAAATTTAACTGTAAGTTGTCTCATTATTTTACAGTGACACTCATCCTCAGTCCCTTGACAATGAGAATATCAAGGCACAGTTTCAGCCACTTCATCTTCTTCAGACCCCCCTAGAGATGTTATTGTTATGAACACAGCCCTTCTTGCTTTATTATTTCAGTATAACAATGCTGCAGCAGTGCAGCCAGCCAGAGAGTGACCTCCTGTGATTAACTTGCAGATTTGCAGGGAAATCTGGAAAAACCCTGGGTTTTTAACAATTCAGGGTTTGTCTCCTTGCATTACACTCACCAGGTGCTTCCCTGGTGGCGCCAGCAGGCTTCGTGTTGCAGGCAGATATTGCTGGGGACCATGCTCCATGTTTGCTCAGGACTTGTCACTGGGATGGCTGAGAGAGGCACACTGTCCCCCAGGAGTGCTGGCCCAAATCTCCATGACAACAGATTTGGAATGGAGACCTGGCATGCTGAGTGACAGAAGGTCCCTGCAGCAAAAAAACCCCAACCAAAACCAAACCAAACCAAAAATGTATTGGAGGGTGGGGGGGAGGGGTGGGGGGGAGGGAAAGCAGCTGGGGAAGAGATCAAGGGGCATCTTCATCATGCAGCATCATCATATTGCAGTTCTCAGTTCATCGGCTCCATGTGCTGGGGCTTTTAAAACGGTGTTGTAAGAAGCAATTGCCATATAGGAAAAAAACAGCCAAGTCCTGTGTATTTCTATCTGCTACTACTTTTATTTTTTACTGTAATAGAGAAAACAGAGAGCAAAAATATGTTTCTTGGCTTGTGGGTCTTGTGATACAAAGTCAGGATGAGAGACAAGAAGTGTGGTAGGCAGACAAAAGGAGAGGGTACTGAGTCCAGTTCCTTATGATCCATTTTTCAAAGTAATTAGTTTTTAGCTCTATTTTCTAAGGAATTGGAGTAGTATAATTGCAGTGACTGCCTCTCCTTCTATCTGCCTTCCCACTGTGCAGATTCCTGAAGCCATCCTGCTAGTTTTACCAAATCTGCCAAAGAAGTAGGAGTCTCAAAGATATTTAGTTCCTACAAGGATCAAAAAATGCAGGTGACTGGTAGAGAGGGCTGAGGAGGTGCCCCGGAGGAGGAGAGGAAAGGGTAGCTCAGCCCTCCTGCAGTGCAGGAGGCACGGCTCCGCTGCGTGAACAGCATGAGCTCACTGGCACAAAGGACAGCACCCGTGGAGCTCTGAACCCCACAGAGCATATGTTGCCTCTTGGGCTGCCAAAAATAGAGAGGCATGAGAGGAAGATAAAGCACCACCAGCAGTGAGGAATTAGTGAAAACATGATGTACAGAAATGAGGGAAAGAGTAAGAGATACAGCACAAATCTGACCAGTGTTACATGAGGGCGAGTGCAGAGATGGTGAGCAGGTGACCAGGATGTGTGGGAGGATCATTTGAAATGATCTGTGGGAACTCTGTGCATAGAACCAACACTTGGAATTAACTCTTGTGTGTTGATGAAACTGTGTGCCTGGGAAAATTTCTGGGCTGGAAAACATGGCAACCCTGCTCCCTTCTTTAGATGGGGGAGAGGTATAACAGAGTCAACAGCAAAACAACATTTGCCCCATTAGTAAGAAATACCTCCAGGGAAGGGTGAGCCTGTTGTTCACTGAGCCTATTTCCCATTTCCATCCTGAGGTCAATGCTAAAATTACTGAGCAGTGTAAGTGCAGTGGAAACATTTTGGAATGTGCTCTGACTCACTTGCAGAGCCACTACACTTGAATGTAGTGTGTGCTTCCAGCATTCCTCCTGTTCCACATGCACACACAGAGCTCACTGAAATGCTCTGTTCAGCCTATGATCCACCTGCAAATGTTCCCAGGCATCTGCCTCTGACAAAGGTAGAGGGAGTTTTCCCACAGGTAAGTCTACCATTTATAGTGGTTATGAAAAAACAAATAAACAATACATATTTTATATTTTCTGTGTACCTTCATTCTCACCTGTTTGAGAAAGCAATAAATCTGATGTTCACTGCTGTGAGCAGCCTTGAATCACACCAGACATCTGCCCACCAGCATGGCTGTCACAGTGCACTTCCTGTGCAGTCCCTGCTCACCCTGTGCCTCCCCATGAATTCTTCAGTAGGTCACACCTGTCTCTAATGTGTGCTAATTCTTACTCTTGTCCACACCTTCTTATTGTGACACATGAACTAGGAAGGCCATAAGTAGAGCAAAGAGAAGCGGATCCTTGGTTATCTTATTCTGATTAGCATATACAAAGTAAGTCCAAATTCTGATCATGGTTATTCTTGAGCAGTTTAATGAGAGCCAGTTGTATTTCACGTGGCAATTGATAGTGGGATTAAAAAAATTGAGATTTACAGGTAAAAATTACTTAGTTCATAGAATGGGGTAGGGGTTCCTACAGAACATTTTATTGAGGAATATTACTTACTCTACAATGCAAAGAAAATAGCTCAGCTAAAAGGTTAAATTTTACATTTCTGAGGTTTACATTTATTTATAGATGAAAATATTTGTTGAGCATAAATGACTATGCTCCAAAGAGTGCTGTGCACTGGCAAAACTTTTTTGATCCCAAAATAATTTTGTCTGATCATATGGAAACCATTCTTAACTCCAGAAACTTGGATGCCATATTGGCAGGCTGCCAGCCAGGGTAAACCAAAGATATTCTGTCCTTGGAGTGGGAAAGGTACATGGTTTGCAGAAGCTCTTAGAAACAAAAAAAAAAATCAGCATCAGGAAGTATCTTGGCCAAGAGGAACTTGGCAGAGCAGTATTTTAGCTTTGCTGAGGGACTGTGTATGCCCATTGAAACAGTAACATCTGTGGAGGAAGGGCAGAGAACAGGGATACAATGCAGTTTTATGGCAGCACTGCTTAGTCAGGGAAAGGGACTCCAAAGGGAGCTGATGCAGCCAGCTGGCTGGCTGATGAATGGAGTAACGATTGTGGAAGAGATCAAAAAGCTATCAAGTGCTCCATCTCTCCCATAATGAATGTCTGAGGATTAGTGAAGCTTGCAGTTGAACTGTATAGGTGTGATGTCAGGAAACATTGAGTGGTTTTTTGCATTCATAAATCATTAAAAATTTATTTGAACTTGCAAGCAAGCCAAAGCAATGACAAAACTCTAAAAAATCTGAAATACAGCATGAATGAAGGGAATACAGACAGAATACTGTGCTTTTGTTCACAAAAGAAGGGCAGAAATTCACTGTATTTTCTATTGGTATGATGGATTCCTGCTGGATTCAGCTGTGCACCTCATGGAGTTGCTCTCTTTGCAAAGCATAGCACAGCCTATTTATTTTTGCAGTGAAATGTGTTGAGTATGCAGCAAAAACAGCACCTAAAGATATTTATTTATGTATTTATTGCTCACTGAATTTCTTATTTTGCCTTTACTGAACTCCAGGAGATTTACTAATTTTTCTTGTATTTATCACAGTTACCAAACAACAGCAATTATAGGGACACTGTCAGCTAATCCATTCCAGAAGTGTTAATTAAAGACATTTCTAACCTTGCACCTCTCCTTGAACTTTCATGCATAATTTCCATTGTTAAAACATTAAGCATTCACCTGCTTAAACCCCAAAATGTTCTCTTTTTTTCCTACTCTGAAAGAGCTCTTCAAACAGCAGAGAAATTACTTCAGCAAAACCATAAAATTGATTGCAGAGTCATTATGTCAAATGCCTACCAAAACACAGAGAAATATAATTTTTTCCATATGTTTTCTAATATCATCATGGATGTTACATTGGTACTACAACAACAAGAAAGGCAGTTCCAGAGAGCATTGAAATTTCCATCTGGCAGTGGTCCTTCTGGTGTGTATTATCTTTTAAGATGCTTTCCTGGCATCTACCAGCTGCCTTCAGGAAAATTTATATGCTATTTTAGTTTGTTTAATTTCTCTTCCCTGCTAATGTGCCTTTGTTATTGCTGTGTGGAGTTCATTAACTGTGCCAGGAGATGGCAGCAATGGAAACCACTTAATGCCCTCCATTCAGAAATGATCTCCCGTGCTGAGCAACAACAACAGCATGATTATCAACCAATGTTTAAAAATTGTTTTGAAAAACCAAGCAAAGCAGTCTTCACAGTTGTAGACACCAAAAGATATTTTAAAAAAAGAGCTATGAAACGTGAAAGGAACTATGGGATCCCTTCCCAGGATCTGAAGGTCATTTTTTCACCACGTAAGTTCCAAAGGCCACAGATAGACGTCAATAGATAAAACCATTGGAGGGCAGGACTTTCCCAGGCTACCATGAGCAAAAAGGTCTGAAATAGCTTTAATTCATCTGATCTCACGGCACGGAAGAGAAAGCATTTGAGTCTAGAGCAGAAGAGGGCTGGGGAGAGTCTGCAAAAACATCACAAAGGTCAGAAATGGCATTTGGAGCTGCTGGACTTTGACCCATGTCTCTGGTTTGGTGAGAAGAGGCACAGGGAGCAAGCTGCTTATTTAACTGTTTTTAGAAAACAGGTGAAGGGATATGCAGAGCCAGACAGAACATCTACTTAGGAGAAATGAGTGTTTACACAGGCAAATTACCATACATATTTCCCACAGGACACAAGCATTATTAGATCTGTTACAAACTTTGTCAGCAACCACTGAGGAAAAAAATAATCTTATTTACCCTTCTAAATACAGACCAGTCTTCAGGGTAATACAGCTGCTAAATTTACTGGCATGGATGGCTGTGTTACAGCCAGGATTTATCATGCATGATAAATGCAAAACTGTCTCAGCCTCAGCTACAAGCTTTTGTTCCAAGAATATTTATTTATTGCCCAAAATTAAGAACATGTGGAGAAAATGAGTTTCCCCACCAGGGGGTAATAATTGTGTACCACTGAGCAGAAGGAGCAGAATGAGCTGGGGGCTGTGGCAAAGTCCCAGTTCTGCCCTGGTCCATGCCCTTCAGCAGAGTTAGGACAACCATGGGCACATGTCCCCACAAAGGGTTAGGAGGCAAAGGTTGCTAGTTATGTGCTCTCCTGAAAAAGAATTGAAGTGGTGAGAAAACACAGAGCTCCTTGTCATGTTTCCTGTCAAATTTGGGGCTGTAAGTCGTCTTGCTGCCTTTGTGAATGAAAAGGAACTCCTGTCCTAAACAAACGTGCTTTAATCATCAATGTATCCTCACAGAAAAGTCTGTAACACTTCAAGCTTTAGCTAATTGCTTGTTTTAATGAGACAGATAACACAATAAATCATGTTTATGGAAATCAATCTGTCCTGCATCGCACTCTTTCCATTAGTGAGAAATTAGTTGTGACTACTGGAAACAAATTATATCCTAAGGTTTTATGGGGCTTGCTTGAGTTAAAAAATGACAATATTGCCAGGAGGAATACATGATTTTTGTAACTACAAGCCACTTCAATCATGGTAGAGACTTCCAAGCAATTTTGCCTTCTGTAAATTAAAGATCCACAACCCTCAGGGTGAAGGGAGCTTTATTGCAAGAAAATCTCACTTATACTGCTCAGAGATGTCCCCTGTGCAACCCAGGTCAGTGATTATTCTGATCTAAAGCAAAACTGTCTAAAAGAAATGCAGATCAAAAGAAGCCTCCTTTAGTTATATAAAAACCTGTAATTATGAGGTTAGTTGATTTTCAGAACAGAAGATCACAACCTCTGGGTTTGTTCATAGTTGAATATACTTTGTGACTAAGAGCACATGAGGAACGTGGACTTTTGCACCTCTAATTGTTCCTGTGGTTAGTTTGTATGAGAAGCACTCTTTCTTAAACACCTCAATTGCAATTATGTCCTATTACTACCTGTGTTAAAATTTTTACTACAAGCTACAGTGAGTACTCATCCTATGTGGGTCTATAATACTGTGTTTCTCTTCCTTATTTCTAGCTCCTCAATTGCATCAAAAGGCAACATGATTTATATTTTCAGCATGTTATCCTACTGGTCTTAGCTGCTTTTAAATAAAAAATGGAAAGGAAGGTACATGTAGCATTACTGGTATGTTGTTGATCTATATGGTATGTCTCATTCCTCCAGCCCTAATTATATAACACATAAATAGACTAGTAAGATTAAAAGATATTTTAATAATTCTAGGTACAATTATAAATAGAAAAATTCTGTGATACAGGAAGAGGAAAGCAGTGCCTAACTGCCCTCTGAGGAGATTTTCTCAATGCTGACCAAAAAGGCCTGAGAGGTGTGGTATCACAGAGAAGCATGGAGCTCCTGGACAGCAGCATCCACGAGGGGCCTGCTCTGGCTTTTCTGCTCCATCAGCTTTGTCCTGCAGGAGAAGGAAAGGACCCCGGAGGCTTGTGAGCTCCACCTCTCTCCCTGCTTCAGTGTGGGTGCTGGCTACCTTTAATAGTAGCAACACAGAACATTTCTGTGAGCCTCCTTTAAAAATGAGATGCTCTCTGAAACACCTGTATTTAGATTTATTATACAGGCTGGAATAGTGATGGGCTCTCACCAGTGTCAACAGGCAAAAGGGAGCTTTCTCTAAATTCAGTAGTGAAATCTAACAACAAGAAAAAAACAACTACCACCAACCAAAAAAACCACATGAAAAACCCAACAAAAAATGACACAAATGGAAAACAACCTGACAGCATGACCTTGTCCTGCCTTGTCACTTGATCAACTTTCATAACCACAGTAGTAATATCTTACACAATACAGTACTACATTGTACTGTATTCTATCTTGCAATATCTTATCTTTTCCATTCTAGCCTTGTCCATACTGTTTTCAGTCCTGACCCTATTGTCTCTGTCCTAGAAATAGCAGGGAGAGTACTGGAGTGGAGCTGCTAGATGTAAGGACACCCCTTACCAGGCTTGATCCTGACCCTGTCACACAGGCAGGCTGATGTCCCAACCTGGCCTTAGGCTGTCCCATTCCCCATGGACATGCCTGATGGCTGGGAGTAGGGCTGCCAAAAGGCAGTCAAGATCTGAACAGGGCTTTAGTGCTGATCTTTTGGAGATGAGGATGTGGGTTTTAATGATATTACTGGCAGGTGTGGTGAGGTGTTAGCATCAGTCTGACTGGTTTAGGGTGCTGACCTCAAGGCAGAGGAATGCTGCTGGCACTACACACTGTGATTACCACCTCAACCAGGCAGCTCACAAGGCACTCATCTCTGGATATTTCCACTGTGTCTCTGCTACACTATTCATGACACTCTCAGCACTGGGCATTTTGAACCCCCTCAGGGACAGGGGTGCAACCCCTCCATGCTGCTGCCTGCAGGGACACTCATCAGAGGTGATGGTGTGGAGGCCACAAGGGAATCTCTGAGTCTGCAGGCATATTGTCTGTTTGAGAGATGCCACATCCATGTTCCTCAGTGCATGATGAGGGTCCAACAGGCACTATGTTCAGTGTTTTTCTCTCTTATATGAGGAAGCAAGCTGCTGGAGGCAGAAGATCTCACCCATGTGGAGTACACATGTGCAAATACTCAATACGAAACTGTTGCAGAGACACATTTTCTTATCTCTTTTTTTTTTAAACAGTTTCCTCTTTCTGTTTCTGTCCTAGGGTTCTTTTGCTGTGAATAATCAGGAAGACAGCATGTTTTTTACTCACAGACCTCAAATGAAATTCAGTATTTCTGACAGCAAACGTGTATTTTCCAAAAGTTTCTCTTGGAGATGGATATTTACACAAAACTTCTCATGATAAAATTTTGCTTTTCTTAAGCAACCTAAAAAAATTTGCTCCTATGCCATAGAAAAACATTGAAAGAATGGGGACATCAGGTGCCCTAAGAGTTTGCTCTTCTATGTCCTCAGGTCTGAAACATGCTTCAGAGTAGATGAGATCTGTGTGGCAGAGAGGCACATCAGTGCAGTGGGCACGCTGAGCATGGACCCAGACCAAGGTGACAAAGCTGGGACATGCGGCATAGGCTACTGACGTGGCAAAAGCATTGTGGCTTGTCACGTGGCAGTGAGTAGCTGGTTGTGAAAGACACTGTTTAAACAAACTGTTGTGTACATTTCCACTGTCAGTACCTGTCTGTCCAGATTCTTAATTTTAAAATGCAGCTCTTAAGCATATTTGAATGAGTCATTATTTTTGGACAGCATTGACAATAACTGGAAAATCTAAACATTCTTGCACTGTACATCCCCTGCACTCCATAGATTGCACAGTAGTTTTTTATATGGGTTGCATCCTATTTCTGCTCTTTTCTCTATTTGCATCCAAGAGCATTTTTTTTTTGTTGGAAAGAGATCTCCAACTCCTGCTGGATAAATACTTTCCTCCCCTTGGTGTAAAAGCTCTTCTATATAGTTCCTCTTTGAGCAAATGGTGAATACTTCACATTGGCAATTTGGTTATTTTAATTTTATACACCAGTGCTTGAAATGGCAATGCAGCTTTTGTGTCCCCACCTTTGGGAGATGAAGCCAGGGCCCACAAAAACCCTTCACAGCTATGTCTCCTTATTTATGTTTGCCTGTAATAGGGTCATTGTACAACTTGGCATTCAATCATTTACAGAGTATTGAAAGAATATTACAGACATCCTTGGGCAGGAATTGCCTGGTTCTGAGACCAGTCAACCAGAAAGCAGCAGCTGGAGCCTCTAGTTAGCATGTTAGCACTTCCAACAGCAGTTGGAATAGCCCACCTCTGAGAAAATAAGTTGATGAAATCATTGAGAATATCTCAACCTTCTCAGTTTAAGTTCCAAGTGTTCAAATAAGTCTGTGAAAGAAGAGGGGAGCAGGATGAAAGGAGACTCATGGTGACCATTCTGAGGGAAGAGGATACAAGGGACACTGAATCACTTGAGGAAGGAAAAGTGCACCCAGATGCATGTGGGATACAAGGCCTGGAGTGAGGGAGAGCTTTGAGACAGTGAATAGAGAGACGAGATGGGAGTCACACAGTCATCCTGTGGGGAAGAGAAAGGCAGAAATGCAGAAGTATATGGGATGTGCCAGGATTTTGATCTTGAGGTAGCCATAAGGCATACAGCCTGATACTTCCATGCTTTGACTTTGGTAGAACAAAAGCCATGTAGCAACCATCTCTTTTGACACCACAGAAAAAGACCAGCTCTCCCTTCCTTGGAAATGACCCTTGACAAGTCTCTCCCTATCTTGCTTAATCAGCTCTCTGTAAGCCAGCAGCTGAAACAACCTTTTCTCTCCAACAATGAACCACTCTTCATATTTTCAATTTTCAGTGCAAAGAGAAGCATGAAGTCTGCATATCATTCAGAGTGTGGAACATAAGCTTCAGCAGGTCCCCACAGCTTCAGTGTGACTTGCAGAGAGAAATCACCTTTCATATACGCAGCAATTAAATAATAATCTTTCAAATAAGCAGCAGTTGCCAATGATGGAATGGAAAAAAGAACTGCAATTACATGGTAGATGGTAAGGGCCTTATTGTTACATTTCCCTCCATTTCAAGAGCAGAAATATGATTAAGAAACGACACCTTTCAATACTCATTATTTGGGCAGCCTGGCAAATGTATAAGCAACAAGTAGGTGACTGTGCAACTATGCAAAAATGTGGACTACTGACAGGAATTTCTTGCTCTTCAGAGGAAGCAGCCTAATGCTGCCACTAATTACCAGGACACCAGAAACAAGGGATTGTTAATGGAACTTAAAATTGCCATGTAAATTGGAAGGTGGTACCTTTATAAAGGAGCTTTTAAATACTGCCTAGGAAGAATTGACTAGGAAGTGCATGATGACAGAAATAAAGTAAGAATTAATAACCCATGGTGAAACGTCAGGGATTCCAGGATTTAAAAGCATTTCAGGTGTCAGCTAGGGTGATAATGAACTCTACATCATGGGAAGGGAGGAAGGAAATACAATACAAATTTCAGGCCTGGTTAAAATAAACATAATGGCAAACTATTTCACACAGGGTACTTCCAATTGACAGAGAGATGGGAAAGCTATCAATGACACTTAGGAGAATTCATTTGGAATACTGGTCATCAATGTTCAAGAAAGAAGAATTGCCATGGGAACCAGTGCAGAAAAACTTCAAGCCCAGTCAGGAGACAACAAACAACAGCACTGCAGCCCAGATTCATGCTGCCCAACTTCAGGCACTTCACAAAAGACATATAAAATTGGAGCACAGTGACCAGGGTCTCCTGTAGTCAATGGAAAGAGATGGTCACCTCCAGTCATTCAGCCTACCTAAGTTCTGACTTGGCTTCTAAATGAGATGATTTATTTAAATACTCTAACTACAAAGGAAGCATATTGCTCCGGGGAATGTGCATAACACCCTGAAAAACAGAGGGTCAAAAAGAAACCAGCTGCTCACAGAAGTGCAAACATCACAGAAGAGGTCAAGGTGAGGTTTAGCAGCAAGACAAACTGATATATGCTAGGCACAAATAAATTTTTCTGATAAACAGAAGGCTGATCTTTGGAAATAGCTTTCCATATGTAGATGATGGGGGGAATAAGATACTTGCCTAGAATTAAGATGCAGCTGAATGTGTTCATTTAAGAGGTTATATGATAGACATACCTGAAAGACTAAACATTTGGACTGGCAGATACAGAAAGTTCCTGTCTCATCTGTTTTGCTATGCTGTTTTATTTGGACTTTTTGTTTTGAATACAAATAGGACTAATCCTTTAGGCTGGCATAAAAGGGACTTGTAAAATTACATGTGTTTTGATTATTGTAAGGTGTTGCTGCCTTGTCTTTCTCCATCTGCATCAAGGGGAAGGCCAGAAAAATCTGTTTCCTGGGACCAGACCAAAACAAAAAACAACTACAGCTGAGCAACTGACCTACACCCAGCAAACTGAGCAAAATGCTTGCTGCCCAAGGCAAGGGAGGTCAGCTCCCCTAAGTGATGGGCAAATGCATGGCAAGGTACTGTTTGGAAGGAACAGAAATGCTATCAGCATGCTCCCAGTTGTCACTGGCACAGGCAGCATGTGCAGTAGGGTGTACAACTGATGGCAAGTTAGTGTCTTTGCAGTTTATGGCTGTTGCAGCAATGGAAACTCATTGTGCATGGACCAGCTCCATGCACAAGCCTGAAGTGCTTGACCCATGCAGTTAAAAGTGCCCCAGCAAATACAAACATGGAGTATTGATCACAGCTGTGCATTGCCAACAGGGTGGGAGAGCACAGCCAAGGGCCTGGCAAACGGAGAGAAGAGGACATGGGAGTGGTAAGCATAGGAGGATTTGGGCAGGAGCATTGGTAGAAATGAGACTGGAGCATTGTCTCCTATTATTTGATTCTTCCTGGTTTCCAATGGAATTACCCTCTCTGCACATTGACAAAAAACAATGTGGCAGAAACAGAGAAATATCAGATTCTCCTACACTGATATTGGCTAATCAGTTGGGTCAACAGCATTGTAATGCAATAGTAGTGTGTGCTAAAAGAAGCAAGATGCATACTGCTGATTATTTTATTGCATGCTGCAGAACAGCTGTGTCACAGTCCCCTCATTCTATGCAACCTGGGTATATTAAATAATTTGGAAGGATGAAAGTAATTTTGAAATTTATGCTTAAACCTGAGCTTGTGTCTAAAACTACATATATATTTCATTTCAGAATAGTAGAAGGTAGCTGGCTTTTCTAGGTAATTCTTAGCATGAATTTAGTGGTTGATATTAGGAAACCAAATTTTGCAAAAGACAGAGAACCAAGTGAAGCAAGACACAAACTGACAACACACAAGGCCTTAAGAGGAGCAAATACACAACCTTACAACAGTTTTACAATAGCAATTACATTCATTATTCAAAGTCATTTGTTTGTTACAGCTTGCCCCACAAGAAACAATAAGCTAGAGACAAACACAGAGTCATGTACGTTTTTTGTAAAAAAAAAAAAAGTGGTAATCCTTATTTCAACAAAATCTTATTAGCTATTGCAAAATGTTTGCAAGGGCTTTATGTTTGTCAGTCTTATCTTTCTTTTTCCATGGGCTCACAGTTACTCTGTAACACTATTACTGTTAAGGATAACGTTTTTGGTCAGTTGCTATTGGCAGAGAAAGTCAAAGTTCAGGTAACCAAATTTAGACATGAAATTAATAACAGCATATATACCAGAGAGCCTAAGTATGCATTGTTTCTTCATGACTTACCAGGAAAAATTCTTACTGAGGTCCAAGAAAGCTTAGCGTGAATAAATCATATATATGTGGAGCAAAGAATCTGGCTCAGAAAATGGAGGTAAGTATCAGTATAATCTAGATAAAAAGAGACAAAATATCGGGATTATAAAGGCAGCTGAAAACCCTCTGCCAGGAAAGAGAGGGTAGCGTGCCACTGAGGATGTGCTCAGCTGTATAAATATCCAGTGTTTCATAAAGTTTACACACATACCCTATTGCAGAAATTGTTAAATTAAAAAGGATTGTAAATTTGAGTGCAATATATCTCTAGCACCATACATATAGTATGAACAGTACCAAGGCTGTGGAGAGGATTTATCTGTGACCACTAAGCACTTACCTGATTTGCACAATCATGGCTCTGTCTCAGCAGGCAGACTTTCTAAATCCATCTGCTCACCATAAATAACTGAACTTCATTCCTGACTGCTTTCCTCTCCCTTCAAAATGTCTTCTGTGTGTCCACACACCCAGGGCTGCTGAAATTAGGGGAAAAAAGTATGAGCTGGTTTTGTGCCACCTTACTATCACAGCATACGTTGCAGTTAAGACAGGCACAATACACAGAGTATCACCATACAATTTCAGAAGGCTTTAAGCATCAGCCCATAGAGAGTATCATCACTTCAGAAGGCTTCAAGAGATGCCCTACTTGCTCTTTAGCCCAACCTTTTATACCCCTCATAGATTGCACCTGTGTGCCCTCTGTTCCCTTTGGTGTTGGTCAGTGCACCTGGGCACTCCATGGCTCATGGCTTTCAGTGCTGCTCATCTGCTTTTCACAGCTGTACCCATTGGGGATGAGGCTGTGCTGCAGCCCCACTCCCAGTCACCACACACTGTGTGCCTGCACCTTTCAGCTTTGGACTTCAGCCACCTATAGACATCATGAGCTTTCCTCAGTGTCTGAAGTTAATCCGTCAGCTAAGACCAAAACTCCCTCAGGAACTAATAATAGTAACTCTAGTAGTGAGCCTGCCGTCACATTTATTTTATTCTTGGGGTTCTTGGATGTGCTTGGACCACAACTGGTCAGGCTTCCAAAACATAAGCAAGAAGACAAGAGATAAGTAATGTAAATCTGAGAGGACCTCCAACACAGGTGGTTTGTATTTTTTGCTACAGCGTAATACTCCTGAAATATTATATCAGGAACTGCTTACCTCCCATATGCACCTCTTGGCTACTGCTGCACACTAAAAATTCACGTCACTTGCAATCCCTACCTCAGAAATAAGAGGAGTTCTGCGAGAACTGATCAGATACGTCTTGCATGTACACCTGGAAGTACATGCATTCATCTGAGCACCTTCCCAGTGACAACCTGACATGAGCTTTCCTTTTTAAGTCTTATTTTTTCTCCCAAGACACAAGACTGGGTGCCCTACCTATGCAAAGGAAGTGAGTGAATTCCTTCTGCCTGCAGAGTCAAGTCCACCCCCAAGCAAGCATTCCACTGTAGCAACTGTAGCTGGAATTGAGGGGGCTGTGGCTGTAATTTATCATAGGCAATTTATTTTCAGCAGTGTGACTACATGTCAGTGCTGACAGCATTTGTAGCATTAAGTGTTCCACAGAGAGGACCACAGCACTGCTTTGAGGCACACACTCTGAAGGCTTGTCAGTCCTAGTAGGTCACTAAAAACACAGGCATTTTGCAATATTTTTTTCAGGGAATGCCTTAGCATGGCTCATTTTCCAAGTTTGGATGAGCCTGAGATCCTCTTCTGAGTTCAAAGACGGTCATGTCTTAAGGCCCAGTAGAAAGGAAGAAGAAAATCCAAAGAACTTTTTATGCCAAGATAACAGCAGCATTGTGTCAAAAGAGGAGGCAAATACACTCATATGAATCAAGGACCCATATGTTTCCCTCAATTCTGAATTTTTTACAACATTTAATAGTGTACAGAGAGTATGCCTGGCCTTGCCTCCAGCTGGTCATAAATTATGATGGTTTACATGTCATCAAAATAAACTCTGGCACACAAATACTAAACCACATAAACTGAGTCAGTCACATGTATACGTCCCTCAGCTGGGGTGAAGTTCTTAATTAGACCTTTTCCTGGGGGCTTAGTCAGCATTAAGCTGCCTATGCTCAAAGGCAGCTCTGTCGTGGTGCAGCTGAGTGACCTTGGATTAGAGTGCTGTGTGAAAAAGAGCTATGAGAATTGAGGGCCACCTACTTTGCTCAAGAGCTGTGCCTACACTGAAGCACTCTCCCTCAGTCCTTGCCTCAGCTACGTTACAGGTATGACTGTGCCTGGCCACACACACTGATCCAGACCCTGACCCAACTGAGATGATCTTGGATCCCACCCATCACTGTGGGCTTGTCTAACGATGACCAGACTGGTGGCTGGTTGGTCCTGGTTATTGTCACTGAACCTCATTCTGACCCTGACTCACTGGCTTAGCTTTTCTGGCTTGACCTCAGATTTCCTTGTCACTGTGTTCACTGGGATGGTTACTGGTGATCTGACTCTTGGCTGAACTTCTAGCCACCACCAGAATTGCTTTGCTATTCTTGTTTGGGTGCTATGGTACTTGTTAGTAAAGCCACTGTCATGCATGCCTTACTGTCACCCTCCACTCCCAGCTTGCCTTGCTACTCCATAAAACACTCTTCTCCAAAGGATGTCACCTCTCACCTACCACTGGTATCGCTGGTGCCTCTGGGACTGTGACACTCCTGACACCAGTAGTTCTAGCACAAGCCAGACAACAGGAACATGGATTGCAGACACCATGTGACTCTCCTTTTAGCCAAAGATTTTTGTTAGAAAGCTGCCTTGAGCCAGCCTACTGGCGCCATGCATTCCTGCCAATAGGATAAATCAGGAGAGTGGGCAAGAAGTCAGCAATCAAGACAAAGAGTGTGTTCTGTCACAGACAGACAGCAAAACTAAGCAGTGATACACAACTCCTCTTATGTGACCTCACTTAACTCTTGGTCAAATAATCAGGGAATCTCAGTAACCTGAAGACATCATATTTCAAAAGCCCAA
The DNA here is from genome assembly GCF_012460135.2 of Molothrus ater. Lineage (NCBI taxonomy): Eukaryota > Metazoa > Chordata > Aves > Passeriformes > Icteridae > Molothrus > Molothrus ater. The sequence goes on along the minus strand of NC_050482.2, from coordinate 26,662,875 downwards.
GCAAATGCAAAATGGCCACAAACCCAAAGGAGTCACAAGTTGTCACCTTTTGTAATTTATTCTAGTTGTATAAATCTAGCAACAGCATTTCATATTTTAGCTGTTGATTTTCCCACCTCATCTGCAGCATTCTCTCCTCTCTCTCTCTCCAGGGCACTAGCTCCACCTCTCCTGGCAGGACCATCTTCAAGCATACAAGGGCTACGACACTTAACTCCTCCAACTCCACCGTGAGGTAGCACTCCTGAGCTGCCACAGGGACACGCACAGTTTGGCACATTATTCAGACTGTGACACCTGCCAGGATTTCAGCATTAAACTAAATCCTTGCTGGCAGCCTCAGACAGCAGTTGTGAGACAGGGCTATAAGCTGGAAGGCAGAAATTTCAATTCTGTTGAGGCCAGTCAGCCTGCACCCCAAAATCAATCTGCATATAACAAGAACATACAACATAGAGGAAATTGCCAGGACTGGCATTGGCTGCTCTCACTCGAGGTGTTGGCATCTCACAGCTCAAATACTCCCACCATACTTGCTTGGCTCCTATTGGGTGTTGCAGTGTGCCCAGTGCTGCTCCCTTGTTCTAATAATGCCTTGTGTACCCAAGAGCAGCTTTTGCCTTCTGCATTTAATTGCTACTCCTTTGCCAACTTGCTTGGAAAGCTGTCCTTTGCTCTAACATTTCATCCTGAGGGAGAAAAACTAGTGCCCTTGAGACATTAATGCGTTGTCCTGTATAGATGCAGTACATACTGATGTCTGTCTCTGCTCTTCTTAAACAGGATGCTAAAAGATCTGGCTAAGCCTTTCCAAGGATTTGAACCTTCCACACCCAGGGAATTTTTCACCAGGAGTCTCACACTGCACAGCAATGGAAAACATTGGGCTCATGTACAGCCAGCTACCATTTACTAGAAACAGACACTTCCAGCATTTCCCGATCCAGCATGCACAAATGGGTCACTAACTCCTTTGTTTTTCATGTGGCATATACAGGACAATTGTTATGGAGGTTTGCCTTTCTGGAAGTCAGTGTGAATACGTTTTGTACACAACAGAATTTAAACAGTGTAATCACAACTGTGTCTTATGTAACCTTTCAGCAAGTTCTGCAAAACTGCCTTGCCTTCCTCAAACACTGCAGATCTGATACGACCTATCAGCGAACACTTGCAAACGTTCAGAGCTCAGAAACATAAAGCAATCTCTGTTTGGTGGACAGCAAAGCTATTGTATTTCTATTAATTTATTTAGCTATTTATTTGATGTCCAGCAAAGAACATAAAATTTTTTTTTTTGATTAAAAAACATAAAATACAAGCCTCTACACTGGAAGATGTAATTAACAAAACTCTTCTCTGCATTGGAAGAAAACCTGCTATGAAGGAGTAAGGCATCTATCCAGCATATCTGTTTTTAAGTGAGAAACCACACTGTGGTTCTGGGCTCCTCAGTACAAGAAAGACAAGGAGCCACTGGAGAGGGTCCAGTGGAGGCCCACAAAGATCATTTGGAGCATCTCTTTTATGAAGAGACACTGCAGCAGCTGGGCCTGTTTAGTCTAGAGACCACTGTGAGGGGATTGCATTAACACATGTCAGTATCTCAAAGGTGGGTGCCAAGAGCATGGTGTCAGACTCTTTGCAGAGGTGCCCAGTGACAGGATGACGAGCAGTGTCCATGCACCGACACGCAAGAAGTTCCCTCTCAACACGAGGAAGAACTTTACAGTGGCAGAGCACTGGCACAGGCTGCCCAGGGAGATCGTGGATTCTCCTTTCTGGGGACATTCAAACGCACCTAGAAACGTTCCTGTGCTACCTATTCCAGGTGACCCTGCCTTGGCAGGGGCTTGGACTGGAGGATCACCAGAGGTCCTTTCCAAACCAAACCGTTGTGTGATTCTGTGAACCCTTTCCGGCATTCTCTGCCTACACGGCGGGCAGTGCCGCGGCGGCCCCGCACACCCACAGAGCTGCACACGACCCAGCCAAGCCTGCCCCTCCCACAGCCAGCGGCGCACATGGCGCGGGCCGAAAGCCGAGCCCGGCCGGCACGGAGGGACACGGAGGGAGCGGCCGGGCACGGCGGGCGCGCTTTGTCCCCCACCCCGCGCGGCCTCAGGCGCCCCCAGCACCGCCCCTGGGTTGGCGCCGGGGCCGCCACTCCCAGCGTGCACCGCGGCGCGACGCGCGAGGCGCCGCTGACGTCTCAACCCCGCCACTGGGCAGCGGCGCTCGCGCGTCACGAGCTCGCGCCGCTGAGTCAGCGGCCCACCGTCGCAACGCCCGGCCATTGGCTGCAACGGCGCGGGGCTCCGCCCCCGCAGCCCAGTGGGGCTATAAAAGCGGCTCCGGCGCCCCCTCCGCGCCTTTAGCCCCGGGTGTCTGAGAGGAGAAAGATGCATCGACTCCGCTCACGGGCCTCCACGGGGATTTCTGCCTTTGCCGCCGGTTCGCCCTCCGCCTGCTCTCGCCAATCACCCCCGCTGCCCCGGCCCGAGAAGTCAGCCTCGCAGAGGCGTTGGAGTAAAAAGCGCTCCTGCTCTTCTATCGGCTGATTGTCGCTGATTCCCGGGCGGGGGGGAGTAGGGAGACCGAGACCCGGAGAGGGGCCGCAGGAGCCGAGCCGAGCGCCGCTGCGACCATGCCCAAGCCTAAGAAGCGGGGGAGCAACCACCAGCGCGGAGCCGGTGAGTGCGGCCGGGCCGGCGGGTAGGGGCGCGCGCTCCAGACGGCGTTTCCCGTGGCCGCGGGAACAGGGCCGCGCTGTCTGGCCGTGCCCCGCCTCCCCGCGGGCGGTGGGTGGGCAGCAGGACAGACGGGCGGGCGCGGCTGCGGGGCTCTCGCTGGCCGGGCTGGGGCCGGGCGGGTGACAGGAGCCGTCCCTGAAACCGCCACCTCACGCCGCTGCGCGCATGCGCTGGGGAGCCGGGGCCGGCGGGCGCGGCCGCGCTGGCGGCGGCGGGAGCGGCCCGGGGCAGCGGCGGCTCGGCCGCGGGTCCGCCCGCTGCACCACCGGCAGCTGCAGCGGCTGTGTGTCACCGTGTCGTGCCCGGAAGGCTGCTGTGTCTTTAAAGAAAAGAATCATTCTTCTAGCCTAAAGTAGGATGTTATAAAATAAACAAATGCAGAATGTGCGTGTCTAAGATGTTCATACTTGGGGTAGAACGGAGGTTTTGTGGGGTGGTGAGAAATTGCCCTTCAAGCTGGCATAGCTGTGTGTAGCATTGGTTTCTAATACCAATTTTCAGGAAGTGAGCAATTTATAGGGTGTTTCTGCCACTGCTCTTATTTTAGTTTGTGGAGGGCTTGCTGTCGTTCTTGCCACTTCTGTTGAATCCCTATGTGATAGTAGCAAGAAGGTGGCCATGTGAGAGCTATGAGCCTCCAAGTTTGTTCGCTCGTGCATTGTCTGGTGGGGTTTTTTTGCGTTATGGTTAATGATACAAGTGGATGTAGCAAAACTTCCGGAGTGTGACTAACTTAATTGGAAAGCATTTGGGCACTCATCCAGCCTAGATAAAAATAGTTTTTTGGGGTCTTGGTAGTCAGGAAGCCTGTTTGAAGCTGGTAAGCCCTGTGTGCAACCTAATCCCATATATCCTGCACTGAACTGGGTAATGTATATTTGCCCAAAGGTTTGACTTACGCTATCTTGAAGTTCCTCAAAATTTTAAAATAAAGACTGCATGGCAGGTTTTTCCGATAGCTCATTCTAACAGTTAAATTAACGTAGACCTATTTTTAAAGCATAGTCACAGAAAACTGCATTAACATGAAGTTGTAGAAAGATCCTAAATTTCCAGTAGGAATTCATCCAATTTCTAGAGTAGGAATTGGACCAGTACTAGGTGAGCCCTTCCTCACTGCTCACAAATGATCTTCCAGAACAGAGCTGACAAAGTCTTCAGAGTGGGAGTAAAGGAACCAGCAGATGGAAATGTTCTTTCTGTGGTTGGGTCAGGGGAAGCAAATCTGCTCTGGGAGGGATCAGTTCTACTTCTGGTGCTCAGGTCTTCCTTTTCTGTATGAGAGAATTGACCAAACTATTGTATTCGTCTTTGCTTAAGGTGGTCAGCCCAGAAATGTGCAGCCTTTTAGTGATGAAGATGCTTCAATTGAAACCATGAGCCACTGCAGTGGCTTCAGTGATCCTGCTAGCTTCACTGAGGATGGTAAATTCTTTTATTTATATCTATTCGTCTTTTAAAAACATAAAACCTGAGCTGATGTAGTAGTTTTAAGTAGAAGACTGTAAGTAGCAATAATGAAGTAATGACATTATATTAACACTGTGATGGCTAATCCAGTGGCTGTTTTTTTTTTGTTTGGTTTATATATATATATAAAAATATATACTCCAGGTTTTATGAGCCTTGTGAAACTATCAGGCTCTATTCTACTAGAATAGAATATAGATATAGAGACAATAAGATGTAGAGTACTGCTATAGAGACAATAAGAATTTTAAGGTGAGTTGTAAGACATGGATTTTCATAAGAGGTAGTTGAAGCAGTAAGAACTGCAGAAGAGTTTAAGATGGGAAGAGTCGCATTTGCCTGTTTTGAGCTAGATTTATGCTTTGTCTCCTTTACCATCTTTGCAACCTGGACTACTGTTATGTCATTTTGTTGAGAGGAGGGGACCTGAAAGCCTGAAGCAGGGGGATAAGCAGGGAGCCATCTTTGGGTACATGCTGCTCTTAACTGAGCTCCTGTTGCAGAGGTGTCTGAATTGATGCTTTATGGGACAGGCTGCTTTGACTCACTGCATCAGCTGTGAGCACCTCACAGTACTCCAGGGCTAGATGTAGTGGACTGGATGAAAATGTGTTGACAAGATTGGCTGATGGTCATCAGATGGAGAAAGTTTATGTAAGAAGCAGATCTAGGAGCAGCACAAATGTATTGATAGGCCAGTTTTATGGAAGTATTTTAGGGCACAGTCTGATGTAGTAGGTTTAACACCATTACGCTGCTGTGATACTGAACAATTCTGAAGGTGTTGTCTATATTAGGCTGCTTCCTTATTAGTGTTAAAAGCATTGTGTTGGAACTACTGTGTCTGCTATTAAAATGTGTATCACTGGGACTAAATTATTTCTTCCGGATTAGGGCCCGAAGTTGATGAAGAAGCTACTCAAGAAGACTTAGAATACAAGTTGAAGGGATTTATTGATCTTACATTGGACAAGAGGTATAGTCTGCTTTGAAAAAAACACATTCATACATTGTTTTCTTGCTTGATTTAATAAGGAAAATACACATCAAATCTTCTTTTATAAATTACTGAGATTTTTATTCTGGGGAGGACTTCTGGATCTAAAAAAATTTTTTTTGTTCTACTGATTTTTTAGGATGGGTTAGACTTTCCTTTTCTAATATATTGAAGTAGAGTGACTTTCTTTCTGGCCAGCAATACTGCTGTGAACCCTATCTCCAAACAAAATTTGCTGTCCATGAGTAAGAAGGCAATTTAGAGCATTTAATTTCTTCATAGTGTTTCTGTGGATTACTCTTACTACTGGGTGTAGGCAAATATAAATCACCATAAAGCTAGGGCGGAGGTTTAGCTGATATGTGCTGATTTCAGGTCTTCCTTTTCTCTTCTAACAGTGCAAAGACAAGACAAGCAGCCCTTGAAAGTCTGAAAAGTGCATTTTCTTCTAAAATACTATATGAATTTATCATGGAAAGGAGAATGACCCTAACTGATAGCATTGAGCGCTGCATAAAGAAAGGTAATTAACATGCATGCTACTAGAAAGCAATAATCCCTATGAAATAGCACATTGTTTAAAAGAAATTAAGATTGTGAATGTTCTCTAGTACTTTACAGAGTGCTTAATAATTTAGGTAACATTACTTTGTAAATGCAGGTGTCACACTTTAACTGTCCTAGAAAATTAACTGAAATTATCTTCTATCTCTTGGTTTCTGAATTTCCACTTACATGCTTTCAGACTATTATCTTTAAGAGATTAAAGGAGGCAGGCAGGGCAGAAGGTGGTTGCTCATCACTGTGTTAATTAATCCCTAGGTAAGAGCGATGAACAGTGTGCAGCTGCTGGGCTGGCTTGTCTTCTGTGTGTGCAGATGGGGTCAGGAATTGAAAGCGAGGAGATTTTTAAGACCCTTGGTCCAGTTCTGAAGAAGATTGTCTGTGATGGAACAGCCAGTATCCAGGCCAGACAGGCTGTAAGTATGAAATGTTTATTTGCCAGGCAGGGACAGAGGGCTGCTTCTGGCCAGCTCACTGTTGTGTAATCCAGGACTAAAGGTTACCATGCTAGTGTGTACTCATAATGTTGACATGCGCCCTCAATGATGTATAGCAGTTTTCATTGGCTTAAAAAGTTCCACCTGAAAGTTGAACATGATTCTCTTTTTCAACTGTTACATGTACTGCTTTGTCAAGTGTCTGAACTCACTGTATTGCAGCTTCCTTACTTCTGAGGACTGATGTTGGGGTCCTAGAAAACATTTTCCTACTGAGTGATATATCCTTCCTGTATTAATTTTATTTTATTCTTGAAATTTAATTTTATTCTTAAACAGCACACGAATGTTACTTAAGCATTTACATTTATTTTTGGTAAAATCACAAATAGCACATGTGGAAACTACATAAACAATACAGCCATTCTACCAAATGTATTTTTAAGTTACTTTTGCCTGGTCGTCTCATCTATACATCAGCAGTATGCATGAAATAGTGAGGAAAGATTGTCCAAAGCACTTGCCAAAAGTTTTACTTTTGCTTAAACTTCAGAGATTCAGCTAATATTTTCCAACTTTCCTTCATCATTATGTGGCTGGCTACTCCTAGTCAAGCTATGGCACAACAAATACTGTCAGCTGCAAAAAAGTGGTAGTATCAGTTCAACAGTAGTTATTTCTTCAAACAAAAGCTACTAAAGTTTGTCCTGTTCAAATGTAGTTTTGAGTCCTGTGTGGTTGGTGCAAACATCACTTTCAAATGGTTTCCTCTTTATTCTTTGTAAGAGAAACTGGACTAGAATATGGGGCATAGGAAACAGATCTGCAGGAGAAGTTGAAAAGTTCCAGGAAAGGCTTTTCAAGGGCAGAGTTTCCATGCTATTTAATTGAAATAGTGGTCAGAAGGAGAAACTATTTCCCACAGCTGTTAATAAATATCATATAATTAGCAGCATAATTTCTGCTTGTAAGTCCTAGTGAGATTTAAAATCGTTGGGTGAAAACAACACCACATGGAGCTTTTTCAAGGGCTTTGTAAGCTATTTAAAAATAATGATACATGGAAAGTGAAGGCTTGTGAGTAGCAAATGCTGTAAAATCATCCTGAGAGTAGGTGGGAATTGGGAGTGTTACAAATCTAAGTGTTACGAAGAAGGTGAATTAAGAATTGGGGACTTCTAGACTCTTCAGGTTTTTATCTCAAGTTTCTGTTGCTCCAGATGTTAAATTTCAAAGGTCCCAACTTTGAAACTGTAACATTATTGTCAAATACTGACACTTTTTTTTTCTTTTGTGTCCAGTGTGCAACCTGCTTAGGGATTTGCTGTTTCATCGTGACGGATGACATTACGGTGAGGATGATTGATACCTTTCAAATGTAATAAACTGACAAGATGAAAATGTGTGACTCCTAAACCACTTCCATGGTATTTTTCACTTGTACAGGAGCTGTACTCTACCATGGAATGCCTGGAAAACATCTTCATGAAGGCCTATCAGCGGGATAGAGACACTAATGGTGTATCAAGTACCCATAATACTGTGCTTCACGTCAGTGCTCTTTTGGCATGGACATTGTTGTTGACCATTTGTCCAATGAATGAAGTGAAGAAGAAAATTGAAATGCGAGTATCTTTCTTGGAAAGCAGAATTTGTAATGACTCTATATGCAATGAAACAGTATCAGTAAAATTTAGGTCTTAATGGAATATGATTTACTCCTTTTAGGCACTTGCATAAACTTCCAAGCCTGCTGTCTTGTGATGATCTCAACATGAGAATAGCTGCTGGAGAAACACTAGCACTTCTGTTTGAACTGGCACGTGAAACAGATGCTGTAAGTAGATGTCAGTAGCTAAACCTTTTTTCATTGGAATAATGATGAGACAAATTACTTAACCTGTGTTGCACTCCACCCTGGATCTCAACAAGTAGCAAATAATTCCATGGTTTATGTTCCTTCTAGTGAGTCTGCCCCAGTCTAAGTGGATACAGCAATAATTCATAGCTATCATTTTTTACACTTCATTTCTGTATTGCAAAACAGGGCCAATATAACAAAATGCATCAAATGCTACTTAATAGCAACTAGAAATATGGAATGTAAGATTTAAATCTAAATCCAACACCCACTTTTAAAATAAAATTTTAAAAAGACACCTCTGGAGAGATTCCAGAATGAAACCATATTGTTTACTGTAGTAGGATCACTCATCAGATGCTTATGCAGACAAGTTTGAGTAATTCACAGCCTGCACAATTCTGCTCTCAGCCAAAATCTATCATCAGGTAGAAAACATGTTGACTTTAAGTATTGTTTTTTCAGTATTTTTACTTAGGTAACTTGAGAAGAATAACTGGTACTGCATGATGGTTTCGCAGCATTTGACTATTTTAGTGAGTTAAGAACTAGGCAGTCATTTTAAGGGGGAGGTTTTTAAAGAATTGGCACAAATTTCACGCAGATATCAGTAATACTTCATTTGGTGAGATTTCTTGGAGTTTGCTTTTGAATAGGCTTAGGTTCAAACTGCTCAATATTACCTTTCCACAGCTAAAGTTGCATTTACGTTCTTCAATATGCCTTATTAATTTTCAGACTTTTTTCTTGACAGCACTGAAGGAAACGGCCTCCCTCTGCTTACGCATGGCACAGTTTGGGGGAGTTGCCTGAAGGGCTCCCAGCTCAATCAAGGCTGCTGCGCTTTGCCAGAATGCTGCCTAAACTGAAAGGATAACTCCATTTAAGTCAGGAATCATGACACACTAGCACAGCATAACATGAAACAATGTTAAGGCTTCTGTATAAATGCAAGCAGTGTGGATTTGAGTCTTTTGGCTATGGAAGTCAACTTTGAAAGGAAAAAAAGTAAATGGAAACCAAAACTTGATCCTTTATTTGGTCAAGCTAACTGCAAGTAATTAAAATCTTAAAATATTTTGACAAATGAGAATATTCACTACATATCTGCTATTGCATTGAGGAAATGCCCCTTTAATCATTACAGATTATTCTCATCGAATCCTTAACAATCAGTGCAGATTAAAAATACTTGATGTATTTGCCTTTGACCAGTTCCTTTCAGAAAGCTTGCAGTAAGCTCACTCTAGTCAGTTGATATGACAAAACATTCAGATTAAAAAAAAACTACAAGGCACAAAAACTTGTTTTTACGTAAGTTTGCATGCATTCTTACTAGTCCAGGTGAACTACTGCTGAATTAAGTGCAGTGGAGAAAATATTTCTATATTATATAAAGCACCTATTAATTAATTAAAGTGAATAACACAAAGCTGTTTATTACAGTTTACTTAAAGTGTTTTGTTAAACATTAAAAAAAAAAGCTTCCTAATTTCCCATTTCATACAAGACTTATAGCTAAATATTCCATACTCTCAGTGCAGTGGTGTCTCACAGTTTGCCTCCAGCAGCAGGAATTTTGTGATAACAACATGAAAGTGCTCTCAGCTTGTTGGCAGGAGTGGTTCAGCAGATCAGTTTAGCAGTTTTAATCCCTTGGAATTGTTGGAGTAGAACAGGTTGGCAGGTGTATATGCACACTGATGGAGCTGTATGGGTCACATGGCTGACCAAACAGACTTTGTTAGTGCCCTTCCTGGTAAACTGGGTGCTGTGACTTTGTTCTTGCTGGTTTCAATGCTGCAAATGGAACAGCAGAAGTGCTCTCTGTCTTTTTAATTAATGAGGTTGTAGAGATCTACACGCCCAAAATTTAAAGAGATCCATTTTCTTGCCTGTGGGGGAAAAGGCTAAGGCCATAAAATAAACTAAAATCTAAAAAACATTTTTTCTGGTAACCTAGGATTTCTTTTATGAAGATATGGACCTTCTAACAGAGAAACTAAGAGCTCTGGCTACTGATGGAAACAAGCACCGGGCCAAAGTGGATAAAAGAAAGCAGCGATCTGTCTTCAGAGACGTTCTGCGGGCTGTTGAGGTGATTCTTTTGTCTTAGTTACAATCTAGACCTTCAAAATATATAGTGTACAATTCAGTGAAAACAATTTTATTATTAAACAGAATTATTGTTTCAGTGAAAGAAACAGGAAAAAGCTATTTTAAGTGAGATTTTGTAGTCAGATCACATATGTGGACTAGAACTGCTTTTTTCAGGAATGTTGAAAAAAGACTGGGAATAGTTAATTATTGTGGAAGCTAAGGAGAAGGATTGGCATAATTTGAAGTCACCTCTGGGATTCTGCCTGTAGAAGGATCTGAGTCACCTATTAGCACTTGTTACATTCCATTGTCCCAAATACCTGTAAGGTAGAGACTAAATGAGGCTTATATTCTGACTTAAAGGTGACTTCTGTGCTTGGAACTGGTTTTCCTGGCGATAAGTCCAATTCCTAAAGTAATTTTGAAGATGAAAGTTGAGCGTTTGTTTTTTAAAAACTTTGTAATCATGAAGAATATTAGCTTAAAGTTCTACATGAGATTTGACTGTAGGTGTGCATCTGCTTTATGAACAAATACAATCTTTAGCATACGTACACTGTGTTACTTGGAAGGTTTGATGTGCCAAATTTATCAGTCAGAATCAAGTTCACTGAGATGTATAAAATTCCTAGTACAAAAGACTGTTTAAATTAAAATTTAGATGTTGTTTCCTTTGCCTTTTGTAGGAGCGCGACTTCCCTACAGAGATGGTGAAGTTTGGGCCTGAGCGCATGTACATTGACTGCTGGGTTAAAAAACAAACTTACGAGACCTTCAAGGAGATTCTGGGCTCGGGGATGCAATACCATTTGCAGGTGAGCTGCTCTCTGACACTTGCTCAGCCTGTGTTCCTCTGTGTCTGGCTTCTTTGATGGAATTCAGCCTGAATTACGAGATACTGAGTAGAACTTGGTGATGAGCCTTGCATTTGAGGTGTTAAAGACAGCACTTAAAAAATTAATTACAGTGAGCTACAGCTGTCTGGATAAGCTGCTTTTGAGTTGTAACTTGGGTGTGCTAGCGTGGTAATCGACTTCTTCAAGAAGTAAGAAATTTAGGCTGAGTATGCTTTTAGCTTCAGGGTTTTCCCTGAATCCTTATGCTCTCTTTCAGCAGAGTGGTATAGTTGTCTGGCTGCTACAAAACTGCATGCCTCCACCCTTCCTGTTCAAACCTGTAAAAGAAAGGGAAAGTTTTAGTAAAAAATAATGAACACAGCTTGCAGCCCAATCGTGACAGCATTCCAGAAGAGAAGGCATAAATCTTTATCTCTGTTCTGGGAACTGCTTGTTTACTAGTCATCTGTTTACATATGTAACAGAAGCAGGAGCTGTAGTTTAGGAATATATGCTCCCAAATTGCTGTGATAGATAATCTTGGGGTTAAAATCTTCAGTCCTGTGTTAATGAATTTCTGTGTGACTGAGGCAGCTCAGGCATGTAGTGGGTTTTTCAGTTTTTTCAAGTACTACTTCCACAGATAGGTACTTTAAAACTGGTGTGTTGTGAAACCATACAGGTCTGTTCAGCTGCCTGATTTTGTGTAGAACAGAACAGTGTCTCACTTGCTGGGACAAAAATATCAAAGGAGGCAGGAGGAGCTGTCTGCCTTTTCAAGGTGGCTGGTTTTGCTTTTAGCTTTTTTCTGGTTGAAGGAGGAAGTGTTCTTGACTTAATTGCAAAAGATAGCAGCAATTTGACACAAATCTTAGTATTTCTTACTGGAATACTTAATATTTTACAGTAGTCAACTTTAGAGACTTGATAATTAGAAGGGAAGCTAATCATTTGGTGTGTTTCTTGTTTAGTCAAACGACTTTCTTCGGAATGTGTTTGAGCTTGGTCCACCAGTAATGCTGGATGCTGCAACTCTTAAAACAATGAAGATATCCCGTTTTGAAAGGGTAGGTTATTGCACTGTAATGAATTTTCTTTACTTCCTGCTCTAATTACTCCTCCACTTCAGAAGCTGTCATTGTTACACTGTAGTTCTAAGAGTGCCTCATATGGTCCTGAATGAAACCCAGCCTTACTTGTATGCATCTGTGGACCCTTAAATTTTCCACTGGGCATGTGTCTGCTTCTGTGTTTTTTCCAAGGGGTCTCAAGGTTGATGTGGTTGCTGATGGGTACTAGATTCATACTCCACACATGTGAAACTTGGTCTCTTCTGAGAGATACGTATTTTTTAGGGAGGGACCAACAGGAAAAGTATGTGTGTCTGTCTATATATATACACATATACACACACAGATTAGCCTTTAGTGCAAAGATAACATACTATAAATTTCAGAAGGCCTACCAGTTTACATTCAAAGATTAATAAAAGGATATTTTCATTTGTTTTGTAACATGAAAAGTCTCTGAAGGGCATAAACCTTATGACAGTATGTAATTCTTTTTTCTTTTTCTGTTTTGTAGCACTTGTACAACTCTGCAGCATTCAAGGCTCGGACGAAGGCTAGAAGTAAATGTCGTGATAAAAGAGCAGATGTGGGGGAATTTTTTTAGATTGAACCCCTTTTCAATGGGGTTCAATTTTCATAATTCAAATAAATTTGTAACATTTAAATGAATTTTTTAACTTCTGTAGTCAGTTTGCAGTTGTGCACGGGTTTATTACATAGTCTGTAAATATAATGCATGTTGTTGCTTAGTTTTGTGTACATTGTATATAGATTGATGTAACATTTGGTGCAGGGATATATTATAATGCTATACTTTAGCCCCCCACTAGCTCCAAAGGTCGATTATGTTGTAACTTGATACATTAAACGGGGTGGATAACTGTAGTCAAATGCTGTGTGTCAGATTGGATTCTTTATATAAAGGTAAAGTCATTGACCAAGTGCTCTGGTAAGAATATGAGAAGATGACCATGTTTGTGTGAAATTATTTTAGGAACTTTTTAAAACTCTCCAGTGGTAGATAGGCAAGAAATCACTATGTAAGTATAACTTTATCCTGACAAGGACTGTGAAGTTCAGTAACTTCACTGACTGTCAAGGAGTGAATGACAAATACTTGCCTCCATGTAAAATGAAAGTAAGATTCTTGTGTTCCGAAAATGAATATTTAATTTTTGGAATAAAAATGTTTCTCACTGCCTGCTCTCTGTGTTAAGCAATTACTCCATTAATGAAACACTGTAACATTGGCAAAACCTAAAGGTTGAAAGAGGTGGGTTTGTTTATTTGCTGGTTCAAACACGTGCTTGGGTATTCTCAGTGTGTCAGTAGGTGCTACATGCAAGTCTATTTTGCTGTGTTTCAAAGGTGTCTTATACTTGCATGTGCTCTGCACAACCACCTAATCTTGATTTGCTATTGCTTCTCTAATGGTCAAACGTTTTCTAGTTTTGGTGCTGCAAAACACGTTGTCCTTTATTTAGAGGAACCATTCTAGCTGCCCTGTGTTCATCATGTTGAAAACTACTCTTCTAACCTCAATTTCTGGTTCTATAGGATTGAAATCTGCCAGTAGCTGAGAACTGACTTAGGAAGGGGGGTTGGGTGTTATGTAATAAAGACACTAAAACCTGCCTAGTTGGAGCTTCTGAACCTAAAGATCTGTAAAAGTGCTTGCTTAAATAAACATTCTTTAAATGCTTGTCACCAGATGAAGTAAACATTGCATTGAAAACAACACTGCCCCCTGGAAACTGTGGCCTGCTCTGATAAGGGAAAGTTGGGTTTGGGGTGGAGTGGTTGTGGTTTTTTTTTTTTCCTCCTCCCAGTTTCTGATTACAGCTGAACCTATTCAAGAAGATCAATGAATCCTATACCTTTTACTTTAACCTGGTTTTTTTTTTCCCTGAAAATCCACTATATAAGAACTTGTTTGGCTTGCAAAACTGATCATTTGGACTACAAAAAACCTTGAACAGAAAACTGATGATGGAACACATGTCATTCAAGTAGAGAAAAAACTGATCTTGGAATGAGGTGAAGCTGTGTGCCTGTACTTGCCTGGCCAAAGGCCTTCCTTTTGAGCAAAACTGTTCCCTCCAGCCTGTTTGTGTCTCCTGTGGCTTCTGTGTAGTCACCTTTGGTGTCCTTTGCCAGGCACTTTTGGTGGCTTCCTGTCCAGCCTTTCTGCAGCACCTCCTGGCAGGGGGCCAAGCAGGAGGTTGCCCTTTTCCCTGTTACCCTGTAGCTGCCACCGCAGTGACCCACGTGGCTTCCAGTGCTGTTGCAGAGGTGGCTCTTCTGCAGCCCTGCAGACATCCCTTACTTGTCTTACAAGTATTTTGCTGTCAGGAGTTTTTGGGCATGGGTGCCACACTGATGTTTTTGGTTTTTTTTCCTCCTGGTTTGCACATCCTTATTTGGAGGGAGGACTTCAGGAGACTCCTGTGGAAAGGGAGCAATTCTGAGCAGCCAAACATGTCAGCTTAGTGTGGGAAATATGAGTCGGGTGATTTATTCTCTTTTGTTTCCTGAGAGAGGAATATGGTTATGGGCGGTTTAAAGGGATTCAGAATTTTAGACATGGGAGAGCTTCAGAAAGGATTTGTGGTATTGAGCTGCAGTCTCTCTGCCTGTCAGCTGCCTGTCAATACAATGTGCTGCAACACCGCCTTCTGCAATGTCAGCGAGGAAAAAAGTGATCAAAAGAACTGTCAGCAAAGGAGCACTACTCACCACCAGTTCATCAGAATTTAATCTTTGAACAGCCAAGGATGCCAGACAAATTAGTCTACCACATAATACTGTCCCACTTGAATTCATGAAGTGTATGGGAGAAGGGGGAAAGACCCTGGTTTTTCTAGTCTATGACTTTAAAATACTCATGACTGTAATACTGTAGATATGACTCTTCTGCATAGCAAACTGGTTACTCATAGCTACAGTGTTGTAGATATGACTCTTCTGCATAGCAAATGCAGTTTAGACAAGCACTAAAGCTAAGAGGTTTGGCACTAACCAAAAGATTAGTGAAATACTGATCGTCAGTAACAACCTTCATTCTCCATGGTCGGATATTATTGATTCCAATATAATAAAAATGAGCTGTGTATGTGCTGATTTCTGTTTAGCAGATCAGTATTGTGAAGTGAGCATACTTGGCCAAGCTGAACTCTAAATATAGACTGAGAGGGGCAGTCTGTTTCACAGCTATCTTTATGGGTACTGCAGGACTTGACAGGTTCCTATGGGACTAAGAGTAGAGAGAGGAACTGCAGAACAAGTTTTCTTCACATGATTTTCACTGACTGATTTCTTCCATGCTGGCACATTACCTGAATGTAATTATGTTGTAAGTAATGTTTCATTCTCGTATTTTTTAACCTTTTAGATTTTATTTCCTTTTTTTCTTCTGTGAAGAATTCTCAATGTGTTTTCTTTCCAAGTTGTTTTTTTTTTTTTTTTTACCACAACAACTTAGGAAGAAATTGAAAAGTTGTATTTGGGAAAAAAGTCTTTAGGCAAGGTTAGAGTACAAGATACTATTAATTCAAAGGTCCCAATGTTTAGATTGATTTGTTGGGAATATAATCAATACTTTTGTCCAGTGACACTAATATTTGTATCCTTTCTCCTTTGGCACATCAATGGAATCAAACTAATGTAATATAAACTTTTTAAATTAATAATGGTAATCTTCACTGTGTTTACATATGCAAATACTTAAATAATAAGTGCAGAAAAATAGAATTCATAATACTAATGAATCAAAGGTAGTCACATTTATTACACCTCAAGCTGTTAAGAAGAGTCTTCCCTAAAGCTGCAGGGAGGTATTAATCAAAAGAGAGAAACAACTGCTCTTCAGAATCTAAAAATAACCAGCAGCCTTTGTGCATGCAGTGGTAACTTTTGGCACAGTGTTCAAACACAGGGGCTCCATAATGACTGTGCTGGCTGAGGATGTGCATGTGGGGACAGAGCAGAGCAGAGCCAGCTCTGGTGGGGACGTGGCTCAGACTCTGCTGCCTGGTGCCATGCCATGCTCTAGAGGAAGGACAGTGGGCACAGCCATCTGTCCTGAAGTTACTGCTGCACACCCAAAGATCATATACTAGGTAAGGTTAACCCCTATCATGCCAGCTTTTCTGTATTTTTTTGTACTTTGAAGGAACACTTCTGAACAGAGAAAAAGTAAGTTGTAATCTTTTCTTATGGGCTGTTAAAGAGAAATATGAAAGTATCCTTATAGTCCTGTCAGTCTCTACTAGCAGGAGAACAAGCTCTGTTGTCAGGATTGCTTTCAGTGCTTAGTCTTCAGACTTACTGAGGCTCATTGAATGTCTGCTTTGCAGTGTGCTCAGATTTGGGGGAATTATAGCAATCTTCTGCATTTGGTTTGATGAGGGAAGGAGTGAGGATTTTCTGCAAACAATTGGAGTTCAAATGTTAGGTTTTTAATTGAAGGGTTTTATTAGGAATCGGGTCACTCTGTGTTCCTTGGAGAGGAAGAAAAGGCTCAGAAGCATGTCAAGAGGACAGTTAACCCATCTAGGATTCAGAAATCACCCTTAGGTGCTTAACACATCATCAAGGGAGGTTTGCATCCCACAAAGTGCTGATTTATGTTGGCAGAAAAAATTGAACTTGGGACCTTTATAAAATACTAAATGGGTAAGATGCATTCTACTCCAAATTTAAACTAATCTGTGGGGGCTCTCTCCTTACATTCACTAGCAAGAAAAATGTACATTTAGGCTGTGATTCTAAGGTGAGAAAGGAATATCTTAGAATAAGAGGGATATTACCAGGAGGAATATATTTTTCTTTAATAATTACAGAAGGAGTTTTCAGTGACAATTGTAGACAAACATGGCTACTTAGAATGCCTGCACCTCCTTATGGCTAGAAGTGTAGGTTATTCTGGAAGACATTTTTGTAATCACAGTACTGTAAAGAAAAGCAAAAGACTGATAAGGAATAATATACAATACATAGAAGCCACCTCTCTAGGTATTGCTTATTTTCTATATATAATCTTCTTTCAAAATTGAATTTATGTTAAGAATCATTCACTGAATTCATGCACCCAGACTCTGCAGAGAAATTGCTTTTACTAATTGAACTTCATCTGGTGTCTTTTTTAAAGCAAGGGGTACCAGTCTGAAGAAAAAGCTTCTAAAATTTGTCCAAAAGTGTGAAGTAGACTACATTTTTTCACAAATAATAATGATATTCTAAGGTGTATAAACATTCTTCACAGTGATATTCTAAGGTGTATAAACAGACACGTATTCTTGTTGTTTATCTCCTACATTCATGCCTGCTTTCCCTGTTTTAAGTCTCAATTACTTGATGCTGAAAGAAGAGGACCTGTGTGACATCTTTCCTGGAAGTGTTAGTGAAGGTTTGGCTTTCACTGTGGTCAGGATCTCACACCTCCTCTTACCAAGTACTCACCAAATCAAAGGATAATACACTAAATAGGTGCCATTCAAATCAAGGCTGGAGCCAGTCAAATTGACTTTTTCTTTCTTTCCCCATACACACACGTATGTGCACAAATGCAATCCAAAAATGAAATGTTTTAATCACCAAAGGTTTCCAAGAATAAATAAGTGCTATGTATTGAGTTGTCCCTGCCTTCAAGATCTAGTAAGTGTGCTGGTCCTTCAAATCTCTGTATTTTAGGGATCATTTAGGCTGCTCAGTATTTCCTTAGAAAAGGATACCAGCTGTTACAAGTTATTTCCCACAGCCATGTGTTAATTTACCTTTTAAATTATTGTTTCTTTTAGAGACAATGGAGAGGCCATCCTTGGAATTTAACCTGCCTGATACTCATGAAGAAGGAAAACTTTATGTAGTTGATTCCCTAAACAACCTAAACAAGTTAAATGTTTGTCCAGCTGAATCCCAGCATTCACTAGGTATGTCTGATAGGTGATCTGTGGATTTCTGTATATGCAATCCATATTGTGTGTCACTGATGTCAACAGCCTAATAGGCCAATAGGTATGCCAAGCTCTGTACTGAAAAATGTAAGGAAAAGATTAAAAATGGCATAATTTAGACAGATCAGACAATGATATAGCTGTCCCTGCTGAGTATTTCCGCTTTAGGTTCCTGAAAATCCTTGCATTTAGTTAGGGATTTGCTTTCAAACCTGAACTTATCTTCTATTTCAGTTGGGATTTATGAGGTGATCTCTTGCAGGATAATGCTTCTAGTGATGCCCAATATACACCTACTATATAAATAGCATCATAGCTCTTCCCAAGCACTAAAATTCATACATGGCAATAGAAGCACCTGAGAATTTCTGCTCATTCCTTTAAGATTCATCTCCTAAGAACTCAAACCAGTTACCTGAAATATCTGGGAAACCTTTAAGCATTTTACTTTCTGAACTTTCTTTACTCACAGTTTCAGTTATGGCTCTCACATTTCTACTGGTTTGATAAGGCTTTTGCCTTTGATTTCTCACAGCAACAAGAATATTTTCACCCATTGATAGCTACAATTTGAGTTCTTTGTGACGTGAAAATATCTTAAAACCTGGAGCTCTTCAGCAACATTCCACATAACAATATTTGGGTCTGCTTTTATTTCCCTTATTGTAATGGCAAATTTGAGTGAAGAAATTTATAGATCAGCAGCCATGTTAAAATGTGGCCATAATTTAATCATGCTTCTAATTATGGGTCTTAAATATTTTCTCATTACTTCTGTTTCCAAGTCCCCTAACTTTTCCCAATCCAACTAGCTGAGTGGTGCTGGTTTCTGCATTTAACGCAAATATTTTAGGCATAAAGTACTAATTTCTCATAAACAGATTAACTTGATATTGTCACTTCTACACATGGAAAATGAGACAATGGCATTTATCAATTTGAATTTTAAGAAACTCCTTTCAGTGTGACTGTTTTGCTTTCTTTTGCAATTTTATTGGACAGTATTATTTACTTTTAGGGTAAATATACAAGGCTCTGTGGAAATGTATGTGATTCTCTGGAATAATCACATGCATGCCCCTCCCTACATTTCAGCAGTAAAAAATGGTAGCTTAATAAGTATTTTATTAATAAATTTGTAAGATCCTTTGGTTCCTTCTAGGATTATTCTTCTAATGTAGCTTTTAAGCTTGGAAAGTCTGTAGATATCTCATCCTGTCAGCTAACTTACTCAGTAGCATAAAACTCTGGTTCTCTTGCCAGAAAATCAAATCAGAGACATGTCAAAAGCTGTTTAGTTGCTTTGGTAGGAGCCATGCAGTAATTTCATGCTTTAGGTGATAAAATGTTCCCACTGTTTGCAGTTTGACAGAATGTGTGCTCACCAATTCCTCACAACACTGCAGCCTGGCACGTTCAGCCTGATTAAATAGTAAGAAGTATTCATTAGGCAGAGCAAGCTCAGACCACTTTTGAGACCACTATTGATAACTTAGGATGCTTGGCAGGCAGCAGAAGCAGGCCCTGCCCATCCCTATTATTCTGACTAGAAAATAATATTGGTGCAGACACTTATTATATGGTGCATTTGTTATGAATGCTAAGGGAATAAGAATGGAACCTCAAAGGAGAAATATGAAAATATTACAGTTTACGCACAGACAGGAGTGTGTTAAATACAAAATGAAGAAAAACAGAAATCTACCAGCTCAGTGAATTGCTCAGCCCTACGTAGAGTCCTTATTAATGTCCTCTAATGGCATATGCAGCCTTTCCTCAGCTTTATCACTTCAGGCTCAGTTGCAAAGACCTCAGAGATTTCCACCAGCTAAAACAAGAACGTGACCTAGAAATACATTTTTCACAGATGCACACACTACTCTTCCTTTCAGAATGGCAAGAGAGCAATTACAGAAGGATAAATTACAGTAATTTGCATGTAATTTTAATACGTATGAGACTGACACCAAAGTGAAATTACATTAGCTTTCTCCTCCCTCCAAAACAGAAAATAAACCCAAATCTTTGTAAGTTATTACAGTAGTGTACAAACTTACTTAAGATTAAACAAACAGGGCTCAAGTGTAAATTTTTTACATTCACACGAATTTCTTCATGGTGTTCACTTGACTTGCTATCTTTGGGGCTTACTGCCACCTCACGTTGGTTGCAACTGTTTCTATGAGAGAAACTACTGAATTTCCCTATATATGCAACACATTCTTTAAAAAGCAATGAACTGGCTTGTTGAGCTGATTCAAGGTCAGCATTGAAAGTGCCCTTCTTTTTCCCCTCATTCTTCCTGTGCTTAAAGGACAACATCTGTAGTCTATGTGAGAGTCTGTTCCATTCCTGACAATTGGGAGGATTGGTGCCTCATTCTTTACTGGAATGAAACCAACAAATCCTAAAGATGAAGAAGAATACTGGAAACATTTGTTTTAAGATAAAACAGTCAAGACCTGAATTCATTCTATCCAACATTAGGGGCTTAACTGAGGTGTTTACTTTGGGAGATTAATAATCCCAGGGATACTTCTCATTAAACAGAATAAGAAGCATACCTAGAGGATGAATGTGCATTATGAATCTGTACCTTGGTTTTCAATATGAATTTCGATTTCTTCCCTTTTGAAAAGGTTAAATACAATCAAGCCCTTACAAATCTGCCTGATGAAAACTTCATTGCAACCTTTGTACATGTAAAACAGCTGTAAAACTCTGAACTGTAAAACAGGGCAACTTCAACCAAACACTGTATTTCAACACAGAAACATTTTTGTTGAATGTGTTCTAACAGCTGTAACAGATGTATAATTTTTTATATTTCCAAATTCAAGCTGAGTTCATAAATTTGATTTCTTCCCCTTTCATGAAATAACACAGGGAATGAAATCTATTGGCCAAATATACGATGTATTCTGCATCATTTCAGATACCAGAAGCATTTTGTCATGCTTCTCCTAACCAAGCTTAAAAAACTGCATCACCAAATGCTTTGTCATCTCTTAACAGCTGAGGAAGAGAACACTGGTGGTACTGGAGAAAGTATGGCAGGGAGCAATGCAGGAAACCAGCGTTTGTTCTTCGTCACCTTTGTTCTTACTTTGACCGTCAGTTTGGCACTTGTTTCATTTGTAATATTCTTAATATGTAAGTAAACCAAAGAGTAGCTCTTAAAATGTAGGGCCAATTGGGAAAATAACTTTGCTGAAATGTGTCATGCTACCCTGTAACATGCTACTCCTGTGTTTGCATGGTCTAAGGCTTTGGCTGGTTCTGGGCACTGGGTCGTGGTCCTGGGGGCAGAAGCACAGGCAAACAGCACTCTCTCAGGGCTAAAAGGCACAATTTTATTCTTAGGGCTAAGGATTTGTGAGCTTCAACAGCTGTGAAGAATTTATCTCAGCAGCATTATACTGTCTTGCTAAAAATGCTGGCTGGAAATGAAATTAAAATTTAAAGGTAATTGTATGGCAGTGAGATACTTTGGCAATGTGCCTTCCATTCCTTTCCAGATAAAAGTCAGTATTGGGGTCATTCCACTGAAACTGGAATTCCACCCAGGCTAACACTTAAATCAGGCTACCTGAAGGAAGACCTGACCCTTTGTCATCCAAGTACTGCCTGGAAATTGATTTGGAACTAAGAAAGTCTTAAGCATAAGCAAAAGAATTAGACATTTATCAAGATTTGCATGTAGCATTGGGTCTATAGACACAATCACTTTTCCAGTTTTTTAGGACTGATCAGGCAGATTTAGCTGAAGACATGTCTGGTTAATGGAACCCTTATCATCTTGAGGTTTCTGAGTTAATAATATTGAATAGAATCTGAGGTGCATTATCTCAATTTACAAGACTATTTTGAAAGAATTGGAACCCATATGAAATCAAGATTTCTTATATCCTGTAGTAGGGAATTTGCTGAAACATAGCGAAAATCCTGATTTTTCTTTTAGGCCAGGAAATCCTAACCCTTGACTAAATTTTCTTAGAGGCACTCAAAGAAATAACAGAGAAGTAAAGAACATAAAGTAGATTTTAAGTTACATGATTGTAAAATCCTAATTGAAATACCTCATACTTGAATTTCAGATTAATTTAACATGGAGCTGCTAAAAGTAGAGCCTTGGTATAGAAAAAGTAGTATGGGGTTGCTCTAGTGGAAAATTATAAACTAAAGTGAAAAAATTTCCTACAAGAATTAAAGCAGTGTGCTTCCACTCAGGTTGGTGGAGGCCTGGGCTTTTGAAACTGATTTCCAGTGGTGTTTCAGGTTATGTTACAATGTTTTATTAGATACATATAGATATAATGTGTTCTATGATCTGAGATGTTTGCAAACCACATGCATAGATTCATTTAGCATTGCTACTATTACACTTAAGCTTCAAAACCCATGGGTAAATTTTTGAACTTCAGAAGGCCAAAAGAAAAATAGCTCCAAGAGTACATATTGGCATGCCAGAAGAGGCTGGCCTCAAAATGTCAGTATTTCCAAGAATTTTTATGTTATTTACAATAAGATAGATGCAAATACTTGCCACAAATTGGATCTTGAGCCGCAAAATGAGAAATTTCCCTGTTGACACTAATGGATATGTTCCTGAAAACTGCAAAAATTATTTGATCCTTTTATGATTTTATAACTCTGCACTTAGCTAAAAGAAGAATCCAGCAAATAAGCAAAAAGAATGCAGTGAGCAGGTAAACCCACCAGATATATAACTTTATTATTAGGTTTTGTAGTTGTTTTCCTGTTTAATATTTTTAGTCATCATAATTCCTTACAAAGTCTCACAGGAATACAAGTGAGAGTAGTCATGCTCTTGATTTAAATGTTGCCAATTTAATGTGGTACATTCTCCTTTTCAAGTTCAAACTAGACATGAGGTGGACCAAATATCAAGCAGACTACTATCTGAAAAGAAGAACATAGAAGAGCTGAAGAAACTTAACAGTATTATATTAAAGCATCTGAATCAATCCAGAATTAAGGAAAAGCCTTCTGATCTTCATGCTTACTTCTTTACCCATGCTGAGCTCAAAGTCCCTGGAGAATAAATCTTCTTTGGAAAGAAATTCAGCATATTCATAACTCCGACATGTTCATGTATGGCACACAGGCTGCTGAAACATGGTTGCTCAAACATTGCTGGAAAAGTCAGCTGAATGAAAAATATTAGCAATTAGTATTTTACCCTGTTTTACGTGGACATAGATTTGTAACAGTAAGCCCATAGGATTCACAATAAACAATGGATTGTCAGTCTGGGGCAAAACTTCCAGATTCCCTGTGCATTATTATTCACAGGGATAAGGGCCTAGTTTTACTTTAAATGTAAGTCAATGATCACAGAAAATCACAAGTTCTATTCACATGATTCCAGCATCACCTTGTTCACTTAATTATTCTTCTGTTACCTTTGTACAAGCTTTCTGTTTGTTTCTATTACTATTTGTATTTAAGGATAACTTCAGATTTCATAACTTATAAATAAATCCATTTCTGGTCTAGAGTTTTGTGGTTTTCCCTCTGTGCACCTAAATATACTGATATAATACTCTTTTTGTGAAAAATCATCCAAACTTGAATAACAGCGAACCCTTTCATAAGATGCCACAATCAGCCCAAATTTGTATTGACAGAGTGAGTGTCCTATTGCCTGAAAGGGAAAAATGGGTTTAGAGGCCTCAGTCTGGTAATGTCACAGCATCATCACAGCCACTCTATCTCATGGCAATGCCAATACACTGTACTCACAATCTGCAGGTGAAGCCCAAGTGTTTTTATAAAGTGATGTGGGGAAATTACTTGTCCTTGTACTCCTCCCTATAGTTCCTGCTGGTCACCATCAGAGAAGGCCAGATGAAATATGGTTGGAACCTTCACGGTTTTAATGTTGAGTGATACCTCAGAGGTTAAAAGGAGCCACCCTCTCTGAATTCACACTGTCATGGAAACAGACACCTAAAAGTGTGATCACATAAGGGACTGCTGGGTAGCTTTGTAATTTTTTAGTATTCTGAACCTTCTACTGAAATATACATTAAGCAGGCACCTTCATAATCAAGCAATAAATTGATTAATCTCATCATGACAGTGGAATGACAGCTGACACTATGGAATACGCTCAACATCTTTTGTTTTACTTAAAGTTCTCATTCTCATCCAATTCTTTCTTATTTCTTCTAGACAGTTTTACAAGAAAAGTCACCAAACTCAACAGCTAACATTTCAGTCTTCTTTTCCAGAATTCATTATATTCCTTTCTGTGATGACTACTTCATTATCTGCAACAAAGGGAAGAACTAAGTGCAGGAGAATTCCTTGGTATCACTCTACCGGGATTTGCCCACCAATTCTATTCCTGCTATTACGAGTGCTTTCTTTTACACTTATGTTTTACATCACCTTCTTTCTATTTCCTGATTTTTATTTTCTTGATGTATTACTGTCAAGTTATTCACAAGAAAATGGTGAAGATTGGTTTCAAGAGTTCATTACTCCTGCTGTTACTTCCCAGCTGCAATTTTAGTTATCTCCTCTGGACATCACAAGTAATTTTTAAAAAGGTGACTCTAATACAGCTATCAGAGAATGAAAAAATAAGTGTAGAAAAACTTGCAAGGAAAGGAACCCTGAAAGTGTAACCCAAACATCTTTCTGTAAATTCTGTTAAATGATAAAAGAAAAGGTATCTTAAGACTAAAATAATGACACTTGCAGTGTTGCTTCTCTGTTCTTCTCTGAGCTGTGACCTGCTTTTTAGTGACAGTATTAATTTCTCATCTCTCCCACTCCCATTGTAGCCACTGTAACTGCTCTCAAGCTCTGCCTTGCACTGACACACATCCATACTTGTGAGTCAGGGATAAACACCAGTATTTGGCACTCAGTATCTCAAATGTGGATTTGTCACATCCCTCTTTACAACAGCAGTTATCAGAGCAGTCTGTGGTCTGCTAAAACTGATACCAAAAGCCAATAGATTTTTTTTTCCTGGCAGGAAACTGTAAAAAAAATTGTGCTAGAGCAGCAGTCCCCAAAGGTAAAAAAGTTTCCTCATCTCTCTGATGTTGTCCTCAATTATTCTTAATCTGGTTTTTCAATCAGTACTCATAATAAATCCACTTTTTCTGTCTCTGCTATTGATTAGAAGTGTTGTTGTTTGATTCCATGGTTTCATCCTGCAAGATGGTGAGTGATCTCAACTGGCCCAGGCCTATGACCAGCTGAGTCATAGGAATGTACAGGCATGCTCAGTATCATACAAGACTGAGGCCTCAAATGATCCTTTTCATATGTAATTGCTTCTTCACTTGCAGTGATCAGTAATCAAGGTCAGTGACTGAAGAGGTGCAAAGGTCAAATGCTGATCCTGCTAGTGCTGCTAAAACACACCTAATGTTGGGAGATACTTGCAGACACAGAGGGTGTGGGGTAGCAGTGATTAAGGCTGCCTTTGGCTTCTCAGCTCAAGTTAACAATATTTAACAATATCCATTTACTGTCAGAACTGCTTCTATAGGACATCAGAGCGAGGGCTGAGAGCAGAGTACCACAATCCCTCCTTCAACACTTTCTGGAGGACCCCCTGCAAACTCCTTCAGAACTTTTCTATCTAATCTACTGACAGTTGAGTAGTCCCAAACAAACCAATATTTGACTCAAAACCTCCTACAAATCTGACCCTGAAGCAAATTTCAGCTCAGTTCACAGACCCATAATCCTTATCTCAAATAAGCAGCTAAGTAAGCTCCAAGCTCCAGCTGCATGTGATGTAACCTCTGTGCTGTACATGGATGTTTTGATATCTCCTGCAGATGTGAGTAAGATCTGTTCCTGTAGAGCTGCACATCTCAAGGACCTTTGCAATGTCTGGTGTTACAACCAGAGGAAGGTGATCTGACAGCTTCATCTCACATTAGTCACAGCTGTTCTTGGTAGTACTGCTTCCCTTTTTCTCTTATTTGCAGGCTGTAGAGGTATCTACCCAAAGTAATTCATTCACCTTTCAGTAATTCCACTGTAAATGAAAGGAGTGCACAGAGGGTTCAGATAGATTTCACAACATGCCACTGACACTCACCTGCTGCAAGTACCATCATTACTGAAATGACAACATGGTTTCAGGAAATTTTCTGCTGAATAAACCTGAACAATGCTAGAAAAATGCTGGTAAGCAAAGAAGAAAAAATGGAATATTTAACCAATAATATACCTCCACCTCCCATCAAAGGCATCATCATGCCAATCCCTGAAGGGCTGGCTGAATCTTTGGCTTGTTAGGTAATATCAGTAGACAAAATACTTTCTTGCCTTGGTTAGCTTGCTGATAAATTCACTCCTTTGTTCCAGATATCCACATCAGCCCTTGCTCTTGTTAACATCAAACCATCACACAGTATCTGACTAGAAAATAGTATCTGACAGTATCTGTGGGGGGAATATGCACTACTGAATAGCAGAGGGTCAGCTGGGGTAAGCATTTGCTTGCCTTGCTTGGGGTCATGTTGCCTTGAGAATATCAGCTTGTACTCGGCCTTGTGCTGCTCTAGAATGAAATAGCTCAAGCTCAACATCTGCAAACAGCATGTAACAACTGAGGGCAAAATGTCCTTTATAGACACCTGTCCATGTCAAGGGTTACATAAATCTGAACAGTGGGCACCTTCATCTGAAAACAAGGCACAGACAATAAAGAAGGATTCTGAGAGACAATTGAATCCATCCCTCTGTCTAAAAGCAGCATTCAGGTTACTCCAACAATTCCTGACAGAGGCATGTCTAGTCACATTGTAAACTATTCAAATAGTGGACAGTCCATGGGCCTCCCTTTCTAAGGTTCAACTAAATGAACATGGTTAAATCTATTTTTCCTGAAGTCCAACTAAAATTTTCCCTGATGAAATTTAAGCCCATTAGCAACTGACCAATTCCTTGTGAACATGAAAAACTGTTTGTACCTTCCATTTTTTTTTTCACTTATTTGATATTATACTAATTTCCTGCCAAAAAAAGGTTAAAACCTTAAGAAAGCCTTTTTGCTCTCTGAGATACCTGGAATTTTAATCTAGTATTTATTCTTAAAGTCTAGTATGAGTTCAGTTCACGTGCTTTGCTCTCTGGTAACAATACAAAACTGATCACAGGTTATAAAAAACAATAACGATGATGTGCAAACTCTGAATGTAGAAAAAGAGAAAATACCAGAAGTAGCAAAAGGGTTTGTCACAAGTCTGTTAGAACACATGCTCTCATGTTGTGTGTGGCACAAAATCCAAACTGTTCAGGAATCCTAAATATGGTCAAGGTATTTGAAAAATGAGCAGGGCGGAATAGTGTTGAACAAAGACAAGCACTATTGTCAGAACATGAAGTATATGAAGAATAAAATCCCACTTTATCTGGTTTTGAAGTCTTTGAAGATCAAATATTTTTTATCAAAGCATGGTCTTGTAAAATTACACAAGACTGCCTACAAATATGAATTTTCAGGTCCAAAATTCTGAGTTTTCCTATTAATTTCACTCTGTCTGACTGGAGTTTGTGTTCTTGAGATACAGAACCTACCCCATTGGAAATGGTAGCAAAGCAATGTGCTCCGTGAAAGCTTTACTGTTTTAAAAATATCTATTTTGACAGACAAAAATGCAATTAGTTCTAATAAGAACTCTGATTAAGAAAAACAAATGATAAAATAAATGCCAAGTAGAAACTGAAAAACAGACTCATGTTTTGACTAGCAACTGAAAATCATTTGTCCAAGAAGATGCTTATCTTGGTCTTATAGGCTGCTAGTATAATTATCTTGGAGATGTTGGTGAATAATGAAAGTTGAATCAAAACCTCAGATCTCAGCCCAGTGCTACTGGGATTAAGGGGATTGTTCTTTTCAATTAAGAAAAAAAAAGCACCTTCAGTCCATTACATGTTACTGTTCTTATTTTCCTGACGGATTCACAAGAATACTAAGATTTAAAGAGAGGGATGGAGGGGGTGAGTGTACTGTCACTTCCTCTGGGATACATAAGAAATAATAACAATGAGGCCAAAGAACTTAGTCCTATTCAAGAACCCAATGCATCTTAGAATTTAAGAAAAGGCTTTTATAGACTCTATTTCCGATCCTTTCTCTGGTTTCTGGGCCACACTTCAGCGATGGAAATGCTGTCCACGATTCACTGATGAGCCAGCAAACCCCTGAATGGTAATGAGAACCTTCCAGCAGGAACAGTCACAGCACAGTGCTGCTGCTAATTTGTCACTGCGAGCAAACTGCATTACACACAAGGGTGAAAGGACAATTTAAAAATCGATTGCCTGCCAATTTAAATATCTATTAATAATTATGGGTTTGCTTTTGAGTTCTGCACTGCTCATTTAATCTTAATATCTTCTTCATCATGTAACTGACTTTGGAAAGCAGTGTCTGTCTACAAGGTGACACGAAATGCTGAAACTCCCAGATACCCTTTACTCCTAAGCAAAAAAATCATGGATAATTCAATAACTTTGCATTTTTAGTGTGGATTTTTTTTGGTTTGTTTTTGTTGGTTTTTTTTGGGTTTTGGTGCTTTTTGGGGGGGGCTTTTTGTTTGTTTGTTTTTGCTTTTTTATTTTTTTTAAGCTTTAGTTTTTTCTTAAAGCAACACTGAAACATTTTCTTCAGAAGAAGTCTCCCTGAGTACTCAAAATTATATGGGTGGATATTCATCATTAATTAAGGTGATAGGACAATGAGTAATGGTTCAAACTGAAGAGAGAAAATTTTTAAAGATACATTACAATATACAAGAAATCCTTTACTGTGAGGGTGTTGAGGAAAAGGAACAGATTGCCCAGGGAAGTTATGGATGCCCAATTCCTGGCAGAGTTCAAGGCCAGGTTGGATGGACTATTGAGCAGACTGGTCAAGTGGTCTCTGTCCATGGCAGAGGGTTGGAACTAGATGATCTGTAAAATCTCTTCCAACCCAAACCATGCTATGATTCTTTGATTCTGTATGTAGGTAATAACAAAAATATTTTCAGTGATTTTTTAACAGAAGGTATGAACATGGATTCTGTCTTTTCATGCATTCAGATTGGTGTGCTTAGCTGCTATTTTAATCTGAATTAGCTTTTAGGTTGCACTTCTTGAATGGATATGATGAATCAATGGTCCAGCTCCCTGAGGTCCTAGTGTTTAGGAGCTGGCTTGAGACTACATTCGGCTTCATGCAAAAATCTGCAGCAGGAAGATTCTCAGCTATGGGCACCAAATCAGCTTGCTGAAGTACATGGGCAGTGAATGAAATCCAGGGAACTGATTCAGCATCTATAAATACTGATAGACTCACTTAAGGCCTTCTCCTCGAGGAGGGGTGGTGCTGACAACACATTGAAAAAAGAGGAAAACCTCCAGAATTTGAAACCTCTTCCCTAACACTGTTCACATTTTTTGTTCTTCTGCAAGAAGCAGCCTCCAGCCTGTGCAGATACTTTGGTGCCTTTGTTCATGGGGCAGCGGGGGCGGCCAGCGGGGCATTCCCTGTGGGAGCACTGGAAAAGCCACTCCCTGAGCCCGGCAGCAGCGCCTGCTGGCAATCCCGGGTGGGGCAGGGGACCCTGGGGACACCTTGGTACCACCGAGACATCACCCTGGCACCACCTTGGCATCACCCTGGCACCACCTTGGCATCACCCTGGCAGCACCTTGGCACCATCTTGGCACCACCTTGGCATCACCTTTGCATTACCCTGGCACCACCTTGGCACCATCTTGGCACCACCTTGGCAGCACCCTGGCACCACCTTGGTACCACCTTGGCACCACCTTTGTACCACCTTGGTACCACCCTGGCACTGCCGTGGCACCACCCTGGCAGCACCTTGGCAGCACCTTGGCAAGGGCGGTGCTCTGTGAGGGGCGGGAGGGCGCGGTCGGAGCAGGGCGAGGGTGAGCGAGTCGGGGCTGCACTCCCGGCCGAGAGGCGCTGCTCAGGTGCCGGTGTGCGGGCTGGGGAGCCGTCCTTCTTCAGGGCCTCTTGCCTTTTTCACTCTTCCCTCCCTCCCAACTCCCCACCACCAGCGCTAATGCCTTTTTAATGAATTTTGAGATGCCCATTGCTATTTGATGGAAGTTGTCGAGTCATGTACTCACCAGGCCTGCAGATGAAGGCTTGGCAAAAGTGCAGCTGGTCAAAAACATTACTTTGAAGAGAGAGAAATATGATCTAGTACATGTGTACTAGGTACCATAAACATGTACTTGTGTCAGTGTGCCTTTCAGTATCTGCAATCCAGTCTCGGCTGACTCCATTACCCGAGGCCGTGAAGCTACTCTGCTGTGGGCTGCAGAGGTGCACCCAGGGGGTCATGATCAAATCAAGTCTTAAAAGTAATTAAACAAGCAAGTGACCTTTGAAATGTGCCCAAGTCTTTCAGTATTCCCCCTCACAGGAAGGAGGGAAGGAAGGAAAGGAAGCAAGCAAGCAAGAAAGCAGGCAGGTGAGGCTGGAAGATGAAGCTGGACAGAGGGATCGTGTCTGACTGGAAAACCTCTCAAAGATCTGCTTTGGCCACGTATGGGACACAGCTGGGGTAGGGACTGTCACAGCAGTAAACTCATTCCATTTTGGATGTGGGGAATGGGCATTACTGGGCCAGTGAAGCCTGTTGTGTGCATGGGGAAGGTCTGTGCTGGCCCCTGTGGGTATGTGAAGTGCAGCCCTGTCTGGAGGAGACAAAGCAGGAGGCCTGTGCTCAGCCTGTGGCATTGGCCAGGCCTGGGAGCTGGGGTTATGTTTCCTGAGGGATGTTAACTTGGATCTGCACTAGTCTATTCAGCATCATTTTTTCTTTCTTTAGATTTGTGATAAAATGACATTTTACCAGTGACTGGAATGGCCATTCACATACTGATGGAGAATGTACTGCTAAGCCTGTTGCACACTCATAGAGGCACACACTTTGGCACATGCAGTCAGGCACGTGCTTTATTTTGGAGGAGATGTAGGCCCTCTGGAAAATCATCATAATACAAGGGACACTTTTATATCCATGATCTATTCATGCATTTTGAGATGCAGAATTTCTTATGTCACTTCAATAACCCTTCCCAGTACACTATAGGACTAGTAATGATGAATCCAGTTCCTTCAATAAATGTCCTCCATTGTGCTTTATGCACCCTTGCTACATTTCCCTTTCTATAAGAATCTGGGATTTTTAGTTTGAATTTGTATCATCCTACTGAAATAGCTGCACTACCTGTCTCAATATGATATTATTATACAGTACTTGCCATTCCAAAGTAGCCAACAGACTGCCTCTTTCTGCTCTTGAAAGCAGTAGTTAAACACTACAGAGTGAACTGGGTCTGTTCAAAATGGGCCAGTCCTCTCATATCTGAGAGATGCAGTTTCCTCTGTATTCAGATTTTCTCCTAGGGGACCTCTGGTCTGGGCTCAGTCCTCGCTGGATCACTGCCATCTGACTGATTTCTTTGTTCTGTGCAATTGAAACCTGTTGCAGATTAAAATATTTCAAGACAAACTCTTGCTAGTCTCCTTAAAGCTGTCGGCCTAGTATATAAGGAATTGTAACTACTATTTATAGTCAATTTAGCTATCCATCTTGGCAGGAAGTGAAACATCTTATTTGTGAGAGACTTCATGATGATTCTGTGCATCTCAGTGCAGAGTTCTTTTTCCATTTAAAGGACAGCAGTTTTCACATTTTTGCAACCATAAAAGTATTACACAGTGTAATTGGAAGGAACACTTACCCTTCCCAAATTGTTGATATAGTCTTCTATCCTTTACTTAGGAATAGCAAGTACTAATACCATTACTTGGCATGAAATAACTATTTGGAAAACTTTCCATCCAGGTTCTCTTTGCCATCTCCAGGTGTCCTTGACAAGTAAAAGGTCTTTATGGTAGTTTCCAACAATTTATGTTGCATAGCTTACTTTCACTTCTTTGTTAGATATCTAAAAAAGCAATGGGGTTTCTCATTTCTAATTAAGTTGCCTCTTCCCAGAGGATTGTTTTACGAGTACCACAGACTGTACTCCTCACCTGCTGTTAATTTCTTGCCAGCTATTCATGCACTGTATTTTCTTGTTCCTACTGCAAAAACATCATATGAAAGTCACAGAATGGGTCAGGTTTGAAGCGGCCACAGAGGGTCACCTGACCCAAGCTCCCTGCTCAAGCAGGGTCACCCCAGAGCACATGGCACAGGATTTCATCCAGACAGTTCTGGAATATCTCCAGTCAGAGAGACTCCACAGCCTCTCTGGACAACCTGTTCCAGTGCTCAGTCACTCAGTCACACACCGTCAAGAAGTTCTTCCTCATATTCAGGTGGAACTTTCTGTCCATCAGGTTCTGCCCATTGCCTCTTGTCCCATTGCAGTCCTAATGCTGACACTTCTACTTTAAACAGTTCCTTTCTCAAATGTATTTTTCCATGTAAATGGTACATGGTTAATAGCTGTCACTGAGAGCTACGTTTAAATGCCCTTTAATTTGAGAGCTGTAGCTTTCACTGAGGAAATAGGAAGCAATAGCTGAAATCTCCTTACACCTACCACAGGATAGCTGAGCAGCCTCTTGTTGAGCTAGTGGACAAAGTGGGAGAGGGGACAATAATACTATCACTGCCTTTCTTGTCCTGTGTAAACCACTATTCATCAGAAGTGCTCTAAACACCTGAGCAGACTGGGTAGGGTAGGACAGAGTGATGCACAAACAACTCATTTTTGATTGTGAACTAGGTGCTAACTGACCACTATTGCCAGGAGAGGCTATTTAGATGTTCAGGAAAGGTGTGTTTGCATATTTCCAAAGTTACATGACAAATTAGTTGGAGTTTTGAAGACCTCAATTTTGAACATAGATGAATGAAGTGACAGCTGGAAATAAGGTGCTGGCAAAAAGCTGCATGATGATAACATTCAAAGAATTATTATCAGGGTAAGCTAAATAGTGTGAGGCATCTAGTGAAATAATCAGATAATGGCATTGTTTGGTTTGGTTTGGTTTTGTGGTGCTGTTTTGCTGTTGTTGATTTTTTGTTTTGGCTTGGTTTGTGGGTTTTGTTTTTTTTTTTTTTTTTTGGGTTTGTTGTTTTGGGTTTCCCAGGGAAAACAGAAGGAAAAATCCTACTAGGATCAATGGGCACAGTCATTATTCTGTCTGTATGATGTAAAAGGAAGAGAGCTTCTTAACTCTATTGCTCTTACTGCTGATCAAAGATGGATCTGAAAACTATTTTTTTCTCTTCTAAGGCCAAAGCAAGCATCTTGCTCACTTTGGAAGAGGTGGGAAGGAAGAGGATACTCCATAGGTGTGCAAGACTTTCCTGGCAGCAAATAGGAAGAGGGGATAATAGCAATTGCATTTGCCTTTCATTAACCTTCTCTTTTCTGGAAGTTTCCCCTGACTTGATTTGGGCATTTCAGTCTTGGCACCTAAAACACAGAGCATCCTGACACAGGTGATTGCTTGAATGAATACAGTGGGGTTTGGATAAGTTTGCACTTGAGGATACTCCTGAGTGGGGATGAGGGGTCCCTGTGAAGCAGAGGAAGGGAAACAGTGACATTCATTGGCAGATCTTCCTCAATTTTTTAAAGTTTTCAGTTTTCCTTTCACATTAAAAATCACTGAATTGAAAACACAGACATACAGTTCCTCTATATTGAGACGTAATTTTTATGGAGTATATAATGTATGAGACCTTCAAGAAGAGTTTTATACAGCTTGGCAGATTCACCAGTTGAGAAAAAAGATAAATACTTTGGCAATAAATGCTGGTAAAAGGGGCTTACAATGGGAAGGTTTAGAACAGGCATAAAGGGGAAATCTGAGCAAAGCTTTTTAGGAGACAGTACATTCTTTTCCCACTAGGTGGTGGAAATCTGCCACCATCGAGAGCTTTGAAAAACAGGAAAAAACCCACATAATTATGAAGGGCAGGCTGAATTAAGATAGAAAATAGCTGTAATAACAGCTTATGATGTATCGATTAAAATGAGTTCTCTGCCTGTCGAAGAGACAGTCATAGAAAATGATTCTTAATGTTATCCCCGACACAAAGGCAAAAATGTCAGTTTGGGAGGTTTTCTGATGTTTTAGAAAAGGAAATGAAAGGATAATTTAATCGAAATGAATTCTCTCTCCCTCTGCAGAAGGACTGTCGACTGTAATTTCAGACCATGGGAACTCAGGAAACAAATCTCTCATGCATGTATTTATCTTCAACTGCCAAAATATATTTTTTTAATTAGCAGTTTTAATTAACATGCATCATAGATCTCTCACAGCTCAGGACTTGCTGCTGTGTAAGCACTGTTTCTAAAGGTGTCCTCATGGTGGCAGGCAAACAATCAATTATTTAACAACAGATTTGAAAATTGCACCATTTTATGTTGTTTTTGGCATGATTCATGGCTGGAACAGCAGAGACAAAGCTCATGCTCTGGTGCTAACATCACAGAAGGAGCAAGGCTTTGGTAACTCTTCTAGTACACCACCAACAGACAGCTGTTGCTGACTTCATGCATTTTCCTTCAAAGCTACACCCAAGCCATACCTGAGATATGTTTAAAGATGAAAGCAACTATCAGAATTTTCAAAGCCATTGAGGATGTACTGTTTTCACTGAAATTCATGGCTCTTATCTCAGCAAGACATCCCAGAGGTGAAGTCATCAGCACAACATTTTGGAAAAAAAAAAAAAAAAAAAGATGAGATACCTTCAGTTATTGAGTGCTCTTTTGGTCCTGCCAGTGAGGGTCATACCAGCTCTGCTTCTCCATGGCACTGCCAGGGAACATGATTTTTGATGTGTTTGGTCTCTGTCCTTGGCCTGTCTGTCTGATCTCTGAGCAGCCTCCACGTTCCATGGGTACCCACTGACGTGTGCAGTGGCTCTGGTTCTTGCTCTTACCTCTGAAGAAATTTGCATTCCTCAGTATGACCAACACCATTTTCCCTGCCATCTTCGGAAGTTCCTGCCTCTGCACTGTTCTTCCATGCTGCTCTCCTTTACTCCCAGGGTCAGACCATGATTTCTGACTGTGGTTTATGCAGTGATGCTGCAAGCAGGGGGTGTGTGCAGAACTAGACTAGCTTCACACCCAGTAAGAAGCCAGAGAAACCACTTGTAGCCAGAGTGCCAGTGCTGTCTGTAGCCAGAGTGCCAGTGCTGTCTGCCCACACATTGGTGTGCCAGGATACCTGGCTATGTTTCCTACCTGATTGCCAGATATGAGTGGAGCATACAGTGATTAATCTGAAAGCAGTGTTGCATACTCCTCAGTGAATTCATCATTCATGGACTTGGGTGGTTACTGAAGCTGATCTACTTTTTCTGAGAGGTTTTTAGGTTTGGGGTTTATTATTTTGGATAAATATTATGTTGTTGCTCAGCTGAGGTCTAATCCAAGTGTGCTGGCTACATGTACACTAAAATGGTATGCCCAGGTCAGACCTGAAATGCAGTGCTGTAGTGATGAATGACACCAAATCTCTGTTAGCTAGCAAAAAGTAGACATGTGTGATCATAGCTAGATTATTTTTCTCCTATTAATTAAAGTCAGTTTTTTTCCCAGACTGCTTTTTATGGACCACTGATAACCACAGCAAATAATACTATATAGAAAATTCTAATATTGGAGATGGATATCCCCTTTTTATTTGATTTCTGGAGTGTCATTCAAAAAGTAAAGTTTTTGAAGAACTCAAGATGGCCTCGTTTTCTGTTCTGCCTAAACATAGGGAGAGGAATTTCTGCATTCCACAGATACTCTCTAATAGTTTCCAGAAATCTATTATTCATTAAATGTTGCACCTAATTTTAGGTCTCTCATTTTGCAATGTTATCCTTCACCCTCAAAAATCTGGTATCACTTACATAAAGGTTATTTTAGAAGCTCCTATTACACAGGATCACATTAGCAATCCAAACCATTTCTTTCTTCTCTATGTGGTGACTTCCAGCCAGGACAATGTGATTAAAATGCAGGAGTTACAGTACTTTTCTTCAGCTTTATTTGGAGGAGAGATGGCTTCTTTGGGGGCACCTAACAGCATCCTGCCAGTATGTGAGGGGAATGTGTCAAGGAGAGTGAGCCAGGCCCCACAAAGCAGTGCATGGCAGGATGATGACAAGGTGCATGAAGTGCAGGGAGAGAGGTTCTGACTGGATATAAGGTGCAATTTTTTCATGAGGGCAGTCAGGCACTGGTATGGGCTTCTTAGGAAGGTTGCATATCTCAGCCTTGGAGTTTTTCAAGAACTGTCTAGATAAATCCTTAAGGAACTTGCTCTGAGCTCACAGGTGACCCTGCTTTGAGAAGAAGGTTGCACTAAAGACCTCCTGTGACATCTTCCAATCTTAATGATCCTAGGATTTTCTTTGTTCATGATTGTTGACATTATTAATTCCTAGATGTACCACAAAACAAGTGTTCAGTGCAGTAGCCTTCAGCTTGATCCAACACTGAGAGGCAACACCACTGCCAGTAACTCTGGTGGCCCAAGGTCAGTTTGCCAGGATGAAATATTCCCAAGAGACCGTGGATCACTGAATTCAACATGGCATCAGATGATTTGTTGGAAAGTCTTCTCAGGGATTTCTCTAGCACCAGCACTGTGACTCTGAAGAGAGATAAGCACAACAGCAATCTGAAGAAATTGAGATTTTTATCCATTCTTGTATGCCTGGTGTGATTAGCTAGCTCCCAACATAAAGTAGTTGCTCAAGCTATTGACAGGTGGTGCATACACTCCCTTTCCCTGTGTCTATTTTTAGTGTGAGCTCTTTGTGGTGGGTGCTGAGGTTTTTATCTTGTATTTTGACTAGAACAAAGCAAATTCAAATTCAGGTGGTCTTAGGAATCATAATAAACCAAATGAATGCTATTCAAGTCAGAAACATGTACAACACATCCATGCATCAGTGGTAATTGGAAGGTGTTGTAATTCTCTTAGTGCAAGAAGGAGAAAGAGAGTAAGGCCAGCAAGATGCCTGGAGGACAGAGCACTTCATATATTAGAGTGCTATGAAGCCAATCCCTCTGCCTGGCTGCTTCAGAGCTGTGATTTTTGTAATTCATATCACTATGGCAAAAGAGAATTTCAGAGCTGTGAACTGGCGAGACAACCAAAGGACTGGTAGAAAGTGAGAAGGAAACTTGATGGAGGAATAATTGTACTCTCCTAATTCCTATATTCTACATGGCTGTCCATGTGTGAAAAGGAAAACAGTAATACCTGTTTAAATAAGATTATGAATATGGAATTCAGGATAAAAGTACAAAATGATATAATAATAATAATAATAATAATAATAATAATAATAATAATAATAATAATAATAATAATAATAATAATAATAATAATAATACACTTGTATGTACAATATAATAATATAATTTTTATTAATAATATAATAATGCAATTGTATCATTTGTGTGCATGCTTGTGTTTTCTGAGAGGCTGACAAGAGTGTTTTATGCATGAGTGGAACCAGTAGAAATCTATATGTGTCTGTGAAGAGCATTGTGACACTTTGGGAGAAACAGAAATTACATTTAAAAACTGAAAAAGAATCTATTAATATTCTTACATCTGGATAAGGGAGCTAGTGCTGGTGTACCAACAACTTCCCTTCTAAGCTTTTCTGATTTCTGAATGCCTAGAATAAGAATTTCTTTTGCCATAAGTTTTTTACACCCAGAAATATTACACCCAGAAATATGCATGTGTGTGGACATGCCCAAATGCACACATGTAAGTTGTATTAAATTCACATACAACTAAGCACATAAAATAGAAATTTTTTAAAATGTTATTGGTCCTCTAAAATGCTTTAGTTCTTACAGATACAGTTGCAAGAACAGATTTAAAAATCCAGGAATGTAGGGTCATACAGATATAACATTTAATCTTAACATGTACTTTTTTAGGAAAAGTGATCACATTTAATGTTAATTTAAAAAATACTTCTATCCAATGGGGGCAATTTTAAACTAGTCTGAAAGATTGCTTGGTAAGCAGGAGACAAATTCCAAGTGTAAAGTATTATGTCTGACATTGAAATGATGGGAAATTGCAGACTGAACATGTTATAGGAGAAATTTTCCTATATCTCAAGGTCCAAAATCACATAAATGATTGGCTCCCTAAATTAATGATAAAAAGAAGTGGTTTCACCTACTCTTGTACTGAAAATGTCTGCTCCTCTAATTTCTACCATTTTTCTTTTTACCATGAATCTGATTTGAAGAATTTTTTTCAATTTGATAGCCCTCCTGATGTTAATTTTCCATAGAAATGAAGAGAAAAACCTGTACCACAGACAGCAAGAGTACTTTAACCTATTCACAGGTTTTCAGTCCTGTTCTATGAAGTCTCAACAAGTACCAACAATAAATTGAAACTTTTTTTTGTACAGATTGCTGTCCTGTGTAAGGCCACAGCCACCAGCCATCACACAAAGCTAGGACAGACAGACATGGCTACTGATACCAGCTGCTTAAAGAGTGAGTGCAAGATTGCATCAAGCCTTCTGTAAATTTCTGTGGTGGTGACAATTATCTTTTTTTCCTTTGTTATGTCCAAGCCAGAAAAAAATTTCTACTCATCTGAGCACATAGTTTCTTTCCTGTAATATTTTTCCCATATGGATACAAATGGGAGTTTTGCCACTGACTTCAGAGATTTTCACCCAGTTATGTCTAGAACTAGGTGCAGATATGTACCTGGAAGCTCTTGGAAACTTTCCAAGTGGCTGAAGCTGTATCTGTCTCCCTGTGGCTCCTGGGAATGTTAGTTCTGCCTGAAGTGCTGGATTCCCTAAATGATACAGGAAAATGTCAGGTGAGGCAATGTACATAAAAACTGCTCCACTCCTTGGTGAGGATGATGGACTGAGAGCTGGATCTTCCATATCCTGTTAGCAATGCTCTAGGTTGCTGATTGCATGCATTTTTTTCAGTCTTGTGTTCTGAATTAGTGTATGAACCATGAAATATTCACTCTTGGTAAGAAGTGCCCAGTTTCACAGCTAGGATGGAGAATGTCTCTCAGTGTGGATTGCTTGTAGCCCTGCAGAGACAGCACTCAGCTGGGTGTGGGTTCCTGGCACCCTGAAGCCAAGGAGCTAAATTTGGGGCTGCCTGGCCTGTTCCTCAGTCCCTGAGGAGTGCAGAGGGGCTGCAGGGGAGGCACTGCCCTGAGCCACAGCTCCCCTGGCACCTGCAGCGGCAGCAGGGAGGGAGGCTTCCAGGCTTACCCCACAAAACTCAGATTCACCGAGGGAAAGGATGAATCCTGTTCTGGACCACTGCCCCATGGGTTGTGGTAAGAATTTGCAGTTTCTTAAGATGCCCCATGGCATGAGAGCTACAAAAAAGAGCAGTGTTAGAGGGAAAGAGAAAACAAAAGGTCCAACAGCAAAGGTGAAATGAAGAATATGACTGTATTACTGGGACAGGAGTGTGAAAGAGAGGAGCAGAGCAATTTCAGTGCAGCCCAAATTGTTTTATGCACTGTCAGCTCTCCTGTTGGATATTAGCATCATTTACTCTTTAGAAGAAAACTGGTATAAGCAGCAGGTTCATTGTGTGAACAGACTTAAGCCAAAATTAAGAATATTCTAGCATTCTGAAATCTCACTTGGGAATGTAGTTTCAGGCTTCTATTTTATTGATATCTTGCCAGAAATTATTTCATGAAGATTTTTAAAGGTTTGAAAAGTCCAGATCTATATATGATTGTAAATTAATTATATATTGGAAGTACTGGAAATTATGTCAAGTACTGTTACTCAAATCTAAAAAAAAAGAAATCAAGGCAGGCTGAGATTGATTCTCCTTTTTCAAATCTACTTTTAAAAAAGTGGCATTTTGATATTAAGGGATTTTTTTCCAAAACTGCATTCTACCTTATTGGCAAAAAATGATGAAGTGCAGTTATATTAGAATGGCATGTTGAGTCAGTCACAGCATGTGAACTGTTACAAAAGAGAGAAAATGGGCATGAAGAACAACTTAGCTGCAGGTTATTGCTTTACAATGTTTTACCATCTATGACTTTTATGTAGAAATAACCTAGGAGCTCAATCACTTTAAGCCTAGAAATGCTTTTGAATTTTAAACAACAAACAAATGAAAAGAGCTGATTCAGTTTTATGTTTTTATTATTTCTCCATGCCAACTATCTCTAATCTGGCAGTTTGAAGGATCTAAAAATGTCATGCATAGCAAACATCCTGAGCGACCTCAGGCTGAATACAAATGGCACAGTTTAATTGAAATTCCATTTTTGGTATCAATTCCTGCTTCCTGACAAATGTTGTGAGGAAAAAGCTGTCCTTACATAGCAAAGCTTCTTCCTTTTTGATGTATCCTCTGACTCCAGTGGCAATTAGGTGGCAACTGTCCAGGCCAAAGTTGTTGTTCCTCAAACCCTTCCACTGAGCACAGTTTGTGCAGAGCAGCAGAGGAGATGCCTGTGGAGTTACAGTAAGTAGGTTCCCTGATGATGTGTCAAGTAACAGTCTCTATTCACCCTGCAGCAGCAACATCCAGTGTGATTCCACTTTTATGTGCAGAATTGCACTGGAGCTGCACTGAAACAAAAGTAACAGGTGTGAACTGGGCTTTGTGGTTTTAGTGTGTCTATGAAATGACTAGATTTGAACAGAGAGGCTACAGCCAAAAGAGATTGCTGTCTGTTAAGGAATGGTGCTGTGCTTGTTTTTACTTTAGAACATTTGAGAAAGGCATAATTGTGTGTAATACAAAATAAGGCTTTTTATTTTTAGTGTCCTGTGCAAGTTGTAGTCATTTAGTCAGTACAAATGGATGTTGATCATTACCACTTCATGCTCACACCATGCAGGTCACCTTGGGAAATGCTGAGGTGGAAAAGGTAATGTGAGTAATATAAACTATATTTGGGCTATGTAGAAGAGAATGTCCTACAATAGAGGAAATATCTCCATATTACAATATATCAGCTTGAGGTTCAGTTGTACCATGCTCCCTCAGGAAAACATTGACTTAAACACATTTTTGTAAGCAAGGAGAATAGAATACAACGCTTCATAGTGTTTTCTGTATTTTATTGGACACATAACCAGTAATCTTAGGAGCTGATCCACGGTCATTTTCAAAGTCCTCTATTC
Organism: Molothrus ater; assembly: GCF_012460135.2. Classification (NCBI taxonomy): domain Eukaryota; kingdom Metazoa; phylum Chordata; class Aves; order Passeriformes; family Icteridae; genus Molothrus; species Molothrus ater. Next base: position 26,621,638 of record NC_050482.2, on the reverse strand, counting down.
AAAGAACAAGGATATTCAGGAAAAAAAAATACAAATCTGATATTTTTCTGGTAGAGGTCTTCAGTGTTTATTCACATTAGGATATCCATTAAAATACATGACCATCTTAGCAGATGCATAGATAACAGCTGCTGTCCCTCACAGTTCTCTGAGCTGTGTGAGAAAACTGTAAGTCTATCTAGTAGCAATTAATGGTGATTATGCTGATGCTTATTCTATTTAGAGTTACATTCTGTTTCCAATAAAATCTTTCTGAAGCTGCAGAATTAGAAACTCTTTCTTCTATTTGTATGTGAGCATTCATTTACTGTGGTTATATTTAGTATTGTTTGTGAATTTTAGTAATGATAAATTTGTAGGAATGCTTGAGAAATTGGTACTCTTTTGAATTTATTTTCTGTTACTTATTTTTATACATGAAAAACAGTTGTGGCTTCAAAGAATATCCATAAATCAGGTTAAACATTCCCATGTTTGTAATTCTAGAGAACAAAGTAGTCACTAGTTTGTCTGTGATGAGCAAATCTGCTGTGGGGGTTAGAAGGAAAGAGTTTTCAGCAAAACTCCCAAACTTTTTAATGGTAAAATAAAGAGCTGTCAGAATACTGAATGAATTTACAGTTATTTTAAACTTCGATTATAGTATCAAATTAATATTATTTTTTTCTTTCCTTTCAATGTCAGCCTACGGATGTCAAGTTACATTCTGAAAACAATACAGATCTAAATTAGACAAGCATACAAGAACTACAGGAATAAGCAAGTACTCATTAGAGATAATCAGCATCAAGTGATGTCTGGGGCATGTCCCAAGTAGGTTGGATTCCCTCATCTCCATGGCTTTTGAGGGCCACGTTAGATCAGCCCAGGCTCAGCCTGTGTACCAGAGTAGATGTAGCAAACCAAAGTTGGATAGCAGAGCACTGCAGCCTTCTTAGCTTTAGATACACCCCTTAAGTGTCCAGTGACATGTATCTGGCACTGAAATAGGAAAACAAAAGGCTCTGGCAACATTATTTTGAAGCAGTGCTTAAGAATCTTCCCTCTTTTGCTCTGTAAGTTATGTTATACAAAAAGTATCTACTGTGTTGGAAAGGATTTGGTCCTGGCTCAGCTTCCCAGGATGGTGCAGTGAAATAAATCCCCTTTTGGTCTGAATCCCCTTAGCAGTTTTGGATGTTCCTTTGTTTGCTGGGCCTTTTGGATACTTATCCAAATTGTTCAGAAATATCTTTTTAGTTCCCTGCTTAAGACAAATTCACTTGTCTGTTTGGCTACTTGCACTGACAGATTGCCCCTTAACTGAAGAACATGTAGGACAGTCCCTACTAACTGAAAGGCCTTTTGGGTTTCATTTTACCTTGCTTGTGTCCTTCTGAGCACTGATACAAGGAAGAAGAGGACAGGGCTCATGTTTAGAGCTTCAGTACAAAGCACATGGCAAAGTTGGATGCTTCTGGTCTTCATGCAAAAGACGAGGATCCATACACACCTGGGTGTCACTGTCATATTTTCTGAAAAATCCCTTTGCCAGGATTTCTTCTCCTGGGAAGCTGAGAAGCCTCAGAGAAAAATGAAAACTATAATTATCTGATTCACTTCTCCTGTGTTTTGCTGCTGTGGAATGTGGTTTGGACATTGTTTACCAACTGGTCATTGTTTCATTGGTTTCATGTGAATAGTTTTAACTTAATGACAAATCATAGCCAGCTGTGTTAAGGCTCTGGAGAGAGTAATGAGTTTTTCATTAGTATCTTGTTAAGCCTTTTTGTAAGTATCCTTTCTCTATTCTTTAATATAGTTTAGTATATAATTCTTAAATATAATATAGTAGCATAAAATAATAAATTAGCCTTCTAAGAACATGGAGTCAGATTCGTCTTTCCTCCCCATGATGGGGGACCCCAAAAATACCACACCTGGGTAGTTCAGAAAGCAGAGTTAGAAAGCAGCATTTGTGTTCAGATGTTGGAAGAGGCTGCAGATATCAGATCTGCTACCAGAGAAGCAATTAATATTGAGGGAATGTTTGCTAGACCAGGTGCTCCAGCACTGAAAACCAATCAATAACAGAAAAAAAAGCTGCAGGTTATCTCAGGTTTTCTGTCCTGCTTTGTACATTCTTGTTTTGGTTTATCTTCACAAAACAAAATTAGATTTCAATAGCAATAACTGCAGCTGCAGTTGCAATCCCTGTAATGTTTCCTTATTGCCCTTTGAATAGGATAACCACTGCCCTCTAAAAGACAACTGAAAAGAAAGCATATAATTAATGCTTAATACTTAAATTTGTTTGTGCTTTCATTTTTCCCTTTTGCTGTCTGTGCTTTGATAAAGAGAACAAAAGATTTTTAATGGTAGTTGACAGTAAGCAGGCTTCAGTAGCAGAACTGACAGATTATAAGCAACTATTGAATTTCATATTGTGACAGAGCTGTGTTAACAGTTTTAATCCTCAAAGTCTGTGCACTGCATCAAAATGATTCCAGCAGCTTTACAGGACAATTCTGTTCATTCTGTCCAGTATTGAAAGGAATTCTAATCTGTGGACATCAGTAATATTCTGACTGTATCTATCTGACTACCTCCAAAATTTTGAGTGCTTTGTCACCAAACAGGCTCTGCAGTCTTGTGCTCCTATGCTCCCCATACACCCCAGCACCACAGCAGTACTGTTACAGCCAGGAAACACAGGCATGTGAGGTAGGCAAGGCTTGCAGGGAATGGTGACATCTTCTATCAACAGACTGGATACAGCTGGAATACCTGAAAGTGCCACAACTTAATCTGGAAAAATCTGAGTTCTGATCTGAGGAAATTTCAATTGACAGATGTGACTTAAACTTAAGTAAAACTGAGTATCCACCAATAGGTTTTAGAGTGAAGATCTCCTACACTTTTAACCTGCACAGAGAAGAACTTCATGCTGCAGCTCTGCAATGACATTCTTTTCTTGATATGGAGAAGAAGCCTAGGTAGGTGTTCTGCATCCCCTGGGTGTGTCTAACACACCAGGTATTCTATCTCCTACCTTGTGTTGACTTGGCAGTGGTGGTGAGAACATTCATCAAGTCATGCCACGGGCAGCATAGAGGAAATGCCTGTCTCTGGGCCCCTAAAAGGTGGGAGATCCTGAGTTCTATCAAAATTAAGACATATCTCAGCCTGCCCAGAAACAGGCATTGAAGTATGCAGGAGATATTATCATAGAAAACCTTATACTTAAAATCCTAGGTCTACTACAGCAACCTAGCAGTGACATTGAGAAAAGAAGTTGTTACATGTTCTCCTGGTCTTCAGCTTTAACCATAGAGCAGTTTTTCTGTTTTTAAATATCTCTGCAAAATATTGAAATAAATAGAGGACAGTATTGTTCAAAGATTAATTTGCTGCTGAGGTTGTTTATGCAAACTATATCTTCTGCCGAGTAGTTTAATGTTCTAGTGAGTCATATTGCAATTACATGTTTCCCCTTAGTTAGATGACAGTAATTAGCTATGCTACAGGAAATTGCCTAAATGGAAAATTTTATGTAAGCTTCCTATGAATTTATGGAATATATAATGAATATGGTTTTTCTATGCAGCTGAAAGATATAAGTCTTCTCTTTCATCCCAATTTTGCACTGTTTTAAACCTATTGATTTCAGGAAAATTATGCATGGTTTACCCAAAAATGGCTTTTGTCTCCAAATGAAAACAGAATCAGGTTACTGCTTCTGTATCAGAATTGGTAATGAGGCAACATGTTGCTTTCTTTGCACTTTAAAAAATTGTTAACACAATTGCTTGTGCCTTGGTTGAGAAAAAGCGTTAGCAAATATAGAGTCTGGTCTACCATCTCTACCTGGGATCTCATCTATTCAGTCCATAGAAGATTTTCTTGCACATTTATTTGTCCTAGACTTTAGATATAACTATTAAAGTATTTTGTAACATCTTCACTCTAATTTGTGAACAAACATACAGATATATATACATACATTTCTAACCACATCTTTGAAAGGATAAGAAAAAACACACACAGTTCAGTACTGGTAGAGCTGAGCAATTTATCCTGATGTGGAACACACAAAGATTTAAAAAGAATCTTAATAGCATAAATTATTGTAATTTACTTTTTAAACTAAGGTCTAGTCACATCTTTTTAAGATTCTAATTGTGTGAACTCAGTGTCTTTGTTATACTCTGTTTAATGCAACATAAAAGCAGTCTTAAAAAACTCAGATTTAATTACATTTCAGTCAGGAAGCAACTCATGGATTTATTTTTATATCCTAAAAGCATTGCAACTGTGGAAAAAAAAAAGAAAAAAAGGGATACAGATCTGAGGAATAAGTGTTGCATCTTATTTGTTTTAAAAAAAGGAAATGGTTGGATTTCTGTTTTAGGAAAAAGAAACCCAGTAAGTGTGGTGACCAGTGCAAGCAGAGTACAAATTCTGGTGCCACCAGTATAATTGGTGGATGCAGAAAGGCTAAAGTACTCAGTCTAATACCTAATCAAAAGTTCTGCAAAGGGTGTTAAAAATGTAGACATGAGTACAGAAAGTACAGGGTAATGACTGGAGCATCAGGTCAAAACCAAAAGTCATGTCCTTTTTTCATGTATAGTGCTGTGGATTCTGGGCAGGTCAGTGCAGAGAAAGACAAAACACACTGATGTGGGCTCTGTTTACCTGTTACCTCTGCTACTTCTTTCTTGTTCCTATTGCCTACCCATGCTACATAACTGCAAGAGAGAAATCTCTTTGTTTTCTGTCTTAATCATTTCTAGAATGTGCCATGGAAAGCAAATTTTGAATCTCATCTAAGCATTTCCTTGGTGCTGCTAATCTAGCCCTGTGTTTGTATGCATTCAGTACATTCATTTTAAAGCTATTGCATATTATATCTTAGGTCAAAATCCTCACATTCTTTAAAAAACAAAGAAGAACATAGACTTATGCTAGTAGCAATCACATTTTAGCACCAGAAAATTTCCATTATCTGAAATGGTGAAAGGTCCCAAGTGCTCGTCATAACGAAGTTCCACTCTATGTGTCCTTTTAAGACATTTCCTGGGATTTAATTTTTATTAAAGTGAATTACTGTTGTTCCTATTTTAATAAAGACCTACTGCTGGAAATCATCTAATACAAAATCTAAATGTGACTCTGCTTGAGTCGAAGGTGTTTTCTTTATGAAGTACCTGTCAAAAAGGATAGCAGTCTCTATAACTTACTGTTTTTTGAGGAAGAAATGACAACATGAAAATAATACAATCAATTAAGTTACCTTTTTGTTTTTCTATGTTTAGTCCAAGGCCACAGGTTTTGATAAGGCTAACCCAACTGTGAGAGCACAATTTGTATTTAGTTCTTAGCAGAATGTCTTTTTGCAGGTCACCATACGATTTATTAAAATGTTGATGTTTCTTGTTCTGGAATAATTAAAGTTGTTCAGTGACAGATTCTACATTCATCTAAATTCTGCTTGGAAAACAGCATGAAATATAGCCTGAGAGACTTCAGTTCATATACCAGACCCCACCTAGAGTTTTGATAATTTCTTACTGGCCCTGTAAACTCATATATTTAAAGAGACTCTGTGTACTGCTTAAAAGGATTTACCAGGATACCTTTCTTATACACAATGCCATCTGTGGAGCTGCCTATATTTTAAGTAATTTTGAGGGACTAACATTATTAAACTTAGTGCATTTAAAAGCAGGAAGTTTAAAAGGAGAAAACTAACATTTTTTAAGTTATGAAAGTATGTTATGTGTTGACTTCTCTTGAAAGAGCATATAGACCCCTAAATGTCTGGTTTACTGGCTGACCATCCATCCTTTTTTTCTGTTGTACAGCTCAAGTGATATTGCAGCTTGGTGAGAGATTAAATGATATATGAGAAGAAAATGATTCAGTGAAAGCAGACCTATAAACATAACCCCACTGATGAAAACAATAGTGATAATGATCAGTGAATTGCAGCAGAAACTGTGAGTGTACTGAAAAGATAGAGTGCTTTTTTCTCTTGGGAGAATGGGTTTCTTAAAACAACAGTGACTGTTCCAGTGGGGGATAGCAGGTGTAGAATTGCCTTGGTTAGGTCTTAGCTAGCTTGAGTGTTACCAATCTCATATTACACAATATTGTTGTAATGGGAGACAGAGATTATGTGGGAAAGAAAGAGAGAAAGAGAGAAAGAGAGAAATAGAGAAAAGTAAGAAAGAGATGAAGCTAGCTTTATGTAACTGGTCTTTTCTGAGGAGAAAAAAAAGTGGAATTAGCTTAGAGAATTTGGGATCATTCCTGTTCAACTTTTAAACATTTAGAAAACTGGTTTATTCATGGTGAAGGACAACTATTTTTTTTTTATAATGACAAAGGTATAATTCCAGAAGTAATATACTGTTTGGTATTCTAGTTGTTCATCTGCAATTGGAAGTCATTGATAAGAATTGGGACCATGCCCAAACAGACTGTTGGTAAAAACTGTGTTTTAGATTATAAATGCTTAGGAATAAGATATTGGAGTGCTGAATATTTATTGCTACTGCTGCTCATGCCTGAATGCTTAGTTTTCTTCTTGTGTGCCAGAAAAAGACAACCATCTTCAAAAATGCATCTTCTCTGGTGATTTACACCTCCAGAGATTAAAACTGCACTGTGATCCTGCTCCCCAAGTGGACAGGCTGATCTTCTGTAGAAGCATGTCACTGACTTTCTACCCTTTCCACAGCATTGCCTCCATAACTGGTGACTGGTGCATTGATCCTTTTACTTATATAGATCTTTTACAGAACAGATGTGTGCTATAAACAAGCAGATACTCTGTGCAGGATGTTGGAATTGAAATTATTTTTGCTTCTTTATGCTTGCCAACACTGAATTGAGAATGATGGCTTGAATAACTCACACCTTTTTTTTTGGTGTTTTATTTGGATTCACTCACCTTTTGAAGGATAGGCTGTTCTTAAGGAATGGCAGTCTCTCAGCTTCAAAATTTTAATGGAATGAAGGAGGGAGGGGAGGGGGGGAGGGAGGGGAGGGACATAGGGGCAGTCAGGGTACTAAGAGAAAACTGCTGTGCAGCATTGTAGATTTTCCTCTCAGAGATCTCATGCTTTCTGAGAAAGTCTATTAGAAATAATCTTCCTTAGGCAGACATTATACCTTCAAGAAGAATTCTGAATACCTAAATTTCTGAGAGGCTTCTCTCAGTTTGAGCCTTGTTAATCTAGGTGACAATACAGACCGAAAATGACCAAGCAGGGGTTCTCAGAATTTGAGGTGAAGATTAGTTTTAGGAGAGACAATCTCATGATAAAATGTCATTGGGAAAATGGTAGTAGAGATGTGTCATGAAGAAGGAATGTTGTACATGACTAAATATTTACCTGGAGATGGCACCTGGAAGCAAGGAAGAATAAGAATTCAGGAGACTGAGTGCACTCATGAGCTCATGGCTGATCAAACTTTGAAATTTCTCTGTAGTGCCTTGAGATGATAGCAGTCTGAAATGGCAGATAACCAAGCTCATAAAAAATAGACAAATGGATCATTACACTTGACCTGAATTTTGAGTATTTAGTGCTTTGGAATCTAATCTACAAGTAATCTAATCTGATCCACATCTGATTAGATACCAATGCTTTGGAGGGACAAGAGCTTTTTTACAATATAGCATTATGAAATTCAGTCTGATATTTGGCATATAGTTTTCCAGTCTTACACACTTCAAGAAGAAAAAAAAGATCTCCAGTACCAGAAACTGACCTGAAAGAAAGGAGGTATAGTGGGAGATAACTGCTATCCTGATGTTTCTTAATCACTTTTTAACTGGAATGCAATACCAATATGTATATCTTTTTTCCTTGCTGTCCAAGCAATAGTTTTTTACATTTTCTGTAAGTTTCATCATCTAATTGTGCTGAACTATTTTCACCCCCTAATAACCACTGCAGTAAGTGTGGCTGAAACAGTTAATCTTCCATTTTTCATTAGAGAATACAGCCAGTAATGGAGTTGGGTGGTGAATGTTTTCTCCAGAAGGCATTATATAGTGTTACAATAATGATGCTGTTCACCACTTTCCCTATTACAAGGTTCTGCCCAGGACAGAGCTGGGGTGCAGGGGGATGCAATTCAGTACTGAGGGACTGAGGCAATGGGACCAAGGTGAAGAGACCTGCTGGAAGGTATGGAAATCAATACATCTGTGCTTTAAAGATGTGTGATTGACAGCTGTGGTTAAAGTTCTAATTTATGGAAAATTGCATATTGCTTGCTGCTCTTAGCTAAGCAAGGCAGGATCTATGCAGGAGTTTTCTGCTTCTGCTGCTCAGTATGCTGTGAATATTTGTTTTGGAGAAAGACCTTGGTGCCTAACTCTTATACTAGATACTGGCCTGTGATATATTTTTTAGTGTTCTGTCTTTAAAAAGAAAGTGATGCTGTGGAGAAATGAGCAGCCTAGTTATTTTCCAAGAGCATATAACAAAAGTATTTCATGATGTGGAATGTCTGTTTATTTCCCCAGGCAGCTTGAGACATTGGCTTTGAGCCAAAAAGCTCCTGAGTCAGCTTGGGATTTTTCTCTGTGTCCTTATGCACTGGAACTCCTGGAGTGGCTGGGGCAGTGACAGCACTAACAGTGTAATATTACTTGTTTAAAAGCACAAATACCTGCCAGCTGAACGTTTTCTGTAAGGGCTCTCAGAATCGCAACCTGATTCTTTCTCTCACTATCAGGAGAGAAAAATACCAGCATCCCTTTAGGGGAGCAAAATTCCAGCATCCACTGGTAATTAATGCTGGCAACAAAGGATTATTAGTTCAGTACTAGGCTTTTGCTACTTGATAATGGGATTAGGTATAAATATACCCTGTTCTGTGATTCCTTTGCTGTAAGACAAGGGAGCCTAGAACCTACAGCAGTACCTTTAATGCCCTCTAATTCTGATTAACAAAACATGTTCAGAACAGCTGTATGGGAACACAAGGTCTCTGCACAGATGGCCTTTGCCTCTGACAGCATTTCCAAGATCTATGTGGATAATGGAAATCTAGAAACTGCAATTTTTTCTTTTTTTGTCACAGAAAGTGAAAGAATTATGTTCATTCTGTATTGTCAGATGAAAGCTGTGATAGCATTTTCCCTGCTCTTGCATTTATGTTTCATACTGAAAATAGGCTAAACATCATGTTCACCACACTCCAGACCAGAATTCCATAAATCAATAGAACATATTATGTGAATCTATTTTGAAAACTGACAAGTGGTGGAAGGTGTTTATATTTTTAAAGTAAAAGCATATAATGCTTAATATTGGATTGCACAGTACAGCATCTCTAAAAATGATGTAGGTACTGTTTTTCAGTTTTTTAAATTAGCCATCTACTCTCTCTGCTATGAGTTGTAATCTTTTAGTCTATTTTATATGACAGAAGCAGTTATTCACTGTATTAAGATTTAATAGGAAAACATGATGATCTACAGAGAAGAGCACAAGGCCTTATTATGCTGGTTTTTAGGCAGAATATGAATGAGCTTATTTTTTTCCTTGTAGATTCTCTATTGAATTCAGTGTCAAAGGCCTGATTCTCTTAATTCTTCATGGAGAGGAAGAGGGAGAATGTTGCATACAGCCAATTAGAGATGCTCAAACTTTACTTGAACTATGGGGTCAACTGTAGGACTTTAAATATTTGATTTTGTAAGTAAAAGCATTCTATAATTTTTAGAACGATTTTTTTTAAATTTTAAAAAACATTTTACTCTCAGTTTTATAAAAATTTCCTTGCTTTTTATCGATATATTTTTAATAATTGTATATCTCCATAGCACAACAATTTGCTTGATCTGAGAGAGGGATTAGGGGCTGGAAGTAAGGCTCAGTGAGAGTTTAGGTAATTAAGCAGGAGCTTGTGTTTCCTAAAGAGAATGCCAGCACCTGCAGAGGTGGTCAGAACCATGCAGGTGTTGTAGCTCCTTGAACAACTCCAGCCTCAGCCTAACCAGAAACCAGAAACTGAGCTTTCCCCCTCTGTTCCCAAGAGAGGCTGACTTCAGAAGGCTGTGTAATACAGCACTTAGTGCTCATGGAGCTGACTGTGGCTGTATTTTGAAGCGCAGGTAAATCTGTTTGGCAGCTGACACCTATTCCATGTCTCCCTCCAATCTGAGGCATGTGAGATGCTAAAACTTTATCTCCCACCTCAAAAAAAACCCCAAGAAACAAAAGGTGCAGTTGCCTGTGGGTTACTGCATGTGGCTCTGTTTTTTTCATTGAAACTGCACACGTCTAGAGAAAAATTCAAACTCCCTGAGAGATCACATAAGTGCAACTGTAGAAAAGGCTCTGATGTTGAGACCTGACAGGTGATGCTCCAGATTTTTTCTCACTGCACCTAGGATTCTTCCCTTATATCTAATTATGTGAAATAAAATACAGAAAATATAAATATGAGCTTTAGTTGCAATGAATAGAGCCTTAAGGTCTCCTTTCATAGTGGCTTTGCTAACCATCAGTTCATGAGAGTCATGCTCATCCCATCTCCTCTGCTGCTAGTTTCATGAATTTATTGCACATTTCAACTTGTTCAAGAGGGGTGAAAAGAGCACCCCTGCCACTGCCTTTGTCACTAGGTGGATACATAGACTTTAGTGCCCATATTCTCTCTCTGGATTTACCTGAAATCTCACTAGATTACTTTAATTAAAAATCACAGATTCATCAGCTATCAGCAATTTAGAATTGGAACAATCAAAATTTTCTCCTTGTCTATATAAGGTAGCTGATTTTTTCCCCCTAAACTTCTGTTCTTGGAGTAAAATATATGTCTAATGTTCTCCCCTTCACTTGGAAATGAGAGTTTAAGCCACATCAGTTCTTAAGTACTGGGAGGATCGATCACAGAATAGAGCAGAAAGCATGGAATGTTTACTCGCCTGTTTCCCTTTGTTCTCTGTGGGAACAATGTGAATGGAGTAGACAAAGGATAATTCAAAGAGTGTTTTCAGTAGCCTGAAGTAAAGCTCAGGTCTCAGAGCCTCTGCTAACCCTGCTATAATTTTTAAATTTTTTTTAACCTAATGCCTCTTCAGTCACAGGGGCATAAAATGGGCTGTCATTACTGTCTACCTTTTTTGCCCAAAGGAAAATTCTTTCCATGTTTCACAGCACCTGTTTCTCTCAAGGTCTGCATTACAATCTGGGGAAATGTGACTCTCTCCTACAGATCCCACCTTTGGTAAAAGCAAAAGCATTTTCATCTTTAAAGGTAGGTGCTGTACACAACTGTTCACTTTTATGTAACTCCATTTGAATTACCTCTTCTGTGGATAATTCTAGCACCTATGAACAGTAAAATAACAGCTGTGATGAAGGTTATTTTTCATACAATGTCATTTTGTCATGAGTTAGGAGTTAGATGTATTCTACAGCCCAAGTTTAAAAGGACTTCTATTTTGTCATTTCAGTGGTATGATTCTGAACCTAGTTGGGCTAATAGTTTCAAACTGGCTTGTTGTGTACTACAGTTGCTGCTCTGGCCAGCTGAAGAAAAAGTAATTTTTATTGTGCTTGGGATTAGAGCCTGCAATTCACTGGGAACTGAGAGATGTTGGTCTACTATTCTGCTCAGACTAGGGCCTGATGGAGAGGACACTACTTAAGAAAATGGAAGATGTGGTCTGAACGTCTTTGTGAGCAAAAGGAGTTTCCATACTGGTCTTTCACATATTACTGTCCTGCTTTCACTAATAAATATATCTCACTGTGATTTAAAAAGAAGAATAGCAAGCAAGCCCTGCTCTGTTCTGGGTAATAGCATTTGTAAGTAGCAACTCTTGAGAGAATGTCTTTGTCTCTGCTGCCTCTGTGGATGAAAGCTAGTTCAGGAGCATAAACTCTGCAGAAGTAATAGGATATTGGATTTTCTAATCTACATTTAATCTTTCTTGTCAGTTTTAGATACTCTGTTGCTTGCAGGGTGGTATGGCTAAACTGAAGCAGCTCTGCAAGTCCAGACAGTTCTGGTTTTTCACCCCTGCTCCCTTGTTTGATCTATGTGCTACAGCTGTGTCTCAGTTGGCACGGGTGTGTGTCTGGTCCTGCAGAGAGGCAGTTCCACCTTGCTGCCAAGCTGGTTCCATGCACTGCCTTACCTGGCATCAGACAAATGACTGCTTTGGGTCAAATGCTTGGGACTGCTGCCTCTTTTGGCAGCAGGTACATATGAGATCCCTTTGATGTATTCCCAAATTGCCCTTTTGTGCACAGGTTTTGAAGTATGTTTCTGCCATGCCAAACTCTAATTTTAACTGTCCAGACTGGAGACAACTGCAGCAGTCGTATGTTTAATGAGAAAGGGCAGAACCTCTTGCATTATCCAGATATCTTAGCCAGATGGTTCCTGTGAAAGGCACTGACACACCTGGATGTGTCACAGCCTCTGCAGTATCTCTGGTGTGCCCAGGACACAGCACATTGACAGAGACTAAATATGGACAAGGGCAAGAGACCTAATGCATTCATGACTTGTCATTAGACAGAGCTAATGAATATGCAAAAAAATGAATAAACAGCAATAATTTCCCTCCTAAGACTTGTTTTGTTGGGTTTTTTTAATGTGGCAGCTCTTTGTTGTAGGAGTGTGCAGCTGCACTTGGGAAAACCATGGCAGCCTGATGCTTAACCATACAACATGTACATGATTCAGGAGAAAATAGGTTAGAAAAAAAAAACCCAGAAAAATGGTATTTCCCTCTATCCTTCTAACCTCTTGCCATCCTCACTGTAGAGAAATACTTTTAGAGAAGCATTTTAAAAATAAAAGATAATAATTTTGAGGAGTTTATGATTAAGCAATTGTAATACACTGTAGCAATCTAAGATTTTAAAATATACTCTATGTCCTTTAAATTATTCAGACATTTAAATTATCTGTTATGGGTCTCCATGCTAAGATGAGCTTTTAATTTCTTGTTTTAATGAAAGCCAGAAGCCAGGAATCACAAAACCAGCAGATGACTCTGAACAATTGTATTTTCCAAGGAATGGTGCCATGCTTATAAATGGATTTGGCTTTTAAAACTGGTTTGGGAAAAAAATTAAAATCCTACTATGAAAAGACTGGGATAAATATTATATCTGTTTAATTCTGCTTTACCTGGTTTATTCCTAAGGAAGGAAATGTGCATGATGTTCCTTGTATGACCATTATTAGTCTTGTGCTGTGCTTTCATTTTTCTCAGGATGGGGCAGTGCCAAGCTGAAAATGCACAGGTCTCAGTGCTGTTCAGAAGGAAACCCTTTTTCAAGCCAGATTTTTAACCTGATTTCAGAAAGCAGTTGTGCAGGAGGAAGGAACTCCAATTTCCTCCATTACTGGCTGATACCAACCAACACTCAGTTAATTTGTTACTCCCTTTTGTCTGATCTGCTCTAGTGCCCCTCCATTTATCTCTTACATTAGGTCTGGAATTACCTCTTCAGTGGTCCCTTCTTTTGTTGTTCAAAATACTAATTTTTTTTTACAAGCTTGAAGTAAATAATATTTTTTGTGTGGCTTAGTACTATGCTAAGTTTGCAACATTTAAATTAACTTGTCAAATTTACAAACCATCTCCTTTATTTCCAATCAGATCTTCTATCAGCAGCAAGTTTCATTGTTCTAGTTAATGAGTGAAGCAGCATATTTCCATTTAATCCCATAAAGCAGAGGGCTTTACAGAGAGCAAGTGTCTGTCCTAAGACTGACACCACCTGAAAGTATCTTAGAGGAGGCATTGAAGTAGACAGATGTTTGGATATGAAGGCTGCACAGGAAAAAGATTAAAAGTAGTTTTCATTAGGGTAAAGAAAACTTAGGCAAAAACTAGTTATGATTCTGATCACTTAGCTGTAGCCTCACAGAAATGGAATCATCATAAAGAGGCTTTGGATGAACTCACTAAAGCAATAGAACTTTCATCTATCCTAAAGGTACATCTGCAGCAGGATTTATGGTATATTCATTGCATAATAGCCTGCTCTTTTGTGGGGAGAAAAACATCCTGGGTTTAGTGAGCTGCTACATTTTCAACCAGCGAGTACATCAGAAAAGCAGGATTTTAAAATATTTGTTGTCGTGTTTCAGGCTTGTAGTTTTTTATTACACTCAATTTATTCTAAAGTGATTGGCAACTGTGTCTTAGAATATAGCTACAGTACAGCAAAATTAGATCAGTGAATATAATAAACAATACTGCATCTAGAGGCTCAGGTCAGACTGAGCTACCAGTAATCCATCTTCTGAATGTATTAAGTTATACTTGCACATAGCATTAAGCATATTAAAAATTGAATTGTGAGATTTTTTAAAAAAGAAAATGAGATATTTTAGTGACTAATGGAAAAGAGAGACTTAGGTTCCTTGGTTTTCTACCCACGTAACCCTTATCATTAGGTTTTATCCTAGTGGTCACTTTCTGAAATCATGGGTTACCTTTTGATCCCTGCAATGCACTTGGAATTTTTAAAATGATGCATTTATAAATCAATGTCTGCCATTAATGTCAGGCTGATCTTATAAGAGTCTGAGAGCATTTAAAAATACTGTGCAAGTACTGGAGGCACTCAGTCCTTTCTGGGATTCAGTATTTTCAGTGAAATGATGTCTTTTCTAATTTTTCTGATCTGTCTACTAACATCAATAGAACTACACATGTGGAAATGGATTCCTGCTTGTGTTTTCAGGCATTATCTGGGATGCTTTTACAGTTATTGATTAAACACACTTAAAGCAGTTGCATTGGCTTTGCACTTCTTCTGTAATCTTATTAACTTTTTTTTTTCAATTTTTTTTCCCTCCAAGGGAGTAAATTGATTTATATGAGCATGCTGTTAATATTATAACTCCTTGTCTAGCCCCTCGGGTTCTAATGTTTTTTAAACACAGTACAATTATGGGAAACATTATATTGGAATGACAATATAAATCATCCCCATAGGAGTCTGAGCAGTCTGGGGAGTTAATCACAGAGAGCCCTGCTGAGGTAAATAAGAACAGTAATTTGAAATAAATAAAAGACCAGTGGTGCTAATGCGGGTGTCTCAAGAATATCATTAAGTTTGTAATGGAATTGTTTACTTTCTGTAATGAGACTCATGAAGTGTAATGCTGCTGCTTAAATCAAAACTTCATAGTTCATGATCTGCTGCCTCTTTCCTTCAGAGGGTGTGCCAGATTGGCCATGTTTCCACATCTGTCCTCCAAACTCCAGCACTTGGCTGGAAACGACATGTGAAATGCGTTGAGATCCTCTAGAACTCTGGTTAAATTTAGTTGGCATATATTGAAGTTCAGGTTCAAAAAATTGTCAATGGGGATAATATTTTTAAAAATTTTTCTGTTTCTTACCATAATCAGAGTGTTAGAAAAGTTATGGAAATTGGGTAATGAAAATAGTTTCATGTGCTGGTCATCCATATTAAGTAGTGCAGGTGTTTGGGTGCAAAAGGGGTCTTACACTGCTTTGTGCCTGAGCACAATATGAATTTGGCAGCTAGGCAGCCCCATGGTCCTCTTCTCTTGCAGTAGCTTCTTCACCAGTACTTAATTCCCAGAGATACTCCGAGCCATTCTCCCTTCCTTGACATGCAGGGAAAGTAAAGTGTGAGTTTAAAATACAAAATGAAAACAGTTATTCTGAAAAGGGACTACTCTAGGGATTTTTCTCAATCTTTGTTTTTAACATGTACAAGTGACATAGTAGAAAATACTTCAAAAATATTACTTTTTCATAGAAAATATATTCCCTTAGAATAAATTCAGCAATATCATATGAATAAAATTATGGTGAAAAAATATTAAACCAATATATTTTTGAGAGGTAATTGATCTTCCACGAGATTTCTTTTATAGATGCTAGGGAACTTGTATGTAAGGCAACTTATATAATTGAAAGCATCCTCTGTTTATGCAAAAATGAATGTAAAATGTTCATTGCATAAACACAGCCTTTAGAACGCATTGTTTGAAAATTTGATTGTATTAACTTTTTATGAATTTCAGAACCAATCTTGGAGCAAGATTAGACTTGTGCAGTCTGTTACACAGATTTATGTGCTGCAAGTATAAGGCACTACTTTTCAGTGATAGGAGAGCTCTCAGTACAAGGCATAGAAGTTTCTGGGGGAAATGCTTCTCATATTGGGGACTTCAGTGCATCTTCAACTTGGAATAAAGCAAACTTCATATTTTTAGAAGAAGACTTTTAGAAACTATCAAGGACATGTTTTAAAAATTATAATATTGCATAGTCATACTGTATTTATTAAATGTACTGATGTCATTATTAAAAATTTCTGTTCAAAAGAAAAATGTCCACAGTTTATTTGTTGCTATCTGTTGCATATTCTCCATTGGTAATAAAAAATTGGAAAGAAGAAGTACATGATGCTAGTGACACTGTATAGTTGAACTCTGCAAGTAAGTAATCATGGTACAAACAATGTTTATTGTTTATACCACATTTCATTTAAGACCGTGAAAATGTAGAGGAATTTTAGTTTGTTTTGCTTCTCATGCTCCGTTAAAAAAGAAAAAAGAACACATAAGGTGAAATTAAGCTTTAGTTTAGGCACTTTCATAACTTTTCTAAGCTGCTGTTTTTTCTGAACATAGCATAATGAGCATGTATTCTGCCTTCCAAAAAACGCCTTTCCAATAGGCTTTGTCCTTGCTGTGGAGACAGAAGATGTGGAAATGTAAGGTCCACCCATAAAAAGCTTTTTAGTGGAACTGTTGAGACTCATGGTTCCAGTGCTGTATGAAGACCCCTTAAGTTTGTAAGACTTGCTCAGGTAACTGGCAAAGTTTGTAGCTGGCTGGTCTTCGTAGAGTAAGTGATTCTTGATCAACACTGACATCATGTGTATTAAAGCTGCCTGGGTGGACATCTTGTTATTATTATTAATCCCTCAAGGAATCAGGAGTGATGATTTTGGAATCTGGTATCTATAGCTTCTCCACATGCTCAAGCTTACTCAAGGAATCATCACTGTGTTCTTATAACTTTAATCCTATGTAGTTGATAGTCTAGGTAAAATTTCATTTCTATTCCCTTAACAGGCCTTTCAACTGTCCAAGAAAACTTTTTTGATAAGGAGGACTCCTCCAGTCTTAAAATGGCATATTTCTGTGCTAAGTGAGAACTCATTTGATTGTATAGAGAATAAAGAGCCTATCTGAAATGACCAGTGAGGAAAAGCTTTGATCTATTATGGTTTTGCTTGTTGGTCACTAGAAGTTCTCCCACATTACAGATCAGTCAGAATTTATGTGATCCAAATATGAATAACAGACAAAGTACCCCAAAATGAGCACTGCATAAGACAAATCATTCACTTGGTATTTATCAGATGATTCAATCTCACAAGGAAGTATGTATTTATTACTGCAAAAGTTATATGAATGCTGGTCAGACTGGTATCATTCAAGAGGGGGGTGGTTGACTTCTTTTCCTCCTTGGAACAGATCCTTGATGATGCTGAATTTCATCTTCTGATTATCTGTTTTTTCCTGAAATTTTTGTACATTTATATATTGTTTTTCCTTGCCCCTTAAACTCCCATCTCAGTAATTCTCTAGTTGTAGTTTTACCTTTCTTATCTTGCCTGGCTGCACTCTGCAGATCCTCTCACTGCTCTTTCTCACATTGCAGTTTGCTTGGTGCTTAGAGCTAAGGTTACACACCTGGCTGTATTGGAGCTGGGCTTTGGAGTTGTGGTCACAGGCAGCTCTGGCTGTGGGGCAGCCTCAGGAGTGCTTAGAGAGAGCTAGAACTAAATACCAGTGCATTTATAGTCATTAACATTTCCCATACATATCAGTGTGCTAACATTCTCAGCTCTGCTCCCTACACACCATAGCTCTGAATGCACTGAAGGTTTTACTACTTATACTTTTTCAAGGAATGTGTTTCTGAATCATAAAACATGCTACTAAAATATTTAAATCCTTCCATTTTTTGAGAAAGCCCGTTTTCTTTCAGTGCAGCATTAAGGAGAAAGCATGCAACTGAACCACTTCTGCATTAAAAAGTGCAGCCTTTTAAGTGCAGCACTCCAACCAGATATCCAGACAACACTGCTCTTTTAAGGAGGATTGTCTCCATCAGATGTGGAGACAATGAAGGAACTGGGTGCAGCATCAGAAGGCCTATTCCCAAAGGCCTATTTCTTTTCCCCTAGAAATTTCTGTTCTGTTATTTTTGTTGAGAAGCATTTCTAGGTAAATACAGAAGTGCATAATGCTTTTATGGAAATAAAGCACAGTTCTACTTATCACCTACACAAAGTGTGGGCTGGAAATTTTTTTGATTAATGGGATTATTTTACTATCATTACTATAATTTTTACTACTGTTCTTATTGGAGTTTCTTTGTTTATTTTGTTGGGTTTTTTTAAAATTGACAATATGGAAAGAATGAACAAGTGGGAAATGAAAGGCTCATAGCTGTGGCTTTTCAAGACAGGTAGATTACATTTCCATCAATCTGTAAAATATAATAAGTGTAAAACAAATAAAATCACTGCAGGCAAATGACCAAGTTATGACTTTCAAAATCTGGCATAGATCCTGGCACCTAAATTAATGCTTTTCAGTGATCCTTACCAGGAATACTGCTGTTGATTAGAAGGAGTAGAGTTTTTTTCTTAAGCTCAGTTGCAGAGAAGGATTTTTTTTTCCTTGAATGTGTCAAATTGATTAAACTGAATGAAAACAGTTAAAGAATAGTAACATCTTTTAGTTGGAGGCATGAGGAAGAAGTACTATAACCACAGGGAAGGTTCAAAGAAGATTTTTTTTTCCAAATACAGAGTATATTTACATGTGTAGGACAAAGAGTGAAATAACAGAGGAAAAAACTGTAAACTAATTGAAGTGCAAATGTAAACTCATTTCTGGTTGTTGTTTCTCTGCAGATTGTTTTGCGTTGTTAGTTTATCTAAGCACTAACGTGCAGGTAAGATGAGATTTCTGTTTTCATGAGCCTAAAATAGGCTTATCAAAAATTGCTGTTCTGAAGGAGAAAAGAGCAGAGTTGACATAAGCAGTTTTATACAATCCCTTTCCTGAAATTTTCCCCACATTTTGCCATCATGAAATATAAAAGAAATGGCTTTGGGCCACAATAACCCATGCCAGTACTTTCAGGCCAGCAGATAGCTGTGTAGATATTAGGGGTCATTTTGTCTGGGAACCCCAGACAAATAGTTTTGATGTACCTGTTTTGGCATTTTTTAGTGACCAGTATTAACGTACAATTGAGACCATTTAAAAAAAATTTTGACACCACCATTTTGGTGACCCCTTTCAGATACTTCCTGTAGGCTGCAGTCAGTTCCTCTCAGCCTTCCTCTCCTTGTCAGACTAAGTAAGAATTTTTCTCTCAACCTCTCTTCACAGCCCATGTGTCCTCTGCCTCATGAGCCCTGTCCTGTCCCTTCTACAGTTATTTTCATTTTCTGCACAAGCCAGGTGGCACAAAGCCAGATCCACTATTCCACATGTGTCTCACCAGGGCCTAGCACAGGGAGATGGTGCCAATTCTGCAGTTTGGTGTCCGTACTCCCCCAGCGTGGGCTTTTTTTGCTTTCTGTGAGTGCACTCCTCTGGCTTGTGTACAGCCTGAGACCCACCATGGTGACCCCAGAAGCTTTTCAGCAGGGTTGCTCCTCAGTCAGTTGGATTCCAGTTTGTCATGATGTCAGAGTTCTCTGTCTCAGGTGCTGAATGGATGTTTCTTTTGGCTTGATCCCCAATGTCTCATCAAGCTGAAAGTGCTATTTTTGAGAATAGAATTTTTCATTCAGTGTCTGTATTAATGTAGAATTAATATGGTGTGGTATTTGAAAATTTTGAAGTAATCTAGTGGCAAATAACTTCGTAGTAAGCATTTCCAAACAAAATCTTTGGCCAGAATTTTCCTCTTGGTTTTTTATCATTTTATTGCAGTAGAATTTGGGAAGGTTCTACTTGCAGAAATGGTGTAATGTAGTGATGAACAAGACATGCCTTAACTCAAATCCTGTTTTCTCTAAGCTTGAAGACACTATGTTTGAATTAGCCTTCGGTCTAATTTTATATCAGATATTTATGAGAGATCCTATAAGAAATTTTGAAAAGAGCTGAATTGACTGAAGGGGTCCCAGGGTGAGATGCAGATTGATTAATAGTGACAGATGTTTGCAGATCCTTGAAGTTATTGTATATAAATCAAGCACATCTATATTCAGATTTGCAAATTAAATCTCTGTTCATTTCACGTGGGTTTGACTACTTGGGAAGGAGGAGGGGAGACTGATAGTAGCCTTCTCCCTTTTTTTTTGGAAATGTAACAATGTGATTGAATTACGCCTTTACTGCTATGAAAGGCTGTTTACCAGCTGGTAGGGTGATATGCCTAAGACTTTGCCTATGGCTCTTTCGTAGCCTGGTTACAACTTCACAAACTCATAGAAGCAAACCACAGCTGTTTATGCCCATCAAATAAGTGATTTACAAGAAAAGCCATAATCAGTAGTATCAAGTATTTTGTCAATTATATTAGCAACAGAAAATTAAAATGATGACTATTAGACGAGAGACTTTTTTAAGATACTACATTTGCATAATGTTTGTCTTTTCAAACTAGAGAAAGCAATAAGACATCATAGAAGAGATATATCCATTATTCATGAATTTAAATAATCTGACTAGCATGTGGAAAATAATACTGAACTAGATTTCAAATTGTTAGAGTGTTTTTTTTAAATACAGGCAATTACTATTTGTTGTTTTTTAACTAATCCTGTTTCTTCAGTCTGATTCATTATATGAATTTGCAGTTAGAGAATTAAATATCTTTTTTATTAACTTCAGTAAAATTGACACCTTACATGACTCAGACTGCTGAAAGTAAACAATTCAGGCTGAATTATCCTGTCACATCTGCTAGACTGATTAGACCTAAACATCAGTCATGACAATTCAGGTTTACTGTAGTGCATGTGGTACATAGTACCCCTGTACCGTGAGCATGTGTGTTGACTGAGGCTGCTTTTCAGAAATACGTAGGTTTCAAAAGGCAAACGTAATTAAGAAGAAGAGTCATGTTACTCTATTGCTCCATCTTGGTTTTGCAAGCAAGAAGGGTTTCTTTGGTTTGCAGTTTGCCCTGTTTCTCAGTGCAGGAATAGTGACAAGGCCTAATGATCAGTGGAGGAGACATAAACAAGCCCATTAGGTACAGACCTGCTTACCCAGATAGCAAATGCAACAACTACATGCCAAAAAATAATGCCCGAAATTTGGTTAGCTCAAAATGCTTGGATCTCTGTCGGTTTTTTCTCTCTTTCCAGTGAAAATTTGCAATGAAGCAACTCTGTTCTGTTGGAGCTACTTGCATCTCTGAGATGCAGATCAGATTGTGTTGCATCAAGTCTAAAGCTTCATCAATTCCCTCTCACAGCTGCCCCAGTGAGATGTTAGAACATCTCTTACTCTATTCAGGCTTTTTATATCCAAGTCTTACGTGTCTCAACTCGACCAAGATCCTTTTTATTTCTGACTCTACAGCTTTATATTCTTTAAAGATAATGATGTACTTTGCAGACTCTTATCTAGTAATAGTCACACTTAACTGGTAGTGGTAGTCTGAGATTGCAAGGAAATGAATGTTTATAGGTATATAGGTAATATCTGTTAATTATTTTATTAGGTGGAAAGTTCTGTAGAGCAATGAAGACTTTTCTGACATTGAGGTGTTTCTGACATTTCTGAGCAAAACCAGGGATGCTGATAAAAGTGTGGATTACTACACAGTTAAAGGAGGAAAATACAATAATGATTAATGTAAATTTATGGAAAAATGGCATTGTTAGCTGCAAAACAGATTCTTCCTAAATAATTTAATATTTTTATATCCTACCAAAGATAATTTTTAATCTTTGCTTTTACTGTTAATTAACTTTCTCATTGACCAAGTTCAACTTGATCTAGGAAAATGCAGAGACTCTAACCAGTGATGTGATCATGGGTCTTAAAGACAACCTGGATAGTACAGAATCCTTTGGAACTCACTTTGGCTTTGTGGCCTGTTACAAACAGATTAGAGGCCAAGATTTTAATATTTAATACTCTTTAAATGTTTATCTTAGTGTGATAGATACTATTATGAACCAACCCTGTTCCATTATAATTTGAACTGCTTTGCTTTTATTCACCAATAGAAGAAATTCATTTTTTTCCCCACAAATCTCTAACCTGAATAGCAGTTTTCTAGCTGCTGTCTGCTGATCTCATTATCCATGAAGAAACATACTTGAAAAAGAAAGAATAGGTATTTACTTCACAGAAATGAAGATGATTCACTATGGATTCCATGGCTAAAACAGCTTTCTGTTGTAGTCCTGTATAGTATTATATAATGCAAGAGGAACAGGACTGCTCCAACATGAGGCATAAGGACATTTTGAATTCAGCTGGGGCTCCTCATGACTGCTGCAAACCAAAGAAAATTCGATGATGAGCACTTGGGGTTTATTACATTGGAATGGAAAACCTTAATGATTATATTTATAAAAAATATTGTATGTTATTTCTTGTATTTCTAAGAACAAGTGGGTAGAAACTTTCCTCCTTTGTGTCATTATTTCTTGTCACTCTACAGTATTTTTATTCTTCTCTGACAATCTTTGGTTGTCTTCTCATACAGATGTCCCTCCCAACTTTGTTTTCCAATTGTTCTCCTGACTGTCTTTATGAGTTCTTCCACTTAGTGAGTAAAGATTAGTCTTATAGGACACTAGCTCAATGATAGATAAAAAATGTTGAATACACTCTTGTCTGCGCATCTCTTTTGTTTCTAAGACTGCATTGTTACCTGTCACAGCACACTGTGACTCTCATTGAAAGAGTGCTTGGAACCTCTACTCGAAATTGTTCCACTTAAAAATGAAATACTTAAATATCTTTTGGGTCATAAGGACAGAATGTGTTTTATAAGGCGAGGCTTTGAGCTTAATGCCCTGTGATTGGATTGTTTCACTGTTCTTTGTAGCTCCTGTACTGGTAGAAATGTGGGGGTCTGTTGTTTTGACTGGCACTGCTGGATTAAGTACATGTGTTTGATTTAAATTCCACTTTAGACACCTACATTCTTCTATGAAACAGGAGTTTAATGCTTCCTGACATAGGCAACAGCTGAATGAGTGTTTAGGAATTTAAATTCTGGGCCTCAGCACTGAAGACACATAGTGGAAGTACTGAAATTCTACAATTGCACACATGTCATGGTTTTGGGGCTATTTATAAGCTTATACTGTTTTTTCAATTTAGCTCAAGCATATGATTTGATTAATTAGCATTAGATGTTTTGATTCTTCTACTTCAAGTTTGAGACAGCTCTTGTGAACCCATATTCTTTCAGCATGTAACACCTCATATTTCAGAGTTCCTGTCTTATTTCTATTAAGTGGCAATAGGAATAGGAACGTTCCCAGTGTTTTGTTTGAATTATAAGAAATTTGTTTCTCTGACGTTAAAGAGGGAAAAAAATCGTTTGAACTCTTTTGTATCATTTGCAGTTTGCTGGCTTTCAAAGCTCTTAGAGCATTTGATGAAATATTACTAGATTTACTCTTAGAAGTATCATCCTCTAACAGGAAGTATTTGTTATCTCACCATGGAATATGCTTCCTGCAGTTCAGGGTTAGGTAATAAATACTCCATTAATCTCATCATGCCTATGTTTTCATTTAGATCCATCTGGTTAAAAAGGAAAGGGGAGAATATGTTGGCATGTGTATGGTACAGTGCCAGCAGTCAGCTAAAATAAGATGATCATAGAGCATTTTAAAAGAAAAAAAAATTCTGGATAAGTAGCATGGATAATCTGGTGGAGATTTTAAGATTTTTTAATACTGTATAATTGTAGCACTATAAATAATTGCAATTTTTGAGTCTAGTCATTAGCAAGAAAATAAAACAAGCTTCCTGCAGTAATATGTGTATCAGTTTTAGTTCTGGACTGGGAATATTTTATGCTTACTCACACACCAGTTTTAAATGCAATTTAATTAACCTAATTCCTTAAAAATGTGAGGATTTAGCCTCTGAGAGATTCATACTCTTACAAAAGTAATGGTACAACTTATAACTCAAGTAGGGTGGAATACCAAAAGTTACTCTGAAATTTCTCAGCACTGAATTGTTTTAAAACATTTTTTATTTAGAAATGGATAGTGTCTGCTTTATACTCCTGATTCAACATGAGCTGGATGCTCTGCGTTTCTGAAGCTCTTGCACCTTGTTTCTGGAGTGGGAAGATCCTGTTTCACCAGAACATTCTTCCCTGGCTGTGGCTGAAGGCAGTGGGACCCTGGGTAGAAGGCAGTGGATCTTGTGGGAGGGCTTCACCTGAGGTCTTCCTGTGTCCTCCTAGTCTTTGCAAGATATGTCACACCTCTATCAACACTTGTGCTCCTAAAATGAGATTTCTGCCTGGGAGAACCGAGTATTTGGGGTGCTACAGAGCTGGTAGCAGTCAGCGTCCTCTGGGAGGTGCTGGTGCTTTACATTATTCCCAGAGTGTATGATGTGGGACCTGTCCTCCTAAGGAGGCATTGAATGCTGTTTTTTCACACACAACTTGGGGAGCTGAGCAGTCTTGAAAAATTGGTCTCAAAAGCATTATATCATTATATTCAAAGCATTAAAAAGTTATAGTTTTCCCCTTTTTTTCACTTCTATTTGTGGCCAGTTAGAGTATTTAGAATTACTACTAATAAAAAAAGAAGCCAAATCAGAATGTTTGCAAATTTCCCTTTTTGGTAGAAAATGGAAGACTTTTAACCAAAACCTCCAGAATCTTTAACTGCATTTAACTGTTCCTGTGACATAGATATCCATCTATGATGATACTAATCAAGAAAATCATCTCAGTCACTTATTTTTATCCAAGCCTAGATGCACATACTTCATTTTTAACAGGCAAAGTTATGACCATAATGCAGCAAAATCATGATCCTCTGTTCATTCAGAGAACAAACAATGAAAAGAAAACAGATTTACAAAGGCTGTATCCTGTTTTTCTTGTCAATCTATCACATGCTTAGTGGCTATTTAAGTTTGCTAAAAAGAAATATTATTGTAGCATCAGAGTATTTTATTTTAATTTTCTCAGTGTAAATAACTCAGATAACTACTGTGGCTACTCAGTGACCACCTTCTGTACACTCCCTGCTCTTGCTCTGTGGATCTCTGTCTGCTCCAGGTGGAATAAATCCTTGACATTATAAAGCTTCTTTTGTCCTTTCTTCACAGGCTATAAATCAGTTTTGTTTATGTGGCAAACCTGCAGTAAATGAAAAGAAAAAGAAACAAAGGTTAAATTGAGTTTTGGCATAGCTATATTTTCCCATGCTTTTGTGAATACTCATAAAAAATTAACAGACCTCAAATAATTTCAGGTATTGCTTCTTTTAAAGCAGCAGTAAAATTTATAGTAAGATGATTTAATCTTAGTATTATTGTTAAATTTCAGGCTTTAATCTAACTTGTAGCATCACAGTGGTCTTGGATATCACAGTGTGAAGTTAGGTCTGGCTGCCTTTCTGCATGTGTTGGTTCATGCTTAAGCATTCCACCAGGATATGTCCTGAAGGTGCACACATAACCTTGTACTCATTCTCACCTGTCCCAGATGGGATCCCAGAAATACAGATGGGAATTTTTAAACTACATTGCAGCAATTTTGGACAGAATCCCAAGTCAGCCTGCACTCAGAAAATGCAGCCAGAGAAGGGGATCTTAACACAGTAGGTCTGTGCTAGGTTTGTTTAGAATAAGAAGGCAAAATTCATTTTATTTAAACTGATGGTATTTGAATTCTTAACTTTAGCCACTAAAATGTGACCTAGTTTTCAGAGATTCTGTAGGCACAAGGAAACCTCTTTGAAATGCATGAATCTTTTTGGACAGTATAATCCAGTTTGTTGCTGTAATGCAGAGACTCGTCATGCTCCGGTTTTCTGCCCTGCTTCTTCCATTTTTATTGTGGTCTCAGATGTGTCTGTTCCAGCAACTGAAGGGTCGCATTTCATGGGTAATCTCTGTAAATCTTTGACATTTTAGCAGCTGTTGCAGAGGCACACCTGAAGCAGGGCATCTTAACCTCCAAGAGGTTAAGTCACCATAATAGGTAAGGTGTGCATTCATGAATTAGTCTTCAGCTTCATCTGCAGATCACATTACAGTGCTGACTGCTAGAATGAAGCTGGCATGCCCTTCAAATGCAAAAAGTGGGGTTTTTTGAAATCTAAATTACACACATGTACTCAAGACTACCTTGAAATCTAGCATGTCCTGTACTTAGGTGGAATAGCACTTGTGAATTAATACAGGCAGCAGTCCTCAGATTCATTTTCCACTTCATAAACCAGGACTTTTTAGTACTTGCAAGTGAAGGTCCCACCTTTTGTGAAGATGTGAACTGAAAATCATTAATTTATTTATATCCCAAATATTCTTCTTTACTCAGCATTTATCCTAGCTAGAGCAAAGGACCTTGTACAGTTCTGAGGGACCTGCATGGAGAGCTTAATCCTCTCTTTAGAGGTGTTGGAGGAGGTCTCTTGGGTCAATAAAATGTGGCCTTGTGAATCTCCATTTGACAATGACTCTGGTGTTGACACAGGGTGGCCACTGAACTGCAACACCATCCGGTTTATGTAACGCTCGTGCTTCTCATTGACAGAAATAATTCAAAGTGCTGAATTTAGAAAGGACTGTTGGAGGAAACTGTCTATCTCTTCTTTTTACTTAAAGGAAATACCCTATGAAATGATCTGCTTTATATGAGTTACAAGTCAGATAGTTCAAAAAGAAACTACCTGTTAATGTTTGCCACAGGCAGAGACTACAGGATGAAAAGCTGGGGAAGAGAAAATCTGGGGTTGCAATGCAGAAAAAGACAAATTATGGGAAAAAGTGAAGTGTTGGGACAACTCTGAGAGAATGACCAGCTGTGTAAAACTGGAGAAATAGGAGGAACTGAATTTGTAGGGGATAGAGGTCTGCTGCCTCTTACTGTGTACCAGGATCTTGGAGGAACCCATCTACCATGAGCCTGGGAACCTGGTGTCCTCCTGTGAGACCTGACATTAGATCTCTTAATTCAACTTACCCTCTGATCACCTCGGTCTCCATGTCCCAGACTCTCCCTTGAGCAAGCTGGGGAGGGCATCAGACACCACAAAGCAACCTTCAACTTTTGCCAGCCGCTTTTTGTTTTGTCAGTAGAGAATAATGCTGGCAGGCTCCAGCTTCCTGCTTCCTTTGCAGGTGCTCAGCACAGAAGCAGCCAGCTGGGGAGGCAGAGGGCAGGGGGCTGCTGCTGAGTTATGGGGGCTGTTCTGGGCTCTCCTGAGCTGGGCTGAGATACTGCATTACCCAGTCTGTAAAAATACCCATCTGAGGGTACCTGCTTTGCTTTGGTTAAGTCATTCCTCTGGATACCATTAACAGCCACACAAATGTGCCTTGAAGATTACTTTACAAAACAGTTCAAGAAAGTGATATAGAGAATGAATGTTTAAAAATAGCTATTTTTCCGTGACACTGCAACATTTTGGATGAGATGCCAAATCCAAAACTAAAGAGGTGTCTTTATAAGGGTATTTATTTCGCATTAAGTTCAGCCACTGCTCATAAAAGAAGCCACAGCGAACTAAAAATGCAAACCAATTAGAGTGTGCTGACTGCCAAGGCAGTGTTTGTTCTTTGGTTTGTTTTGAAGCTCCTTTCAGTTCACTGCTTATTGATGTAGTACAGCAAAGATAAGCCTTAATGCATGGCAGCTCTTCTGTTGTGTTTCACAACAGGACCAAGTAGTCCTTTTGCCTTCAGGCCTTATCCAGCTGTGGAGAAAACTGTGGGCATTTTTACCTGCACGTCATTGGCTTCAGCAGCAGCAGAACACAACAATGGTACTCCAGCACTGTGTCAGCCAGCAAGGGTCAGACTGCTGTGACTCTGGGGAAGAAGGGAAGGTTCCAAATGAACTTGTGAAGTATCCCATGAAGGGGTACCTGAACCAAGGGGCATCTAGGTTCGCCCATTGTATTAACCAGTGAGGTAAAAGAAAATTGTAGAATCTCCAAAGAACAAGCAGCAGGTTTCATGAGTAGCAAAACCAAAAAGAAATTAGTTACCTGCAGATTTGAATCCCCTAGCTGGACCCTCTGATGATTTGATGATACTAGCCATGTTTTACACTATGGCAATAGGATATTCAGGGTGTATTTACTCCTCTATTCAGTAACCAGCACCCGAAGTGGGTTCAGCCTTTCATTCAAGAAGGGGTGCTCATTAAAGGTTCCTCTCCATCTCCTCTGCATTCTACTTCCTGTAGGAACCTAACATCTCTAACTTGATGAAACAATTTTTATATTGATTACTGAGAACATACTTGTGCATATACAGAGTTACTAATTGTCATTGCCATAGGAAGCTGGGCAAACTCCAGATGTCCAGCAGTACTTTTATTGTTGTTTTGACAAACTGGGTGGCATTTCATCAGAGAGCAGCCCACAGTGAGCCTCTCTCAGCTGCTGACAAAGCCAGGGCCCTCAGAGCTGAGGACAGCTTCTTGTGCAGAGGGCTGACAAGAGAGAGGTCCAAGATCAGACTGTATCAGCAGCCAACCTATCTGCTCCAAGAGTGTTTTTAGAGTGCCACTTGCTAGATTTAGCAAGTGAAAGCAATTTTATGGATCAGTCTAGAAGCAAAGCATCATTTAAAGCAGTTTGATTCACTTTTTTCTTTAGGTTGCTGAGATGACACCTATGACAGATGACTCAGAATTATGCCACAGTGGTAGAGCATTTAATTGCCTAACAAGGCAATTCTACAAGGGAATCCTACAGGGGTTATTGTAACTGGTGAATGAACTTTGTACCTATCTGCAGGATACACTGAGGGTACACCTGTAACACTGCCAGCAGCATTCCCTTCTCATCTGCTCTGCTATATCAAGATATATCCTTTCATGCCAGCAGCATTCTGTGAGGGAATCAATCTGCCTGTGTCTCACTGAGTTTCCATTTGCCTTCTTGAACAAGTGCATCTGTGCTTTCTAACACTAGACACAGTCTGCAAGTGGAAACCACCCAACAATTGTTAGCTTATTTCCTGCAGGCATTCAAAGCATGACATTTCTTCCATGGCCTTCCCAAGCATTCTCCTGCCAACATCCTCTCAAAGTTCTTCTTCCCTTTCCTGCTGAAGGGATGGGAGCTATTTCTGCTGATGGTCAGCTCTTCTTGATCAATGGTCCACAAGAAAAAATCATCCACCTGCCCCCACTGGCCATATGCCACAGGAGCACACAGAGAGGATTCCTGACCATATGGCAGCTTACTTGTAGAAAACAAAGTGGGAAAACAAATTTTGTTTCCAGTCTAGGAAGATGCAAATGTCTCTTAACTGAAGGGTGTGGGACACTGTATCTTTTAGTCATCCAAATAAGAAGCTGATGTTAGTCTGCCTGCTTTCCACAGTAATGCAATGTGAGCCATTTGTGCTGTCAAGCACAATTTCCTCCTTGGCAATTCTGAACAAGGAGAGAAGAATCAAAGGAGGAAGAGACTGAACAACACATAGTAAGTAGTTGAAGTCCAGAGGTGGGCCATGAAGTTGATAAGGAGACTGGGGCAACTCCCCTATGGGGACAGGCTAAGGAAGGTGGGGCTGTTCAGCCTGGAGAAGGGAAGGTTGCATGGACACCTCGGAGCAACCTTCCAATATCTGAAGGGGACCTACAGGGAAGCCAGAGAAGAACTCTTCATCAGCAACTGAAGTAATAGGACAAGGAATGGGTTCCCACTGAAAGAGGGGAAATTGAGATTAGAATGAAAGAGGTTCTTTACAGTGAGGGGGCTGAGGCACTGGAACAGGTCACCCAGAGTAGCAGTGGATGCCCCATTCCTGGCAGTGTTCGAGGCCACACTGGATGGATCACTGAGCAACCTGGTCTGGTGAGAGGCACCCCTGTCCACAGCAGAGGAGTTGGAACTAGATGATCTTTAAGGTCCCCTTCAACCCAAGCCACCCCATGATTCCAAGGTGTTAACAGCAAGTGTTTTCAAGGTTGCTTTCAGGATCTTGCAAGGTAGGAAAGAGAAAGATGAGGGTTAACCATCTTACAACTGAAGAAAATCTCACCATAAACAAATAGGATTGGAAAAACAAGATGAGTGGGCATCACTGCCTAATTTTATAAAATCAAGAGGGATTTTTCATCTGTATAATTGAAAAAAGTTCTATAAAAACATAACTTTCAGCCAAAGAAGTTCTCTGCTCATATTCAGCAATTTTCATGAAATATCTAAAGCATTTTAAAAAGACTCCCTGAAGTTTTCATAAAATATAGATGCCAGTGTATAATGAAAATAATTAAAATCTCAGTGAAATATGTTCTAGGTTGGGCATACTCCAAGACAACACATGCCCAGTTTTCATGAAATTGTATGCTGCATTTCATGAATTCTTCAGACCCCATATTTTACAATATTCATTATGTTTCATTTAATAACAATGTGCATACAACATTAAAGCATAATAAAACCCCATCAAAGCCACAAGCTTAATAAATCACAGAAATATAAATTGTCTTCCAATCTGCAAGAAAACAGATATCTTCTTAATTTTTACTTATATTTTCTTAAAGGCAGACTAGCAATGTTTTGTAGTAGATTCACAAAATAGATCTTAAATTCTCACCAGCTGTTCATAGGCTGGCCGTTCAGAACTACAGAAAGCATGAAGACAGCACTGCTGCAGCTTCAGTGGAATTTATTTTAAATTATTAATTATTAAAAATAACTCTTTTTCATCATAGCAGGGATCTGACAGCCTTGATCAGAGACAGCATAAAGTTCTGGAGAGAGCAACTTTCTAGCTGCTCTTTTACCTCTGTGCCTTCATGTATATTTAAGTCTGTTAAATAAAAGTCTCCACCTTACAACCTGCCTTTTGGTTATCTAAATTCATACTTCATCCTCACCTTGCAGCTAATTAGACATTAACTCATCAGCCATTCAGGACAAGGCTTTGTTGATCAGGGAAGTGGAGGATATGGTGGGTATTCAGAGGGAAAGCTGTCCATTACAGCAATTAATGAAGCTGAGGGAAGAAGTAGGTGCTTTACAGCACAGGCTATCAATGCCCACAAACATATCACTGCACTAAACAACCCTTTGGAGGAAGGGGCTCTACTAAAACACAGACACAATGGCACAGCAAGGAGGAGCAATCAAGGTTCTTGAATTGCTTCCACCCTTTTGAAATCACATCATGTCCTACCTGCACCAGCTGAATTTTCTTTACATCATCAGAGGCCAGTCCCACCCCCAGCCAGCAAGTTACCTGCCCAGGTGCTGGCTGAGGAGCAGAAGTAGCAGGTTGCTGGCTGGTGTGAGTGACTGGCTTTTGCAGCAGCCAGGTATGGGTGTGCTGCTTCCCCAGCTTTGCTGGCTTTTTGCTCTATCTCTAGAGACATGATCTGTCCCATTAGGAGGTTCTTCAGTTGGGGCAGGTGTGGGGAAAGGACACCCACCCTGTATCCAAAGAAATGATTTCTCTCTCCTTGTTTCTCTTTTTTAAATGTTTTGTTATACTCAGCTCTCAATGCCTGTGGATGGCAATGCAGAACAAAACGTCAATTAATGTGTGCAACTACTCAAGAGTAACAGTACTCTACCTGTATGGTAAAACACCTGGGCAGTAAGTTTTGCTGCTGCAGGGATGTGTTGTATTTGCTGGGCAATGGGCAGAGAATTTGGGTTTCTTTCCGGAGTTTATTCTATTACTTAGGAAAAGTTTCTTCTAATGGTTGTTTTGTAAGAAAGTTGCTTAGAATTTGTCTCACTATGACTAAATAAGTAGAGATAAAAAAGTGTTGTGGTTTAATTTTTTGGTTCTTCCTTAGAGGAAATACTTACTAGTCAAGAGAGGACTTAAAGTATTCTATTCTCAGCTCCTACTAGGCCAGGGAGTGGCCATCTTCAGATTTTTCACAGGCAAAGAGCATTCAGGTTAAGCAGTTTTCAGGACAATTCATGTAAGCACCTGGAGAAACTGAATCCTACAGTTTTTCTCTTGTCTGTGTAGGAATGAGAGGTGTTATGTTGGCATTTGTGATTCAGACTCCAGCACTGACCACTTTCTCTTTCAGTCACAGAACTGCTCCTATACATAAATATTTAAAAGTAGTGTTAAATATTTCCAGACATGACAAAGCTGAAGTAAAATATACTGAAGTGACCTGCTTTTTTAGTGTGTGTAGTGGCTGAGAGAGGAAATTCATATGCTCACTACTTGGAGAAGGGTAGAACAAACTGACAATCACATGCAGGAAAAAGAAGAGTTGGCATACAGTGCCAGTAATGCCTGGAAAACACAAAACATTGCTGACAGTAGGATGTTCCTGTGAAGCCATTTGGTGCCAGCTCATTAGAGTGCCTTGGCAAGGATATTTGGCATAAAATAGATCTTATTTAGAATTAGGGATTCTACTGGCTTGCTCTTGGCATGAAATGAACTTGTAAATTAAGCTGTCTTGTAATATAATGACATTGCCTGGTATTATGAATCATTTTAGAATTAGAGAAATTGATCTGAATAAGAAATTAAGGCTTGCTAAGAAGTGGAGAAACACATACAGCTGACATTGAGGGCTGGTAGGCATAGGCCTGTGGAGCTTGCATTGCACACTGCCCCAGCACTGCAGAGCTGCTTCTAAGCCTGTGGCCAGCACCTGGCTCCTGGTTTGCAAATATTTTCACTTACTCTAGGGGTTGCTTCAGCAATTATCCTTTCCTCAGATTCAATTTCTTTAAAAACTTTTCTTCTTCACTGGATGCCTCAGTTGGGTTAATATTAAAATTTTATACTTGCCAGGGGCTTACTTTTCAATTAGCAAAAGTTTGAAAAGTCTGGGTTAGGGTGGAAGAAGTTTTAAATACAGGGAGAAGGTGGCTGGGCATGTGATACCTCTCTAAATGCTTGATGAAGTAGAGAGCTCTGTTCTTGTTTTTCATATTCTGTACAGGGCAAAAAACCCACGGGGAGGGCTGTTCACTTTTGGAGCAACTCTCTAAGTATAAGTTTGGCTCATTTCCTAAAGCAAATTCAATATTTAAAAATCACCCCCAACAAAAACCATGAAAAAGAAGCCTAAAACAGTCTTTGGTGTTGCTGACCTTCTTACAAGAAATTGATACATTCTCAGTCTAATCAGCTCATTTCTCTCAACATTCTTCAGACTCACAAAATTACAAGTGGAGAGAACTTTCTTGGTATTTCCTGGCAAATATTTTTCTCTCAGATCAAAGATCAAAGACACCACCCAGGCTTCACTCAGAAGAAAGCTAAGTCAGGGAGCACTACAGCTATTTTCCTCCAGCCTGAGAATATGGGAATGCAATATGTTTTTCTGCATGTGTTGTGCTTTAGCATTCATGAGTATCCTTGTGAAGGCAAATTTTGAGTCACATGCTGTGTCACACTACAGGGTAGAAGAATATCAATCATACACCATGCTTAATCATGAGAGGAAATAGATGTGAGCAACTGAATATGCAAATGCTAATTCAAAATAAAATTATGAGTTCTTCCTGATATGCAAAATGCCACTGGTGAAAAACGTTTTAATATATTAGTGTTGGACTTCAGAAGAGTGTGGTTTATGGAGGGAAAAGAGAAAAACGTAATTTAATTTCTTCTTGCATTGTATTATTCTTGTTGATATTTTTCTAGTTTGGAAAAGTATAGCTGATATAGCTTTTAAAGCATATTTTGACATTTAAAATGCAGCTTCCCATGCTTGCATTCGTGCATGGTTTCCTGAGATGAAGGGTGGTAAGTAAATACTCACTGCTAGTTTTCCATGAGGCCATACAGGATGGGATTTTGTTGTACATAAGGACAAGCTTCTTCTGGAATCTTAAACCCTTGCCCTACTAAAGCAACAGCTGTTTGGCAAGGAGACAGGAACTTTCTTTTTTACCCAAAACTTGGTATTTACAGCTTATCCCCGGTGGTGTGGGTGGTCACAGCTCACTTCCTGAGGCTGCTCAGTGAGAGCAGCACCTCCCACCTGCTGTTACAGCAGTCTCTGGAGGAGCACCTTCCCCAGTCCTCGTGGTAGAAGTGTTTCATCTCACACCGTGTGCTGGGCTGGCTCACCCAGGACAGTGATGTGCTGTACTCAGGAGCATCACACTCTCCTGAGTAATCCCAAGTATCTTACAATACTGTTGAATTTAACTGGAGTGTTGGCAATCAAAGCCAGTTTCCAGCGCCCTCAGTGAATACAGGAACCTATTACTGAGTTAAATAGGAAAGTCTCTTTCCCCTCTTACAGCTCTCCTATAGAGCTCATGTTTGGAGGTCTCATCTAATCACACCTATAAGCTTGAGCTTTATAAGGAGTTTGTGTCCAGCTGACACAATCCAGCTGGTGGCCCACTAAAAGCCACTCTATGTATTCAGGGTCCATCGACCTTGTCCTGCCTTGCTGATGGCCTCAGAGACCTTGCACACCTTGCCTTCCTGAAATGCTGGGTGTGGGCAGCGCTGCACCTTCAACCCACGTGCTGATAGTAGGTGGAGGCTCTGGGGCAGGTCCCCCCTTCTCCTGGAGGAGGGGAAATGGCCAGCAGTGTTTCTCCAGAGGGCAGCTCTACTTCAGCCCTGAAGGTGCAGCCTTGCTGTGCAATGCATGTGAGGCTGTACACAGCTCAGATGAAGGAAGAGGATGTTGCTGTACACTAATAAAACCCAAATGGAGGGCGAAAAGTGGAGTTGAATTTATTTACATGTCAGAATAACATTTGGTGGAAAAGTGCTAGGTGAGTCCTACTGTATATCCTACAAAATTGGGGGATTTTGTAGTATGTAATGTTTCCTTTTGACTTGTCAATAAATAAACCACTGCTTCTTAAGACTGTGCAACCTGTAGGCAGAAGCATTGATGTGGGTGTCCAGAGTTTACAGATACAGAATTCTCCCATGAGAGCACTGGGATGC
Organism: Molothrus ater; assembly: GCF_012460135.2. Classification (NCBI taxonomy): domain Eukaryota; kingdom Metazoa; phylum Chordata; class Aves; order Passeriformes; family Icteridae; genus Molothrus; species Molothrus ater. Next base: position 26,586,532 of record NC_050482.2, on the reverse strand, counting down.
TTCACGCAGCTGCCTGCAAGCTCAGTGGTTACTCTGCTGGTACCATTCTCATTATGGTTTTGTCTGAGTGGGGTTTGGGGTTAGTCTGTGATAGCTTGAATAGGAGCTGTATCTAAGCCATGCACTCAGACTGGGGATTTCTGCTGTGGGAAATACTACCACATAAATAAATGAGAAGTGAAAGATGGATGAGCTGGAATGAGCTGTGAACTGACAGCTTTGTGACTGGTTTTGACTTATTTTCTTTTTGTGGCCTAAAGCTGAGTGCCTCATAAATTCTGAAGACATCAAAACTCTAACTAACCCAATGAAAACCACCCTGGCTTCACTGGAAATACAAAGAGCAGTAACTAACTAGAAGATAAGAGACAATGAGAAGGGAATGAGTTCTCAAAGTGCTGGTTTTGGGTATTTACTTCAGTTTTGACATTATAGATCAAACCAGCAGACAGACAAATTTTGGGTATTTAGGGTCACACAGTGACTGTCCTACAATCTCATATGGGCCTAGAGATGAAAATATTCTACTGATGGATCTTAATGATCCTGGCATCCCCAAACAGATACGTGCTAGTGCACCTCAGCTGTGAGGTGACACATCGTAGATGCCATTGGGCAACCACCAAGCAGTGTGCTGGTCTTGGGGACTGTTTCATACTTTGCTCACTGTAGAGACAGGAGGGCAGCAGGCTTTCTAGGGGGAAGGATGATGTAAAGTGAGAGCAGCTGCACTGGAACAGGTCAGAGCCCCATCTAGCCCAGCACCATGTTTCTCAGAGTGACCAAAGTGGGACGAGCTTTAAGAATGGTTCAATCGGTCCTGATCTTAGGTTGCTAGCTTTGTGTCTCAGAGCCCAGGGTACAGCTTCTTCCCATGAATCTGTCCCAGATCTCTCAAATCAGTACAAGCATCTGCACCATCCTCTGGCAGGACTCATAATTTAACGCTATTAAGGTTATTTAGCGAACAGATGGGAAAAAAGTCGGAAAATGAACGATGATAACAATACTCCAGCTGCAACTTGATATCCAGCATCATGCAATGACCAACAAAACTTCTCCCCAGGGTGTGTATAAGTGAGAGCTGTTTACTTTTCTCTGGCAACAGTTCATTGTGCAATTGTGAGTAGCAACATCCCAGCTGCCATCAATTTCTTTTGTTTCCTCAAAAGAGCCACAGGGCACCTGACACACAGCAATGAATTGCAGAAAACGGTTGGGTTTGGTCTGATGGTTAGTTTCTGGTATTTTTTGCCCCCTTTGCAGAAATTGTCTCTAAATAACACAATTTTGTAATATCCAAGTGACATTTTGGAGCAGATGTTCAGGAGCCCCACACTTACTAAGCTTAAGTCTAGCATCCCCAAATTGCTTGCCCCAAAGTGAAGATGCCTGAAAGACTCTACATCTATTACAAGTCTCCAACAGCTAATCTTCATGTTTATATGTACACATTTTTGTGCATCAAGAGCAGGCTGGTCCAAAAACTTTCTTCCTCTTCCTTTCTTCCTCTGTGGGTGGTACCAGTCTGTTCTGGCTTGTTCAGATAAGGGCAAGCTCCTGAGAGGCCCTGGCCCATTGTGCCCTTTTGTGTTTGTAGCTGAGGTAGGCTGCAGGTCCATCATCTGAATCCTTCCTGGTACTCAGTTTTATGCCTTTTTACACACCTATGCCGAACAAGCAGCAATAACAAAATACTTAACTTCCTAATTCAAGCAGTCTTGTGGTATGTCTGGATGCAAGACAAGCAGGATGCTGCTCCTTTATAGGGCTCTCTCCAGCCCTGCTTTCTGTCCTTCTCCAGTTCACATACCTTGTCCATGTATGCCAGCACTATATTCTGTCTCCATTCATCAAATCTCTTACCACAACATGCTCAGTCTTTAAACAATTTAGTTTAGTGAGCAGTTTTTCTTATTAGAAACCTAATAAGGTTCTAATTCAGGCTGGAAGTTACCATGTTTCCTCATCCAGAGACCCACCTGAGAATAAAAACGAAATAGAGACAGAGACCAAGACCCACCTTAAGTGCTTTGAGCTACCTTCCTCACAAGCCATGGCAGAAGATGGAACCTCCTTCAGTGCTGTAGCAGATGTTTCATGCACAAACATCACTGGGGGAATGTGCCCAAGAGTCAGGGACATCCACTGTATTGCCTTGTACTATAAAAGCCCCACTGCTCAGCCAGCTGTAGCTGCTTAGCCAAACCTGTTTTCAGGCACTGTATTCCACAGATAATAATTTTTAGAAGCCACCCTCAGAACATTAAATGGTGCCAGGACATGAGCCTAGATGGAAATTTGTCTGTCCATCCTGTCAGTTTGTTAGGATGGGCCACGGCATAATTCTGGTGTGAGGTTACACAGGTTGCCTCCACAAGAAACTAAACTGATCAGTCCTGAAGCCTTTTTCTATTCTCCATGATTCCCAGTCTTCTGGCCACAGCACTGAACATGACCCATCTGATAACACTACTTTTTCTCTAGGCTTTTTGTTTTCTTCATTCTTAACTTCCTTTTCTTTGGCCCCTTCCTTTCTTCCTAAGAAAAGAAGTAAGCTTTATCAAAGGATAAAAATCTTTCTACTCTTTTGCAAGGCAGAAGAAATCTTTAGGGTTTTCAGCTATAAAAACCTAATTTGTCAGTTTCTCCCCCCACCCCCCATCTTTCTTAATGGATCTCTTATGCATTTATAATGTAGTCAGCACCACAGTACCTAGGGACCTTATAAAGAATTTATAGAGCAAACATTTTTTTTGCAAAAAGTTTCTACTTCTCTTCTGACTATTGCCAATCTCTGAATCTGTTCTCTTTGATTTGCATAGGAAGCCAAGTTGCCCATTTTATACTCTTGACACAGACTGTCTTACAGTATCCTGGCTTTGCATTTGGGATAGTAAAACCAGATTCACTGGGATTTGTTTTAGCAGTTATTAACTACAAAACTGACTGTAATAAGCAGAGCTGGCTGCTTTTGTCCATCAGCATCAGCACTGGGACATCCTTAGCTCTGTGCAGAGCGGTATCTGAGGTAAGAGCCCAGAATGTTTCACTACACCTTGAAGTGACTATATAATTACTTCATAGGGAAAATAATTCAGTGCTGGCAAGGAGTGAAATTTTAAATTTCCATGTCACTAGCTGGAGCTAGTAAGGAGCGGGATGCTGCAGGCACCTCTAGGCAATATCATCTTCCTCCTCAGTATCCTAAAGATTTAGACTGTTGCTTGCAGGGTGACCAACCCCTCACAAACACCCAAGGTGTGTGCCCATGATTGTGTGAGGAAGTTAAACTCCTTCAAGGCCTGAGTCTCTAAAGGTGAGCTCTGTAATACTGAGGGCCTTTACTGATCCAGCTTTCTGGTCTCCATTATAATCCAGTAGTAAGAGTTTTATTTTGACTTCTCAATGCCAACAGACAGCAGCTGAAAGCAGTGCTGGTGTGGCAGGTAACGTTGATCGACTCCTTGGTGCCTTCCCTGCCCCAAATCAAGGGGTTAAAATTTTTGCTACACTTGTTTTCCAATAATAATGTATCTTTGGAACAACACCTAAGGAGAAACATTCTTTCAACTTTGAAAGAGCTATTTGTTTTTATTTCCTAGGTAACCAAAAACAACCAGCAAACCCAGTGCCATGGATGGAGACATATCTTGGGTTGTCTGACTCCATTCAAAGAGCCTTAGAATTATCTGCAGGGCAGCACTGAGGGTGAGCTGTGCTGTCCTCTAGGGTTACCTCTGGATTTGTGACTGAACAGAAAGGATCTACACAAGTTTAGTAAGGAAAGAATACTGAGTAGTAAATTACAAAATTAATGAATTAATCACAAAGTACAACAGCCAAAATTAAACTCCTTCTGTTAAAAAAACTCCAACCAACCAAGAGGTGTCGCTCAATCATCCTTGTACTCAGCCAGTCAATGTGCCAGAAGAACTGGCCATGCCTTCTTGGCAGCTCAGGACATTGGATTACCACTGAGATACCCATCACCCCTTATCACAGTACCACTCTGCTTCTCCATTGCCTGCCAAAATCCTCACTTAACAAGTCCAAGCCTGTTAAGAGGAATGCTGGGACTGTTCCATGAGGACCAAGTGCAGGAACCTCCCCAGCAATTTCTGTGAGAAGCAGATGTGTGGATTTGTCATCCTCACGATTCTGCAGCAACAGTTTCCTTCTACTTCCTCTCCCAGGCTTGATCTCACACAGGAACCTTCCATCAACTTGATCTTACTGGAGATAAGAAATTTGACTAACTACAAGTACTCATGTAAAGGAAGTCTTCAATTATATCTCTATAAAATTATGTCTTGAAGTATAAACAGCATTTTTACTAGCTTGTTGAATAAGTGATAAAAAAGACAAGGTGAAAGGCATTAACAATTTAAGCTAGTATTTCTCATTTCTATTAAATTATTAAACTAAAAATATTCCTTAGAGTATTTTCAAAATACTCTATTTTCCATAAACTCTGTTGCAATTTCTAGTTATAAAAAACCTCCTGTGAAGCAAGCTGTACAGCAAACCCTCATGTAATTCAAGAGGGAGCACAGAAATCTGGAAAGCGATCAAGACACAAACAAAAAGATGAAATTGAAATGAGCATCCAAAACAGCAAAATATATTTAAGCAGTATCACAAATACACTCAAAAAATCTATTTACACATCTAAAAACCGTATATTCAGTAAAAATCCTCTCACAAAAGGTATTTATAAACAAGAAAATTAATCTGATTTTGTTGTCTACTGCTGGCAACAGAGGTGCTTTGCTGCTAGCAAAGCATTAACTATGCTTTTACAAAATATACAAAATTATTTTGGGAAAAACTTGAACTGAAGACTGGACAACAACTACAAGGCATACAAAGCATAAGGAACTGCAAGTACATCACTCTAGTAGTGCAAAAATGAAGAATAATGGCTTTTTTTCCCCCCCAATACTTGTTCAGAGAAAAACACCACTGTGAATATGCAATTTGAACCCCTTTGTAGACTCAGTGCATTTGCATGTTTCAGCAAGGCTGGTACTATACAGGAGGTAAATGAAACAAAGTCAACATAAAATCATGCTGTGACACAAGTTTATAACAAACTTTATAGCAAAATGTCTGAATATACAGTACAGAGACAAACCTTGCAAAAATGTTTCTCTCTACCCAGAAATCTGTACACGTTACCACTAAACAACATGTAGGTAACTGATAGCATATGCAACATTCTTTGGAATTAGATTTAAATTTCCTTCAGGCCCTGTCTTTCATACAGGAATAGCAGAAGGGTAACTCCTCACTTAGATCACAGGAGCTCCCAGTGTTCGTCCCTCAGGCACATGCCCAAGGCTGGGCAGAGACCTGTGGAGAGGCATAAGCACCAGGAGCTGGAGAAAAATTCCACCTGGGAATGTGGGACACTGTAGGATGCTTTGATAGAAGTCAGTGCAGAAGTGAAGAACTGATGAAGTTGAATTCCTCATCATCCATAGCCCTGGTTTGATAGTGTTTTGAAACACATGACAGTCTCTTTGTCCAAAAAGGCCTCATAATAGGAACAGCTGTAAACATTTCTTTTAAAGTTAGCATTTTCACCATGCCTTTGCAGTAACAAAATCAGAAGTAGGAACACCTTAGCTCATGTTGGAACTACCCCAAATTTAGAAAACCAGAGGTCTGTAATTGAGAAAATAGAAACAAATCTGCAAACACATGATTAGTTTTGCAAATAGTATTTTTGCTCTCTTTTTCAGGTCTTTATGTGCCTTTCAGCAAACAGCTAAATAACACCCAGTCTATCCTAGGAGAAAAATCTAACTTTGGTAAGTAAGCTGGAAACCATTTAATATCCAGAGGCAAAACAGCAGGACAAACTGTTCCATTTATTCTGCCCAGAGCTAAGTCCATCACTGCACTACACAGCAGATTCCTGTTCACAGATTCAGGAGAGGTCAGGAATCCCACACTTTTCTTGTTCCCTTTCATGTACAAAAAGAAAGATACAGATGATGTCCATAAAAATGTAACAGTAGCAGGTAGAATCTTACCCATTAAGATCTGTCAATTATAATTAGTGGCAAGTGTTATGGTTGATATTTAAAGCTTTTCCAGAACAGAAAGGACTAACTTCTTGACTTCAAATGTTCAAAATGTTCACAGGGTTGCTATGAGGTATTTATGGGGACTTTACTAAAATTTCAAAGGCTCAAGCTCTAACAGTTTATGATGCAATCAGGTGAACTTCTACTGAAAGAGAAGTCAAAACAATGGTGATTTTACAAACCAAATGTAAAGGAGTCTTTATGCATCTATACTCAAGAGCTGATGACCAGGAATGGAAGACAGTGACTTCTGCAGAAGGCAGCACTGCTTTTCTGCAACCTGACAGATCCTTGTTCAACCCAACTTCAAGTATCCACTTTATGTGCTTGAACAAGGAGCTTAGGTACCCAGCTCAGGCTCCAGAGGATAGCTTAGAGGTGCTCTAAGGTTATTCAAGAGATGTAAGGGATTTGTCTGCTTGACCTTTGGCACAGAAAGCAAAACAAACAAAAAAAATGCAATGCCCTCAAAAGTCATTCTAGAATAGAGACTAAACCAGTCTTCCTCTGGAAATATTTACTTCTCCTTGCTAATGAGCAGTGGAGCACTTCAGGTCACTAGCATGGATTCAGGTATTTGGTTTTTGAACATCTGAATTTAAATGAGATGACTCCTACCTCTGTCTCCCACATTAGGACCTTAAGTTGGATACCTGAAGTCAGGTGGTGTGAGAACCCTCTGTCCTTACTGACAACTGCCACCTCTTGATTCCCTGACAGAGCTGCAATCACAGCATTTATTCAGAGAAGACCCAAAGGCATTTAGTCTTCATAGGATATAATTAATCTCTTATTTCTTTATCCCCTTCTCACACTATGGAAGGGGATGGAGAAAGGGAAAGCAGTGTGGGAGGCAGTGCCTTGGCTAAACAACATTGTGTAATACATACTAATGAAGAAACTTAGTGGCTGCCACTTTTAGATCTGAGAAAATCACCATTTTGAATCTGGTGGGTACAAATTGCTTTGGCTGTTGTAGCTCTCATCATTTATTTCAGGAGCTACTGATGGGTATCAGTGCTAGCAGATTCTCTAACTTGGCTGGCTAAAAAGCTCAAATGGCATTAGAAAAAGCCATGATGGCAAAGACTTATTGAGCTACATATTATTTGCATGTATTTAAATAAAAAAAATTAATAAGTTATCTTTTAGACAAATATCAGCTGCTCTCTAACACTTTTATTAAAATACTGATGGAAACAGAAAAAAGTGAACTGTATGTCTACTGAATTGCACACACATATGCAAATAAATGACCACAAATTGTACTGTCTTAGCCACTTACTTGTTTCACTCCTAATTTTCTGTACTTGAAAAATTGACATAAAAAAAGCTATGCAGCTTTTATGACTGAAGGAAAGGATTTCTAGAGTCCCATCCAGCTCTGGAAGGATTAAAATCAGGACCTTGTGGGTGGGAGAAAAGACTTAAGGAATACTGAGGATTCCCTCTTCTCCTAAGGGAATAACCCATTCAAACAAACTTTGCTTGTGGTTTTAATAGATAATGAATTCACTGGTCCAACTCTGTACTCAGAACTTCACAGAATCAAGATCTTAGCCACAACAAGGACTTCAGATAAACATGGAAGCAAGACAACACTCATATTCCCATTTTTTATCTAAGGATTATTTTCTTTGTTAAATTTCTTGGGTTTTGTTTTGCTTTGTTTTCTTCAGATTAGCTTTTCACAATACAAACTAGTAAGAGCCTGGAAATTTGAGAATCACTTAGCAGGTGAGGGAAAAATGTTCACTGCAGTTTTTATTCCATATATAAATTAACTTCTGGGAATGTATGCTCAAAGATCACCAGCAAGATATTTTATGTTGAAAGTAACACTGAATATTTTTAAAACTCCCTTCAAAACACACTTCAAAACTGTCTGAGAAGTATCAGAGCATTAAAGGGTTGTCTGATTTCCTTGTTTTCCATGGCAAGTTTCCACTGATGGCAGTAGACAACTGAGGCAGGGCACAAGATGTAAAAGCAAATAAAACTAAAGCTTTTTGGTAGCTACTTACATACAGTAGCTATATATTCTGGGGTTTTTTTGGCTCAGTGATCCCACCACATAATTTCAAGCACACATAAATTGATTGGGGTAGTAGGTTGGTTTCTTTCCTCTATTTAAACTGTATAGTGAACATAAATGACAGATCAGCATCGTGTAACATTCACAGGAGCTCCTGTCCATCAAACTGGTGTCTCTAAACAAAGGCTGCCTTAAGTAAGACATATGAACATGGGACCTGTCTCCAAAATGCATGGTCGTATTAAATAAGTCTCTTACAAATGTACATGTAACAAAATTTAAAATATCATAGTTCTACCCTCTTCTGTTTAAGATTGCAATTTCTAACTGTTGCATATACTGTAGCTGCTCAAAAAGCTGAATAAAGTGAGTAGAGCAGACTTTTTCAGAGAAAAATAGTAATAGAAAAAGTTTTAAATATGGTACAGTGAGAAAGTTCACAAAGCTCTCACTTCATTTTCTCTTTGGTTGCTGATTAGGATTTGACGAGTTTGAAGCCCTGTCCTGTATCCAGCACTGTGGGAAGAAACCAACTCATTTTCAATCTTTTTAAGCACCTAAAGCAAGCTTTACAGACCCAGAACAGATTGAGACCACAAAACCAGTTTGCCAAATGTACTAATGGATAGGTGATGCGTGGGAAGTACATCATCCAGTGTTTGGCAACATCACTTCCCGTTGGCAAATGCAGAGTGTAGTCGCTCCAGTGCTTTGAGACCCCGTACATGGCTCTCACCGTGCGGCCCTTCTCAGACCAGCTGATGCTGCTGTCAGGGTTACAGTTGTACTCAACCCATTGCCTGGTGAAGTCACCGAGCTGTGGAGGGTCTGCTTCCTCGATGTCTACAACTCTGGCCATTTCTGCTCCTTGCACAGCAACATACTGGTCATTTACTTTTCTTACTTCTTTAACCCAAGGCTGAGAGTTCTCACAGTCTAAAACAATGATCAGTCGAGAACAAAAAGTGCCGTTCTTTTCTCTCCACCACTCCAAGAGCGTGTCCAGTCGTAAAGCATCACCCCCTGCCACAAGGACAAAAAGATTTAGCATCAGGATGAAGAAACAGAGACTTCTGCAGAACTTTAACTGTTTTGACTGGTTCTAAGAATCCCTTACTTGAACAATCTGGACAGATATAACAGATGTTTTCAATTCATCCTTTCTGTCTGTAAATGCTGCATATCTCCATAGAGGTATTAACTGACTTGCTCTGGCAAATAAAGCCATTAACTTACCCTTGATTAGAAAGAAAACCCACCAACAATAACAAAAAAGGAATTCCTTTACAGAATGAAAGAAATTATAGGCAATTGATGAAATCTGGAAAATACAGATAAACTGAAAAAATCTGAAATAAAGTTTCTTTTGTATTAAATCTTAATAATTTTAGGAACAGGAATAGGACTCTTAGAATGTTTTTATGAATATTAAAAAAAGACTCGTCTAAGAGATGAATTTAGAGGAAAATACATTTTCAAATGGTGGGAACCAAAGCAAGCACAAAAATTCACATGACCAGGAATGAAGAGATTCTCTCTAGAGATAGCTGTTTTCAGAGCTTCAAGAAAACAGGTATCGATTTACAACTCAATGAAACAAAAATCTCATTGGAATTTTTCCACAATATTCTTTTCCTATCAGGTCAGAAGACCCTTGCAACTAGTCTCCAACTTCTTGTGTTTTTTCTAGCTCCTGTTCCAACAGCACTTTGAAAGAGGAGATTGTAATTAAACCTGAAATGTTATCTATTGTGGGAAGTCCTTCTGCTTAAATGTACTGAATGCTGCAGGATCTGTGTAGCTTTGAAAGGCAGACTGCTTACTTACTCAGGTACCTGAGGACAACATCTTGCAAACAACTCTCCATTGTCTCCCCAGTGATACTAAAGTAAAGAACTGGTATGCCTCAGTTCTGGCTAGTTGAAGCTATGATACAGGTTTACAACAAAATATTGAAGTTTCAAAATATCAACTTAAAAAAAATGAAGAAAAAGGAGAAAGGTATTTAAAATAACTGAATTTTAATTCCAGAGTGATTTTTCACTAGTGACTATGATGAAGCAGTGTTTAAAATGTTGCTAGCTGCATATTTCAGCACTTACAGTTCTACCTGTAAGGGGTGACAAAAAAGTGCTTCAAATTAATATCTCAGAATTAAAGTGTTGTGCATGCTATTGTAGTTAAAGTAAAAGCAAAATTCCAGGGCTGCACCTTTCTCCAAGAAAATGAAAAACTGGGAAATTTAGTACCAAAAAAATCTCTAGGATACAAACAAAAAGAAATGACTTGTCTCGGTACATGATCCTCAAATTGCTGTAGTTATTTACAGCAGAAACTTATACAGAAGTAGTTTTCTTTTTCTAGGTACACTTTCTGTGTGAATTATCTGTAAAATTTTCTTTATTTGTTCACATTTTAAAGGCTTATAAATAAACTTTATTAAAGTGTAGCGGTGTAGGAGTGCATGTGATTTCAAAACAGAACTGGATAGAATCATCCAAAGAAAACCATCTCATCCTTCACAGATACAAGCAAACACATGCTTGGCTTCCAACCCTATGGACCTCAAACACATGGGCTTGTCACCCAGCACAAGGTTTTGGCACCAAGCTGTGCAAGAAATGCAGGTGCCTGGCCACCTCTGGCTCTCTGGCAGGTTTAGCAGGACAACAGGTACGCCAACAGTTTCAGGAACAGAGACAAAGCTTTATTAGCCCAGCTCATGCCTTTGCCTTCACTCAGACAACATGACCCCCCAGGTCATTTGACTGCTCATGCTTCATGCATGACTAGTTAACAGTTTCTTTTTTACACCACAGTGCTGTATCTCAGCTTCCAACAACAGAGAAACATCATTACTGAATTAATTAATTCAGTAAGCCTCTTTTGCAATATGTCATTACAAAGCAAAGACTACACTGCTACTACTGTGCTGTACCATGGCATAAGCCAGCAGTGAGAAACTACTTTTTTAATCAGATGAATGGGTTTTTTTCATTGTTGTCATCTCTTTTCATCCTCTTTACAGGTCAGAGGATAGCACACATTACTGGAACTGATGGCCAAGGCTCCATCTGTCACAAAACGCCAGTGTCCAATACATGGGGCACAATTACAGCCTTTATATTTTCAGTTTCTACTTTCAAGTTCCATGCAGGAGCAGTGATATCTGGAAGGAGGATCACATTACATTCCACAATTTAACTAAAATTAATCACAAAAAAAAATGTGCAAGACCTATGACAGCTGCCTGTTCTCCTTTATGTGACTATATGTGTATCCATGTAGAAGCTGAAGATGTGTTTGGACAGAGAACTAAAAAGGAGCTTTGTGAGGAAGTTGAACACCACTGTATTTACACACTGGATCTTTCAGCACTCAGAGTATAAACAGTTACCTTGGCCTTTCTCCTAAAGGCTAGATATCAATTTAGGTTACAGCTACCTACATGCTGCAGAGGGACCTGAAGCCCCAGTCACACTCCAGGGTGGCTAGATGTAGTAAGCCAGGTCTGGGGTGAAAGCTGTCCAATTTTTGCAGCAACATTTGGCTCTACACATGCAAGAAAGCTGACTTTGTCTACGCTGCTGGCTGGAGCACAGGTGGGAGGTGGAGTTTTGCTGATAGTCTGCTCCACACAAGGTGTGGACACACTCAGCAATTCCACAGAGTGGCAGCTGCTCTTGTGGACAAACAACCCCCTTCTCAGAGAAGTAATTTGGCCACCCTACATACACTGTAGCTCATCACTTGCACTAAGGTCACAGTAAAAGCTGTGGCTTTTTAAAATCTCTGAAAATACAGATAAAGCCCTTGGGAGAAAATACACACTGTTTTTCAGCAGGTCTAAAGGTTCACGGATGGAGCTGCACCAGAACAGGTACAGAGCCTCCAGATGGAAACTGACTTGTGCCTGCGCACCCACCTCAGCCTGAGCACACAATGAAGGGCACGCCCCACCGAAGGGCACATGCACCTGGAGAGACACTGCTGACAAAGAGCCTGGAGCTCACAGGCAAAGTGCTATCCAAGAGAATTAATTCTATCCCAGGAAGAAAAAAGTTACAAATTTTAAATGTATTTACTATGAGATTACCATTCTGCACACAGTGACTTCAGTTCCCTACAGCAGCAGAGCAAGGCTAAACCTTGCAATGATTTGACAACTTCATTAAGTTTACCAAACAAATGGGCCAAGAAAGGGGGAAACAGTGAAGTCTATGCCAAGCATATGACAAGGCATTAAACTGGCACTTTAAATAGAGGTTTACAATCTTGAGGCTACACTATGCCCACAATCACTCCCAAAGTCCACAGTGTCAGCAAATCATACCTGTTTTTATGATACAAGGTTTGTTATATGTTTGAAGACCTGCTTTTGTAGTGTGAATTGTGTATCTGCCTCCTGTTTCTTTTACTGATTCTTTTACAAAAAAAAAGCAAAGCACATCTTAAAGACATAAATGCAGTCCTTCATGACAGTCAACTGACAGTGTCACAGAACACTCTGTAATTCCTTCTGTCATGTCCAAGGAATGAGAAAAGATTATGCTTGTTTGTTACAGTGAACAAATATTCCTCAAAATACTGGGGAAAATCTGTCTTTAGAGCAGGAGTGTGTAATTTCCACTTTTAATTCCATGCATGGAAAAAAGCAATCTTTAAAGTTAACTTGTTGAATACAAAAATCATGTGCGAGGAAAATCAGGGGAATATGAAACTGTGTTTAAACTTGAAAGAAAATATTTGGAGTCAACAACATTAGACAATTTTGAGAATAAGTGGAAGATTAGTTTGCTGTAAAAGGATTTTTATCAAGGTCAGTAAATACTAAAATGACAAAGTTAATGAAGTAACATACCTGACTGCCACACAATGCAAGGGAAGGAAAGAGCTACCTCTTAACAATAACTTACCTGCATCCCAAAGGGGCTTCTGCATTTCTCCATTCTCTCCACTAGCACAGGTAGTCAGCCTGCAACTTGGATTGTTTTCTCAATTTCTTGTAGCCTCTGAATCTCTTAACAGTCATGCTCTGTAATACTACAACCTTTTCCTTTCTTTCCTCCCTGCCAGGAAGTTGTATAAAACTGTTCTCCAAAGACTGATGGTTCTTTGCCATTCTGAACAAGCCGGTAGTAAGTACATTCAAAACTTCAAAGTTTTGCAATACAGTATGATTTTTTACAGAATTAATGAATTGAGTTGGAAAGGTTATCAATAATCAAAACAATTAACAAAAAAAAAAATCCCCAGATCACTTACCTGCCAGAGCCCATTCACCAGTGCCATGTGAGTGACCACTGTAATACAGGATGTAGGTATCGTGTCTGGGTCCATCTGCAGTCCGAAGTTCAAGGAAAGACTTGATCTTGGAGTGAAGGGTATCGAAGGTCAGCCCGCTTGTAGAGTAGTCACAACCATATGTCTCGATCATGTGATAAGCAAAAAATCTTTGGATGGCATTAAGCATGCCAGTAGACCTCAGATTTAACTCTTGGACATGGTCAGGTGGAAGAAGAGTTGGTTGGCCATCAGGACTAAAGAGAAGAACAGCTAATGATTATGGCTGAAAATTATTTTAGGCTAAGTGGACTTCTAGTAGCTGCTGCTATTTTCCCCTGTGCATATTCTGTCTGCTATGAGGTAGCACTGTTCTAAATTCAAATTTACTTCAAATTTACAGTTCATAAACAACTCAAATGACTGCATTTGAGTGAGGGACCACTATCTCCCTTCTGTCACACTTCAATTCCAAGCATAGTCTTACTCAACCCTATGCTATTCCTGCAATTGAGAGACAGAGGGAGAGAAGGAAGCTGTGATAGGAAGAAGGGAGGCTCCAAAAATTTCATGAAGTCCCACTGAGGAGCACTGCCTTCAGACAGGCACCTTTCATGAACAGCTGGGAAGAAATGCAGAGAAAACGAGTGCTAATCTGCACAAACCATAATGCAAACTAGTTTCCAATAATGGATGAAAGAGAAATCCACATACACACTTTGCTCAGATACTCTGAAACATGGAACTCACACAAATACAGTAATTCTATATATAAGAAAAATAAGAGTCCCTGGGTTCCAAAATTAATTTTATTTGTATCATTATCTATATTTTATATAAAATATAGATATATATATAACAAATAACCCCAAATATATACAGTATCTAAAATATCGAAAAAATACACTTTTTTTTAGGTCTACACAGCTATTCATTAATCATAATAACAGGAATTTGGTCTTGCAATACACTCAGTTAGGGGAGTGCTTTTCAGAATATATTTTCAGAAAGAGAAAAGCATTCATCACTCTTCAGCTGATGTAATAAGGGTAATGATAAGGAACATGACTGACAGCTGGGCCAAATTGGCCTCATTTATGCTCAGTTACAGACATGGAGAGGTTTTGGGAGTGAAAATATGGAGATAAGTCTTTACTTACTCTACTAATACAAAACATGAAATTATGGTTGTTTCCCTATATATGTATATATGTGTGTATTCTTAATGTATTTTGTTTCCAAGCCAATGCGTAAAGCTACCTAGTCTCCTTATTGGTCTAGCTAATTAAATTTTGTACCTTCTCACCTGTCTAGGGCTTTTATGAAAATTATTATCCACTGGTACAGCTACATTGAATAGCTCATCATTACTATTTGTCTCAGCAAGTGAAGACTGAGTTCATCACTGAAACAGTCAAGCTTTGTTAATAAGGAAGTTTAATTCTGTCAGGTTCTAAACAGTTGCTCAAGAGTATCTCATTTGCTCAAAATTAGAGGGAACTGTCTGTGTCAGAATAATATAATGCAATGAAAGAATTAAATTGTTACCATGGAAACAAAATTAATTTATTTTTATTGTAATGTAAATTTTGAAAATCTGTTTTTCAAATCTGTAACAATAATTGACAAGGATTTTTTTCAGGGTGCACAGCTGAAAGACTGTAAATCAGAAGCTCAAAAAATGTGTTTTTTACAATATTTAAGATACAGTTATTTAAGATTAGCATACTATCTTTGGTTTCTTTGATGTTAAGTTCTTCCTTATCCACTAAATCCCTTACACACACTGAAGCTGTGAAGTTTTCATAAATCGGGCAGTTCTATTTTGAAGCCTCTCATATCAACTTACTATATTTCTCTTGTGACTTGAAGAGATAATTTATATAGCTCTTGTTTATCACTTACAAAAAAATGTGCACACACTGATTTTAATTTTATGGCAAAAGCAGCATTTGCAAATTTAAAGCTTCTAAGAAAAACACACAAACGTGCAAATAATAATAGTGTAATGCCTTTACAGTAATTCATTTCTCATATGGTAACATTTACGTTGGAACAAAAACCAGCTTCAAATTCTCCACACCAATACATGACATGTAGTTCATCTGAAAATCTAATTGTAATGAACTTTAAATGTAGACACTACCTCATTTAATTGAATTCAAAAGTATTTTGAACTGATCTGTTTGGTTTATTCAATCTCCTCATGTAAGATACCTGGTCTCAGTCAAATGCCCCAGTCCTCCTTTGCGTGAGATATGGGCTGAGAAATCTGCCTGTGCACAGCTGGTCTGTATTCATCAGCTTTCTAAAAGCAAATTACCTAGACAGAAAGGTGGAGTTACTCATTCCAGGGCGAGAAAGAGGAGCAATAGAAAATCTGCCTATTATTTGAATTTGTATTTCATTGCTGAAAATCCAAGCAACAGCACTGCATTGCCTCCATGAGCAAACAATACATTCACACTGTGAAGCTGGAATGGACAGTAACCATACCTGCAAAAGTTGGTGGGAATCACAATAGCATACCCAACACACGTTCCTCCCAAGCAGTTTCCCAGATCATGGAAAAGCCCATGCGCCATGGACTCCAAAGGCAGAACAATCAGAAATACACTCATGAAGATCCCATTGGTTGGCTAAAAAGAAAATGAAGAGATTTAGGTATTGTATGAAAATCGCTTTGCTTGATCCCACATAATTGGGCCCTGAAACATGCAAAGTCTTACTGGTAATGTATATTTATTTTTCCATGTATTACATGGTGAATTACTGTAAAGACAAATGAAAAGCTTGGGGAGAAGGTGGCTGGTAAGCAACGATCACTCTTTTGAAAGGAATGCATTTAAAACACTGATAGCACAGTATTTAGCTGTAAAAACTGTGATCATATCTTAGTTTACCAACTGAGGCAAGAAAATCAAATGCCACAAAACTAATTATGTGCATAAAATAAGAAGATCTGTAAGCATCTGCAGGGTCAGCCTTATTCAGTGAGATACAGCACAGATATTATGTATCTAGGATCAGATGACAGCACACTGGTTTATTGCATCCATCCCTGGAGGTATTTAAAAGATGTGTATATGTGACACTTTGGGAGGTGGTTTAGTGGTGGACTTGACAGTGCTGGGTTCATGGCTGGGTGTGATGATTGAAGAGTCTCTTCCAACCTAAGCCATTCTATGATAAATATACATGTAACTTATGGAATACTATGTATCACACAAGACATGAATTCTGAGATCATTTGTGATTATTTCAGTTAAAAAGACAATTCTTTGTCAGTTACATAAATACCACATGAGTAAAGGAACATCCTCTACAGGACTTCATAGCATTCACAAAGCTAATACCCCATATGAAGCTTTCCTGCTTCAAAGGAAAAAAGCAGCTTTGGAAAATATTACACTTACTAATACATAGCTGATTTCTGTAAAAAACAATCAAACAAGAAGTTTCAACAGTTACATCTCAATCAATAGTACTAGTAAAATAAAAATGGACTTCTGAAATGCCAGATATCTCTGAGAGGCAGAACAGATAAGGATTCATTTTAGTTATTTAAGCATGATGTGAATGGGTTTAATCAGGTATTAAATTTTTTAGGATAGATAGAAACAGTATTATAATATATAATTAAACAAGCACTTTAATATCCATGGTGCATTTGCTAAATATTTAGGTTTGCTATGTGGCAAAGGAAGTTAATTCATAGCTAGAGATTTCTGTCTTGAGAAGAATCCTGTGGTCTCTGACCTCTTCTATGTTTTATTTGTGCTCTTTGTACTAATCTACAATATTAATGTTGTTATTTTTTTTTAATCTGGATATTGCCTTACTGTGTAAGACTCAGTGACTTGATGGGCACTGGTAGTTCAACTTAACACAAAGTCAACACTATTAATAATTTGGAAATTATATTATACTGAAAAAAATGACACCTAAACCAACCCAGAATTTGTTGGCACATGGCACGAGCTCAACTACATTCAGCTTTTAAACACAATTATTTAGCCTGAAAGAAGAGCTTTACCCATCTAATGCACTAAGAAAGAATAGTTGGCTACCTGTCCTGGTTTTAAAAAGTGTCCTATTACACTTGTGATGGAAGGATCTCACCTATGTTTCCTTGAAATGGTGACAACAATTAAACACCAGAATCTGATATTCAATAATAACTAACTGACAGCATTATCAACTGATAGCATAAATTACCTGAAATCACCAGAAGACAGGAAAGCTTAAAACACTGTATTATGGTAACACCTCAATTTGTTTTGTTGTTAATACAGAGAAAAAAATCCTTTAACTAAGGAAATATAATTTCTGTTTCAAATGTATCAGCAGCAAGTGTTTCTTTTTGTTGCTCTGTTTTCCCAACACATTCTGAAAAGTGGCAGCAACAAAGACTTATAAAGCTCTGGCTATATTTTTTTTCTGTAGAAACCTTATGAAGTATAAGACTTTGTTGAAAAAGCGGAGTTTTCTAGCTAAATTAATTTCAAGTCTTGGAGATGTAGTTTTCCAACTGTACATTCCAGAACGGTAATGCAAAAAAAAAAAAGGGAAGTATTTTTGTGACAAGTTCAGCTTTTACACCACATATAAATATATTTTCTTGGACTTTAATAAAGCAAACTACTCCTATATTGCATTAGTGTTTTGATAACAGTGAACATATTACAAAATAAAAACAAGAGCAATCATAATGTCCTAAATAATTATTAAACTATTATTAAATAATAACTATTATATTATTATTAACTATATTACTAAACAATAACTATTAAATAATTAATAAACTATTATAATATTACTTTATATTAATTTTATTGTAGTCCAATTACAACAATACCCTCTCGTTCTAAATACTCCCTGCATTTCCCCAATCCCCTAAACATATGCAACTAATTAAACCCACAGCATTCTGCCACAACACAAACTGAAATGATCACAAAAACTCACTCTCACTGAGTTTAGCTCCTAAAAAATACTTAAATATTGAAAATGCTCTTACTAATATTAAAATACTGGCAAAGAAAATTCTCAAGTACTTGTGAAATAAGGGTGTCACACAGAAGCACTAAGGATCATCTCGGTGATCCATCTTGCTCTGTATCCTGCTTTGAGTTTGTACCAAATATTACAACAGGAATGGGAAATAAGCTCTATAATGCTATGAATCAACTCAGCTCCATCTGAGGTTTCAACTGTGTTGTCTTTTAGTGGCCATCTTATGCTACGGAATAGGAAAATGTTGGATATTTTACATTTGTAGACATCCATCTAATGTAAAGATGCTGGCAATTGCTGTCAGCACTTTTTCAACAGTTTTGATTTAGAAGAAATATGTCACAAATGTAAAAGTGCCTAATGATGATTAGAACAAATCTATAGTAGGATAATAAAATCCTACTATATATATATAAATACAGCACAGCAAAAAAATGACTAGTAACATTTAAAAATACCTAAACAAGAAGAACTTCAAATAGCAAAAAATATCTGATTTAGTTATTGCAGTAAAACTGAAGACAGGTTCCTCCCTTAAGATAAACAGCTAGAATTCCAGATGGAAACTGTCAGTGCTTTATTAAATCCCAAAGATTTGGTGACTGGTCCTTAATGGAGCAGATGGCCATGGATGTACAGGCAGAGCCAGAAAGGGATTTTGTTCTTTCATGTGTTCAACCCATTTTCATTGTTTTCAATTGCACTAGCAATGTGAACCTGCAGTACATCCCTGAACTCCAAGTGCCCATTGATTCCAGACAGACTGCTCAAAAAGCAAACAGAAGACAGGGACCATCTAGGCAATCCTACTGAAAAAACCCATGAGAAATCATTTTATCTCTTAATCTTCAGGGGTTTTTTTGGGTTTTTTTTGCCTTTGTCTGTCTTGTTCTAAAGGAATTAACAATTAAGTCTCATTTCAAATAACACAGAAAAGGTAAAAGAAAAAAATCTACTCCTTGCCTCTGATGACTGGAATGACAGACAATAATAAAAGAGTGGTGAGATTTCACTAGTGGTAGTGTTTTTCCACTTTCTCTTTTTTTGAGCACTGTTTCTTGTTAAGTGTAACTGTTAGAACACCAGAAGAATTTAGATGTATTTTACAGCCAAGATGTCATTTTATATTCATGGATAGGACAATTTCCATCCCAAAGAATAACCACTGTTTGAAGCAGAATAACTCTGGAACTGTACTTAATTATGGATGTGTGACTGAAGAAAAAACCCCAAAATGCATAAAATGTTAGTTTAAATTGGAAGCCAATTACAAAGACCTATAGAAGAACCCTTCTGTTTAAAACAAAAATGAAACACTAAACATATGTCAACTAAGATGGTCACAGGATCACTGAATGGTTGGGGTTGGAAGGAGCCTCAGGAAATTATCTGGTCCAACTCACTGCTCACACAGCAGGGTGCCTGGGATTATATCTAACAGACCAGTAACTGAGAAAGCTTACTTTGAGAAAGATGCCTTTGTGCATTTCCAAGCAAAAATACTGTCCTGCTTTCCATTATCCAAGCTGAAATATTTACCTGTTTTTATACACAGACACACAAAGATACACAAAACTCCCCAAACAAACAAAGTATAATAAAAGAACACCCTCTATGACAGAGAAGGCTGAGGAGAAAAAAGGTAACATGCTAACATTCAATGAATAGCTTATGTCAAATGAGGATAAGATCTACATTACAGGTAGAAAAAAGCTTAAAGACAAAATTTGTAAAGCTACAAAGGACATCAGCTACCAGAGGAAACAGTCTTATAACAAGTTACCGAACAGAGAGTCTATGGAGATCAATAAATAATCCTTTACTTCTGACTATGAGAAGAGCAGTGGGAAAATCTAGGAAAGAGTTTGCAGAAAACAGTTGTCACAATCACCGGTAGATAGATTTAATGTGCTGTGTTTCCCATCCCTGACTCCTGTTCTAGCCATGGGAAAGCCTGTGCTTTTATCTACATGCATTTGTTCCAGCAAAACCACGTGCAGTTATCAGTTTAAAAGCAAGCTAAAAACTCTGATGTTTTTAAATACAAAAATGTGAATCCTGAAACTAATGAAATTTTGACAGCACGCTAAACACATAATAGACTCTTCAGACTCACAATGAATACTTGACACCAGAGATCCCCTTCAGGACTGAGGAGCTCTTGAAGTGGTGGTGACAGCAGCAAGGTGTGCTGCCACTGTGGATTTCAGCAGGCAACCTGAGGTAGCCCTCGGGATGGGACTGGAGAGGAAGAGAGCCAAGGAGGGCTGAGCACACACTGGAGAGAGGAAGGCAGCAAAAGTACACATGATAGAGGGTGAGTTTGAGAAGAAATGGTGAGCAGTGAGCAACTGCTCACTTAGGAGCACTTAGGGCTTAAGAGCTGATGGAATAGTAGAAAAAGAGGGAATAAAGGTATTAGAAAAGAAACTCAACAGGACAGTATAATAACAGCAAAGCACAAGTATTGAAGGCAAATCAGCAAGAAGAGGAAAAACTCTCAGTGAAGAAAAGAAAGGAGGGAACTAAACTTGAGCAGACAGACAGATGAAAAAAGGCAGGAATGGCATGCACATTTGACAAAACACGGAAAGAGGCCAGAGGATGCAGCAGAGTCTCTGGGGGGAGTAACAGAAACAACAAAAAATAGTTCCAAACAAGAAAAGCCTGAGGAGGATTGGATTAAAAATACAAGCCAGGAAGAAAAGCAGGGGTAAAGAGAAGGAGAAAGACTGGATATGATTTGCATTCAAGTTATTCAACCTGTGATGTTAATACAAGTATGTCTAAGTAAATATAGATGTTACTATATATATGTGCAACCACACCAGAATAGAAACTACAAAATCATTAGCTCTCCCCCAAAGAGGAAAGTACTCATACAGACAGTAAACTTATTTTGTCTCCTATAAATAATTCAAGTTAAATGGTACAGTCCATTTAAGTATGAGTATTCAAGCATGTAAGGAATACTATTATTTTACTAACTCATAAAATTCCCTAAAACCAAGAATAATGTACTGAATAATGTACTTCATTCCATTACTTTACTGGCCCTAACATAGTTAATCTTTCTCCTGGTAATACTAAATACAAGCCTTCAGGAATAATAATTCTCTTTAGCCAGTCAGTAAGAAAACCTGTAGATACCTTGGCATAGAGCATTTAACAAAATTTGATTTTAAGTTTTTGAGAAAAACAGTGCCCCAAACCTTTCCAAGATCTTTGAAAATTAAAAGCTCTTCATCTGCAAAATTTTCATCATTTTATTGGATTCTTGAAGAAGTAATATCTGAGTCATTTGCATGACTTCTTCTGGATCTTTGTCCAATCCAAGGGCCTAATTACGACCGGGCACATGATTAATTGCTGAATTAAGTTGGCACTAAAGAGTCTATTGATCTGACTGAAATTACTCACACAAATGTAAAAGCAGGTGCTGACCGTTTCCTGCAGATTCTGCAAAGAAAATGTCCGTACATTTTTACCAGCAACACAAGACATCTTTCCTCTGCAGCTCTAACAAGGATTATTCTCAGAAGCAGACCATGTCCCAGCTGAAACACACCCCATTTTTTAATGCACCCAACTTTAACACATTATTTTTACAGTTCTCCCCAAGCACATACCCAAGTACCATGAACAGAGACTTTAAACCCTTGTCTTATTACAAAGGCAATGCTCCCCTTCAAGGAAGGTCATTGACTGACAGGACTTTTAGCCTCAACAGCTCTGCATCAGTAAGAAAACCACTGTCCCTGCTACAGCAAGTTAATTCACCTTACTTTAAAAACCTTTCCACAAAAGGAGATTTGATATCTTTCTGGCATTTTTAATAAAATAGGATACTTCTAGACACCAATTAACAGACAACTGGTGCTTTAGGTCTTGACTTTTCATACACATGAGATTCGTACGAAGCACAGATATTACAGTTACTAGAAATGTTAAGAGGGCATATATAATGTGCCTGCAAAACATTTTCCATGAAAGGGAACCCCCCTCTTCCCACTACTCCATTTCTGGCTATAACTGAGCTCTTTTTATAAGCTACTGCTAATTATTTATAGCTGACTGTTAGGAAGAACCTTTCCAAGGCTCAGATTTTTAGCAATTCTATTCATAGGAGGTCAAATGGCAGACCACAAGTAATTTTAAGCCATCTCTTTTATCAAATGCACTATCATTAAACAAGCTTTCAGTAGTGAGGAAAGGTATAAACAAAAAATGATTCATCTTTCAGGTCACTTTCAACAGATTTCAAATATAATTCACACATACTGAAATAGCTACAGAAATCCCAAACTAATGTTGCAAAGACTGAAAATTCTTACATCTTACATATGCAAAAAATGTTTTAAATAATCTTTAGAAGAGCAAACACATTTTCAGGAACTGAAGACCGAGGAATACTTGGCATTCCTAAGAAACTCTAAGGAAAAATATGTTAAAAATGTAAATGTAAAGTATAAAAAAAATTCCTTAAGATAAGAATGTATGAATGGCTGTATTAATCTGCACCAAAGGCCCATCCAGAAGAATGTCTGGTCTCCAAAGAGGCCAAATTCATGCCTAGGAGAGATGTAAGGACAGAAAAAACATGTTTCCTGAATACTTTAACCACTCGTGGCTCAACAACTCCCTGAGCCAGACGTGGTTTCCAAATAGTACACTGACCCCTGTGAATTTTGTCCAGCTTCCTCCTGAGCCTCTTCAATCATGGGGCACCACACATGGCATGCCATGATACACAGCTCCAGAGCGCAGCAGCATATGAGGAACTATTCCTACTTACCTGGCTACAACCCACTTCTTGCCAACTTGATTCCCCTGAACTTTTGCACTGAATCGAATTTTTGGTTCTGTTTCCTTCTGTCCATTCTGCAAGTCCAACCACAGCTATGAGTGCTGATAATCTTCCAAAAAAAAGGCAAAACTACCCAGTGTTTCTTGGAGACTTGTCTGTTAACCTCTCATGCTCTTCATACAAAAAACAAAACCCCAAACCCAACATAGTTACAAAGTAACTGTTAATTTAATCTTCCACTAATTTCTTAAATACCATTCATCCACAAAGTTATTTAATCTGAGAAAATCTGCAGGATTAGAAATTCCAAAGGAACGGGCAGGAAATTGCTCTGGAAAAAGTACAAACACATGTCTGTAAACCTGATCTACTGTAAAAGGATATTTTATATACATTATTATATGTTTGTAATTTATATAAGAGGTCAATGGACACAAATTTGTTATTGTGGTTTGTATCAACTTGAAAAAGAAATGCCCTGTTGCAACTATGACAACACACCATGTGTCTTAAGTTGGGCACTGAACAAACATTTTGAAAGAAATGTATGCTTTCTGCTAAAGAAAAGATAACATCCTTAACTCATAAATGGAAAGAAAAGTCAAAGGCCACTGTGTGATTTTAATGACTGGTCTTCCAGATACCTTATCCTGGGGTGCATAATCAGATTTGATGGTGAGACACTTAAAGCTCATGCTATACCAACGATTTATCAGTTTATCAGCTGATCTCTGATTCCATGTAATTGATTAAAAGCAAACCAAAATTACTGAAAATTACACTATTTAATACATTTCAATCTAATTAAAATAATCCACAACAAAAGCCCTAGAATTAGTGAGCATTACTAGGGTTTAACACAGTGATTTATTCTGAAAACAAATTTTATGGCACAATGAATTCAAAAGCAAAACAATTTCTGATGTAGGTAAATGCAAAATACATTGCTCACCTCTTTTGCCCTGAAAGCACTTACCTTTTCCCATGCTACCAACATAAGGAAGCTGGTAAGTTGCACTTGCTCTAACAGGCCACAGACCAGGCAGCTTAAAGTGTTAAGTGCAAAGCCCAGGACCGTGAAACCACGCATTCCAACTTAACCCGCAGCACACCATCAGATTTTAGGAATTTTAGGGATCCAGCAATTCTCAGGATTATTGTCAAGAGGAGATCAAGATAAAGAGATTATTATTTACCTGCCAAGAGACCGCTCCCAAAACAGCAGTCGCAACAAGGCTGAAAAATACCAGCTGCTCTGAGATCAAACAGAAGTGACGCATTCCTTTAGATGCCATGACTCTGTCCAGGCTGTTGTTTTCTGCTCGGTGAGTATAGTACACCTTGTGGCAGTCATTGAGTTTTGTGTGAAATCCCCAAAGAGTTATAAAAAAAATCACATGACAGATCATCCAGAAAATTCCAAAAATAGAAAAACCAGGTATCACAAAATACCAGAGGTCCAAATCACGTAGTTTAAAGGCTGCAAGAATGAAAAAGATTAGTTCAATGACTCCAACTGAGATGACAGAAAGCCGCCTGCAAATTTTACCACGGTATAGGTATGGCTTCCATCGCTCAGTAACCGAAAGTCCACTGAAGTAAACGTCGAGGAGGGGATCTGAAATGAGGCAGCTGAAGAAACACGCCAAGGCAAAAGGGTTTGTGGGGATCTGCAGTGATGGAAAAAAGAGTAGGGATGCAATGGCTCCAAAAATTGCCAAATTTGGAATTGCCAAAAAAGACTTCAAACGTAAGTCAATAATCAACATGGCCAAAGCCAAGACCAACAGAATAATACTTAGAGATTTTTCTACCAGCATAGTTGTGCTGGCAATTGCAAATCCAACTAGCTCCAAAAACTCAACCGTTGTCAGCAGAGTTGGTCGATGATGGACACAACCACAAATCCTTTCAACTAAAGCACATAATATCCTTAAAACAATGGCAGAGAGAAGCAAATATTTTGTAGCTTCTTCTTTCACATCCATTTTGAAGGCAGAATTATTGAGAAAA
Source organism: Molothrus ater (assembly GCF_012460135.2). Lineage (NCBI taxonomy): Eukaryota > Metazoa > Chordata > Aves > Passeriformes > Icteridae > Molothrus > Molothrus ater. Next base: position 26,561,283 of record NC_050482.2, on the reverse strand, counting down.
CAGAGAAGGCCAAGCAAAAAACCAAACCAAAGATTGGAGAGACTCAAACTTGCTGTTTCCATTGAAAAATAGTAGTACAGTATGCTGGCAATTCCAAGAACAAAGAGCCCCAGAATAAATATTACCAAAATCAGTGCATCTGCAGTTTTTTCCCACCTGACATAAAGGCCCATGCAAATGGCAACCAGCAGGTTGATTCTGGCAAGATAGCCAAGGTATCTGACCGATGAGTGCATGTTCACTTCTCTGTTTGCCTCTTCTAGCCTTGTCATTGCTGCATAGAGACAGTGACTAACACAGTACCGCAGTGACCTACACATGTAAACGGCAGGGAGGGCTTTCACCCACTTGACCGACAGTAAATATTCGGGTTTCATCCAACAAACACAATGCAACTGCTGCCTTCTGTAATATCATTTCAGTAACAGTGGTCCAGAACCCTTGAAGCCCTGGAAGAGAATTAAGAAAAGTTTTAGTGCCAAATAATTCCTTATAAGCCTATAGAACATAAATATGACCCATCCTGTCACATGAAGAAGTTTAGTATCTAGAGTAAAAAGAACACATTAAAAAGACCAATTAAGTGTGAAAACCAATATAAAATGGGTCCTGCATAAACCTTATTTCATAACTTGAATGAGAGGAAAACAATCCTGGCCTGTTTTCCAAAAAACTCATTGATTACCTATCTCTATTAGATATCTGTGGATATCCAAAACCCTTCTATGATAGCCACTTGCTTCTAGAACATTTCATAATTATTTTAAAACACTATTTTATTTCGCCATTACATTTGATAAGTTCTCATTTTCTATTAAATCTTTTCAGCATGCTTTGCAAGACTTCCTTTTAGCAGTGAAGTAAGTATATGATTCACAAAAAGAACTTCCCACTCAGTTAATGAGCTTAACCCAGAGTAAAAAAGATATTATTATCTCAATTTCACAAAAGGAGAGTGGACACAGAGATATAAAAACTGATTTGGTGTGATTTTCAGAGATTTCTTGTAATGTAAAATCAAAGCCTTCATTTGCACCCCTTCAAGTCAGTTTCCCCCCCCCTCCAAAAACAAGAAAACAAACAAGTTGATCAGGATAAATTTTATATTTAGAACAAAAGCACCTCCTACTCAGATCCATTTAACTGATGTGATTTTCTTTTTAATATAGTTACAAACAGACAGAAGTATTTTTAAGGGGCATTTTCTAATGTTATGGGCAGAGCTTCCAAAATACAAAAAGACACATGTAGCCTCCATAATTTTTTAAGTAATTAACTAATTTCCCATCTTAAAGAGATTTCTGAAGAGCGACTGGCATGATAGTGATACCAGAGTGCCAAGAACACTCAGTGCTAGGTTATAGCTTACTGCTTTTATTTATGTTGGTGGGGGAAGTGTTAAAAGACACTTTGACTCAAATGCAAAATTTAGACTTTATTCTCTTTTGAGTTTTAAATTCTTATTTTTTAAACCAGCGAACAACAAATGATGACGTGAATTGACTGATTTGCCCCTAAGTTTTGGCAGATTCAAAGACTGACACACAGTGTAAAACCAGCTTCAGTAATTGCTGCAGAGAAAAACTAGGCCTAAGAAATCCTATTGTTTAAATTACTTATTTGGTAACACATATTTTCAAATTATGCTATATACCAAAAAACAACGCAGATATTACTTGGAAGAACTATGCATTAAAAATTTGTTTACCTAAATAAGAATAATACACACCATATATTTAAAGCAAATTGCTATTATATGAAGTTATGATAAGTTAAAAGTTCTTTGGATGTCAACTGTGCATTTTCACAGTATTCATTATTAGTAGTGTTTTACAGATATTGACTTAATTCTGAGTTGCCTGGATGCTTAACATCTCACAATATCTCTTCCTTTACTTTCTGTTCCTCTCACCCTTTCGTTTCACTATTATACAGATAACACAAACGTGAGTTGGCTTTCATATTCCAGATTTAGGTTTCAGAGCACTGACTGCATCTCACTGTTTCTTGTACTACAATCAACATTCATTTTGGGGACAACTTAAACCATTTATTTCAGCTGCTACACATGCCCTCCCCTTGCCTCCTGCTCTCTAGTTCAAACCACGAATGCAGAGAAACTACTTCCCATCCCCTTTCAACCCACAGCACCAGCATGCAACTACTGCTACTCTGAAGAACATATGCCATCCCATCCTTTTAATCAGGATTCCTTTCTGGAACCCTCCAAGTCGAGAGGCTAACCCTATGAACGTTCAGTTGGACAGCAGCCCCAGCAGGCAGCAGGAATGAGCCCTTTGCTACGAGCAAACAGCAAACAGTGTGCTGCCTCACACCCGGATTAAAATTTTGCTGCAATCACGGAATTGTTTTCTGTGAGATTATTAACAGCAGCAAACTCCCCTCTAGGCAGGCAGCGAGCCACTCTGACAGAACACAACTCTCATTGCCTCAGCTCGTGTGGAGTTTTGCTGCCAGCACAGCACAGAAATATGAAACTGCTCTGCCCCTCCGCTGCGAGGTGCTGGGGTAGGGGAACAAATGGGGCAACGTGTCTGTTCCTACTGCAGAGACACAAAATCTAATTGGGCACAAGTAGTGAAAAAGGATTTGCAAAATGACAGCTCAGTCTGTGAATGCAATCTCTTCTTCCCGACTCCACCTTCTAGCCAATTAGCAAAAATGTGCACTCCTAAACCACACTATTAAACATTAGCATTTTTTAACCAAAATACATGGTCGACTTTTTGTGAAAAGGTGCATTTTCATGATTAAAGTATCCCATGACACAGCTATTACCAAATAGAAAGACAACAGCAATTCAATTTTAAAGAGAAATATCAATAACTGATTTGTTGTCTAAAACACACCTATTTGCTAGTAATTTCTGTCAACACTGTTTACACAGGGAGTGTTCAAAGTCCTGGGGAGGGGGTAGTGCTCCTGTGTTTGTTTTAAACTAATGGCTTTAAGGTTTCAGGTTGGACACTGTTATAACCAAAAAATCTGCCAATTTTTTTTTTGTGAGAAAAAGGTTACAAAAACTAGTCAGACCGCTGATGCTGCTGAAGTGCTACCTGTTTGTTATGATAATTACAAGTCGTTGTCGTTAATAGTTCCTTTTTGTATCAGTAAAGGCCCCGGGTGGGGTTACCTTGACGGCTCTTCTCCCGAGACAGTGAAGAGCGGGGACCTCCCCAGACAGTGAGGAGAAGGGACAAGACCTAAGAGGGGGAGCACGCAAAATAGCCTCAAGACCAGCATGCCATGAGAGGCTACTACTCCAAATGGACTGAAAAGACCCCCAAAACAACGAGCCAATACAGAGTTGGGAAATTAGAGTGATGTCTAGATCACTCCTAGTGAGGAGCGGAGTGCTGGGCCTGAAGAGATGCTGGGGGCTTTCGTTACCCCTCACCCTGAGCACGAAAATCCTCTCGGACCGTGACCCGGAGAGAGCGAAGAGACGAGGCTTAACATCTGAGTCACACCCGGAAAGCTCCCACGACAATTACACCCCCAGCTCTGTTCCTCGTGTACAGAGTTCGGCATATTCTCCTTCTATGAGTCACCCTGGGAGAGTCGGCAGAGACTGCAGACCTGTTGAGCTTCCCAATCTTGAGCTGATCGCTTTTGATAAAGGCATTAAAAGGAGAAAAGGTGTCCTGCTTCGTTTTATTTCAGACCCGACTTGCAGATCTCAACAAATCGCATTTAGATCTCAAACAGAACGTAGACACCCACTTATAACTATTTGTCAACTTTTGCAAATATAATTTTAAGGAAAACCTGGAGCCTCACTAACATTTAGAGACCAAATTATCTAGTAGCTTTCCTATATGTAAAGAAACACTGCTCTCAATGTAGTTTTAACCTTAACTCGTCTAAGAAAGTTGAAAAAACAACTAAACCCCAAAGCTGGTTCAGTAGTTAAGCCCAGGTGAGATCTATCTAAAACAGTGAATCCACTTTCCTTCACCTTTATTCTTGCAGTTTACCACTTTTTTTTTTTTTTTTTTTTTTTTTGCAGCAATTCTGCAAGAGTTCTTTTTTAAACAAAAAGTCCTATTTAGTTAATACATAAACACGTCAGACTTAACCTCCGGTGAAGGGCAGCGTTAATTTCCAGATGTTAACACCGCGCCCACAGCAGGGATAGCCGCTCTGGGGAAGGGCGCGTTCCCGGCTGGAGCTCCAGCTGCGGAGCCGGCCCGGCCAGGGAGGGTCAGGGCCGGCACTGGGGTCCCTCAGCAGCCTCCCCGCCACGCCGATCGGTGCTGGCGGTGCCCGCCCGGCCGCGCTGGGCGAGGAGCCCGCGGCGCCCCCGCCCCGCCCGGCCCGCTCTCACCTCACCGGGCGGCCCGGAGCCTGCCCGCCCCCCGCGCCGGCCGCCGCCATGTCGAGCCCGAGAGCGGCGCTTCCCGCTACGGGCCGCGCCGAGGCTCAAACACCGCCGCGCCGCCACGGCGCGGTCGGCTAGAACTGTGGAAAGGCCCAACCAGCCAAGCCATAAACCAAACCCATAAACACTGGTGCTTAGGCAGGCAAGCGGGAAAACTGTGATTAAATCAGGACTGCAAGGCAGACTGAGCCTTCCCCAGCCTGTGGTCCGGCTTCCTCGGCCTCGGAATGCGTTCCTCTGTACTCGGTGTCGGAAATGCACATTTTGAACTGGCTCTCGCAGGCAGGTGAGCACATAGCGTGAAGGTTCTGGATCACAGGAACCCCACGGCCTGGCCGAGAGAGACAAAACGCGAGGAGTTTGGATGACAAGTGCTGCTCAGGCACTCTCTGAACTGCAGGTGGGCTGGGCTGCTGCGGAGAAAGCCTCTGTTCCTGCAATGCTCCATCACAACCAGCACCTTCTGCCCCTAGTCAAGAAGCACTAGAGCAGCCTAAACATCTAAGCTTGACCCTCTGTGGTTCCTGACTCAATTATTCAGTCACAATAAGAAGCTCAGACATCCCCCAAATCATTACACCTCTTGAAATATTAGATAAAACTGGCCCTAAGGCCTAAAAGTTACACGGGTTAAAAACAACAAACAAAGCAATGAACCCCCCCAAAGAAACAAACAAAAGCCCAACAAAACAAAAACAATCCACAAGCTAAGAGGTTTTCCTTTAATAAATAAATATTCCTGAGATCTGAAATCTCAGTTACCTAGTGAGGGTCACATGGTTCAGATGCTTTACCAGCACTATGGACAACACTTAATTGGTACTGTATTGATCCAACCATTGTCTTGTTATACTCCTCAAGCAACTATGGAAACTTCTTGAACGTTTTACTTGGAGGGTAAAATAACCCAACTAAGTTTCTGGGCAAGTTGGTGAAATGAACCCTTTCTAAAAAGACAACTTACTCTTCTACAGGTTGAAAACAATTGAGGGAAACAGAAAGAGAAGGAAAAATGAGCAGAAAACCTGCTGCTGACCCTAATCATGGAGGTATGATTAAAAAGCCTTAGAATGATCACACTTGTAAAGCCACTCAGGCAGCCTTCCTGAAACAGAATGAGGCAGAAAGGATGTGCAGGAAGCAACACTGAGCCCATGTGTGAAATGCTATTTAGTCATCTTCCCTCTCACTTAAGAGATCAGAATGTACCAGGTACGCTGTGTAGTGCTAGGGACACACTTCAGTTCTGCTGAAATCCAGTCTTCCTAGAACTTGTATCTGAGCAGGAGCCCTGAATTTTCAGGTTCTTTGGATTTCTTTTCCCACTGCCATCCTTTTCCCAACACCTCCAGTATTCAGAATCACAATGTAGAAAAGTACAATAATGATATTAAAGGGGCAACATAAAATGGGAGCTGTAAAAGTATTTCAGTGAGATAGAAAAGAAATTAACATCTAGAGATAGATGAGAGGGAGTGCTTAGAAAATGGTCACATCTAAGTGGGCAGGGAAAGCAGCATGGTAACAGAATCAACTGGAGGAAGTTAAAAAACCCTTCTGAAAAGCAAAGACCACCACTGAGATGTAGAAGGTGAAACTGAAATACCAAATTCAACATCCTTAGGGGTTATAAATTAAACCCAAGACAACTATCTCCTTGAAAATAAAGAAAATAGCTTTGCATTGATTTCACTGGATTTCAGCATAAACAGATTGCACAGCAAGAGAAAAAGACAACAGCTGAATCCCCAAGAATTTTAAAAAATACTTTCGGTTTTTCAAATTTTTTTTAATAAATGTGCTTTGTTCACAAAAGTAGTGACATAAAAGACAACAGAGATGCCAACACGTTTTCTTCCTTTTCTTCTCCAGCACCTTGCACAGTCATAATTTTCAAATATTTCATAACCTAGAAATAATATTCTTGCACCAAAGCCAAATATACAACAACTCCTGATATCACCACTTTATTATTAAGGGAAATGTAGGTATTTATATAAATCACACTTTCCTCCTTCACCACAATCTACTGTCCCTTGTGAAAAAAAAACAATACAAACCAAACCAAAAAAGAAAAAAACCCAAAACCCACAAAACCAAATAACCAATAAACCCACTTTGGGCATTCAGAATGATCAACAAGAAAACCAAGCTGTTACGAATCTCAGGTCCCTAAACCACAGTGTTGTCACCAACCTCCCAAAAAGGATTAAATGTTAAACCTTAGTATTTAAGCTATTTTGGGGGGTAAATCTTGATCTGAATTGCACTTCTTGGTGTATGAATCACAAACCAATTTACAGTAATCAATGCCAATGTATGTTTGATGGTGTACTGTTTCTAAATAGAGTATCAGTTAAAATATTATGTATACTTTGAAGAATGCACTTATTAACCTCCCATAAAGAGCTGAATTTACAGCAGCAATATTTTAACATGAGCACTGCTGGAACCAGTGGTTAATTGGGAAGAAAGGCTTTCAATGACAAACATTTTAATGAAAATACTGACTAAAAGCCAATTTTGAAGCTATTGTGTATTTCATTAGAGAAGTACTCTCTGTAACAAAAATCAGCAAGTGAACCATGACTCTTGTACATCTAACCTTAATTCTTTTTTTCTTTTTACACATCACAGTATAATTGTTTGGTTTGTATAACCCTATAATTCAGATTGAATAATAAATTTGAATTAGGAATTTGGGAATGCTTTAAAGTTAAGAAGAGACAAAAAGCTTATGTCAAAGAATACAGCACCACAGTCCAGATCACATCTGAGTGTAAGCTGGACCAATGTGATTACTCTATGTAGGAAATACTATAAAAGAAAAACAGGTAGGACAAACTGTGACACATTCAGTGCAAAACTTCAATGGAAGGAGTAAGTTTCATTTTTGTAGCAAGCACTGTAAAACCCACACTACAACTTCAATTTATCTAGCAACTTTCATATTATAAATACAAGGTGGCAGTGTAATGTAAGATATTTCATCTTGTAAGATGACAATAACCTGTGAAACTGTATTAGTATTTTTTTACCAATTTTCAGAAGTCTGAAATAAATCATGATCTGGCACCTAGTTCTAATCATTTACTATTAGGCACTTACATATAGATTTAAGAGCCTAATATCCAAATCTGAAAATTCTGGCCATTATTTTTAAATGGAGGAAAACCTAAGCTAAACTAATAATGAATCCTCTTTTTTTAACCATTGAACAGAATTTATTTTTCCTGCAAAAACTCACAGGTTCATTACACAAGTTAAAAACTTAATAGATGTAAAAATAGATGTTTAATCTCCTTACAGTGCAGACCAGTTTTCAGTCAGCTATGGAGTTTTTATTTAACTGAACAGAAGTCAGTTGGGTCCTAATAAGCAAACAAAAAGCATGTGTTAAATTCACGTGTGTGGTCTGAATTACATGGCTTTATGCAAATACGTGTATCCTTGAAGAACTTGTAGAGTTATGTTCCTTCTTACAAAATCAGTTTGTAGTCACTGGCTAACTTAGGTCTACAAATAAGGACAATTCATGAAAAAGCTGTTTCTTTTTAAAATGCATAAATAATTTACTTTTAAAAAATGACAAAACCCACTCTGTCCCCTCAAAAACACAGTTGGAAAAGAATACAGAACACCATAGTTGGGCAAATACTGATATACATTAGTGCTTGTATACTCATAAAACTGCAAAACATATTCCAGCTTTGGAGTGAAACATAATTGTCTAGACGTACCATACTCCTCTGGAGGAAAAACCTCTTCAGAAATTGCTATTTATGCAATGAAATTACACAGTATGTAGAACTATGGATGAATACATTCCAGTGTTTTGGTGTCACGTCACAAGGGCTGCAATAAACATAAGTCAAATGTGCAAGCATTATTGTTTCTCCAGCCCAGGCTTAACCAGAGTGAAACAAATTTTGGAAGAAAAAAAGTTTTGTTCCATAATTAAGAAAGGACATTTGCAACCAAGTGTCTTAACCTATCTGCACATTTAATTAAAGTGCAAATTATTTCTTCCTACGTATACTTCTCAGAAGCCCACCAACTCCAGTGCCTTAAGCTCAACCACATTGAGTTAAAATACTGAAACAACATTTAACAAATTAAATAGAATTCACACTTCACAGCACTAAAGAAAAGAATGGTACCTTTCTGGAAAAAAAAAAATAGTGATACAAATCTAAAGAAAGTAACAGCAATTTATGCTATGACATGAGTCATTTGCATAAAACTTGTATTTTTTTACTTTCATACAAGAATAAATTTTAAAATTCAAAAGTAGAAAAAAATAGCAAACTCTGTAAACCTTTGCATTTTCTTTATGCAAACCATTTTTTCTGTGTTGAGCCCACGTTAGTATAGCAAAATTAGTTAAGCAAGAAGTTTGACTGAAAGGGCATTTCAACGACCACATTAACTCAGAAGCAATATAGGATCTTCTAGCTCATAGAAAGGAATAGAACTAGACTGGCTTTCTCCAGAGTCTGAGTCATAGGGAGCATCAGGCAGCTCCATAAAACCATAAGCTAGCTGTTCATCTTCTGTGTCTGACCGAACGTAGCAGGCAGTGCTGGAATACTCCTCATCCTCTATACTGTTGAAATCCTGTGGGATATACAACATCCCTGGGTAGTTCCTGCTAACTAAGTCACTTGTTGTTTGAAGGGAAGTTTTCCTAAATGCCATCAGGTGCATGTGAGAAAACTTGGAATACTTGAAGCGTTTAAAACCCAAGGACTCTATGGCAATTTTCCAGCTTTTCATCATCATGGCCCGGCGATTCTGATGAGATGAATCAGGAGTTATTACAAGCAATAAGCCATTTAATACCAGAAGTTCATGTGCCTTCTTGCAGCATATCCATCGTTGATAGGGTGATGGAAAGTAAGAAAGAAGGAGAGAGAAAACGACAACATGGAACAGTTCTCCAGGTAGAGAATCAATGGGATTTTTCAGTTGCTTAAGAAAGGCATCTATAGCATCTTGTGCCAGTTGAAGAGGTTGCTGAATTTGAAGATTTAGGAAGTCACATTTGTATACGCTCTGGTGGAGTGACAAAAACAGAAAACCAGATATCAAGGTTAGTTTAAAGAGCAAATACAACCAAAATCCACAGAAAAATAAATTATTCCCTTAAAACTTAGAGTGATGTGCTAACTTTACTCAAGAGTAAACTTTACTAACTTTACTTAAAGAGTTAAAAAGTTAATGGTCACACATATACAGTTGAAAAAAACCAACTTAGGCTGCAAATATTTCTGAGTAGAGGAGAAACACAAATTAGTAATGCAGAAATAATGTTAAAGACAATTTCAGGACTAAGGTATGTTTCAAGTGGAATCTGTAATCAACTTAGGACAAAAATGCTGTTAAACTGGAATCTGCGACTGAACTTTTGATATACCAAGTCTTGAACTAATGTTTAAGTCCTCACAGACACTAAAAGAACAGTTATCAGTGCATCTACTGACATTTAAGAATACAAACCTACTTATGTGGATAATTTGCACAGATATTTCACACAATATTCTGAGTTGGAAGGGACCCTCAAGTATCGATATATATATTCTAATTTTTAACTTCAGTACCCTTCCACCTCTTTTTTCCTTTTTTTGTTTTTTTTTTGGTCTCAGACTATATTTACTCCAAGACAGCATCTGCTGCACACCCCAGTCTCAGCTTCCATCCTCCTGCCATCTAATAATGCACGTTTCCCTCAGTGTACTTTACCCCAGAACACCAGGAAGTGAGTGCATGCTGCTTAACTAAAGAAAATATTAATCTTTTCTTGGTAAGCATTCTCCCTCTCTCTCAAAACCCAAAACCATCAATGGAAATATATTTCCATATTCAAAAAAATTTTGAAGACATTTATCCTTTAGTTACATAACTAACATTTCAGTTCCTTTCCTTGTATTTCCACAATAATATGCTTCTTATACCTCCAAATTAGTTGAAGTATTACTCAGCTACTTAGTCTATATCCAAAGCATTTCTATATGAAGGTGGATGATACTTTTTTATTAAGGAAAGAACTATTTAACCCTCTGATCAACATTATTTAAGAAACTGGCTTTGTAAGAAGCCTCTGTGCTTCAATTTGTTTTAAAAGGTCCTTTGGGGTCTTACCTAAGAAATCTGCTAAATCGGAAATTTTTATCAGTTTATTTTCTTTTCAGCTTTTACCACAACTTCTCAAAATAATTTTTTCAAGTCAGGAGATGACATTAACTACCATAATTAACCTCTGGTTGTTATTCCAAAAACCTTAAATCAGCCCAGGCAACTTCTGGCCTTAAGAGATAAATTTGTTCAGAAGGTTATGGTGCTGATGCAGCTCAAAGAAGAGTCATCTTCAGTACATCAGGGCTCATTAATTCTGTTCTGGAGGTAGGACTAAGCTTATTCTAGCAGATGCATTTGACTGCTCAAACTGTACTCCCTGTCCCTCCAAGAACACTTGCTAGCCAGCCTTTAAGGTGCCCTGAACAAACCAAAGCATCCAAGATAATCAAAGATGTTGGTGAGCCTGAGACAGGCCCAGAGTAAGCATGTGTGTCACCACTTGTACATTAGCACTCTGGGAGCTCCTACCATGAAGCTATGGTACTAACCATGTCAGATGACCAGAAATCAATAATCTTATTGTTCCCTTCTGCTGGGAGAGAATCTAAAGAACTGGTTAGTACACAGAAATTGCATATGTTCCTCCATCAAATCACAGAAGTTACTTTTTCAGGACTTTTCCCAATAAAGGTTTTGGTCACTGCACATTTAAATTGATTTTCATGAGAAGACATGTAGCTTTCTTAGGAGAGCAGAACAACAGACTAGTAGACAGAAAAATATTAACTAGGCATACTCAAAAATTAATGTTTAGGTTCAACTCATATGATGTTAGGTACCTAGGCTGCCATTATAGTCACTGGAGAATTAGTCAATACATAGTGGCCCAATTCACCTCACCATCAAAGAACAGCAGATATTTAGGTTTGACTATTTCTAATAGATCTTCACTGACTGTAATTAGAACTTAGAACCTGAGCTGTAGACACTGAGGATCTATGTATCATAGCTAGAAATTCACTTGCCATGTATTACCATTTTAAATGCCACAGGCTCCCATTTCAGTGGCATGTGTCTTTTTTACCTCCTGTGTCATGCCCAACAGCCCTACACAGTCCTACAGCCTCCAAAGTCATGGAAAGTAATCATGATGCCTATGTTTCAAATTAGGCAAGACAAAATCTACTCAAAGTTTGTGTTTTAGACATAACTAACATTGAATTGCTTTTGAAAGCAATTTATCAGGCTCAAATTTTTAAAGAATATCTTTCAATATCTCTCAGCCTGTATGCAAAAATACAAATGAGGTGTTAATGGACTAAACATGGTAACAACAACAAACTACCAGGTATTTAGCATGTAAATCACACTGCAGCAAATAAGAGAATGTTATTTTCCAGTTAACTGTATTTTTTCACCTGTACATTTATTTTCACCTCTCCACTTCTAAAGAGGGTTACCTTCAGCCACAGATTTTAATAGAGCCTGATTTTTAACTGTAAGTAGTCAAGGTGTGTATAGTCAAACACTTAAATGAAGTAATTTACCCCAAATATGCTGATAAATTTGTCTTCTGGATTTTGGAAAATATTTCTAGCTCAAAAATATTTCTAGCAATAAATATAAATGCTCCCTTATAGTGCACTTCTGAATACTAAATCTCCCCAGAAAAACTCACCAAATACAGTCACTGATCATTTCCTTCTGTCAGTGAATGCAGCTTCTGAGAAGCTCTTGCCTAAGCACAAGCCTACTTAATTGTTATTTTTACCTTTTAAGATGCAAGGAGTCATATGAAATACGGTTAAAAGATGGCTACTAAAATTTTCAAGAATTTAAAGATTAATAATGCCATTATAAAGGCATGGCTCTGGGAAAAATTTGTATTTTTAAAAGAAAATACAACTAGGACTTTAGAGCCTGTTCATGGAAAAGGATGTAGTGTTTAGTTCCTACTAAAGCAAATATTTAAAAGGCATGTAAGTATTAAACATACTCTTTTACAGTTATTTTGAGGCATTCCACAAATTTGAGGATCAAGTTTATACTAAATACAGCAAACATTACATACCTCAACAGCTGGAACAATGTCTATGCCAACTGTCAGAAATTCTTCAAACTTCAGAAATGGATTAAAGCAGCTACCAACATCAAGTAATCTGATCTTTCCCAAGGAGTGAAGGAACCTAAGAAGTAGCAAGAATTAGGTTTTATCAAATGTAACTTTTAAAGCTGTATTGAGTTACAATTTCAGGTAACTAATACAAAAGATTCTCAGAGAACACCACAGTAGTGACTAATAGAAGTGAATGCCTTACTTCAATTGCTGAGTTACCTAAAGAACCAAGATCCATCAATAAAAGCAGGTGGTCCTCAAGTGGAAGAGTTTTGGTCAGAGAAGGTGCAATAACTATGCACTTTTGCACTTGTAGCAAGTAAATAAAATGGCAAATTGTGTGTCTACTAGACAGACTCTCATAATGTTTTGTGTTTCTCACTTAACTTTTTGTAGTATTTACTGATTTTGAAGACACACTAGACACCAGAATTAAAGTTTCATGAGTTGAAAAGGGAAACAGAGAACAACTACATAAACTGCATCATTTACAGGGCTGCAATCTAAAAAAAATCCATGATGATTTGTAGCATCTTGAATATCCAAAATCCATTAACAGAGGCAAACAAAGTCACAGCTTTCACAGGGACTTCACAAAGATGAGAATGCTAATAACATTCCAAAAATAAAATGTTTTTTGCTTCAAGTTTCTGTAGCCAAAACCAACTGGCATCTCCAAAATGTAACTTGTCATGTTTCTGGGAAAGGCTCAGCCCTGGAGAGACAGATAACTGCAAAAAACTTTCAGAAACAGAGGTGCAGGGCCAATGCAGTAAAACCAAGCCATGGCCATACTCATAGCAACAACAAAGCAGAAAGGAAAGAAAAGCCTCTAAGCAGCAGTAAGAGATCTGGGCTCTCTGGGCTCCTTCTAGACTCCCAGTAGCCTACCAGAGAGAGGATGTTGGAAAAGCAAGATAAAATGTCTTGTTGCATTTGGCAAAATAATGGCAAATTTAAACATTTTGCTTTTACACAGAACAGAAGATATCCAGGGCACACTTCTCTCAAAATACCACCATGACCAAGGCAAAGAGTGCAACAATTACCTTTAAGTTAAAGCTGCAAACATTACCAAGCTGCCTCCTAAGTCAATCAGTACTGAGTGAGTTTTCAGACTGAAGATGAAAGCAACAATTTTTCCAGACTTGGAACAGGAATTTGGATACTGTGTAGGCAGATCCTAGTAGCCATAAATCACGAACATGGTTGGAAGTCAAATCAGAGATCTTTTCCCACATAAGGGTAGTTTGTGGTTTCTCAGACCAGTGTATCTCTTTGTCTAGCAAATTGAGACACTAAGGGCAGATCCCTCCTCACTCAAACACAAAAATGTATGCTTACATTCTATATGAGAGTCTAATATGGTAACACCAAATCAATGGACACATGGGACCACAGAAAGCATAACAAGAGGAAACTGGATACTACGGTACAGAGAGGACTTCACATGAAAAAGAGAGAGCCTCTAGAGATCTAAACATGTTCCCTTTAAGGTGTTCAATGAAATACTTGTACAGATTAAAATAAGCAGCAAATCCCAGAAGCCTCTAATTTCCAGGACAGTCACTTCACCTATGGTACAGAGAAAAGATCACCATGATGTATTCTGTCTTCCTATTTACAAAAACTACCTTATTTATATATATTTATAAATTACTTGAGAGAGGATTATATGTGGGATGAACAGAATTATTGTCTTCACACCTACCAGAGTAAAACAAAGAGTCACAGGCTTAGTCATACCGATAGACAAACCCACACTCTTGTAGTGTTACATGACCAGAATGGAGCGACAGTCTTTAAACACTGTGCGTAGGTTCCCCATATCCCCTGTACCAACTTTCAGACTTCACTACTAAGCAGTGAAGCTACATGATAAAGCATTTCAGGAGAGATCTCTGTTTTGTGTAATACACAAATACACAATCCATTTTCTTTCAGATAAACCCTGTAATTTCTTCTGTAAGGCATCAATAAAAAAAAAAAGGAATTTTGATTTCTTTGGGCAGTAACTTAGACCAGTTATGCCTTGTTGTTCAAGGTCTATATGGTTACTAAGAACTTACTATCATTTGTAGCTTACTAAGGTAGATATTATAAAACTTGCCTTTGCCAGGTATGTCTTACGAGGTGTGTATATTTTTAAACTTCTGAGAATGAAAATAAAAATCATCAGCACTCACTATACTAACAAATACTTTAAAATAATTTATAAAACTTCTCTATTAACTCCTTTCTGTACACATTAGAACAAAAGGGAAGGCTACAAACAACTGGTAGAAAGAAAGCAGGTGAAGTTAGCTCTGCAACAGCCACTATTAACTGCAGCAAGTATGAAGAGAGAGATCAAAGAGATGCAAAGAGAGAACCAATGCTTTATCCTGACAATGCCTCCCACTGGTACAAAGCTTTAAAGTAAATATGATCATCAAACCTATTGATTTAAACAAACATGAGAGACACAGAAGACACCAGCTCCTAAGGACAGACACACCTACTAATAACATTAGTAACGTGTCATTCTTTCCCTAACTTATCCTTCACCTAGCTTCAAGTAAGTGCTGATCCCAGCAGACATGCTACAATAAAGGAAAACACCTCTTTACACAATAGAAAAAACACTACTGCAAGAAGTTCTAAGAACTAATCTATAAAGAATAAGAAACAATTCATAAGTATAACTTTTATAGATTCTATGATTATGCATTCATTATTTCACTGTACTTGCAAAATATGATTTTTTTTCCATCACACATGAATAGTCACAGACATGACACACTATTTAGGAAAAGAAATGGAGGGTGGGACTTCAGAAATAATAAAGTTAGTCTTGGATACCAAAAATAAAATTCTTGCTTGAGTGAAGGTCACAAACAAAATTAAAACTGTTGTTTGGAAAATACCTCAAGGATACTACAAGTTCTGCAGAGCCAGTCATCAGAAAGCTAGCACATTAAAAGTTAAGGGTTGTAATTCCAAATTGCTTTTGAAGTGTGTAATTGGAATCAAGAGTTTCTCTGCAATTATTTATGAAGAGAAAGTTTTAAGTACTCTGATATTTACATTTGGCACTTAGTACTTACATAAGCAATTTACTTTTCAACAGTGCTGAACAGCCATTAGATTCTAACTTAATTAACATCTCCCTTATTTCACCTCAAGGTTTAATATAAATTGCATTGCACACCAATGACATACTAAAGTGAAATTGCTTTAGCACTAAAATGAAGATGACTAAGTTGTCATTCTCAAGCAATTTTTTATGGCATTCACCAAAATATACTACAACATAAACAGCTCTTGAAATGTATATATTCACGTGAAAATTGCCTTTCTTAGCTATTAAAAATAGATCAGACTGATCGAACATGTTCTGGGGAAAAAAACATTAGGGTAAGTTTTAACACTCAAAAAGGAGGGAAAAAAGTCAAAACACGTAAAACTTACTCTTCTGTCACAGCTTCATGATTTGTCAAGCCAAAGTTTGGCAAAGGATCTTCAATCTTGGGAGTCTGAGGAACATTTAAAGCTGGAGTGCTTTTAGAAGCAAGAAGTGCTCTTTTTTCATCTTTCTCAAGTGCTTTTCTTTTTCCACCATTCTGAAAATATTCTCGGCATACACTGAAAAGACAAAAAGAAAAATTCCCCAGGAAAACGGAATGCTCTTGTTAGTCACTACTACAGCTAAGATACACACCAGAGGGTTAAGAGATCAAGTGCTGTCAGCTTTTAAACAAATCTGAGTTTTATTTTAAATTTGGTAAATCAACTTTAAAAAAAGATGTGATACATCTGACAGTATGAGTGGTGGGTTGGTGGGATTTTTTTCCCCCCCAAATTATGCCATAACTCACAGCTGAGTATACATTTAAGATTTTTTTATCTGGATAGACATTTAGAGTAAGACAGCAGAATTCTTGTCAGAACATCACCAGAAGGTAAACTTCAGCTCAGTTCTCCACTATAGTGCAAAGAGTTATGAACTAGCTCCCTGTCAACACAAGGTTTTGAAATGTGTTTCTTGCTAGCACATAAACTAGGGGAAAAGAAACCTAATCCAGATTTATGCACAAACTTACGTTTTCATTTTAATTGAGTTTGACTGACATTTTTTAAGTAGCAGACAGTAGCTGTATTACTGTCAAAGACTTATTTTAGCTTTCAGTTTTTTCCCATATTTACTTATTTTTCTTATAGGCACTAGAACAAAATAATTAATCATACTTGAACAGAAATATTAGCCAGTTTAAAGAAATTAATGTTACAAAAGAAGTTAAACAGCACTTGTGTTCTTCAATCAGTAGTCAGCATTAGTGTATGAGAAGCAAGCACTGTGTTTGAGAATAACTGAATTTCATCCACAAAATATAACTGGAAAAAAAGTGTTGCTGTGAAATTAAAAAGCTGGATTCACCCTGCACAATTCAGATTAATTAAATCTGCTATCCAAGTATTTGCACGAAAATTTCAACAGAAATAATACTTGTTTGAATAATTTTTTCTGAACAACTCATTTTTATGATGCTTTCTTGAAATTCAGTCCATTTTCCTCTAACAAAACTGCAGAGATTTGAAGGAACATTCCACAAAAAAATAAATTCAAGTGTAGTTTAATAATATCTTATACAAAGCAGGAACAAGTTAATGACACTTCACATCACAGATTAAAGGATGGACACACTGGTAAAATGGTGCATTTAAATCACAAATACTGACAAAGACTTGAATACACAGGGCTAATCTAAGGTTTGGTGATATTTTAGGCATCAAATATACCTAGTCTCTTCATCACATAAGATGTGAAGGACAACAAAAAAATTGTCATTGGAGTGGCACTGAGTTTCTTAGATGGAAACATACACAAACAGGCACACTTAGAAATAACTTTACCCCAAGATAGGTAGGAAAGAAGTGCCTTGAGTCAGAAATTCTGTTTAATCACAGAATGGGTCAGGTTAGAAGGGACCTCAGAGGGTCATCTGATCCAAGCTCCCTGCTCAAGTCATGTCACCCCAGAGCACATGGCACAGGATTGCATCCAGAGGGTTCTGGAGTATTTTCAGTGAGGAAGATTCTACCTTTCTGTGCAGTCTGTTCCAGCGCTCAGTCACCTGCAGAGTAAAGAACTTCTTCCTCCGTTTCAGGTAGAACTTCTGTGTATCAGTTTCTGCCTGTTGCCTTTTGTCCCACTGGCTGGCATGACCAAGCAGAGCCTGGATCCATCCTCCTGACACCCTCCCTTCAGATATTGATAGACATTGATGAGGTCCCCTCTCAGTTGTCTCTTCTTGAGATTGAACTGGCCCAAATCCCTCTGCCTTTCCTCATAAGACAGATGCTCCAGTCTAGGTTGCAATACTACAGACATATAGACTGCAAAATTATAACAACTCCACCCATTAGAGACTGCACATATGGAAAGACAACAATTCTAAAACTAAGTATAACAAGCCAGTCACTTAGCAGGAAAAAGATTTTAAGGAGATCAATAAACAAATGAGAACCCCAGAAAAAACCACTTGCATTACTGCTGGTATACTAATTAAAGTGTATTTTACACATTGTATTATTTATTTATAAGCATATGATCAATTTAGAACTATTTAGTTCTGTGTATCAATTAGTCAAAGAAATGCAACTTGAAAAGAAAAATCTTTTTTGTCCATTTATCAGCTACTGCACCACTTTGTTAGCACGCCGTAGTCTCTATTTTTATTCTAAGTCTTTTTTTCTCATTATGTATCTTAAAACATCCAGAATCAACAGCAGTTTAAGTAGTGTTGCACTGACATGTAAGACATGAGAGAATTCTCAAGCTTGGAAGAATGTTTTCTTTTTCTACTCAACTATTCACGTTATCAACCTTTTAATTCCCTAGAAGCTAGTATGCTACCCAGCTTAACACTTAATGAGCACTGGAGAACCACCTACTTGTAAACTGCCAATTCATCTTGTCACTGAGAAGCCATTTCTTCCTCATTCTTGGTACTGATGCAGATGAGTGTTTCTTCCATCTTTCTACCCCTAACCATGTCAACTGAGTTCTCTTAATTCCGTATTTTTTATAACAGACCTTCCTCATTTGCACTTAAGACACTACCAAGTTAACAACAAAGAGAAGCATCTCCTACTTTTTCATTTTCCCTGGTGGACAACCGGCCAATGCCACAGGAAGGCCCAAGAATGGATACAATTCTTCACATTCAGATCCCAGGCTCTGCATACTGGTGCAGTACCACAGGGTACCAAGAAACCCCAGCCAAATCCACCCAATCCCAACAAAAAGAGCTCAGATCACACTGCACTTCATAGCCACTGAGGGTTATCTTCCCTTTACACTTTTCTGACGTCACAGTCATTCTGGCATGATTACTACATGTTGCCCTTTTGGCTCCTGAGCTCTCAGAGGAGTTGCCTATGTACTCCTCCTGTAGAAGTGACCTTCACACTTCCTGTGGGGTAACAGCAAGCACATGGGCACTCACTGCACTGGTAGTTAGCAGAAATAATGCACTCTGTAGTTTACCCCAAGGTAACGTGCTGATGCAGCCAGATGTTGAACTTCACAGCCATTAAAGCCGTCACTGATCACCCTGGTTTTGAGTCTGCAGTTATAAAACACTCTACATTTAACAACTGTCTCAAGTAAGAAACAGAGCATCTCAATTATCTACAAAGCAAAAATTAAGGAATCTATTTTATAATTCTAAAATCTGACACAGCTCCATCTTTAACTGACAAACATTCAGCCTGTGATGACACAATATTAGCTCTACAATTAACATACCTGCTTGTGAAGAATTGTGCAACGTAAACGCTATCTGAGCTGACACTTGCTACAGTTCACACAAACTGCAAAATAAATATTTCAGGTATAAACTGTTTCAGTTTCCTAGATGAGAGACAGGTTAGGTTTCTGGGTGAAGTGTGAAGTTAATGTCTTCGCTTTAAAAAAGAAATCAAAAAATCAAATCTTTGTATTTCCTCAGTGAAACTTATTTTCCGTATTTCAAATAACAAATGATAAATAACCTGTTCCAGTTGACTCCCCTGCTCTGTCTGCCATTTGGGTTGGACACATGAACGTGACAGAAAAAGCCAATATGAATGCATATGATTTTGTTAATCAAACATTCAACTGGCCATCGACCAGGAGCCCCAGGTCCCTTTACGGTGCTGCTTTCCAGTATTTCATTCCCCAGTCCATCCTTACATCCAGGGTTACCCCATCCCAGGTGCAGAATCTGGCACCTGTGTTTGTTAAAATTCATATAGTTTGTGATTGCCCAGCCCTCTAATTTGTTGAGGTTTCTCTGGAGAGCCTATCTGCCTTCAAGAGAATTAACAGCTCCTCACAATTTACTATCATCAGCAAACAATGTGTTTAACAGCAAAAAGGTAAGACTGTCATATAAATGTGAACATTGAACATTGTCCTTTCCCATTTAAAATGGTTCCCCTCCTGCTGTTTCTTCCACCTTCCTCAGTTCCATTCTCCTTGCAGTGCTCATCTAATTGCAATCATCAAAAAAACCT
This sequence comes from Molothrus ater, assembly GCF_012460135.2. NCBI lineage: Eukaryota > Metazoa > Chordata > Aves > Passeriformes > Icteridae > Molothrus > Molothrus ater. Next base: position 26,541,148 of record NC_050482.2, on the reverse strand, counting down.
GCAAAACATTGTGGAAGGGACTTGCAAACACTCGTTCATTTAATCTTCCAATTAAACAGGATCAGCTTTCCAGTTCTAGCAGAGATCTGTTATTCTCAAAGATCCTCTAACAATCAGATTACTTAGCTTTCTCTTCTTTTGACTAGACAGCTCCAGTTTCTAGAAAAGAACACCAAGGCTTTTGTGGAAAAAAAGGCTTTTGATAATTTCTTTATCTTTCTTGGAGTTGAGCTGCTGTTTGTTATTTTTTAAATGCAGTGGCCAAGGTGATATTTTGGCTAAGAGCAATGCTAAATTAAGTCAGAGTAGTACTTTACATATCTGGTGGGCAATCTCATTAACACACTTAAGTATGATATTTGCCTCTACTGCAAAAGCATTCTATGACCACTTCATATTCAGTTTGTGGCCTGCTTCAGAATCCAAATAGTTTTTTGAAAGACTGACACAATCAATTATTCCCTGGCCTTTATTTGTAGAGCTTATATTTAATATAGTAGATAATGTCTAGTATAGTTTATAACTGCAATAATTTTAATTCTGCTCTCAGAGTGACAGTTCCTCTCTCTTTGGTCTCATTTCCAAATTTAATAAATACACTTTACTCCAGCAGACTGCTAATAAAAGTATTAATTAGTTATGGATACAGAGACACACACTCTGACAGAATCCTTCTCAGTAAATCACATTTTTAAGATAAGCTTCTCACATCTATTCTCGGCAAATGTTTCCAAACAGTTCTGTACTCACCTGTCATTAATTTCATCAGAACTGTATTTCTTTACTCATTAAACAGTCAAAGACTTTTAAAAAAGTGCAGGTCTAGATAGTGTTTTGTCATGATAATTAGAAGAGAAGATTTTATTTTATGCTCTTGTAAAAAAACAGTCAAGTCAACACAAGTCTTAACACTGAGGCAAAAGCAACAGAAAGAAGCAAAGCTGCTGGTCTGGCTGATTCTGTTCTAACTAGAACCAGAACAGGCTGGCATTCACTGTGTGTACAAAGGTTCACCCGCCTATCTATGCCAGCAAAAATCAAACAGTTACAACAATTATTCAGGGTAAACACTACCCTAATATGTTTTGTTTAAGTTTTGTGTTGTAGAATAAATGAAAGAGAAACAGAAGTGTTAATTTGCAAATATCACTTGCTACTCGCTTTCAATTTTCTAAATGTATAGGAAGGAAGGAAGGAAGGAAGGAAGGAAGGAAGGAAGGAAGGAAGGAAGGAAGGAAGGAAGGAAGGAAGGAAGGAAGGAAGGAAGGAAGGAAGGAAGGAAGGAAGGAAGGAAGGAAGGAAGGAAGGAAGGAAGGAAGGAAGGAAGGAAGGAAGGAAGGAAGGAAGGAAGGAAGGAAGGAAGGAAGGAAGGAAGGAAGGAAGGAAGGAAGGAAGGAAGGAAGGAAGGAAGGAAGGAAGGAAGGAAGGAAGGAAGGAAGGAAGGAAGGAAGGAAGGAAGGAAGGAAGGAAGGAAGGAAGGAAGGAAGGAAGGAAGGAAGGAAGGAAGGAAGGAAGGAAGGAAGGAAGGAAGGAAGGAAGGAAGGAAGGAAGGAAGGAAGGAAGGAAGGAAGGAAGGAACAGTTGAGTGTTGCCCAGGCTTTTTACACCACCACTCAGGGGATCACAAATGTGGATCTGAAAGCAGATAAAGTTTTAATCCCTCTTCCCCCATCCCTCTCCCCACCTAACAGTTCTGTAATGTGTTCCTGAAACAATAAACAAAATTGGCTCTATACAACTCCGCATATGGCCACCAGCACAGTCTATCAGTTACTGCTTTCCATTTTTTACAGTTTCTGGAGTTGGGATACATGCTCTTTAAATCAACACTAATGAAGAAGTAAAACAGTAAGTTTTATGTCATGTGGTTTAAGAGTTAATATCAGATTTTTTACAGTGTCTTCAACAGAAAGGCTTTTGAAAGAAAAACAAAATTGTTATTCTTGATCCTGAGAAGGATGCATAGCTTCTCTAGTGGTTATTCTACGCTATCTGATTTATTTTATCAGTTCCTAGGAGAATACAAGGAAAATGAAGGAAAGAATAAAAACTCAAAGTCTTTTGTACTTTTTTTTCCTTTTAACTAGTGGAAAAAACACTTCTCAGTTTCAGATCACTGAAAAGATCGTCCTTCAAGTTAAAACAAAACGCAGTCTCTTCTTTCTTCAGGAGACATACAAGGGTGGTTCCAATCTATTTTCAGCACTCCACTCACCAATTAAAATTCATCTAATATGAAACAGCTACCTTCCTGCTGTCATGGTAACATAGTAATAAGCATTGAGCAAAAGCTTTCACCTAAGTCTCATGCCAAGTTCTCTTGTGTGCAATTCTGTACGCAGGCACAAGGCGGAGTAACAGCAATGGGACCTGCCTGCCACCTGTGTGGCACACATCTTGGCCCCGTGAGAAGGAACAAAAAATTGCAGAACACAAAGTCAATCTGATATGTTCTGGTGTTTAGCAATCCAGGCCTCCGTATAATCTGAGAAGTTAAAAATATTCTCTCCTTTTCTACCAATCCCTTGACTTTGCAAACTAAAAAGCTATGTGCTTTATCTGAAGCTTTATACCAAGACAAAGCATTTTAGCATCTCTTAGTGGGTGGATTCTCTTCCTAATATGAGCTCAGGCTGCAAAGCCCAAACTGGACATTTACTTCAATGTTTACTTTGTAAGTGATCTATAACAGAAACCAAGTGGGAGCCCCAAAACCTTCATATATAAGTCATCACTGTCCACAAGAAACATTATCCTGTCCTACAGGATAACAGACAAACTTGCCACAAGCTATAGGCTTACTGCTTAGCTGAAATAAAAGTAACACACAGCTCTATTTAAAATGTTTCAAATATTAGTTGACAATCAAATTGTAAGAAAATACCAAGCAATGTTCCATGGAATATGCCCTGGGTCCAGTACAACTATTTTTTTCACAGATAACCTGAACTGTGGAACAGTCAGTTTCATTTCCTCATAAATGATCTGAGAGTGATGCCAAATCAGGGCAGGGTGGGAGGAAGATGCTGCAAGAAATTGGACTATTAGAATTCAATATGATTCAAAGGAGTGTAATGTAGTAAAGAGAAATATAAGTACCAGCATTTCCACAGAAGTAAAGAACAGCACAAATACAAGTAAACAACTAGCAACTCAGGAAGCCTGGAAAACAGAAATAGGCAGCAGGGGATCACAAAGGAGCGAAAGTCAGTGCCATGCCAATTACAAAAAAACAATACAAGCACACAAACAAGAGAACAAAACAAACAAAAAAAGCCAAACAAGACCCAAAACCAGCAAAATATCAAACCCCCACCAAACGAAGTCAATAGCATAAATGAGAGTCTACTACAACCTCAATAAAATCTATTTGATTTATCCCTGACAAAGCCATTGAAACGCTCAGTCCATTTTTGGGTTTAGTTCTTTGTAACTGAGACACCTCTCATGTAATTAGGATACAGATACACAAAACATGTCCAGAAAGCTGTCTAGAAAGAAACACTTAGCTATGACTTTTTTTTCTAAGCTAAAGAATAAAACATTGGTAAGTAAAGGAATGGTTTTCAAATATTTAATAGTCTATGCCAGGTAAAAAACCTCAGCTTATTATTACTTGCTCCATTTCCAGAACCACAGAAGAGCTCAAGCTGCCACCAAGATCAACTGTTTCACAGTCAATTCCCTCTTCTCTTTTTTGTTTTATGGGCTCAAGAGAATTAAATTTAGCAATACCACATCTACTGCTCTTTGCTCAGCACTTTGCAACACTCACCTGCAGGACCTACAGACTGGCACACAAGATTACTCTCTGGTTTTCTGAAGTCATTCCCTTCCCAATGGCAAGACCATTGATACATTCTCTTCCCATTTAAATCTCAGCAGCATTTTGTTTTATTCTGCTGTACAGATACTGTGGTATGTCTTGGAGGCCAACTGTACACAGGAATTCTGAATGACCAACATCTCTCCTCTTTTTACTATTTATTTTCCTCAGGGACTGAAATAGTTTAGTGCCTCATTTCATGACTTGACAATTCAGACAGCCCAACAAAAACTAGACGTTTATGACTAGTAGGAATTTTAGAGTTTCAAACACATTTAAAACAAGTTTCACAGGGGTAAAATCTGTCACAGGAGATTAAGAACTGAAAATTAAGCACCAGAGATCTGCATGTAGACATCAAAAACTATTATATGTACAAATCAAACCAAACCACTGAAAATTAAACTTCAGTTACACTCCTTGCATTTATTCAGCTTAGGTTCAGAAGCATGGAAAAATACTTCACAGGTTTATCTGCAAACAGCTTCAGTATTTGAGAAAAAATAGTTTGTTGAAAATAGTTCAAAAAAAGGATCACCTAATAAAAAACACTTCATAAGCTATTTCCTTAGTAAGCTGGAATGCTAAGAAGGTATTTCTTTAAGAAAGCAATAAATTATTAATATGCTATAGGACAAATGTCAAATATTGGCAAAAAGTAAAAAACAATTAAGCTTTGCATTATAAATAATTGCAAGTAAAAGCGTGCAATTGTGTGTTTCAAATACATTATTTACCTGCAACACCATTCAATTCGGCCTTCCCCTTCACAAGTTTTTGCCCAGTGATTATCTGCAAGGTTTTTCATTGCCACAGCATATTCACACAGAGTTTCCTCATCCTCACAGTGCTCACGCCAGATCTTATCAAAGTCTCCCACTAAACAAAACAAAACAAAAAAATTGCACATCAGATACAAAGTCTCTCATTATCTCCATGGCAAAATCCCCATCCAGTTTAAAAGTTACATAATGCACCAAGAGCTTACTTTACCTGCACATAACAAAAACAAATTCTCCTTTCCGTAGTCATAAACACAAAATTCCAAGTTTTGGGGGCAGAAAGGGGCTGTTGGGTACTTGAGAAACTAGAAATATCAGTACATGGATTTTGTTCCATTTGTTCTGTGAAATTAAAGTCCCTGGGAAGTTTTGCTTTCCGGTTTCTGTGCGTGAGCATTTAACACGACAAACATTTTAGAAATGAAAGATTTAAAGGTTTCTGTTAGCATTCACATCCATGGCAAGTACTGTAGGTGACATTACGTGAAAAAGCTGTGAAAGTTAAACCCACAGTATAGATTTCTTTGGGTATACTGAAAAAGAAATTCAAACTCTCATTGATTGCTGTCTAATCTAGCCAGGCCCAGTAAATTAGCATCTAGTACTGAAGAATCAAACCAACTATGATCAGGAAATCTCAGACAAACTCCTCCGCTGATCTCTAGGGACAGATTTATTTCCATGCTCCTCACCTCACTGAAAAGAAGTCTTGCAGGTTAAGTTCTGGCTCTTCAGAGTAATTAAACATTATGTTTTTCCTTCTTTGCTATTAAAGCATCCACTTCTCCTAGCCTGCTTTACATAATGTACTGCTAAACAAAACCAGGATAAATGCTAGTCATGGCTAGCCCCATTTCCTATGCAGCATGCAAACCCTTGGTGTACCTTACTGAAAGGATATTTCTGCCCTAAGAAAGATGCTTTCCTGGTATGATGCTCACTAATTTCTTTTGTGTTTCTTAACCACAAATGTGTGTACATATGTAGAATATATGCCAATCTGCAGAATAAAAAATATGTACTAATTTTGAACTTACAAGCTAATACAGCTAAAAATATCTTTTCAAGAACACAGCTATATTTTAAGCTTTAACTTGGACAAACAACACACTTTTCACAACATGGTTCCATCTTGTAGCATCTTTATATGAGAAGGAAATACTTTGAAAGTATATCAGCCATAACCTAATAATAAATGTCTGTTAAAGCCTGAAAGTAGCTTACAGTATGACCTGTCCTCACACCAGTAAGAGATTGCCTGTTTCTAACACACTTATGGCAATTCCTTTGATGTATTTTGTTTCAATTAGCAGTAAATCAAGGATTTTTTCCAGTGACAACCTTTTTATTTTTTCCCTCTTGTGCAAAGCAGCAACAATCCTCACCTCATTTGTCCTCTGCTTACAGAAAGACTGGCCCTGACGGACAAGTATAGATGTATACTTAAAAGATTTAAATCAACCATCCAGGTTACTCCCTACTTAAGTTTGGTTTAGGGATGTCACAGCAATTTTCAGAAATAAGCATCTAGTACACTTGTACAATCATCAAAGTGAGTCATGTTTAAAATTAGGTGTTTATACTCCCTAGTCTGAGATGGCATTTGAGATGGAAGGGAGTGGCCGAACTTTAATGTTACCAAAATGGGGAAGCTGTGCAAGAAATTATTCATTCTACTTGCTATTCAACAAGCATATATGAGAAAGTTATTACACTGGACAAGAAAAAAAAAAGGTATAATACTGAATGACATCCCTCATTATTTTCCAAATGATCCAAGTTCAGAGAGGTATGCTTTATAAGAAATGGTACTAGCAAGGTCAGCAGCTGACCACCAGAGCAGAGAAACACCCAAGTTGCAGGCAAATCCCCACAGGGGGTTCTGCTAAAACCTGTGGGGCTATTTTCCAGAGCTTTCAGGAGAGCCTTTTGTAGAAACAAACATGCAGAACAGGACATACCCTACTGACAAAAGAGAGCAGAATACGGCAGCAGTGACCTACCAGCACAGGGGGCAAAACAAACACAAGTCCTAGCAATCGAAGCACTAAAAAAGACTGTAGTGATTCTCAAAAGCAAATTAATTCTGGTGCAGCTTAGACAAAGTGTTGTAGTTTCTCCAACACAATACTCTGAGTCCTACTGCATGCTCCAGACAGCTGTGAAATGCTTCAATGACTCGCAGTTGCTAGAGACTTGTTTGAGTACGTGGCCGATTGGAAAGGTAAAAAGTAAATCAACAAACACGTACTGAAGGAAAATATCACAAATAAAAAATCTGAAGTTTATTACCGTTCTTTTATTTGAATACTTCATCTGGTCTATCCTGAAGCAATTATTCTATTTTCAAATACCCCTTTTCCTAAAAGTTTAAGAAATAAGAGAGATGGGAAAGAAGAAATATGCAAAGACCAAATGTTCTTAACTAGCCTACCCTTAGTAACAGAAAATGCCTTCTAAGATCAAATTCTGCTCTCATAGCAGCTGCTCTGATTTCCTTCTGAACAAATCAGATTTGCACCAGCTCCTGGAAGTCAGATGAGGGTTAAAAGCATCCACAGATAAGGGGTCTTAAATTGAGACATACAGCAACAGACCCAGAGCTGATGACCAGCACACTGGGACGGGAACTTTGGGTTACAACAGAGCTGCCTATAAGAGTAACAGCTTCTTGGCTCTGAGCTGACAAGAAAATAAAATTGAATTATACAGACCATGAGGAGATGCAGAACAAAAGTGAAAAATTCATCACAAAGTAATTCTGTCACACATCTTCTATTAAATCAATTCTGTGAGCACTTCTGGTTTATTTTCATTTACTAATACAGAGATACAGAAATTGTCTACATGGAACAGATGCAGTCCTGCTTTTGTATGAGGAGCACTGAAATAGAAGAAGGCAGATAAAACAAGGAGAGGACAAACTTCCACAAGATCAAAACTGACAGAGGGAAGGTAAATATGGAACAACTTCTGGCTGTTCCAAGAATATGAGACAGAAAGGGCTGCTTAAAAGAAAAAAAAAGTTATTTCCTCATAAAATGTATAACAAAGCCTAAAGTTCATGAAGTTCATGTGGCTGGGCAAACTACAGGAAGAAAATCCATGACAAACTCCATATTCAAAGACGAGATTTCTGACTCAGGAGCTCCTAGACCACAAAATCACAAAAAGAGAATGGTAAGCAAGCACAGTGATACTCCAGCAGCATTTTTCACTTATTCTTGTCTAAGCATCTGCTGTTTACCCACTGTCAATACTGATTTTGATGTGATGCCCATTCCTCTGCTTCTTCATGGATACAAGCTACAAACAACTGCAAATAATTGCAGGGTCATCTTAAGGCACTGGCACTGTTGTGCAGGGCCTTTCAAAGGGTCTGGCATCTAATTTCGTTTGAGCAAGTAGCATGGCAGTGTATTGTTTTGCTGTGGTGTTTCCTCCCCCATACTTTAACATAGTGAGCTTTGAGAAGACACAAACAGGCACACCAGATATAGGAACTTGAAATCCATGCTCCAATCATGCTCCAATACTGAGCTGAAGATTCAAACTGTCCTTCCTATCTATATGAGATTATGAGATTTTGAGATAGTGACTACAACCAGTCTTGAAGCATTCAATTTCAAAATGATATCCAGAACACAGAGAAGTGTGCATTAATTTTTTTTATCAGTATATTATAATCCACTGTGCACTAATTTTTTAAGCAATACATTATAAACCAGGTGTAAATATGGCATTAACACTATACTCTAGAGGTAAACATTCATTTATGAATCAATATTTTTTTGCTTATGTAACCAAATGGGCAGTAAAATATGCAGGAATGTTTTATGACAAAACTAGTAGTTACTAGAAAAATAAGATACATAAAGTCTTCTATTAAGCGATCCATAACTGTAAATTAAACAGCAGTTTGTGGTAGGCAAATCTCATAGAATAAAAAGAAAACAATCTTGGATCTTTGACCACCTAAAGTTAAGTTTTGATTTTGTGGATTAAACTTTTCATACTCATGACCATACCATAACATAAAGTTGAAGGCACTAAACATTTCTACTCTACCCTTACCAATTACCTTTTATGCAATTTAAAACCTCTTTTGAGTGCTGAACCTTCAGAGATCTTCGTGGACCTAAGATCTCCACCAAGGAGCCAGATATGCCACTGTCCCACTGAAAAGTGTGACTAGCAAAACTAGCTCACAATAGGGAGTTTCACACACCTCTCAAAGCACTATACCCATGCTATTTCAAAATTAATTAATGCCTGTTCTATTTTATTCAGAATTACCTAGAAAACAAATAAATAACCTACTCTTCACCTTGAAGGTTAACTATTCCTTTAAAAACAAAAAGGTCAAAGAATTCTGTCACTGAACAAGTGACTGATAGACTTGTTCTTCCAAACACAGCCTTTACAGTAACAAAAATCCAATACTGCTTACCTAGAACAGATGAATCCTTCTAAGTAATTTTCACCCACATTAATATTGCCCACAGAACAGCCAAGTCATAATCCTGAACTCAACCACAGATGTATCAGCAGTTGCTGAATACTGTCACACAGAGAACAGGTCAGGCATGTAGAAGTTATTTTTAAATGATCCTAATTACAAGATAATTTTAATTGTGGCTAACAGCAATAGAGACCAAATGTTAGCTGTAGCTTTTAACAACCGAAAATATTTTTAAAAGAGAAGAATCATACAAAATTAGTATGAACTGCCCTAGCTCTGCATCCATTTACAAGTCCTTATCAGAGAGGTTCTCAGAACAGCATGAGAAGATCAGGTCTGCCATTCTTGGTGAGCCAAACCTACACTGTAATTCTTCTCTCCAGATAGTCTGTTATTAAGGAAAAAAAATTCAGCTTTCTTCCATCCCATTAAAAAAATTATTTTAAAAAGTAATTTATTTGTAGAGTGTTAAATTGAACTGTCATTTAATGTATGCTTATAAAATAAACAAAAAAAAAATTAGGCAGTTTTTCTTCAACTTCTGACAGAACAAATCATGTCAACTGGTATTTTAAGAAAACACAACTTTTTGTAATATAAAAGAAATAGAGCTCAGTTCTGCTAAAGGCAGTATTTTTCAGTTTGGAATGGGTTGAAATCAAAACCAACTGATTTGAATAATTCTGTTTTATCAACCTACACAATAGTTATCACATAGAGTCATAAAAGTACTATCTGCACCTACAAGAAGAGATTTGTAATTACTATTTTCCATAAGTCCACTGGTGCTCTTTGGAAAAACAGCGCCGTCATCTCTGACAATCTCAAAACTAACTACAGAATACTTCATCCATCACCAAACAAGACCTAGCATATCAAAAGTTAATTGGCACTGATACTGTGCATTTAAGTCTTCAGGTACAAGTAATGCAGGTTTAGATCTTAAGCAACAACTTCCTCCAAAAAAAGAAATTAAAAAATAGTAATAATAATCTAAAAAAACACCCCTAAAAACCCCAGAAACAAACAAATAAACAAAAAAAACCCCAACCTCACCCATCAAAAAATAAAACAAAACAAAATCCTCAAGAAAAAGGGTAATTATTTCCTTCTGGGAAAATAAAATTTTCTCAATTCAAGGCAGCTTTAATTGGAAAAAACACAACAAAAATAAACAAGCAAAAACAACAACAAAAAACAACCCTCCAAAAACCCCAACCCCCAAAATGCCCCAACACACCAAAACCCACCCCATGTGTTTAAGGGTTTGAAGTCTTCTACATACTGATAGATAACTTAGTAGTGTAGAAAACCAGATTCAATCCACTCTTCAATACCTTCACTCAACAATACACTGCCTTTCTGTTTTCTCCTCTACCAGAACTTTGGCTCTGGTAGAAGAGAAAATAACCTCAATATACATAATAACAACAAAAGGCAAAACCAAAACAGACATGTTAGTATTTGCACAATATTAACACTACCTTAATAAAAATTACTAAATTTTCTTCATGGTAAAAAGGAAACATATCCCCACAAGTAACAAGTGCCCATGACAATGCTGGGTAACTTTACATGACCAGCTTCAAGCCATAGCAATGCCTAGAAAGATTATTGAGGGTTTTTTTTGTATGAAAAGAAGTGATCTCATTCTCATCCTCTTAAGATCACCTCTCACTTGCTGGAAACAGTAAACTAGCTTCTAGAACATGCTAAGCAGTAAATGAGGAAAGCAGTCCTACACTGTTCACTAGGCTAAAACTGAAACCAAATTCCTATTAACATCTGACAAAATTTCCTCATTAACACTGTCAATTGAGATTTAGCTGTACTACTAATGTATGGATGCTGCAACAATGATAAGAAACATTAATTACATGAGGAATATCAGCAAATATTATGAAATTCATAATTTTCATTGTATACAAGATAAACTCACTGAACATCTGTCTTACTAAAAGCATATTCAGCACTCCTTGCAAACAACATTAGGTATTTTTGGCTTCTCTGTTTTCCAATTTTACATGTCTATATACAGAACATGAACTTCAACTTGGACAAAGTTCAAGCAGTCAGAGTTAATATTTTCCTTCTCATGTCTGACTAGTGTTTGCTTCACATTTCTTAGGAGTTACCTCAACTATTTTAGAATAAAATATTTTAAAAAAAATCAAGTGCAAGAATCTAACTTTCTCTATCTCAGTATCAATGCTCCTCCCTTCAACTTACATGGCAAGGATTCATTTGACCAAATGTGGATTTCTACATCTGGCCTCTCGGGTAAACTTCCTATCCATCTGTTTCCATGAAACAGACTCTGAGGCCCAAATTGACATTTCAGCATCTACTGGAGGTCAGCTTAGATCACTCTGAAGAATAATTTGTGTCTCTGATCGGCTATAAATCTCTGATGGCCATCACAGAAACAGCATGTATTGTGACAGTTTAAGCAATTACTGCCCCCAGGTGTTGGATCTACTCTTCTGGAAACTTCATTCCCCTCCTCTTTCCCAAACCTGACTTTCTGGGATGGACTATGTGCTGTACCTTAACACAGCCAACACAGACATGAACATGTCAACAGAAGCTACTGATTTTGGTAATTTTTGCAAATGCAGGAGCTAAACTTATGCTGATGCAGAGGTACAGATTTCATTATGCTGACCCTGTAACAGGAACACCATCTTCCCTGCCAGGGCAGCAAAGGAGCAGGGAAGGTGTCATAGACCTGTTTGTTCAGTGAGTGCAAGCCCATGCTGTAGCCAGTACATTTTCAAATTTACATGCTAGTAAATGATAGTACTAATTAAATCCCCAAAAACGTAAATCTTATGTGATTTCTAATGCAATCCTTGTTGCAAAACTGTGGTGTGCAAACTGTAAGGGCAATCATACCTCAATGCTCATGTCATAAACTAGAATCAGTTTTCATTTTAATTAAATAAAATTTAGTTTCTATTGCTGGAAAATTCAACAGTTATTATTACAAAAGTCTTCCTCTTCCAAGAAATTATTGCAAGTGGTAAAACACAAATTAATACCTCGAAAACTTCACTTTATTTCTACTGTAAATCAGTAATATTTAACAAAAAGGAGTAAAAACTGTTAACTTATCGTGTAGAGTTCAATGACAAAGTTTTTCCTGTCCTGTGAAAAATGACACCATTTCAAAATGTTTCCTGTTTCACATTAGGAAGAACTGAAGCTCTCACACAGTTTTTCATGAAAAACATGAGATGAAGAGACCATTAAACAACTGAATTCAGAACAACCCTTCTGTCTAAATGTCTGAACCACTTACCTACTTGGGTTACTTATTATCATCAGGCAGGGTCCTGTAAATTTTCCCTGATTTTCTGAAAAAACCTTTTAAAAAGTTCCTTTTCTTTGATGTTTCAACAAATATTTCTTTTAAGGAATCAAACTGCCATCCAGAAATGTTTTTGTCAGCTTCTGTGATGTGGTAACTAGTAACAGGACAAACAACATTTCTGTGTGATTCTCTAAGCCTCAGCATCCTTAGCAGGCATATGTTAGGAGAAATGAACTGTTTTAGTGAACACACAGGAAAACATTTCATGAAATACCTTTACAGATACCTCAGCAATTTTTTTCACTTGTACTTATTACAGAATTTTAAGGGCAAAGTAGTCTTGTAAATCATCTTTCAGACTATATACACAACCATCTATAACTGAGGCTCGTGCTATAGAGAAAACGTTTACTTGATAATACATGTCTGCATGACTACAAAGGCAATAAACAACTGAGAGAAAAACAGGATGCCTCTGTATCAGGGGAAGGGATTTTTATCCCAGTAAAAGTTCAACCTATTTAGTTACTACAAGCAATTGGAAGCAAATAAACATACATCACATAGCAGATGTTCAGCAGATCTTGTGTAGTTCCTTAGGAACCACTAAATCAGCTTTTACAGGTCTAGTCTGTCAGGTCGACACAATCAGCCTGCATGCAGCACATGAAACATTCATGCAACCCATACAACACGCTCCAGCCCATGGCTGCAGGTGCCAAAAGATGCACTGAGGAAAGCTCTGTGAAACTCAGGGTCACCTGTGGTACCAAGCAACAGAACCAACAGGAAGCAACTAAATCAAACATTGGTTTTGCCCCATCTCCATGTAGTAACAGAAATTCAAACATTATGGAAAATCCTAATTTCTATACTTTCTAAATGCTTGTGTCAAGCATCCAGAACCACTGTGAAATTTCTGGTAAGTGAATAACTCACTACTTGAGAGCAGTTTCAGCTTTTGGATTTTACTGTGGTGTGTAAAATAATAAAGATTAAATGACTCCGTTTGAATAGGAATCAGGAATACAACTAAAAAATCCCATGAGCTTTATACTAATGAGAGAGACTCCTAAGTGACCATGTTACATCTCAGAGCTATTCTCACTTAATGTTTTCTTTATTATGAGAAAGTTTATAGGCTAACCTCAGGAATGATGCTTATTTTTAGGAACTACTATGTAAGTACTGTTTGTCTATCACTACCTATTAAGAAGAAACAACTTCTTAATGGTTTGCTGATTTAGTTGGCACATTCACTCAGTGTGGACAAGAACCAACCACTTTAATTTAAAACCTACACTCATTTGCTAAACTTCATTAAATAATTTCAAAATATCACATAGAATACTACTGCAGAACCCATAGTAGAAAAAAAAAAGCAGCCTACAATTTCAAAAAACCAAATCTGCCATGGCATTTATGATGACATGATTCCCTTTATTTTCTTATTAACAACAGAGAGGGGAAGGGAAAGGAAGGGGAAGAAAAGGAAATAAAGATGAATAAAAAGGAGAAAAAAAATTGAAATATTCCCACTATAAGTCATACTGGGAATATTCAAACAATAGAAAAGATAAGTACTAGTCACACAGCAAAAAACCTAAAATTGTTGAAGAAAACAAAAAAATGCACTTCAGTGCAAACTTAAAAGCATTTCAGCTGCATCATTTAAAAGATGGTAAGTGCTTGTCATGAATGGCATGGGCTATATGACATGAGGCACAGTACAGAACTGCATATAAAATCCATGCACCATACTTACAAGTATAATGATTCAGTAAGTGCAGAAATTAAAAAAATAGCCAAGGTTCAGCTTGGATTAATCTCCAGTTTTTCACCAGGAAAAAAAATCAAAATCAAACCCTTTACAAGACATGATGACTGAACTTTATTCTAGCAATTGCCTAGTAACTGCAAAAAAAAATGCTGCAACGCTTCCCTAGTTAAGAAATATTGCTCTTGCACTTCTAACAAGTATGCAACTTCTTCAAAAACATGTTGGCTTGCAGTTTTGGAGCATATTGTCACTTTTTTACTGGTTCATCTTCAAAAAAGAAGGGAACCATTGCAGAAGATGAAATGAAATTTTAACAATGGTGCAGTTATAAGCAACTCAATACTGGCTTGCCTGTTACAACTGCCCATTAAAACACAAACCTTGATACCGTCAGCAAGGCAAATGAATTAGCAAAGAAATCAGCTTATTAAAATCAAGTCCACATAAAATCTATCAACACACATCTCAGTGTATCAAGGATGCATCTACTTCCTTTCAACACTTCTCATAGAAGACAGTAACTTAGGATCATATTACAATACAAGGGGCTTTCTTAGACTTATCTACCCTGTACAAAATAATCATATAGCTTTCAGGATAATGAACATGATTTTTCATCTACCAACAAAATTAATATGGGATTCTACTTTGCTTCTACAGATAAAGCACTGAAGTCCATGCAACAGCAATTCTAGTACAGTTTGCTTATTTAGACAAAATGGAAACTAGCTTCAGAGAACTCCAGTAAAACATGAGAAGACAGAGTAGAAAAAGAAAATAGAAAAAAAGACAATAAAATATTGTGGAATAATGCAGAATTATGTTTCTGTCTCACATGCAAGTGAGAACACTGAATTGTGGAGTCAAGAGGCTTTCCCTGTGTAAAAAGCTGTAAAAACATAAGCAAGGATGAAGGGATTTTGCTCTTTGCTTTTCTATACTCAAGCCATAATTCAAATTGTACAGCAAAATTACAGATGATTTATTGATTTTTTTATTTCTATTTAACAAACTTTCAACTTTAATTTTGTCAGGATGACATACCTGCCAGTCAGCATCACCAAGTATTACAAAAAAAAATTTCAAGAAAACACCTTTCAGAGATCAAGCATGTCCTGGTATTACAATTTCTGAATGACATTAAAGGCATTTAAGAAGGAGATTCTCAAATGTGCCTTTGGAAACAAAGGCAGATGTAGGTAGAAAATACTCCAAAACTAAAATTCTCAAGCTGAAAGAACCTAACATAGGAAGTACTACTGGCTACTAAGCACTAGTAACTTGTAAGGACCACCTGCTATTGGATGAGTGGGTAATGGGTAGAGCATTTCTTGTTGCACAGATGTGATGAATTGCTTGGTTTTAACTCAATGAAATGGTTTTAACTCTCAATGAAATGACATATCATGTTGCTACTTTGGAGTGACTAGAAAAATCATTGTAAGTTTTCATTAACACATGATTTACAAGCCATAGGAAGTAAATGAAAATGCTGTTGGCTCTTTCACTTAACCAGCTGCACACAACTTAAACTTGAGCACAAACTTGCTTTTTGCTAAGAAACAGACTTACAAAAACTTTCTCCTTATTTAGGCTCTCATCTTAAAAAAAAATAAATTAAAAATCAGTTGCTACAGAGATTGCTCACTTTAAAAAAAAAGTTAACAAAGGCAATCCTTGTCTATCTTAATCTACAGGCGCTCTGAAATAACACAGAAACATGTACTGCTAAAAGCTGGACTACTTTGCCAGAGCTGGAATGTTTAAATATACTACGTTAATTCTCCCAACATTTGAGTGAAGGGAGATCCTCCCTTAAGTTCTGCCTCACCAAGGCCAAAATAAACAGCGAGTTTTGATCAGTATCTAGATAGGTCGGTTTTTGTGCCCAAATCGCATGAACTGGCTCCAGGGGAGATTTTGGGAGTCCAGAAGGCAGTATGACCTTGTTTCTTTCACAGAAGTGTCATATGCAAACACAGGGAGAGGCAAGAACTTGTGCCTACAAGAGGAAGAGCTCCCATTTCATGTGTGCGTTCTTCTGGAGGTGAACTGCAGGCTCACTAAAAGAATGGATGGGTGAATTTTCTGTGACCTGTGCTAGCACTTCAGGGAGGTTTTAAAGCATTCCAATACCACCCATAAAAACCTTGCATAAGGGCATTTATACTGACGACAAAGTAGATTTTTCAAAGACTACGAGTAATTACAACAGCTTTACCCCAACCCCTTCAGTTAGTGCTCCTGCCTCAACTACTGCGCTACGACTGAAAGACAGGAGGCACAAATAATCCACAAAGACCTGTGCCTTCCCAGATCACCATTCAATCTCTTTTGGCATTCATCATCTACTGTTCTCACGCTTGCAGATCCTCAGTTTGGAAAGCACTGCTGTACGGCCGGGAAGCTCCATTCTCGGCCAGGAAGGGGGCTCCGCTGCCACCAGCCCCAGGAAAGAGGCACAACCCCGGCAGACCCGACCGGCTGCCTTCGGCGGGGCTGCGGGCAGCCCACGGCAGCGGCGACCCCGCTCTCCCGGGAGGAGCCTGAAGCGAGCGCAAGGCTGCTGTCGGCCGCCCTCCCCCGACACCGGCCCGGTCCGCCCGCGGGGGACACCCCGATCCCCGGCCGGCGGGGGCAGCGGGGCGGCCCGGCCGGGGCGGCCCCCTCCCCCGCGTTACCTTCCCGGTACTTCTTGCGCAGCCGCCGGTGAACGCTCTTCACCACCCCCGACAGCTTCTCCTGCTCCAGCTTCCGCTCCTGCTCCGGGGGTGGCGGCGGGGCGGCGGCGGCCCCGCCGGGCCGGGGCCGGGGCCGGGGCTGCGGAGCGGCCTCCATGGTGTTCCCGCTGCTCGCCGCGCACCGCCCGGCCCAGGGGGAGGCGCGCGCCGGGCCGGGGCTGCGCCGGGCGGGCATGCGCGCGCCGCCCCCGCCGCGCGGGCCGCCGGGACATGGAGTCCGCGCGCGCGCCCGCCGCCCCGTGGCCGCGCCCCGCGCTCCCGTCTGCGCTCGCACCGCGCCGGCAGGGCCCGGGCTGTGTGAGGGAATGTTGCCGACCGAGCTTCCCATCCGCACGTCTGGAGAGGGGCACTCCGCCGTGCCGAGCAAAACAGCGAGGCGGAAAACACAGCGAGTGTCCGGGGCAGTGCGGCTTCCCCTGCAGCTGTGTGCATCACCCCGGCTGACGGCCTCCCGAGAGACCCCCGTGAGAGCCGGCCCGAAACCCATTCCCCACCTACCAACGACCGTGCGTGTGAAAAATGCGTATTTTATGATTGGCTTTTCGCAAATATTAAAATGAATATTATATGTGTTGTGTTAGAAAGTAATGCTGCAATCATTCTCTTAAGTAGTGTGTTAAATATGGTTTTTGGTTATAAAAAATTGTTAAAATAGAAACTATGCTATGTAAGATACTTTTTTTAAAGAAAGGACTCGCAGCGAGGTAGCAGCCACAGGATACCTAAATCTTTCATAGAAAAAGAATTTATTGCTCTCTTATCAGAAGAAACGAACTTCTTCCTGCCTCGAAGGCTCTGTTAGGATTCAGAAGAAGTTGACGATGACCAGACAGAATCCTGTATTTGAATAGAATTTATGCATCGTGTATGAAGTGTATGAATATGCAACAGGCTATTGTTTTTAAGAGTTAATCCTTTGTTAACTGGGGTCCTTTTTCAGTCTCCTGCTGCCCAGAAAAAGGTACCCGGACGTCCATAACTCTTTGTCTCTGTTGTCTTATATTGTCCTAATTCAAATTGTCCAAATTATTATTACTCTTATTGTATTACTATTTTTATGACCATTTTATTACTATTAAACTTTAAAAAATTTAAAAACACGTGATTGGCGTTTTTCACATTGTGGAAAAACCTGAATTCAGAAGATACTCGAGCAAATCTGGGCGGCTTGCTGGCCGTAGTGTGGGCGCGGACGCTTGAAGAACACAAGTTTTGTTCAGCTTTTTTATGTGTTCATGGAGCTGCTGGGCCCTTTCTCTTTGCAGCCCAGGTTCTGGCACGCATTTGGGTGGAAAGGCGCTGCCGGAGCAGGGGCAGCACCTGCAGCCAGCAGAACTGCCCCTCACAGCGGGCGCCTCTGGCTGCTGCTCTCTGTGCCCGGCCGCTGCCTCTCCCCAAACCCAAAGCACTTCAGTTCTCTCTGTTGGAAATAGATAGACAAAACCAGTCCTTACGAGATCATGGCAGGGAAATATGACATGAAGCTGCTTGTTTGACATGGCCAGAAGCCGCTAATTGTCTTCTTTGAAGGTGTTAAAAAGCATGAAGGGGGAAGTTGTGGCTACAATAAATCTGTGACAAATCTGACAGTAGGTAGGGTTGAGATTTCATCCTGACGAGGAGTCTGTGACACACGACTTTGTGCAGTGGGATGGATAACAGGTTCTTATCAGCACCATGATGGTCCTGCCAGAAAAAAAATTACAGCCAATGGCAGAACACAGTGGTTTTCTGCGTTTCTGATAAAATTCTTTTGAAGGTGCAATTATCAAGGCAAAACTCTAATGTCCAAAGAGAAGGTTTTCATTGTTACTTACTGCAAATTCACCCCTTGTTCACTCACTCTGAGTGAGGTACACAAATACTGATTTCACCCATCACCTTGAAGTGCCCATGTAATGCTCAAAGGTCCAACTTTTTCTGTGCTGATATTTTTTAGAGACTGCTTAAACAACTTCATTTTATTTTGGATCTGTCATCACTATGTGCTATGTATTTCATTGTAAGAGTATTTCCATTTTGTTTTGTCAGGTGGGGTTTTTTTTCTTCAAAATACAGGAGAATTTAAATTTTTGCTACTAACATCAGCAATAAGAAAGAAAAAATCAATGTAGTGACTGAGTTTTTCCTTTAATTACATTTTCCTTCCTAAGTTTTGAAACTGAAATAAGTGATCATGTGTTAATGAAAAAAACATACCACTGTATATTAATTTTACTTTGACTTTGAAAATATCCAAGAGTCATTTTCTAGTGTGGATTATTGAATTCCATACCAGACTAGTTCAGGAAGTTAAATCTGAATCAGAAATAAAACTTTATGTTGGGGTTAATCATATCTTTCCGAAATATTTTTATTTCTAGTTTTATATGCAAGTCCACCTAAGAAGGATTAAGATGGCGTAAAAAGAGATTACATTGATAATTACTGGGACAGGGAGCCTACATTGTAGTTATTGTTCTTTACATTTTTCCATTGTATAGGATTTGGGGAAGCACAGGCTGAGGAGGAAAAGCATGAGCCAGTGTTCTGTGTGTGGCATCATACTAGGAGAGCACTGAGGGAGGCATCCTGGAAGAGTAAGAGTATCAGAGTGACAGAAGAGAGATGGAGGCATTTGGAGGATGCCTGAAAAATAGTGCTTTGGCATCAACACCCCCATTCATGAGCCTCCAGACTTGGAGTGTAGATTACACAGTCAAAATATGAGTGTGTGTGTTTGTGTGATTTGGAGAATGGAAAATCTACTTGTAGAATTGGAAAACTGGAGTGAAATTATACTTATGTGAAATATACTCTCTCAGAATAATAAGTTATTACTTGAATTATGTTATCACTGTTGTTTTTCAGTTCTCAGTGTTTCTTTCTAAAACTAGCAAAGTGGGTTTAAATACAAACTAGTTTTAATTTATCACGATGGAGTAACACAGATGTATTTATCAGATGTCAAGAATTTCCAGCCATGACAATTAAAGAATATTTGATGAAGAGACATTACAGTCACTGTACACACACACATTTTCCCTGGAATATGTGATGGGAATTGGTCCCAGTGACGGGTTTCATACAAAATGATTGAAGGAGGTGTTTCCCCAGAGTGCTGCATGGAGATATTGGTGGGGAAAGGAGTGGGCAATTAAAGCAGGACTGGTTCTCTAAGGCCTGATGGAACTGATGTCCCAGTGCCCTGTCAGGGTGGAGAAAAAAACATGTGTGATCTATACATTTCTTGAACACATTACAGGAAGACTCAAGGAACAAATTAAGATGAACATAAATGTATTTGTCCCTGAGGCACAAGACTAGAATGAGCAAGAAGGATGCATACATTACTCCAAGGGGATAAAAGCAATAAACTACTCATGTCCTGATAGAGGTGATGGAGTTTCACTCTCTGGGAATGAATAGTTTTGAGCAGCTGGACTTACTACCTTGAATGTAGAAAATGGATTAATGGTCCTCTATGTGTTAGTTACTTTCTAAATAAATAAATTAATTTTAAAAGCCAATTTAGGGAAAACTGGCTTCTTTTGACATTTCTGAAATATTTTAATGCCCATCACTTTTCATGAATAACATTGGAATCAAAAGTCTTGGTTCAAAGATTAGGAGGAGGAATAATGAAAGCACTTTCCAGTACTTGTGTGGCTGGAATATTCACAGAGGATGTGGGAAAACCAGTTCACATCTCTGCTCTGCCCACAGGGATCTGAACCCACATCTTCACCATGAGATTATATGAAGTGGAAGTGCTCTCCCTTCCTGAGGGAAGGGTGAAAGTAGCCTATATTTTCAGTCTTTCTCCCAGTGAAATTGAGGAGGAAAAGTAACATGGAAACTTTATGAGCTGTGAATCAGCAATGCTTTGCTTCCATCTTTTTCAGTGGCAATTTTGACAATCAAGTCTTCCCAGCCTCTTCTGTCCAGTGTGATGACATCATCATAAGAGTCTCTAATGCAATGTAGTCTGCAAAAATATTACTGAAAGCATGTAATTGTTTTAATGGAACACTGAAACACGGTGTGATTTAAAAGGAATAAAATGTTCTTTGTTAGATGTGGAAATGGTTTTGCTATATGTATCTGAATGGCAGACAGGCAGCAGTAGAATGTTTGGGTTGAAATTAGGATTTTCTTCTTCATTAACTGTGGAGTCTTATAAGCCATGAAAATAACATAATTTGGTTTAAAAAGTGGGAGTCCCATCCCTGAATTTGCACTGATGTGGTTATTTAGAGTTGGTCCATTATTGCATTCTCCAGACTACACACTGCAGTAATTTAGTAATTAAAGTTACATAGTAATTAAAACTGCTACCCCATAACAATAATTTTATAACTACAGATCTTGGATTCCATTTCTGGAGACTGACACCTTTAAAAGTAAGTACACACCAGTAGTCCCTTTACTTAGTACCCTGTGTATTTTACTGGAAAAAAATAGGCGTGATATTGACTTTGGTTTGCATGTAAAGTCCCAATATTTACATAAATAAACATTTTGCTTTGGAAAGCAGAGGATTTTTTTACTGCAGGACAAATTAAAGTTGCTCCTCAAGTGGGTAGAGACACCCAGCTTGTAGAAGGGTTAAAATACTTCCCAAATAGGGGCTCATTCTGGAATTTAATTAAGTATCTTTAAGATCATGTGAATTAGATACTGATAAAAGATTTTATTGATTGCAATTGTGTCTTTTACTTGCTAGCTTGTGTTGCAAAATGACAGAAATAGTTTTAACAGCAGCCAGCATTTCTGATAAAGAGTACATTCTCTATCTCCATTCTGGCCAGCAGATACTGTCTGTCTTTGTCCATGGAAAGGAGCTGTTTCTTTTGACACAGGAGGGAAAAGTTAGGAATTTGTAAGTCTCTTCAGACTATTACTTGTGTAATTGTAAAGTGGGAGTTAAATTTCAGGGAACTACTGAAATGTTTACTGAAAAGCAGCAAAGCACTTTGTACCTAATTTTTCCTGGATGTTATGTGCATGAGTAGAAAGTAAAACAAGCCTTTAATGCTGAGAACAGACAATGCACTTTTTGATAATTGTTGTATTCATTGCAACTTCTTTCAATATAAGCATCACAAACATACTTAATAGTCTAGTAACAAAGATGATTAATAATGATGATAATTTTTTGAAAATCAATCCTAAATTCCCTTAAAATCTGTTGGTTTTTTAAAATAGATTTTTGTCTGAGCACATTCCTGTGTTATTTGGAATGTATGAATTATTCAATAACCAGAGCCAATATCATGATAGCTTTAACAAAGACTACTAGCCACTCTATCTAGATTGAGTTTCTTAGCTGGTTTCTTGCTGCCATGAAGGATTAACTCATAAAATCACTTTGATTTAGCAAGAGATGTCAAAACATCCAGCAGGTCTAACTGGTTTTCTTCTAGTGTCATTCAAGATAGTATGTGGTTTTAGCACGGGTTCATGTTTCTGTCAGCTGCTGTCTATAAATTTGCAGTATAATCAATTCAGACACAGTAACTTTAAGAAAGTTTGGTACTAGTACAAAAACTTTTATGTTCAATTATTTGTGTATCTGCAACACCTAATAGTCTTAAAGACTAAGACTAAATAGTCTAAAGTCAATTTTTGGGATTAAAATTCCAGCCTTCCTGTATGGGTCCGGTGTGTACAATTTCAGTACCTCTCAACAGCAATACAGCTGTACAGTAGGTCATTTTCAACTTGGGAAATACTGCAGTTTCCTGTACTCTTGTACTGCAGGTCTGATAGCCTGACTCATAAACTAAGATGACCTCAAAGTCTGATTGGAGTAGTGTATGCTAAAAAATTGCCCAGGGAAAGGCTAAGGTTCATGTGAATTGTTGAGTTAGGAAAATAACTAAATTTGTGAGGAATAATCTATTTCTGTGATGCTGTGTATAGATCAGGGTATGCTCTGTCATTTCACTTTTCTCCTTCTTTCCCCTCCTAGGTCCTGGGAAGGCGTGGGAGAAGATATTTTAGGTATCTTTAGATATGACCTATAAAAGAAATACATCTCTAGAATGAATAAAGTGTTCTTGTCTGTTCCAATGATTGCCCAACTCGTTTTAATCTCTCCTGCCTCTTGAATGCTGTCATGTGGCTTATTTGGGACTCTACTGAAGTTGAAGTCAATTTTCTGCTAAGCAGATGAGAGAGCAACAACAAAGTCTATTCATACAACATCAAACAGAGCTTTATCTTCAGGACAGCATATTGCAGGCAGTATGATACACTTCAGGAAGAGCGAGGAATGCCAAAACTCTAGCTTGTCCTGCACACATGGTGTTTGGTTTGTGCACAGATCATGTGCTAGGCTTAGTTAAGTCTGGCCTCAGTGACAGAAGTATCTAAGATGTTATCAATAAAATTTAAAGGTCTAGTATTCTCTTCATCATTTTGAAGGAGTATAAAGAATGGTGGTAGGAAAAATGAAGTCATTAATATTAACGCTGCTTCAGAAATTTTGACTGGAAGTATACATAGGGTTTGCAGTAATTTTCCCATATGAGCACCACAGATACATATTATCTGTTTGAAGAATGGTTTCTTTTTATTTCTCCAGAACATCTAATAAAACGACTGTGACACAAATAGCATGAAGTGAGCATCCTCCACACTAGATTTTGTCAAAAATTTATCTCGATTACTCTGGCTTAAGAATGATCTGATAGCAGCTGCCCTGAGGTATGAATTATACTACAAACTGTAGAAGAAGAAGGCAGTTCTGAAATGCTTATTTAAAGCTAGGTAGAGTAGTGATAAAATTAAATAACCATTTCAATTTATTTAGGATACACTGATAGACTGTTACATTTAAAAAGATAGGAAATAGAACAGAAAGGTACTGTAGCAGTTACTGAAGACATAGATTTCTTACTGATGTTCAGATTTTAGTCAACACTTAAAGTCTCAGATTTCTGGCTGATAAAGTTGTCTATATCCTCTCTCTATGTGTAAAGGTGTTCCTGGACATTACACATCTTATTAATGCCTAGAAAAACTTTAGATTGGAAAACACCTCTTATTTCATAAAATCCAACTATTAACCCAGCACTTCCAAGTCCACCACCTAGTGATGTCTCTAAGCACCACATCTACATATTTTTTTCAGCTCTTCCAGGGGCAGTACCTCTTGATTTCTTGTGGTTGTGGTTGTGGTTATCTAGTGAATCCCTTGTCTTTACAGAAAATATGTTCTGCTTTTCAAAAGAGGCTAAATTTTGCTGGGGATTCAGCATTGAAGTCCTCACATTTGCTGTTTCACATGTTGCTTGAAACACATTACATGTAATACTCTTTGTCAGAAACGGTTCCAAAACAGTGCAAATGCTCCCTGTAATGACTTCATTACAGGGAGATGTTATAAAGAATGCTTGAAAAGTAAAAATGTCTATTTTGGCTACTCACTTCTCTGCACTGGTCACCAAGGAGAAGACTTCCTTTTGGAAGCCATTATGACAATATACTACAAAACAGGTACAATTATAACATGGGAGGTAATGTAAGAATGTTGTAAGAACCAGAGACAGCCCTCCTGCTTGCTGAAACACGACAGGTGGATTTTTGCTGAATGACTCCTTTAAATCCAGGAGAAATGGATGCCAGCTAGCAGGACGTATTCTCAGCAGGAACATAATTTCATATTATAAAGTTAAAGTATTTGCCTCTTTCAGAGCCTAACATGATCAGCAAAATGCAGCCTGTGGCTTATCACACAGCCTGACAGGGAGTTGAAGTATTGATGTCCTTGCCTTTTTAGAAGGTAAAATGGTCTCCTGCAGGCTTTTCTACATAAATAGAAACAGTACTTTCTTAGGAGACAGAGAAATCATTCTTTTTTTGAAGCAGCCAAAAAAAGTAATTGTGGCCAATTTTCTGAAATAACTTGTGAGCTTTCAATTTCTGTTTGTACTCATGAAGGTGAATTTTACCAATCATTACCTAAAAGGTCCCTGAACCAGAACTAGAAGCATAACCAAAAATCTATTTTAAAAATAATATTGAAGCCAGTCTTTTTATTAACTTCTTTTTCTTTTTCTTTTTCTTTTTCTTTTTCTTTTTTTTTTCTTTTTCTTTTTCTTTTCTTTCTTTTTCTTTTTCTTTTTCTTTTCATTCCTGTGTGAACAGGTGGGAGGAAATTTTTTGTTTAAAAATATTGCAGATTGTACATTCCTTTGGTAAAAGGCTACATCCATTTTTTTACCATTCAGACTGAAGTTTAAAGACTAACAGATATATCAGAAGTTCTGTCTGACCTTATGGTTGTTGGGGGGTTATCCATGTGAGTAATTATTTTTACACAACTAGCTATTTCAAAAGAAGTTGCCTGCGTGGGACAAATAGAATGCTGTTGGCCTGTGAAGGCTCATTTATGAAAGAAGCATCTCAAACGAGATGGAATGTGAAAGACACTGGATTTAGTATGGGCACCAGTCATATTTAGATCATGTTTGGCAAGTACTCAAGGCAAATACTCATTTGTATTTTCGCCTTGTTCTCAGATCCAGCATGAGGCATCCTATGAATCCTTGTTGATAGGTTTTTTTTCAGGCTACCTACAAATATAATTTATTCTATGGTCTTAACATTCCTTAGCTTGCCTAGGATTACCTAGGACAAAAATGCATTCTTAGTTATGATTTCTGCCTGAAGTTTTTCCTTAATTTTTGTATGTAATTTGCTGTGGCCCAGCTATTACTTCATGAATAATGGAGGAGAAACCTCTGAATGAGAGACAGCTGTGAGCAGCAGCTTCTGTAGCCACCCCAGTGTAACCTGCAGGAGACAGAGCGGTGAGAGAAACAAGACAAATGGCTATTGTACTTCAAATTCATACCTGCTTGGTAGTTTTGCAATAGCTGTTTCATGTAGATGGTAATGAATGGGACCCTAGCCAATTTTCTTTTGCTGGTAGAAACGTTTGCTTCTGGGGATTGAATGGGTCTGCCAACATTAGCAGTTAAGAGCACTACATAAATGTTTCTATGATGTGAATTGCCCTTGCCTGTGATTCTCCTACACTAGATGATCTTTAAGTTACATTACTTAAGGCCTTTGGAGGACAGGATCTAGTCTTCTTTCTGAAGAAGCTTAGCTGGAAATTACAAAGTAGAGATTTTTCTAACACACCTGAAAGGTAATAGGAACATGTAATCTTTGGGCTATAGGGAAGGAATACAGACTTTGATCCTGTTATTATTTTGAATTGTACTCCCACAATTTCCTCTTTTCTCCTGAATAAGAGAAATACCAACACAAGGGTGAGCTTTTAAAGCTCTCAGTTGCTGAGATTTCATTGCTGGGATTTCCCTTTTTCAATCTGATCTACTTTGTGAGATTTTTGAATCTATGAAGAGAGGAACTTTACAAAATGCCTGTGTTACTGTTATGGGATAAGAGACTTCCAAAAGACTTGGCTAATCTTCACTGAGTCACATTTCAAATGGAATTTTATATCAAACAAATTATCTTCTAAATTCTCTCCACTCTGGGATACATGCTCAGTGACTATAAGACTTGTTGTTCTGATATATCGAGTTACTAGATCATCTGTGAATGTTTCTGAGAATCCTCTTCCTGAAGAACCTGGCACCTAAATGAAGGTGACAAGCAAATGACTATAGTCTGAGGTCTTCTTTTGCTGATGAAGATTGCTGAATTCACATGTGCTTGCTGGGTCTTGGAGATGACTGACATTAGCAGCTACCATTTCTGACAGCAGGTGCTCACCAGGTCTAAATTTGAATCTCTTAAACTCAGTGGCAAGACTTGGGTCAATAGGCTTAGTAAGTGACTTGTGATCACTGCATATACTAAAATATATACCAACATACTAATATACTAATCACATAATTATTAATTGTAACCAATAATATATTATTAATATAATTATATATTGCTTATTAATTATGTAACATACTAATATACACTATATACTACTACTACTAATAATATAATACATACATATTATATATATATATATAAAGAGTATATGCAGAATATATGCATATATATATAAATATATATATGCATATATTCTGCATATACTCTTTTTACAGCAGTTTTACAAACAGTTGGCTCCAGACTAATGTAATCAGTCTTTTTTCTAGCACAAAACTGGTAATGGCCATTAGATCACATACTGGCATCTGGTGTGTAAATGTGTAAATCCTGACTGATAAATAGGAAAAAGAGCTTCACAGTTTTGGAAGAGGCTGCAATTCTGATTGCAGGAATAGTAGTCAGTATGTTCAGAGGAACTATATTTTCACTTAGGTGCTTCACTGTTTCTTGTCTGGTTTTATAATTTCACATCAGTAGAAGTGGAAATTTATTTATAAACATACTTACGGAGTTGTGTCCTTAAATAAGAATACCAGAAGAGATTGCAATCAGAAAAGATTTGTAAACAGAATAAAGCAAACAAAAAAAAAACCAAACTAATTTTTTGATCTTATATAAGAATTCTTGGCACTTGACACTGTTTTCACCTTTCCTGTAATTGTGTTTAATGTAGTCACGAATGCCACAAGAGCAACTTACCATAAATCAGATTTTTGGTCTTGATACTCTACAGTAATTTCTGACTCCCAATTTGCTATTTTAATTGCATTTTTGAAGAGTACATAGTTTGAAATGGTAACTTTAGCCAAGTATTATTTTAAAAGACAAAAATTTACAATGGGGCATGATTGGAAGTGACCTAATGAACCACAGAAGAAGAGCAAAAATTAAAACTTAAATTAAATATCTTTCTAGATTTCACCAGACTGACTTTAAATTTATAGACTAAGTGAATGTAATACTTATGAGACTGTATTTTCACAAAGATTTTTTTATTTACACTGGTGAAGCTGAATTATAGTACTTACAGATCTCCTGTAAGCAAAAATTGTAGATTTCTTATCAGCTTATGGACAGTGACCAAATAAATACAGTAGAGACAGAAAACGAGGAATAGAACATTTTTCTAAAGCTCATAATGTGTTTAAAATAACAAGAGATAATATTGTAAGAGTGGTCTGCAATCAGAAAGAAGAGTTGCAAACTGTTTTCTAATATGCTGTAAAAATTTGAGAAATAGAAACCAAGAGAAGGAAAGATCCCATGCCAGGAATACTATTAAATCCAATCATCCAGATGTGGTCAATTAGACAAGATAGCAAGGACAAACAGATCAATGATTCTATCTTCAGATGAAAACATATGTGTTAATTTACCAACATCTGCCTCTTTAAGATAAGCATAAACTGCTTTCATTTTCATGTCAGTTAAAATTCCAAGTCTCGTTGGTGTTGCCTTTTTTTCCCCTTAAACAATTACTTTTGTATTCACTTATTTTGCCCTTACCTGACCTTGAACAGGGACTGGCTGCCAAAAAAGAGGCAACCACTGGTATCATGCAGCTTTCCTTAGAACTTCCTGTAGGAAGTTCAAAGAACTCATTCTCTTTCATGCCAGAGTCACAGATTCAGATCTATCCTAACTGGAATTAAAAAGAATTAATTTCTTAGTGGTTTTCAGTTGCTTCATATCTGTTAGGGACAGTTTCAAATGGACAAATGCCTGTGTGGCAGCTGGGTCACTACTGGTGTCTGCAGGCTGTTCTAGAGGGACACTGTGTTCAGCAGGACTCATTCACCACAGTCACAGGAGAGCCTGGGATATGTGTGTTCTTCTCAGCATCCTTAGGTCATCCTAGTTATGTGCAGCTCTGAAGTTTGCAGCTCTTAAAACTGAACAGAAATAGATTTCAAGTAGGGAGTTAGAGAGCCTAAGTGAGGAAGGGACTTCTTAGGAAGGACTGTTTCAGCACAGAATAAAAGCACCTCTCTTTACAAAATATTTTATTCTTTAATATAAAGGAGGCAATCCTCAGGAAAGAGGTAGGTGTGCTGCCACTTCCTGAGCCATTTCCAGAATGTGGGAAAGAAGGATGCATTTCAGGGTATGAACCTGAAAGCTTCCACCAGCTCTGCATTGAATATGAACAGTCACTTTGGTCCTTGTGTTGGTGAATTCATCAGGGAAACTTCCAGTTATAAAGCTGTACAATGTGGAGAGGGTTGTGTTTAGCCTTGAGCTGTGCAAAGCAGGCAAAAGATGTTCTTGTTCTGTCTGGTGTGCAAGCAGTAACACACTGTGTGCAGTAAAGACAGAAAACCCAAATTTGTCATTCTTAAGCTTGAGAAATTGTGGAAATGCTTCTTATATTATACTTCTTGTGAAACAACTTGTTTGAAAACAAATAAGTGATATTATTGGTTTTTATGAAGATATTGTCTACAGTAAACTCACCCTCCCACCACCTCCTCCTCAGAATCTGAGTACTGTGCTGTTCATTTACCTGGGGGAAGAAAATCAGCTGGAGCCACAGCTGCACTGGAGCAGATGTCACAGCCATACTGCTCACTGCTTTTACATATATATGAAAAAATCCTCTTTACATGGAGAAGCAAGACACTGGTATGGTGGGTTCTGAGCTATGGAGACTAAAAGCCAGCACTCATGGATGAAGGCTAATGAAATACAATTCAACTGTGTGTGTCTAGTAAAAGTAATAGCAAGTTTAGCTGATACACAAGTGCATCAATCCTTGAAAACACAAGTAGAAATTTAAATCCAAATCTTTACAGCAAGACCTTTTCTTCTTATTACTCTGGAAGAGTGTGAATGTGAGCAGCTTTCTCCAGGTATCAAAGCACTGTGAAAATGCACGACACTTTCAGGGAAATGTGCCATCATCAGTGCCTCAGTGATTGTGTGCAGTTACATGATATAGTAGCCGGACAAAAATGAGTTAATTACAAACTCATACTCAAATCCTGCATCCTGCTTCCCACAAGCAACCTCTGCCTTTGTTCAATCTTTAGGTTTGGTTTGTAAGTTAGAAGTAACAAGGAAAGTTGCAAATTTTGGGGAACTTAGCTTCTAGAGAAGTATGAGAACACACACATCATATATTTTTCTGGCTTGAAGTAGGTAGGTGTAAAAGGATCCAAAGGCACTCTGAGTTCTGGGAAGAAGTCTTGGGAGAGACTGAGCATGCTGCAATTCAGAGCAGCTGTGGGAGATGAGAATGCTGGAATTTTCTCAACCTGCTTTCTCGTCACTTGGTTTTTAGCTGCTTTGCAAAGTCTAAGTTTTGGTGATTGCTGTCCTCAGCTGTCCTTGGCATTATGTCTTATTGATGAAACTTCTAGGAAGAAGCCAAGCTCCCTGTTTCTGTCTGCAGTTACATGGCTCTGGTCAGGGCTCAAAGGTGAGTTCACTCAATGCTGACAGGAGCAGTATGCAGAGAGTTCATTACTTGCTGTGAGTCACCCACTCAAGCTGCCAGAGAGAAAAAGATCTTTTGTGTTTTCTGCCTTCTCCTGGCTCTTGTTGCTGTTGTGAGACAGGAAAAACAAAGCATTCTTTGACTCTGTTCTTATTTTTAGATTAATTTTCTCCTCTTGCCTTATTCAGTATTTGACGTCTATAAAGCACTGTGATACAACTGACTTTCCAACCACTTTGACAGACATACCAGATTCCTAGGAGTGTTTGGAAAGAACTTGTAGATGCCATCTACCCCATCTCCTGCTTGAAGCAGAACTTACCTGGAACTAAATCAGATCAGACATGGATTTGTCTGGACAAGTCTGGAAAACTTCCAGGGATGAGGATCCCTTTGCCTTTATCAGCATGTGCAGTGTAACAAGAGTAGAAACAAGCTGACCATGGTGTTTCCTTTTTCACAGGTTTGCTGCTTGGTAGGAATGCAAACAGCAGAAGAGAGTCTGCCTTTCCAATCAGGAAGTTAAATTTGCAGCAGTTAAGCTTGTGGATAAAAAGTAAATCCTGTTGTAAACTGGGGTTTATTTTCTTGATTTTCATGAAGCATCAACTTTTAGAATCATGTCAACCGAAAATGTCATCTTACTCTGCTTTATATGTAGGTTTGTGATGTTGCTGATTGCAGAAATACAGTATAAAATATAACTTCTGCATACTCCAAATTTAATAGTGTAGGGCCCTTGCCAAGCAGAAGAAGATGGTCCACTTGCCACCAAGCAGGAATTTTCCAGCTGTGTGGGGCTTGGAGGGAAACCAGAGATGGCAACTAAATGCTTCAGAGAGGAGTTGTTAATGAAAAGGTGCTGGAGCAAAGGATAATAATGCAGTAGTTCTTATTTTTACTCTGAGGTGCTAAGAATGGCAGGATTGTGGCAGGTGCTTGGAGGAACATTTAACCTATCCCTGATAGGACTGGAGCCTCTGGCTCATTTTTTAAAATGTTCTTCTCTATTTCCTCTCAACAAAGAGGAAAATAGCAAACTATTTTAATAGCAAAAACCCACAGCAAAGGTTTTCTGAGAAGTAATTATAACAGGATTACTATGTGGTGGGAGTAAATGTGCTTATTTGCAGTGTGACTAGAGAAGATGGAGTTGGGAGAGTTGAGTAATATTCTGTTGGATTGTCTGAATTCCCAAAATTCTGGGTAAGTGTTGACTGAATTGGTTATTTTTACTAAAGGCTATTTCCTTAATCATAAATTGCAGAAATGAAGAAGAAGACCTGAGGGTGATGGAGAGCAAATGAGACAGGAGTTCACAATGTGATGAAGTTGCAAAAAAATTAGTATTGTACCAGATATATAAATAGAACATGACTTTTAAGGACAGAAAAATAATTCTGCTTCATGCAACTTTGCTTACACTTAGGAATACTGTGTCCCAGCTTAAAAATAATGTTGAAATTTGATGGAATCCTGGACAGCTGACAGTAATCCTGAGGGTTTGGGGAATCATTCCTATGGAATTAAAAAGGAATTTAAGTCTAAAAAGAAAAAGCTGAGGTTTCACTCTGGTTCCTTATCCTGGAATAACCTATGATATTTCAGTCATGTGAGACTGTTGCTGATGTAAAACAGAGAGAATGTTCTGAAATGAAAACAACTGTCCCCACTATTTAATTCTACATGAGCTTCGGTGATTTTGCCCTCTTTCAAGAGTGGTTTTATGTACCATTTTAGGCCCGTGAAGTGTTTCCTGCATCACAGAAAATTGTCACAGATGCATCAATACCAGGATGGTAGTAGGCACTAAACTCCCCCATATCAGCTTGTCTGCCAGTGGATCTTAAAAATACAAGTTATTCTTTTCCATAATTTTACAACATGTGAGTTACTACTACTGAGCAAACCTAAATGAAGAATGCATATTTCTTTCCATCTATATGCATATTTCTTTCCATTTCCATATAGCCATGCATAGAGATAGCAGTATATCAGTCATAAAATGTGCTTTACCTAAAAACACAGGTCTAGAACTAAGTATTAGGAGATGGGTAGAATACTATAGCCCAATATGTTTGCTAGCTTGAGGTATTAGCAATTTGCTTAGGGTAGTAAGATGTTAACATCACGAATTAAAACCCAGCAAACAGCTGATGATGTAATTAGGAGCTGCCAGACTGAATGCATCTACTAACTCCAAACAGCTTCAAAGTTTTCACAGGCTTTCATGAGTTTTCACTATTTGCAGTGGTTTTAGTATGTAATGCATAAAAATACTGGATCTGCCTATAACAAGAGACCAAAACAACCCCCCAAAAACCTAAGCTATATATTTGTCCAATTGATTTACAAGTAATTTGGGAAAAGCAGACCCTTACCTAGTCTGATTTTACATTTCTAATATATCTTCTGGAAATAAAAACTTCATGGATGCCAAATACCATACAGGATGCCAGGCACATTTTGATGCTGCTTTAGTGAGCAAGTACAGGTTATGTGGCTAATGCCAAGAAAAATATAGTCTTTAAATTGCATGCTCTTGTTACAGACTTTTGCTCCAAATTCTAAGAGAAGAAGCCAAAAGAAGAATTGATAACTGGAAGTAAAAATCTTTACCTCTAGCCCTAAGTAGTTAGTAAGTAATAATCTCTTATTAAATATCCAATGGAAGAATTAAAAACTCTATTTTTGTGAGGAGTCTCTACATAAGAAAAGAACAATGTTGAAAAGCTGAACAAAGTTTCAATTACTAACTTCTCCTTTTGAGGAGGATATTTTTCCTAAGAAAACAAATATTTTGATTTTTCAATTATGATTGAACACAATCAATCACAAGCTTTCTTTTATCTTATTTATAAATAGAAGTAACATTCATGTAAGATGCATTCAAATTCTACCACCATAATTTTCCCAGCACTTCCTCTATTACACACAACCTACAACAAAGGCAGGGATAATATCATTAAAGATCTATTCCTGGTGATACAAGTGGGAGCTTGCAGAATATAAGAATCTTGTTGCTGTTTGGTATTTTGTGTCCTTGAGGTGCCTATGCATCCCTGCTGATGGCTGAATCCCAGACAGGGGGGTTGTTCTCCTGACTTCTTCAGTGCTGTCAAAAATACATCTCATCAAGTGCAGAAATTTCCATGAGCATGTGACCTGTCTTACCTTCACAGTTTTACTTCTCTCCACTAAATAAATACATAATGTTCAAGGTCACCTTTCTCTTCTATAAGGCCCTTAAAGACATTTTATGGTATACATCTGGGTTAAGACAGCACCTGTCAACTCGGGTACAAAGAATCTGACTATCAAAACACAGAAGTCAGGAGATGAGGCAGCACTTTCCTGGACACTGATCCAGGATCACTTCTGATCTCATTACTCTCTGGGCTAGACAAAGAAGAACTTGAGGCCTGCCTTCATGCATAAAAGCTCATGGACCTGATTATGAATGAACATATATGCAACTTTTATTGCAAAAAATAGGATGGACACTGTAAATTACAGATGCTGTGGGTTGTGGGTTTTCGGGTTTTTTGTTTGTTTGATTGCTTGGTTGTGGGGTTTTTTTTGTTTTGTTTTTTTTTTTTTTTTTTTTTTTGTTTTTTTCCTTGTGTCTTATCATATGAAAGAATGGCACAAAAAATGACATAAAAACTTGAATGGTGCTGCACAGCCAGGCCTACTGTTAGGTCCAGTTGTCTTTTTTCAAAGGCGTGGTCCAAGGCAGAAGCAAAGGTTCTATGCAGACATAAACATATAAATTTCTGCTAGGTATGTGGATGCATCTTTCTCCCCTTCACTGTGCATTTTAATGGGGGCCTTGTGACCTAGGAGGCCAGTCCAGAGGACGACTGCAAGGTTCTGTTTCTTGGAGTTTATGCCTTTTCATATGAAACAATGAACAATGTTTTCTGAACAACAGCTTCATAGTAATTCCTTGTCCTTTGGCATAAATGGGTTGCCAATATTTGGAAGCTCTTCTGGCTTCCTTCAGTAATTAGCAGATTTTGATAATCCTCAGTAATTATTTTTTGCAGCTCTGTTATCTTAATCCCCCTAACATAGTATACAAATAGACTTCCACAAGCAATTTTTAAACTTATGGTAGCCAAGTACGACTTTGCAACTGGTTCTGTACAACACTAAGCCCTGCATTTGCTCCCGATGAACAAAATTTGTGCTGTATGCTGGGTTGCTTTTGGTGTTTTGGTTTTCCTCAGCCTCTAATAATGCAGAGCTAAAAACATCTATGCCTCTACGCATTGCCTGGAAATCAACTGAGAAATCAGAGAAGCCTTTTGACTGAACTGGCTTAACTGCTTACAATACTGACTTTAACCTTAGGCAGGAGTTTCTATTTCAGATGTCATCATACATGGGAATATTTAATTACTCCTTCCTTCATCTGAATGAAAGGTACTTACCAGACTTGTGTGAGTAATGGATATTGTGGTGGGGCAAGCATAAAAAACAGATTTAAAATTGTTTGGATTTACTCCAAATGTATCATTCTGACTAGGAATGAGACCGTAAGTTTGGAATGACAATTGTTTTAATTAAAAAAAACATTTAAACTATTGACTTAATTCAAACCAATTTCAATTCTTTCAAGATTTGCCTCTCCACTTGTAATTTCTGATCTCTAAAAATGTCTTCTATCCCTACTATTCAGTATATCCATTTATTTTAACGGTATTAGTAAATTAGTGGCAGTCCTTCTTATGAATGTTAAAATTAGACATTTGGGGATCATAGTTTAAAAGTGTCTTTTTCTATCTGACATTGATTTTCAAATACATTTTTTTGATGGGGATTTATTTTCAGATTCCTTCTTTCAATGGTTGCTCTCCCTAAATGCAGAAAAAGCAGTCAAATTCTCTTTTCCCACTGTGTCATCTAAATGTGAATGTCCTCATGTTTTCTTTTACTTGAGTTTGTCTACTTATATTAATGGCTCATCTTCTCTTAACACATGCTTGGATTTCATGTCTCTGTTCAATATCAGATGACTGTAGTAATTTCTCAACCATTGGTAATTTCTGCCCCAATCCTCAACCTATTACTCTTTCACATATGTATGTGGTAAAGCTCTTCGTAATCCTCTTTCCTGTTTGCCCAGCATTACTAACATGGATTCTGTTTTTGATGTTGCTCTTCTTGCTGTCCTTGAAATTTGCTTCTCAGAATATAGCTGTTTAAATTCTGAAAATAGATCTTTTCATATTATGCCAAGAAAACAGTGATCATTTGGATTAGTTCTTCAGAAAGGTGGATTCTCCCTTGCTTGAAATCTTTGATTCCAGGATCATAGAATTGTAGCCTGTGTAACCTTGAAGGTTTATGCTCGCTTTGACTCATGATCAGAAAAAAAATGCAAGTGAAGAATCCACATCTGCTGCTAACTTTCACAAATTTTCAGGGAAAGGAGTGAGGTTTACATGTTTAATAGACTAGACTAGATAGTCACTCAGACACCTAAGGCCTATGATGATACAATTATGTTTGTTGTTTTCAGTTGATGATCAGTGGGGCCTTGGAGCTTTTCTGATATGCAGGTGAACTCCTTGTGTTTTGCTTTTTGAAGCTTTCCATTGTTTCTATTTGTGTAAATGGTACAGTGATATTCTCTGAAGATACGATCTGGTACCTTTATTATGCAGTAAGCAAGACTGTGTGACTTTGCATGCTAAATTCTGAATAATCTTAATGTACTCTATAAAAAACCTCATAATCTAAAAAGAATTGAGATGTATAACATTGATGTATAATTCATGCACTCATTTATGGAGAGTTCAATATGCACATGCTAGTGGTTTCCTCCGGGCCTGCAAACTGAATGGAAAATTGTTTTGACTTATGTTCAATGTAGTGTATAGTTTAGTAATTTTCCAAGATAAATCTTAATTGTTGGAGGAAGAGGTGAATTACTATCTGAAGTAGAAAGTAGGACAGCAAAATCTATGTCGTGTCAAAGTCAATAGTCCAACCAGAATACAAACAAAAAGGAGGGACCTTGGAAGTGCTAACCTTGTCAATCATAAAAGAGAACAACCTCAAAATTGAGATTAATCACACAGTGATTATTTAAATGTTATGAGTGTCTTCTTTTATCAAGTGTTTTCAACTCATACCAGTGGTGTCTGACAAAATAGATCAGGAATTCTAATGGATGATTGGTTGGGAATAAGAGAATAAAATCATTATGTATTGAAATCATATTCATTTACTCTTCATATTTGTGAGACTAATGGGAAAAGCAGATACCAGTCCTATTCTAGAACTTATACAGTATTTTTCCTGGGATTTTTAGCAAGGAGGATATCTATATTATCCATATTTGATTAACCAGATCTTGTGATTTTAAAAGTACATTAGGCATGAATACAAAGTGTTAACAGGAAGAACCAAGAGTATTGTGGGAAAACCACTTGTAAATTTTTTGGGGAGCTTTTTATTTCTGTTCTTTTTATTTGTGCTGGTTTTGTTGTTGTTGTTGTTGTTGTTTGGTTTCGGTTTTCTTTTTTTTAATTGGCATATCTTGACTTTCCTCAACATTTTGGGTTTTTTAAAGTTTGTAATTTTCCCTCTGAAAAGGGTTTCCTATTCTTAGCTTTTTTCCTTTCTTAGTTAAATTTTAATTTTTTTTTCCTTATCTACATCCTCTCTTTCCCATCCTCTCTAGCTGCATTACCTTGAGAAGTCCTTGTCTCTGTAGCTCCATCTCTTTGAGGTCAGGCATGACCTTTCTTACCTTTCTTTCTATTGCTCAGTGTTTGTAACAATTTAGAAATGCTTATTTCCTCTATGATTCACATGTTATTCATCTAATGCTCAAGTCAGTTATTAAAGTATGACAAGGGTTTACACAGTTACATTGTTCTGTAAGTATTACATCATCCCAGTGTGGGCAGATATCTCCTCCTGTAGCTGAGGACTCTGGAACAGGAACTTCATTCCTTATGTCAGCAGCAGAGTCCAGTTGGAGCTGCTCTTGGCACGTATCTCTCCTTCACTGAACTATTACTGTTTATTCCTTTAGACTGAGCCACGTACAGGTCAGAATAGGGATCACATATACTTGCAAATGGCTCCTGCATCTTTAGCAGGGAGCATGTGGTAGCACTAACAGCCCTAGAAATTTCAAAAATATTTTCAAGCTGCCTTCAAGTAACAGAGGAGTTGTAGCTATAAACTGCCTTGCTACATGGGAGAAAACTAAAATGAATTTTTCAGAGAACTCTTTGTCTGTTAAGTATAGAACGTTATGAGAAGATCTGTGAACAGATTCACCTGAAGTGAATTTTAACATTTCTAGGAACTCCAAAGCAGAAGAGTAGCTGGACCTCAAAGATCAGCTCTGAAACGAGCAGTCTGGCTTGGGAAGGCTTAGGGACACCAGGCTCCTCTTGTGTGAGCTTGGGTGAGCTGGCGCTAACGTCAGGCACATCAGCCACTTTTCTTACACTGCAACAGAGTGCAAAAGAATATATCTCAGTGCTTTGGAGACATATCTCCGGGGAGGTTTTGTCCCACTATTGCTTCTCTTGTCATTATGGGCATGTGAGTTTAACCACTACAATAAGCAAAGTCATGGAGTTTAAGAAATAAGATCCCCTCTGTACACATTTCTATATCTATGGGGCTTCTTTTGACCATGGGCTTTCTTCCTCCTGCTCATGACAGCACTGGCAGCATACGACTACTGGTATTACATAAATACATTAGTATGGTGCATTAATTTTAATGAGATGGTCAGTTTAGGGCAGCATATGACTACCACAACTTGGATGAATTCATGGATCTGAACGTCTTTGATGGAGTCCTGTCTGGGGCAGTTACTGTGCCCATGGTAGACAAGCAAGTGTAGGCTAAAGCCTGTGTTGGCTCATGTCCAGCTGTGTCAGCTCTTCCAGAACTGCATCCTGTGAGCTTCTGCCACTGGGGTAAGCATGAGGGGAGTGAATGCAAATCTCCCTGCCTGTCAAAGCAAGCACAGGCTAAGTGAATTCTCAGTTGGACTAATTGTCCATTACAAACACACTTTGACACTGGTCCACAAGCCCTGTTTTCCTCTGAAGGGGAGCATCTGAACATCTGAGTACATGCCTTTTTCATAAGGAAACAGTGATGGTAAAAACCAGGTATTTCATAGCTGGAGCTACCTTAAAACTATTACAATTCTGTGAACATGAATTCAGCCCCTGTCCCCTGAAGTAAACAGTTCATGTGTAAGCTAAAGCACAGCACAGAAATAAAATAAAAATTAAAAATAAATAAAATTAAAAAATAGTAGCAGGGAGCACAAGCTGGCAGTGAGTTTAATGGACAACGGTGTAACTGCTAGCCAAACCTGCTGCCTGCCCAGGTTCTGTGGGCATTGCTATGAGGGAGAAGTTTTAGGAGGTTTTAGGAGACTTTGCAAACTTTAACACTGATGTGCACTTGCTGAAATGTTCAGCAGATTTTTGGAAGACTTGGTGGACTTTTATAATGAAATCCACTTGTACATGAGGGAAGCACGGGGGAAAAAAAAGCAAGCTATGAAAACCTTAGGCATAGCTGCACAAAAACTGCCTATGAAGTTAAGGAAGGAGGGAAAGTAAACCCCAGGCACAGTGGTAGAGGAGAGAGTTCATGAGTTTAGCATAAAAAGAATGCTGAAAAGGAGAAGAACAGGTATTTGATCATTACTTGTCATCTGTGTCCATCACAAATCCTACTGGTATCCTGGAGACAGCTTTGTGCCCTATGACGCAGTGGTGGTGGAGTGGGCAGGTGGTGAAGGGCTGCATTTCTTCCCTTTCATCTGCCCTTTCCTCCTCCTCCACCTTCTCCTCCTCTTCCTCCTCTTCCTCCTCCTCTGTGCTCTCCACAGCCAGAGCTCAACGGCCTCTAGGCTCTGTTCCCACCATGGCTTTGCTTTTTTCACCCACAGAGCCAGTATGACAGCCCCACCAACTGGAGTGGCTTTGGCAATGTATTTTCCCACTGTTTGTAGCTCCATCTCCAACAGCAGTTGTCAGACACTCTCTTGCCCCTTTTGTGATCCCTCACACACCCCTGCAGAGTGCTATGGAATACTGTCAAGCAGAATTGTACTTGATACCCACTTTACCCAGACATAGTGACTGTGCAGAAGTCACTAAAGTCCACAGAAGCAGAGAACAAGTACACAGTGTTCTGAAAAGTAATTAGTCACTGTATGTGAAATACCAGTGAAGCCTTAAAGGGAGAAACTGCTAAATGAATCAGTCTTGAAAAAGTACATCCATTTAATCAAGTGAATTTAAAAATCAATCTGGTTCATCTGGCACAAATCTGTAGTGTAGGTTTCTATCAATCCTTTTAACCCTTGTGTATATCAATTTTGCTCGTGTCAGTAAGTTACTGATGGTGTGCAGATATAATAAAGGCCTTAATACTCATGAATTAGGTGCTCCAGTCCTGAATTCTAAGAGCTTGGAGTAAATTGCAATCATAGGTTCAAGCATCTAAGCTCCTAGTACAGGCAACAGAAAGAATTAAGTGCCTGAGATGGGGTTTGAACCAGCCCTTGTGCAACAGGAATCTCCTCTGAGTCAGTGATGGGGGATGTTGAGTACAGAGTTATGTCTGAACTTTTTGGGGTTTTAATGCCTAGCCTCGAAAAAGAGGTTGTGAGCCTGTATCAAGAACTCCAACCCATTTTTGGGTGTCTGCAAACACACATAATTTTAGAAGCCTTGCCTTCTGTCTGGTCATGCTTCCTACTTTCTGCATAACAGCTGAGCAGATGGAGCAGTTGCCCAGGGATTGGGAGCAAGCCCAGGGCATCAGCTTTCTCAGCCAGGAAAACTGCACTGGTTACTGCCTGTTTCACCAGGGGAGGCACCTCCTGCCCCTTCTGCAGGCATGGGATACCAGGGAGCAAGGAGCACAGCCCCTCTTTGGA
This sequence comes from Molothrus ater, assembly GCF_012460135.2. Lineage (NCBI taxonomy): Eukaryota > Metazoa > Chordata > Aves > Passeriformes > Icteridae > Molothrus > Molothrus ater. The sequence continues at coordinate 26,501,016 of NC_050482.2, read as the reverse complement.
GAGCAGATAGAGTCTAGGGGGGTAACACAGAGGTGGGGAGGTTCCCCAAGATAAGAAAATTCTTGTTCCATAGAAAGTCACAGGGTTTTAGCTAGTGAATGTAAACCAACATGCAACACATGATGTTTTCAGGGAACAGGATGGCTGGTTGGAGGCACCTGCCTCTCCCAGTGTATGGCACTGATGGTTCTATCTGATAAGGCGCTGATGGTGCCTTATCCTGAGCTCTCTTTAGAGGCAAGGGACTAAGGATTCATTTTAAAATGGCCAAAGTTTTCTTAGACTGAGGTCTGAGGCCTTGCCTCTGCAGATGTTTGGAGCTGCCCTTTTTTTACACCTCCTTCATGTTCATGTTGTGTTTTCATATGTAAGGTAAAGCCCTGCTTCTGCATTCAAGTGGCAAGGGGTGGATGTGCAGAAGAGGAAAGGCAAGGCAGATTGCTGAAATAAGGCTCAGGATTGCCTCTAATTGGCCCCTTGTGCTTCATTTATGTGTCTGAAGCAGTGTTTTCTGGGGAAGAACCAGGACTGAAGGGAAAAATGCACAAGGTCAGCCTCATAGTGCACCTAGCGGATCTGCACAATTTCTGGGTGAGAAGGGATGAGAGATTCAAGTGCCAAGTGGAGAGGTTTATAGACTAAACAATGAGGCATCATTTTGCCTTCAGTGATTATTGAAAGCACATGCTATTTGACCTCAACATAGCAATCCTAATGCTGTTTTCATCAGCCTCATGGAGAATTTTGCTTAGAGACCTCCTGGAGAGTGCTGGGTTAAGCTAATGTCTAATTGAGTTACCTGAGTCTAATTCTGTTGTTGTAATTGCCTGGGGGAAGTAGAAAGGGCTGGTTATCAATTAAGATTTTAATGTTATTAATTTAAGGGAGTTTGAAAGGCATATGTAGTCTAAGGAATCTATTTAATTGATAGGAAAACAAAATAAATATCCTCCTGCCTCAAATTCTTGCTGTTTTCTCTCTTCAGGGAATTCAGTTTTCTATTTTTACTTTTAAAAGGTCAGGTCTGTGCAGCCTGCAGGGGGCTGGCACAGTCATGTCACGAGAAGCTGAAATCCAATCTGCAGCTCTGACTTTCCACAATGAGGGGCTGGGTGATGAATGGGGAGACACCATCCTCTGCAGAACAGCTGTAATTCATGTAACAGCTTCGTGTTACATCAGCGTTTAGATGTCTCAAAATCTAATTGCTGTCTTCCAGTACAGAGAGCAACAGAAGAAGAAAACATCTTAGCAGAAGGAAACAGTAAGGACTGATAGATTTCTTTTAGCTTCACAGTGTTTTGTTGAGAAGAGATGAACTCCCTTCTAGAAGTTATAAGGGAAATGTTATGTGAAATTCTTGCTAGGTGACCCCATCCAGCTTGTTTTTGTGAACTTCAGCTCACAACTGACCTGAAGTACAGGGTACTACAGTCCTACATAGTTGCAAGGAGGACTACTAAAATGTAGCAACCCTCCCTGTGCAGATGAAGATTACTAAATCTTCATGACTGAATGGTTGCTCCAGATATTTGTGAGAATGCAAAAACACCCCAACAAAACAACAGCACAATTAAATATTAAGCAAAATCCTATTTTTTTCTCCTAAATTTTTTAAATAAGAGAGAGGATGGAAACTGTTACCTGTTTAAATTGTGGCCAAAACATAATCCTGTGGTACATTTTAGATTTGTGTTTGGCCCTATAAACAGCTCCTGCATAGGCAGTGCATTCACTGAGCCCAGTAAGTCTTATGCTACAGAAGTGACTTTTGGGATGCTGAGGCTCGTTTTAGTAAGGTAGCAGTGACTTTATAAGGAGCAAAATTGCAATGTATAATAGAAGCTGCAGAGTTCAATTTCCCAGAGTGTGACCTAGGGCAGGTGTGTCTGTGTGATCCAGAGGGACTCTGCCTGTATGACCTGAAGGGCAGACCATTGTCTGCCCATCTTCAAGAACCAGGCACTGGTATCAAAGCACAGCTCTGTGTGGGCTCTTAATGGGCTCTTTGAAGCCACAACAGCAGAGAAGGTGAAGTGCTGCAGCTCCCTCCCTCCTTCTGAAGAAAAGCCAGCACAGCATGGCTCTCTAGAAGTTACATGTATAAAAGTAAAGAAACTAAATAGGATTTTATGGAATACCCTCTTGGAGAGCTCCTGTTTCTGATGAGTTACCTTATTTGTCGCTGAAACTTTAACTGTAAAGCCCCACTCTGCTTTTGATAACACTGCTCTGCTCTGCAAGTGGAGAAACCTGGTGTTGCCTTCTCTACCACTGCAGTCACTTCTACAAGGAGAAAGCGATACCTCCGTGATGTTCATGTAAATGAATACACAATATGAAAAAAACCCAACAAAAAATAATTTAACTGTACAATGACTTCAGATTGGCTGATACTTTAGTTACCCCATTTGTTAAGAAACTCGTGTAGCCTATTTTCATAGTGGTTTGGTGGTTTTTTTGCAATTAAGTTAGCTAGTAGGAGTAATTGCCAAAATGGAGAATAACTGAATATTGAAAAATATTAGTGAAACCTAGTGCTGAATTCCTGTCTTCACATGGGTAAATTTATTGTCTGATTTATATCAGTGCAATCAAGAGGTATAAAAGGTATTAAAAAAAGCCCAACAAAGCAACATGACAAATCTATTGAAATGGTTTTTTTAATACTGACTACTGGCAGCAAACTACTTACTAATGAGGTTCAGGATGTCAATTATTGTTGAAATGAATCCTTGAATAGTTTTGTGTAATGTGTTGAAGAAAATCACAATCTGTTTGCAACATATTTCAAAGCAGAAAGAGACTAAATTAATTTCACATGTTATATTTCTTTCCAAAAAGCTCCTGACCCTAATAAGCATTTCTTACTGGACCTTTTTTTTTTTTCTGGTAAAGGAAGACCTAAAATAGAAATTAAATAAGCAACTGCAGTGAATATTCTAATAGCCATAATAATACGCCTTCTTTCCCATGAGAAATAGCTACCAAAATGTTAACATTAAAGTCTTCTGTTCTTTGTTGTAACTTTATTCTAAAGTATATTCAAAGATAAATCAGCAACTGATAATCCTGTTACAAATTATCATTTTCTGTGTCTTTTCAGTTTGATCCTTACTCACGTATAGCAATTTATTACCTAGGAGTTAAATTATTAGAACTTATTTTCAGAACTGTGAAGGAAAAAAACCTGTTCTGTTTTCTCTCTAGTCATGCTTCAGCCTTGCAAGATCAAAAGAACCCTCTGGGTTATATTTATGCCTGTAGACTTTATGCTGCATGAGAAAATGTTTGCTTGTGTAATGGTGGTGCAAACTTTATAAAGGTCTGAAGAATAACTCCTGGCTTGACTTGCAGTCAAACTTGTGAAGTTATCCGTTCAGTTAACAGCCAAGGCACCAAAGTGCCTTTGGGAATTCCAGTAAGTGCCCACTGAGCACTCAGAGTTTACTTAGAATGTTGTGAATTGTATATGCCAAAATAGAAACAATATTATTATGCTTTCATAGCTTTGTACATAGCTGATGAATTGGGATACTTCATTTCAGACTGGCCCTGCTAATGTTAATATTGATGGAGCAAAGACACACATTAATGAAACACTTATGGGCTCTGATGGTGGCAAGTAAGACTTGAAATCAGTGATTTTTAGTGTCTGTGTTTCTGAACATGCAGGAGTTGCCTCAGAGGTAATATCCAAGAGCCAGGGCACACAAGTGTGGCTAAATCTTCCAGTTAAATGTGTGCCTAAATCTTCCAGTTAAAAAATAAATTTGCAATTTTTTTTGTTAATCTTTGATTTGGGGGAACTCATATCAGTCATTTCTCTCATGGCAGGAGTTCCTGTGTCTCCAAGCAAAGTGGCAGAGGGAAAAGGAATCTTTAGGCATGAGCCTGCCTCAATAACAGCTTTGAGTTATTGTTTGTCTTCATCTGCCCTCGCTCAAGCTGTAGGTGCCACCTGTGCCACCTGACAGGGCCGTTTGGTTTGTCCTAGCTTTCCTCTATTTAACAAAAACACAGCTGGGTTAATGCAGAAACCTATTTAAATTGCTGATACCTTTTCTATCCTTCACTATTGAAGACTGAAAGTGAAGTTACCCCACTCCAATTATTTGGTAATGTTTTGTTTGTTTTCTTTCAGCACTTCCAGTTGTGCACTGATAGCAAAACCTACATATAATTTTCTCTACCTTTTTTAATTTTTCGTTTGCTCTTATAGATTATTCAATAAACTCAAATTGCTTTTTGTTTTAATTGGGTCTTATCTGCATTCTGCTCTGGTCAATTTTCAGCCTATCACCTAAATTGCTTTGTGCCCTAATAAGAATGACTGGTTCATAAATGGTGGTATAACATTTATTTTATACCTCAGATTCCACTCAGCTTGTGTAGAAAATTAATTCAAGAATTAACATATTTTACATCTGATTCTAGCAGACACCATTTTGCCAGAATATCTTGCTGGCTAAAAGTAACTGGAAGAAGACTGTTCAGCCAGGCTCTCCCTTCAAACATTTAAATTTTTTTTGCCATCTCCCATCTAACAGTAAGATTTTCTGAAATCAGTTTTTGGAACTTTAAGTACTTTTCTCAAGTGTGAACTGAACTTTCCTGGTTTACAGTTTGTATTGGTTTCATTGGCACAGAAATCTGAGCTTGCTGGAGTTTAATGGCTCTATTTTCTCACTAATTAATAAGCAACTGTTGCCATACCTCCTCGGCTCAGGCCTCTCCCACTCTTGGATCTGTGTTGTTGGTTTTTAATGCACTTAAGTAACCTCATATATTTTATTGAAACTAGATGTTATATCATGGGAAATAGGCACTCTGAATACTCCAATGGACTCATAATAAATCTACTGATCCTTGTTCTAAAAAGGACATATCCTTGTTTCTAACTTCTCCCAGCTCATAAGAAAAAGTACAGTGAAACTCAAAAGGGATGCATCAAAGGGATACATTTTGGTATATGAATATAGCTGGTTCTATTTAACTTATATAAAAATTATCCAGAGATAATTTGTGTGTGACACATAAGAGAGAAGGTAAAAGAACAGTAAAATTATAGTTTATTTATTTTCAGATAATCATCCCAGAAATTTTGGGAAAGAGTTTAGAGTTTGTCAGGTTTTTTTTGTTTTGGGGTTTTTTTTTTTTTGCAAATGAAGCAAATATATAAATTTACCTCACCAATGAAAGTTTAAAATGATATATTTATGGGAACAGAGGTATTGTAAGGTGAGTTATTACTTGTTGTCTCTGGAGAGGTGGCTTAGCTGCTCTGTTTGGCTCCCTCCAGCTCCCCTGGGCTGTCTCCATATGGGCTCTGTGTGTCAGGGTCCTGGTTTAGATGGGTGTTGGGCTCCAGAGCTCTCTGGTACCTGGTTTAGATGGGTGTTGGGCTCCAGAGCCCCCTGGTACCTGGTTTAGATGGGTGTTGGGCTCCAGAGCTCTCGGTACCTGATTTAGATGGGTGTTGGGCTCCAGAGCCCCCTGGTACCTGGTTTAGATGGGTGTTGGGCTCCAGAGCCCCCTGGTACCTGGTTTAGATGGGTGTTGGGCTCCAGATCCCTCTGGTACCTGGTTTAGATGGGTGTTGGGCTCCAGATCCCTCTGGTACCTGGTTTAGATGGGTGTTGGGCTCCAGAGCTCTCTGGTACCTGGTTTAGATGGGTGTTGGGCTCCAGATCCCTCTGGTACCTGGTTTAGATGGGTGTTGGGCTCCAGAGCTCTCGGTACCTGGTTTAGATGGGTGTTGGGCTCCAGAGTCCTCTGGTACCTGGTTTAGATGGGTGTTGGGCTCCAGAGCTCTCTGGTACCCACCAGCTGAAGCACAGAGTGGATTAATCCATGCTGGCACCTCCCTGGCAAGGAGAAACAGCTGCTTCCCAGAGCCACTCCTGATCTGTGTGTGAGAGTGCCCTGCAGCAGCTCCTTCTGCCCTCCAGGTCCAGCTGTGCTGCAGCTGTGGGGCAGCAGCTGGCCCTGCACTCAGCATGGGGTTTGGGGGGCCAGGCTGGGATTTTCTGTCCTTTCCTGCTGAGCAGCCATTCTGCTCTAGCAGGGAGCACAGTCAGTGTTGCATGTGGTTTCTTCCTCCTTACAGATCCCTCTAGCTGGGCTGAAATGGGCTATCACTGGGTCTTCCAGTCAACAGAAATCTGGATGTGAAATCTGTCTCATTTTTGCCAGCCATGATTACATGGCAATCATCAGCTGTCTTTCATTTTCTCCCTTGATTACTTGTATGTGACATGCTCTCTTTTCTCACTTGTGTTTCAGCTGTTAAACTGTCAGGAAAGGCTGGTGTTTCATAGTGTTGAAGCTGCATTCAGGGTTTTAGGTTTTATAGATTTGGTTTTTATTCTGGTTTTTTTCCTTACCTGTTAAAAATGGTAACTTTTTTTTCCTATTTCCATCACAGTATAAAAATTAATAGGTGGCAGCATGGCTGCATTCTTCTCCAACCTGGTTAGGAAACATGAAAGAAAAAGAAAATTTTCAAGTAGTTTCTTGTTCATGAAAACTAATCTCTAGTAGAAGAATAAAAAATATACATATAACTTACTTATCAGTACTATATGCACTGTATATTCTTAACTAAGGATATATGCATCTTCAAATTGATGAAAACAATGTACTTAAGAAAAGGTTTTTTTGTGTTTATATATTCCTATAATAACAAAACAAAAAATCAGAAAGTAAAAAGTAAAAATCTTGTGTAGCCCAGAAATAGGATTTTAAAAACCCTCCAATTTTATAGCACTGCCACAAAACAAACACATATCCATTTTTCTTTGGCAGCACACTATCTCTATGTAGATTTGTGATAAAGTTTTTAAAACAACACTATGTTATCAAACAACCCTAAAACTGAGGATATAGAGGCTTTGTTATTATTACCAACCACTTTATTAGAATATAAATGTCACATATAATGTCATCACTGTACACAAAACAAACCATCCTATAAGCCATTGTAATGCATCAGGGTGTTACATCTGTACATTTTATAGGAATTTTCATATGCAAGCTTAAATTAAAATAACTTGTCTTTCTATAATTAGTATGTAAAATGGGTGAGAAACTGAAATGCAACTCTAAGAGCAGAATTTCAGATGTTATTTTAAATTTCTGTCACTTTTCTGAGAAAAAGTACTTCATGTAAATGTTCCCTTCCAACTTCCCCCCAACTGTTTTTCCATATTTCATTTTAGGCTTGGGAGGAAAATCTAATTTTTAAATTTATTTTTTCATTATTGTGGATTTTTGTGCAAATATGGGTTGTTTTGCATAATATAGGAAATTTGCTCTAGTGTAGTATGGAGAAGAATATAAGCTTTTTTCTGCTGATGTCTTCTTTATATTTTGATGCAAGTATGAGGCAGATACATTGTAATTTTAATGCCCTCGACTGGCAGAAGCATTGGTTAGAGGATGAGGAACAATAGGCCATATTTCTCCTCCCAGTTCAAACTAGTTATAAAACTTCTTGTTATACTGTCCTGAAAATATGGTCCTCCCTTTGAGAGAGGAGAGTTCAGATCTGGTGTTGCATTGGCTGATCCGTGACCTCGATGTGGTGACAAGTTTTGGGACCCATGGGAAAAAGGTGGTTTAACCCCAGTCTGTGTTGGAGCTGTGGAGAAGATTTTTCCTAGCCTGTACTTCTAAATTCTCTTTTCAGACAGTTGTACTAAGGAGCATAAATTCATTATGCAGGATCTTCTTGTTGAAAATAAGGTATATCATGGTGATGCATTAGAAGATGAAGCTATTTGAATAGTTTGGGTTTCAGCTATTTCTCTCACCATTCAGAGTTTGCAAAGAAGCCAGATGACCAGACCTGTGTTTCTGCCCAACATGTTGGAAAAGTCCTCCCCAGCCTGGGGCTTCTCCTGTTTCTACTTTCCAGCTTTAGCTGTTCCAACACCTTGACAAGAAATTCCTCTGACAAGAAATGGGGTGGCAGGTAACTATCTGGTGTTTTAGTCCCAGCCTTGGCCATGCTGAGCTTAGAGGAGCTGCAGGGTGCAGGAAATGACTCAAGGCTGGTGCCTGCTGTGCTCTGCCCCTGCTGTCCCAGCACTGAGCTCCTGCCTGCACCTGGCTCGGGTTTTGAGGGCTCCTGTGGCTTCACAGCTTTTGCAGAGCGCTTGAGTCTCTGTTGCTACTTTGCTTGTCCTGATTCCCTCCTCTAGTGTTGGCCCTGTGGTCTTTAAGGAAGGCTGTTTCTGGGCTATTCACTTAATTGCTGATCATTAATAGTAAGATGATTTCCTTCTAATTGGGGATATAAACTAGTATGTTTGACTAATTATTACATCTTACTCAACATTGTCTACTTTTCAAGTGTGCAGCTAGTGTTCTATTGATGAAATCAGGTTGTTTCTTTTTTAAAAAACATAAAAAGTAATTAATGTGAGTAAAGTAAGGGCTTTAGTGGTTTACTGAGGTATTTTTCATTTCAAATAAGTAGAACACTTTCCCCCACACCATCTTTTAGCAAATTTCAGCTGTCACCCATCTTTCTTGAGCATATAATGCTTGCTTCATACAAAATCAGTCTGGTTTTTACTATTGAAACAATGAAAATATATCTTCCCTATTTAACAGCTGTCCTGTGGATGTTAATTTTTTTGTGCACTGAATGAATAGGTACTCCCTCACTGCTTTTCACATCATTCTTTGGTTTTGATTGAATTGCTTCTGTCTACTGAACCTCATAGGGATTGAAAAAAATTTAAATATCAATTGCATCTTAAGTATATATAAAGTATTTGAATAAAAGCAAAAAAAAAAAGTGTATGGAAATAAATACAAGATTTATAAAAGGAAATTTTTTCAAAGGCTCTATTTTTCTTTTGAAGATTACAGGGCAGTTTTAGGTAATTTTACTCGGACATCTTATTTTCTATATCCTTTTTTTAATATAGCAACTCTGGTTTTGTGCAATTCTCCCCTTATTCCTGTGAATCCCAAGCCTACAGACTGTATTTGGCTTTCATCCATTTTTTGGCATTCTGGAACTTCTTCAGTGCAAGTTCTCATATAAAAGGTTCTGCTTTGGCCCCTGGAGACTGCAGCACAATATTGGCTGTGGAGGCAGTGGAGACCTGACATGGCCTTTTCTTTGATCTGCTGGAACTTCTCTTGACTTCTCATCCTTCTCCTGCCTGACAAACTACTGGGGATAGAGAGGAACCACTGAAACAGAGATAAGAAAGCAGGGATTTACAATGTTCCAAACTCAAACATGCAGAAGTGCAGAGATACACCCTTTATTAAAGGCGCTGATTGTACTAAATAAAACAAACAAACAAACAAACCAACCAACCCTAAGTTTCAGGAAAATAAAAGGAAAGGCTAAATAATTGATCAAGAAGGAAACCTATTAAACTGACTGTGTGCTCATCCTACATTGCTGCAAAGAGCAGATATCTTAGAAAACAGCTCTAGGATTGCTTGCTTGTCTTGCTAGAAGCCTTGTGTTCATACACATTGTTGTAGCAGGTGAACTCCAATAAAATTGTTGTGTTCAACTGATTTTTTTATCCTGTTATGTCTTGCTTTGCAAATAAATTAAACAGGAAATAGCTGGGATTTTAAGAACTGCACATCTTTCTGCAAGCAACTAGACCAGAAAATCTTTGTAGTAATTGACCTGCTGACACTAATTCAAATACCCGCTGGTTCTTATGTCTTCTGCCATACTTCACCAAAAACCTGAACACAACAATCTTCAAGAGCAGCTACAGGAATGACTCATTTTCCCAGGATGTTGTTTTTGGGTAAGCTAGAGGTGTAGGGAGGTGGGAGGCAGGAAAGATGCCTGTATTGGGATTGCAGGGCCAGGTTTCAGTAGCTGGGGTCTACAGGGGTGGCTTCTATGAGAAGCTGCCAGAAGCTTCCCATATGTTGGATAGAGCCAAAGCCAGCTGGCTCCAAGGCTAACCTGTTGTTAGCCAAGGCCAGGCCCATCAGTGATGGGGGTTGTGCCTCTGGATAGTGTATTTAAGAGGACAAAAAGCCTGCCCAAACAGCAGCTGCACCAGAGCTGAGATCCCCCTGCAGCCTGTGGGGAAGACCCTGAGTCCGGCTGTCCCCTTGCAGCTCATGGAGGTCCAGGATGGCACAGAGAACCACCTGAAGCCTGTAGAGCACCCCACACTGGAGCAGACAGATGCGAAAGGAGGCTGGGAGTCCATGGGAAGACCGTGCTGGAGTAGGCTCCTGGCAGGATTTGTGATTTGGGGGGGACCCCAGCTGAAACAGTCTGCTCCTGAAGGACTGCACCCTATTTTGTGAGGAACTGCAGCCCATGGGAAGGACCGTGGAGAAGTATGTGGAGAACTGTCTCCCATGGGAGGTATCCCACCGTGGAGCAGGGAAGGAGTGTGAGGAGTCCTCCCTCTGAGGAGGAAGGAGCAGCAGAGACAATGTATGATGAACTGACCACAACACTCATGCTCTGTCACACTGTGCTGCTGTGGAGGAGGATGGAGAAAAAATTGTGAGTGAAATTAAACCTAGGAAGAACAAAAGAATGTGGGGGAGGTGTTAAAGATTTGGTTTTATTTCTCATTATCCTCCTCTGATTTGATTGTCAATAAATAAAGCTGATTTCCCCAAGTCAAGTGATTTTGCCCATAAAAGTAGTGGATGAGTGATCTCTCCTTCTGCTTATCACAATCTTTCATTCTTTTAAATCTTTCATTTTTTCATCACAAGCCTTTCCTTCTTTTTTATCTCCCCTGTCCAGCTGAGGGGGAGGGAGATGGAGAGGCTTTTCTGGACACCTGGTGTCCAGCCAGGGTCAACCCACTACCACAGTGATGTACTTGAGTAGAGTTCCATCTCAAAAGCATTTTCAAGTCTGTTTTCTATATGGGGTTTTGGGGAAATGTGTTTTGTATTTAAGAGATGTTGGTACATTTGTTTTACCTTTCTAAGGGGAAAAAACCATTCTGGAGCACTTGAGGATGGCATGTGTGAAAGACTGAAATGTTACAGCAGCTGCTGTACATTGCTTATGTACCTGCTTTTATGACTTCTTGCAAACCCTGAAAAAAATATTCTTTAAATATTTTCTTCAGGCTTAAACCCAGCTCTATTTTCCTCCATGGCCAACTTTTCTTCCTGAGGAAATTCAATTGAAACATATTCACTGTCATCTTCACTGCCATGGTTGGTGGTCCGCTGGTGTTCATTTGGAGAGCGTGCCACCTCCACAAGCACATGTGAAGCACAGGAAAGTGTGTTTCTCTAGCTCTTGTCAGGGCCCTTGTACCCTGGTTTGGTGAGCATTGGACACAAACACCTGTCCTGCTGCTGCTGCTGCTGGCCAAACCAAGGGTAACCAAGGTGCATGGTGTGATTCAGTGTGTCTCACTCAGACCTTCTTGACCAGATCATGGCTGCAAAGTCTGGCTCTGGCACTGGTTTGGAAGGACCTGCAAGGCAGCACAGCTGCTGCTAGGATATATCAGAGATATCAGAGATTATGTAAGATTTAATCCCATGCACAGCATGAAAAGCCTATGGGACATAGCTTTCCTTATGCTTTTGCATACAAGGCATCTGAAAAAAGAGTTTTTATACATCTGGAGCTGGGTGGCCCTATGCTGCCCATAAAAATATTTTTTTTGTGCCCATGATTGACTTGTCTGCTGGCAGTAATGGTTCTTCCAGCTTTTTGTGGTAAAGCACACAACCAATAGGGACTTCTCCAGATGGGATAGTAATATCAATGTTGCAAGACAGGAGCTATTTATTTGCTATAAATTCACTGCTCCAAGAGACTGGAGAAAGGCAGCCATAGGTTTCCCAGCTTGAAGTAACTCACCACAAGCTTTCTGTGGTTTTGAGGATCTCAAAATCCAATTGGTGTCCAGGGCAAGTCTGGATATTTTGGAGGCACCTGGTCTTGACAAAAGAGCAAAAAATCCTGGGTGGGATTTTCCAAATTCCTCATACTCGATGTCAGACATGACACAAAGTGAGTATTTTAATCAGGCAGAGGGACTATTGAAGTAATGGGAAGAAGGGACAGAGATGATGTGGAAGAGCCAGCAGATTTTGCAGTGACTCAGTTGTATTTGTAATTAATTTGTCATTACTATATGTATCTTATTCTCTTATTTCTGCATTTTTATCCCAGTTTCATATTTGTGATTACTTCAGCTCCTCACAACCAGCCTTTGACCTGTTCAACTGGCATTAGCCAGTTGCATCTGGGAATGCAATCAGTTTAATGATGTTTAAGGGGTTCCTATAAGGGACCAGCACACAACATGTTTTGCTCACAAAGCCTTCTCCTCCCTGGGATGAGCAGAGCAGCTCTCTTTGGCTCGCGTGGACATGCAGGGGCAGAAGATCCTCAGTGTGTTGGTACCCATTTCCACTCCCAGCTCCCCACACAATGTCAAAGTGTGACAAGTGAGAGATTTGAGAAGTACCAGAAAGAAGGTGAGGCTACTGTAATTCCATTGTGAGACATAATTAAAAAAAAAAGTATATATATATCTCAAAGAGAGCTATTAATTCTGGTGCTCATAAATGGCTTCTTTTTATTTTCCCATATAAAACATAACTTGCTTCATTTTTCATTGTCTTTTCCAGCTCCGTGTGAAATCCACAGCCAGCAATTGTTCCTCATTCCCTTCTGTCAAACAGGTGGCATACTGAACAATTAAGGTTTCTGTTCATAGTAAGCTACAATGTCTAAAAGAAGAAAAAAGGCTTCGTTTTAAAATAATCTGGAAAATCAGAGGGCAGTCTGCTGTCTCATAGAAACCAGGCCTTACTTTGTAATATAGTATAAAAGCCTTCTCTCTTTTAGGACAATGAAAAAAAATTTACCACTCACCACTTTTGATTTTCATCATTTGCAATTGCTGGGGGAGATAATCTACTTTCTATTGTCCCAACCTGAGATGATCAATGGTATATCATTATCTAAGAGGGTTTTCTTTGCTATTAGGAATCCTGTCCTCAAAGAATACAACCCTCTCTCAGTGAAGCCAGTCTCAGTAGTGCCCCAGTTCTGACTGCCTGCACTGTGTGCCACTCCAAAACCAATTGCAAAGCTGTTACCAGGAGACAGACATGAAAAAACCCCTGCACATGTACTGGTGATTCTCTGCACCTCATTTCACTTTCTAGAGCTGGCTGATTCAAAACCAGCCCACACATAATCTGAAAAAGCAATTTTACTTATTGTTGACTTACTTAAAGTCTTAAACAGCTGAACACAGCAGTAACAATTTAAATTAAATTACAATGTATGATATATAGGAAATAATATTGCTGATTAGTGATCACATTAGTCCAAAATATGTTTTTTCAACTCAGTTATGAACATTTGGAGACATGTCTTCCTCTCAATTTGAGCATGAAAAGAGGAAAAATTACTAAACTTGAAGTAACCTTGTATGAATGGCAGATGAGATGCAAGTGAAACATGTTGCAATAAATAAATATACAATTTGGGTTCTATAATTTTCCATTGCATTAATTTGTCTGAATATATTTAGAGCACTAATTTAGACTGGAAATTAAGGCTGTTTATGGCAACTGCTGCATGTTGATGGAAATATCGTTTCATGTGCTATATTTTAAAACCATGTCATTGACTTTTTAAAACTTCTTCAAAGTTAAATGCACAAAATTACTTTAGCAAAATGTTTTGCCATACAATTAAAACATAAAAGATGAGAAGTTAAAGGTCTTGCATATTTATGCAGAAGTTTCAATTTTTCCAAGAGCAATTTAACTGACCTGAAGTTACTTTTATAGAAAGATGCTGTCAGCTGTAGTAAAAAAATCTTAGCTAAATCTTGCTTTTTCACTATTTTCAGTTTGAAATTCTACGTTTATTAATATACGCAGAAATTTATTTTTGGCATTTTAATTTTACAAAGTCTAATTAAACCGTCCGATGGTTATAGAATAAGAGCAGAGTCTCAGGAAACTCTGTGAGAGCTCTGATTTAATGTTTCATTCCTGGGAGAACATACTGAAATTGCATATTTTCCTTCATAGTGCCCATGGACGGGGTGAGAGAATTCTTTGCCTGTGCACCTATGTGTGGGTGGACTTCGTTCTACCATTTCATTTCCCATTTCATCATGAGTAAAAATGCCAACACCTTTGCAAAATCATTTCCTCTTTGAGGGGACAGTGTTAATTCCAGTTTTATCCAGATCAATGATGGATAGCACAGAAGTGTTCATGTAAGTGAGTCAAATCTTGCCAGTGTCCTGGGTGTCCAGAGGAATCAGTGGAAACAAATGATCCCTTCCTACCAGGACACCTACCTCAAGAGCTGTTGCTCAGCCTCAGGAGAAGACAGACATGTTTTGCCTGCTCCTAGAGATAAGTAGGAGTGAGGAGGGAGAGGGGAGGCAGATAGCAGATTCCTGTTCCTGCAGTTCTTGGTGCTGGAAACCAATAGACTCCAAAGGTTACCCACAGTGGCAAGGGAAGGCTGGGATTGTCTTCAAAGAGAAAAGCAAGAGGGTGGGTGTTTGAGGAGAGAGAAGGAAACAGCACAAGCAGTGGGGGAAGAAAGCAAATAATAAAACTCTCAAAATGAAATGTCAATAGTTGTAAAATTGAATGCTGTTCCTAAAGTAACAAGTAAGGCTTTGGCACAGTTAAAACTTTCATTTCACTGAGAGACAGGAGTAGAATAAAAGAAGTAAATTTCATTAAATACAGAGAGAGGTTTTAGCCTGTGTTTTCAATTGTTGACTCTGAAGGGGTGCTCAGAAGAAAATGAAAACCTGAATAACTCTGTGGAATGTTCTTGAATACACATCTCCTCTTTCTAGTTGAAAATCATCATGGCAAAGCCTCTGGCTGACGGGCAGCTCTTGGAAAAGTAGCCACTGAATCTGAGTGTCACTGTTCTTGATTGCCTCTTCTGATATACTTTACAATGTGCAAGAAAAATAAATACATAACTGGGCAGGACTGATGCCTAGCAATTACTGGCATGCAGATCCACAGGCTGCAATTGCATGGCCATCACACTGTTTGTAAAGACAATGTTAGAAATTGTTATCCATCATATACAGGTACTACAGTACCTTAAAAGAGAGAAATGCAGAGATTGCTGTAAGCAATTAACAAATGTGGAGTTTAGCAGAGATATTATCCTTCATCCTAAAGATCTGCTCAATTTTTTTTTTTGGTAAGTTATCTTCTATTTTCCCTCTCTTTTTGCACTGAAAGGCACTTAAAATTATTTGAACCTGTTTAAAAAGTGGTTTAATTATGGAAAGAAGATCTTAGACAAGTGCTTTGAAAATGCTTAGAAATGAATCATCACTTTCAAGCAGATTAAACTCTCATATTCTGCCTCCTACACTTATACAAATAAAAAAAATATTATACAATTCCTTCCACAAACTGCATTTTAAAAACATTTGGAGCTCTCATGAGCCATGATATTCCAGTTGAAAGGTTGTTGCAAAAGTTCATTTTAGTTTAGATATTCTTTCTAATCCTTAGAGCTATGTTTAGATCTTCCTTCTAATTTCTAGGATGTAAGTAATTAATATTTGTTTTCGTGTCAGTTTGTTTTGTGACTGGGTAGTTCTGTTCCCTTCCTGCAGTTAATAAGTGAGTCACATCCTTTCTAATCATTTTTTTTTAATAACCAACACAATTTTTTTCTGGTATGATAACCTGGGCTTCCCTAGTCATTCAAGCAGTTTCCTCTGCATCTACCTGGCTTAAAAGTGGTGCTTCAGAGGACCCAGTGCCCACACATTTAGGAGGTTTCCATTTTAGTCTTCACTTAGTCTCTTTCTGTGAGCTGAATGCCTGTTAGCAGTCAGGGCATTTTCAATGTGCCTTTTCAGTCTATCTCCCAGTTTAGTTCCTCCTCCATGAATCAGCTCCATGTGCTCTTTGACCCCTCTGTGGTGTGAACCAAGGCACAGTCAGCAATGATCCACTTAAAAAACACCCACCTTGTCCAGACCAAAATGCTGTTGTAGACAATCCCTGATAGCCCCACTGGACTTTCTTGAGGAACTGGGATTTAGTACTGTGTCTTTTTCCGAAACTCTTCAGTCTGTGTCACATGTGATAATTGTTTGTTGCCCTCCACAGCTATCCATTATAATGAATAATTGGTTTTTTTTTAATGGAAAAGAGAATGCAGAGGTTGCCATAGGTGATTTAAAAGTATTCCCCTTACTAGCCCAAATGTCTTGATATTCTATTTTTCTCATAGAATAAATCAATTAATAGAAAATTAATTTTTAATAGGAAACAATTTTAACATGCAAGTATTGAAAGGAGTGATCATTTAGACACTTCAAATAAACATGCTTCACAGTTTTTGTTTTAAAACAAAACTCAGTTTCTTTTTTGGTTTTTTGGTTTGTTTTTGTTTTGTTTTGTTTGGCTATTCCAGAATAGCATGAACTTACTTGGTTCTAAATGTGTTGAAAGACACATTAACCAAGAGAGGGGAAAAAAAGGAGCTATATATAGTTTTACTGTCCCTTTAGGGAGTCATTGCTTGAGCTTCATTAATATGCATTTTAGCACAATCTAATTTACTCATATGGCTGGCCCCAGGTGTTTGGAAAGGCAACCAGAGGAAAATCAGATCATACTAAAATTAGAGGCAAGAAATATTGAATGCCTTCCCTTTTAGGTCCTTGAAAGACACATATTAATTATAACTGGATGAATTTATGAAAACTAATACTATGAATAGCTCCAATAGCAATTATTTTTGAAAAATTGTATTTACCAATAAGTGTAGTATGGTCAAAGTGCAGGGAAAATCTTCTATTAAAGAATATATTATATACTTTCCCCTCCAAACATTAAATTTTTCGTGCAGTGTCCCTGTGACACCCTTCTGATATATATTTAATCACTGAAAATCACAATGAAAACCCTCATTTCGTGTATGCTGTTTTTTGAATGGTTTCAAATGGGGCATTAGAATTGGATGGATTTGACAATTTTTTCTAAGAATGCATCTTTACTGGATTACAAAACACCAAGGCCAGAAACACTGGTGAGGGAAAAGTGAGGAGGTGTGGGGAAAAGAGGTTAAAAAATTCTCTCTGTGTGGTCTGATTAAAAGCTTCATGCTTTCATGATGCCAATGGGAAGCTTTGGCAAGCAAATGTTCCCAGCTGGTCTCTGAGCTGCTAACAGGATGGAGTGGGTCAGTAAAGGGGCTTTATCTATTAATTTCCTAAGTGTCATCTTGATTTGCAGCAGAAAGTTTAAGCACAGCAATGTCAAACACATCAGCCCTGAAGGTGCCTTTGCAGCAGCACTCGTCGCTCTGCCCTTGCCCGCATGCTCTGAACTCTTCAGCTGGGGAGGCGCTTGCCTGGGGAAGAGACTATTTCAGAATCAGTCTTTAGGGGTTGAACAGCATGAATTACAGTGCTAGCAGGCTACTGAGGGATGCATATGTTATGAAAACACTTAGTCATCTCTATTGAGATTATGATCTGAAATATCTGACCTTCCTATGATTCAAAAATAGCGAGTCTCCAGCACAAAGGACAGTCACCACACGTGCAGCAGCGCGGGGGCCTCCATGACCTGTGCTTGGAGAAGCAGTGCTGACTAACAGGGCTGCTCCACCCTGCCATCCCCACCCAGGAGACAGTCTACAAGGCTTCACTTCTCTCTGGGCTTCATGTATCTCATCACGGGGTATTGTGAGGAGTTTTATTCCTCTGGACAGGAATTTGGTAAGAGATCCTGTTATTTCAGCTTGGACACAAATTTGCCAATTTGGAAAGGAGAGCAGTTAGTTCTGTTTCAGGTAGGGTGTGATTTCAGGAGATACCCCACTGACATGAGCTCACATGCACATCTTTGGATGTTTGTCCAACATACTGCTCCTTACACCTCAGTGGAGCACTACGGACAAACGCTACTGTGATGTGATAAGCAGGGTGACAATAAAGGTGAATACTAGAGTTCACTATTAAGAAGGAACTTAAAATATACTTACAGAAAGGAATAGAGTCTCCACAGAGGGTGTCATTTAAGAATAGTCCATCTAAAGAACATTCCCCTAAAGCAAAACATCAAAAAAAGGATAGGAAAAATGTTTTAGGCTGCAATTCTGGAAAGAAATCAAAGTCATATGAGTTTCATTAAATCACCAAGGAGTTTAAGAAGTAGATTCGAAATGCACATGAAAAATATTGCAGTAAGTGAAAAATAAAGTACCCAGTGACTGGAGAAAAATAGAGAAAAGAAGGTGATGAAAAATGATTATTCAGAAGTAACTTAGGGAAAGAAGTTACCCTGGTAGATAGGAAAACATACCTATGGGAAGCAGGTTTTGGTCCTATCTGACCACAAACTTGAACAAAATCTATTCCCAGAACCAACCTATATATAAATATGATCCTTCAACCTTGGCAAACTAATAGGACCTTATAAAAAAAAAGAGAAATTGTTGAATCAATTTCCTGTCTACATGCATCGTTTCTCCTAGGCTAAGGCAATGAGCTCATTTACAGGAATGAGAACATTGCCTTTAATAGTTTAACTACCTGTTAGCAAAAGTACAGCTTTTGCAATATGTCAACAAACCACCCTTCTCCAAGTGTCTCAGTAACATTGCTCCATTATTAGGGAATGACCACAAATCTTAATGAGATGGAGATTTGGTTTGCCATGGCACTCCAGCATCCACCCACACGCAGCTGCAACCCATGGCCACGTGTGCAGGACAAACTGTGACTTGTGGAGTAAAAACCCAGCCATGAAGAGAGCACACAGAGGGAAACATGGCATCCTGGTGCAGAATGAGCCATGGCCAGAGACCAAGCACTTGGCAAAAGGAACTTAATGAGGCCAGAGCCTGGCTAAGTCCCCTTCCACAGTGCCAGCAATCCTGCAGCGAGGCCCTTCCCCATCTCTACGGCTGGGCTGCAGCTTCTGGCTGGGGAAAGAGAAGGAATGTAGGGGTAAGGAGAGATTGGATTGGGGCTAGAAGTAATGGCTGGGGTGTAATGTGACTATTAGTGCTTTAATTCTGGGAAGAAATAAAATACTTGAGCAATGCTAATTATGTCAATTCCACAAGACTTTTTGGATTAATAAAGTCACAGAAGAACAAGGGTATCCTTCAAATGATATTCTGTGTGTCTTCATTACATATGGTGCCACTGATATATGTATTTTTGTACAAAAAATTCCATCCACTAACAAGATCTGCTTTTACCAAGAGTGTGTTGACAGGTAATGCTCAGGGAGTTGCAGAGAAAAATACCTGGATGTATCAGACCATGAATGTATACTTACACTGTCCTTTGAGAAATGGTTAAGTGTATGTAATCCTGAACACTGTAGTTTTACCTAAGGAAGCACCATCAATATTGTACTTAAAAACAGGTAAATTCAAGGACATCCTGATATGTACAACAGGCAATTATGGTTTCTGTTCATTCAGAAAGTTGAACTCATGAAGAATCTAAAAGATGAGCTGCCTCTGGAGCACTTAGGGTAAGTGCTGGACTGGTTAATGAAGAAGCAGAGCAGGAAGAAAAAATGGAACAGACAGACTGTGGATACTTAGTCTTACTTAGGTATGAAAAGGAGTTTGTGCCTGAATTAAACTATATTTAAGCCTGAGTTGTACACATTTACCACTTGGGTAAGAAATTATCCATCTAGAATTAACTGTGTGTTTTTGTGTATATAATTGCATGATTTTGTTGCAGACTTGGGAAAATAAAATTTTTTTTGGTTCTTGGCTTTACTGGCCCTGAGGAACCCATGCAAATTTACATCCATAACTAAACTATGCAATTGTTATTATTAGCTAGTCGTGCTTCACTGAAGTCTAAAATTCTCTGCTTGCCACATGCCAATACACTGTGAATGGATATTACTGTGCTCAGCTCAGTTTATATTGTGTCTAAATCATCTTTGCAAAGAGCGTCTTTGCCCTTGCCTTATCCCGGCTGAAAGTTCCTCAGGCACCTAAATACAGGCATCTACTTCAACTGGACATGTGCAAAATATATTCCCTGAAGAATATCTATTGCAATCCAGAGTTAAGGGGACTTTTCACCTCAGTTCACCCCTCAGATGTGCTCTGAAAATCCTAACACTTAGAAAAATAGCATTAGAATGGGAGCTGAGGGTCATCAAATGCTCCGCTAGCACCAGGCTGGATGAGTTTGTATCTATGTCCAACCTGTAGCTCAAGAATTCTGGTGATGGAGAATTTACTGTTTCCCCTGGTGAGCTGTTTTAGTGCATAATTACCTTGTTGCAAGAAAATGTGCCTTTTTATCTAGCCCAACTATCTAATTAAAGACTCCTGTTTCTTGTCTTACCACCCCAGATATTGATAACAGATCCTACCCATTTAGCAGCAGTCAGTCTTTGAGATACCCATATTTCTGATCATGAGCTCCACCAACAACCCCAGCTCTTCCACAACCTTCCTTCTAAATTCTGGATTTACGCCATAGCATCGTTCTCACTGTTACAGTGTTTTCTGTGTTTCCTTCTTCCCATTCCCAGACTGAGATGCCAACAACTCCACACTGAACAGTTCAGTTTTGGGCTCCCTAGCACTAACTGCTTGAGACAAAATCCAGAGGCTTTGCAGAAAATATTGTTTAATTCATATCAACATGGTCATACTTATAGCTGACATTTGGAAGCACTTACCCAGGGACAGGAAATTCTGATTTTTACATATTCCTGCATTTGAAGCTGTTTGGATCCACACTGTCCCTCTACCAGGAGAGTGCTCTTTTTTCAGCTGGTTTAGCTAGCTCTGCTTTCAGCTGTAGTTAAATCACTCTGCAGCTAGAAAAACATCCACTTGGACAAAGAAAAAAGTTTCAGGATGGAAAAATGCAATGAAATGATTATGACATTGGTATGGGACTGGCCTCTGGGAATAGTCTCTGGTTCCCATCTTTATTTTTATTGTTGGCAGTCCTCAATTTACTCTAAGAAGCTCTAATACAGGGCAAACTGAAGAGGACAAAACATGTTGCAAGGGTTTACTCTAGTTTGTCAGACAGGGTACAGGACTGATGCATTCAGGTTCCATTTGCACCATTATTCTCATTCCACATCACTGGAGGAGGCATGCTTCTGCTTCATGGGAGCTGCAATAGGTATGATTCATTTATAATAAATAAAATTCAAGCATAAAAAGCTCATGCATAGATACTTACAGAATAAAGACCAGAGTTTTAGTTATAATGAATTCACTAAGATCATGTAACTGGAACTACCTTTCTTTAGAATAACAACAGCCTTGGAATAAGAAATCACTGAATAAAAATTTCCACTTTAGGCAAAGGAAAATTATGTCACACATATTGTAGGCATACATATCGGTAGGGATGCATGTGTGTCTGAAAGAGAGACCTGAATTATAACCCGAATTAAAATGTTAAAAAGAGTAGGAGAGTGTTTAGCAGAGGTAACATAAAGAGAGCTCCTTAGCCTCCCAGTAATGCACACTATGGTTTAACATCAGCCTGCTCTATTTTGAGCACCAGTACATCATCACCCTGCATTACAGGGCTTCCTATCTCATTCTCCCTTCATTTCTCAGACATACCACTTACCATTCTGCCTTTTGGGTCAGTCATGCTGCTTTTGCATATCATTCTTTTGTTCTCAGCTAAGAGGATTTATTCATGATGAGTGGAGGAATTACATGTTTGCTGCAGGTATGGAGTATGACTTGCCAACAGAGTGCCCTTGCAAAAGCCCCTGTTAATGATCTCTGTTAAGTAACCAATAAACACACTTGATTTGACAGCAGGATAAACAGAAGTGTTTTCATCTTCTTTTCAGCTGCAAGTTTGAGGGTGATCACTTTTTCTTTAAAATCTGTGATTTCTCACAATATTTTTGCCATTGGCATTGCTTGATGAGGTCAGATGGGCACAAGAAAGAACAAGCCACAAGTGAAAAGAGGTTGTAATTCAACATTAACAAATTATTTTAGCCATCATTAGAGTGACTTAATTATGTAAGATGATTTTGGTACCAAATCAGTTTGGTTGGCCAGCCAGGCTATGGCAGCTCTTCTGTCATCAGATTCTTCCCATGTTTCTGGGATTTCTTACACAAAGAGGCTGCCAGGCTCCACTGCCACATTGCTATGCAGCAGGTAGGATGGATGGTCTGCAAGGGCTGCAGCCAGTGGGCAATGCTGTCTCCAGAGGAGGGGAAGGAAGAACCTTTAAAGTAGAAGTGAGTTAAGAGGCATTAAGGTTCTTTTCTATAACTGAGTGCTGCAAATTTCCCCACTTAGGAAGCAAATACAGGTTTGATTTTCCTAGCACGACAGTAACTGGGAATGGAAAGTCAGGTCTTTGCATTTGTGTTGAGGCTCTTGCCCTTAGCAGCCTGGCCTGAGAAAAACCAGGACTATTTCTGAGGTGTATATATAGTGGTGGGCTACGTGAAAGGGAAGTATGTAAACCAGAAATCTTATTTGTATTTACAAATTATTTATTCAAATTAGCATTATTACACAGTCTTTTCAATATTATGCATTTTTAATGGTAGTTTCTTTATTAGGTTGAAGAGGTAGTTCTTCTAGGAATTAAGAAAAAAATACAGTTCTTAAAGCTCAAGCAAAAAACTTTAATGGGATTTCCACTGCCTGAATGAGTTGAGAATCCACCAGCATGTGGCTGAGCCCACTTGAAACATCAGAGAGAAAACCAAAGGAAGCTGCTGTCCTGCAGCTCGGATGAGAGGCTTGCCACCAGAGGGAGTCGTGGGAACACAGTAAGAGAGGCTGCTCTGGCACAGGAGAGGTCAGTAGACATTTCAGCCAAAAGGATGAACGATCAAAATTTTCTCTTTAGCCACAGCTAATTTTTGATTAATTCATCATGCAGTAAAAATCATCTTAAAATTTTGGCTTTTGTCTATAAGTGCAAAATTTTCTTGCTAAAAATGCAACCTTGATGTTTTGTATTCAACCTTCATAATTTGGGTGAAATATGCACTTCCTCAATAAAACAAAGGTGCTAATTAAGCCACATAGATTTCATGCTTGAAAATACAACTCCAGAACTGAAAACCAAGACATGCTTTAAAATACCATGTACAATTTTACCGACTTAGTATAAGAATTGTGGTAATCTGAAATTTTTCTGGCAACAGCTTTTCTGGTGATAAAGCAGATCACATCTGATTGCTGTAATGGTTCTAGATTGCTGATAGCTCAGACTGAGCTACAGAGCATCATGCAACAAATAGTCTGGCTCTGGAGATGAGTAGAAGGTGGAAGAAATGCAGCATTGTTATTGAAGAATTATTCTTCTGACTAGATTCAAAGTTTAAAGAGGTACAGAATCTATTCAAAATAATGCTGGAGTGCTTTATACTGCCCATACGGTTTGAAAGTGCTTACAAGAGACAAGAAGAGAAGCTAATATGATCTGATGCTTAGCAAAAGAAAAAGAAGTCTTCAGAGAAGTTTATCCATTTAGTTCCCTCTTTGGTCTAATGTGCTATGCTTCAGCTCCTGGTGCTTCTGATAAGTGCTTTTGTATGGAAATGTACGTACACCCCTCCCTGAAGTGACAAACCTAATACAATTTTTGGAAGCCTTTCATTGCTCACTTAAACTCAGGTTCCCATTGCTGCACATGGTTAAGTGCTGTGTATCAGAAATTGAAGAAACAGCAGACTGGAAATGAACTCAATAAAAGAGAAACATCAGTTTCAAGCCCTGAGGGTGCCCACAGATCCCCCACAGTGCTTTGTGGCAGGTACTGGGTGGAATTAGGTTATCTTAGATATATGTAATAAATAATATGTATAAATGCCTCTGCTTTTCCCTGCTTGCTGCCTATTCTCCCTTTTACTAACCCACTCACTGCTCCTCCTCTAGTACTTACACAATTTTTCTGCAGCTCTGGCAAACCAAAGTTCATTTTAAGGCTAGAGCATGTCACAGGAGAGGTGATGATGAGTCTTTAAAGTATTCATCTCTTTCACTGAGGGTGAATTCTTTATAAGCTTAAGGTTTCCTGTCTTTTGGGAATTGTGACATTTTCATGCAGACAGACCAAACATCCTTATGATCTTTGCAATTTTCATCATCCTTTTCCCTTCAGCTTACAAGAAATTCAATGTCTAGGACTTGTAAAGATTGAAATAAGCCACAAAGATTTTGCTTTCTGTCTTGATTTTCATACCTATCAGAATGGAGCTGTTCTGGTAGGAACCAAGTAACTATTGAAATTATGGCACCTATAGAATACCGCCTGTTCATAAACACAAATGTAATAATTAAGGAAAAAATATTTGTAAAATTTTTATTTTTACAATTTTCATACTTGTGAGAAAATTAACAAATAATTAAAGATATATTAGTTAAAATTATAAAATATTAAAATGGAATTTATAATTTGTCTCAACTACGTTATTGTTATTCTTTGAGACTATTGATACAATCCTCATTCATTTTTCTGGGGAAGCAATGTGGAATTTTTCATTAGGATCCATGGAGGGAATTTCATCACAGTTTGCAGGAGTAGCAGGGAACCCAGTTTGCTGTTTATTTTAGAACTCAAGCAAACTTTGTAGGTGTCGCTCTTCTTACACTTTGTACTGGAGAATAGCAGAATCTGCAAAGATCCGTGATCCTCCTGTACATTCTTCACTATCCTGCTTTTTGTTCTTCACTCCAACAGATTGTCATGGGATGCACCTGTACATCACAGCTCCTGTGTTTGGTGGTTTTGAGGGCTTTTGTAGGACATATGTAATGAAGCTTGTGCCTTCCAGAGCTCTAGATATACTTGTGGAGGGAAGGAAAACAACTTGACTTTTTTGGAAAAAATCAGTTAAAATTAGTTCAGCACACTCAACAGTGCTAATGTTCCTCCATAAGCAATGTTAAATACAGTTATTGTCCTAACCTGCAGCTTTGGAAATTAAGAGGTATGTTCCCACTATTTCAAATTGTACACATGCAAAATTCTGCCCTATTTCAGTTTTACAGGTTCAAAATATACGACAAAACTTGCACCCATGCAGGTATTTCAAGGATTATTTTACTTTAAAATGGATCATAATTATTTTTGGTTAAACATCTTCTGACTATAGTTTTATTAATTTTTAAGTGTTAGTAAAACATATTTCACCATTTTTAACAGAAAATTTATTTAAATTTATTAAATTTAATTAAATCTAAGTGAAGAAAAATGGCTCATCTTTATGGGACAAAATTCTCAGTTCAACTATCATTTTGAATCGCTGTAGATTTGAATGCTAAAGTGTCCATTTTAATGTCATATTTTTCATATCAATATTTTCTAATGTTCTTATGTAAAACAGTAGGTGTTCCAATATTAAGGAATCATATTACTTCTGCATAAATATAATTCTGATTTTACATTTTTATCCCTGTTTGGAGTAAAACACTGTGAAATATAGTATTTTCCACTGATCTACACATTCTGTTTTCTTACAGGTTTTATTTCACTGTTTGAAAGATGCCACTAAAATCAGTTCAAACCTGATAATGTTCCATATCATGAGCAGGAAGTTCATAATGACATGCTTGGTGCTTCTAAGCTTGAAGATAGTGAGTCAGATTCTGTACAATGCTTAGATTTGTAAGTACTTTTTAAAAACATGACTAGAGCAAATCCTTTATCTTTAGTAATATTTTAGTCAACAGAAAAATTTCAACAATTAAAATGTTACTTCCAAAGCTCATTATTTCCCCATGTCAAATGGGAAATATACAGATTAGAGAGAGTTTTTTGTGTGTTTCCTTCCAATTTAGAAAACCAATGTAGAAGAAGGGCCATTTTCAGAGCTGATTAGAGAAACCTCAGATGTCAGGGAATATACAGTTCTTTTAAGAAAAGAAGAATATTAAGTAGCCTTTGAGCAGCACTACAATGTGACATTTTTAAAAGGAACTCATTTGGAAAAAAGTAAAGAGCAGATACTCAGAAGAGACTCAGAAGAGTGCAGATATTATGCATTCCTATCACCTGGAAAAGGTGGTGACTTTTATTCCTATCCACTACAAAGTATTCCTCAGCAGAACCAAATCCCAGAAAAACAGATATTGTTTTCGGGGCCTGTCTTCTTAGTTCTTCCTCTTTATTTTCAGTAGCATTTGTCATTTGTCATTCTTAAGGTATTGCTTCTAATCTTGGAAAATTAACCAAGGTTTTAACAGCTGAGAAGAAATACAAGTGCTCATGGGAGGAGAGAGGCAAAGAATTACAGATCCACTCATGAACAGCTCTTGGGTACTAAAGAGCAGCTCCCGCAGGCAATGAGGTGAATATGTTGAACATTCTTTGCAAGAAAAGCCTCTGCAGTATTTCAGAAGTATTTCTACCCAAAAGGCTGCCTGGAAAAAATCTCCATAAAGGTGCTTTTAGGGCAATTTGTTTTGGTGTTTCCTATAGGAGCTGGATTTTGTGCAGCTGCAAAGATGCACAGGAGCCACTCTCAGTTCTGGCAGACAACCATGGATGACTTCCTCAGGACCCTAAGCTGCTGCATTGGAGTGCTGCTTTGGATCCCACCTCCTATGAGAAGGACTGAGAGAAGTGTGGCATTGACATTCTCTGAAAAAATCCCTTTGCCCAGGATTTTTCTCCTGGGAAGCTGAGAAGCCTCAGAGAAAAGGAAAACAATCCTTATTTCATTTGCTTCTCCTGTGTTTTGCTTCTTTGGAATATGTTTGGAGATTGTTTACCCACAGGTGATTGTTTAATTGGATTCTGGTGTGAGTTGTTTTGACTCATTGGCCAGTTGGGGCCAAGCTGTGTCAAGATTCTGGAAAGAGTCAGGAGTTTTCATACCTAGCTTTTTAGCATTCTGTAAGTATCCTTTCTGTATTCCTTAGTGCAGTATAGTATATTATTCTTTAATATAGTATCATAAAGTAATAAATTAGCCTTCTGAGAGCATGGAGTCAGATTCATCATTCCTGTCTTCGTCGGGACATTCCCAGCAAATACAATAAGAGAAGGACAGGGCCTGCAGAGACATTCTGTGTGATTCCCAGCCTGGTGGGGGAGCAGGACAAGGGCTTGTGTACCTGGTACAGTTGATAGCTCTCACAAGCACCACCTGTTGTAAATAACCTTCCCTTATTCTGACTGAAGGCATGTGGACATATAATACATTTTTAGCAGCTGCATAGCATTTTCCAAAATAGTATGCCCATTTTCACCACTGTTGAGTGGCAGACCAGCTTACTTGGATTCATTGCTGCTGTGTGAAACCATGTGTTTGAGTCTCATTCAGGATGCTCTAAAGAGAAATCATACAGGAATTCATATGAAAACTGGGCAAATGTGAGAACAATTAAGTTCATTTTGTGCAGTTATTTCCTGAATGTAGAAAAATGCGGATCACCTCCTGCTGGTTTTGGATTACCTTATTCAGCTGATGTATAACACCTTTGTGGAAAGCTGCAGTCTGCTGAAGTGACTCTAGGCAGTCTCAGTTTTTAAAATTTGTTTGGCATGTGTACTTGCAAAGATTACAAGACAAAGTATTACAAACCTCTATCTATCCTTGATGGCTTAAGGAAGAAAAAAGCCCATATGTCTGTTTACTACATTGAAGTGGCAACATCTTCTCTGCACCACTTCAGGGCTTTATATGAGGGAAATTACAATCCCTACCTGGAATGAAAACCTTTCTCTGGTTAGGTACCACTAGATTTACTAAGGGCTACATTTCTTCTCTTCGTTTGTTTTGTTTATTTCTCCTGCTGCTCTGGAGAAAGGGAGCATGGAAACAGATAATATGAACTAGTATATGAAGGAAAAAACGAAAATATCATTCTCTTTTCCTCCTGCAGAGTTCCCCATTGCCCAGCCACATTCCTCAACTGGACGCAGAGAATATTTTAGCCTGATGAAGACATTCTGCTGGAAGAATATAGAGGTTAAGACTGATATAGTTTTCTAATACAAAAACTTATTCCTTTTAATTTCCTGAGAAAATGTTACTTTTCAGATTGTGTGTGTTTCAGAGCAAGTTTGCTCTTTGATTTACAAAGACAGAGGCTAAGCTGTGAACAAGCTTCTCATGTCCTCTCAGCTATGCCCCAAATACTGTGCCCTTTGAGGATCACCAAGCAAAGACACAGCAGATAGGGCAATCTAATGTAGATTCTACCTCCCAAACATGATGCTCCTGCATTGTTATTGCATGGAGAATAGATGGGTGTTTGGGATTACCTTCCCCCTCCAGCAGAATTTTTCCAGAATGAAGCAACTTGGTGTATGACAGAATTTTGTCTTGGCATAAGGCAAGTTGTAAGCCCACTCTTTGTACACATTTTGTGAAAGAAGAGGAGCACAAGGCTGTATTGCAAAGTCAGATGACAAAAATGGACCCCTGAGTAGAAATTCTACAAATTACCTATTTTTCATAATCATCAGGAACCTACACTTCTGATTGCCTCTAGTTTATAATTTTGTAAACAGTCCATGGGAAAAGCCCTTGACCAGTGTCTTAATTAGACCACTTGTATTCAGGTGAATTTTAACAGGAGTTCAGCACGAGCGATTCTTTTGCAAAGTTCTAAGCTTGAGAAAATGGCATTTAGTCTGGAGCATTTCATGAGCTCTAACATTGTCTAAAATCTCAAGAAGTTTCGCCTTTCTTTTGTTGGAAGGTGCCTTGGGTAGAGTGCATTGGAGGGCAAGGTGTTAGCATGGTTAGCACAGACCCAGGAGAACCAAGTTCAATATTCAGCTCCAATACAATCTTCCCTATGACAGTTCATTGTTTCTGCTTCAGTTCATCATTTTTATTACTTCTGAAACAGAGATGAGTAACGCTCTAGTTTTCTTTTCAGACCATAAGTTGTTCTGCTTAGTCTGGGAGTCACTAAATGGAACAGAATGGCCTGAAAATATGGGAGGTTTGAGTGAGAAGATTTTATATCCCTGGGAAACAGGGATGACACTACTCCCTTACTTAAAGCTGTAAAGTCTACTGAGATATCAGTAACTTGGCCCATAAAGTAGAATGTCTAAAAATAAAGTGTTCTGTTAAAAATCTGATACAGCAACAACAACAACAGCAGCAACAAAGATTTTAAAATTGGAATCTCTAATATTTGCTAGGGAAGGTGGCAGGTTTCAATTTTTCCAATTTTTGGAAATCTTATATCAATGGCAATTTGACTACTTGATTATGTAAACCCACAAACAAATAGTGAATAATTGAATAAGAAGGTTGGTCCAAATTTAATTGTATGAAAACTCTTATTTTTAATATACATGTGGACTTGATATGAGTTTCCCACCATAGCCAGATAACTAAGAAAACAGCCATTGAAGCTGCAAAAAATTCAAAGAGTTTTGGTCTTAGTGAATCAATGACAAATCTTCTATTGTGTCAGTGCAGCCTGAATTTCACTTACAAAGTGAGTGGAAGTGTAGCAGACAAGAAAAAAGTATTGGGTTTTCATTTACTTGTATCAGTCACCATAAAAATGGACTTAGAGACCAAGTTTACATTTTGTGAGGGTTTTTTTTGAAGGGTATAAAACATTTCAAAGCTTTTAACACATAAACATTCCCAGGGTTACTAGGTTAGATGAATCTGACAATCCATTTCACACTTTATTTTTCTCTTGCCTGAGCTAAGTGATGCCAGAGTTAAAAAAAAAAATTAAAATTTATGTCTAAAATATGATTACTCAAAAAAGGGACCTTATTTACAAAGGCCTGAGAAAGGACAGCAAAATTGAGTTTATTATGATGCAATTCAAAACAAATTGGTTTCTTTGTAACAGAATGAAGAATGGATGATTTGAGATCCCTGTCTAACATTGTTCATGGAAGAATGCTTAGCATGAAGATGCTTGTCTCTCATCAGATGAAGACAAATGTACTCTTTAGTTTTGAGATGAAGAAGACTATGAAGTATTTCCCTGTGGCAACCTGTAAGAACTGCTTCTGCTGTGTTAGTAGCAGTGCAGCAGATGAAGGTGCACAAGTCAGCTTTTTCCCCTCTCCTCTTCCTTTGGCCACTACAGTTGCTCAAACTGCTGTTAGAAGAGTTTTCAATCATGCAAAATGTGTGGCACCTCTCTCTCCATGTAATTGATAAAGAATGACTTGGCAGAGCATCAGAAAGGATTAGACCTATCAGCTTTATAGCTGATGTCAGATATTCTTTGAGATGAAACTTTCACATTTTTGAAAAATATCCATCCATCCATCCATCCATCCATCCATCCATCCATCCATCCATCCATCCATCCATCCATCCATCCATCCATCCATCCATCCATCCATCCATCCATCCATCCATCCATCCATCCATCCATCCATCCATCCATCCATCTTCTACTTTAACAGTAAGGCTGAGATTTCATGCAGAAAAACTGTGGGCCACAAATGAATCTTAAATATGACATCTTTGCAGAGTGAAATGGAGGCCTAAAGGTATTGTGAGACATAGTCTTTGATGGTTCACAACATTTTAATGACTTGACATGAATCTATGAATTTGCATGTCAGTTTAATACAAACAGAAGATCTGTCACAAGTTTTAACTGTTTAGTGATTGGGAATTAATTAATTTGTGAATTAATGTGCAGTTTTGACCTGTCCAATTATGCTGTAATGGAAGAACATTCATAATAATAAATTATAACAGAAACCACATTCTGGGACTACTTTTGACTTTTCAATAATTTGAACATGACTGAGGTTTGCTGTCTTACCTCACGTCATCAACAACATAACTCCCCCAGGAACCATTGCAGAGGAAAATTGAATTAAAATCCTTCATTAACACCTCTTTCATCTTATGGAGGATGGAATGAAAACCTATTCCAGCCTCTTTTTTCGGACTTTATTATTTCTGAGAAGATGTTGCACTCCATATTCATCTGCGCAGATGTACTTCTGAGCTGTCTCTCACAAGTTAATTTCCAACTGAGAAGCAGAAATGAGTATTTTGAACTTATATTCCAATATTTCTGGTTGTGGCCTAGGAACCAATCAACAATGATCTGAAACAATTAGGAAAACCAAACCAAACAGAGCATGCAACACGGTTTGATTACACAAATTTGACTTGAACATGAGATACTTACTTGAAGCTGAAGAAAATTGCTAGAAGAAGATTCATAGGTGTAACTCTGTCCAGAAAATAGATTAACAGTCACAAGAAACATGTGGAGAAGGTACACAAATTGCTGAGTCAAAAGAACAGGGTTACCTTGCTTTTTGCAATATTCTATTGAAGTTAAGAGACAGCAGTTAAAACATTCCACAGGTACAACATGATCCACACATAATGATAAAGTTCTACAGAATTTAATTTGGAACATTCATCCAGACTTTGTTCTAGCCCAGTGTATGGAATTTTGAATGATTTATCATAGTCCATTTCATTCCAAACCTTTTAGAAACACTTCAGTTGGTGGTATTGATTATCAGTGATCCCCTTGGTCTCTAATTATAATGCTGCAGGACTTGACAGCCCTTCTCAGTGACAAAACCCAGCTCCACTGTGATAATGGGACAGTCTTTTTGAAAAACCCTGTTTTCATTAATGCTTGCTCCAGAACAGTATCCACATGCTGTCCTCAGTCATGACTGAATTGCATTCAGAGTGAAAGGGTGAAACTTAATATGGTGCAAAGACAAACAGTAAAATTCATCTTATTTGACAAGTTTGTAATTTTACTTACAAATTTTATCTCAATATACTTACATTTGAACTTGAGTTTACCAGCTTATCGCCAGGCTTTTGCAGAGTCCTACCCAAGCACTGCTATTATGACCCTACACAGTTATTTCTTCAGCAGATAGTAAGGTATAAGACAAAATAATGCAATAGATGCAATTTTTCCTTTAAAGTTATATAAAAGGTTAACAAATCCATCTCTTTTTAAGTAAAAACTCATACATATGTTTTAATTTAAACTTGTGTTTTCATCATTTTGAATTCAATAGAATTTTTCACATTGATGCTTCCCTGGGTTGGAGCTGTAAAGAAATGTGTGAGGGAAGATGTAAGCCAATATATGAGAATATACTGCTATCAGAATTTCAGTTGAATTTTCATGATAAAATATTACAAGCAAATAAAATAAGTAGAAATCTGTAATATCTATTGCCTAAGCTTCATAACCAATATTATGCACGGTTTCTTCTTTTTCTGTTTAAATACAAATAATTTAATATTTTTAATAGTAGCAGTTAATATGTGCACACAGAACTTTTCAAAAGAGTCTCAGGAACATGAATTAACAAATTATGCCCTTTGGCAATATCATGAAACACAGAACACAGTCTTTACCTTTTTTTTGAAAATATAACTTCACACTGTCATGTCTTGTGGAGTTGGGTAAGCTGTTGGCATTAACATCCTGACAATATGCTTTTCTGTAGAAACTTAACTTACCTTGAAAATGAAAAAAATGAAAACAGGATTTTCCTGAGATTTTACCAGCTGTATCCTACCGTATGATACAAGTTTTGCATTTGAAAATTTTAGTGAACTTTAAGAAAACTAATAATATGCTTATTCATATTGTGACTGTAGTTGCAATTTCTGGAGATCATGCTAATATTTTTTTCTGTGGTCTGTTAGACGGCTTGCCTTTCAGCAACCTGGGAAATTTTGTAGTTCTCAGGTATCACTTCATAGGAGTTTTCTTGAGTAAAATAAAAGTTCCAACATTTAAGAGAAATGAATAGTTAAAATCAACAAATTTCAAAATGGTTATTTTCTTTCAGCACTGGGCAGACACCAAGCAGGGAGAGAAATAGATGCGGTCTGGTGTCTTGGACCTCCAAGTATATGAGGTCATGCTTTTCATTTTATATGTGACAGAAAACACATGGATGGAGGGCTGGAAATGTGGAGGGACGTTCAAGAAGCAAAGCACCATCCATGTGTCCACACTGAACAACCAGAACACCACACACTCAGAATCAGTGTGTTTTTTTTGAAAATGTTGATTCATTTTCAAAAGTGTGTGTTTTCCTTGTCTATACAGAGCATACTGTAAGATGATTCTATTTCTAGACAAACAGATGCCAGTAACTTAATATATTTTTCTTAGGTTTCACATCTTACGCTGTGTTTGTGAGAGTTGTGCCCAGTTCCCCATGATGTTTTTGCTACTGGTGTAGATACTCTAAAAATAACATATGTGAGGGTGATATTCATTTTACATTACCTTGTTATTAGTTGAAATCACATTAATCATGTCTCTGGATGCTCAAATAAATATTTGTACCTCCTTAGGAGCATTGTTATAATTTAATATCAACATCCTTTTAATAGAGGCCTCAGTTTTAATGAAAAAATGTAAGACTCTGGGGTGGATTTTTGGAAAAGACTAGCTTCTATTATTTTTCTCAGAGAAGGATGACAGAATACAGAATAATACAAAACTAAATTGGTCTAGAGAAAGACAGAAAAGTCCACTGTGAACAAAAGCATGGATGAGTTCCAAATCTTATCCCCTGAGAGCGTCGTCTGCATTTCCTACCTTTACTGGGAGCTTTCCATTCAAGGAGGAACAGAGGCTGAGATACTCTGTGTTATTGGTTCCTACACAACCTGGGTAAAATACAGCTTTTGCTCCACAGTGAAAGTCCATAGAGGGTAGTGACAGAGCCACTGCCTGACTTTGCTGGGAGAATTAATCCCCCACCAAGGAGACTGGCTGGCATGGGGATGTGATTTTCATATAAAAACTGATCCCATGGGTAAATTGCTGTTATGTTAAATAAACCTTAACAAAAATCTCCCTTGTGTCGTTCTTGTACATGGCACAATGTGTATGAATAAAATCTATTTAACAGAGGTGTCTCTCTGTAACCCATCTCTTTGCTGTGTTGCCATAAGCTTCTAATTTCATTGAGAATTCCTAAGTCAAGAGCATTTTTTCATTTAAGGAAAAGGTGGTCATTTCCTGTCTTGAAAATATCTCACACTAAATTTCTTTCCCTTCAGTTAAGAGATACTTTTTGACATCTTTAATTCACTGATCTAATAATTTCTGACAGCATCAGTGTGCTTTAGCCATGGCATGCTGGAATGCTACTATTTCTAAAAATGTAAGGGAAAATGGCCATCATTTTTTATAGTTGGAAAAAATAGGAATATATATTTAAATAGTTGAGAAAATGCTGGTTATCCTTCTTTTGAGAAAGTCAGGTGCTATTTCACAGAATCATAGAACTGTACAATTGTTTAGGTTGGAAAAGACCTTTAAGATCATAGAGTTTAACTGCTAACCCTGCACTGCCAAGTCCACCTCTAAACCCTATTCCTGAGTGCCACATTTACATGTCTTTTAAATACCTCTAGGCATGGTGACTCAACCACTTCCCTGGGCAGCTTATTCCAGTGCTTGACCACCCTTTCAGGGAAGAAATTGTTCTTAATGCGCAATCTAAACCTCTCCTGGCACAACTTGAATCCGTTTCCACCTGTCCTGTTGCTTGTTACTTGGAAGAAGAGGCCAAACCCCACCCCTTGCTGCAACTTCCTTTCAGGTAGTTGTAGGAAGTGATAAGGTCCCCCCTGAGCCTCCTCTTCTCCAGGCTGAACACCCCCAGCTCCCTCAGTCTCTCCTCACAGGACTTGTGTTCCAGACCCTTCACCCTTCCAGACCCTTCACCCTCCACTGTCCTTTCCTGCACTGAGGGGCCCAGGACTGCACAGAGCACTTGAGGTGCAACCCCACCAGTGCTGAGTACAGGGTGACAGTCACAGCCCTGGTCCTGCAGGTGACACTATTGCTGTTCCAGGCCAGGACTGGGCACACACTGTCTCCTGCTCAGCTGGCTGTCAACCAGCTGCCCCAGGTCCTTTTCCACTGAGCAAATTCCACTGGCACTCTGCTGCCAGCCTGAAGCACTGCCTGGGGTTGTTGTGACCTGAGGGCAGGACCCAGCCTTTCTCCTTGTTGAACCTCATACAGTTGGCCTTGGCCCATCAATCCAGCCTGTCCTGATCCCTCTGTAGATCCTTCCTGCCCTCCAGCAGATCAACACTCTTGCCCAACTTGGACTTCCTGTTACCTAGGGCTGCTGCTGAAGTGGTTTGGTGAGCTCTTCTGCCAGTTCCTCAGCACCCTTAGGTGGATCCCATCCAGCTCCATAGATTTGTTTGTTTCTAACTGATGCAGCAGGCCACTGACCATTTCCCCTTGGATCATGGGGGCTTCACTATGCTCTGTTCTTGTCTTCCAGCTCAGAGGGGTGGATACTTCAATGGTCTTACCATTAAAGACTGAAGCAAGAAGAGCACTAAGTAGCTCATCCTTTGCCACTCACTATGTTTCCCCCCAAACCCAGTGGAGGCTGGAGATTCTCCTTGGGACTCCTTTTGTTGCTGATGTATTTAAGGAAATATTTCTGTCATTTGCTGAGAACTGCTATCTTAATGATACAGACCTGTGCTTTGTGGCAGAGTCTCGAACCTCAAAAAGGTTAGGCTGAAAACACTCAGATCCTTTTTGGAATTTGGGAAACCTGACTGTCTCAAAATTATGGCAAATTCTGCTATTAAAAAAATATCATAGCAAAGAGCTTTCAGGCTGCTCTCTTTCTTTTATTTAATGCAATATTAAGCCATCCCTAAAAATGCCTTTCAAAATCTTGCACAGGGGCAAGGGGGTTTTTTTCTATTGTCAATATCTTGTCTCGTTAGGAGCTCTCCAGCCAGACATTTTGTGTTGTTTTAGACAGAATATTTTTTCACTATTTGGGACTCATTTAAATGGCTCATGCTTTTAATGAGCAAAGATATCTAATAAGCAAACATGGTTAATGAATCCTAGTCTGACAACATTCCTATGAAGGAAACAAAAATCTGTGCATCAAAAAAAATTCAGGAATTCATTAGGAACTGGTAGTCATCATGGTTCCTTGCTCATAAGAGCTCTATGTATTTATTACCTACCAATGCGAAATCAGAAATCCAATCTTTCCTTGCTTTGTATCACAGTGCACAACCCCTTGTATAAATGCTGAGCACACATCAAAGTTACACTTTTGTTTACTTGCTGCACCACCCTAGATATCAGAAAAACTTTCAGTTGAGTACAGGGTTCCTATAAAATACATTACAGAGGATCACCTTCCTCTTTGGAAACCACTGCATTTTGGTGCAGTGATACAATTTTTTTCCATATTATTCATCTCGTCCAACACACTCCCCCATCCCACTCTCATAAAATATCTTTAAAATCAAATCACAGCTCCCAGGAATGTATTTGCAAAGTCTCCTAAAATATTTCTTCCAGAAATGAAAACTGTATCTCACCAAATTTCATAGGCATAGCACTACTTATAATTCTACAAGTCTAAATAAAAATTAAATTAGCTCTTGAAAGAAAATTGTAGCCTATTTATTGTGGCAATATGAAAATTTGAGTGTAAAAAGGTACCTCTTACTACAGACTGATCACAAAAAATATTGGAAATTAAACAGCTTTACTCATGAGCTCTATGACAGTGTTGAAGGGGACATTGTGACATTAATGCCTGTGATGATATTATAGCTCTCTCCATGCTGTAGTTCATTAGTAGGACCTGCAGGCTATCTAAAGCAGAGGACTGCAATTTAGCAGCATGCAAGGGGTTTTTATGAACACACAGGAGAAGATCTGTGCCCAGACTCTTTCTCTCTGTAGCAGCCTCTGAACAGAGCTGCTGTCATTCCCTCTCTCCAACAGTCATCCTATGTCTGATCCTCCTAATCTCCACTTAGTATTTTGTGAAGGTTAGTCAAGGATGAGGATTAGAAGTATTGGTTATTTTCTAAGCCTTTTAAAATGAAACCTACTCTTTTTTTTAAATTGTTACTATTATTATTTTTTCCAGCTTTCCAAACCCCAGATAATTTTTTGTATGGTTCCAGGTAACCTAGAATCCATCACTGTTCCATCCCATCTGAAAGTGCCTTGAACTTTCAAAAACCATCTCTCTCTCACAGGTTCAGTAGTCCAGAACCACAGTAAAACTAGTAAATATATAAATATAAACAATTTCTCCTTTATTTTGTCTTTTGTCTGTAAATAAAATAATTCCAATAGATTTAAGACACGTGATCTTGTTTATTTGTGTTTTGTTAGTTTTTATTTTAAATTATGTAGCTCTGTTGTCAAACCATAGTTGGGCTATTTTTGATTTGGTTTTACTTATTTCTTGCATTTAGAATGACCTTGAGTTGGATCAAGTCTTCTTGATCAGTAAGTTTGGGTTCACCCTTCAAATGTTTTCTTAAAAGAGCAGTAAAACACTTTTTTAATTTAAACCTCCAAAAAAGATTTTAGCAACAGATCATATACACTGCTTGCATCTCCTTTTAAATGTTCATCTCAATTTTTATTAATAAAATCAGACCTTAAAATCACTTAATTTGTATGAGAGTTTTGGAGCTGTAGAAGCTGAAGTGTGGGATGGTGAAAGGACTGTCTCAAAATCAGCCAGGAGACCAGTGTGAGGGCTAAGAACTCTGATTTACGTGTCCCAGTGCATGGGTGAGACTATATCTCAGCTTCCTTTTGAGTTGCACTGCAAATGCATTCATATGGAATTAGTTTCCCTTTATTTTATCAATTTGCTTTAGTGCTGTCTTGAACATATGACTTCAATACAGTCTATTAGAACAAGAAGGTGCTGCTGTATTCTCTTTGACAAGCAGCACTGTAAAAAAATGTAACTTCTCAGCAGCACCTGTAGGCTTCTCAATTTGTTTCTTTAAAGCTCTGATAATTTAGCCCAAAGTATGACCCATCATTTGGATACAGTCTGCCTAACAGTTTTCATAGCCCACAGCCTGTTCCTGTTGCCTCTTTTCCAAGTTCCCTCAAGGCGAGGAGTGGGATGGAGTTTGAAATCACGGTTTGCCAGCCTCTGATGTGTTCCCTGCTTACTTCATTCCTTCCCTCCACAGCCCCTTCATCAACACATGACTGATGTGCTTCTATCATGTGGCAAAAATGACAGCATCTCCCGTTAAATTAGGGGTTTGTTTCTGGTCCTAGGAATGCACTGGCCAATGTTTAAATGCTGCTTGTGTGCTGTGGTGTCTGATTTTTTTTTCCTATGCTGATTGACTCTTTAGTGTCCTTCTTTGATATTGGTTCCTACTGATGTCATCTGGTAGAGTCCCTCTTTTACCTCTCAGATATAGGACACACTATTTCGTGCTTGACTGTTGGCAAAGTGCCTCACATGAGAAATGTGTCTTACTGGATTTGCAAGGTACATCCAATATGAAAATGTTTGTTTGGATGACTTAAAAGAGAATAATAAATAAAAGTATTAAGTCAGATATCTCATTTAGATTAATATTTCTGTCCAGTTTAGAGCACTTGTTCAGTGTTCAAAGACATTGCTTGTCTTTGTGTTCTTCCAACTTAGCCCTACTTCCTGCAAAAGCAATTCCCTACCTGCATCATGCTTTGATTCTTCTGGTCTGTTTTACTCAGTGTCTCACCTAGGCACACTCCTAAAGTTTAAAACTTACCTAAATGTTTTTATTTCAATGTGTTTATTTCAGTAGAAAGAAGGAAAAAGCATATTTTTATTGGATGGCCTACTTTAAAATATGTTTTATTTTAAAAGAAGCTGTGATGCATTTTTCAGATAGTGCTTATTCACTTCCTCAGTCTTCCTGTTTCTTGGAAAGGTTCTCCTTCCCTTGGTTCCATTTACTGCTTCACTTGCAAGCTTCTGAAACAGAGGGGAATTGTGTACTGAACCAGGAAACACCAAAACCTCATTTTTGCAAATCAGTTCTGTAAAAAAGAATGTGTTCAGATGAAGTGGCACTGAAGTGCTTTTCTGAATTTCATTTCACTGAGATCCTGGTTTCAAG
Source organism: Molothrus ater (assembly GCF_012460135.2). Classification (NCBI taxonomy): domain Eukaryota; kingdom Metazoa; phylum Chordata; class Aves; order Passeriformes; family Icteridae; genus Molothrus; species Molothrus ater. Next base: position 26,462,139 of record NC_050482.2, on the reverse strand, counting down.
AAACTATAATAACTTTCCTTTATATACAAAATTTTCTTGCAATATACTATAGCTGTTTCAACTCCATCAATAAAAGTCAAATGATCATTTTAAGGTTAAAACAGAATTGAGATTCAGTATATCTAGATATTTTTCTTCTAATAAGTTCTTTTTTTCTGGGACTTTGCTATAAATCACTTGTCAAATATGTTTGTATCCAGCACCACAGGCAACTATTTGACATGAACAAGAAATACTTAGGAAACAGCAGGCTTTTTTCTTATGGCCTCATTTTACCTACATCAATATTCCAGTATTGCTGGAATACTGATGTGTTTAATTTGCAACTCTCTGGGGAGAACTTTTAGAGCCTCCAGAAACTATAATAGAAATCAAATAAAAATGTAGAATTATTTTTCAGAATAATCATCCTTGTTTATAAAGTTCATCAAATTTCGAAGATTTGAAGTGACAAATATTCCACACAAATTGCGTGCAAGAAAACACATTTTAGAACTTAGAAGAACATCAAGACACAGTATTGATGACATCAGTGTTTTCAAAGAAAAAATAAACTTGATTTACTCATTGGAATGTTTGAAAAAGCCTAAGAAAATCTTAACTTTTTCCTAAACTATCACTTTTCCTGTGAGAATGATGGAACTATGTTGAGATTTTTGAGCCTGTAAGGCCTTTGGGGAATAATTCTGATAAAGATTTCTCAAAGAAAAATACACATATGGAAAGGTTTGTTATGATCACAGCTGGATGAAAAACATCCTAGGGATTTGTAAATGGCAGTTCACAGAAAATAAGCATTTTTTTGTGAGTTACTTATTTTTCTAGAGACTTCTTCCTTGCTGTTTATTTAAATGGATTTTTTAAAGTCATAAAATGACAAAAGAACCTTGCTATAGGGACTGATATTACTGTCATCTTGAATGAAGATGGGACTTCATACTTTTCATGTCACAGTAGTAAGTGAAAAAGGAAATGGAAGTAGAAATATTCCTTGATGGAAATAAATACTCTGTTAATGCTGTGGATATGGAACAATGTCAAAGATCTTTTAATGGGGAGTTATCACCTTAGCAATTGAAATCTGTAGAAAACTTGAAAGCTGCATTGAAATCTGACTTACTGCCTAATTTTTACCAACTGTGAAAAAAAACATATTTTTTCTCTCTTTCTAAAACTTAATAAAAATATGTAATACCTGATAAGAAGAGATCCTGAGTCTGAAAACAGACTGAAAGTCTGTGATGATGGAACTTACATCTATGGGAGGGAACATTTAGGATCAGGTGTTTAAGATGTGATTATCTGTTAAATAAATGTGAGGAAAACAAGAAAAACATTTGTAACAATTGACATCATTTGAGAAACACAAATTATGGCATGGAAAGCTAATGAATCTGTGTCTATTATTCTCAGATGTTTATCACAGTTCCATAAATAAAAAACTTTCAAGTAAAAATCTTCACTTGGCCTTTGTCTGAGGTCTGTACTGAGGTCTGGACAGGGAAGGCTTTATCAGGAGGATGAACACCAAAGTCTGAGCTTCCCATTGCTTCTGGGACTGCCTGAGTATAGCCAATAAGAAGTGCAACTTTGTCAGCATCACCATCACTGGGTAAAAGAGTTAGTCTTTGCAGAAGACATGACAACTCTTCTCTTGACACATTTTGACCATAACGATGGAGTTCTGGTTCACAGAATCACAGAACCACAGAAGGGCTGATGTCCAAAGGGACCTCTGGAGTTCACCTTGTCCAACTTCCCTCCTCAAGCAGGGCCACATAGAGCATGTTGCACACTGCTGTGTCCAAGTGGTCTTTGAATATGAAAATCCCTTCGTCTCCCTGCACAACCTCTGCTGAGCTTCAGTCACCTTGGTGATGGTCAGCCTGCAGCTCCTGTGTTTCAGTTTGTGCCCATTGACTCTGATTCTGTCACTGGATGCTACTAAAAAGTCTGGCTCTGGTTTTGCATCCTCCTTTCATCTATTTATATACATTGATGAGATCTCCTGGAGCCATCTCTTCTCTAGGCTTAGCCTTTCCAGCACTCCCAGCTTTTTCTCATGGGAGAGATACTGCAGTTCCTTAATCATACTCACAGCCCTTCATTGGACTCTTTCCAGCATGTCCATGTCTCTCTTATACTGAAGAGACCAGAACTGGACTCAACACCTCAGTGGTGACCCTTCCAGTGCTGATTAGAGGGGAAGGATTTCCTCCCTCAACCTGCTGGCAGCATCCCTAATGCAGCACAGGATATATGATTATTTTTTGCCACAATGACTATTGTTGACCCATGGTTGATGTGGTCTCCACCAGGACACCCAAATCCTTTTCTACTTTCCACCCTGTCAGTCCCAGCAAGTACTGGAGCTGGGCTTGTCCTACTCCAGGTACAAGACTTTGCACTTCCCCTTGCTGAGCATCAGGATGTCCCTGTTGTCCCATTTCTGCAGCTGGGACCCCTCTGGTGTATCAGCCACTCCCATCAGTTTTGTCTAAACTTGCTGAGGTCACGCTTTGCCCCATCACCCTGATCATACTGAGCAGAATTGTACACAGTATCACCCCTTGAATACACTGCCAGCTGCTGGCCTCCACAATGACTTTGTAGCACAGAAATCCATCTGATTGACTCATCATCCAGCCTGTGGGAGACAGCTTTATTGAAGTCCAGGTGAAAAAACCACCTGCTCTCCCCTTATCTACCAAGCCAGTCTATTTCATAGAAGGACATCATGTTTTTCAAGCTTTACCTCCTGTTTGTGAATCCATGTTTGGCTTTGCCTATGTGCTCATTTTTGCAGCTCTTTGTGCACTGTTATGACAGGGAATTTTAATAATCCCTTTATTCTAAAAATGCCTATGGCCAGTAGCTCAGGCACTTTCCTTCCTTCAGTTGTAGCCTGAAGAAAATGAAAGAATTAGTAAACAAATCTGAGAGTTACTATTAACATATTAGCCAGATTTTAAGGCATTAATAAACAATAAGAAAAGCATTATGCTACCATCCGTATATATAAAAACAATATATTATGTTTAATTCAATAAGATCTTCTTACATACATTTTTTTACTAATTCTATATAAGTCAAATTTCCAGGAACTCTGAGAAAGTACTTGGTACTCTTGGTACTCTGAATGAAGAATATGTACAAAGCTATCTTGAGCCACGAGCAGGTCATTTAAAGTATTTTTTCAACTTTTCATTTAATAATATGCATTGAGGATCAGCTGAAAACCCCTGTTTCTAAATAAAACTGATGTTTGAAGTACTTTCAGTCAATTTGCCTGCTTAATCTATTCCATCTCTGAGCCAAACCCTTCATTGGAATTTCTGAAATGAGTTAATGTGATGGTTTACATTAGTTTCAGAAAGGACAGCATGATATTTTTAGGACTGTGAATTAAGCTTACGGGGTGCCAGTCTTTTGGATTTCATTTGGACAAAGTGTGCTATCTTCCATAAAACCAAAGTCCTACAAGCTAAAATTCTTTTGTCATAGGATCTGCTGTCATTTCCCTAGCAACAAAATCTCATTATGAATGACTGTATGATGTGTAGTATAATATATTACCAGAATTAACATATTACTGTGAAGTACTGTGAGATATAATGAATATGCACAAGTTTGTCCAGGTCACTGTCAGACCAACAGTGATCCCTGCTTCAGGTAACTCTCACCCATAAACTCTGCTAGGTTAAATCCATGGTTTACAGTTGTTTTGCACAAAACAATGATAACTCGAGGGTGGATACAAAATGAAAAGTGGATATTGTGTTATTTTTCAGCTCCAGTGGCATAGCCTATATGCTGTTTGATGAACAAACCAATAATTTCTCATATTTTGCTGGAGAAAAATGTGAGCTCTATGTAGGCCAAACAGGATTATCTTAATGACAGCAATTTCCATTATTTTAATAGGATTTATTCTGAGTGGCTTGTAGTGGAGAATGAAAGAAACATCCCAGCTCGTTCAAGATGTTCCCTGAATGAATTCACAGGGTTATGTGTAATACTGGTATTGTATAGGTACTGCTGTGAAACAAGGCTGGATTCAGTGGCAGAAGCTAGAAGAATCATGGAGGAATTGTTTCAGTCCTTATGAACATAAGCAAACATTTTGTTTGCAGAAAGAAATCCTTGTACAATTTTTTGCTTTAGACAAGGCAAGGAGAAACCAAGGCTACAAAATGTGTTCTCTTGTGAGGAGCAGAATTCAACATCTACAGGGTGCAGAGAGGGCTGGTTCTGCCCCAAAGGCAGAGTCTGGCTGGCAGCTCCTATTGCTGCTGTTGCCTTCTCCAGAGAGACAGAAAATAGGGTTGGGGAACACAAGGTAAGACACAAAAAATTTACTGTAACTGATTAAATTAATGATATCTTAGGCTTTCCTTCTGCATACCAAAAAAGGTTGCAATATTTCAGAGTTTTCTGGTTAGAAGGGTCTAGTGGAAATGAGCATTACCAGGAGAAATCTTGACTCAAGAGTGATGCCCAACTGCCTGGCTGCCCAGAAGCTGCTCTGGCAACCCATGCAGTGAAGGTGAGGAGGTGATGCAAAAAGTCTCCACTATTAATATAAAAAGCAATACAATAAAGAAAACATGCAGCTTAATGATAACAATGTTTCAGATGTCATTTCATGCTTGCTGCATACCCACACATAGGCTAGGTCTTTGCATAACTTAGGCCAATCTCTTTAAATTGTGTAAAAAACCACATGCTACTTAGGAGCTTTGTGCTGGGGATTAGTAGGCTGCATAGCAAAACAGCTAACCAGATAGCCTTAACTACAAAACCTTGCTAATTTGTGAACTATCATGATCTTTTACACTTTTATAATGTTTTATATGTTTTATGTTTAATGCATTTTTAAAGATAAACATAGAGACCAACATTTAACACAGTATCATATGGTGTAATGTTATTACAAGCTAAAATAAATTGAAATTATGTAATTGAAGAAACTATATTAGAGAACTAAAGCTGAAGGCATTCTGGTATAAGCTCCTCCAGCTGTCTTTATAATCTGATCACAAATACTGCAAATATTGAGCCATGTTAATTTGAACAGAAATATGATCTGCATTACACTTTTCAGCATTTGAATAACTGACAACTATTTGTTTTGAATGGATATATCTAATTGAAAGAAACATCAGTATGAAATACAAGCCTTTAAAACTAACTCTATGTCTTAAATTACTATAAGACATGACTGGCATCTGGCTGACTCTGAAATCCCCAGAGGAAGTTTTCCTTCTGAAGCAATCTTAACAACTGTATCACTGAAGTGTAACAATAATCAAGAATGATATTTTCATAGATTATCTCCTGTTGTTTGATAACCAGACAAAGTGTTCATGCCTTGATTGGGACCTACTGAAGAAATACAGGATAATTAAATATTCAGAGATGTCACATAAATATTCTGTAGTCCCTGACCATCATACAGTTTTATTCACTGTAAAGAAAAAAAAGCTTCAGGGGACAGTCTTGAGTTACTTTCACAAAAGCAAAGTGAAAATACTATGAAAGGGTAAGCTACTGAATGGAGCTAACCTGTCAGGTGTTTTGGATATGGCCCAGAGTATCACAGATTATGATGGTGCCAGCTATTTTGCACAAAGAAAGAAATTTTTCAAAATTTCAGAAAGAACTAATGTTGGTGCTTCCTTTTAGTACTGAATGATAAGGAAAAATACAATTGTAGACTGCAAGAGGGAAAATTATTGCTTGGACTAGTGAAAATACCCCTTTCTTGGTTAAAACAGAAGTTCTGTTGATAAAAGGGCCCATTAGGACTGTCTTAATTTATCAAGAGAACACAGGACAAAATTATGAATTAGAATAGGAACATTGTTGTAGGAATGTGGATGGCTTGTTTGATTGAATTCTGAATTCAGTGCAGCTCTTCAAATAAGCGGAAAAACTTCACCTTCCCATCAGTTTCAGCTTTTAATCTAAAAACATTACTTTTTTCCCCCATGTACTATTTACCTCAATAATAACTTGTTTTAGTGCTTCTCAAAAGAGTCCATATGGGACTTAAAAATGCCCTGAATTACTAAAAGTATGTTCTGTACTTCTATTTGGCTAAAAAGAAAGCAGCCCTATCAGCCAAATTATACCAACCAAATTAGACTACTGAAGAGGGTGAAATTCATGACACCAAATGATGCTCCTCTACAGTAGATATTATAGTAAAGGACCCCAAGAGGACTGAACCCATGAATCACACATTCTTCATGTTGAGGAGCATGAACCACCTCTTTTAATGAATAAGACTCTATGAGTTGGCCTGAAAGCTAAAAATATTACCTGTATCTCAACCTTTAGCTAGAGGTCATTTTGGGCTGATCTGGTGACTTTTTGAGGAATAAATTTCTTGTACTTCTCCTAATGTACTCAGAATAGAATGGACAATGCTTTAATTCCACTGGCATAGAGGCTTAACTGGCATGAAGTAAGGACCTGCATCACAAAATGCAATTGCATATTAGTAGCAAAATCTTTTGTGGGGAGTCAGCAGAAACAGCTATGAAAATCTGAGTTTGCAACAGAATTGTGACAAGACTGAGCTAGCTGTTACCTCTTGAAAATATTAATGTCAGGTTCTCAGTCTTCAGTTTGCTTGTTTCCTGTTTCCTTCAAGAACTATTTTAGGTAATGCAGTTCTCTGCTGTTTGCTTTAGCTAAAACAGAGATCCCAAGGATAATGAGAAAACTCAGAAAAGGAAAGGCTCAGCCAAATTACCTAAATGGTGGGGTTTGGGTCTGCTGCTCCTCTTGGATGCCAGCTATACTTCCATGATCTCCTCATTACTGCTGTTGCACATGTGCCCACAGTACATCACACTTGCATCGGGAATCCTCTCTAATCACACATTTTATGTTTGTGGACAGGTAAGGAAATGATATTTTGATTTGACAGGACTTCATCCTTGAGATAATGGTCCAGATCATATTTGTTACTCCATGAAATCGTTTTCCCTGGTCAAACTGCAGGCAGCCACGTAAGACTGTACCGGAGCCACTGACAGTGACACAAAACATGCTCAGTGCATCCCCATGGGCTGGGCTGCTTTTTTCAAGGCTGAACAGGGCACTTACACACTCTGTCCTTGGGCAGGATGAGGCAGCTGTGTAAATCAAGCATCATTAAGTAGCAGTAGTGATGTCTTAGAACAAGAAGCTCAGTCATGGACCATGGGAGCTAGTTTGGTTTTAGCTGCAGATGAAAGCAGGGGCTGCACACAGCACAGAAAGAAGAATCCACGAGAAAGGTACGATAAGTCTAGTGCCATTTAGTGTGACAATGGCATAAAAAATGTAGGACAGAGACATCTATGATGTCTCTTTGTGCCTATACTACTAAGGATACCTTTCAAAAGCTTGCCAGTAAACAGATATTCACATTTTTCAGAGTTGTAAGGATGCCTGTAAAAAAATTATCCGTTTCATCATATCTGTGAAAATGGTTCATTTTTAATGGTGATATTTTAAATAATGAATCCCTTTCAAAGCAGGGAATAAGCAAAGGCATTTTCCATTTAGTTATTCATCCTCTTTATTTGGAGCTGCCATGTAGGAATTCAAATTAAATTAATCTAAAGTGAGTGTTTTTTAATATTGAACAATATAAAGTACACATATAATATTATCCTCCTTATGGCTTAAGAACACATAATTCATATCAGAATGATGCTAATTCTATATTTCTGCAGCCATCTTACATCTTTCCCTTCAGTTGTTAGCCTGAGAAAAAATTAATTTTTTTTCCCAGTATGATTTCAAATTAAATATTAAGTAGTTGATTTATCAGAGAATTTAATGTGTTGTTTCCAAACAGTCTCCTTTTACTTGAAACAAATTTAATGCAGGAACAGAAAAATGTATATTAGTCATCAAAAGCTTTTTATAGATGAGTTTAAAGTGCTATCAACTAAGGATTCTTATGATGCAGACTAAATTTCAGACCAATAGTACAGAACAGAATTAGTGGAGGATGTATTAAATAGCCAGAGGTAACTGAAAATGAGGAAAGGTAAAAATTTGCATTTGGTTTACAATAGAAATCTAGTATAAATATTTATCTTTACTAACTTGGGGTGATCCAAAGCCAGCTTTTGATATTGAGGCCAAAAATTAAAAAATAACTGCTTAGTTTAGCTAAGTGAGATTCTGAATATGTCAAATTTTTAAACTTGGAAATAATCCTGACTTCAAATGTTACTATATCAGTGCAGTCTCCTAGTGTGAAGAGGGAAAGCTGATTTTGTTGTGGATTGTTTTGTTGGTGTTTTTTTGGTGGGTGAGACATGACAACTGTGTCTGGGCTGAGTGTGGATACCCTTTGCACTGCAACTCAAGGTCTCTCTCCCTCAATCCTGTGCCTCAAGGGATCTGACAGGCTGCTCAGTAGTTTCCTTATAGCCTCCAAATGCAGATCTATGCCCTTGACACAAGAGAGATGAGAACTTTCTGAGGCTTAGCAGCCATCAATATCCTTCTAATGGTGGAGCTAGCTAATGGTTTCCTTTCTAGCAAGCACTTCTTCTGTAAAACCAGTCCAACAGTCACCATGCCTGCTCAGGGAGAAGGAGCCTCAAGTTTTAGGCTCTCCTCAGCCTCAGTGATGCTAGTCCCTACACAGACCAAAGGCAGAGCTGGAGAAAATTCCTCATTCTCCTTGCTCTTTATGAATTTCATATTCAGCCAGGACTGGATGGAAAGCAGCACGTTCTCTCCCCCTCAGCCATCTGTGACAGATACTGCCAAGGCCAGGAATCTGAATTAGGATTTCTCCTGCTGCAGTTGTGTTTAGTACTGAAATAAACTGTTACCACTCTGCATTAAGTTTGACCTAAACCTGCATAATGGGGAAGGCCTGGGAAGGACAAGGACAACTTGTCTGTGAGTCTTAACTGGGAAAAGGTGTGAGTCATACCTGTTTTTGAGTCTGAGCAGTATCATTGTAGTTTGAATATTGTCTTTGCAAAATATTAGCATTGCCGTTTTGTTTTCTTTATCATCATCAGAAACATGAAAATGAAGGTGTTAATAGATCTTCTATTGCCTAGGGACCCAGGCATAGCTTTGAGGGCTGCACCATTAGGATGAAGTGCTTCAGTTCCACTGACATCCAGTGTCATGTGTCCATATGCCTTGTGGATCTGCACTAGCTCCTCCATGAGTGCCATGAGACACCTAGGCAAGTTTTGTGGTCCTGGGTTCATCAGCAACTTGAACCTAGCTCTGCATCCTAGACTAATATTCAGCAAAATTCAGAATCCTCTGCTTAAATTCTGTGTCAGCAATTTCTTGTTAAAACATCAGGATTCCCAGACTTTGTCTACTGTCTTTTGTACTGAGCAAAAAGCTACACTACCTGTACAGTACTGCTGTAAATTTATAGCTTGCAGAGCTTGTTGAAATCTTTTGGGATAAAAAAATCCTCTGTAAATGTGGGTATTGATTGTATCAGTATGCAAGAGAGAAAATATATTTAAGTATAAAGTAAATACCTCCAGGTTGCTAAGCAAAGGTTAACTGTCACTGCCAGTCAAGCTGGGGCAGTGGCAAATGATCTGAAAAAGGGACATTGTCTAAGGGCAAAAGAAGATGCTCTAAGGTTGCATGAAGTATTGAAAAATGACCCTTGAGCCCTTTTGTTTTATAGGGTCTTTCTTATGTGTGGGAGTGATAGCACCAAGAGGGTGATATGCTTGTTCCTCAGAACCCTCATGGCCAAAGAGCATCAAAACCCATTAAAAATCTCATAGGACTATGGGGAGTGTTTGCCAGTAAAGGTAAAGTTGAGAACTCAGAGAGATTTTTAGGCTGTGAATTATAAATGGTCCTTTGTGGGTTTCCCATCTCATGTCTCTATTCAAAAATGTATTGACTGTGAGCAAATTAGATAGGGATCCAGCATTTAGTGTAGTGATGCATTCTTGTGGAGGACAAATCTCTCTCATCAACTAAAGGCCTTGCCAGAATTGCTATTATATTTAATGAACCAGAAAATAATATACAGCCAGGTTAATATTCTTCCAAAAATTCTATTGTAGGCCACAGTGAGGGGAAAGGACACTGTATCAGTGACATGTGGTGGGAGGTCAATTACTGTGCAAAATCATTTCACCAGCTTATATTTAGTGCTCCAAACTTCATCTGGCCTGCACTAATTGGAAGGCAGCCTGCATGTGAAATGCCCTCAGAAATGCAGGGATGCTTGCAGTGGGTTACTGCATTGCAAATGTTATCTTTTGCATTTTTGCCATTTCCAAACTAACAAACACTGGTGGCTTTGCCCTTTTAGTTATAATAACGTGCTGCAAAACCCCCACAATGCCCTCACTAGGGACTAAGTTATTTTAATGGAGAAATTTAATTAGGATTACCCCCCATTCCTCATTTTTGCAAGCTGGTGCACTTCTGATTTTGTGCTGAGATATTATGGAAAAATACACTTTCCCCAAAAAGGAGAGTTTTACTAGACATGTGAAATATTAAATGGTTTAGAACATTTTGTACTAATAAGGTTAGAAAAGAATTCTGCTGATACAAATGATTAAAGTAGGGTATGATAAATATATGGTTCAGGTAAGTACCAAGATCTAAGATGATTATCTAATCGGACCTTCTCTGTTTCTTTTGTTCACCTGGCCCTGCACAGCAGTGATAGCAATGAAGGGCCAAGTCATAGGATCCATTCTTTAATTTAGACTGTTTTTAAAATCTTTTGTCACTGTGGAACCACTCAGTCCCAAAAAGACTCCAGTGTTAAAGCACTACATTTCTAACCCCCCTGTGAACACATGAACCCAGTAAGGGACTTTGTTAGAGTTGCTGTTTGATCAGCCCTTCTGCTGACCTATACCAGGCTGATCTTTCAGCTGAACAAATTCTTTTTTTCCTAGATGAGATTAAGCAAGAGCCTCAAATAAAAAAGTTTCTCCAGTCTTTCAAGCTTAATAGCCTTTGTACAAATTTGTTTTAAGTGCTTCTCTCTGCTTTTCTAAATCTTGATCAATTTTTCACACTTCCTCAGCCAGAAATTGGTCACAGTATTCTGGTAGCAGTTACATCCATACCGAATGTGAAAGTGAGATGGCCTCTTTACTCCTCTTCCACATTTAAATACTGAAGAATTCAATTTAGTCCCTTCAGCCACAATTGTGCTCTGAGAACTGGTGTCTGCTGATTACCTGGAGAGTAAGTCATCACCAGAGTGATTATTCATTAGTGCACAGCTTCTGATCTTTAAGTATGAGCCAATAAACTGAACAGAAATGCATATTGTTGCTTGTGCCTGTTCAGAAACACAATCCAAATTCCATCAGTGATCTGTCAGCCTCATTGTTTACTGTTCCCACATGGTTTACTGCTCCACAATTCCTGCACACTTTGTCCATCATGATTTGTTTTTCTTCCATGTCACTGATAAAGACTGAAATCATCTGAGGCCAAGAATAAACCCTCAAAGGGTGTGGTAATTTTTTCTATTTGATGAAATTTCAGAGTCTATAGAGTAACACTGTCAGTGCAGTTTAAATAGCTTTAATCAGTTATTTTTGTATCCTGTATCTTAGGCAAAAGGTCGAACAAGTCTAGGTCAAATGATGTACCTAAGTGTGAGAATGTCACACCTGCAATATTTCTTTTAACTATTAGATTTGTAATTGAGTAAGAAGTATTGGGTCAATTAATTTTTTAAAATTGGAATTAGTCATTCATTAATCCTATCATGAATCCCATCATTGGGACTAATTATTGTCTAGGTTTTTCTATCTGTTCCTTATATACTCTGATATTGTTACCAGGCTAATCAGTTGCAACTTAAGAAAACACTTAGAATTATTCACCCAGCATAAACATTTTTTTTTGCAGACTGTGGGCCAAGATTATTAGCAATTATTTTAGAGACTATCAGGTAGGCTACAATCCAATGCAGACATCTCTTAGAAAATATATTACCCCAAATTCTTTCATGCTTGTTTACTCTGGTTTTCAGCCTTCCCCAGGAGAGGATTTTGTGCTCTGGATCTTGATAGAGCAGGGCAGAAGGTCAGCAGAGTGTTCTGGATTTATCAGTGAGCTCTCCCTTTGCTCAGTTCCTAGGTGTTCCTGGTTGCCCTCTGTGTAGGCCAATTAATTTGATACACTCCCTAATGACACGTTGACACCCTCTGAATCAACAAGTATGAAATAGTTGCCTCACCTTTAGCCATTCCAATGCCTAAATTATGGTCATTTTGATGGTCATTTTGGTTAAGTGAAGGGTAAAGAGTCATTGACTTTGCTGGCAGTGTGCCCACATGAAATTCCACATCCTCAACTGTATATTGATTTCACTATTATCACAGAATCATATGGTGAGTTGAAAGGAACCCATCAGGGTCATTCAGTCTAACTCTTAATATCAGAGGACCTGTGGCAAATAAAGACTTAGCCTATAATGGGTAAACATCCAAATAATTGAGTTTTCTTCTTTCTTTTTTAAAAAAGTAATGCCATTCTATTTCTAAAGAGAAGCTGTAAAGTGTTCTAAATTTAATAGATTTATTAATAATCTTTCACCTCATGTATCCCTAAAGTGTTAGATGCCCATATTTTCTAGAAAAATTAAGGTTTAATTTAATAACTATACTTAAAATTGTACTTAATTTTGGTGTGTTGAGGATCTCAAGATTAAATTCAGTGAGGCCAAATCAATTAGATATACTGCAGACCTCTGTGAAGATGCCAGCTTCTGGAGAACATAGTTATTAATCACTATGAGCCACATCATGTCCTCTGAGTTAGCTAAATACACACATAGAGCTGGACTTAAACTGATGTTCTTGAAGACAAGACCTTCCACTCCTTTAGTGACTAAACATTTATAACAATGCTATAGGTGAGAAATTAGTTAAGACAAATTTGACTATCCAAACCTGGAAAGGAACATTGTAGACTTTGTGTCTGCAGCTAGAAAAAAATCCTAAAGATCTCAAGTCATAATGCTAGCATCCACCAAAATGTGGCTGGATGATAGAGATAATTGCATAAATATTGGGAAGAAAAAAGGTAACTCCTGCAGTGATTTCTCATCCATGGTTTCTTCTTTGACAATTCTGTCTGAAAGGGCTCTCAGAAATAATTTAAACATTCCTCACTATATTTGTACACAGTGAATATACAATGCACAATGAGAATAAAAGTGAAGAAATCCTCACCTTGCAAAGAGAAGAGCCCCCATTTGGAGTTTTTAGATCAATTTTTAAGGAAAGAGTAAAGTAGGTAAACTTTGGAATGCTGCATAGAAAATTAGATTATCTAACAAAAAACTGAAATAAAAACAAGCAACTCAGGTTTCTGATCTATTTTTACTTTAAGACACAGGTGAAGGGCCATATCTTCTTCATAAATTATCTTTCAAAAGCAGCCCTAATCCATGGTCCTAAAATCAGATCCTATCACTTACCTAACCAGGACATGTGCTGGAAACATCGTATTCCAATTTTATTCTAGTTTGTGTTCTGTCAAGACAAGGTATTTGGATTACGGCTGCTGTCTTATAAATTTTACAAAATAAAATATTGGGGAAATTCAGTTTGTTAAGGGAAAAGCAGCTTTTAAGAATGATCTTGATACACGTATATGCAGATCAGCCAAGATGACCCGTGCTATCCATTTGGATCTGAATTGAAATTAAAACATGCTATTAAACTTGGCCATCTGCACTAAGGATGCTAAGGGAACCTGCTAATTATTATTAGCTCTGTCATATATGGCAGTGTTGGTATCAGTATTTCATAACTAGCCTCAGAGATAAAATGTATAATTACTTCCTTTTCCTTCTACTTGCATAGCAGTCAACTGCCTAGGAATTTGAATCTTCTAGTGCCAAGCTAATTTTTTCCCCAATCAATGAAGAGAAAACAGTAGATCTTCTGTGTTATTATTTACTTTGGATCTCCTTTCCCATATATGTACCAGTCCTGCAAACATTTATGCAGATAAACAGTTTTTATGTTTTTCATAACCTAAATTCAATTTATGAAATATTTTCAGAATTTCCCACTATTTCTAGATGCTTGCTTAGCTGCTGCTTATGATTAGCAAAATAGAAAAAAAAAAATGTTATGGAAACTATCCCCCTTTCTTCATAGTACATTTTGGCTTCATTTAGTGCCCCCCAAACCATAGGGAAGTTCTCACAGGCTTCAATATATACTGGCTCAAGCCCTGAGGGAATAATTCAGGAGTTCTGTTTCTTTGATCAGATATTTACTCACATGAGGATCACTGCTTCCCTATTGCTGCCATTTTTGTTTGTTTTGATCCATTCCCCTTAGTCTGCTGGTATTCAAATAACCTTTCTTTCAACTACAGCAATGCAAGTTATTTATTCCCAAGTCATCATTTCAGTTCTTTTCAAAATTGGCAGCTACTGTCCTGATAAGATTGGATTGCACTATGAATTCCTGTCAGGAGGAAGAGCCCCAGCAGTGGGGGCTGGCTGGCTGGAAAGCTGCTTTGCAGAAAAGGCCCTTGGGATCCTTGGGGACCCCAGACTGAACACAGGCCAGCAATAAGCTCCTGCAGAAAACAGCATCCAGAGCTGCTCTAGGAGAATCCTTGTCAGCAGGATAAAGGAAGGGATCCTTCCTGTCTGCCCAGTACTGGAGAGATCAATCTGGCGTGCTGGGTCCAGCACTGGACTCCTCATTACAAGAGACACAGACACGCTGCAGACAGTTCAACAAGAGTCACAAAGGCAATTAAGGGTTTGGAACACCTGGCATATAGGGAGAGATATGGAGAGATGGAACTGCTTAAGGGGGGATCTTATCAGTGTGTATAAATGCCTTAGGCATGTGGGAATAAAGAAGTCAGAAGCAGACTCTTCACTGTGTCAGGATGAAGATCAATAGGCATAAACTGAAAATCAGGAAATACAACTTAAATTATCATAAGGGTTGTCAAAGCAAGGAACAATTTGCCCAAAGAAGTTGTGGGACCTCCATCCTTGGAAGCACTCAAAACCTGACTGAATGTGGCTCTGAGCAACCTTCTATAGATGACCCTTCGTGGAGCAGATGTTTGCACTAGATATTCTCCAGAGATTCCTCCTAACTTCATATTTTCCATCATTTACTTTAATAGAAAAACACTTTGTGGAGAAAGTATTGGAATGATTATTATTGAATCCAATTCCATGCATGTATATTACTGAGAATAATATCTGCCATCAGAAATAGCAATGATGGGTTGTTACTGTATTTGCAAGACTCAGCCTTTCATAAACTCAAGAAATTCACTGCTAACAAGTCCATGCTTTCAATTAAGTGTTGTGGGTTGTTCTTTAACAGAGCTTAGTACAACACAACATTCTATATACACTTCACTGCTTAGACAGGTTTGATGGAAGGTGGGAATCAATAATTTAAGTTCTTTTAAAAATATGCATAAGTACATCACAGAGAATATAAAAACTTCAAAAAAAAAGGTGATATTATTATTTAATGCCTTGTTGATGAGGTTTATTTTGGTAAGCTTTTGACAGCACAAGGTAACATATCATCCTTGCGTTGACACAAACACTATCAAAATATGAAAGGATGTACAGCAGAAAAAGAACTGCATCTAAAATAGATTTTTGAGAGAGCAAATTATTTTTTTCCTTCACAATAGTTAGATTTTTTTTTGTTGTTTTTAGAATGCTGCCAAATGCCTTTAAGCAAAATTGAAAAGAATTTTTGTTGCAGTAGGTCACTCTTTCCAGGTCTGTTTAAAATTCTCAATTTCTTTCCACCTTCTATTCAATGCTGGAAAATATTTCACAGCATTTGAGATGGGGATGATTTTCTTTATTTTTCCATTGTTTTGACAGTATAGCTGCTTTCTTTACTCACTAAAGTACTGTGTACACTGTGCTATTCATTTTTACATTGGAGACCAAGGCCTTTTCCTATTTTTCCCCTCTATTTTTACTTTGTTTGGTTTGGAATGAGCAAACTCTCTCTCTGAGAGCTCCAGAGGGCAGTGTTGTGCTGAAAGCATCGGTTCTCTTGGCTCTGCCTGGATATTTTTTGGGAACCAGGAGGCTGGATGTTATTTACTGAATGTTATTTACAGACTTGCTTGAATGGCTTAAGTCTCAATTCACAATTGCCTTGGATATACACACTTCATGGCTGGGGTCCTTGCAACAAACAAATTAGCTGAATTTGTGAGCATACTATGATCTTCAAGGTTTTCCAAATGCGGTTAAATGAAATCAATTTAAAAAATAGAGGTAAAAATATTAATATTAATTGCCCTCCTTGTATCACACTGCAAGGAAAGGAGGAAAGAAGTCATGCCCATGAGGGTGCAAGGCAATGCTGTTCCCCTTCTCCCTCAGGAGTTCTGCAAAAGAGCAGTTTTCAGGTCCAGTTAAGGCCTCTCAGGGGCACGCTGCAGTGAGAAAGCCTGCAGGGGAAGCATCAAACTACACACCTCCTTCAAGTATGGTCTCTCACACCTCCTCTCTTACTTCTCCTGCCTCAATGAGGTGTACACCAGAATTGCTACAGACCTGGAACAAACAGGATCACCAGGTACAATTGCCACTGCCCTCCAAACTCCTTGAAAATTTTCAGACTGCATTTTTTCTCATTTTTCAGGCATGTTTCACATGGACACTTAGTCTGTGTCTTAACTGACTGTGATGCACAGAATGGCTACTAACAAAGGGTTACATCCCAGCAGCCTTTCAAACCACCACACTCTCCCACTCGGATCCGCATGTCTACCTCTCCAAGCATTTCTTTTACCTCTTGTCCCTATACCCCTGTGTCTCTTGTCATCTGTCCACATCACCTCTCTTTTCTGACCACCCACACTGCTCCTGGGTACTCTGCCTTCTGACACTCTAATTCCTGCCATCCCTATGTCCTGCTCTTTCACATTAAAGTCCAATGTCCACCACCTTTCTCCCGGTGCAGTTCTTCCCTTTGCCCTCCTTGCAGGGACCATTCTTTCTTTGGTCCTCAGAGACAACTCTTTGCTGCTTAGGGCATTGCTTGGGTTAGAGGCCTGAGCAATAACGATAAAGCTAGGAGTATTCTAACCCATCAACCACTTGGTTAAGGACATCCTATGCCACCACAGCTCTCAAGTATAGAAGCACTTGTTTAGCCCCTCAGGCTGTAGAAATCACCTTGTGAGCTGTGTGTGGCTTACAGCCATAGCTTGAACAGTTTGGATGCAAGCCTGCATTCAGGAGGACACTTTCAAGACCTGGCACACCATCTTTTCCAAGCATGCCCTTCAAGCAGCAGCAATTGGACAGGCATAACCCCCATAGCATGGCCTGAATCCACCAGAAATCCCAGAATACCAGGCTGTTTGGATCCTTTGCAGACAATATGTATAGGAAGGTACTATGGGATGGTCACTGGGAGCTGAAATGAGAGCCTGTGACGAGGGGCATGGAACATAGAACAGGTTGCTCTTGAGCCTCCGTACCACTGGACATTGAAGATAGACAAAAGAGTGGGTGCTGCAAATCTTAACAGATTTAAGTGGTCCTGCAGGGTAAATCACTGGGTGTAAATCACATGACATGTGGGGCATGAACTCTGTCTTCCCACAGTGAGACGCTCAGCAGCAAACATGGGGACATCATGCAGAGAGAGCTCAGGATGTGAATTAGTTTTTTGTTGAATTTCTGTTGAATAGGGACAAATATGATTCAGTTCTTCAGTTGCTGTCCTCCAGAATACACTGTCTTAAGGCTGTATCAAATGGAAAAGGAGGAAGGATAAAATAAAGAGTTGGGCAATACTTGGGCAGGTCAGGTGCTGATAAGACAGTTGCCATAGAAATACTTCCACCCTGTATCTCCAGTAGCAAAATGTTCCAAGTCTGCTTTTATATTCTTTGTGTTGGATGCTGGCAGAAGTCTCTGCCTTATGATGCTACTAAATAGTATTTGGATTTTAAGGATCTACTAGGAGGCATCCCTTGCACCACACAGGTGATATGGGTGCCCTGTGGGTATCTACAATAGCCTCATTGACATGAACAGCAATTGACAAGGTGCTCGGAACTACTCACAAGTGAAGCAGGTTTTCAACATCCTCATGAGACTGAGAAATATATCACTCTGTAAAGCTGCTCATACAGCAGAAGCAGGCTTTGCTATTAGCTCTGTCAATAAACATATCTCGGGATTTGTGACTTGAAGACAGTGATGCTCCATGCCGAGAAAAGGGAGTGCAAAAGAAAATGTTGCCATCTGTTTGTGTAGAAGTTTAAATTCATGCACCAGATCTCCTGCACTGTGAAAGATGAGTCTTCTCTTTTTCTTACAGTCTTGAGAGTCGAGGCAGTGTTCATATAGCAAGACCTGAAAATAGACTGAAAGGGTGTTCACCATCAAGCCTCAGCCTCTGATTCAGATGCCTACACTGAAAGCCCCCAGAAATCACAGAATCTCTCTCCAAAAATATCAATCAAACCATCTTCCTGCTGAAGTTGCATTGACACTCAAGGGAAGCTGGGTTGCTCATGTGAACCCTCGAGGGACACACCAAATCTCCACAGTGCTACTCTTTCCACAGGTCATTATGGGTCACCCAGGTTTGGCAGGTGTGGGTTCTAACCTTGTACTGGTATGATACAATTTCAAATATAAAGGTTTTAAAATGACATTGCTAAAATTCACCTGAATGATGACAACATTGCTGCCTGACAGAGGTAAATTAAAAAAACCTCAGGTATCAATACTTGTTTTTATTTATAATAGTTTGTGGTAACCCAGATATAGAATTGCCTAGACAACTGTGACTTAATCATGTGCAACTGCCAGCTTGCATTTTTGCAGGCACATCTACCCTGACAAAGGTTTTTAATATTTAAAATCATGCAGATTATCTATTCAGCCCTCAGAAAACTCGTTGTGATTAATTCAGTATCTCAGTTTCAGGCACTCAACTTCTGACACCTTTCTTCAGGCTACAGAGAGCTTTATTAATTGTACCAAAAATCCTGTGCAAATATTTTTAAAATATTATTTAGTACTCAGTTAAATTTTTTTATATGAGTATGTTACCATCTATCAATGTTGTCACAAGTCTCTAGATCTCAGAAGAGTTTTTTTACTCTGCTTTTAAAACACAATTTTATTCTAAGAGCCTCTGTTTATGCACATTTATCAGTCATGTCTACTCAGAAATGCTTATATCATATCTGAGGTCAGGAATTCAGCTGCATTTAAATTATATGCCAGATGGATGGGCAATGCATACATTTCAGATCTTTGACAGCTTAATGAACATATCTCTTGGCAAGAGGAGGTTATCTGAACATCCCAAATCATCTGTCACATTTGTCTCCAAACTTTTGGGTTGTAGTCTACAGTCAGCAATGAAAGCTGACCCTCATACTGTCTCATTGGCTTTAACTGAAAAAAACAATTATTTGCTTTCTAGTGCAGCATCTTACCGTGGCCTTGTCAAGTAAATGGGGTAAATCCTGATTTATAATGAGTTTCAGAAATCTAGAAACTTTATGTAACTAAATCTCTCACCCTTCAAGTAAGTTAATTTGTTAGTCATCTATCTTAACTGGCAAACTATGCAGAAAGAAAGGTTTTAGCACTTATTTTCAAGCTAAAGATTAATCTGGTTACCTTATTTTTGAAAGACTACCTGCAAGTACTATTTGCTCTAAAAGAGTGGTCAGGAAACAGACCTTTAAAGAATATTTTCAGTTTCTCAGGAAGGAAAAGTCTGAGACATGCAAGTTGAAATTTCCTACAGAAGACCAAAAGTTGGCAAAACAAGTCAAATAGGACATTTCTGATCAATTTTACCACTTATACACCACCAACAATAAAAGAATCTATACTTAAGGGTGCTGCATTCCCTTGGGAATAGATTCACTAGTGTCTTAAGCTGGAGGCTCAAAATGTCCTTGGGTTTCTTAAAATTAGTGGATAGTTGAAAAGTTGGTTTATAGGAATCACCCAAGGTCACCCATGCACTGATTCTAGTGACAAAGCTACAATGAGAACCTGGAAGTTACTGGCTTTCATCCTAATGGTCACTTCACCAAACCAAGACACCCCCATTATGGGAAACAATGATAATAAAACACAGCAGTGCTCTCAAGTTGCACCAAAACTGCACTTTCACTGTTCTGAAAAGCTATCATTCAGTCTGAAAGTTAACAAAATTGATGGGCCAACATGCTCTAAATGTGTAGTGTCACAAAGAACATAGTTTTTCTTAGTAGAGTAATATTGCAAAAGGAGCAAGGGAAAGAATATTGAAAGAAGCAGAAAATCCTGTTAAAATGTTAAAAAGGAAATAATAGTAAGTAATGGAAACTATTCAGTCATTCTTCAAGTTCCTACTGAACTCATATGTAATACCAGCTGCAAGACATTGAGAACACTGAGATGAAAGTTCATAGAATCATAGAATAGTTGGGAATTGGAAGGGAGTCTTTGAAGGTCATCTAGTGCAAACCTTCAGCTATGGGGGGGCAGTTGTGCAGACCTCAAAAGGGTTGGAATCCCTTGGTATCCCTTCCCTTCCTTTTGGCATGGGTTAGCACAACATCATTGATAAGCAGAGCCTCTCATAGACAGCCTGTTCCTGTCTGGTGACCCTCACTGCTGGCTCTTGCCATCCTCCTGTGCTTCTTTGTGCCTCCCCATCCCTGACTGACATCATTCCCATTTCTTGTTGTTGTCATCCTCTCCATTTTTCCCAGAGTCCTCCATCTTCTAGGATGTCAATCCACATCTTCCCACGCTACTCCAGGGACATTCATCCAAATTTGTTCTTTCTGCCAGCTTCCTGTCAGCTATTCTCACCTCCCATCACCCTTTCCAGTAACTAGCTGTGACTCTCAACACATCCTTTATGGTTTATCACCTTCTTCTGTCCTCTCTCCTGCTCACCTAACCATCCTGACATCATGCAGTCTCTTCCTTATTTTTTAAAGAAAAAGAAAGAGGATGGTGCTCTCTATCCCCCTTATTTTGGTAACCATTCAGCCATTTTATTCTACCTCTCCCTTTTAAGCTCACAGACTGCAATCACTACCTGGAGTCAATATTCTTTGCTTTCACCAACTGTTTTCATTGAACCCTACTTTCAACATGACCTCTAATTACCTCTTTCTAACTAATGCTGTGAATCAGCAGTCATTTGTAGCTCCTTCTTCAGCTTCAATGTGACTTCATTCTGCTCTTCTTGGCCTATCATCTTTTTCTCTTTATCAAGAGATTCCAATCTGCTCATGTTGACAGACTACCACTGACAATTATCACTGACAATTACATTTTCAGGGAGCAGCCTTTGTACTTTCTCCCAAGCTGCTCTTCTCTTCTGAGAATCCACCCCCTTGTTATTTTTCAATTCTTTTGAAACTTTACTTTTCAATCATCTCTCTTGCTCTTGAAAAAGAAAAGAGAAAAAGGAAAAGAAAGAAAAGGAAAAGAAAGAAGAAAAAGAAAAAGAAAAAGAAAAAGAAAAAGAAAAAGAAAAAGAAAAAGAAAAAGAAAAAGAAAAAGAAAAAAAGAAAAAGAAAAAGAAAAAGAAAAAGAAAAAGAAAAAGAAAAAGAAAAAGAAAAAGAAAAAGAAAAAGAAAAAGAAAAAGAAAAAGAAAAAGAAAAAGAAAAAGAAAAAGAAAAAGAAAAAGAAAGCAGGAATATGCTAGGATTGCCTTGCTCATCATATTTACCAAAACTGCCTCAAAACAAATTTAACAGCACTGCCTCATAATTTCTTCAAATCCCACTTGTCTATATCCTTCTTGTGTTATCTTTTAATTATTTACTTTCAGACAGAGGCTGCTTTTTCACAGAACCTAAGATAAAGGGGTAATTTCCTATAGAGAGGCTATCAAGCACCATGGTTACATAAATACGAATTACAACAGGACTTAAGATTTCAGTGCTGTAAGAGCATAGTATTAAGACCTTGATATAAAGAAAACAGGACTACAAAGCTTAAGAACGTGAACTGGGCCTTAAAAACTCATTTCTCAGACATGCTGGCCATACATAAGTGTAATATATACATCAATTGTGTGGCATACCTCCATTGTCTTTAGAAATAGAGGTTTATACATAGAATCCTTTCTTCTCAGTTAGCTACAGACATTTTATCACTAATTTCAGTATGGTCAAGGGTTTTCCATCTGAATCTCATCCTACACATATTTTCAATATTTGCAAAGGAAAAGGCAGGTAGAATATATATAACAATAAAATTTTGTAGTTATAGTCAGTGACTAGAAATTATCTTTACAGCTTGGTTTCTAATTCTGTATTAGAAAGAAGTTTGACAATACTCAGGTTCCAAAGCCAATATTTAAAGGATCACATGCATGACTAAAGAAAACATTGCTTTTTTTTTTTTTTTTTTTTTGTGGCAGCTAGCTTTACATGGTCTCTTCTGAAATTTAAGTGAATAAATTATTCATCAGCCTGCACTTGTCCTTAGATGGCATAACTTAGATGTCAAAACCACCCAAAACATCCACATTTGCCAAACCTGTCTTGCATGAAATGGAATGAAGGTGTTTACATAAGGAAAATGCCAAAGCTGAAAATTAACCCTTTCACGGCTTTAGTATAATCAAATATTGCAGTAATTATTATCATATCGAATATTTATTTAACTGATAAAAAAGGATCATAATATTCCCAATGGAAGTGTTTTTACCAGTTAGACTGGTGGTCTTCCTGGTTTGGGGGGAACAATTGGCTTTTTTGTGATACTGCCTTTCAGTTAGTATGCCAAGAGGAAAATTCAACACAAAGTTTTAATACAAAACATACAAATTTGATTTGCTTTTTCTGATACAAAAGAATACAGCAAATCTCAGCTTTTGTGACAACGTATCTCTTGGAGAAAGGTCATTTCTATAGAAGTGCTTCCACAAACAATGGTGTCTGTCTTTCTGGCGGTGTACAGGGGAAAGGAGACTGAATGCAGACAGAAGGACACCGTGTGAGATCCTGTGTGCAGGTATCCTAACTATACCAAAGAACAGGAGGGTCTGACAGATGTGGTAAAACTATGAGGGGCTTCCACACCGATCTGCACTCGTACAAAAAGTCCTCACTCCAAGGCTGGGCTGAAAAGGATTTGCTCAACATACACAATCCCTTTACACACATTTCTTTCCACCTTTTATAAACAGAAACTACTCACAGAAAACACTGGCAGAAAAGTTTCAAAAATGTGACTGTGACCAAATGATCCATCTGGAGCAGATGTCTAGGCTGATGAGCTTAGTGCCTGTTAGTACCATGCAAGGTGGTTGGTGGAGGAACCAGGCTATAATGTGCACTGATTCCAGTCCATCCCTATCTAAAATAAGTGGACGTAAGGACTCACCTGCAGCATTACACCCCACCTACTGCAGACGCCCGTACCACTACTTAGGAACTTAGAAGGAGGTTTACAAATTAGGCCAAAAACATTATTTACAACTCTTAACATGGGAAGTTATTACCAAATTTCCCTCACCTTCCTTGCATCTAATTTTAAGCTCACTTATCATACTCAAGTGTGATATCTCATGCCCTTCCAGGAGTTGAGCTGTCCCTACTTGGTATCAACTATAGTACATTATTTTGGAGAGTCTGAGAAATATATCTGTGTGCATATAGACTCCCTCTTGGAGACCACTGAAAGATTGCTTTTGCATATACACTATGACAGAGATTACATTTACAGTCCTGCTGTGTCATGCTTGCACTGAGAACTAGTCTAGTAAAAAACATAAATATTGATATAAATTACCAAGATCTTGTAGTCTTTATTGAGATGAGTTTCCAGAAAAAAGAGATGGAAAATTTTCCTAGACTAGGGATTGTAGGAATCAAGCCAAACTCAAAAGGATTATGTTTTGAATGGTAAGATACTTTCTCTTTTTGTTTTTTTTGCTTTATGCCCATCTTGCTTCAGCTATGACTGAATATGTTAATCAAAATTCAATAGAACTGTACTCATTTGTGTGTGTGTTTACTTTTCATTTACATAATTATCTTACAAAAGGAGCATTTCTCCTTTGTGCTAGATGTTTTACGATGTAATTTAAAGCCACTGTTACCAAAATATCCTATTCCAGCAGTCCCATCACTATCGGTTCTATAGCCCAGTCATTACCATAAATTATTTTACAGGACCTAAATATACATTTCCAGTCTCATGATGTCCAGACAGTCCTTCAGTCAAAGAAATTAAATGTTCCCCGTGATGTGTCCTAAGAATCTGCATTTTGGCACAAACAGGAGAAATATCCAAAACTTAAAAGGCCTTCACAGAAAAATTAGGAAACAACTATAGAATGCCTTAATTTAAAAAATAGGATTTGAGTGTTTGAAACACAGGAAATGCTTATGGAAATGAGCAAGAACAAACAGTGATACATATCAGCATAATCAGTGCAAAGCTACAAATACATTGTACTATTAGATATGTATTTTAAAGAATATACAGACTTGATTAAGCATAACATCAAAAGTTCAGCTGGCAATAGGTGGGATGGAATAGAGCAACTGAGTTAGCATGCATTTTCAAAATAAACAAACAAAACCCAAACAAAATCAAGAATGAAACAGATCTTCTCAGTCACCTCTGAGGGGGCCAAGAGGGCACGAAATCCCAAGCAGCTTACAATAAGCATTTCTCTCTTGGCCTCTGTTTATTCTGTGACTTCTGTTTTGAGGAGACAAGCAACTATCACTAGTCTGTAGCCTATGAATATTGTCTAGGAATTTCTGACCTCAGTACTCAGAGTACGTGCAACCTGTTAAAGTCCTGTTTAAACTCAGCGTGGAGTGGTTTGCAGGCCTGTGGTGGGCCAGTCCCACAGAAGATGGGCTCACTGTAGGACACCAAACAGCAGGATTTTAAACAGTTCCTAAACAGGGATGAATACTTTTTTGCATCCTTCCACTTTCTGCCTAGAGTAGTCATCGAATATCTGTGCCACCCTTTTATACTATCTCAAGAACCTGACTCACCAAGATTATTATAGGGCAAAACTCACCAAGATTATTGGTGAGGGCTAAACTTCTATTTCTAGCAATTTCTTCAATTTGCATAAGGATGTGAGCATGCCTGAACTTGAGGGTTATAGAATGAAAATAAACACACATCTTTAACCAGACTGCTCTTTAACAAAGCTGAAGTAGAATTCTTTTGAAGTAGCACAGCACAGTTTTGAATAATCTCTGGAGACAGTAATAGGCCGACCATTTGGAGTTCTGTACCTAATGCAGAGTTTGAAGTTGATATCAGATAACTTCTGGTTTTATATCTCTTGTGCTTATTACATACAAAGCAAAGTACAGAACCTGTGATACAAAGAAGTCTCTCATTGGCCTGCAAAAGCCAACTCACTATCTAAAGACATTGTTCTTTAAGTACATAACTCAGTAAGTACAGAAAATGTAAATAATTATTTTGTTACCTAAATTTTATAAAACATATAGATTACTGTAATTACTTCATTTCAAATGTCTGAAGATTGTTGTTACTTATTTCCTTTCTAGACTATTAAAAATCTAACTTATTTACTGTGACACTCCTTTGATCATCATATAGTTATATAATTACACAGTTCAACTGAACAAAAACACCACTGAAACTGTTTACTATTTATAATGAGCAAATTTTAAAGTTCCTCTTCTTTGTCCACACTGGACAGATAAAGGCTTTATCCATTTCAAGGGATAGCTTCATCATACTTATTTCTAAAAGAAAAACATAAACTATTTTCAGACCACTCACACAAAGTCTTGGTGTATAATATCAAACTCTTTGATTTGTTGCATATGCATTGCAAAATGTCATCTTGTCCTGTTTTAATGGCCATGGCCAGAGTACATTTATGATCATGGCTGATTTAAGTCACTGATTTCTTCACACTCAAAATCACTGAAGTATACAAAAGCAGAGAAGTTCTATTGAATTTTAATTTTGAAGAGCAGTATCTCAGACTGAGCCTTCTCTTTTCTCTGAAAAGTCAATCAGATTAGTAGTGTGCACTCACAGAGCTCTCAATGAATATAAACTAGAAGGAAGTTGCCTATGTGCTATGCAGAATTGTACAGGCAACTCTCAGTTGTATGTGGGTGTGTAACCCAGGTTGCAGATTAGCAGTGCTGTGCTAAAACAAAGCAGAAAAAAAAAGGAAAAACACCCACCATTCTTCTTTGGATTTCTGATCTCACTTTTACTTGAGCTTAACTCCATTCCTTGATAAATGTAATACACATAGGAAGTTCTTATCTAGTGTGGACATGCTTTGTATTACCTGGGTGTTAGCTTTATGAGGGTTAGTCTATTCCATTACTAGTTTCAATAATTAAGAACTGACTGTGCAACTATGCAGGAGCCCAGCAGCCTACAGGTTTATTAAACATTTGCTAAAAACCAAGTACTTGCCAAAATACCTCCCTAACTCACCACAAAAATCATGAGAGTTCCCTTTAATATTATTTTTTTAAACCCATGAGTGATAAAAACCTGCTGCATTACTGGATTCCTATTAATATCAATAAAATTTTGAGATGCATGAAAGTCAAAGCAAAAGCAAAACAAGTGAACAAACACAATGCACTTAAAAGCAGACAGACAGAATGGACTCCTCTCCCTCTAAGGTCTAGAGACTGACAAAAAGCCATTTTATAATAAGACTTTTCAGCTGTACCAAAAACCTTGACTTAATTGGCTAACTGTAGATTTTATTCATTTAGAAGGTAATTAACTCCGATTATGCTTTTAAAATACAATGTGCTCTTGGGCAATGCAACAAAAACAGTGGTTTCCTTGTGAAAAATTCGTGAGAGGGAAAATTGTTTCCTGCTGCCCCCTCCCCATTCTCATTTTTGTTTGCATAACATAAACAGCATCTACTTCATGAGCAAGGCCAGAAGACAGAGATAGCCAGCATGCCAGCCAAGTGCCCTGAGAGCCATGAGCCACAAAGGCAGCTGAAGGACCTGGCAGCGCCTCTCCATCCTCAGGGGGGGAACCCAGATGCTGACAAACCCTGGGAAGCTGCTGCAGGAGCTTATCTGCTGGGGAGGAGGAGGGGCTGAGACACTTCTCAAGGAGCAGGAGAAATACAAAACCCAGTGTAGGAAACATTTGATCCTGTAGAAGGATTCTGTGAAGACAATGCCAAAGGGTCATGGGGCAACAGAGGGCAGGAAAGGAATAGGGGGAGAAAGTCTTTCTTTCAGGGAGTCTCGTTTTTTTTTTTTTCCTCTCTCATCAGAAAATTTAAACTATTGACTTAACATTACCCATGAACATTATAGATCAATGCAGATATAAAATATTGTGATATTCTCTGCTATTCTATCAGCCCTGTATTCTAGCTTTGGCAATAGCTTAACTCCTGTACTAAAATGAAAGCAAAAGGCTCTTCATACTGTGACACAACAGTGAACTGAATTGGAATGAACCTTCTTGCTCCTTTGAATTGATACCTTAATACATTAGTTTTGATATGCTGACTAGGATCAAAATGACACTGATGGCAAAAAGTGCAAGCACTGCTTTAATTCATGTATACATTCAGTTCTTTGAGGAATCTTTCTAAACTACTTGACATCCTATATCAGTCTGTAATCATCCTATATCCACTGAGTAATAACATTGCATAAAATGCTACTTTATATGTTGGATTTTAATTTCACTCAACATCCCCTTGTCCTTTCAACACTGGAGAAAAATAAAGCTAAATACTTCTGTCACAAGATTTCTTACTGGCACAATTCTTAAAAATCCACTTAATAAAAACTACCTGCCCTTTCTCAGGTAGCAATACAGTATTGTCATATAGCCAAAGGAATTATATTCATATCAAAAGAAAAACATTTATCAAAATATTTGCTTTCAGATTTGTTTACTGTTTATTATTTTAATTTACATCAGTTGCTCCTTGCAAAACTTTCAGGGAAATAATTTAAATTTTCTTTTCTTTCCCACTGCATAGTAAATACAGCCTTCTTAGTATTTCAGAAGTATAGTACTATAGAAATGTTAGGGCCTGCTTCTGCTCCAAATGAAGTTAGTGGGAAAACACCAACTAACTTTATTAAGAGTTAGGTCAGGCCCCAGATTTGCAGCTTTTGAAATTTCATAGTTGAAAATTTTCTGGCTAATCATCAGAACTGACTACTTCTACAACTATATACTATTTACAACTTTATTTATATGTACTTCTTTATTACAATATGTAATATCAATGTTCCTTGTAAAGGTTACTATTTTAAAGAAATTAGACTGAAGTTATTGCCAATCAACCTTTTAATAAACTTAAGTGGAATGACTTTCAGAATTTTTCTCAACATATGATTCAGTTTTTATCCACTCCTTCTATCTTTGACAATTGCTTAACTACCTTAATTTCAAAGCCTTTTCCAGTGTAATAAAAATGTCCTTTTGGTAGAAGTTTATTGGTCCCATTTCAAATTACGTTCTGAAACATTCCTACACTGATGAGGACTCATTGTTTCAGCATTTTTTCTGTTTCAACACAGTATATAAAGCCATGCCTCTCACCAATCAACCTCAGTATAAAAGTGTGAGGTCAAACAGATCGCTCACCAAATCTTTGATCAAGTTGTCTGATCACATATAGACACAACTGTCTGAATTGTTGCATATGTTATATAATGTTATCACACAAATTTAAGCTTTTCCATTATTGACTGCTACTTGTGTATGCATACGTTAACTTGCTGGTCATAAAACTGCAACAAAGGACAAGATATACCAATACTGAATTCAGACCTCTAGTCTTGTCTCTCCCAAAATTAAGAAAAATCTGTGTTCTTTATGACTGATCAACTCATGATTTTGTGCTTCAGTTATACACATTTTCCAAAATTAAACTGTGAAGTTAATGTCAAATACTGTGTTGTAACTTTAAATATAACTGACATATTAGAACAGATAGATGGGTAATTATGATAAACTACACAATAGTGCTACTGCAGATAATATCATTTATCAATCCTGTGGTCCCCATCATTCATGCATTTACAGTTTGGGAATACAGTGACTGCAAAGGATAATAATTCATAATGGCTACATTCTCAGTACTTCATGCTAGCTCACTAGACAAAATAAAAAAGGTTAATTGTATAACTGGAAAAATGTAAAATTTTATTCCAAGAAAATTAACAAGCTACACAGGTAAATTTTGGCAAATGCAACTTTATATTGAAATCCACACATCTGTATCTTAAAGAAGGAAAGACTCACAGACTCTAATGTATTTCTAAAATACTAAGAAATCATAGTATATGCTTTCACAAGTTAAAACTTAAATAATTTAAAACAACCAATACACCAAAATGTGCAGAAAATATAAACAAGACTGTGCCTTCAGTAGAATAAATGCTTCACAAATTGTGCAAGATATCATACTAAGGCTGCGGTCTCCCCATGACAGCTGTCTTAAAATATAAACATACATCAACTGCCTGTGTTTCTCAGAACAAACTAGAAAGGGCGGCACACCTAGAAAAAAATCATATAATCCCAGTGATGTGCATATTGATTTTGGGAACCATTGGAGCAAAAAGGAAAAAAGAGGACTAAGTGATCTTTCATGCACTCCCAAATGACTGACCAGAGTTATTGATTCAATTTTCCTTGCTTATTTGCTTCAATGCTAAACAAAATGGAAGATACTAGATAACCCTTTAAGGCAACATGTGTTTATTCTGTATAATTATAACTGTTCAATTATGACTGGATATTATCATTAACGTTGCCTAACAGACTGATATCTAGCTTTTTAAAAAATATAAATAAGAGTCTATTAAACTTTATACCAAATCAGCAAAAAACACAGAATACAGTTAAATGTTAGTAATTTCACTGTTAAGGAAAATGGTAATTAGAAAGAGTAATATATTTGGAGAAAAAAAAATTAAAGTCAAAATCTGAACAAAAATACTGCTTTGGAATGCTCCCCAAAACTTACTCACAAGGCAAACAGATTTGTAAGTGTGATAATCCAATAATGCATGGCACATCTTTAATCAGTTACAGTACTTGAGTCCCCAGTTTTCAGTCTTTGCAAAATAATAATTGTATGAAATGTTTTAAAGGTCTTCAGATGTCTAAAATTAGTTTTATCAACACATTAACCTCATATCAACTTAATTTATTAAGATGTCCAATGCTAATCTTTTTGATGTTCTTATTTTATGT
Organism: Molothrus ater; assembly: GCF_012460135.2. Classification (NCBI taxonomy): domain Eukaryota; kingdom Metazoa; phylum Chordata; class Aves; order Passeriformes; family Icteridae; genus Molothrus; species Molothrus ater. Next base: position 26,431,891 of record NC_050482.2, on the reverse strand, counting down.
AGTGATATACACAGCATTTAGCACTGATACTTAGCACCTGCTACTTTCATAATCTAGATTTCAACCACATAAAGGAATTCAGGGCAGTAGTTCAGTCCTTTGTTCTTAATTACAAACCTTCAGCAGTGGTCAGCAGGAACATGTTTAGGTTTAAAACAGGATTAGAGGTGAGCTATTGCAGAGACTGCAGAATGTTGCCCAAATCCTTGCAGCTGCTGACGTCCCATTCTTGATTTTCTCCTCAAGACATGGCTACAGGCCACAATTGCTTAGCAGAGAATGGTAGTGTTTCACAAGGCTAAAGATTTACAGATGCTCCCTCATATAACACAGTAAGGTTCCCTTGGTAACCTGGATTTTCTGCAGTAAAGAAGGGTTGTGCTGAAACAGCGCCTCAGCTCCCTGTTGGAGAAAATGCAGACAAAAGGATTGATTCCAGCTTGGGCAAAACTCATCCAGACAGCGGCCGTTAGAAATCCCCCAGGTACTACAGGCCCTCTCGCAAAAACTCTCCAGTAACAGGCTACCAAATAGGGACCCCACAAGGTCAGAAAGAGGAATGTCATGATGTAGAACATTCTGCTGATTCTCTTCTCCATTTTGAATTCGTCTAAAACCAGTAGCCTCCTCCTGCCTGTGGTGTTGGCGTTCTGCCTGATTCCCAGCAAGGTTGGAGGCGTGGGACCCCTTCCGAATCCAGCCAGCCAATTAGCAGCTGCTTGACCGCTTGCTCCAGGACCATGGAAAGTCCAGTTCTGGCTCACTGCTGCAACAAACTGGACTGGCTTCATTTTCCTGCGATCGTGAACAAAAAATATCAGCTTGAGGTAGACAAGCTGTGTGGCTAGGAGGATAAGGGCAAGAAGAAGCATAAATCCCAATGAATCATTAGCCCTGAAGGAACGATGCTGGAAAGTGCATTGGTCTTCCTCCCTAATGAATGAGTAGGTGCCCACATCTAAAACTGGGGGGAAAGCCATGGCTACAGAGAGAGTCCACACCATACAGATAACAGCCAAACAAGTCCAGAAGGTCAGTCTCTTCGTATAAAAACGGTGGTGGGCAATAGCTAAGTATCTCGTGACGCTTATGCAGAATAACATGAAAGCAGTGTGAAAGCAGGACAAAACCCCCAAAAAGGCAATCACTTTGCAAGTAAGAGTCCCATACGTCCACGTAGAGCCATTTTTTACCGAGGTGAAAACAAAAGGGAAACAAATTGCAGATCTGAGGATATCTGAGCAGCAAAGATCCAACAGGAAGTAGTAAGGAGCTCTATGCAAGGTCTTATCTTTGACTAGCAAAATGGAGATCAGAAGGTTACCCACCACACTGACTCCTATTATGAAACCCAGTGAAGTCAGTTTCAGAAAAGCTGTTAAAGGAGAGAGATTTTGCAAAATGTTGTCAGCTGCATGGCTGTAGTTCGCCATAGATGGATGGATGATATGTATATTGCCTCAGTCAAGTCTCATGATCTATATTTAAGAACAAGGAAAAAATAGATCCATACATCTTACTGAAAATGTAATCCACAAACAGAACTGATCTTGTGTCTAGTCATACAGTACATCCTCTTCTTTCTGATTTGTCATGCCATCAAAATATCTGAAAAAAAATCGAGCTATCAGTTCTTAAGTTAACACAAAATGATGTCAGAAAGTGCTAGCAAAGATGTTAATTTATGGAGAACCAAATGAAGTTGTAAATTTGAGTACTATTGTTTGTTTCTAAAAAAACATAAGGCTTTTTTTTTTTTTTTAAACTGACTATTTAGTATAATTGACTATTGGCAGATTTGTTACAGTTTCACGACTGACCAGTGCCCCTTATATTTGGTAGCACATATAATTTCACAGTTAAAGCCTCAGAGATTTTATGAATCAAAAGATTCCCAGTTTGCAAGCCCAAGAGTTAATCACTGACATCTTTTTTAAAGAATCCCCAAAGACTGCTGATATTTTGACATTACCTACATTTATTTTATGGCTACAGTATTTGTCAATGTTTTAACAGGCAACTGCTGTGTTGATATGGATCACACCCAAAGAAACCCTGCAGAATTTATGTTTTTTAACCCAAGTCACCAAAGCACATTAATCACACAGTGTTAGTTTATGCATTTTGTAAGAGAAACAGTATTCACTATCCCCCTCCCTTCCTCTATAAACAATAATTTTATCGTTTAGCCTTTTCGATAAACAGGTATCTAGACAGTCGATAGCAGTATGCTTTAGGGTGTCGTCCCCCCCGGCCTCCCCCCCTTCCCCCGTGCTTTGATGCAAATCGTTAAAGCCTCGACATAATTCATAATAAGCAACGGTCAGTGTAAATACTGAGCAAAAATAGGCAGCACAGCCCAGATATAATGCCCACCCTTTCGGGAGAGCTAGTTTTGGTTATGCTTAAATAAACATATAAATTGTTGGGTTTTTTTTTTTGGTTGTTTTTCTTTTCTTTTTTTTTTTTTTTGCTAATTAGGGCTCCATGATTCCCATTAATCCTCCCAGTGAATCGTACCGGAACACATTTCATGCAATAAAATACAATAAAGAGCTGTCTGTTGCTGCTTTTATTTTTTTTTTCCGGTTTTGTTTTGTTTTTCTTTTTTCTCCCTCCAGAGCCAGGGACAGGAGCCACAGCAGGCATGATCGGGCTCCTTCGTTATTCACACGAAGTGTTTCCTATGCCACCTCGGGTGTACAAAGGATATTCCCACTGAATCCCAGCAAAATCCTTCCATTCTTACCGTCCACAAAAGAGCCTGATTGCTGCTGTGTAAACAGAGGCTGATCAGATCATGGCATCGTTTTAAAACCATGAAATCAGGCTCCCCCTCCCCCCTCCCGCCAGCCCCGCCGCTCCCCCTCCTCCGTGGAGCTGTCCCCGCGGCGGCCGGCCCTGCCTCCGCGCACACGGAGCCCGCACGCACCGGCCCCGCCGCACACTCACTCACACCGCCGCCGCCGCTGACACACGCACCCACGGCCACGGCCGCTCCCCCGCGCCCGGCCATGCTGCGCTGGACTGACTGCGCCGCGCTGCGAGGCAGCCCGGCCGCCGCTGCCTGGCATCAGCCGCATCTGCCGGAGCCGTGCGAGAGCCCCCCGCGGCGGGGAGCTGGGGAGAGCGGAAGAGGCATTGTCTGGGAGGGCTTCCATCATGCCCCTTCTTTGGAAATCAGCCCCGCAGCCCTGAGCGGGAGAGCCCTCTCAGCACGCACCTGCAGCCGCGGCAGCCCTCGGCGCCCCCAGCCCCTCTCCTCCTACCTGTTGGTGCCGGAGATCCCCACATGCCAGAGCTGCTCCTTCCCGCCGACCGGGGGCTGCTTTACCCTGGCGGTCTTTTCTATTCTCTTCTACCGTCATTCATTCTTCTTTCTCTCAATCCTTTTCCTTTCTCCTTTTTTTTTTTTTCAATTTCCCTTTTTTTTTCTTTTTTTTTTTTTTTGCCTCGGTACCTTGGCTGAGGATCCAGTCAGTGGCTCGGGCGGCGCATGCTCGCCGCGCCTCCCCCCTGCGCGCCGAGCCCCGTCCTCCCCTGTCGCAGCGCCACAATCTCTCCCTGTAACGCAGCGGCGGCGGCCGCCTCAATGAGGGCACGGCAGGCTCGGCGGCAGCAGCTGCTGCTGTCTCGGAGAGGGCACGGCAACCTCGGCGGCGGCAGCAGCAGCAGCAGCGTCCTCAGTGGTGTGCAGGCAGCCCCGGCGGCAGCAGCCTCCTCAGTGAGGGGAAGGCAGCATCCTCAGCGACGGGAAGGCAGCCTCCTTGGCAGCACGTTCCCATCGCGATGTATAGCCCAGCTGGATTTATTGGCGAGCCCGGGCAAGCCAGTGAGGAAAGGGAGGGGAAGGAATTAGGTCCTGCGCTCCTTGTTTATGCCTCTGGGCTCCCCCTCCCGCCCCATTCGCTTACGACGGGGGTCTGGAAGCGCCCGCCGCGCTGCGCGTCGCAGCCTGTCAGGAGAGGCACCGGGCGGTTTCTTCAGCTGCCGCTGCTTGATCCTCCCGCTCGTGGCTCCTTTTCCTTCCTCCCGATTCCCACCCGGTGAATTCCTTCTTCCTGACCCCCGAGCCAGGGAGGGCTCCTTAACGAGCGCCGTTGTTGGCGAAGGGCGCATCCGCCGCGGGGCCGTGAGGACGCCGCACCTTTCCCCCGGCAGCCCGTGGAGCGGTTCCCGACGCGCAGCCCGAAGCCGGCGCAGAGCCGTCAGCGCGCTCGCTGCATGGCGGCGGCGATGAGCCCGGTGTCAGCCCGTTCCGCCCGCGGCAGGGCCCGCGGTCCCCCTCGGCGCGCAGGGCGGCAGCGGCGGCCGCCGCGGAGGAGCGCCGCCCGAGCCGGCGGCCGGCGGGGATCGATCCCGAGCCGTCCCGATGATGTCATGCGGGCCGGTGGGCCGGGGCGGCGGCGCCGGGAGGCGGCGGGCTGCAGCCGGGGCCGCCGCAGGGGCCTCCCGCCGGCCCCCGCACCCGCCGGCGCTGACCCTCGCTGGTGCCACCGTGGCAAAACCAGGAGGGAGAGGGAAGGACCGGGATCCCTCCGCCCTCCCGCCTCTTCGGTTTGTGTGGAAGTTTATCCGGGAGAAGTGGGAACATGAAAGCCGTGCCCCAAGAGTAATTCGCTTTGGCTGCAAGGCAGTTGAGGAACAGCTTGTTTTGGGTCGAGAGATTTGGATCCTGAGGAACTTCTTCGCTGGGAGCTTCCGTTCAAGCCAGAATAAATCCTTCTGTGGGACAGATTTATAGGGTTGATTCATAATGTGTGTCACATCCGTGAGACTGTTAGTAGACTACAGGCATTTTTTAAGGCTGTTGTCAGGTTTGGGTTCTTTTTTTGACACTCACTAAAAGGCATTGGAATTGGTTGCCAAACCACAAAATTAGCTTCAGTAGCAGCCTGACCAAGCCTAGAGGTCTCCAGCCACTGGAAAATACATGTATTTGAAACCAACATCACACTACTTCAACCATGTGGCTTGTTTCAGATAAAATTTATTCTTAGGCAGAAAACTGACACAAAGCTCAGGTGCCACACAATTTTTAATTTTTTCAACAAACGTAATTATGAGGACATGATGGTGCTCATCTTTAGGTTGGCAGGGGTTAGCTTCACTTTTAAAAATTGGGTAGGTTGTTAAAGTTACTACTTCAAGTTGCACTTCTCATGTTGCAATCACCTAAGCTATGCAGACCCCTCTCCTTCTTTGTTGTTAAATATACATACCCACAGTGACATGAACAATAACCTTTGATGTCATTCCTAAAATGTGAAGGGCAAGGAAGTAGCTTTAATGGTCTCTCTAATATAGAGTTCTCCAAATGCCATGCATGGAAATGAAACATTTGCAATGCAAGATTAGGAAGATTTATTATACTTAGTACTATGAATGACTATAGTATGGTCACAGGTCAGGGCCTATTCTTACACTGGTATGTGTAAGAATGATGATTTTCTGTTAGGAGTAAACAAGGCAACACAATCATCATCATAAAATAGATCCTGTGATGCAGGTTTTAACTTTTTTTTCAGTCTGGGCTTTCTTTTAGGAGATGTTACAAGATTATGTTGCTATATAACATTTTAAAACTTGCTCTCCTTTTAGACCTGTAACAACTGCTTAGAAGTTTGTGAACTTCAGAATTCATTCAGTGCTCAACCACCAGTTCAGCATAAATCCATTTGTCATCACAGGCTAACCTGAGAACAAGTGTTCTAATTTTGTTCAACAAAATGTAGACATCTAGATTGAAGTGCCACATAACAAAGTTAGTTTCCTATCATAGAAATCACTGAGAAAGATATGCATTAGGGGCCAGATTATCTTATTCTGAGTCACAAATCTAAAGTCCATCACATGGCTTGAACTCCATTCTGTTTGTTATAAGGGTAGAGTCACTCAAGAGAAACCTTTGTTGCCAGGTAAGAGAGTGGAGTGACATAATGCTGTGTTAAACTGTTGCATAGGTAGCAGGTCCTCCATGTAGGGGAAAAAAATCCAAGAGTCATGGGGCTGAGAATCTGGAAGGAGAAGGCAGATGTCAGAACAAGATGGCTCCAGAGAGCAAGAACAGTTGGAAGGCAGGGAAAAGAGATATGTAAGGGACAGGTGATGAGGTCTGTGCTAACTAGTTCTTCAAAACAGCTGCACTAGAAATATGAAAGGTTCAGAAAAAAAAAGTGTGAGGCAGCCCAAGTTGCATAGTGAGTGGATTAGGGATATCCAAGAAGAATTTCTTGGGGTTTTGGCACAAGGAAGGATCTTGAATCTTGAATAAATTGTCCACCACACAATATAAGGGTGGGGGGGTGGGGTAACACTAAGGGCACCACAAAGGAAACTTCAAAACACAGAGGACCCATGGTCCCAAACAAGCATATCAGAAGAAGTGATTACTCCTAGGGAAATAAATAGCTTTCCTTGACATTATTTCTTTTCATACTTATGTACTGCTGTGCCCTGTGAAGGAAGGGTAGAAGGAGAGTGTAAGTGAAGTACAAGCACAAGAGGGTTCGTGTACCTTATTAGAGTTAGCAGCAGACTGACTAGAACTTTCACTAGAAAATGAGAGAGGCAAGACAATTTTGCTGATTTTCTGATTTAGATCAAAGATGAGAACCATCTCCAGGTTCGGAGAACTCTACTATAAAGTTCTTGAGAGTTATGGCACAGAGCTCTTTCATTTTCTCCTATTTGAGTTATTTAAGTATCACAGTGAAGAAAATAACTGGTGAAATACTCAGCTTTGTTGGTAGTGACTGAGGATTCTGTATTCCAAGTCTAGGTTTTTTTTTCCAAATTAGGTACTATTCAAGAATGGCCAAGGAACACTGTTTAATGAATTGGATCCACTAAGTCCATTTCCAGATCAAGATCATCTTTTTGTAGAATCCTACTTTGATATTCTCAATCTTTGATATCATCTGCAGGTCTGGGCAGTTCTCTCCCCTGAGGGGATGGCTGGGCTCACGTGGACAAGGAGCCAGGAACGAGTGCAGACATGGGTCACAGTTCAATACTATCACAGAGGAATTTGTTGGTGTGTAAGCAGCATTTGGGGTAGTTGCCATCTATTTCTTTTGAGAATATGTGCCTTGAAATTCACAGTTGTGAACCAGGTGAGGATGCTGCGTGACTGCCGTGGTTTTGAACCCTTTCCTCAGAATGTGAGAGGGTTTTGAGAAGTCTGACACTGAGAAATCTCACTAATGGAGTCTGAGGTAGAGATTGGGTTAGAAGAATTACAGTTGATTGGATGGGTTGAGATATTGTCCTCACTAAGGTCATTAATGTCTCTCAATTATTTCAGTGGAATGAGGAGTTCAGCATGGGGCCAGAAGTTGTCAGTAGCAAAAAATTTTAGTAGTTAATGGGTTTACTGACTGTCTTGAAATCTGTATATATGTAGTATCAACCTGTTCTGCATAATGTGAATTCAAGCACTGTAGGATTTTCCAATATTTCTACAACACAGGAGAAATAATGTACAAGGTGTGCCTACCCCTGTGCAGAGGCCAGCACAAGATTTATGTATTGCTTGAGAAACTGTGATAGATGCTACTAAAGTGCATCCTTTTCAAAGGGCTCAAGGAATTTTTTCAAGGGAACTTTCTTGCCTGTGCAGTAGATTTGTGCAACTTTGGAGCAGTATTTAAGTAGGACTTGTATAATACAGAGACCTGTGTAGGACCCCTGCACAATAGAGAATGTCACCTGCAATATATTTGGTTCTTATCCTTAGTAAAGTGTTTTCAGAGTAAAGACATTTGTTGGCAGTGTCTGCCTCCTGGGTTGGCTCTCAGCACAAACATAAATTTCACCCCACACTGAAAATCTCTTTAGTGGTCTCTGTCTCAGTGATGCACGTTTTCATCTACAACAAAATTGCATTCATGTGACTATAACAATTCTTATGGATAATAATTATATTTTTAATGTTAGCATTTACCCAGACTCTCTGATGTTTTATAAATATTTCTCAAAAACATTTAATTCAGTATTTTAAAAAATATTTCATAGTTGCCCTTGAAAATTAATTTGGTTCTTAAAAGTAGCTCTGTGCTGCACTTTTACACAGGAATAAATGAAGATTTAAATACAAAAACACTTATCTGCCAAACATCTGAAAAATGCTTTGTCCTGCAAAGAAAAAACTGCTCTGCATTACTCTAATAGGAGTGAGGCACCTATATACTTCTAAAAATCCCTTTAGATACTTACCTGTTTCCTTAGGCTTCTAAATACCTTTCATCAGTTAGTTCACTAGGGCTGCATTTGAAAGACTGGACACATCTTTTGCATTTAGGTTTTGTAGATAAACTGCTACATCAGTGTTGCAGTGTTAAGTTCAGTTATTGTGCAATTTAGGTAGTGTGGACATGGACTTACTTGACTTCACTTGCATATCAGGTAGTTAAAAGTGCAAATGACCTTAACTGTGGCCATGGGTAATTAGCAATATTAAATTGCACTGCTAATTAGTTGTGTCTGCAAAAAGATAAGATACATTTTTAAAATGCTGGACTTCAGAAATGGTAATTTTACATATATGATTAGAGGGAAAAAGAGAAAAGAGAATGTTAGTGAGTCAAAGAAAGGTTCATATGTTGTCTCTGTTGTTTGTGCACCATATATGTATTGTGCTGTGCTGAAGAATTACTGAAATGCTTGTTTTCATGGCCAAGGATGAGTGATAACAAGCGACTTAAAAAAGATAAAGCCGGTCACATCCACAGTGATGCAGATCGATGGTGGAGCTCCATAGAAGGAAAAAAAGGAACTTCACAGTATCTGAAGCAGTAATTTCAAGGTGATACATTTGTTACAATAGTATTTTTGAACGGTTGAGAATACTCAAGAGTATTTTTCTAATACTTTCATCTTGGATCTCTCCATGCAAATATAGAAATAATGTAATATTCAAAATGTAATCTTTATGCAATTTGTTTAGTTCAAGTTTTGGATTGTTTGGTTAGATTTTTTTCATAGTGGAAGGTAGGCACTATCTTATGTCTCTGTACATCAAGTCTTTTAATGTGAATTATTCTGAACTTGCAGTTTTCTTAATGGGAAGCATTGAAATTCTTATTCCATCAATAGTTTTTAGTTAATATGGGCAGCACTGTAAAGATGCCTCAGTAAGAGTGCATACAGCAGGACTCTCAGCTGCAGACCTTAGGAAGACTATCTTTACCTGCACACCTAGGTAGGAGAAAGAACCTCTTGCCAGAACATCAAGAGAATGTGAACCAAACTTAGTAAAGTTCCTGCTATATCCAGTGTCTCCACTCTCTTTCTATGCCAGAAAACCTGTTGGTGTTTTGATAATTGAATGTGGAACAGGAGGGAGAATACTTTCTTCTTTCTCTATACAAAAAATAAAATACCATTCCTTCCAAATCTTGTGGATGGGATTTGTTGAAGCATATGCGTAGACACACAGAATGGTCTTACAGAAATAGTGATTCATTTATTTAATATATTTTCATCTGCTGTTTAATTAATCCAATTAATTGTGGATATTTTAGTATAATCTACAATAAAATATGTCTTTCAACCACTGTAAATACATTCCATTGACTATTTGTTTTTCTCTGCATGACATACGGTAATGCGAATACATCACAGTGGTACAATCCAACAACCAAAATATTTGAAAACAGCTGAACACATTTGGAATTCATGACTAAATCACCATGGGTGAAAAACATGATTTTTGCGTGAGGCTTATCTAACAAATAATATGAAAACAATCTGGTGAAAAACAGGTAGAAAGTATTCCAGAATTTAGAAGTTGAATTGGGAGCACTGACCCAGGGCCATGCTGATGATGTTTTGTTTCTGATGCACAGCTATGCAACCTTGACCTCTTCAGTGACTGTTCCCCTACCTTACCATATGGCACTGTATCAATGACTTTTGGGTAGAAGAGGAGCATACCATACAAAAAAAGGTTTCCTGTCACTGCAAGCCAGCACCCCAGAACCACTAACATGGAAAGCTCTGTTAATTTACTACAGTGTTACAGCGATTTTAGAAGTGTTGTATGTTAGCTCTAGAAAGCTTGTAGATTTTCTTTTTTAAACAGAAGTGTTTGGTTTGTGTTTTCTGTGCACCTTACCCCTTCTCAGGTATTATATTTTATAGTCCTTTTGTCTCTGCGATTTTAATATTTGATTTTCAGTAAAATGCTTTCCCACAGCTATACAATACTTCTGGTTTACCTTGCTAAATGGAAATTTAGGTCGTGAAATCAGCTAACCCCGCTGAAGCACAGAGCAGCTCTGCAGTGTCATGGTCATTAACAGTGCCAATCACAGCATTCAGGAACACATTTTTCCTATGACCATTATAGGCACCAGTGGAACACTGTGGAGCAAAATGAATGGGGTTAGTGACATTACAGAACAGAATGCTTGCCTTGAGAGACAAACTTGAAAATGCTTGAGAGACAGGGGAAAGATGACTTCTTCCAGCTGAGCTGTGTCCAACATTTTTATGCATCCAATATAAAGCACAGAGACTCATGTGAGATACACATAACTTTACCTGTTATGTAAACCTACTCTATCCCAAGCTCTTTCATAGTTTTCCAGCATATGTGGAAATGTGTGGAATATTCTTTGGCTGGGGTGATGGCTGGGTTAGCAGGTTTTGCTCTCATCCCATTCAGTGCTGTTGGCTCACTAGAGATTATTAGCGTGTAGTTGGGCCCAATGAAAGGAGTGATTATGGTTCATTATTTTTCATACACCTTCTGTCAAAAGCTATATAATGCCTAAGTGAATTTACACATATTTCTTCCCTTCCTTCTCTTTTAAATCTGAAGGCTGATTTTAGTGAAGTCAGATACATGAGCAGAGAGGTCTCAGACGCTGGTGAGGTTCCTATAAATTTTGTGAATGTAGATGTTGGCTGCTTGTCCTAGAGTTTACCTTTTTCCCTTGGCTGGCCTCCAGATTCAGACTGGCCACACCTCCCTAGGGACCCTGGTCTGTAACTGAGGCTTCAGCATACAGTGATTCATCTCCTGGCCAAAATTGGCCATGGCCTGGAGTTCTAGTCCCTTTCTTGTTTGGTGTCTTGGTGACCAAGCTTGGCTACGCTCAGCTGTGCAGCTGAACAGGACCCTGGATATGTCACTGTGGTTTCTGCACCCGGGGCAGAATGGCAGGTAGCAAAGGCCACGCTGGTTCTGTGACAGGCTGCACATCCTACTGACCTGTTCAGCATCAAACTGATCCACAGCCACACTGCTGAGCTCCTCTTGCCTCTGCTGCAGTTACTGCACCATTTCTTCCTGTGCTCATGGAATTATTTGCATGACTATTATCAGTGCAGAGGGATATGTGTCAAATCAATCATTTTTGTAGAGCTGAGATACGTAAATACTTCCATTTTCTGCTATCTTTAAGGTAGGTTAGAGGTGAACCATGGACAGTATGTTGTAGGATTACAGAGACTATTTGACAATAGAATTTTCTATTTCTAGCAATATACTGAGGGGGGATTTAAAAATAATAGGATAAAATAGGATAACTGTCACTGACATCTTTCAAAGCTGTCTTTTAGGCTGTGCTTAGGGACAAAAATTAACAGTGTCAATGTAAGAAATATTTATTTTTTGCTGATATGACCACTTCACATCTAGGCATTAGCCTTCCTACGAATCTATTGTTCAAGTTTTAAGATAACACCTACAGCATACACTTTCTATATTTATGCATAGATATGATATATATGTATACATATATGTGTATTATATAGTATTGTGTAATGACTCTGGATTGATGTAAAGCTCTGTAAAGAAAATATAAATTGTTTTAAAAGGTAAACTGCTGAGTGATAATTGCTTTGAATGCACAAGATTGAGACAATGGAGAGTCAAATCTGTAATGTCTGAGGTGGAGGATAAACATTGGTTTTGCAAGCAGCTACCATGAATATATGTTGTACTACCAAGCTTTAGGTCTTATGATCTAGAAAGTGCAAATAGTTTTGCATATTCAGGTCAAATCAGCTGTTAACTGTTCACTGCAAATAATTTGATACCTAGAACCTTATGCCATGGTCCTGTTTTGTCAGTTTGTTGGATATTAAGCATGAAATAGTCTCAATTATATGTAGAATAAGGAGAAATAATTTTAAGTTTTTATACTTATGAGGATGCAGGGAACAGTCTCTCAGTAAAGGTAGGTCATCTTTTTAAGAAACACAACAGTTTGAATTCTGCAGATACTATCAGAACAGCACTGTGAGTGCATGATAGAAGGAACTGCATGAATGTATCTCTGATGTAACTCTAAAACTGTAAATATTCATTTACTACTGCATTGCCTGTTTCATGGAGGTACGAAAGAATGAGTGTTTTATCTGAAATGTCACCTGCAAAACTAGTCAAGCCTAACTGTAGCAAATGGCAGTATCTTTTGCTAAATTGGACCAGTATTTGCATGTGGTCAGGCAATGTTTGAGTGTGGTATTTAAAGAAAAGTGTGAAACATTGAGCAGAATCAGGATGTTGCACTGTACTAGATACGACAGTCTGCTGGCAAGAGAAATGCATAGAATCTCGTCCCAGCTACATAGATAGTTTAGTGCTGGTTTTGCTTTGTTTTCTCATTGATTACATAATGTCAGGCTCTGGAGCTGAGACCAGGACCTAAATCTTGCCCTAAGGGGCAGGTATCCTAAGCAGCAAACATGGAAGTCAATCTCTTTTGCCCACATCTCACTCTCCCTCTCTCATTGCTCTTGCATTTTAATAGCTGGAGAATCCAGAATAAACAGGAGACCATGCTTTCCAGGACTGTACTGTCTAGTACTTCAGAGATCTTTTTATGAAGCTGGGCTTGAATTCCAGATCTTCTGTTTTGTGCATGACAGTAAGTACTAGGTGGAAAAAAAGCTGGATTTCCTGCAGCACTGGGGCATTCACTACTGCTGCTGTACCTTACCTGAACACAGCACTCAGGTCAGACTCTGCTAGGGACATTGCTGCTAGGGACATTGCTGGGAGCAAGACATTTAGGTTATGCTCTGTGTCACATCTGGACCACTGGGATTCTGCACTGCACGCTCTTGATCAGTTCTGCATGTGAAAGGAAAGCTTGCATCCTAAAGCTCAAAGGGCAAATGTCAATTGAAAAGTTAGCACCGTTAGTCTTTCTGTTGCTGCAGTGAGGGATTGCTGGGTCCTTTTTTGAAGGATTTTGCTGAAGTCATGTTTTAGATAATTAAACTACCTCTTAAGCTCTTAGAGTTCCTCACTGCATAATTTTATTATTTCCCTGTACTTATTTGTTCTCCATTATTAAAACAAAATGTGGAAATAAGAGATCCAAATAACATTAATCTGTTTTTCCTAATTGGAGATATGTATGTGGACAAAAAAGTGCTCTTTTAATTAGCCAACACAACAGCTCCTCTCTGTACAGTACCAGCAGTAACCAAGTAAAACATACCTGTTGTGTAGTTCTGTGCTGCATTGTAAATTTAGTAATAATGTAATGCTTCAAAAGCTAACAGAACATTTAGCTGATATAATGTATCTCTCTATTATAATATCTCTATTATTATAATATCTCTTCAGAGATATGCATGCATAACAAAACTGTGGCAATTTGAAGAGTTTATGTAAAACTTATGAATTCTCTTGGAATTTACGGGTCCTCAAGATATATCTGTTTCAACCTGCATGCTCTATATTGATGAAAAGAAAGTTCTTTCTTTTTTTCTGGCCTTTTTAGGGCACTGAATTTTCAAAGGACACTGCCACAAGGTCAGCCATGGAACATAATGAAATGTCGGCAAGCTGAAATCAGATGGAAGACCTTCAGAAATTTCTCAGAATTATTTATATTCCCATATAGGTTAGTTACCAAAACATGGATCAGTCTTGGGAAGAGAAGCAAAAGTAAAAAAGGGGTGGTAACTTAATGGCCGTTCTGGAGTAAGACATGAGAAATCAGAAGAAAAACTTGTAGCAGGAATATAAGTTATTTTCTGCTGTCACAGCCAGACAGAGATAGATATGAAAAGATATCTATATGAGATATGAAAACATAAGATATCTATATGAGATATGAAAACATAAAATTAGTGGGATTGCAAGGCTAGATTCAAATTAATTTTTGACCAATTTAGGCAAACCTAGTTAGACAATAAATGGACATGGGATAACCTTTGGTGGATGCAGTGAGAAGTTGGAGAGAGCGAAAGTAAAGGCCTTAATTATGAAACTTTCAGACTTCTGGTATACTTGGCAATCTCAAAATACAATTATGAACAGACTTAAACCAAAACTATTTTAAGGTGAGGTAGGTTTGCAATCCTTAAACTCTTTAACCTTTACTTAAAAATCTGCAAATTGGGGGTATGGTTATTCAAGTATGGTGCCTAGTGAACAGATACATTTTCAAAACAGAAAGCAAAATGCTTCTTTTTAATGTAAAAAGCCTACATGTTAATTCATGCCTGGGGGCTTCTGAAATTGAAAAATACAAGAAGAGTAAGAGGATGAATAATTGCTTGTACTAAGAATATGTTGAGACTTTAACATTGAACTTCCAAGTGCTAAAATGAAGAAAGAGATCCAAGTCTAATAGACTTTGACTCAGCATTATGGTTTAAGGCTTAGGTATGCTGTGACGTGAAAATAGTGCATTATATAGCAGTTTTGAGAAAGGATTTCTTAAGCCTCTCTACCAGGGGATGGTGAAAGATTTGTTCTGATCTGTTCTGTGTTAGCATCCTAGAAGGAATCATCCTTTTGGAACCAGTGTAGTTTATGGGTTTCTATTACTTTGGTAGTAAGTTTAAAGAAACATATATACTTATAATACTTTTTACAAATGTCCCAGTTTCATAAAAGCTACATCTTTCTCTGCCTTTGAAATAAGACTAGAAATAGTTCCTGTAAGCAGGTGACAGGGATTAACTGTTTAAAAAATGAAAAACACATTTTTTCACTCTTACGGTTCATTTACTTAGAATATATTTCTTGTGAGACCAGGTTGTAGATTTTGAAGCACAGGACAAAAGGAAAGTGAGGATGCAACACAGATAATGAAAAAACAAAAACCCAGTGCTGTAAGAGGACATAGAGTTCTTACTGACCAAATTGCTTAGCTACTATTGTGTGAAAGAGTACATTTAAGGTATGTCTGTCAGTGCTTCTGCCCTGTTTCTAGGACATTTATTTCCCAAAGCCTGTATTTTGCAGTGAATTGGGCAACTTTCATTGTCCTGAGTTACAACAGTTGACATTATGATATATTAAGGCAGCAGACTGGCAATTATTATGTACAGTCAATTTCAGATTATTTTGGTAGTGTACATAAAGTGATCACATGCTTTAAATTCACTACTGGAAGGTCAGCATCCCTTTGGAAGTAGAAGGGATTTTAATTATTAATTCCCATTACATCAATTGGGACTTTAGCAGAGAAATCTCTGGCAAAACTCAGGAAATTTCAGATTTCTAGTCCTTTACATTTCTATCTATAGCTATAATAATTTCCTTGCTGGCCCTTCTGAAATTGAGAGCATGTAATCCTTTTTACTGGGATTTCAGTGTTACTTTTGGACAGGAAAAGAAAATCTATGAGGAACTTATTTAATACACAGAACCTCATGTAGACTAGGTGAAAGGAGTTCCTAAGGAACAGTTTGCCACAAACACAGATTGCTTTTATTTCTGAAATCGTAAGAACAACAAGGCAGCAAGGTAAGCAGATGTACATCAGTCATGTATGGCACACATACATTAAAAGTGAGCAAACAGGCACTTTATATTAGTATGGTGTCCCTGAGAGTGCATTGACTTGATTTTCCTTTGCCTTTCTTGATAAATGTTGGGGGGGCAAAAAAGTAGAGTCTAAGTTGAATACACAAGTTCTAAAGTGTATTTGTGGAATAAGTGTGGGGAGAAGATTTTTTTTCCTAATATTTATTAAGATGTAGGTCAAATAATTTACTGGTAGCAGACTGAGAGAAAAAAAAAAGACAGAATCTATTTTAAGAACCAATTAGATTTTCACATAAATGGAAATCAAGAATAATTCTACTGCATTACACAGTAGTATAAGGGCTGGTGCAAGGTCAGAATGAAGCCTCTTGTGTTTTCTGTTCAAAATGAATTTAAATCAGGATGACTGCATTGATTTCAGCAACTTCAGGCTGTTTTTAAACCAGATGAAAATTTGGCATTCAGTTATCACAATAAATAATTCAGCTAATATTTTTCTAAGGAAAGAGATGTAGATGGAGACTAACGTGGCTGCAGTTCCCGGCGAGCACCATCTGGTGCAAGGTGCACTACTGGTCAAATGCAGGGACCCCTCCACCCTATCAAGGTATCTACTGCATCCAAATCTCTATTTTGTATTTGACCTTGTCCTGAACTCCCACTGATGCCAATGGGAACTCCATGTGCAACAAGGTCTTTTATTCTGGCTGTCAAATCTTAATATTTTCAAAATGTTGACTTGGGCAGGAGTTGACATAATTCACATTTGAGGCTTTACACTGAAGCAGTTGAATTCCATTTGGAGTACAGTACTAGCCCCATAAACCCATCTCTAAAAATCCCACTTCATAAAGAGGATTAGTGTACATGTGTTGCATTTTCTCCCTTTTTTCCATAACCTTTTAATGCCTCAGGGATTGAGTTTCGCTAGACACAGTGGGAGAATCCTGGTACATCTGGTTTCTCTGTGGTCTTACATGATGACTGAACAGCCTCACAGCTTTTGCAGTCAGGTTCCCTATGGGCTCACACTGTGATTAGATTTGTTCACCACAAATATATCCTTGTTTGCAATGAAGATACGAATGAATTGAGCTTCTGTTTATGCATCCCATTTACAACTAGGATTTCATAGAATCATACAGTAAATTAGGTTGGAAAGGACCTCTGGAGGTCACCTTGTACATTTCTTGGCTCCCAAAGATCATTTCTGTTTTCTCTTTTTTTTTTGGATGGACAATTTAGAATATCCTTGCATCTGACAGTGTCCTCTGCTTTTCTACTTCTCCTAGATGTATTCACCCCAGCCCACATGGATGCTGTATTTTAAAGGGTTATATACTGGGTTTTTGTAACAACAATATTAAATTTTGAAATGTGAAATTTGCATGGAAGGTTAAAGATGTAACAGCCACACAGCTATTCGTGAAAGTTTAAACAAATAGCTCATCACCTATGTGGCTTTCTTCACAGTAGGAGATGAATCTATGGAGCAAGAGGGTAGCAGTGGCCTGGGCATGCGTTTGGCACCCAGAGAGACACAGCTGCCTGTCGCTTCCTAGGCAGGATTTGAGGTTAGCCAGCATCCTGTGCATCAGGACAGCCTGCTGCCAGAGCCTTGGCATGGGGGATGGCTGTGGCAAAGTTGTGTGGGATTCAGAAGGCAGTATGGTCACCCCTTTAGAAGAGCTTGTATTCAATTTAAGACAATAAATTTTTTTGGGCTGACTTAATTGAGATTTGCACTAGAGCCATAATTATTAGAAATAATATGCACTTATTCTCTGAAAAGCACTTTTTTTAATTGTTAATATAAAATATATTTTTGTGATTTATGTTTTTTTTTTCTGCAATACTATATTGTATTCGGCAAATATGATAGGATGAAAGATGTCTGTGTGACATTTAGTGCTGAATAGTCGTTTGTTATTGGCTACCACTCCATATATTCAATCAACATCCTTAATTTTATTTTTTTTATTATTAATTTTTATGAAAAATGTCTTCTCTTTTTTCAGTAGACATATACCACTTTATAGATTATACACTGTCTGCAAATACTGGATAGACTTTTGGAATTTGATCACAAATGGTGTTTCCGAAAAGATCACAGTTCTGAAAAGCTTAAATGTTCCTTGCTTTTCACACAGATGCTGAAATAAATACATGCTGTTGAGGAAAAATGAGTCAATATGGCTTCTGCTGATCTTCCAGGTCATTTGAGAAGATAAAAAATAAAATGTAAAAGTGATACCATGGGCCTTTATGAACAATCATGTTAGGTTAAAGACTGAAAATAAGTGCAGGTATTGAGCATGTAATTTCCATAACCATATCAGTTCAGAAATATGTTGGAAGAAAACGTCCTTGAAAAGTTCTAGAATTAAAGACATTCTCATTTCACAGATAACTCATGAAATGGAAAGTGAACAGATTTTGATAAAGCGACCATTTTCTTCACCTTGATTCTGCTGAGATTAAAATCAGTCATGTTTTAGGATGGTTGCTTTTCTGTGAGAGGGTAGGGAATGACATGGAGTTATTTATTATTAGCACTATCACAGTGTGTACAATCAGCTGCACAAACAGAAGAATGGAAAAACAGAAGAAAAAGACAGACCCTTCTCTTCTAAGTTTTGCAGAACTGTGTTCCTCTGCAGTGTTTTAGCTCTGTTCAGGAAAAGAAGATAATTTTCATGCTTTTATACTTGCCAAGTGGAGCATAGGAGTATGAAGGTGTATGTAAAATTTTAGTGCTTTGAATGAAGCACTACAATTTTTACTGAGAAAGCTGCCAGTACTGTCGGTTCCAGTTGAAATTCTAAGACAATGACTAGTGAGGAGGAACATAGCCAATACAGGAAGACTGAAGCAGAACACAAACTTTAACCCAACCCTGCAGCAACATCGTTTTCTGCATCAGTGTGCTTGTGGACACAATTCTCTCTTCCCTGCCTCTAATGTTCGCAGCTCCTAGGTCTAATGGAGGGCAGTCTGCTTTCAGGCCTCCACATATGCTGTGTAATGCACCTTCAGCAAATTTGCTGATGACACCAAGCTGCGTCGTGCAGACGACCCACCAGAGGAAAAGGGTGCCTTCCAGAGGGACCTCGACAGACTCGAGCGATGATCCCATGTGAACCTCATCTCATGAAGTTCAACAAGGCCAAGTGCAAGGTCCTGCACCTGGTTCAGGGCAATCCCAGACACACCTACAGGCTGAGTGGAGAGGTGATTGAGAGCAGCCCTGCAGAGAAAGACTTGGGGGTCATGGCTGATGAAAAACTCTACGTGAGCCAGCAGTGTGCACTCGCAGCCCACAAAACCATCTGTGTCCTGGGCTATATCAAGAGGAGTGTGGCCAGCAGGTGAAGGAGGTGATTCTCCTGTTCTACTCTGCTCTTGTGAGACCCCACCTGGACTACCGGGTACAGTCCTGGTGCTTCCAGCAGAAGAAGGGCATGGAACTCTTGGACCAAGTCCAAAGGAGAGCCATGAAGCTCAGGACTGGAGCACTTCCCCTAAAAGACAGACTGAGAAAGTTGGGGATATTCAGCCTGGAGAAGAGAAGGTTGCAGAGATACCTCATAGCAAGCTTCCAATATCTGAGGGGTGCCTAAAGGGAAGCAAGAGACGGATACTTCATCAGGAACTGTAGTGACAGGACAGTGAATAATGGGTACAAACTGAAAGAGGGGAAATTTAGGTTAGATATTAGGAAGAAATTTTAACTGTGATGGTGGTGAGATACTGGAACAGGTTGCCCAGGGAGGGTGTGGATGCTCCAACCCTGGCAGTGTTCAAGGCCAGGCTGGATAAGGCCTTGAGCAACCTGGTTTGGTGGGAGGTGTCTCTGCCCATATGGCAGGGGCTGTTGGGACTAGATGGTCTTTAAGAGCCATTCCAACCCCTTAACACTCTGTGATTCTATGATTATATGTGTCTCTTTGCTTAGCATACTAAAGGGACATTTGGTTTTATCTTTTTCATGAAAATCTCTGTTTTGATCTGATCAGATGAATAATCCAGAAACAAAAGGCTCTGTTGAATGTCTAGTATGCCTGTACCTCAATGTGACAGAGCTTCCCACACATTTTCAAGTTCCATTACAGAGAAACTGAACTGAGGAAACAGTACAAGGTTTGGAAATATTTTGAAAGCCTATATAATTTTATATAATAATTTTATTGTTCTTTTAATTTTAGTTCAAAGAAAGATGTACTTTTATGTTATTTACCATATCATGCCTGGTATGTAAATTCAGGTTGCTTGCTGGAAAACTTGTTTTCCAAATGTAATAGTTGGTGTAACTGTGTATTCATGTGAACTGAAAATCTTTGTAATTTAAAAACTGATTACGTTCTTTAAGAACTGAACATTTAGCAATGTAGTCACTGTCTAATGTATTAAAAACTTGTCACTTGAAAGGTCTGAACATTGATTTTGGCAGGAATTAAATAGTTTGGGTCCCTTGCATCAGTAGTCACATCAGATCTTGCCCAATATGTGTTGTGCTGCATTTGGTTCTGAATTAGTAGTCTCACTTTTTTATCTGGTGAACAACACATACTTCCTGTTGACTTCAGATCATTTACTGTTTGTTCAAGTGTAAATTGGGAGGACACCAGACTCAAGCTCTCCTTTCCACTACTCCTAACAATCTCATCATTACACCAGTTTAGATCTGCCAAACCTTTCATCAGATGTAGAAATGAATGGAAAGGTTACTTCTGTAGCATAATAATTAGTGCATTTACCATTTAGTGTAAATCGGTTCATCCATTTAGCAATGTTTTTCTTGTTATAAACAGTGAACTCCCCTTCTCACACAGCTTATGTAAAGAGCACTATGCAAAGAGGAACCAGGGTTTCAGACTGTGTCTAACTGTGTCTAGTCAGTAGACAAGAGCCTGGGCTAGTCCAGGGACAGTTTCCATGGAAAGGCATAGTGGCTGAGAACCACAAGCCTGAAAAATCAGTGAGTATCCTGGAGATGCCAACTGCTTCCTGTGACTCCATCGTAAGACAGGGATTCTCCTTCTACTTTGCTCCGAGGATACAATTGGGATGCAAGCATTAATACCTGTAAATAATAAAGGTCCTCAAATGCAAGATATCATAGAACTGCCAGGCCTCACAACAGTATTAAAGCAGCAGCAGCAGCAGCAGCAGCAGGATTTATCTGAGTAGGAGAAAGAGGTTTACCAGCGTTGACACACTAGAGAAGCAAGTGGATCAGGAACTGTGTGAAACCTTTGTATTGCAGCCCCAGGTACTGCTGTTCACAGCAGAATGGTAAGGCCTAGCTGGTGTGCAGCACTTGAAAGTATGTCAGGAGAAGTGAAGGCCTTCTGTCCATTCACAGAGACTGTACGTGGACTGTTCAAAGCACTATGCAAAGAGGAACCAGGGTTTCAGACTGCGTCTAACTGTGTCTAGTCAGTACACAAGAGGATGTTTTAGGATGGCGGTGTTTTAGCTACACTATTGTTAAAGCATATGGAAATCATAGCAGTCAAAAGCTACTCTTT
The DNA here is from genome assembly GCF_012460135.2 of Molothrus ater. Taxonomy (NCBI): domain Eukaryota; kingdom Metazoa; phylum Chordata; class Aves; order Passeriformes; family Icteridae; genus Molothrus; species Molothrus ater. The sequence goes on along the minus strand of NC_050482.2, from coordinate 26,410,615 downwards.
CTTGTCCTGCAGGTTTTTTATCAGAAGGTAGGTTGTGTTTGTTAAGAGGTGGACATTGTCAGGCTGTTTCTACTTCCTGCTCTGAAAACAGCTACTAATAGTACTAGCTTAGTGCACAAAGTGAACTGATTTGTGCAGTAGCTGAAATCCTGAAAGATCTAGAACCGTTTTCACAAAATGCTAGGATAAAACTAGCTCTTAAAAAACTTCAAATAGTATTTCATTAAAAAAAAAAACCAAAAAAAACCCCAAAACGAACCAACAGAAAATGGTCTTTTATACCCTTGTGTCTCCAGCAAGAAAACTGACATAAATAGCTTTTCTGGTATAAAGGCAACTACGTAAGATACATTGAAAACTCATAGTCAAAAGGAAAAATAAATACTTCAAGCTTTCCTTGTACCAGACAAACAGGATTCTTTGCAACTACAAGATGACTGTGTCAAACTAAAGGGACCAGCCCCCTGAGGTGCTTTAAAGTAACAGTTACTGAAATGGGATAAACAAGTAGTAGGACCATGAGAAGTACAAATGTTAACTGAAATCATACCTTATGATACATTCATTCATAAAGTTATCTAACATAAGCAAAAGTAGGTATCAAAATAATAGTCAACAGAAGGAAATCCAACAGTTACAGTCACTTGTGTCATCTCAGTTTTCCTTTTTATAAAAATTACTCCATCAAGCTGTTGACAAATCATACATCAAAGTTTATTAAGACAGAGGAAAAACAGGGGTATCTGATTTTACACTCAAGTAATTGACAAATGCAAGTCTTTAACAATAAAGCTTCTATCAGAACCCAGGAAACAAAGCCATTATGCTGTGCAAACGCCTTTCAGTGAAGTACATACAGCTTTGGGCAAATAATACAATGTCTCATAGCCCTATTGCCTGAGATAATTAACTCGGTTACAATTTTGTTCTCCTGCAGTGAAAAACTGTTGCCCAATCCTGTGAAACTATTGCCAGGGATCTTTTCTAAGGTATAGATAAAGGTGTCAGTGAAAATCTGCTTGTGTTAAAATGTATTCTATTGATAGAGCAATACCTAATATTTTACTGAAAAAATTAGGCAATATTTTTTAACTTTGGGAACTATAAAGTGAATTGAGTAGCAATTTTGTGGGGGGGGTTTATTGGGTATTTTGGGTTTGTTTGGTTTTTTTTTTTTTTTTTTTTTTGTTTAGCTAAGCTGGAACATCAAAGATCACACTTCAATCTGTGCTTGCACCCACCCAGTTGAATTATCACGAACAGGATCATCTACTGCTGCTAAGCAGCTTTCAAAGGTGATACTTCTGTCTGAAGGTCCTCTTAGGGCTGTACATTTGATTTCTACATGGTAATTGTGCATTTTGTCCCTCTCTTCCAAAAATGGCATGCAGAAATCAGGATTTGGAGAACATATCTGCCCACCCAATTACCTACATAAGACCTGCCCATAGCCATTGCTTTGTGCTCTACTGAACAGAGGCACAGAGGAAGTGGAAGAATACAAAAATCAAAACACATAACTCTGAAAGATAAAAGCCAAGATTTCTAGCAAAGAGTGGCAGCGTCCACAGCACAAGATCAGAAGGAAATTCTTTGAGCTGTGGAGAGCTCATCTTCCTATGCTCCTTATTCTGCTTCTGTTACAGATTGTGCTCCTTGGCTCAAGCTGGAACACCCTAACAAGTCAGAGAGACTTGTGGCAGACATTCTTGGCTGAGCCATTTCACCTTTGGTACTTACAGAAACAGACACACTACTGTCTTTCAACCATATACAACACAATCTGACTGAACATGAATAGAATAAGACTGTTTACATCTCCCATTTTGCACCAGGATTTTTTACTTTGGTTTTGGTCCCAATCTTCTGTGGAAGTCATATGCATCAGTTAGAGAAGCCTAAATGTTTAACTAGCAACATAGGTTTGTCACAAGGAATCCACAAGAACAATGGACTAAACCCAGAATTTTAGCAAGTTCTTTCTACATTATAAAAGAAACGTGCACAATGGTTTTGTTATAGTTCTAATAACCTTCTAATGCAGAAATACACAAATTCCTCATCAAAATAGTTAAGTCTTCAGGTTTGGAGAAAAAAGTGTAAAAATCAAATGAACTAAGCCTTAAAACTGGTGTGCCTAGAAAAAAGCTGAGTACAAAAAAACAAACAAGAGACAAAGCCCATATTCCTAATCTGATTTACATAGCCTTACATGTACTTTTCTGTGAAATACATGTTAAGTAAAAATGGTGATCTCATTCTTAGGTGTATCTACTTGATAATAAGAATACAGGCTACAGGAGTGGCATATTCTAAAATAAAAAATACTCTAAAAATATTCTAAAAGGAAAAAAAGAAAACCTTTCATGTTTCCTTAGCTCTCTTAAGTCTCATCCATGTGACAGCAGAAGTGAGTTGTTAGGTGTTAACTGTCATTACAGAGAACATGAGCATGAGCACACAAGTTAGAGCAGTCTGCTCGCTCGCTACCTGGTTAGGACTAATTTCAAAATTCTTGTCATCTTGACTGGAAGATTAAGAGCTGCTTCCTCCTGATTTAATATTGAAACTAAAATTATGGAACTTGTTGATGGCCTCCCTCACATGCTAAATTTATAAACTCTTACTGTGAGCCTCTCTATAGTTTTACTTCCCCATTCAAAAAGTTTCTACCCTTCTTTAAGGCAATATTTAATCACAAACAATATAAAATTATCTTTTTGTAATGAGGACAGATCATACAAATCCCTTTTACTAGTACAGTCTTGTACCATCTTTACTCTGTTATACTGAACAGTAAGAGGGATTTGCAGAAACATCTACTACATTTTTTTGGAAAGTTTTCCAGAACCAAAGCTCAGTCACACCCAACCCCAAGCTGTGTTCAGAAATTCACTTCATCTGAGCATTTTCTTGAAGTCACTGCTGCCCATTCCTTCTCCTTGCGTACAAGCCAAGGCAGGCACAGAATCCGACGACACTGACAGCGAGGCCTAGGAGGAAGGCAATGGTATCTCCTGCATCCAGGGCTTCAACTACGGGCAGCACCAGCAGCAGTGACACGAGGACCAGGAAAAGTTTGGAGGTGTTCTCAGTTGAAGGCATGCTGACAAGCAGCTGACCCCAAGGGGAAGTTAAATGAAGAAAGTGGTGGACAGCAGGTACTTCACTGGTATCTACAAGGAAAACAAAAGGAATGTTACATGACTTTCCTTCCTCATCCCCTGGATTTCTCTTGCCAAAAGCCAACAGACTGATGCATTACAGGTATCTGTGTGGGGCTCATGAAATCTAGGTTTTATCTTCCCAATTACCAAAGTAAATGACTTATTATCATGAGACAGCCACAGTGGATTTGCTATCTTGTTATGTAACTCTGTGGAAACTAATCTTTTGAGGACTTACCGAGAGGTAAAGTCAGAACAGGCTCTCCTGCCTGCAGCTACCAGAGCCTGCTTACCCGGTGCCTTGCTACGCGGGCCTGTTTCACCAGGTGTTTACGGCCTGATGGCTGCTGCACATCACTCTCCCACACTTCCTAACACGGCCATCCTCGGGATCCGGGAGCATGGACAGACTGCGGTACACTGAGGGGGGAGGGCGTGAATTTAACCTCCGGGGCAGTGCCACCGTGGTCACCCTCACTGCGGGACAAAGGTCCGTCGTGGTTCCTGCAACTTGGAAAGGCGCTCCCAAGGAGCGCGCGGGGACCAGCCCGGACCGCCCTCTCCGCAATAGTTCTAACCGCGGGGATGGCTCGTTCGCGGGGTGCACACGACAAAAACCCGCGCTGGGACACCCGAATAAGCGGCTGCCCCGCTCGCACTCCGGCGGGGCCAGCGCCGGACCCTGCCGGCCCCGGGGCGCCCGCGCCTCCCGTCCCGCCTCCGCGGGGCTGCGGGGCGGCCGCTCCTTGGGGCAGCCCCCGGCCGGCCCTGCCCGCACGGTGCCCCTCAGTCACCTCCTGCCGCCGGCTCCGGCCTGGGGCGGTCCCCGCTCCGCGCCGCCCGCGGGGCGCTCAGCAGCCGAAGGCGCCGGCCCGCGCCGCCCCGCCGCGCTGCCACTGCCCGGCCGCGGCCATGACAGGAAGGGGCGGTGGCGCGGCCGGGGGCGGGCGTGACCCGGCCGGGCCATCTCCGCTCGGCTCCGCTCCACTCCCGCTGCGGCCCCGCCGCGCCCGCCGAGATTCCCGGGGGCGGCTCGGGGGCACAGCCGCCGCCAGCGGCCCGGGCGGCCCCAGGCCCCTCCGGTGACCCCAGGGAGCGGTGCTCGCCAGGCCGGCCTGGGCCTGGAGGGATGCGGCGGGGCCGGGCGCCGCCCGGGAGCCCCGGCCGGGGGTGCCGGCTGCTCCCCAGGGCGGCTCCCAGCCGGAGCCCCGGAGTGCCCGAGGTGCGATAAACGGGACCGTGAGAATGTCAGCAGCAGTGGCCAGCTGCCCTCACTGCGGCTCCACTGAAGTGAAAGGATAGAAACACCGATTTGGGCCGGTCGTCTGATCTTTCTTCTACAAATAAACGAGTAGAAGAAGTCACCATGAGTTTGCATCATTTCAGATTTAGGCCCTTGTGATAACAGTACTGGTATGTGCCATCATAACCAATTCCTACTCTGAGGAGAGCAGCTGAAGCAGTTTTTTATGGTGGAGAGCAGCCTGTGGACTTGTAAAACAAAAAATACTAAGAGAAGTATTACCAGGTAATTAAGTGAGAGCACTCCCCAAGATCTAGCTTGTCTCAGTTTTTATCTTATTTATGCTCTGGATAAGGCTGCTTGTAGAAATTGCATATTAGGCTGTTTCGTTGCGCTAGGTAGTTCCTAAGCAGAGCCCAGTCTTATTTTTCAGTGGCAAAGGTTTGTGCCCAAGTTTAGATAAAAGACCAGTGAGCAATTATTATAAGTTCCTAGTATGTCTCTTTGGAGTGCTCAGAGAAATAACCCAAAGAAACTGTGCTAATTTAATGTCAAAATCAGTAAAGAATTTGTAATTCATTATGACAAGCCTTAAATCATGACTGAGAACCCATGTCCTCACAATGTTCCCTATGACTTCTGTAAAAAAAGCAACTTTTACAAACACTTCCCTTTAGCAAAACAGTTTCTGATGAGCTTCTTTAAAGAGAAATGGAGATCCAGATAGGGCATTCAACATACTTAGAGCTTTGCCTCTGCCTTATAAAATTTCACTGTAATTGCTTTTGAGCAGCCATTCCTCATGGCTATAGGAACTTTACACATCTGAGGTGGGATGTTACTATTGTGCCAATGATAATTCTTTTATTAATGCCCTTCTTTTCCCCATTAGTCAGGATCCATCAGCTATCAATTGTCATAAATAATAAATTTCCAGGGATAAAAACATCTTTTTGCTTCTTTATTCCAAGTACCATGAAAGCATCATCTTTCTGAGCAGCAGTGCGTAGACTCTGATAATGCAAATAATAATGAATATCAGTATAACTCGTAACCATCCTTTTTATTAATTAAATGCCTATTTCACAGTTTTTCAGTTCTTAAATACTTGATTCTTCACGTTCAGTTCTGAAGGCATTTTCTCAATAAGCTGATGCCCGATAAACTCATGAGAGAAAAATCTGGAAATTTCTGAGAATATTATAGCATGGAGAAGAGTAAGACCATGGTGCCTAGCCCATTCCCTAATCAGTCACAGATAAATCATAACTCCTGAAGAACCTGAAGAGTGCAATTTGAAGTGCAGGATGTGTCATCTCAATCACTGCTGTCACCTCAGAAGAGCGGGCCTTGGAGTCCTGGCCCTCTTAGTTCCTTGCTTAGTCTATTAACTGCATCCTGCACTGTTGACAAGTAAATGTTACACTGTTCTGCAATGTCAAAAAATGTTGAATTCATCCCTCTAAATTCCAGTGCTGTATTTGTTGTTGCCACCACTTACCAACTAAAATTTTACTAAGTTGTCATTTAGTCCCACAGAACAGACACAGAGGGATTGAACAATGACTTTCAACTCTACCTTTTGTAACTAGAAATGTCAGTAGCAAAAACCTGTGGCATTTTTGGAGCTAACTATTTTGAAGGTGAGGAATGTAATCCCAGAGAAAGACTTTGCTTAGTATCTGAAGAACTGTATGCATTCACAGGCAGTTGAAATGACACAAAGTACAGCATGCATGTAGAAAATATTGATTGTAAGATATATAATTTATTAGTAACATGGAAGTGCCATTGAGAGCTAGAAAACAGTGCCATTTGGGGATACCTCTTTGGCTTATTAGCTCTTTCAATGCCATTGCATTTTGTAGCTTTGGCTTCAGAAACAGTGCTTCTTTGGAAAGAAGCCAACAAAATCCAAACAGTCAAGGAGGCTCTGTTGGTTTTTGTGCTGTCGGAATAGCAGAGAAATGTGTATTCAGCTTCAAGCTCTGCCATCAACTTCCTGCATCACCTCAGGCAAATCTTCCTTTTGACCTATCACTGCTTTGATTGCTTTGCTCAAGCGATTATGTAACTAATATTCAGAGGAAAGTCAGAGAATTCCCAGAGCTGACAAGCTAAAGCTTTGTAAATTTTGAGCACAAGGCTAAGGAGGTAGGTATATTGTGAGACTGAAAATTGAAAATAAAGTGTACTATCTGGAGCGGAAAAAGTTATAATCAGCTACACCCTGAAGGGGGTATTTGTAGGGTTTTTGGGTTGGTTTTGTTCTTCCTCCTTTTTGGTTTATCTAGTTTTTTGAGAGCCATTTGTTTATTGCATGACCACGCTGATCTGATGTCATACTTTCACCCCAGCCAGCAACCTGGCCAGTGGCTCCTTGCCCCACCAGTAGGTTTGGGAGAGAGAATCAGAAGGACAAAAGTCAGAAAACTCATGGGTTGAGATAAAGACAATTTAATAAGGAAAGCAAAATCTGCACTCCCAGACAAAGCAAACCAAGGAGTTAATTCCCTGCTTCCCACAGGCAGGTAGGTGTTCAGCCATCCCCAGGAGAGGAGGGCCCCTTCAAACATAGCAGTTACTTGGTGCACTGGGTTTGCATGGCCAAGCTTTGGTAGCAGAGGGGCTACAGGGATGACTTCTGTGGGAAGCAGCTAGAGGGATTGATAGAGTGGCTTGGGGGGACATCTGACACCCAGCCAAGCTCAACCCACTACACTTGGCAAGACAAATGCCATCACTCCAACATGTCATCTCCTTCTTCCTTCTTGCCCCACTTTACATACTGAGCATGATGTCATATGGTCTGGAATGTCCCCTCGGTCAGTTGGGGTCACCCGCTCTGGCTGTGTCACCTCCCAGCCTCCCATGGACCCTGAGCCCCCTTGCCAGTGTGGCAGTACGAAAAGCAGAGGAGGCCTTGGCTCTGTGTAAGCCCTGCTCAGAAACAGCAAAAACATCCCTACATTATCAGCACTGTGTAAAGCACAAATCCAAAACACAGCCCCATACCAGCCACTGTGAAGAAAATTAACTCTACCCTGGCTGAAATGAGCATGTCTGAGAAGCTTTCTGAATAATTTTTGGACATCAGTTGCACTGCTGTAATGAAAGAGGCTAACTCTGATTGTAGATAAGATGCTGACTATGGGGCAGTGATTATCACTTCTGCATGCACATGTTCACCCTTGAGCTACTTTTCTCTGATGATACTTAATCTGACATTTTAGCTGACTATCACTATGTTCTCATCTTTTCACTTCAGTCATAGATCTACATCCAGTTTTTCTCCTAAAAAAAACATTACTTTCTTCCTTTGGACTTCACGGTGTCTTTCTCCTTCTTTGAACAAATAGGCTCTACTGCAACCATCTCATTTTCTTCTGCAGAAAAAAATCCAAAGTTTAAATACAGAATTAATTACTTCTATCATTAACCATTTCTATATTTACTTCTTGATTTGTCACACAGATGTTGATTTCATTGTTTCTCTTACTTCATCTCTTATTATCTCTTCCCCTCCTATCCTGTGTGTCTACTTCTTCCTGCCTTTTTTCCTTTCTATTTCTCAAAGTCCTTAAGTTTCCTCTCAAATAAAGGTAGGTAGTCACAAATCATCCCTGTCATAAAAACACCCATTGGAATCCCTTCCTGTACCTATCACTTCATCTATTTTATTCCTGTCATCTCTAACCTCTCCAAACATGCTGTTCAAAAGTTCTCTAATCCTACATCTCCTTCAGTATGGCTCAATCCTTCCTCCATCAGCTGGATATCATGTGGATATCTCCACAACTTAGACATAAAGGCCTGTGTTTCATCATTGGCTCTGAGTGATGGACTGCTTTAGAAACACTCATTCCTCTTCCCAAATCCAGCAAACACTTAAAAAAACCCCAGTGCACTTCCAAAAAAAAACGTCCTTTCCCATTTCTTCTTTTGCTTTTTGAATCTTTAGTACTGGCTCCTCTTTCTTCTGCTGCTGGGGATGTGCTAGGCTTCCATCTGTGGTTTTTTCAGTTTTTTGACTGTCTAGAGATTGTGCCCTGGATGCCCCTATTTACAAATAGTTTTGAATATCATCCATGACTCATGTTTTCATCTTCCCTCTCTTTTAATTCCCACTCGATTGTGTTGAAATCTTACTGCTTGTAGCACAGGCCTACTAACAGTTCTCTCTGCCTGTATGGCTTAGTCATGTCCTGTCTCTCATTGTGCCCCCTGCAGCTTTGTTTATTCAAAGTGCTGCTGCAAAGGGGCGTCTCTTTGTTTTCTCGTTTTTACTGTGTTCCTTCTCTTTTTAATCCTCTGGTGTTGCATTTCTTCTTTTGCTGAACCAAAGACAATTTTCTTCTCAGTCCTAGAAGATCTTTGCAGTATAAGCTTCCTTCATACTGGCTTAACCTATTATCATTGTGACGAGGTTAACTTCTCCTTTTCTTTTGTCACCCTGGCAGACTCCTTCTGATCCCTTCAAGAAGCAAAAGTTGCTTCTTTCTGAGAGCACAGAAAGGCTTACAGAAAGAATGGTGCTGTTTTTGATAGAAAATTCTTTCCTTTGGGGTCACGTACTTCCTGCTGTCCTTTATACAGACATGAAAAAAAAGGATTAAAAAGCCCAGCGATTCCTTTTTCCTCAGTCCTTTAGCCTGGCAGGGGATCTCCTCTGCCTGCTGGAATCTCTTTGAGCTCTCTTGCCAGCACTTGAGAGATGTCTCTGTGCAGCGCTGGCTGGAGCAGAGAGACATGCAGGCAGCTGCCAGCCCTGCAATAAAAAAAGCTCTGGAGTTGGTGCTGGCAGGAGGCAGGAGCAGCCAGACTGCAGGAGTGAGTGCAGAGGATGCCAGCCAGAGTTAAACACCCATTGATTGACTTCCCCACTGAACTCCACAGGGCAATGTGAGAGCCACTCGTCAATCGTGGCAAATCTGGGAATTCCCTGTGATTATTATGAACACTGTCATGCTTTTTGTGGATTGTAAGAAGCAGGTTTCTTGGGCTTTTGTAGAAGCATAACAAAAGTAGAGGTAGACGATGGCTAGAATGATGCATGCAAACTGCCTCAAGCCTTGAGAAAGTAAAGTCTGAATCTAGTCTTCCTGATTTCAGTGTTTGTACTCTTGTAAGCTATTGAGATGTTCTCACATTCTTCAAGAGTGCTTCCACAAGTAGTTTGAATATTTTATATCGTTTACCTGTTTCTTTTCGAGAAAAATGTATTTTCCAATATTATCCAGTAAAATGTATACAGCAGAAACAGTTCAGCTTCAGAGGGCCTGGTGATGACAACTTTGTTAGTATTGAATGGTAAATAAAAGAAGATACTATTTAACATAAGAGAAGTTGAATAAGAGTTAAAGGGGGAGTAGCAGCTGTCATCTACATCACATTATTTTCTATAGTGCATTTTTTTTTCCCCAAGCTATGCTGTCAGACATTTTCTTGACTTCTGTGCATATGGTTGTTATAAGTAGAAGTTTCTTGAAAAATAAATTGATGTTAACATCATAAATTTATGTAATCGTACATTTCAAATCTAGATATAATCAACATTTAGATACCTTTTTAGAGGAAAATATCCACAGTGGTGGTTTTTCCCCCCAAGTCTTTAGGTATTATTAGAAATAAAGTTTACCTTCTTATGGAGTTTGAGCCATCTAAATCTAAGCATGTTAGTTATAAATGAAAAAACTGACATTATACAAATTGTCCCTCATATTTTCATGCTAAAATATGTTTTATTCAAGATTAGTGCCCCAAGAAATGTTTACTGAAATTAGAAGGTGGTTTGGGAAAACAAGAAATTGCAGTTAGGCTGAAGGTGGTGTATCTTTGTCAGATGAAGGGACAAAATTCAGGAGGAGCTGTGCTACATGCCAAAATTCCTTACCTAGGGAAGGAGAATCACAGAACTGCTGACTGTGAAAGGCATCTCTGGAGGTCACTTAGTCCAACCACCTGGTTTTGAATAGCTCCAGGGATGGATACTCTACACCCTCTCTGGGCAACCTGCTGGTGTTTTGTCAGCTGTCATGGTGAAGAAGTTTTTCATGTTTAAACGGAGTTTTCTTTATTTCAGTTTGAACCCATTGTCTCTTATCCTGTCACTGGGCATCACTGAAAAGACCCTGGCTCTCTCTTCTTTAAGCCCCCATCAGGTATGTATACTCACTCCTGCATATATGTATATGCATTGCTAAGAACCTGCCTGCCTTCCACCAAGCTAGTGCATCCCTCTTATTTCAGTTTATCCTCACATGCCAGATGCTTCAGACCCTTAGTCACCTTCTTGGCCCTTTTCTAGACTCATTCCAGTCATATCCATGTCCCTCTGTACTGGAGAGCAAAGGACTGGACCCAGCAGTCCAGCTGTGTCTCAAAGTGCTGAGTGGCAGGATCACCTCCCTTTAACTGCTGGCAATGCTTTTCCTAACACACCTGAGCATGCTGTTGGCAAAAACAATGTCCCTACTATGTTGCTATGCCCTATAAATTCTACACTCATCTGAGTAGTGGAGAGGTTTGGGAGGAATTTATACACCCCTTGGCGACTCTTAAAGTAACCACTCATTAAATACTCTGTGGTTCTGGGTCACTAGTTGTAACATGCTTTTATGTAGTTCTTGCAATGGGTCTTTAAAAATGCAGCTCACTATTTCTGGTCATCAGCTCAGCACTTTTTCTAAGCAATCTTTTAAGACTGACTTATATCTTTCAGAACCCTTTTGTCATGGTCCACTGTGAAGAACCTGGTCAGGGACCAGGCTGCTCAGCTGTTTTGCATGAAGAGTGAACAGTCCTGATACACAGATTTTTATGGAATTATATCCAAGGCAAGAAGTAATTAAATTTATACACAGAATTAAAAATTAACAAAGCCCAAAGAATACAAATGGGAAAGAATAAAAATATCTGAGACATATATTATGAAACTATAACTACTCTTTAAAGAAAGAAGTCATAGGTGCAGATTACTCTATTGAGAACTAATTAAAATATGGATGTTCACCTTGGATGTTTTTATTTAAGGTTTCTTGAATTCCCTATATAAAGTATTGTCTTATTGTGTGGTATTGGAGTTTTCCCATTGCCTTCAGTATGCCAATGAATCCACCTGTATCTAAAAACAAGTAATTGTTCTTCCCAATATTACCAAAATTTCATAAATTTTTTGATGCTTGTGCAGCAGTCCAATGGTAGTGGTAAGCCCATGGGAAAACCTATAAATAATTTCATCAAAAGTAATTTTGATGAAGCTAGAAGCTACATAAAATTGTTTGGTAAATGCTGAAGTTTTGCTGTTGCAAGCTAAGAAGTTCTATTTTCTTTGTGGAATGTATTTCCCATATCTTTATCACAGAAGGTCCTATAAATACTTTGTAGAATGCAAAGTCTGGGTTATTTAACTTCCAGTCAAAAGGGAAGTGGCATCATTCATGAGAGGCACATTGAATGAGCCAACTATCTGCTTTCAATAGCCTGCTCCTTTTTCATTAGTAAAACAGTTTGAGTTTCATTGTTGAACTAAATACACAGCTATTCTTACAAAAAACATTGTGACTCAGAAAAATATAACTGCATAATGCCTTTGGGTTTCACGTGTTACACAAACTTTTGAGGGAAAATTTATTTAGCTTCTATTACCAGTCTGAAAATTCATGCCATAAGAAATACCACTGGGGGTATGTAAACTGAGGAATACAGTTCTAAATACATGTAATTAAAACTGATAAATTTATTATCACCTTAATTACTTCAGTGACCATGGTGATAAAAACCTAAAACACGTGAAATATGGAAGCTATATAGATGTGCATGTTTGTAATAATATACATAAAAATAATACAATAATAATGATAGCCAGATTAGTATTAGAGCACTCAATCCAAACTCACAAGCAAAAGTAATGGAATCTTTTTTAATAGATTTAGTACAGTTTGGGTGTTGTTTAAATATTAGCTTTCCTGTATGGATTTTGTGGTGTGTTATGAAGAACAGTGGGGACAATTATCCCCAGTTTGCATCTGAGATAATCAAGACATGGAAAGATGAAATGAATTTCTGGAATTTTTGCAGAAGTTCAACAGCAAAGTCAGGGAAGGATCCTGTGCCTTCTTTTTTTCCCCCACTTCTGTTCCCATTGTAGATGGTGGCAACTTCCACAGATTTATGTGGAAACAGGAAAGGAAAATACTTTTGTGAAAATGCACCATCTCTGTCAGGATGTATGAAATTTCCTGCCAAAACCACAGTGCCCATGAATGTCTGAGGAAATGTCTTCTGCAATTACAGAGTTCAATCTTTTCTGTGCTGACTGGCCTTATGTTCCAGCGGAGATTCAAAGATCACAAAGATGTGATGGAAGCTGTAAAAATATATGTAATATAGATATATACTTCCATCACTATTTCAGAATTTATTTGTAGCATCCTTAATTGCAAAACATTTGATTTTACTAATTTTCAAATTCAAATGGGATCAAGGCTACTTCACTTAGAGGAATATTTGCTGTTTTGTGTAACTCTAGAGCAGTACTAGGGAAAATTACATATTTTATGCATTAAGAATGTGTTACTTCTCTTCAGAAGTGTCCAGAAATATGGCCTGCAAAGATTTCATCTGTGGCTGTAAACTCATCAGTATCAGCAGGACAAGACTCAAACTTTGTCACTTCTTAGACAAAACATGCAATACCATGAAAATATAAATGTATGGAATACATACAGAAAATTGTGTTTATATGTATATAAACATATGTATGTGTAAGTGTATAAGTATGTTTGTGCATAAATACATGTATTCTCTTGAAGTGTTCGGGATGTTTAACTTCTCAAATACATGTATTCTCTTGAAGTGTTCGGGATGTTTAACTTCTCCCTTAGTCTGAACAGTATGAGAGTCTGCACATTTTGGCTGACATCCCATGAAGTCATCAGTCACATGCCACCCAATGCATGTACATAGAACACAGAGAGTCAAAGAAATGAGTCAGCTGTTTAAATTTACTCACGTGCTTGATTGCTCACAGTGTCAGGAGCAGCACATTTAGGACCTTGCCAGATCAAGCCCCAAATGTGTATCCCAGCAGAGAAGGCACTAAATCCCTTCAACTAGTATCCTGCTTTTTTATAGTACTTTTCCAGGTGTTAAGGTTGGATTTTCAGTGTATAGGAGCTGAGCTTTATGCCTCAGTGTTATGTACCATTGCATACCTGCAAACAGAGGCCTTTAAGACAAACTTTGTGATCACGTGCAAACATGCAGAAAAGGCAGCTACAATAAAGACCATTTGAAAATAGGTTCTATTATGTAATGCTTCCTGAGGATGTAGAGAGTTAACTCCTATAAAAAAGGATGACAGAAGATTACTGAATTTGAAACAAATTTTGTCTGAGCATCTACATTCTAATGCTTTTGACTAAATGATAAACTTATGATAAACTAAATGATTGCCTATTTGTTGTTATTGCAGAATATCTTGAAAATATTTAATAGGTGATGTTAATTGCTTATATTCATAGTCTCTGGGGTCTTCTTTTTTCTGTATCTGTCATCTTCTGGAAGTGTCAAGCACTGAGGGATTCAAAATTTATTCTGACTCTTTTATGATTTCCAGTCCAATTTGAGATAATAAGTCACACTTTCTCTTCCTAGCTTGTAGTAATGTAGCTTCTTATTTATCCATGATTGCAGGAAATTGGAAAGCCTATATCCATTAGGCTGTGTGTTTTGGAACACAATAGCTGTATGCAGATTGGTTTAGACATTGCTTTCATTAAGAATATTGTCCTTTTGTTTCATGCTTATTTTATTATTTTCAATGCATCAGAAAAGATTTATGCAGATAGTGGGGAGGCCATAAGGAAGAAGATTGTATGGGTCAAAGAGAGAGATGATAGGAGCATGGACTGATATTTTAACAGGAGGTATAGAGTGAAAATGTTTGATTTTGATTTAGAAGGAAAGCTATGTCAAGGCCAATTGACATGTAAGTGCTGGTGGAATGTATTGATGAATAGAAGATTGTGCTGGAGCTGCAGATTGTGGTTGTATTCTTCATACCATGGGAAAGAAAACAAAAGATTTGTTTTGGTGAGTGTTCAGATGTGAAGCCATATGGGCGTCATTTAAATTTATTGCTGTAAAGCAATAATTTCTGGTCAGTTCTGTAACTTTAATTGCAACTAGAACAGGCATCTTGTGCTTTGATGCTGAGGCTCTCTGGGCAAGTCTCACAAAACTAGGATTGTATTGGTGAACTGAAGAGAGAGGCTAAGAGTTAACTTTTTGTTTATTTCTTTTGCTTTCTTCAGGAGAAAGCTGATGGCAATCATTTAACTGTAGCAGAGTAATTGTCAGCTGAGTGTGGCTGAAAGAATAGTGGTCCAGGCAGGATTTGAATTAGTATACACATGGAAGGCTGTATAACACCCCAGCAGCCACTGAAAAAAATCCTCATTCTTAGTTTCACTGCTCTGACAGTTTTCTACAGTGAAAGGTCAATGACTGTTACTGAAAGTTTTCCACGTTGTAGTCCTTCAGATTGCACAGGAACACTTTTTTCTCTGTGCTTGGTCTAAAAACCTCAAGAGCAAGTCATTGTGACAATAATATATTTGTAGAATATTATAGTGTGCAAAAATGTCTCTTTGGAAGATGAGGAAAGTTACCTGGACTATCTAATAATCCTGTAGTGTTTGGCTTTATTTATAATGTCTCTGTGGAGTGTCAATTTTCATGCTGTCTGCATGAAGGATGAATGATAAGCCTTTAATGTCAGTTTGTGGTAGGAAAAGTATTACTAGTTGTTAGCATTGTAAACCCCAGTGAGTGACTAATAGAGAGATTAGTCTCCAGTGCTTTGTGTGCAGCTGTAGTTAATGTGTTGAAGAAATTAAACACAAATTCTTTTCCCCCATTTAACTGATACTAGAAACGCAACTTATTCTTCTAAATTGAATGTATTTATTACTATTTTTGTTTCTAACAGGTTTTTTAGGTACCTGCTCTGAGTTTAGGCTAATTCTGAAGTAGAATAAACGGTCTTGATTTCTTTGGTTCACTTCCTCCAATTGACATTTC
Organism: Molothrus ater; assembly: GCF_012460135.2. Taxonomy (NCBI): domain Eukaryota; kingdom Metazoa; phylum Chordata; class Aves; order Passeriformes; family Icteridae; genus Molothrus; species Molothrus ater. The sequence goes on along the minus strand of NC_050482.2, from coordinate 26,395,120 downwards.
CAAGCTGATAAGATGCAGCAAGTCATACTTCTCTGAAGAAGCAGTATTACAGAAAAACATATTATCTAGCCTTTGGATGCAATAGGCCTTATGATGAGATGAGTAATGAGAGGATAAATGTATAATCCTCCCTGTGATCACATAAGTAAATTCGGCATAGCACCTTTTTTTTGCTATATGCTTTTTCTATGAGTTACTGAACTGAAGTCAGTGTTGCTTTCAGTGTTTCAGTTGTGACATCAGATGATGAGTAACTGAATCTGAATTAAAGTATTGGTGGCTGTATCAATTTAGCAGTCGAAATTTATTGATGAAAAAGCAGTAGACAATTCACATTATCATACACTGAAAGCCCTGTAGTCATAACCCTGGCAATTATAGGTCAAATTCATCAAGAGGACTTATTTCCTGAGTGTATCTCCATGTGATACCACTGTCATCAATCTCTTAACCAGTAAGTGTCTATAATCTTGCCACCAGGCATGTGCAGAACCATCTGTTAGTTGACACTGCTACATGGTTAACAAGCTTCCTGTTGATTGTTCAAGAGACATAACTGGCAGCTCCAAGAAAGGGATCCTCAGTGTGGCTGTAGGGATCTCCACTGTGGAAGTGCAGCCCCAGCCTGTGGCTGAGCTAAAGGTGCAAATCAGCTGGATGAAGCATTCACCACAGCCCGGGAACCAGGTGCATAAATGCCAGCGTGCATACACAATAGTGCACTGTGGGAGAGCTCAAAAGATTCAGCTTCAAATCTTTACTTGGGCCCCATTCAAAGTAGGAACTCAAACTTGCATTTTTGACATAAGGCAGGAGTGTCCTGGCTGCCAAGCTGCTCTGCCTCTTAGGAAGGCAAAGCATCCTTAAATACAGAAAGATGTACAATTGAGTGTTTCAGTCAGAAGTGAGTGGGTTAATTCAGAGAGGTTAGCTGCTTTGCTTGCACCCAAACTTTTTCCTGTGGAATCAAGTTTTGCATAGTTTCTGAGGATCTCATAGAGCAGGTCTCTGGCCTCTCCTCACCGCCTGAAGCACAGGGACAAGGCTATGTCAGCATGGCATTATGCACCAGGGTGACCTGGCACTAGTAGCAGGGGGCTTGGATGTCTGGTTTTCAGGTTGCAGGCATGACCAAGAATGTCTCAGAGCTGGGCACTGTTGAAGGAACATGTAGTATCCTCTGCTTGTGGCTGTGCAGTGCTGGGGATCCTGCCAGGGGTCAGGCTTAGTCCATGTTTGATTCAGTAGGCAGTGTGGAGCTTCAAGGGCTCTGCTGTGATGCTCACAGACATTCTGCCTGGGAAGCTCAGTCTCTGAAAGCAGTATTGTCCAGTGCCATTTTTTACTCTTCCTGCTGATGGTTAGTATTAAAAATAGCAGTAATATGTCATGCCATTAGAAATAAATTAAGATACCACCAAACAAATACTATGCTGACCATGTTTTATTTAATCTTTGAGTTGCTCTTGGATGAACAAATCTGTGGTCTCTTAGCATAACTACTTTTGAGGTTGGCAGGTCCAGATACCCATTTATGCCATGACCAGTTTGATGTTATTAGTCCCTATCTGTGGCCTTTTCTGGCACATTTCACAGTACTTCCTTTTCCCCAGTCTCTTAAACAGTTTTTTCCCTCTCTCATATTTTTTTGAGAAAAATCTTTCATAAGCCTTGGGTCAATCTCCTGAAAAACATATGCTGGTGATTAGTTTCTTATCCCAGAGATGAACAGTGTTCTTTTCAGGAGGTGGTGGCAGCTCCTACAATACAGATAGGTCTTTTTTAAACCCAAATTTGTCTTTTTCTCCTCCTGCAGTAACTCTGACATTGTCTTCTTACTGTGCAGGGGTTTTGTTTTTGTTTAGCAAAGTGTCAGAGGCTGTCAGCACATGATTCATTGATATAATTTTGTGATTATATTATCTGTGAAAGGAATTATAAAGAACCATGAAGACTGATATGAGGGCAAAGTGAATGGAAATGCAGAAGCACCAGAAAGAACAACAGAAAACTGGCATGTATTGATGACACTAGTACCAGCAGATCTTCAGGATCTATGTACAGCTTCTTAGGATACCCAGATCAGAAACCACGAGATGCTGAGTAAGTCCCTAGACCTGATGGAAAAGGAATTTGAATCGCATTCCCTTCCTAAGGAGTACAGGAAAGCACATCCAAAACCAGCAAGTCATCACTAACCTAAGAAGACTCCAGAAGACAGTATCAGGACTCAGTATCTGGCATCCCTATTATTCTGTATCACCCAAGACAGAAAGACCAACCACCTTGATATTGGTTTATTGTTTTAAACTGTTTTATTTTGTATTGAGAATTAACATGGACTCAATATCCTATAGTCACATATATAGTTTTAAAATGCCTAAAATGTCCTTTGAGCTATAAGCCCATTGTCAGACACTGCTGTCAGATATAGCATGTCTGGCAAAAGTAGATTTGACAGCAAAAAATTCTCACTGAACTGCACTTGTAGGTATTGTGGGGAAATATAGTAGGAATACCTAGTTTTTGCAAATTGGTATAAAAGCTTGAAAAATCTGAACTAGTTAGATATCATGGCAGTAACTTCAGCCCTTCATTTTGATAATTTTGTGGTAACAGGTCTTCATCAAGTGCTCCCTCTGGATAAGTTTGTGGTGTATTTATTGTCATTGTACACCCAGTCTGATGAGTCTTTTAGGTAACTTGTGCAAATTCTCAAACTTTTTATTGATATCACTATGTCATATACATTATGTGGTTTTTTGTAATTGCACTTTCAGCTTACCACTACAGACATCTAGAAAAGGAACATTAGTGGTTCTTGCAAGAAACTCTTGTGAATCTTTTCTGTTGGAGCAGGCACAGTGGTAGTTTTAGATTACTATGAAATACCCTAGCATTCTGTAATATTTACTTCATTCATTCCAAAACACAGAATGAAAATTGTGTTGCTTTTATTTAGCAGTTCAAACTGTTTTTGCATCTTTCCTCAGATGAAAACGCCCTTTATGCAGGGTCCATCATAAAAAAAACAATTATATTTTCTACTGAAAAGTCTTAGGTGCCCATTTCCAACCCAACATTTTCCCAAGATGCTTAACACTTGTGCAACAAGACTTGACACTTCTAAGGCCATTAGCTAGACTTTCAGAGTTGTAAATGCCTCAGATTAAATATTTGATAGATACATTGGATAAATTTGATAAAATTTATCAAATAGGAGTCCTATTTCTTTGATATTATAAACTGTAGGTAGAGGTGATGCAAAATTGTGTGGCCTGATTTTATCACTGCTGGTAGTCAAAAGGTTATGCACTGTCTATGCACTTGAGCAAAAAATAACCAGAGTGATCAGTGGTTGCTCACTCCTTCTCTCTCAGAATGGTTATAATAGGAGAGGAGTGCTTGGGTGCTTCCTGTGTTTCAGAGCACTTTTCCAGTACTGTACCCAAGCCTGGCAAATGCAGCTTTGCTACATTATGTGTTATAACCTTCCATCATGTCTACCTGAAATAACACCCGAGTCAGTGATTAATGTGCAGACTCTCCTTTCCTGGTCAGGCATGAATAAATGAAGCTCCCATGACCACTGAAGAGAATGAATAGTCAGTCATGCATGTTAAGATCCCTGGACTGTATAAATTTCTGTTAGAACAGAGAAAAAGCTTACCAACCATGTCCCAGCTGTCCTGCAGAAGAAGGCAGCATCTGGCCAGTGATGTGTTCTGTCACAGCTGGTCAAGCAAACGGCTGTATTAAACACCAGCTGCTAAGTATCATAGTGCTAAAAGCTTGCCATGTTTCCTATACCATATCCACTCTCTGGCTGCACTTTGGTCCCTTAGTACAGTGGGCTGTGAACAAAAAAAAAAGCTTTGAGTGGCACATCAAAGCTTCCTCACAAAGAGTCTGGACCTTAAAAGACCCAATCTCTGCCCCAGAACTAGCAATAGGTCTCATTTTATTTTAAAATTTTTTTTTGTTAGGACTTTGACATCTCAGATGATTGACCCTGAGCTGGACCTGGTAATGGGTGGGGATCTACACTCTGTTCAGTCTGCATGTGGCTTTATGTCAGCTCCAGGAGAGGCAAAGAGAATCTTTTCCTAAGAATGTGGGAGTGAGGATCAAACACTTGGCAAAGAATAGCAAGGGCTGTGCACCCAGATGAACCCAGCGGTCCTGGACCTGTGTCACAAGTTCTAAGTCCTAGTTCTCATATAGCCCCACTGCATCATGCTGCTCATGCTTTGAGCATGCTCCCCTTTGCTCTTGCTGCTGAGGAAGACCTGTCAGATATTATGCAGAATGGTCAAGAAGGTAAACTTAGAGATAAAAATGAAATTGTTGAGGCAGGATTGTTAGCAGCTGAAGCATTCAAGAGGAAAACACAACAAGAAAAGGTGTAAAATCTTAAAGGAAAAACCAAGAAGTTTGGTCAAGAGTTAGCCTAGGAATCAGAGTAATTGAGTTATGTCATCGTTGTTATCAGTCCCAATGGACCTGATGGGTCACAGAAGCTCTGCAACACCTGGGACCCCTTCCAGTCAGCTGCAGAGAATGAGCCCTCCCCACCTGCAAAGACTTTGGGTTGGTAAGCATGCTAATGCCTAACAGCTACTCATTCTATATAATTACTTGCAAAGATAGTGCCAAACTGAAGGTGTCCAGGTAAACTGCCCCTCAAAACAGATTGTGATAGCCAGGAGCATGAAACTGGAGATTAAGTAAATGATTGTGTGAAAATGATGATATACAGCTGTAAATTTTCTAGGCATCAGGCTATGGAGAAGCAGGAAGACTTAGTGTGTGATTTAGTCTGGAGGAGAACTGAAGAGGAGATGCCAGCAGTTTGCCACCATGGCCAGTAGTGGAGGTAGCAAGGAGTCATACCAAAAGTCCCCTTATGTTAGAGAGTGTGTTTAGCAGGGTGGGCTCCTGGCATGCTGAGACGGTGCTCCTGAAAGATCCCTCTCTGTTCTCATTATTTCACTGCATCACTTTCCTCTAAGAGCATTTTTCTTGTTAATATTAATAACGTGCAGTAAAATACTATTTATTGGTTTCACAGCAGAAAAACAGAGAAAGGTGCTACTAAAGGCCCTGACCTTTTCAGGCAAAATGATGGTAACTGCAGGAGGTCTCTAAAGCATACAGAAAGAAGTAGGTAGTTAAACAGTTTGCAAAGTCCTAAGAAAGGGAAATTCACATTCATGGAGATTGTGCCTCATGTCTTCTTCGCTCATCATACCGATCACCCATTGAGGCTAACGGAATTTCTCTGTACTTGCTACAGATATTTTCTCTGAGGCTTTCCATACTTATTAAATCTTTTCTTAATCTTGCATGTTTCCTAACCCCAAAATTCATTCCCGTGCTCATTTACTTACTTCTTATAGAGCTTAATAGCTTACATCCAGAGGCTCTCCTGCCGGAGATGTGCATAGCTGTCTTTAAATTGGTTCTTCTTGGTGTTTAGCGGAATTAAGCAGTACCTGAGTGTACAAAAATGTAACTCTCATGTCCTACTATGTTTCTGAATTCAATAGCTACTAATAATTGATGCTGCTAGATATTTAGGATCCTTGCATTGATATCCCTCGTTATTGACTATTACATAAACTTCAGTAAGTTATTTTTGTCAATTTACAAGCACAAATCTGTTTTTATCTTCTTTGATCTGAAATCTTGTTATTCTTGCCACTTTTTTCAAGTCTCCTGTCATTTCAGATGATTGAATAAGGAGTTGACACCTTTTTACTTATTGTGGTAAATGCAAAGATATTTCTTTACATTGCTCTGAGTTTCTTCTTCAAGCTTGTATATTTAAAAAAAAAATCTTAATTCCATAGGCTTGCTCTTTTTAATTCAGATATTCAATTTCATTCATTTATATTGTCCTTAATTTTCAGATTTCCCAGATTTGTTGTTCTTATATTTTGCCAACACATCAGATACATAAAATTTCATGAAATTTCAGAAATTCTTCTGGCAGAAGGTTCTACCAAGGCTTTGACACAGAAAAGAACTCTTGAAAGCAGTAATTTGCAGTTTGTTCATCAAAAATTCAAATAAGAAAATAGGAGACTTTTAACTGTGATTTCTTTCCCTATGATTTTAAGCCATGTGATCCATGTTTCCATAATTCATGATCTTTGAAAATAACCGTTTTCCTTGCCCACAAGATCTAACATCTTCATGGACTTTGACCATACTTTTCCATCTTCTTTCTTCATACTGGTAGATTTCTACTTCCTTTGTATTCACTATTGAGTGCAGAATTAGAAAAAGACCTTGACTACAGTACCGTAATAATATCACTATATTATGAATAAGAAAATAATTTACTTCCTTTTCAGGGATAATGATGATCTCATTTGACTTTTAAAGTAGTAAAGCTTACCTACAATGCAGATACAGAGCTAACAGACCTAGTTGTTAGTTTTCCAAATAATGTGAACTTCTAGGTACCCCAAAAGTCTGCTTAGGCTTGTAGTTAATTGCTTCTTGTCAACAATAGGATTTTCAGTGTATATCCACAGAAGTGCATTTCAGAGTAATAATGAGTTAATTTATAATGACTTTCCTAAATTCAAAGTTGGACTAGATGATATAATTTAGTGCCAGGAAGGAACTTCTCTTTTTAAAATAAATTAAATAAAAGAAATTTCTTTTTAAGCAAAAATTATGCATTTAATATAAGGACGAGGCCAAGTATAGCATGTGATAAATCCTTATGCTGACTTAAAATTAAACCAAAGGTTCATTTTGATTGTTACACAAGACTACTTTTTTATCTGATCAAAAAGAATGATAAGCTAGCATGCTTGTGTTGTGTTACCTTAAAACTAGGGGGTGCCTTTGTTTTAGTGGGTACTCATCAAGATGAGTTTATTAACACACTAGTTTACTAGTTATTCTCTCAAATATGAGAACATGTTTTCGTGTTCTTAGAATTTGTTGGAAGATACTGTGGGCAAAAGAACGAATTATTAGTAAATAGCAATCCTTTAAAACACAGTGAGATATTACCAAGAGAGTACAGGGACAGGAAAGATATGCAGATTTATCAGCAGAGGGAAAAAAGCTGTAGCATCCCTCCCAGCATCACCCAGAGGTTCTGGGTTTTCTATCCCATGATGGAATTCACACTGCTTCTAATCTGAACTTGGTTTCAGATTCAAGTATGTAGTTAAATACATGTACTTGTAGTCTGTAAAATGTTTAGACTTCTTTAGATGAGCTTTATGACATATAAAGTAAAGGCAGTTGAAATATCAGGTGCATTTGGATGTATTCCACCAATATCAAAATTAAAATCTTCACATCAGCTCAAGTAATTAAATTGTCTTGTTTTTCAGATTGGTGAATAACTCCTAGAAAGGATATTGGCATGACAGTCATGAAACTCAAATCATATTCTTTGTCACGGTTTTTTTTTTCCATCCCTATGGCAAGTTTTTGTGCCTCAACTTCTTCTCCCATTTCTTACTGAGGCAGTTGATGATCTCTTTGGGACAGGAATTGCTCTTGACTACATGATAGTAGAGCACCCTAAAGGACAGATCAGATGAACTAGTCATGTCCAAAAGAGATGCAATATGAATCTCAGTGGCCATTGATCATGGTCCCTGCTATTGAGGATACACATATTCTGCAGGCATCCACAATAATTTTCTTTACACTTCTTCCTTGGTAAAGACATGCAGACACTTTTGACAACTTACTTAGCTGCAAGCTTATCCTAAGCTCACTTGCAAAAAGTTGTTTGGCTGTTTTTACTTGGAATATCATTACTATCTGTATTTGTATGTTTATCTATGTGTGCATAGATATTGTAATGATGTGTGTGTATTTAAAGAAATATATGTGTACTTAAAGATGGATTGTACTTATGAAATGGTACTCTAAGACACTGATTGATGGATTTATTTTCTTCCTTGGTATGGAAATGTTTTATACCAAGAAAATGACAATTTATATATTTGTATCTTATTCTGTTATAAAAAAAAGGAGTGAACAAATAACATTAAATATAGCATATTCTGCATGTTTAGCAGAAATGTGATCCTTTTCAGTTTAGAGACAAGGACTTGCAGAGTTCAGATTTCCTAACATCTGTGCTTCTATAAAACAGCTCAGAGATCTAGTGCTTGCCTTTCTTTTCTCTATGCCTCACTGTTCCAAAATGGTATCATGTCCAATTGCAGGCTTACTTCACAGCAGTCCACATCACAGTAGCAGATGTCAATGTTTAATACTGACTGTAGCTTTAATTGATGACAATGCTCTGTGTAGAAGTACATTTTAGGGCACTGAAGATGGACCAGGGATTCATATTCTTCAGGGGACTGATTAATTTTAAACGTATTTCTTTCCTTGTGCCTATATTTAGTATAAGAACAAATCATTTTCATATAATTTTCTGTTCTGGTTACAATATTAAGGATGTCAAGGGAATGGATAAATGTTCTGCTATTTTCTCTTTATTATTATAATTTTTCTCACAAGATTGAGAAAAAAGGGAGAATATAATGAGAATAAAAATGCACAGTATTGAAGCATTAAAATTTGGTGATAATTCATTCCTGAGACAGACTACAGCAAGTACAGAATGCAGTCTAAGATATATTAATTTTTCTGACAAAATCTGTAGAAGGAGTAGGAAATGGTATAAAGGTAATTTATACTCCTCTTGCAGTCATCCTAAGGTGCAGTCTCATGCCCTTTTAGAAATGTCTGTTGTGGCAACAGAGATGTGGATATTTTATTTGAAAGTATTCATCAGTTCAGATTTATTTCTAAGGTATGGAAGCAATACTGGGGTTTGTGCATAGGTCATTAATTTTACTTTAATAATATGAATATCAGGGTTTTTTTATCAGACTATTTAAAAGAGATTTTCAAAGGAAAAGGTCAATTTCTAGATGTTGACATTGATATAGGAATTTTTTACAATGTTATCTAGCAGGTTTTGAATTTTTCCTTTGTGAGTTTAGTTCTGAAATACTGTATTATTTACATCATTGAGAATAGTTAAGGTTCAATTTAGAACTCTGCTCTTCAACTTAATCCCACTGTAGCTACCAAAATGTGAAATAATACAGAATATTTTTCCCTAGTAATTCTGGCATGAGATTTGTGGGCTTGAAATATGTAGCTTGAGATTATATGTCCAAACAAAATTTAGCAATAGTAAACACTTAAATAAAATACTATTAGAGCACAGAGCATTATCTCTTTCCCTTAATTGCTTCAGTTGAATTTAATATACTTCTACTGAGAAATTGTACCGAGAACTTTACTGTGTGGCGATTAACCAATAAATAGTTTGTAATACACTTTAGCTTTAGACAATATTTTCCCTGCATGAGAAATCTCAATCACTCTGCCAGAAAGGTTCAGTCACTAGAAATGCTGTATTTGTCCATGTGGATGAAAAATGACTGTATGCTAGGCCATAGTTTCTGTGATGTTGGTGATTTGAAGGGGTTTTTTGTTATTATTAATAGGCAAACACACAGACCCTGGACTAAGAATGCAGGGGTAGCTGAGCTTTCTGTGGGGCAGGGTATCAAGGAGCTGGAACAAAGCTTTCTTTAGTGTGCATCAAGCAGCCAAAGCCTACCTCAGAGTAGCAGAGAAATGGAGATTATATTATCTCCCAAATGGTTGTCATGAGACTAACTTGAAAGAAATCTAAATCTAGTAATCTGTCACCCTGAAGGAGCCATGTAGTAAGGTATTTAAAGAAGCTAAGATTAGAGTAGCTTCATTTGCAATTTAAATTTCCTACAGACTATTTTTTGAAAGCACACACAAGGGTCCTAGGTTGTGAATTGTTGTTCAGTGGGGGGTTATATTTGAATTGTACTAAGGTAGTATTTTTCAAACTATCTTTTGCCTATGTCTGGCTTTCCCCTGCATTTGTAAGGGAAAGTTCAAAGGTGTATACCCAACCACCACCACATGCCATGCACCGGTTTCTGCTGAGTGCTCTGGGATGGTGAGGCTGCCTTTGGCACTCTTGGCTGATTCCACCAGCAATTCTCACTCTGGAGTGGGTCAGGAGACAGCAACCAGACTAGAACACTTTTATATATTACACCTGTGTTAAACAAATGAAATACAAGTCATGTGAAAGGGCTGGCACTAAGCTAGATCTTCCTTGGTTAATTTCCTAGGAAGGGTCCTGCCCTTAGCTTGCAGGTCTCCTGCATACTGCTGATGCCTTTTTATGGTCTTAAAAAATTCAGGTCAGACACAGTTAAGGGATAAGGGGTTTTTACTTTGGTATTTTAATAAGGATCCTTATTGGTACACCACTTCATCAAGATGGGACGTGCCACAATGCACATGTAAGATATATCGCATAAATAATTTATAGACCTTACAAATTAGGATATCTAATAAAGATGTTCCAGTTGGAGGCCTGGATGAATGATGTGGTATTCCTTCATTTGAGGAATTTCTTCCTGGATGGGCCAAATTTTTAGTTTATGGGATATATTCTAGAGAGAACCTTGGTTTCCCAAGATAGCGTAGGGTTTTCTGGCCTCTTGCTATGCGGCCTTTGGGATGTTTGGTCTCTCAGCCTAAAAAAATACTAGAGTTATGCTAAGTTATTAGACTTAAGGAATTACAAGTATGCAAGTTAAGAATATTGAGGATATATAAAAGTTATATAAAAGATATATAAAAGAAAAGGCAAAAAAATAATCTTGGCGTCACTGCGGAGGAAGCCAAGTGGTTTGATTCAGGCATTTGGATTTCAAGTAATTTAAAAACAGTGCAGGACTCTGGGCTCAAGAACTGAAAAATTTTGTGGGGGTTTTTGGATCCCATATTGGTCTTGTGGGTGCTTTGATGGTTGGACATTGTTTTGGCACAGTGAACATTAAATTATAGTTTTTGATTCTTGTAGAAGTTAGGAGGGTAGACTTGTGCTTGTTTAGGAGACTAGTTGTGAGAGTACCTTGGAAGGCACTCCTGAAGGGCAAAGGAGTCCAGGAAGCCTGGGCATTCTTCCAGAATAAAATCTTCAAGACACAGGAGCAGACTGTCCCCATGTGCTGAAAGATGAGCTGGCAGGGAAGAAGTCACCATTCCTGAAGGTATTTAAAAGACATGCAGATGTGGTACTTAAGGATGGGGTTTAGAGGAGGACTTGGCAGGGCTGGGTTAAGAGTTGGCCTCAATGATCTTAGAGGTCTTTCCCAACCTTAAAAATTCTATGATTCTATAACATGCCAGGCAGCATTTACAAGATAAGTAACTGGAATTTGGAATCACAAATTCCATTCTATTCACTGCTTTGCTAGGATGACTTGAAGGGTTATGTTAGTGAAAGTCCCAAACTGTTCGATCAGATTTTTTTTTTTTCCTGGTTAGGTCTTGGTTCCTCTCTGCTGGATATGTAGCAAACCAATGTCCTTTTATCTCTGTCCTACCACAGGCTCTTCTGCTCCCATTCTGAGCTATGATAAACCCACCACAGTTCTTTAACTCATGAGAAATACCCCAAGGCCTTGCTGCTCTAGCTGGTAGTATTACATAGATATAATGTTTTTCCTTGGTATGGATTGTTCTAGAAATGAGAATTGTTTTTGTACATAATCTCACAAAAGGACCACAGATTCGGTACTATCCCATGGGAATTATGAGCCTGCATGGTATGAGCAGCATCAAGTAGGAAACATGATTGAAGGGAATGATTTCAACCACCATTATTTGAACAAATGGGGATTTTTAATGTAAGAAAAAAAGATATGTGGGTGCTACCAGCCTAAGAGGTTTATTTTCCATTTCACCTCACTGTGTTGAGATGCTTGAGTGGTCGAATACCACTCAGTCACTGCAAAAACACACCTCATTCTTGCCATGCAGGCTGCCTCTGGGCTATTCTGATTCTGGCAACACCACCAAGGTTTTGGGTATGCTATGACAGTCCCTGTATCCCCTGTGCTGTTTTTGCTTCTGTACCATAAAGTGATAACTATGCCTGGGTAGTTTGCAAAATATATACCTACAAGCCCTTAAAATAGTTTTAGATAATTAACTGGTAATGTTTGGTCACTGTTTTTAATGTAGTCCACATATTATTGTTCTTTACAGCCAATATATTCTTTCACCTACAACCCAAAGAGTCAGGTACAGTAACCAAAAGTGGAGTGCAGGTGGTACAGCAAACCTGAAATATGTTAGAGATCACACCAAGGATAACTCATGACAAACAGTTGCCTTGGGAGCCAGAGGAAAACCTCACAAACAACATCCAAGTGAGGCGAGGACATGCAGCAGGGCAGGATATTTATCCCCCAATTACGGCAACATCCTGTTTACTTTGGTGACTAGAAACCCATGCTGAACTAGAATGAATTTCTTTTGCAAGAGAGAATATGTTTGTGTTAAGAATAAATGATCATTGCTTTTTAACAGCACACCAGTTCTGATGCCAGCATGAAGACAAAGGAGATTGAATTTATTTAGGTAAACAGGTCATGTGCTGCAACAGGCTAGACTTAAGGTTTCAAATTACAGTGTCTTCTACAGAGTGAGCAACAATGTCAAAACTTCTTCCAGTCAGCTCCTGACAGAGAGGAAGGAACTAATGGTTGAGAGAAAATGTTAGTCATTAGATCTTCAAATTTGTGGCCTTAATTTCTTGCTAGAGATTAGATACTCTTAAAATAAATATTTTTAATTTTAAAACTTCTCTAAAAGCCTATTAACAAGAAAGTATTATAATGAAAATCCACATAATGCTGATTATATTGTCAGTAATAATGGAAGTGTTTCTGTTGGTCTTCATGAAAGTGGGCTAAAGTATCATAGTGTCTCTGCAGAGAAATTGCCAGCTAAGTGCATTTATTTTTCTGGAGACCTGTCAAAACCTAACATGGCAGTATGTTCCTTCTACATGAGATGAAACAGCTACACTGCCAGTAAGAATATGTCAACATGGTAAATTTTTGCCTCTCTGGAAGGGGGCAGCTTGATGATTGCAGCCAGATTGTGACACCAAGGAACATTGCTGTCGACTCTACTACCTCAGATCTGAAAGGAAACACAAAGGTACGTCAGTCTGAATAATCTTTCCCCCTCTGAAAGACAAATTGCATGTCAAAGGTATCACTACACACTAAATAGCTGTGTGGTGGTGAGATGCTTTTATCTCTGTTCTAATTTAGTTCTGGTAAAACAAACGCACAAAATGAATAATTTGGATTTGCACTTGCTGTATGTTTCCTTGTTAGAAGATTTGCAGGTGGGTCTCTCCTGCATAAGCCATTGCAGAGACATCTCCCAACGCTAATTATCGAATCATCAAATGTTAAGTGTTTGGAAGGATTATCTAGTCCTGATTTCCACTGTCATGGACAGGGGCATCTTCCACTAGACCAGGTTGCTCAAGGCCTTATGCAGCCTGTCTTTCTGCTATGGCTATCTGCAAGGGCAGCAGTGCTTCTTTTGCATGTCTATTAGCAGGTCTGGAGGGGTGCTCTGAGCATGTTTTTAGTACTGCTACTCTTATTTTTAAGCTACCTAAAGTACAGTTTTTCCTAAGAAGAAAGGCTTCTTGGAGGATATTAGAAATGACATTTTCCATGCTATTTTTCAAATAATATGGTACAAATTATATAATAATGTAATATTTTGTACTTCTGTAGAAGTCTGCATTTGCTATTCTCAACAATAAAACTATTCTCTAATGTATGGCTTTAGACAAGTGGATAAGCACAAATCTAGGCCTGATTCTTCTCTGTCTTGTGTTAGCTTTGCCTTTGTAAATATGTTAGTTTTGCTAAAGAAAGAGGGACTTTTTTTCCTGCCTGGTGAAGAAACTGATTTCCCTGGATCCCTGCTTGTGTTCATCACATCATAGCAGGAAGGGCTGGAGGGTGCAGCATGGACAGTACAGGCTGGTGACAGAAAGTGTCAGGGCCGAAGTCCCTGTGGGAAGGAAGGGGATGTGTAAAACTTTTCCTGGGCTTTCCAGGCAGTAGTGGTCCTTACATCAGTGCCTTGCTGGGCAGGAATGTAGACACATGCAGAGAGCAAAGCTGTGCAAGCACATTTTTCTTCAGTCATAATAAATACTGTATGTTGGAGATATGGCTAAGTAAGAGCAATCTGAAGTTGATAATGAAGACTGTATATAAGAGGCCCCCACAAAACTCCCTGCTCTTGTTCTCCAGATACCATCTCTGGGAACATTTACTGTGGTTGTGGTTGTGTACCATCTTATGGTGGGGACAGAAACAGGGTGCAGAAGTATTAGGAAAGTTTCTTGCTTTAAAAAAAAATGCAAAGACAGGATTGTTTCCCTCCTGGTCTGATGTGGTTTAAGATATCATGCTGCCCTTTAACTTCTTGAATGATCCAGTAAGATGGATAAATATTTTATTTCCTTCTGAAATGTTTTCATGAGAGAGAAAAAATTTTCTCTTACTTCACACAGGACAGTGAATATTTGAGAATTCGGGCACAGTTGTTTGCACCTGTATGCAACACTTTGCTAAGGAGTTCTGTACAAAATAGTTTGGATTCACATACCATGTGATACAAGAACTGCTGCATGTCAAAGAGGCTGAAGCTTGGCTCAGATATGGCACTAGAAGAAGCAGTTAAAACAGCAAGACACAGAAAGACCATTTCACTGGACATACTTGGCATGTTTGGCATGGACATACTTGTAGGCCACCACATGTTGAATGTCCAGCCAAAAAAGTCACAAGTTGCAGATGTTCTAGGAAAAGCCAACATGTCTGCACTTGTTACTCAGGTGACACACACATTCTATCTGCAGATTGTAAGAGTGACAATCTGCTCCCAGAAATATGTTTTGGTGGCAGAGGTTGAGGCTGACCATAGCCAGGAGCCACCTCATTCTTTAACAGGAGTGTTATACCCAGTGAAGGGATCCCAGATCCTCAATACCAATTTTCTCAATGGAACAGCTTGATTTCCTCCCACTGTGCTTGTAATAGCTTAAGACTGAGTACGAGAAATAGATTTCATTTCAACAATCACAATATTACAGTGATCTTCTTTCAGTCTCGTTCATTGCTGCTGTTCAATTCAGAACACATAAAGAAGCAATAATAGGGCTATTTTTTCAGAGTAATTTACAGCTGCTGAAGGTGTGTTCCTCAGCTGTGCAGTTCTAATATAGATACCACTACTGGTGTGCTCTGTTAGAAGCTGAAAAAGTTATAAAATTTGTTTCCTCATACTACCATGAGTCTTCAGGAGCTGTTTCTATTTCAAACCAGATAGATATATCTCTTGAACTTACTAGAATTTTCAGCATTTCCTTTGTCGTTCCTCAGTCTCAAGTTTGTATACATATGCTTTTGAATGTTCATATTTACCCTGTGCTTTATTATTTGTTTGAGAGCTTCCCCATTGTACTTCTCATGTTTCATTTTGTCAGGCAAATCAAATAGCAACAACCTTGTTCTTGCTTCTTGCTTAAGTTAAGCTTTGCTTATTAAGCTCTATCAGTCTTGAATACTAGCAAGCTGTTGCTTCTCTGCGTATTATCATCACCACACTTAAATAAGTTACTATACAAGTTATGTCAGGTTTTCTGATTTTTCTAGTGGCTAGTCATTATCTGGCAATAAAACCAGAAAAAAATCACAACCCTCCTAGTCTATTTCTTGCATTAATTTTTGTCCCCTATGGGATCATAACTGTTGATATATGGTTTGTATACTCTTATGTATCATCTGAAAGAAGTTCTCAGTATTCAAAAGACACAGGCATTTTGTTTCAAGGCTGTAGGTGTCCTTGTCTGGGCTTCTGAGTATAGGATCTCCATTAAAAACTATACTCTTCCCACTTCAGCTCAGTGCTCTTTTGTCCAATAGTTAATTTGGAAGTTGGTGACCTCCTTTTTTGTATCTTCTTCCTTAGCATTTTCTCTCTAAGACAGATACATCTTTTACTTTTGGTAAGCCCAAATCTCTATAGCTGTAAAGAGGTCCTCCTTCAACTGGCAACATTTCTTTTGTTGCCTGATAAGCATTTGCTGATTTTTGCCCACCTCCTCACTCTGAAGGAATTGATTTCAAAGGCTTAATTGCCTGCTTATCACCTATTATAATATAATGTTTTCTTTTTTTTTTCCTTTAAATGCAGAATTCAAGGCATTATTTTTACCATTGTCACGTTTAGTAAGGTAAAACAGGAAAGGAATCATGCAGTTAAATATGACAATAGTGTCTGCAATTTCCTCACAAGTATATTCCTATACTTTGTGTCATATTTTGAATGTTTCTGTGGAACTTAATCTGCTTTTGTGCAAGTCTTGATTGATTACTACTAGAACAGGGCTTTTGGCAAGAAGTAAGGTTAACGTTGGCAAGTTGCTTGATAATTACTAGAGTGTGAAAACCAACACAAATGCATGCATTTTGCAAAGAGCTCAGTTTCAAACCACATGTATGTGTTTCTCTTGGAACTGATTATAGAAGTCAGTTACACTATTTAATGGGAAAAATAAAATTAGAATTGGTAATATTTAATGCTGAAATATCTAAAAGTGTTGAAATTAATTTCAAAATAATGTAACCACTATGTGTAGGAGGTCTTCATCTGCTACATTTGTTGCTAAGATGCCTCCTATTACTTTCCTTTTTCTTTAATGGTTCTAGTATGGTACTTTTTGGGAGAGCTTCCTTTTGGATTTTAATGATTTTGGTGATTTAATTATAATTTTGGTCCAAGCATTTCAGTGAAACAAATCATTTACAATTTGGTGAGGGTTTTTAATTAAGAAAGATTAAATGAATTTACAAGTAAAAGTGGGAGAATTTTAATCTTGAAATAGAAGGAGTAATTTCTTGATAAAATATCAAGGAAAATGCAATGAAAATAAGATTAAACTATTTAAGTATAGGACAGTGTCTACTGTTGTATTGGTATCTGCAAAAAACAGGATAGGACACTGGTATCCAGGAGAAGTTCTAATCTTGGATTACCATTTTACTGAGAATGACATCTGGAGAAGAAAATACACTGTTTGATATTGATTCTTTCTCCAAATCCATTGTAGCTGCATCTCACTTGACAACGCTTCTGTTTGGTCCAGTGAGGCATAACTTCCTACATAAGGACTGTTCCATCGTCTGGTTTCCTCCATCTTCCTCTGACCTGTGCCTTCTGTTTCTCTTCAACTCACCAGTGACAAAATGATGCATCAGTTTGACTCTGCCATCAGTTACTCAAAAGTGAGGAAATGAGCTTCTAAAGAAGTTATTCAACATCTTCTAGAAATTTTTCTTGAGATAAGAGAAAACATCTTTTATAAATATTTTTTTCTGTCCACTGGTCATTGGGAAAGTAGCTCGTACTGTGATGTTCAAATTTTTAAATACCTAAGATTATAGCAAATGAATCTTACCCATCATGTTTTGAATGAGAAGTACTAGTCTTGGAAGAGATGTACTGCTACAGATGGAGAATTACATGTTCCTAGTAAACAGACTTTTGGGGATCCAGATTCAGAATCTGACAGATAGTCTGTGATTAATACACATTAACAGGAGTTATGCTGCAGTAGAATCACCAGGCTTCCTTTAAAACAGCCAATTGCCCACAGAAAATGCTTTTTTTATAAGCTTTACCTGGAATTTGTAGATATTCAGAATTTAAACGTGAAAAAAAAAAGCTCAACATACTAGTTTGAGACAAAGACACAGTTTTTCAGGGTACGTAGGAAAAAAATTATGAATGCACTTTTTTTTTTTTTTACAGTGGTATTTGACTGCATTGTGGGCTGCTCAGACATTCTTTTCTGAATATCTTAAGGTCTGGAGATTTTCAAGGAAATCTAGGACAGCATATGGATTTTAGAGCACTTAGAAGATTTGGTCAAAAACAATAAGGTCATCTTGACATTTAATGTGATGGTGCTGTGAACCAGTGAAAACATCTATATTAATTCCTGAAAAGTATATATAGGTCTTGTATTTTGAAAATTCAGTGGGTGCTTCTGCACCTCCATGTGAGGATTTTGATTTGTATTTCCACCTTAATTTAGATTACTCAGGAGGTAATGTTTTCTTCAGAAATCCCTGTGTTCTCTTAAGAAAATTATGGCTATGGTTTGACCTTTTTTAAAAAGACACAGAGTAATTGTCAAAAGGAGTATCAGCTAGCAAAGTTGCTGTAAAAACCACTGGGTGAGAGTGGCTGTTTTAGGATTATTCAGTTCTTCAAATAAATGGAATAAATGAAGTATTTCCATTAGGATCTGAGCATCAAAGATCATTAAAACTATGAAACCCTGGTTTATGTGGAGAGGGTTATCTTTGTTAATCGTGGATTCCCATCAAAATGAGTTGGGAAACAAATATTGAATGACATGGAGAATAATATAGCTATTTATGGGACCACATCACACCTTCCGATACTACTGTACCACAAATATAGCTTGAGATTTTACATGTTTTGAGGTAAGAAAGATATTTCTGTGGATAGATTGAGGCACAAGACAATGTGGCCAAGACTGAAAAAAAAAAGGCTGTGTGGCTAAGTGACTTATGTTTTTCCATTGGTTTTCCATGGGGGTATTGTCTTCAGACAATTTCCAATCACCCTACTGTGGGCAGGAACATCTTCCACTAGACTAGGTTGCTCAAAGCCCCATCCAGCCTGGCCTTAAACACTTATTGTGATGAGGCATTTATTGCTTCTCTGGGCAACCTGTCCCAGTGCCTCACTATTCTCACAGTAAAGAATTTCTTCCTAACATCTAATTACTCTCCTTCAGTTTGAAGACATTGCCCCTTGTTCTGTAACTCCAGGTTCTTGTAAAAAGTCTTTCTCCATCTTTCTTGCATGTTCCCTTCAGGTGCTGGAATGGATCCCCATATGAGGTCACCCCAAAGCCTTCTCTTTTCCAGGCTGAACAATCCCAATTCTCCCAGCCTTTCCCCACTAGAGAGGTGCTCCAACCACTGTGGTGGCCTCCCCTGGACTCGCTCCAACAGATTGATGTTTTTCCTGTGATGGGCCCCCAGAGCTGGATGCAGCACTCCAGGTGGGTCTCACCAGACTGGAGAAGGGGCAGAATCCCCTCCCTTGACCAGCTGGCCACGCTGCTCTTGATGCAGCCCAGGATGCAATTGGCTTTCTGGGCTGGGAGGGCACTTTGCCTGCTCAGTGCAGCCTCTCATGCACCCCAAGTCCTTCTTGGCAAGGCTGCTCTGGATCTGTTCATCCCCAAACCTGTGGTGATGCAGGGGTTGCCCTGACCCAGCTGCAGCACCTTGCCCTTGGTCCTGTTAAAACTCATGGCATTTCCATGGGCCCACTTCTTGAGCTTGTCCAGGTCCCTCTGGATGGCATCCCATCCTTCAGGTGTGTCAACTGCACCTCTCAGCTTGGTGTCATCTGCAAATTTGCCAAGAGTGCACTTGTGCTGTTTATCTGTGTCATTAATGAAGTTATTAAATAACACTGGTCCCAGTGCTGACCCCTGAGGGACACCACTTGTCACTGATGGCCACTGGGACTCTGAGCCATTGACCTCTATCCTCTGGATGTGCTGTCCAAACAACTTCTTAACCATCCAACAGTCTACCCATCAAATCCATTCTCTCCAGTTCAGAGAGGACATTGTGGGGGGCTGTGTCAAAAGCCCAGATAAATGACAGATGGCATCCCTTCCCTTGTCCACTGGTGTAGTCACTCCATCATAGAAGCCCACTAGGTTGTAAGGGAGGACTTGCTCTTGGAGAAACTGTGCTGGTGTCTTGAATCACCTCTTTGTCCTTCATGTGCCTTAACACAGCTTCTAGGAGGATCTGTTTCATGACTCTCCCAGGCACAGAGGGGAGGCTGACAGATGGATTGTTCTCAGGGTTCTTCTTTCTACCCTTTTCAAGGTGGGTACAATGCTTTCCCTTTTTCCAGTCACCTAGGACTTCACCTGACTGCCATGACTTTTCAAATATTATGGAGAGTTACATGGCAACTACATCAGCCAATTCCCTCAGGACTCTGGGATACATCTCATAAGATCCTATAGACTTATGTACATTCAGGTTCTTCAGGTGGACATGGACCTGATCTTTACTTACAGAGGAGGGACTTTGCTTCCCCAGTCCCCATCCCACTGTCCATCCACTCCAGAATCATGGGAAGAGAGGCTGTTATTGAAGACTGAGGCAAAAAAAAGTTGTTGAGTACCTCAACCTTCTCATTATCCATTTTTATCAGCAATGCTCTGTGTGTTGGTGTAAAGGTACCTCAGCTGGGCTGTTGGATGTGTTGCCTTCCTAGATGGACACTCTTTAAGTAATTTGAAATATTTCCCTGATGTTTTCCTGTTAGCTTCTGTTACCTCAGGAGTCCTTGATGTGTATATCAAAGAATGATGGGATTATTATAGTAAGACCATATATTTAGACTTGCATAAGTTCCCAAATTTATGCTGCTTTAATTGCCAGGCCATGCATAAGGTAAATGACATAGATTGGCCATTTACTTCTAGGACAGGATGATTTGACTTGCATGCAATATAAGAGCATTGCTGATGTAAGTTGTGTATTTGTTGTGTAAATGTGGTTTATGAAAGCAATGTTCAAGTCGAGACTGGTAACATAAACCAGGCTTCTAGACTTGTGTTTATAATTAAATCTGTGAGCCACTTCATAGTCAGATGACAGTGTGCTGAAATGTGGAGAGCTGCAAAATTATATATATGTATAAAATAATTCTTATATAAGTGGAAATTGCAAAATTATTAAGATCATCTAGATACTCTTTATATTTGTTTAAAGACAGAAAAACATGTTTACTTAGAGATGTATTCAGCTTTTGTGCTTGCCATCCTGAAATGTAAAATGCTCTTGATTGAGAATATTTTGTCACCATTTTTATGAAGTCTGATAGAAACATTGCCCATTACATAACGATAAGCTAAGTGTGATTAGAAATTCTACATACAAAATTGACAAAGGCCCAATTCTCTTTCAATTTTCTGAGTTTCAAGTCAGAAATTCAATTTCAGTTTACAGAGAGGCTCCTTTGACTTAATAGATTTGCTCTCATGCAGTTGAGGGCAAGACTGGAGCAGAAGGGCATACTGGGAAATTCATTCTCCTGCCTTCATACAAAAGAAGTTGATTGTGACATAATGTGATTCTTGCATAATAGATGATTGTCACTTATGTTGTAAAACCCATTATTGTGCCCTCCTCTGTATAAGGCTAGAACTGAGCCCAGTGTTTCTATTTTAAGCATTGAAATACAGAGTCTAATTAGTGATGTACATATGTATTATTCCTACACCAGAGTAATAACTCTTTCAGAAAACTTGCACTTGTGTAACACATGTTTATTTAGCCTTTTGTAGATGTATTATCTAACTATTGCTTTAATGGTTCAGGCCATGGATTATTAATTGAAACAGTAAAATAAGCAATCATCTTTGGTTGCCATAGCAAAGATACCCAAAATATAGTTGCTGAGGAAACCATACTGAGAATATGCACAATATATAACCTAATAATATTGATATACAGCTTTTAAGGGTACAAGAACATAAAATATGCTTGTTCTCTTGTTGAGAGATTAAATATTGAATCTGATACATGTTTATTGATTTGTTTTTGAAAGTCTTCCTGTTGCATGTAAAGACAGCTTACTTAACTATCTGTTAATCTTTAGATTTTGTCACAGATTTAAAAAAAATCCTGCTTCATTAAGAGAAGAAATAGACTTTGGAAAAGGATCATAAATGGATGAAAATTGAGCAAACATCATCATGATGAATGCTGCTTTTTAAATACAAATAAATGGCAATGACAAGAACAAGAATAATCAAAATTACATTTTTTCCTTGCAGCCTTGTGGTACTTTATTTCTAACATTTGGAATAGGCTAGAATGCCTTCCACATCCAGTATGGGCACTGTAATATGTATCATATCTTTTGTGACAAAGGAATTTCTTGTAACAGTTTTTAATATGCTTCCAGTAGAGAAGACTTCAGAATATCCCCTGTTCAGAATATTCCCTTCAGAATATGCAACCTGTTCAAGGGCTTTGCTCCTCCATTGTTAGTAAGATTTTCCCAGCGTCCACCATGAATATTTATTGCTGCAGCATAAGCCATCTCCAAGTTAGTTGTAACTTTGACTAAATAACCACAGTTTTCTGTTTTAATTGACTCTTTATGTTTTATGCTTAGTTTGCTACCACTTTCTTGAAATTCTGTGTCCTGGATCCCCTATTCAAGCTGAAACTTAGTCCATGTTAGACAGAGCAAGGAGGCTATTTCTCTTGTCTTCACATATTCCTAATTATAAATCTTTGCACGGCTGGATGTTTTTATCTTGTGGGTAGGACATTATCCATTATTCACTGATGTTCATTTTGTGATCTGTTGTAATCCCTAAAATCTGTTTTTGAAGATCTGCTATCAAATTCAAATGCTATACACCCTACATTTGTGTAGTAAATTATTGCTAAGAATAGGAATCTGCATTTATTTCTCGTGAATTCTTTCCTGTTTTTCATTAGATCAGTTCTTGTTTGTTAAGGATATTTGGACTCTAACGATATTAGCCTAGATATGTGCAGCCCCTTTTAGTTTTATCTTTCAGAAATACAATCATTGTAATAATGGAATAGAAACAGAACAGGAAGCCATTCTATTTAATCTTCAGACTCTTGATGAAAGTGTTGGTTAATACTAAAGCCAGGAGAAACTACAGTGGAACTTCTAAACAACCTTCTGTGTTTGACACTTAACTAATGTCAATTGCTATCTAGCCTCCAGTTGTCCAGCCAGTTTTGTATAAAGCAGTAGGAGATGAAGCAAGATTCACTTGGGTCTCTTCTGCAAAACTGGATCCTAGGTTATGTGGCTACAGCAGGTCAGGGCAGAACTTGAGCATGGGCAGTTAAACCCTGGAAGATAACTATAGTCATGGTCTGTTTGGATCTCTCAAATTTACAGGTGAGGTGTTCTGTGAAATATACTATTATATGAGCTCATTAGAAGAGAAAACCAACACAGCCTACAGGGGCTCAGTCCTCTTCATTGACACTAGTGTAAACTGAGTTCACTAGTTCATCACTTAGTTCTTGAAGGGTCTAACTTACTATTACTAACTTACTACTTGCAGCTCACAACTTGTAACTTGTGCACCTGTAAGCAAAACAATAATCTAGCCAATGGTGAGAGTGCCCATTCTTCCTCTTCCATCACAATGAAGCATCCCTTGTATCACGCCAGAAAGCATGAAAGCCCTAGCTCCCCAGCTGCAGTTATCAGCTCTCTGGCTGCTTCAAAAACTCCTTGTGTAAGCTGAAATATTTACACCTTCAAGCTGGAAAGTTTGATATGTCCAATTTCTTTGAATGTCTTAGGTTGCAAATGCAAGATGTGGCTGGGGGTGTGTATTCTATTGCCATCTGTTAGAACCAGGTGGGGCAGTTTTCTTTATCTCTCCCACAAACTGATCCTCCCTCCAGGAAATATTTTCTGTTAAGGGGTCATTGAGTGTCGCTGCATGACTGATAAATTACATCCTTGCATTGTGAGATGCTCCACCCAGGTGGAGGAGCCAAGAATTCCTACCCTGGATACATTCTGAGATTTGGAATACCACACGCAGCCTTTCCCGCTGGCTTCCCAGCGGAACAGCCTTTTTTCCACTGGATTCCCAGAGGAAGACCAGGCCCATCCACACTGGCTCTGGACCTTCAGAGGAAACTTACACTCTTTCTAAAGGATCTTTGTTTCAACAGAACCACATCTGTCACCCCAGGAGGACTGGAGCCACCATTTAATTGGACTGCTATCAACTCCCTGACCAACAGAGTGTCAGGTTGTGTTCTGACTCTGTCAGTGTTGTTTTGTATTACTGAATTTTTATTTTTATTTTTCCTAATAAAAAACTGTTATTCCTACTCTCATATCTTTGCCTGAGAGCCCCTTAATTTCAAAATTATAATAATTTGGAGGGAAGGGGTTTAAATTTTCCATTTCAAGAGAGGTTCCTGCCTTCCCTAGCCGACAGCTGTCTTTTTTCAAACCGAGACATCGAGTTAGCAGGTTCTGAAGAAAAGTGCCAGTAAATCAATGTGCAAGGATTGTGGCTGCAGGAGACAGCAAGCTGCAGGTGACAGTGGCTGTGTAATGACTGTAGTCCTTCTGCCAGCCACGTCGTGCCTATGCGTTGCCATTGTTTTGACCTAATGGCATTGGTCCCAGTGCCATTGCAGGGCACATGCAACTGGCCTTGCATGAGCTGTATGCTGGCCAAAATCTGAGCAGGAGTTGAATGTAAGACTAAAGACAGAGCTTTGTCAAGTCACTGAAAGCCGCTTGGTGCTCCTAAGCCTTGGCAGGTTATTTATGGTATCCTTAGGACTCTTCTAGATGACAAATAAGGGACACAAAATCCTTGGATATCTTTTAGTTACTCCTGAAGTGACACAGTTCTTGGTCTCCAGATGGTGCCAGAGTGGCATTCAGGATTATGTTGTGGCAGGCACATGTTTTAAAACAAGTCACTTCACACAAAGAACTGGTCACTCAAAAAATTGTGAGTAATTTTAGCTGAAAAACTTCAATAAGGATTTTTAAAAGGCTGAGCTTAGGATTTTGTACAGGTTTATTGCCTTAATGCTCCCTAAGCACAGCCTGAGTAGTCTGACATGGTTTTGAATTATGTCAATAAGTGATATGTTAAAGATTCCCCTGGTACTGTGCACAAAGCAATATGACTGACCCAAATGGTGCCTTGAAAGCTTCTGGTTTATTGTGTCAGTGATTACCAGGGATAATAAGTCTCTGGGGGACTTTTGAATCAGGCTTTTCAATTCATGAAGGAGTAAGGATGCTCACATATGCCAGATCTAGGCAAACTTTGGCATATCTTGAAGCATATTTGAAGGGCTTAAATCAATATCTCTGTGCTGGGTTCATATGCCCAAGTTTTAGTAGCGGGAGGGCTACAGCGGTGGCTTATGTAGGAAGCTTCCAGAAGCTTCACCCAATGCCAGCCAGCTCCAAGACAGACCCTGTGCTGGCCAAGGGCAAGGCAATCTCAATTAGTCCCACATCTCTGTGATAACAAAATTAAGAAGAGAACAACCCCAAAATTATTGCACAGATTTAATTGAGACCAGAGAACAGTGAAGTGAATATGTGGGAGGAATAGCCCTGCAGACACCAAGGTCAGGGAGAGGAGCTGCTCCAAGCACCAGAGCTGATTCCCCTGCAGCCCATATAAGAACCATGGGGATGCAGAGATCCACCTGCAGACTGTGGAGGGCCCAGAGCAGAGCAGGTGGATGCCTGTGCTGGAACAGAATCCTGACAGACCCTGGAGAGAGGAGCCCGTGCTGCAGCAGGTTTCCTGGTAGGACTTGTGACCTGGTGGGGGACCCAGACTGGAGCAGGCTGTGCCTGAAGGATTGCACCCTGGGGAAGAGTGAACCACATAGTGGAGCAGTTTGGAGAGGACTCTTGCCTGTGGGATGGACTCACGTTGGAGCAGTTCATGGAGAACTGTCTTCTGTAGGACAGCCCCCACACTGGAGCAGGGGCAGGACTCCTCCTGGGCAGTGGCAGAAACTACATGTGATGAACTGACCATAATCCCCATTCCTTGTCTGCCTGTGCAGCTGTGAGGAGGAGGTAGAATTGGGAAGGATGGGGGGAAGGGAAGTTTTTTAAAATGTATTTTAATTCTCATTATTCTGCTCTGATTTTTTTAGTAATGAATTTAATTAATATCCTTGAGTCTGTTTTACCCACGACAGTATTTGGTGGGTGATCGCTCTCCCAGATGTTATCTCAACCCATGAATCTTTTGTTATGTTTTGTCTCCACCATCCAGTTGTGGAGGGGAGTGGTAGAGCAGCTCTGGTAGGTGCCTGGCACCCAGCCAGGGTCAAACCACTACAGTCTCACAGACTTTATCAAACTCATAACAGTCATAAATTAGGGACAGTCAGGAAATGCTGTGGTTCTGGACTGGGAAAAGGTATGAGTGGGAGGGCATCATGCAATGCTCAGCCAAAATCTTAACTGTAGAAACAACTTTGGAGCACAGAGGTAAAGAAAATTATTTTGTATGTATTCAAACTTTGCAGTAGCTACACACTATTGTGTCAAATTTTCTGACTTGCAGCAGACTCACAGTGGAACATATGTAAATTCTTCTGCTAGAGTAAGAAGTAATTATACAGTAATTTCACAAGCAAACTTTAAAGTGTTAACAGTTCCAATTATTGAGTGATAGGTAGCATATTGATAGTTTTATTTCATGTAATTAAAAATGGAAGAAGCAAAATTTCAAAATTAATTGACAGTTTCATGCAGTGATATGGAAGTAGGAAACAGTTTTGGAAACTAAGTAAGATCTGTCAGCAATGGAAACTGATACTGAAAAAGATTTATCTCACATCAGACATTTCTGTTTCTTTAATCCAGTTAGGATGATCTCCCAAACCCTGGTGTTTTCACATAATCACGTCTTGTTTCATGTTTGCACACTTACAAATGTAATTCTTACTTTGAAAGAAAGTTATTAAATAAATCAATAATAAATGCTTTCAGTACACAGCATGCTCTTATTAATTTTTAAAGATAAGTATTTTGTGAGTAAACCATGGAATTATAAAGACTTTGTAATATAGAGAAAGATAATTCAAAATTTCAACTCTACTGGATTTGACAAATGTTGGCACTTGTCATTTTGACAAATGTTTTTGCCAAATTATGTAGGGAGGTCTGATGGTATCCTGGGGTGCATTAGGAAGAGCATTGCCAGGTCGAGGGAGGTGATCCTGCCCCTCTATTCACCCCTAGTGGGGTGCATCTGCAGTGCTGTGTTCAGTTCTGGGCTCCTCAGTATAAGAAAGACAAGGAGCAACTGGAAAGGGTGCCCGAGAGATCACAAAGATCATTTGAGGTCTGGAGCATCTCTCTTATAAGGAGACACTGTGGGAGCTGGGCCTGTGTAGTCTAGAGAACACTGAGGCATACAAATATCTCAAAGGCAGGTGTCAAGAGGATGGTTCTAGACTCTTTTTGCTTGTGCTCAGTGACAGGATGAGGAATAGTGGCCATAAAGTAAAACACACGAAGTTCCACCTCGGCATGAGGAACAAGTTTATGCTGAGGTTGGCAGAGCACTGGAAGGAGCTGCCCAGGGAGGTTGTGGAGTCTCCCACCCTGCAGACATTCAAAAACCACCTGTGTAAGCTGCTCTAAGGACCCTGCCTTGTTACAGGGATTGGACTAGAGGATCCCCAGAAATCCCTTCCAACACTAACTATTCTGTCATTCTGTAATTTTCACAAATTGCAGTTTAGAGATCTAGCTGCATTTCATCAACTTGTAGATGAATAGATAATGAATACTGTTTGTTAATTGTTATTATTCATGAATTCTTGTTATTCATGTCTGGATTATTCAACTGAAACAAGATTACCTTGGAATGTGGACTGAGCTCACTAGTCTTAGTTTGCATGGAGTGTCTTTGCAAATAAATTACTTATTTGAAGCATATTTGTTTGTGGCGAATCATTATGAATCTCAATGTGTTGATTAGGTGTTACTTACACATCATTAGGGTACCCCTCAAATGCTTAAACAAGAAATGTAATAACTATTGTGTCTTTCAATGACAAATGACAATTCAGCAGTGAATCCTGTCCGAGTGATACATACCAGCTATCAGGAAATTGGACTACTATCTTCTGTCAAGTCAGCGATGTAAATGACAAGTGTTATTCTTCCTTAATATTCAAAGTAGCACAGCCACAGCAGATACATTATACTTTGTCTAGTCACATGAGGCATTTAGTTAACAGGTGGTCTGCAATAACTAAAATAGATGTGTGGGACAAGTTGCGTTGAAATTCATGCTGCATAACTTTTTCTAATCTTTTCACATTTTATGAGCACATTCTGCTCTATTAAATTTTGTATTAAATGAAAATTGTGTCCTATAAGAATTACAGCAAGAGGAAATTATTCTCACTTATCACATTACAGAAATGCAAAGCTTTGAACATTAATGTCAAATTATTTTTCATGATAAGTTTCTTCATGTGAGGCTGCATTTACTGTTTGGAATTCATAGTTTTAAAGTTGTGCCTCCATTACTTTACAAGATGCAGCTGGCCTAATTAAAACCAAGACTTATTAAGAGTCGAGTGGGAAGATCAAATCAAAATGAAGGAAATATTATGAATAATATATATTCATTTATGTGCAGCAGAAGCTAAAATAGGTAGGCAAATGTTAAATTAGTTTTCTCAAATTTATAGAGAGCAGAAGTGCACATTCTCCATTCTTGCATTTGAACCTTCAAAGAACCCAGCCTGTCATACACCATTCATTTTGTAGCCTCTTTACCTTTTTATTTCACCTGTAGTCCTGTTGTACTCCAATTCCTTAGGTGTATCTAATTAACTCATTCAAATGAAAGGAATCTGTACACTTTAAAGAATTCATGGTCTCATACATCTGAAACACTCAAATGCTACTGGAGGCTCTACATCTGTCTCAAGAAGGATACTAAGAGATCTGATAGTTTGGCAAAAGTAGAGTGCTTTATTAGCCAAAATATGCCGGTGTTAGCTTTTTAGATTAAATGAGCATCCATACCACAAGACACTCTGCATTCCATTCTATTACACATAATCTGAAGAGATTTTGGAGTCGGGAGGAGAGAGAGAAAAAATGTTTTAAACTGCTAGGGAATTGCTTGTTCCTGTGCCTTATTTGCAGTCGTATCTAAGTAGAGCTTTTCCTGAGGATCAAAATTATTATAAACAGTGCAAGTGGAGTCCATATGTGAAGGTTTAAAAGGATGAAGATGAAAATAATATTTTAAATACCTTCCCTGTGTGATGGCCAACACAATGCAGTGCCTACAAAGGTCTTGTTACATTAAAATATGTTTTGCAAACTAAATTAATTTTTATGCATAGTTAATATTTTTTTCATCTCAGTCAGTGAAGCCATCGTGGTTTTTTCAGTTAGTTTAATGTTCTTATGCCTGACTACAATGCTGGTGTCTGTTGTTAGCCATTCTGGCATGTCTATGTCTTTAGACACAGCCCTGTGTAAGACAAGTGGCACAGGTTGAAGCACCACAAAAGCAGCCCTTGAAGGCATTGTGCATCATTGTGCATCCTCCTCTGCTCATATGTTGGGGGGAAGAGAAAACAGCAAGAAAATTTCCAGTATGTCTTAAAAAATAATGGTTCACTGCTTTGCTCACACTGGCTAGGTTTTCTGACTGCAAAGTCCGTGGGTAAAGATGGAGTACTCTTGGATAGAATTCACTTTTACTTTCATTTAATTTCATTTCACCTCTCTGAGGTTGTTTACTAGCCCAGGCCTGCTTTAGGGATCTCAGGGGACTTGCTCTCCTTTTTGCCAGTGAAATGAAAGGAACAGACTACCTCCTAACACAGTGAATGTTTAATGTGTGATAAAATTGCTCAGCTCCCATTTCTAACTCAAGGTAGGAAACATATAAATCACCTAATAGGCATTAAGCAAACTCTAAAAAATTTCTGTGATATTTTCTAATTTCTTTAAGGTCCTACCAGCTCCCAAAGGGGGAAACTTTAATTCTGATAGGTGTGGTATTTTCTGGGTTCCCCAGACGGAGGAGGAATTGAGACTCTGATTCCATGTTCTTAGAAGGGTAATTTATTATTTATGATACTATATTAAAGAACACTAAACTAAACTATATTAAAGAATACAGAAAGGATACAGACAGAAGGCTAAAAGATACTAATGAAAAGCTTGTAACTCCTTCTATAGTCCTGACACAGCCTGATCATGATTGGTCATTAAGTCAAAACAATTCACATGAAACCAATCAAACAACCACCTGTTGGTCAACAATGTCCAAACCACATTCCAAAGCAGCAAAACACAGGAGAAGCAAATCAGATAATTATTGTTTTCATTTTTCTCTGAGGCTTCTCAGCTTCCCAGAAGAAGAATACTGGGCAAAGAGTTTTTTCAGAAAATATGATGGTGACAGATGGAGAAGAAAAAATTGAAACAATTAGAGAAAGTGAAAATTAGAGTATACATATAGTTGTGTTGGTGTCTTTGAAACATTGAAGTCCCATGGAACTGGTAAATTGTGTTCCTTTGGGTCTAGATCTCACTTTATAAATTCTGTGGCAGTTTGCAGGACTATTAAGGCAAATCTCCATTTTGCTTTGTGACATCTGTCAAGCCCCATAGAAAAGACTGTCCTGCATTTTGCATGCATACAGCAGTAGGAATGGTACATTTCTGCATTAAGAAAGGCTGGATTTCTGACTTGTAACCAATTTCCAAAGAGGACTATTTTTCCCTCTCCTGTTGACTGGGGTTCTCAGGATACAACTGTGCAGCACAAAGCATGGTTTGTGGAGCCCTCTGTGCCAGCCTGGAGAGCAGAACCATGCAGCTCTGCTACCCTACCAGCTTCTCCAGAGCTGATACATCCTGCTGCTAATGAGCATTAAGCAAAGAGCATTGAACTCCTGCACAGCCTGAATGGGTCTGTGACTTGTGACTAGTCTGAGGAAGTTTGGACAAAGTGAGGATCTTAGTTGTTCTATTCCTTACCAGTGGAAGAACTTCTCTCCCACTAATATTTGCAGACAGTATTTAATAGAAATGGAATGTCAATAAAAAGACAGCACGTTCATATTTGTAATCTTGCTTTCAAATTTCAGAAGGAAGAAAGACACTTTCTCAGATATGCATGATGAGTTGGCTAAAGGGCACAGATAGTTTCTTGGCTCAAATGTGGAGGAGGAAGCACTGAGATGCCAGCTGCATATTTTAATATATTCCCAAGGCAATCTTCTTGGAAAGGTTATTATTTACCCACCCAGCATAAAAGGCACTTGCATTAATTCTAAAATTACTTTTGAATTTGTCCTTTCAACATGGTTTTGATGCATAGTTCCATTCTTCCTTAAGAAAATGATTCCACCAAGTTGACATAATACATACATAACAGCTATAGAAAATAATTTTTAGAAATCCTGTTAATCCCTTGCACAGGGAGAAGTTTCTATGCCAGAAATCAAATGGTGAAAATTGTTGCCACTTTCATCTTTAATAACCGAAGTATGGCCCCTGGAGACTGAAGGTTGCTGTATGTAATGTTTCATAATGTAATATGCAGTCCCAGCATATAATGCTTCAGCCTGATCTCAGGGGCAGATGGCAGGAGTCACAGGTACAAATATACAATTTCACGCTGTTTAGATCAAGATAAAATGCTGTAGATGGCACCTGTTGTCTCTGAAGCCTTTGCAGATTTTTCCTCTGCATTAAAATTGAAAAGACTTATAGCTCAATAGACTGTTAGCCTGCTTTCCTTTTTTTTTTTTTTTTGTGATTGTTCTGTCTCTCTCTGCAAGTCATTTCCCCTACCACAAATATATTTTGAAGTGACTGGCCAATTTCCCCAAAATTTTACTGAAATGAAGTCTTGAAGACATTAAGCTCTTAAAAATGTCATAAAAAGCAGGGCTAGAGTAGAGGAATGACATCAGAATAAAAGCCCACCTGGCAAACATCCATTTAAAGGCCTGCACAGGCTGATACGTGATCTGAACAGTTATTTGTTCAATTTGGGCTCTGACTGGTCAAAGACCCTGTGCACAGGTCTGCCTGGCTGCAGTGCAGAATAGCTGGGGAAGAAGTGCTCATCTAGGGTAGGAAAGGGAGCTGGGGGCTGGAAGGACAGAAGCAAAAGTGGGGCATAGGAACCCAGGTGGCTGTGAGTACCATGCCTAAGGAGCAGAGACAACTATAGGGCACTACAGAGCTAGCAGCTGGCATGGTGCAGGTAAAACTGTTTTGTGGAAGGTGGGGCCATGAATATACATCAGACTAGAGGAACCTGTTCAATGTGCATGAAAATAGATCTACAGCAATCATTTTTAACAACTACAAGTAACCAGTATGATCTGGGGACTTGCAGCTGCCCTGTTGAGCTTTCATCAAGTCTCTGCTGTGATCAAGTTCCTAAATGCAATCAGTGTAACTACCACTCACTACAGACATGCGCTGGGCAGACCTGATCTGACTGCCAGATGCCCACCTGGCCACTCTGTCACCGCACCTCCTCAACAGGACAGGGGAAACAAAATAAAATAAAAGCCCATGGGTTGAGAGGGTGAGGAGATCACACCAATTGCCGTCACAGACAAAACGGACTTGGGGCAGATTAATTTAATTAGTTGTCAATGTAGTTCTTCACCACCTTCTCAAACATGGGTCTCTGACCTGTTTGTTAGCAAGGCTGTTTCTCACTCTGCTTCATCAGGCATTTTGCCCTTTCTTGGATCTCTTTCCCTGAGGCACCACCACCGTCGTGCCCAAGGGGCTCTGCTGTGCCCTGCCTGGGGCGGGTGGGCAGGAGCCATCTGGAACCAGCTGTGTCCCACCTGGAGCAGCCCTGGCCTCTCCTCACAGATGCTGCTCTGCAGCACCCATGGCCAGTGCCTGGACACCATGGGCAACAAGGGGTTTAAGTACTTAAACACACTCAAAAGCTTAGCAACGATGTCAAAAAACCATTGATTCAACAACAGTCCAAAGAGGAGCAATACTGTAGAAATGAAGCAAACACTTTTAATGATAACTATCAGAAAAATTTCAGGATATCCACAGCTGCTAGACAGGCAAAAGCTTTCTGCTTATGTAGTGTCCTGTACTGTCCTAAAATATTGGATAATTACCTGAGCCCTGAGGCTGGAGTGATGGCCCTGAGGCTCTAGACCATGGTGCTTGTCTTTCAGAAACACACTGCTCCAGCATGAAATCAAAGCCCAGCCCTTAATCCTGTTCACTTCAGCTTCACTCTTTACAAAATAGAGGTGATAATATCTCCTAATTTCCTTAATGTTGCAAGGTTTCAGCCCCTAAATGGGAATGGGGATAAGTTTGTGACTCTAATATGCATAACATTAATTTTAGCAGGTGCCTTAGCATGTGATCTCACTCTCCTTCCAAACTGTGATTTAGATGTCAGTCTCCAACTGACTCAATGAAAGTATGCATCCAGCTGTTTAAACATGCTTTTTTATGACCATTTAAAATATTTTTCATTTCCAAGAAATCTGCAGGAGGCTTTACCTCAGACAGTCCTCCTGCCCTCCTGGATTGACACTGGCAAGTGAGATGCCACACCAAAGCACATCTCTAATGAGGTCATGTTCTACAATCAGGGAAGTGAATCTGACCTGGGGCATCTGATGTCTTCCCTGCTACAAAAGACAGGAAAAAGTGTCTACCTGACTGTATGACCAACCTGCTGTAAGTGTTTCATATGCATTGCATATTAGAAAACAGCTTGACGATGAAAGTTACAAAATGTTTGTGAATCTTGAAGCAACATTGGTGTTTAAGTCTTAAAGGAAACAAGATCTTTGGCACATTCTGCTCATTGTACGTGCTTAGCACATCGCAGTAGTAAAGCAAGAAAATGTAATCAGTTTAAGAGATGAGAAAAGTTAAACTGAAGAAAGGAGTGCAAGCATTGCTGCATGTGGTGAAAATGTCCTTGTCTTTGTTGATGGAAGAAGAACTGTCAATAGTTAGTAAGGGAGGGGGGAATGAGATAGGACCCCTGTGGAGGTGCAGGACCTGTCCTCAGGCATTCACTCTACTTTGTTTAATAACTTCACTAATAACCTTGGTTTGCTCTTTCTTCTTGTTATATAGTGAATGACCATCTTGCTGATCCTTGAACTTTCTCATGCTTTCTCTGCAAACCCTGAGTAAGCCTTCAGTTACTTTTCATTTTCGGATTAAAGTCCTCGAAACCAAAAATTCAATATGAATATCAAAAAGCTCTGCAGTGTGTTATTTTTTCACCATTTTGGTAGAAAAGGCTACGTCCTTTTCAAAAATGGACATGTTACAGGCTTCACATTACTGAAGAAGTTTTTTTTGGTTCTTAAACTGACTGTTAGAAGTAAACATTATTAATTTAATTCAAAAGAAAAAATAAAAGGAAGACTCCACAGAACTTTGTATAAACCTCTAGATTATTGTTTGTTTGAGTTTTTCTGTTATTGGAAATATATGTTATTAAAATTTTTGAACATGTTATTGAAAATAATTGCATTTCTTTTCAGAGAGTAGTAACTACTCGCATCAGACTTAGTCCTTTACTACCTAAATGAAGTTGTTGGTGTCAGATATGAAAGCACTAAGTCAAGGGATTTCAAACATTGTTCACATTACCTAAACAAAACAAATGCAGCTGAAAGCAAAACCTAAAAAAAATTATGAAGTTTTAAAATGCACAAAACAAGCTCATCTCGCTGCTGTGCATCTACCCCATAAATGACACATTTCATTATAAATTCCATAAAAGACATGGAATGTAAGCATTTAGAAAGGCTGGACGTTTTGTGAAGGTCTGTTGTAGTTCCCAGTCTAACCAACAAACACCTGAAATCTCTCTCTCATATGCTAATGTTCTGAATATGGACAGAAGCTGCCTGAAATACCTTGCAGATGAAATCCTGTGTTTTATAAACGTTTCTTCTGCTTCAGGAAAGCAGCCTCGGGCTATTGAATTAATGTCAGATACTGGACCAGCATTTTCTGTACTGCTGATTTACTTAGCTGAAGCCTGTTGCTTTCTGAGCCTAGGGAACATCTATAGGAGGAATTTAATACCCATTTTTGCCATTCTTCACGTGAAACTAGATTGGCACATACTTAGATTTTGACATTCATAACTGCATAACCATATTTCCACTCTGGGCAGAGACTTGTGGATCTCAGCAGCTAGTTCAGGAGTTAGTGGACACTCAACATCTTCAGGATCTTGAGTCAGGGTTTCAGAGTCTGCTGTTCTTAAGGCAGTACAGCATGGGCAACAACCCCCCACCACAACCACCGCTTTTCTTTGCAGAAAGATTTGCCTGCTAAAATAACAGCCAATCAAATATGATGTTTGGATGACAAATGCCACCACTTACTGTTCTCCTTTAGAAATGGAGAGCTTTTACTGTAAGAGATTAAAGCAGCCAGTAAAGCACCATTGAACAATCAGAACTCTTAGTATGCCATGACAACTGTTTCCCAAAGCAGATGAAACAAAAAGACTGTGACTGTCTAGATTTGTTGATATAGATATATAAGGTGAATAAGAATCACTTATGCTTATAAAATAGATCTTTCTAAAGCATCGAGGAACAAATTTGTTTGCTCATTTCACTTCTAAGTGATAGCATGGGAACCTT
The DNA here is from genome assembly GCF_012460135.2 of Molothrus ater. Taxonomy (NCBI): domain Eukaryota; kingdom Metazoa; phylum Chordata; class Aves; order Passeriformes; family Icteridae; genus Molothrus; species Molothrus ater. Next base: position 26,359,841 of record NC_050482.2, on the reverse strand, counting down.
TACATTATTAGGATAGCAGACCTATGACAGCATTTATTGCACTAAACTGCTAAGTTCTGCTTTGTTTTATATGTGCTGGAGAGATTTGTATTCCATGCACTTAGAAATGTCCACAATAGTTTAATTTTATCTTGATGATGCACAAGACTTTTAAAAGCTTACTTACACAAAACAGTCTGATAAACTGTTCTGCATTATTCCTTTGTAACTTTGTTAAATGTCTTGCCAGACAACTGGCTATTTTTTTTTTTTTGTGACTCATAACTTTGCAGACAATGTCTTACTGTAAGCATTTTTTTTGTCTGAGGCCTTTAATCACAGGATGCAAAGTTCATTAAAAATTATGTTCCAATTGCTTAACTCTGGATCACTGCTTTGTAAACTTTCAGGCTAGTCCTGAGTTGCTGTTGTGCACCTCCTTTGGAAGAGTGAACAGCCAACAGCATTTGGGTACTCTTATTTTTATCTCATAATTGAGATAAATTACTCTTCTGATTTTTGACTTCTTGTTCAGTGGTGGCAGAACCATTGCAATTTATTAAAATAAACATGACTGAAGAGGAAATAGAAAATGTGATGTTCCCAGGCTTGCACACCAGTGACACGGAGGGAACTTTTTTTTGACATACCGATTTAAGAGAAACTCAATAAATGTCTAGCAATCCAATAGTTAAATCTTCTGAAATGCCTTCATTAATTTTTAGTACCATTCTTCAGACTAAAATCCAAGTTTTCTTTACAACATATACGATATCAGGTATTCTTTGACTCACTGTCATAGAAATGCTAGAGGCAAAATGTGTGGTTGTTCTACACTGGATGTACTGCTATGGATGGGATATTGAAGTTCAGGATGCTCTAAAATGTTGTTGAGTGGAGGTCACATCATGGGACAGGAGGCATGCGTTGCACTGTCATTCCAATTTGTCCTTTTCCCTAACTCATTGCAAGAAGAACTTGTGAGTAATACCACCGTGCCATTTGACCTAACAGATCATCTTCTAAATTGCTTCAGGAAGGGATTAGACATAGTCCTTATGTTACCAGTCACTTTCAGCAGCCATAAGTGAATTCTCCTTTAGGTGTCCTGTGGAGCTGGAAGAGTTAGCACCTGACACAATATATTGCAATATATATCCTCAGGATCTGAAGCTTTGCTCTGAGAGAAGGATTGTATTGTAGGAGATTGATGTGTGTTCTTTTTAAGAGGGTGGAGGAAGGAATTTGAACTCTTCATCTATATGTTTGGGAGACCTTTTTCTGAAGTTGATCTAGAAGAGCTTTGAAAACCTTTGCTGCTGATTTCCTTTCTTCTGAATGAGGTAATTCAGAAGAGAGGATGAAAAGTTCAACACTCTTCACTCTGGATCATGCCAGTTTTTCCACCTGATTGTCAGCAGCACAATTTTTTCTGGGAATAGGGAGCAAGACCACTCATTCCTACCCTATCTTAAATGAGTGCCCTGATCACAAAATCACAGTGTTGGCACCTTACTTATTTGATCAGCTTTTGATCCCAAGGCTATTGATTCCTTCTTTTTATACTGATTTTGCTTTGGCAGAAGAGGGGAATCAGCAATTTTAACCTATTGTTGTTTTCCTCTTCTGGAGAAGTTTGAAATCTGTCACCTGGAAGAGAGCCTAAAATGCATTTTCCACATTCCAGAGTGCCACAATGCTATTCTGAAAAATGTGGAGACCAGCACTAATGTCATTACCTCTCCTTCAGGCCTGGTTTCAAAAGTAATTGTGATCAATTAAGCAGCTACTACTAGAAGAAGGCTCAGGCTCTGTAGCGAGGTGACAGAATAAAACCAGCTGCTTCCTGATGATTTGTTTTGGCAGACAGTTTTTGGCAGTACCTGGGCAGGATCTTACTTTCTATGTGGTGTTTGAGGTGTCAAGACTCCTATAGTTTCCCTTCCACTTTGCTCAGTACAGGACTCCTAAGGTTTGAAAGTACATGGAAGTCACAGAATGTGTTAGAAATGAAAGCTTTTAATTACTCTGAACATTCCCTAGCCTATTGCCATCAGTGGTAGAGAAGTGACAGCAATATGCATGGGAATGCCAAATGTAATTAAAAATGTTGGTTTCAAGTAGAATCTGCAATTTTTCTGACACCTGCAATGTCACAGTTTTTAAAAGGATCTCATCCTATTTGAAGGCTGACAACCTACCTGAACCTCAGGAGGAGAGAACCAGCTAGAATGAAATGAGAACTGTGCCAGATCTTTGCTGTTTGAAATTCACATTACAGTGTAGACTGAAGTCTGAAGATGTTCCATTCACACGTTCTCCAACATGGCAGTAAGATAGGACAGGGTGTTTTTCCATGGCACACAGATAGTGCTGGTTGACCATGGCATAAGTAAGCAAAAAAACTGAAGCAGTCTGCTCTCCAAGTGGAAATGCAAAAAAACAACCCCAAAACCATCATGCAAATTAACCTGAATAATTCTCCATTGACTGAGGTGTCCAGACACCAGGGTGGGATTCACTGTTTTTGATGTAGTCAGCCTTGACTCCCATAATAGTCAGTAAAGAAATAGATGCACTTGCAAGTTTTCTGATCTATTTTGTAAGCATACTTTAGGATGGGTGGAATCACAGTGCAGAAGAGCCTATTTCCCCTCTATAAAGGGTAATATTTACAAGTCCAACATAGTTGCAGATATCTACATTGTAAAGTTTTTAAAGGGTGAATCAGATGGATATAATCCCATCTCTACGTAAGTGTGGTGATTTCAACCAAACTGGTGGTGGATCAGTTGAAACCTGTATTTATTCTATATTATTGTATTTATCTACAAAAGTTACTGCATATTCTGGAATGCCACCTAATCCAAAGTTACTCTGAGTGTGATATTGAACCCTTTGCTTTAAATTATTTTATATCTTGTATAATTATGTGCACTTCATCAAAACAGTCCTTCAAGAGGGCTTGGGTTGATTGTCTTCTTCCTTTCCTTTGAGAAATGTCAAGTCTTGGTTAAGATAGTGCTGTGCTGACACTGAATGGACTTAGCAGGAGCGAAAATGGGAAATGAGGGCCCACAATGACATAATAGCAATGTCTGCATTTATGAGGGAAACAGATTAGGGTGAAACAGGTCAGGGTGCAGCCACCCTGCAGCCACCCCTGCAGCCTGAGCACTGGCAAAGGGAATTAATTCTTCTTGATGACTTGTATACTGGTGTAAGCAGCTTAACTGCATCTTTTCAAAGTTTCAAAGTCCTGCAAAATGTTCCTCTAAGACTCTGGAAACATGAAACCTTATGAAGACATCCCCTCCCACAGCAGAAGTTGTATTTATGCTGGTGCTCTAAGCACTTCAATGGCAATAATTGGGCACCTGTTAAATATTGCTCAAAATAAGGCTGAACTGTAGTATTTTTCAGTAATTCTGGGTTTATAAGAAAATTTTAACAATTAAATATCACTGCAGAACTTTTTTTGATTTTAATTACCAGACAACAATTTATACAGTAACCAGAAATAGTTTTAATTTATTTTCAGGGGCTAAAATTAGCTCTTTGTTATTTTCATTGCATAACTTTTGCACCACCCGATTTGCTAATGAGCCTGTCACTGACACACATTAATGCCAAAGATCTAATGTCAAGAATACACACCATGTTGGTACAGGCTGTGCAGCCCAGAAGCTGATATACTCACTCTCTGGGGTAGGCATCTGTCTAGCCAGTGTAAGCAGCATGTCCTGCTGTCATTCCAGAGGGAAAAAATGCTAAATGACAGCTTAACAAGAATTGAAACAGTGAGTGAGGAATAACAGGAAACTGTGGAAAATAGAAAAACATAAAACATAGTGAATCTAAAAACCTTCTTATGTAATGAGAACCCAAATTTAAACTGCTGTATTTCTTCCTGTCCGCTTGCCAAACAAAATTAAAACTCTTGCCTCGGCAAATAAGTTTTTTTAATGGAGAAAACTGTGTTATTATTAATTAAATTCCTTCTTAGTATAAAGTGCCAGACAAAGATTATCACAAAAACAATTTACTTTTTCTGGAGCATTTCATCATTCTATCCAACTAGCTAAAGAGGTCAGCAGGTTATAATCTACAAGATGAAAGAAAGGACTAGATAAAAACATGGAAATTTAGAAAACCAGTGCCAGAGTGGGCTGACTTTCAAAGATAACAAGGTGGGTGTACTGGATCCCAGCTTTTGCTGGAAAGCATTTGGAGACCACTGTTGAAACCAGACCAGGTCCAAAGATGGAAATGAAAGAACTGTGGCTAATTATTGTGCAGAACCAATCCAAGTAGCTTAATGGTGAAGGGAAAATGGGACAGCTATTAAAAACAAAGTAGCTATATTGGGGTTTGGTTGTTTGTTTTTTTAAAATGAAATCCTACAATCTGGCCAAGTTTCAAGTAGTGTGGCTTCAGTAGTCTTTCTAGCTCTTTTCTGAATTTTCTTTGTTCTTCATCTTACTTGTATAGTTTCTTTTAAAAATAAGATTTGTTGATTGTTATTATTTTCTTCTTGACATCATGATTCTATGAAGTGTTTTTCTTAGAACCCAAGTGTTTTTCTTGGAACCCAAGGCTTTATGCTACCCCTTTTCAGAAAAGAGCCTGACTCCTTCCTCTGCCACAGGTCTGAGACAGGAAGTGGTGTCTGAGTCTCTCTGTGTCACTGTGGCACTCATTCCTTGAGGTCCATCTCTAGTGTGCCAGCAGTCTGTCTCCTAAATCCTTTTCTACTAACCTTCTGTTGATCAGCAGCATTCTCAGCTACATTCCATGCTTCATTTAAGTGGCTCTTTTTGGTAGTCTTTGTCCCCTCTTTGAGCAAAATAATTTATTTGCAGTGTAGCTGCAGCAATGTAGGCTTTATTCAAACATTAGCAAAATGTTTGTTTGTTTTACTGATGATACAAAATGAATGTTTGTTTTACTGATAACTGCAGCATCATAATACTCAGTAGATGGACATAGCAGTATCTGTCAGCTTTTGCTGGAAAAAAGGTCCTTCTTTTCTGCTGAAGTTAGACTTCCACAAATATTCAGGCTAGTTAGTACAGTATAAGATACCATGATGTCAATCTGCAAATGCAGTGCAGGCATAGCTAATGTCAGATTAACAATTCATGTATATGAAAAGCTGAAATGCAATGTTGATTTTATTTGGTATTATTGTACTCATTGGAAATCCACCTCCTGATGGGGCATACTTATTTTTAAATAAATATCATGTATTGCAGAGAACATGCACAGCAGGGAGTCACAGCAATCTCCCTCTTGGTAGCATTTGCTAAATAGGCTGTAGGCAAGCATCCATGGCTTATTCATGGTCATATTTTATTTACTTTGTTTTCAGTTTTGCCTACTCCTCATACTAAGGGTTTTTTTAATTGCTCATATTCTTTTTGTCAGTTGTAATTTTCCAGGTCAGGCACCTCTTACCATATGCAGAGAAGCTGCAAACAGGATATACTTACAAGTATACAATCATTATTTAGTGGCTAAAACAAGTACAAGATGGCAATGATTACAGGCTGGACTTCACTACTCACTGGAGTGCATTCTGTGATGTGCTGCTTCTCTTCAAATCCCTGGGTTTTCCTTTAAGATTTTGTACCTTCTAGAGTTCATATTTTTCCTCTTGAGCTTTCCTCCTTGAAATGCTAACAGCCTGTCTCACTATCCCTGTGTCTACAGTTTTAGCTTCCTTATCTTTTTTGCTGCTGCTCTGCATATCTTCTGAGGTCTCTTACTCACAACTTCACAATTTCCTCGACAGCCTGAGCTAAGGATATGGCTGGGCTGTGTCACAGATTTGCCTCTTATTACAGAGTCCTGAATCTCTCAGGGGGGTGGGATTCAGACTTCACCATGTCATTTCATTTTGGAGTGTCTGGCCTTCTCTACAACCAGCCCATGAAGAGCCTTGGAGATTTTCCTGGGCAGGTTTAGGCTTGTTAGAAGATATATGCTGACCTCCAACCAGTTCTTTTCTGAACTTGCTGTCTTCTGCTTTATTATTCACTGCTGACTCTCTTGGACCCTCTTGTTTATTCTGTAATATGACTCAGATCCAAAGTTTCCCAAATATTCCTCCCCCAAACAAAGTCGTTACATGTCTTATGTTCATTTAGCACTGATGAAAGAGAGCATATGGCTACCCAAATATTCACCCAGTCTTTGCATTTTATAAGCCCACCATTTCCTTTTCCTCTTGTTAGAAAGGAGAATTCTGTGGAGTTCCCAGACTGCTTGGGCTGCTTCTATGTCTTCTTTCTCTCTGTGGGGTGGAAAATTATATTGATATTCTGGGATTCAATGATATTGCAGTAAGTCTTTTAATCAAGCTGAGGTACCACCTTTAGCTGCCAAATACAAAATCACATGTAGGTCTGCAGAGACCTTTGTAAATCTGTGTGGGAGCACTGAACCAACAGGGTTAGAGCTGATTTTGTGTGTTGCATGGGTCCCCAGGTGCAGTTCTGACCTAATGCAGAGGGACTTGCTCTCTGCTCACTCATGGTGGGGACAAGACACAATGTAGGCCTTAGAGCTTTGTCAACAACAAAATTAGCACGAGCTTTACTCTATATCTCTCATTAAGTTTTGTAGCAGGACTCAGACTGTAAACAATTTTAGGTAAGACAACAGCATTTTAAAGTCTGCTTGTGAGATTTGGGAAGGAAGTATTTGTATCAGGGTATTAGGACAGGCGTCTTTGTGGTGTGTCTGTGAAACGTCATTCAGCACATTAGAACAATTAGCCTTGGAGGTTTCCTTACAGGAAAAAAAACATCATATACATTTATTTGTAGACATTCAGCTTCCAAGAATCTCTAGCTATGATTCACCAGAGACAAGTCTCTTAAAGGAACATAGAGATAAAAAACATGGATTTTCTTGATTTCTACTTGAAAGACACAATGCAAAACTAAATTGTATTTACACTATATTTAACTCAAATGGGACTTTGAGTTAAATATGTATTTAACATGTAATAGTCTATAGCTCTCGAGTCTTAGGAACTGTTCTTTGTATTTCTTGGCATGTTTCCATATTTTTCCAAATATGTATTTACTTCAAGGGACACATCAATTTTGCAAGCCAAAAAAAGGAAACACTAACTCCTTTTTGAGCACATGCTGTAAAAATTGGAGAAATTGTTTTTCAATAATAAACATTTTCCAGTGTAAATGGGCCACAGTGCCTGTACTGGTAAATGCTTGACAATCATGTTAATCACCGTGAGAGGGGAGTCTAAGGAGAGTCTTATGCAACCAGACACAGCACTCTGGAAGTGCTTGGGCATGCATTCCATTCTGAGGTGAATTTGCAGTTGAAGAATGGCTGGTTGCTACTAGTCATCAGTGTGCACTGTCCATTTTGAGCAGTGAGTTCAGACCTATTCAGCTCCAATGAATCCTGACAAGCAGAAATGGAGGCATATTCTATTTTCTGAAATGTCTTCTCTCATTACACATTGGCGCTCCTTTGACAGCTTCTCTTCCTGCTGTCATAACTTCTTCTGTCATCCAGCTTCCACTGGACTCAAAACAAAACTCTGAATTTTTATTAACTACTCACTGCTGATATTCAGGGGTTCTATACTCATTATCAATGCAGAGTTCTCATACTTCCTTTTTTATACAGTGCCAACACAGATGCAACTTTTGTAGTAGTGCATTTCTCTTGCTTTTCACAGGCCTTATTGGAGGCTGCAGTGCTGTCCAGAATTCATATGCATCAGATGAACATTACTTCAAAAGATGCAAAAGCATTTCAGGAGAAGACATTTGAAGTGCTACACCCCATCTGAGAATGACTGACATCAATCCTATCTCTGTCTTCAGGCAAATAGTGTATAAAAGTTTAGTTCATTAAAAAAGTAAAAAAAAGTTGAAATGTGTGTTTTATACCAGTCTCCTCAGGCATTGTAGTATTTTGTTCTAAATTTGATAGTAAGATTTAAAGGTATATTTGACAGAGACTATTTATTTTCACACGTTGTTCTGGCAGCCATGTCATATATGAAGACAGTAAGATACAATAGCAAAATAAGATATAAAAATTACTATTTAACTGAGTTATTCTAGCATTTTGCAAGTGAGATTATGAGACAATTACCGAAACATTGTAGTTGTCCAAGCAATTTCCAGCTTTGCTGCTATAAATAGTCAGAGAAGTCTGATTAAGTCAGGGACTGGATAATTACCGACTTTCTCTTTGAATTGTCTCACTACTTTCTTCAATTTCTTTGTTGAAGGAATGGCTTGATCAGATTCTTCCTTTCCTGATTCTCCTCCTGCTCCTTTTTCAGCAGCTACTGCAAGTTGTTGCTATTTCCATCCCTATCTCAGCCATAGTGTCCTCAAAGGCAGTTTGGGTTCCTGCCTCAGCCACAGTGCCTTGAGAGTACTGAGCTGTGCCTGGACAGGCCCCAGTGCAGGGCTGCAGGCTGCTGATTTTCACTGGGCTAGGCAAGGCACCCTTAGAGCAGTTGTCAGGTCAATTAGTCAGGGTTGAGCATCTGTTCAGGTGTTAAGTCCTAGGTAATGGGAGGTGATAACCACCCTCCCATGCACTCTGCCACCCACAGACTGCCCACTTCAGGACACTTTTCAATATCTTCTCACCCAAAATTTGTTTTGTCTTATACCAGGACAACTCCACAAACCCTGTAATATGCTAAGAATATGCACAAGGATCATGGGAACCTGCATTAAAAAACCATCAATGTCCATTCTGAGTACAGGGAGAGAGATGTGTTCACTCAGCACCTCCCCAAGACAGCTCCCCCAACACAGCAAGGCTTTCAATGCTAGGGCAAAGCACAAGCCATTGCTTGAACTAATATGTTCCCAAACTCAGCAAAATAAAGAGATAAGCTCTGCAGCTGACAAACTCCATGTACATTCTGCTCGATAGTTACCTATGGCATGTTTAATATAAAACTGCCATTGTCTCACCTTGTGTTGGGCACCAAAAAGGACTGTAGAGGATTGACTTTTATTGGATGCCAAATCCTCACCACGATGTTCTACCACTCTTCCTATTCAGCTGCACAGAAGAGAGAAAATAAGATGGAAAACAACACATAGGTTGAGATAAAAGAGTTTACTAAAGCAAAATGTTGCATGCAGAAGCAAAGGGAAAACCCTAAAGATTTTAAAGATTTTATTCGGTACTTGCCCAGCAGCATGTGTTGTCCAGACACTTTGTGGGAAGTAGGGCTTCAGCAGGTGTAGTGATTGCTCAAGAAGGCAAATATTGTAAATAATGAATGCACCTCTGCAGGGTTTGCAGGTAGAGAACTGGGAATAAAGTTCAAGGAGAAAGGGGAGGGGGAAGGTATTTTTAAGATTTTTTTTTAACTTCCCATGATTCTTCTCTGATTTGATTAGTAATAAGTTCAATTAATTCCCTAAGTCAAGTCTGTTTTGCCTGTGACAGTAATCAATGGATGATTTTTCCCTGTCCTTATCCTGACCCAGGAGCCTTTAATTCTTTTTCTCTCCCCTGTTCAGCTGGAGGGGAATGACACCATGCCTTTGGGGGACACCTGGCATTCAACCAAGGTCAAAACACCATGCATGTTAAACTGCTTTTTATGGATGCCAAACATTGCTACATATTTCTGTTACTTGACACCCCTGTACTGACAGTTCAGATCTAGTCCATGGCTGACATATAACCAGAGGAAGTACTGTGGTTGGGGAACTAATCACCAGAAAATCTACAGAGTATGTTCAAAGATGTTGCTCTACCCTTTGTGAATTAAGAAGCAAGCAAGGACAGGAAGGATTGGAGAATATCAACACTCTTTGATGTAGCCTAATTTTTCAAGGATTTGAATGTTTGAAGCTCCATTTGGCTTCAGTAGGAATCAAGGTTATCCAAATAAGAGTGGAAGTCAATCCAGCAGAAACTAGACTGCAACAGTCAGTATCCATTTGTGGCTGATTACTTCTGAAATCACGTTAGAGAGTAAAAAATATTTTAAAATTAGTTATCTTGCATATTGAAGAAAATGCTTAATGCATTTTTTGGGAAAAATTGGGAGTTTTCAGTCTCAAATAAAAACCTATGCAGAATTTCCTTGTGAAGTATGATTAATAGAAATAAAATTTGGTCATACAAAAATGCTAATTATTTATGGCTATTGAACTATGTAAAACAATGGACTAGCTCATAATGTTTAGACTATGACAACTGGAAAGTTAAAGTGTAGAACTGATCAGAGATTTCCTGGAAAAAGGTATTGAAGAAGCATTCTAGGATTTTTGGAGGTTTGGGGTCACAGGATGATCTGGACCAGCTGTGGTGGGGGGGGATGCAGAGAGGGAAAGAGAAAGAGAGGCAGTACAGGATCCTTCCTGGATCTTGATAAAAGTTTGACAACAAGGGGGTTAATGACTGCCTCAATCAAACAGAATGAGAAGAGGTAGAGTGAGTAAATCTTAGGTCCCTTTGAATGTTGGGCACCCTGTGTAGGCAATTGAGTCCTTGCAAAGGTACCTGTGGTGGCTTTGCTATTCCCCTGTGCTGCTTTCAAATCCACAGGACTGGAATGGATAATGAGCATCCCCTGCTTCCTGATGGTGGTATCAGTAGGATCTTCAAGAGCTTTCTGCTTTGTTTTTCTCCCACGAGTTTTGCTTGCATTCTAGCCTGGGGTACCCTAAATGACATAGCACAGTGCCATTGTAAATGCCTGTTAAGCACTGGCTCTGCAGTAACTGAGCTACCAATTATTGATAGGTTAGAAATCAGTATAAACTACCAGGATGTAGTTTAAAAGGGTTCCATAAGCCCCTAACTGGCTATTTTTGACTGTAGAAATCCTTTTCAAAAGGATTTAGAGGAACTGAGACTGTGACATTGTGGATGGGACATCCTGAGTTTCTGTTCTCCGTGCCTGTTCTGTGTAATGGTTGTTGAGTTAGTCTGCTTGTGTATGGTGAGAAAAAACAGATTACTTTTATTGTAGCTCTAAGCTATGCTGCAGGCAGACAGGAGTATTTTCTTGAAGAAGAAAATGGCTGTAATAAACAAGGAAACATAGATAAAGCTAATCATGATAGCTTCCATCAGATCTGTCAGTCCTGCAGTTATTACCTGATTTATCAGAACAGCATGTTTTCCATTTCCCAAAGGCATCTGGATTGCAAAATAGCTGGTGGGTAATAATTGATTTTGAAAGTATTAGTTTATTTTAGAACTGGAGAATTCCAGCCAGCAGCATTTTGGAAAATAAATTGTTTTCCTGGACAACACTGAGAAATTTTATTAATATCATAAGTATGTCTAAACATTAATTGTTTTTCCATATAGGTTCCAGTGCTGCAATTATTCCTATCTGAGAGATTTATACCTTCATTTGTTATTGATCATAACATTTTTTTACATGTGCATTGCTTCTCACTTAATCCAGGACTTCTTAAATATTTAAACAAAGTAGAGATGAGCCCAAGCAACAGATCTGAGACTCCTATCTGAGTTTTGTTACCTTTCTCCCCTTCACTGTGAGAACTGCTTTCTTTAGTTCAGCTACATCCTACTAGTTACATATAGTTACATATAATTATAATTTTGACCAATGCAGAAGGAATTAAGGGGTGTATTATGGCAGGTCTGTGTTATAGGCAGTTGCAGAGACAGCTGCAGAGGGTATGGATGGAATGTCAGCAAGAAGTAAATACATCCTGTGTTCATGATGTACTTTCTAGTGCTGTCCTATGCCCTGATAGAAAATGATGCAGCACAGATGAATTGTTAAGAAGGAACAGGCTATCAAGACCTGTATCTTGTTTCCAGTGCTGGCCTATTCTAAATGTTTCAGAGGAATGTGCTGGAAATCTTGGAGAAAACTGCAGGACAATACACGCAAAAGAAAGTTTCTTCACAGAAACGACTAGTTTAAGGATGGCTTGCAGAGGAAAAAAGGTACTACCAGTGCTTTTATTTGTAAAGTAGAATTTGGATTTATGGAATCATAAAATGGTTTGAGTTAGAAGGGACCTTTCACATCGTGTAGTTGAGCCCCTCTGCCATGAGTAGGGATGCCAGGCCCTAGACCAGGTTGCCCAGGACCCTATCCAACCTGACCTTGAACACTTCCAGAGCTCCACAATTTCTCTGGGCAACCTGGTCCAGTGTCTCACCACCCTCATAGGAAAGAATTCCTTCATAATATAAAATTTAAACCTACCGTCTTTCAGTTTGATTTCAGATTCATAATTTGTGACATTAATGTTGGGAATTTTTTTCCTCAAAGAGCTATTTAAAAAATATAAATATAAAATTTACACTATCAAAAGGGAATTTTTTTCCCCTGTCCTTAATAAATATTCTTACTAAATTTACATTAAAATATTCAGTTCATGATATATAGTAATTTCCTTTGTTTAGAGGATCTAAGTTTAACTTAAACTTCATCATGCAGCTTATCACTCAATTTAATTTTATGTTTATCCCTCATGTAATGTCTTTTTGTAACTCATAATGCATTATATAATGACATTTTCTATTAATTTCTATTATATACATTTAATTAATAAAAATTATGATGTTTATAAATGCATTATTATTATTCAGTATTCCAGATCAAAGCATGCCTTACTTAATAAATTATAAAGGCATACTGGCAAAGACTTTCTTTCCTAATCCATCTCTTTGTATTTAGTATTTGTAGTGCAGGAGCCAACATTTTATTATTTTCTCTGGGAAGCGTGAGAATGGGAAAAAGGAATCAGTGTTATTTGGTCCAGACTGTATATTGTGTTTATCAACATTGTGTCTGCAGCATGAGATGTAGATAAAAGCAGTTATGTTTTGATTTATATCAATGTTTAAAATAACTGAAAGAGCCACTGATTGATTTAAGAGAATGCTCAGATAGATAGGCAATTTGTCACAGCTGTAAACCTATATTGCTGGAGGAACTTGGAAACAATTTTGCTTTTTTCCAAAATCAGATTTTTCTCATGGTCAATGAACTGCAGCATTAATTACTTACTGACCATTTATATGTAACAAGTATACTTTAATCTCTGTGGATATAGGTAATGGCAACTCCACCTGCCTCTCACCTGCAGCCTGAAGAAGTTCCTTGCTATATTTTTCCACTACTCTATCCTGAAGTTTTCCACTGAAAGAAAATGACCTGAGATGAGGTTATCATCCAAGTGACTATTCAACCCTCTTAGTGGTGATTTAGAAAATGAAAATTAGGGACATTATCACAGGAAGATAGCTAACAGCACCAGTACTTTAGGGTGTTTCTTCTTCTTGTTTTTTTTTTTTCTTCTTTTTACAGGTTGTGATTTTGAGATACTGGGTTGAAGTACCAGAGAGACAAGAAGCTATGACCATTGTAGAAAAGACCATGAAATCTAGAGATCTCCATGGAAAATTAATTCCTACATTCTTTTCAGACAGGGATTGACTGTACATCTTGAAGGGTTTACCTAAACAGAGCCTCAGGTGTGCCCATTTCTATGCAAAATTATTGACAAGTGCTGGGATATTATGTACAGTCAGATGAATTGCAATTCTTGCTTTTCTTCACAGGTGCAGTGCTTATGCTGGATACCCAAGGGGTTAAATCATATTAAATACCTAATTTTCCCATATGCTGCTTTTTTTTTTTATTGACTGTAGGAAGAGCACTCTCATTTTTGTGTCAATGGCTTTTTGAGGAGGACCCTTAACAGTGGCATTAATGGAGAAATATTCTTATCCCAAGGGCACTGGATATTTCAGCTATTGACACGGAGGTGCTAACATCAGCAGCCCTGTGGTTCTCACTTTCACTGCCGGTGGCATTGATGGCCAGCTTAGAGGGGGCTGGAGAATATAAAGTGAGAAGACTGGGGAATTAAGTTAGAAAGAAGCTTTTCTTCTTCTTCTTTTTCTTTTGTTTTGTTTTGTTTTTCTCTTTGTATGTTTTTGTTTGGTTGGGGGGGGGTTTGTTTGTTTTAGATTTATGCATTTGAAATCACTCCTCACTGAAATCTGGGAAAACACACAAGAGAAAAAGTAAAATTGTGGAATTCACCAAACAAGAATTCCTGGTGTTAGTTAAGTATTGCAAACATCATTTTTGTTCTTCATTCCAAGCTGTTGATCCAACAAGGAATTTACTTTGCTCAAGAATGTGTCTTTGAAGAAAAAGACAATTAATGTTTCTCATTTGTTTCCTTTTGTTCTATTTAGAAAGCAGGAAGAGTCAGTAATGAAGTTATTCTTGATTCTTCAGTAAGGAAACACAACCAGAGTTCACTTATGTTGGTTTTTCTTGCTCTTCCTATATATATATATATATATGTATATATATATATACTACAACTTTTATGAAATTGTCACAAATGATGGATAGCAGTGATAGATTCACCTATAGGCCAGATGGATTAGAGGCTTGGGGTGACATGAACTAGGACAGCATAGAGAAGTAAAAAAGGGAAAAGTGATTCCCTCAAGATTAAAACTTGATTTGCAAAATTTTACTCTGCTGGTCACCTTGGCTGAGTGATTATTATTATTTTTCCTTATCATAGTAGTCAAAAGCAGGGATAATGAGACGTATTTTCCATCACTGAAGCATATCAGGTAGATTTTCAGTTAGGAAAGTGTGTTCTACTCATCTCTAAATACTCCTTTTGTCTATAATTTCTTTATCAGTTAATCATATAAATTATTTCATGTTCTGTGGTGCAAGACTATAATAAATATTAAGTTACTACTTATCCTAATGATCAAAGAAGAAAAAGATGAATACCTACCTACATGTAATGGCTCCAGTTTCCTTTACACTTTCTTGAAGTTAGTGTGTGTTTGCTGAAAATCAAAATATTATTTTGGTCAGACTCCTGAGTTTGGCAGTATCAAGTTGGACTACTGTGTTCATGGAATGAATGGAATGATGGTCAGAATGATGGAAATCTGTCCATGTGTCTGCCATCTTACCATAGGGCCAGCAGTGCAAGAGTACTGCAGCCTTGGACTCAGAGTGGGGCAGGTACTTGTGGCAAGATATAGGACTTATAGAGCTAAATGAAGGACCTGCAATGGCCTGAAAAAAAGCATGAATAGGAATGTTGTGATGCAGATATTCACTGCTGAGTTACAAAAGTATTTGGAGAATTAAGGGCAAGTATCTTTAATTTTCAATAGATGGAGTAGAGATTAAGACAATTTTTATTTCTTCTCTGGGTGATAGAACATGTTATTTGATTAGTAAGCTATTTTCTTTATAGTGATTTCATATAAAATATTAAGGAAGAAAATAACTCTGTGTCTACTTTGGTCATTAATTAATATGCAGTACTGGGTAGTGCTTACCTGTGTTTTGCACATTGGCTTTTCTGAAGTGAAGAATAAGGCAGGTCTACAGTAGCTCAGAATTATTTCTTTTTCCTCTGTAACATAAAAATTCATACATGAGCCAAACTTTTATGTGGCTGCCACTGCCAAAGGGAAACGTGATGTGCATATTGACTGGTGGATCAGCAGCCATTAGTGCCACTAGCAATAAACTACCATGAGAAGAAGCACACTTAAACTGTCAGCATGCTGGCAGTGGAGAGCCGTTTTTTTGCAAGAAAAAGTTTTCCAAAGTTGCTTTTCCGATGAGCAATTCTTTAAAATGTTGCAAAACCTTTTTAGCATTCAAGTGCTTTTACATTTGTGCTATTCAGATCAAGTAAGGCTGTAGATGTTTCCTTTCCTCAGGTAATTTGCCTTGGAAATTATGTTGAGTTGCAGTTGCTTTAACCTTCTTGGAGACAGATGTTTCTAAGGTGAGCTACAAAATGACACAGCACTCCTCGCCCCGGGGCATGGCAAATCCGCAAAGCAGGACTCTGGAACATCCTAGCAATTGCTCAGGACCTCTGCTTGTCCTCTCCTGGAGCCAGGAAGGAGAGGAGGGAGCCGTGCAGGCAGCACTGAGAAGTGGCACCACATGGGGCAAAGGGAGCAAAACTCTCCCAGGGGCCATAGGTGGCACTGTAGGCTCTCAGCACACCCTGACTCTCCAGGGAGAGTTTATTTGTGTTAATTGATGGAACACAAAGGCCAGTGGCTTTGCCTCATGATGCAACACGAGGGTCTAATTCAACTCCTATCTGAACCAATGAAAAGCAGAGCAATTAAAGAACTGGCAGCATCATTATTATGGTGACCCTGAACTGGTTTTATGTTCTCATAAAACTCTGTAATTGCAGCCCAGACTTACACAGCAGCACGCATTGTGAATCCTTTCAGTACATTTTGTCATTTTCATTTGCTTATTTTGTGCTGTTTTATATGGAACTATACTGTGACAAAGCAACCAGTATGACAAACAGCTTTATCACAGAAAATTTTCTGTTGAGGTGGATGTGGTGTGCAGGCTCTGAATCATGTTGGCTGAGCAAGGAGCTGTAGTTTCCAGGACATGGTGGTCCTTTGGAGCAGAATAACCTTCTGCTGAAGTTACCACAGCACCACGCCTGACTGCTGGGAGGCAGCCAGCTTGCCCTACCTGTAGCAGTTCACAAAAGTGTTTCACCATCCCTTCAGAGGCAGTTTAGGCTGTTTGAAGCCTTGGGTGTTGGAGTGGCTGATGCTAGGACCAGGCTGCTTTTTAATGCCTTTGCAATGGCAGTCATAACCTTCAACAGAGGAAAGGAAGCAAAGAACTGAAGTTGACTATGTTTTAAATCACTGCACTGGGTTATCAGCAGTCGTCTGTTAGAGCTCAAGCCTCAAAAGATCACGGTAAATGGTATTACACAGAGAAAAAAGGTCCTCTGGGGGCAGAAACATTAAAAAAGTTGCTTTTTTTTTGAGATTTTTTTATGCTGTTTCCATTAAACAATCTTCCATTAGCCCTTTCTTAGTTACTTCACATGCTCCAAAGCCTGTTTCCTGGTTCTCAATATACCCTCAGAGTGATTGTTCTGATCACATATTGTAACTGGGATTGCAAATTCCTTCAGAGAAAAAGCAAAAAAAAATTGCAAGCAGAAAAAATATTTTACAGCCTGATTCCTTAGCTGGTCTAAAGGCTTGATTATTAAATTATAAAAAACAAACTGCTCACATGGCTTTTTCAATAAAAATGTTTTTTTTTTAGCTAAATGAAATGAAAAGAGTCAATGATCTATCAAGTTCTCAGCATTTTGGAGGAAGTAAAGATTCTATGATCATCTTAAACTCTGTCTTGGCAGAACAGCAGAATCTTCTACTTCATTGATAAAATAATGTAGAAAAAAATATTTGCTTTAGTCTTTGACAGAAAAATGTAAATTTTTTTTCCAGAGAGGAAAAAAATCTATTTCTAGCTAGGTTTAGCCAGCTTGCCTCCACTGAAAAAAGCCAAAATAACTGTTTAAATTAAACTGGGAAAATAGATGGGGAAGGATGGAGTTTCACAAAGTATTCTGCAGCTATCTTGGACACAATCTCAGAAAAATGCTGCACCTTTTGCAACATCACGGGAACTCACTTTGCAACAAAAAGAAATAGACTTGAAGCAGTTGGCTCCCCCTCTCAAACATTTCTTTTATAGCAATTCTGCTTTTCCATACTTGATTCTTTGGAGGCCAGAAGCAGGCATATGAGGCATATGAGATAGTCTGCATTTTGATCAGCTGCAACTGGTTTGGAAGCTTGATCCAAGTGCATATACCAAATAACACTGAATAAAATAGGCATTGAAAAAATATCTTATTTTTTTCTTAATGTCTGTGTTTCTATTAAGGTCAAGAACAACTTCAATTTGTTTCCATTTTTGTAGGTGTAGCAGTTGAATCTTTTAAAAGAATTGGAAAAGAAAGGTAAGAGGTCAAGGGGGAGGAGAGAGGCGTAGGAGCGAAAGAATGGAGAAGATATGTAAACGTAATAGAGACATAAATGAACACTCATTTGAGACAAAGAAACAAGCACAAGAAAATAATGGTGGAAGCAACAGAAGAGGAGAACTTCCTAAATGAAAGACAAAAATGTGAAAAGGAAACTCAAAGGAGAGAAGTTAAAGAAAAGAAAGACATGAAAAAGCAATATGGAAATAGAGCTTTCTGTTATAAATTTCAGGTTTAGTAGTTGCATGCAGCAGCCAACATGATTCAATATCAATAACTTTTGCCTCTATTAAGGTAGGTCACAGTCATGGATAAAATGGTAATGTGAGAAGGGGTGGGAAAACAGAACAAGAATTTGTCTGTGCTAGAGTAATTGCAATCTGAAATTAAAAGGAAAGATAACATATGATACAGATAAAAGAAGAACACAAGGAAATGTTTAGACAGCAGCAACTGAAAATGTTGAACAGGCCTAACTCAAATTAGGTGTCACCTAACTACTAAATTTGACAGAACAGGAGGATTTAAGCGTGAATGTGAAGGACAACAATGAAGAGATTTAGAGACAGCTATTAGAAGGTCTTCTCAAGCATGAAGAGCAATAAGGAAGAAACAAAGAAAATGTAAAACACAAAAAGCAGTTGTAACTGAGTGGCTAGCAGATCGTGAACGATCTTGAAAATTTAGGTTATTATGTGCATAAGTTTGTAGTGGAGAAATAAACTTTGCTAGTGGAAGAAATAAAGCATTGAAAAGGCATAAAATTAGGTTGAAATTTGATTTTCCCAGTGCTAATCTCAATGGACACAAGCAGTACAAAACTGACCACTGAAGAGACACTGCAGTCAAAAAAACCCCAAAACCAAAAATGAAACAAAACTACAAAAGGAGATTTCTCAAAGACTTTCACATATGTAGTTGGAACAAGACCTTTATCGAATGTTTCTGTGTAAGAAGAAGCATTTAGATGTATCCTTGAAGCCAAAGTAAAATGAAGTCAAGAAAGGTGCTTTGTTTATGGTCCTGAATAAGAAATGAATAGCTGGACTATCAGATGCAGTATATGAGAAAAATGGCACATCTGAGCACCAGATGAATTAAACAAAAAGGTCTTCAACAAAGTGATCAAAAGAAAACTTGCTCTCCATTACCTTGGTGATTGTTGTTTGGACACCTGAGATAGTTGCTGATGGTAGGAGCAGAAGTTGTAACATGTGAGAACTATGTTGGGACTTGCTGAAAAGAACTTTGAAATTCAGGTCTTTAGTTCATGGAAACAATTGCAGAAAAAGACACTCAGACCCAGGAATCGCTTTCTGCTCTTTCATCATCAGAAGAGTGATGTGACTAAATCTTTATCAAAGCAGCCACAGATTTTTTCTAGCAAGTGAGGCTCAGAACCACAAATATTAAATGATTTTAAGAAGTGGATTGAAAGCTGTTCTGGTGAATATTTCTGACAGCTCTAAAAGGCAATAAATATCTCTCTGTGGTGTGCAGTGAAATTTTCTGGAATATCACCTGCAAATTGATTTCTTGTAATTATTATGGTATGTCAGGAGTTCCAAGGCAGAGAAAATTTTTAATATCTTTTGTCAAAATATTCTCAAGCCAGTATTTGAGGACTTTATGTGGGCATTTCTGCAGCATGAAAGAAATTAAAATTTATGTGTAGAAGAATGTTCTATACATATAAGTCTGGGAAAGTAAAAAGGAAAATGTAATATCTTATGGAAGTAGAAGAATGAATGGTGGCTATTTATAAACTTGTATATAAAATTATTTAGAGATGCAAAATTATTTTACTGTTTCTTGGCTGGTATTCTAAATACCAAAGTAAATTTTAAATTGTAAAATTCTGTGTAGTTTCAGAAAAAAACTAATTCACTGAAAAAAGCAGGAAATTAGTCATAGTTGAAGTTTTTTACTGAAAATTTTACTGAAGAGATTTTACTGAAAATGTTCAAGTATATCTTTCCAGCTTATGAAAAGAAATTTGAAGAAATTTTGTTCTGAAGACTGTAGTGGCTTTTTCATTCTTCAAATAAATATTCCAATTCTTCATGCATATGCAGAGTGAATATAATGATAAGAGTAAGCAACTGCTATTTTGATTAAACAGAATGTTCTCTTAAAGTGGATAATTATCAAAATTGTGGTCTAGATGCTACTATAGGTTTTATTTTGCTCTGTCACAATAATTTTCTTTGCCTGAGTAGACAAAGAAATTCCACTGCTTGTTTTCTGAAATCATTTATTCAAAAGTGATACTTTTATGCTTCACACAGTTATTGTACATTGTCGTGTGGTTGGAAAATAGGGAAGACAGTTATGAACGGATCAACCCGAGCACTTCTGGCATTCAATACAAAATATAGGTATTACAGAAATACAAATTCTGCATATTTGTTAAAAATATGTGCTTTGCATCTTAGACTTTAAAAAAAAATCTGATTTGTGTTGGCCAGTTGTCTTTTCCTATTTGTTTTCAATAGATTTTTGTGTGCATGGAATGGTCCAGGATTTGTACATCACCACTCTGAGGGTTCATAAGAGGAGAGGTACATATTTATAGAATAGGACTGCCAAGATAGTGAGAGAAGACATTGCTCAGGACCAATTCTTAAATCCAAACACTGCTGAAATAGCAGGAGAAATTCCTGTAGGCATTGACCAACAAAAATATATCTTTAAAGAAGTTAAGATAGTATTTTATCGCTCACAGATCTTTTTCTTGCCTTGGTTTGGGCAATATACATGTGTACCCCTGCTTGTACACACACACACAGACAACAATCCTATACACATTCTTCTGACTTTTTGCAGGTGCACAGCTGTGGACTGGGAAAATTCTAGAGAAAAATAATTCAGAGTTACAGTTGTTTTTTTTCGCTCCTCCTTGGAACAAATGCTCTCAGATAGCAAACTAGGCTCCGGTCCCTGTGAAAGAGGTTGATCACTGCTAATCTTTGTTTCCAGTCTCAAGATTCTGGGATCAGTTCTTCCAGACTCAGAACCAAGTCTCCCAGCTTACTGCGTATATAAAGAGATCACTGACAAATCAGGTAATATTGCTCTTTTCCTTCTCTGATAAAGCCATATCATTGCATTGCATGGAGAATAAAATAAAGCAACTGCATTATCTGTCATTATTACTTGTTACCTGATTTACTGCTTATAATTTACATAATTGTTTCTAGATAAATTAAATGAGTGATTAAAACAGCAAGGTAAGTGAACCCATTGAAGGGGTGCAATCATGGTTAATTAAAGATAATGAAATTCATTGAAATAATGTCTTTTTCTTTACTAATGAAATGGGGGTTTTTTCTTTCCTCTTATTTTTTTTTCTGCTGTTGGCAAAACCTGAAGTAAATATTCTTGAAGATTGTTGTCGGTTTTTAAATTGAATAAGCACTTGAATTGTGACAGGTAAACATACTAGTGTTCAATCTGTCAGGAACTCTTGTCACTGAAAATGTACAATTATTTTGATGGTGATTTTTCAGTTCCTAAAACACACGGAAGCTCTTCAGACATTGTATGTTAACATCTGTCACAGCAATGACTACTGAACCATTAACAGTAATTGAATTACAATTGAATTGCAATTCAAAGTATTTCCTAAGTTTGTGTGGTGTCATGGGTCACACAATGCAAAGGACAGCGACTGCTCCTGTGTCTTCCTGTGAGGTGAAAGGTTGTACCCAACATATCCAAATGTAGCTGCATACCTCTTATTTCCATGGGAATTTCCTATCATTCTGAAAGCACAACACGAATTAACATACCCATGTCTATATAGTTCTAATTCAGATTAGATGGAATCTTAAAATATTTCCTGACACACCTACCTTCACTCTCAAACCCACTTTCAAACCATAGTACCTAAACTTTAAGAAGTTTTAAGGATTTATTTTTTATCATGATAAGAGATTCTAACAGTATTTCTGTAAAAAGATGTTTTATAAAAAGAACTGGAAATAATTTCTGTTTATGTTTAAAAATGTATAAATATTCTGTGAAATGCTGTAACAATTGAAATTTGAAAATTTTAGGGATTAGAGTTGTCCATTTCTTCATATTTAATTGCTCCAGTGGACTCATTTTAATTGCTTCTGATGCAACAGTCACCAAGTAACAAATTAAAGAATAGTACAGTAATTCAGTTAATTAAGGAATAGCATATTAATTCAGTTGTCCTCTGAAGAATTAATTTGTTGAATTGTTGAATTTGGACATGAAATCCAGTCCTGTGAAATAATGTAATTTTAATCCTTCAAATCTCAAACTATTTCACTATGAACTTCCTACTGTTGACTTCATAATCTCATGCATTATGTTGTCTGCTTTAAGACAAGTGTTTTAAAAGTAACCTAGTAGCAAGTGAAATGAAATTCATTATACAGTTTGAGACAGAACAAAAAAAAGCTGTTATATCTTTTAGGCAGAAATACAATGATATTTGAATGTTGAAATTCTGAAATTCTTAAATTCCCTGCCATATTGAAGAAGGAGAGAATGTTTGTCTTGGTGGCTGATGTAAAACACTTCAACCTGTCTTTCAGAGGGCCCATTGGTTTCCTGTGTTGAGTCATTCCCAAGGGTGATTCACTGGCATGTTCCAAGGAAATGTGGTCAAAGAGCAAAAAGCTGCAATTTATTTCTTATCTGACATCAGTCCACACTCACACAGATGAAATGCATTTCTCACTGAGGTCAACAACAAAATCTCTATAAAGGATGCCTGTGTTTTTGTGTCTCTATGACTGCAATTACATCTGTATGTATAAAATGATGCACATACACAAGTAGGAAAAGTTCTAATCAAATAATTTTAAAAATTCTTAAAAATAGTAGGTATGAAGTCATGGTTTGTGGCCATGAAATCAGTGCTAAGTGAGGGATTCTGCGGCTCCATTCCAAGCCTTGTAGAGCAGCACTAAGTATGTGTGCAGTTTAGCTAAGGTATATTATGTGTATATGAATAGCATTTACAACCCAACATGTTGCATTTATCTCTGTGTGTGGAGGTCTAATGCATTGCAAATACATTTCAGAGTGCTGCCAAAAGAAACTGCCAAGTTATGAGGGCTTCTTCTTTAAAAGCAAAGCCATGCACATTTTACAGCTGATACTGATCACAGTAATGCTTTGCAATAGTGATCACAAGGGAAGCAATGGGAAACAATCTGATCTTCAAAGAGCCTGCCTTTATTTAGACACTTAATTTCAGTTAACTTTTATAAGTAAGAACTGTGCCCATGGGTATTAAAGCTGCTGTGTGTAGACTTTATACTGCAGTGGGTCTGTAGGAATCTTTTATCAATATGTGGAGATAATAACACAGGGGTTTGATTCTCATTTCAGATATATACCAATGCACAGAGCTGACTCACTGGTTTCACTGGGGTTATTTACAATTGATGTCAGTATAAACACAGGAGAATCACCCTGGTTGCAATCAGAGTCTGCTGGCTCTTGGGTGACATGTTTTTCTGGAAAGCACACCATAATAATTCCATAGTCAAAGAAGGTCAGTGGTACTTTGAAGCATCCATTATTTTTCTGGGTGGCCTGGCAGGGTAAGAGAAGAAGGTTGTGAAGATCAAGTCATGAATGGCAAATGAAGGAGGTCTATCATAAGAGGGAGACTTAGGGTGACTGTCAAGCAAAACAAATTAAACTCAGACAAGTGTGCTTAAAAATGTTTCTCCATCTTTTCAACTTTGCATCTTTTTAACTCCACAGAGTTTCTCTGACAATAGTGAAGAAATTATGTTTGAGACAAATATGTCAAACAGAACCAAAGAAACCACCTAACAGGAAAGTAAAGGCAACAGAAAATAATAAAGAAGAAAGACGAGGAAAAGAAATAAAACAAGGAGAGGTTGAGGAAGGAGAAAGATTTTGTCTTTTCTGCCAAAACCAACATATTTTTTTACTCTGATCTGGGAGTGCTGTCTAGAGAGGAGTTCAGTAATGGTAGCGTGATATCTCTTGTGTTTCAGACACGTAGTTGCATTTATATACATTCAAAATACTTTTGCTTTAAACCCCAGAAACTTCAGACAACATTTAGAGGTATATTTATAGTCCAACATACCACCAATTATTTAATTTATGTTTCCATAGTAACTATTAGCAGAAACTAGGCAGAGAAAATGTGTGCAGCTTTTGTTCAACAATTGCACTGCCACATACCCAGCGTTGTTCAGCTGTATGCAGCAGCTTGAAAAGATGCACCTGTGGGACTTAACCTACTGTTATATAATTCTTTCATGTTATTGCTGGGAGTTCCTGGCTATAAAATAGACAAAGAAAAGGCTATTCTCTTATCCAGAGAGATGGCAATCCATATTTACAGTAAGTTGTGAAAGGCATGCAGATACATGAGGGGTGTGGACCTAAGGAAGGGAGTAAGGTGACAATAACTATGGGGTTTCTTACATATATGTAAAATGGTCACAATGTCCCCCAAGCCAAATGCCAGTGACCTGGCAGCATTGTGACAGGACAAGCTGTGAGAGAGGCATTTGGAGCACAAAGAGTTGAAAACATGATGAATAGTGACAGAGAATTTGTTTCTCTTTGACTTACTTTATTGTGGAAGTGAAGGAATACTACTAAGAAAAAGGATCTCTGTCAGAAAACAAAGCAACTGTGTCTTTTTAGAGTGCTAGGAAAATTCTCTTTGGTCTTGTTTTCACAGAAAATGGACAGGGGTACTGCAGGAGTGCAAAGGGTAATCAAATTGTACTTTCAGTAGGATATTGGTAAGGCCTTAAAAGGAATTTTGGAGCTTGTTTTCTGATACCCATTGAGGTGAACACTGCATTCCAGTCCTGAAGTTAAAGGTGGAAAATTGTTGATTTTTAATGCCATAAATTTTCTCTGCAAACACAAGTTCCTCTTTTCAGCATCAACTATAATTTTCCTCTGGCTGACCATGAAAAGAAGTGGTTGCCTCAGGTAATTGTGTGTACAGGAAAAAATTCTCACTGCTTTCTGAATATCACCAATAACACGTTTAAATGATTTACTGTACCTTGTAATTGGTTCTCTGAAAATATGAATATTTTACTGCCACTGTGGAAACTCTCCACAGCATCTATAATAGTGACATTCTACAGGACATGATTAATGAGTTTTATTTTTTGCTGTGTCTAGAAGTAAGATGTTCTAAAAGTATTTTCTTTTAGCGAACATACAATAAGATCATAATGTGCATCTGGTCAATGTATGAGAGTTTTCTGATGGACCAAGCAACCAAAATAATGCAGCAAATGTTAGAAACAAGCTAGAGGAAACCCATTGAGCATTAAGCAACACCATCTTATTATCATAAACTTCTCTATAGCTAATTTGGGAAGGAGGATTTAGCCTGTCTCTGAGTATATGATGTGAGAGCAGGAAAGCAGAGAAGAATGTCTGTGAAAGCTAAAGCCTACTTTACTGTAGTGGGTGCCTTTGAAATTACTTACAAATTTATGTGGGAAAAGATGCTATAAAGGTGAGTTGAGCCTCTTGGGATTCTGGGCAAATGTAAAAGAAAATCATCTTGTTAAAGTATATGGGAACTAAGATGATGCTATACACTGAATTAGACACTTGATCTGGGAAGTTTGCAACCTTGAGAAGATATTTTGCTATCCTTTTCTCCTTGCTTAGAACAGAAAAAATAGAGGATGATGAATCAAACCTTCTCTGTTGAGCACTCTTTGTGTTGTTTTAAAAAAAATCTAATTTCTAGATCACATTAGGAAGGATTCTTAAATGGAATTAATAATAATGTGAGCAATTTCCAGTTCTTGGCACCCAACATAATTCATAGTCCTGGATGAGGCACCCATGTTCACTTATATAATACAGGGAGAGTGCTTTAGAGACAGGGTTTGCTGTAACAGAAACACAAAGGAGAGTAGAATTGTTTACATCCTGCCTGTGACAGGCACTTAACTTCTCTGAGGCAGAGGTGGGAACCACTTTCATAACAAGGAACTGAACTTAATTATTTTCAGCATTCAAAGGGAAATTGTTTATTCCAAGAGATGAGTGGAAGAGCAACCCTTAACGTCCTTTTAACCACAATACTGGTAGCAAGTGTACTTATGAAGGTATAAGAGACTAAAACATTGACCTTAGGGCTTTGTTTTAATAACAGCAGGAGGTGGCTCTGCGTTGGCTTTACCACTATGCCCCATGGAAAAAATCTGAATTTGCATTTGCTAATTATTTACAAGCTAGTTCCTAGTCACATATGCCCGTTCCACTATGAACAGACTGTCTGATTACAGTAATCTGCAAAGCATTAGAGCATTTAAAGGAGAAGGCAAAGGCAGAGAGGCTCATGGAAAATAGGGAGAAAAGACAATGGAGGATGATGCATGACAGATCATGCCAGACCAACCTCATCTCTGACATTGCTGACATAGCAAATATCATGGACAAAGGAAAGAGAGAAAAATCTTAAAGGATAAATTCACCGGCCTCCTAAACACAATTTTCTGGGGATGATAGTGATGCCCAAAGATTTTTACCTTTTCCACATATTTGGAGCTTGTAGATTTTCAATATAGAGCTGTGTAGTTTCTAGCACTTCCTTACATTTTAGAATAGTAGTTGTCCTTTCTCATCATGTGAGAAAGGACATTCTTGAAGTTCTGTTTAGTCTTATTTTCAAGAAAAGAATTTCTAACAAGGTCATCCTGTTTTGCAGCAGCATTTGGGAGACATAACAAGACACAGGACTAAGAGGCCCTTGGAGGGATTCCAATGGGGCAGGTTCAAGGGTGGGTTACCAGGGTTGGATGTAATTGCTAGACATAATAATTAATCATACCTTTAAAAATTGTGAAAATCTGATGCCACATGTGTGCATAGCTGTATTTTGTGTACCTGAAAGCTTTCATTAAAAGACTGCCCTTTATGTTATCAATTCTAATATTTGGAGGGTTTTTCTTCCAATTCTATGCAACAATAAAACACAACAAAAGAGCTGCAAAGCAGGTAAAAAACTGAGAAACAGGGAGACTGCTAAAAAGAGAACAGGGTTGTTGGGAGAAGGTAGCTATCCTCAAGGATAGGTCTTGAGGCCAATTTTGTGTAATGTTTTTATTGGTGACCTCGGCACAAAGAATAACTGTGCCCTGATAAAATCTGCTGATGACACAAAGCTGGGAACAGCAATCAATACAGAGAAGCATCAGAATATCATACAGGAAGAGCTGTATGACCTTGGGAACTGGAGTGGTAAGAAGGATAACATGTAGTATCAAGTACAAGGTCATGCAGCCAAGGACTGAGAAGAATGACTGCCATAAACTGGAAATAAACAGGTGCAAATAGAAAGGGAGG
The DNA here is from genome assembly GCF_012460135.2 of Molothrus ater. Classification (NCBI taxonomy): domain Eukaryota; kingdom Metazoa; phylum Chordata; class Aves; order Passeriformes; family Icteridae; genus Molothrus; species Molothrus ater. The sequence goes on along the minus strand of NC_050482.2, from coordinate 26,332,647 downwards.
GCAAACTTGCAAGGGTTAACTATAGAATAAGAATGCCTATGAGCCACTTAAAGAACATGCCTGTCAAAAATTACATGCAAAGTGTTTCCAGTGATGCTAGAAATTGACAAAATCTTTACTCAAAAGTTTGAATTTTTTTTTTTTAGTATATTCAAGTATGTACATGCAAATTACCCTAAAAAATTAAAACTAAATAGGTGCTGCAATGAAAGAGGAGTCTCAAGATATTGATATGCCCATGAGTTAGTGCCAGTTTGGAAAGGATGCAGATTTAGTAGATACCAAAAGGTAGCATCTACTAGGTGTTTGCCTCCTGCACTCACTTCATGGTAAATTCAAGTTAGCTTTTCTTCATTCTCACTGAAAGATAAGCTGTCTTGAACTTAGCAAGAAAAAATATGGAAGCAGTCAGGAGATAGATAATGATACATATGTATGTATATATAAAGACACGAGTTCTTCAAGTAGTCAAACTGTAAAATAAGTTACTTTACTCAATCTGACTAAACAAGATTAAATGGATTCAAGATGATAAGATCATATCCGTAAATATGAAAAGAAAGTAGACATCATAGTTGAAGAGATGCCATTTGAGTTAAAGAACAAAGTACCCTCAATATCTAATACTATTTGATTAGCTGTATTTTGAATGGAATTTATTAAGTAGTTTCTGATCACAAGAAGGGAGAGTGGTCACAAGTTTCCCAGTAAGAATACTAAGTGCAAAAGAAGTAACTGGTTTTTGAGATACAACATGAAAAGGTTTTCTTAATGACTGTCAACACTGTGTTTGTTAGCAAGGAGTTAGCAAGGTGTTCCATGTGTGTAAAAGGTGTCAGATGGATATTTGGGTTGTAAGAGTGTCTCAGGGAAAGAGGCAGTTCTCTGGAAACCATTCCTTTGCTTTTCTGCTTTCCTAGTACTTGATCATGGCAAATAAAGACTTGGTGCAGTGCATTTCTGTGTTGTTTTTCTGCTATTCTAATCCTGTTCCCAAATGTCTTATAGTGCTCTTGAGCATTGTAATGAAAAGAATAGATGACTTGAGCCTCTTTGACGAAAATAGAACCTCTGTCTATTAATAACACAGTGGGTAAATGAGCAGTGAGTGTATGACTGAGCACAGATGAATTTCAGTGTTCCCTCACATACCAGTGTGTTTTTCTCATTTATATTTTCCATCTGATTTTTAAAACATAACAATAATGAATCTTCTTTCTCCTGTCCAACTGCAATGACAAAAATTGTTAAGATGGTGACTTGTTAGACTGATATTTATTGAAATATCATAATAAAATTGTTCACAACTATAAATAATATAAAAATAAATAAAATATGTTTAATAATTGCACACATCATTCCAAAGAATGATCAAATGCACTTGGGTAGCATGAAGATAATATGAAAATGGGAATTTCCGTAAACACAGATGAAAATCAGATGCTTACATTCTGTATGCAGGGTCTCTGCCCTGGAAGTAGAGCAATAAGAAAACTTGGCAAAGACAACCAAAAAAGATGTGTTTCTAACAAGTGTAAACAGCTGGGTAAACAGTTGTCTGTTGGATCTCTCTCCACCCATCATGTTTCCATGGATACAGCAAGACTGTAAATTATCTTAAGGCATATATTTTTTATTGTTTTTAATAGAGACCTCAGTCTGGGAAAGCAAACTATTATCTGCTCAACTTTAGTCACAGAGCTAGATTATGAAATAAAGAAAATAAAGGCAAAGAACAGATGACTCACATGACTTCCAAGATGCCTGAAGAGAGTTGACACAAAATGAACACAGGCTACAGACAAACTTTCTGCATGTCTCACTGGAAACAAATGGGACTATTTAATCACAGAGAAAGCTTCAAACACCTCAGCAAAATGTGTGGACCAAGAAGCAGGAAGAAATGCCTGATACTTATTGCTGGCAGTCTCAAAAGAGCAAAAGCAAGTTGCTGAAAGCTCAGCACACTGTATTATTTCTCCTGACTGCTTCTTCTATGAAGATCAGAAACATGTCACTTCATGCTTCATTTTCCAATTCTTATTGGCTGAATGATAAAATTGTTAAATAGTATCCTGTCCTCTTTTTTTTTTTGCATTTATCTGAGTTCGTTAAACCACTGAACTGATGGTATATTGATATTTTGAATTTTGTTTTCATGAAACATCAAAAATATATTCAGTATTTCCCATGGTGGGGGTTTTGTAAAACTTAACTTGCAAATTTTAATTACATTAATGGAAATGTCTGAAAATTAATCAGTATTTCTACATTTTTAAATTACATTCTCATAGTTACAACATATGGTATTAGGAAAGATGCTGATTAGCAGAGACTTAAAAGCTCTTTCATTCCCTTCTAGTTAAAGTTGTTTCTCTGCTATTTGTTTACTCACAACATAGCTTTATAGCCCAGTTTCCACCAAATCCATTTTGATAAAAATTTTTGACCAACAAGGTACAATAACAGTTTGGATCAAAGTGATAACAGATAATTTGGTGATAAGGAATTTAACTTATCTTCTTTAGAAAGAAATTTCTGCAACACAGCTGTTGGGTTTCTTTTCAAATAAGTCAAGAGCACTTAGCATCAGAAAAGAGGCAAAAAATTTAGATTGCACATTTTATTGTTTTAAAAAATTTTTGTGGCATATTATTTCTATCTAAACCTTGTAGTCTAAAACTTAATACTTGCAATAAAGAGAACATTACCAAAGTAAGGTCAAATCCACAAAGTTTATGAACAGCATATTTCAAGCTATAAATATTAATCTGCCAAATCAGTCTGTAAACAACTTGATAATTAAAAAATAATGTGTGAGTGGCAGTTCTTGAAATTACTGAAAACCATGCATTGCAATTTGATACTTGCTTTTAAAATTTTCTGTTTCTATAAAGTAAGTTAAACTAGGCAGGATGAAGTTTTAACTATCAAACTAAAAGTTTTACTCCTCTATCTTCAAGTTATAAAACCCTATAGAACTAACACATGAGAAATGTTTTCCTAGAGGAACAGATAGGATGTGCCTGAGCTATATTAGATAATTGTAGTGCTTCTTAAAGAAATATTGCTCCTTTCTCAGTAAGGAGAAAAAAAATTGTGGCTTTCTCAGTAAGGTGGGGGTCACAAAATGTATCATAAATCAGTTGGGCCTAAACAAAATTTGACACTGTTTAAATTGAATTGACTCATAAGCCACAGAACAATTAACAAGAAAAATGACAGAAGATATTTTAATTTTATTAGTTTCTGAGCAAAAATGGCTGTGAACTTCTGAAGTTATTCTATTGAGAGAAGCGGGTTTTTTTTTTCTCTAACTATGATAAGGCATTTGGTGTCGGACTTTTTAGTAGGGCCTATAGTGATAGGACAAAGGCTACAAAATTTTAAATTAAAATATATAAAAGATTTTTTTAAAAATGAGGGTGCAGAATCACTGGCACAGGTTACCCACAGAGGTGCTAAATGCTCCTACCCTGGAAACATTCAAGGTGGGGCTGGATGGGGCTCTGAGCAATCTAGTCTAATGGAAGTTGTCCCTGCCTATGACAATGAGGTTGGACTAGATGACTTTTAAAGGTCCTTTCCAGTACTAACAATCCTATGATTTTCTGATTAATTTCTGTTCATGAGTCCAGGAGTTAATTTATAGATTTAAAATCATCATGAAAAAATAAACATTAGTTTTTTCAATTTTGTAAAATTGCAGTATTGTCATTCACCTATCAGTAGAATTTAAAATATTGAGTTTTGACCTCTACTGTGTGTGCTGTGGTCAGTCTGTCGTGCCAGAATCTCTCTGGGGGAGCGCAGGCTGGCACAGAGGCAGGAGTTCCCAGCACTGCTGTGGTGTGATTGCTGGCACTGCTCAGTTCCACAGCATTGGTGCAACCTCCATTCCCAGTCTGCCAGTGAACTAGAATTGCACAGCTGCAGCTGGTCTTGTGCTGTGGGCAGGAAGAAATGATCTCTTAAAATCCCTTTCTGACTACAAAAGTGCTTGCTAAAAGCCTTGTCGTGATACAATATAAAACTGTTTACTTCACTAAAATTTCTGTTGAGAAAAAATGGATTGACTCATTCTGGCACTTCCAATTTAAAGCATTTGGTTCCTGGACAAGACTTCATTGAACGTCCACTTGTGATTACATTACATGCAAGATTTTGGAGCAGGGGTAGTCTGATTCTGTAAGAAATGACCCAGGCTTCCTACTTGATCCATTTTTATCCTTATTTTTCCTTTGGAAAATTCTTTATTCCACACCCTGAGAACTAGGACAATCCAAGACAAATTTGCATCAAATGCACAAAGTCCCGCAGGATTCCAAGTTTCTTTGTAAGTCATTGGGAGATAATTTTGTTTGGGGAACTGAGGACGACCCTAGATCTCAACACTGGTAATCAGAGGATTTCAGAAAAGCGTGGTGACTCTTACCAAGAGGCTGATGACACAAGCATGAAGAGTGCTGAAGGGGGGAAAGAACAGGTCCCTTAAGATATTTTAGCATTCTAGTCACAAGCTTATTTCAATGTGCTTTGCATACTCCAAGATCTTCTATGCAGAGTCAGGATTGAGCCAGACAGGGGAAAAGTTGGCTTTTACACCACTGACAGCTGTAGCAGAAATGTCCTTCCTTGCATTTTAAGATCTACTTGGCAAGTTTGTACTCGTGTTTCTGAAGTTGAAAGGTCTTTCAATTTTATGATGAAATGGATAGTAAGATGATATTTTTGACAAGAAAATGAACACAAGCAGTATCTGCTAAGCAAGAGCTTTGTGAAGCACAGCCATTGTGTGATGTTTGTCCCAAATGGGAGACTTGTTTTCGCATCTGAAGGCAAACATAAAAGACAGAAAGTGTCAGGAAAAGGGCATTTTCCTCTGAGAGGACACAAATCACCACTCACAGTGATTCTAAAAGACTGAAGAATACTTTAAATAAAGTTTTCGAATAGTACTTTTAATTTATATGTGATGTATAAAAATACTTTGAAAATATGCTTCTTCTTATGCAGTGCTTGAATTCTGACCTCACTTGCTGACTTGAGGCTGGGGCTTCTGGCTGAGACCCTGCCCTGCCTGCCTTGCTCTGGTCCTCAGCCCAGATCTGTGGGGAGCCTGGCCAGGGGGCTGCATGCACCTTGGCCCCATGGCTGGCCACAGTTCCAGTTTGACCTCCAAACCCTTCAGGGAGCTGTGGTTGATACATAGGTGCAGTTCCTAACAAATATAACCTCTTATTACAAAGTTGGTTGAAAATGTACTCATTTCAGAATATCTGTTTCTCAATGCAAAACATAAAATGTTTTCAAATGTGGTCAGATCCAATAGACTGGAACGGTTGAAAAGGAAATTTTCTTATCCCTCATAAATGATGCATAATTTAAAGGTCCTGTATAGATTAAATTATAGTGCTTTCATGCAGGAAAATTTTAGAGACAAATATAAAAGGTAAAAATACTTCATTCAAGTTTACTCCAGAAGTGTCTGCTTCCGTCTGTTTCAATTTTGAGAGCTCATGTCAGTTTTCTGATTCAAATTAGGCATAGTAGTGTTTGAATTTAATTTATGTTTATGTGGAACTTGGCCACTGAAAGCTAAAAATGTACAGCTTCTACCAGAAATCTGCAATGAGTGAGTGCATCTATTATTTTTAGAATCCATTCCTAAGCTGGGTTTGATAGGAGCTCTTCTGTCTGCAGGTGCGTGCAAACATACCTAGCCAGATACAAAACACTAACAGCAAATGTGACATTAACAGCTCCCAGCCTTTTTTCCATATCTCTGCTAAAACAAGAATTTCACTTCCTAGGTACAGCATTCCTGTGGAAATCAATTTATGGATCCAGCAAAAATAACCTCTCTCTGCTGAATACAACACTGTTTAGTTATATAGCTAAAAATGTGTCAGGTCTAATTCCCCTCTATTTTAAGGCTCCTCTGTGGAAGCTTTAGAAGACCTACCAGGATGGCAATCAGAACTAAATTTTAGAGTCTAAACTACGAGTCAAGACTAGTTCAGGACTTGGGTTCCTTCTCTCATTGAAAGGGGAAGGCAGGACACAATGTGGCAGGTGCTGGAGGAAGCACAGCAGAAAATCAGAGGTGCTGATCAGCAGCTCATGGGAAATCTTTAGGAAGAGGCAGTTCATGGAACATCACCATTGTGCTCCACACGTTGACTATGCCTTCAGGAGCAGCAATCAGGTACTTGCCAGTGCTTTTCCAAAGACAAAGTAGGGACAGGAAATTCTGAAAAAGCCATTACCCCATGTACTTGTGAGAAATGACACCACTCCTTAATATTTAATGGTGATGATGATTAAGAAAAATGGATGTTACTACCTGGTTTTAGACACCTGCTAGTTCTAATTACTATGCCAAGTACCAGCAAGCCTCTAAAGAGCTATGCTTCCATGAGCTGCATTTTTCTTTTGGCAGATGTAGAACCAGCTGATGTTACAACATATCTCTTTTCACCTTAGCAATATCCAGTTCAGTCTGGCTGCTCCCTGAAGTAACATAAACTGTGGCACCTGTGTGCTTCAGATTATTGGTAATCAAAATATCCACCTTAATCACAGCATTCTTTAAGCATTTGCCTCTAAATTTTCAAAATGGGAAATGTAATACAGCCTGCAGAACATTTCATAGATACTTACTCCACTGGGAGGATTTATGGGGTCTTTATGTGGTGATGGCATTAAACATGAGCTATTCAAGCTAGGTCTGTGAGCCAGGGAACTGAGAGAATTTACTGAGGTTCACCATTTAAAAGGGAGAGAATAAAGATTAACACTGGATTCAATACAAAGGATGCCTCTCTCTTTTATGTTCTGCGAGATCATACAGGAGTTGTGGATTTAGTAGCTTGGTTCTTATGAAACTTCAGCCATTGCATGCTGTAATGTCTCTGTGTTGCTTGAAAATATATTCTTGGATATTTTGGACTTTCAGCATATTCCAGATGTAGTATTAGTAGTGGTATATGTGTATGTCTGAGAATAATGGCTGTTTGAGCAACTAGAAAATGTCAAGATAGATAATTATTCATTGAAAAAAGGCACAAAAAATCTACAATGGATGCTATTCATATGATATTGTTTAGACATTTATAGAGCTGGCTTAATAAAGGACTGTGAATAAGCAATGCAAAAATTGCCAAAATTTACAATGACTTCTTTATGAAAGATATTTTCCCTAGCTGTAAATAGAATTTGGATCTAAATCATTGCCTCAGAATGCAACATGAATACTGAAAATGAAGGGCTCGTTTATATCCATTGCCCTGATTTTATCACTTGAGTACTCTGGATAAGGGACTGAATATACTAAAGAAGCAAGTGATAGGTATCTAAGGAGAAGTTTAAGTTGGACTTTCTAAGTTTATGTTTCTGACTATGATCCTTGCTCCACTATAGTTACCTCTTGGCCTCCACAGGTACTGTATTTTTCATTTTATTGTGCTTCAGGCACTATAGTTAAGTTTCTGAATGGACCCAAAGCTGCCCTTATCTTTTTGAAACAAAAGCTTTCATTGCCTGACAAGAGGAAAATGAAGTCTTCCACCCTCACAAATAGACTCTGTCAGCCATTCTTGGTATAATTAATGAATTAACATACTGGTAGGTCCAAGTAAATACAAAAGAAAAAGAACTATCATGCTGGATATCTTTTATGTAATTTATTCAGAGTGCTAAATCAGAAACTTTCAGGCTTCAGCATCCTTCCAGGTCCCAGGGCGTTTAATGCATTTTTTCAAAGTACTGTGCTTCTAATGCCTGCAGAAACTGTTGTGCTGCCTTACAATGTCACTGCCTGAATCTTGTTTGTGGCCAGGCACATGGACACTAAAAGAGACTCTTTTCCATGTGAGCTATCTCTGAGAGTGCTGCAGCCCCTCAGACTTACAGTGAAAGTGCCTAGTTGAAAAGAAAAGGCAAAGGGTGTCACAGAGTCACAGCATGGGGTTTCACATCCTTGCTCATCTTAATTTTTCTCTAAGATTTTTATTATTTCCAAGAGGATGTATAAAAAAATTAGCCATCAGTTATTTTTAGTTATTCCAGGATGGTACTTTGACATCCTCTCTTACAGTAGCTCTTCCAGTTCAATAATATTAAAAGAAGAATTTTGACCTGAATTTTGTCATCCCTGGGGGACCATAACCTTTTTATTACCCTGAAATTCAGCTATTTGTGACCAAGAATTTAAGGTCCAACTCTGATGCAATGCTCATGCATAACCTTGGCTCAGACTTCTGAGGAAGTCCTGGAGGCCATCTCTAGCCATGTGGATGACAAGGTGATCAGGCATAGTCTGCAGGGATTTGCTGAAGGTAAATCATGCTTGACCAAGCTGATCACCTACTATGATGAAAAAACTACCTGGATGGATGAGGGAAAAGTGGATATTGTCTACCTCAACTTCAGTCAGGCTTTCAACACTCATCTCTCACAATATCCTCATAGGCAAAGTCAGGAAGTGTGGATTGATTGAGCTGACAGTGAAGTGGATTGAGAACTGGCTGAGCAGCAAACCCCAGAAGGTCATAATCAGTGTGGTACAAAGACTATTTGGATGCCTGTCACTAACAGAGTCCCCCAAGGTTCAATACTGGGTCCAGTGTTTTTAACTTATTCATCAATTACTTGGATTCAAAGGCGCAGATGCCTCCTCAGCAAGCTCACTGACAACACATAGCTGGGAGGAGTCCTGGTGGCATGTCCTGGGGTGCATAAGGAAGAGCACTGGGAGCAGGAGAAGGGTGGCAATCCTGCCTTCTACTCAGCTCCATGAGGCCACATCTAGAACTCTGTGTCCACTTCTGGGCTCCCAGAGATGGTCCTGGAGGGCAACAAAGAGGAGCAGAGGGCTGGAGCATCTCTCATAAGGAACGGCTGAGGGGACTGGGCGTGTTCAGCCTCAGCAGTGACAGCAGAGGGGGAACCCCACAGATGACTGTCAGTATCTAAAGGGAGGTGTCAAGAGGACACAGTCTCAAGCTGTGCCAAGGGAGATACAGGCTAGCAATAAGGAGGAAGTTTTTCACAGAAAGAGTGGTCAAATACGGGAATCATCTACCCAGGGAGGTGGTGGAGTCACCATCCCTTGATGTGTTTAAAAAAGACTGGATGTGGCACTTGGTGCCATGATATAGCTGAGGTGTTAGAACATGGGTTGGACTCGATGATCTTGAAGGTCTCTTCCAACCTAGAAATTCTGTGATTCTGTGAAAAGGATGGAGCCAGGCTTTTCTTGGCAATGCCAGGCAGTGGGACAAGCGGCAATGGGCAGAAACTGATCCACAGAAAGTTCCACCTGAATATGAGGAAGAACAGGTGACTGAGCACTGGAACAGATTGTCCAGAGAGGTTGCGGAGTTTCCCTCACTGTAGATATTCAAGAGCCATCTAAGCACAATTGTGTGCCACATGCTCTGGGATGACCCTGCTTGAAAAAGGAGGATGGACTGGATGACCCTCTGTTGTCCCTTCCAGCTTTATCCATCCTGTGATTTTGCGATTCTGTGACTGCAATTCTGTGATTGTGATTGCAAAGTGAGGAATTGGTGTAAGAAAGTCCATGGAGTCATGCCATGCATAACAAAAAATGCAGGCAGGTGTGAGATTGTTGAGACTGGGCTTATTAGCAGGCCAAGGGTTCAGTAGGAGAAACCCCAGCTTGGAAAGGTAGATGTTTTCTGAAGGAAAAAACCCCATGGATTTGGAAGATGGCAAGTCAGTTGCATGGAGGATCTGCTCTTGGGACCAGTGGAAGTCAGGTCTTCCCTAGCTAACTGATGCCTACTGGTTCAGCAAACATATTTCTCTGGGGTGTTGAACTTGCTCATTAGTTTTAGACATTTTTGGTGTTTATTAACAAATAAATAGCTGTTTTATATTTGACCTGTTGTCTAACCTGTTTGCAAAATCTTTTGTTCCTGAAAAAAGTCAATTGATGTAAAGTGATCTGATGATCACACCTAAATCCTGCCTGGGAAAGTCAATGAGACTCTAACTTCCATTCAATATTTAGCTTTGACAATAACTGAATGAACATGTAAACATTGTATGAAGTGGAACAGTATTAAGGGGAAAGACTTGAGACTGGAGCTCTAGTTTGATTCAGAAATTTGAAACCCACTCACAGGGAAGTGCACAAGCTGGATCAACTCTCAAAGAAATCTGTCTTGCTGTCTCTTGTGGACATATTTGCAAGAAAAGAGTCAGCTTCACAGGATTCCAGCTGGAGGAAGATGTGGAGAGTGCCAGTCAGACACTGCAGCCAAACATCTTATTCCTTAAGCATAAATAGTTCCTTATTCAGATGGCTTTGAGGATCTTTTTTACATTCTTGGTACATGCACTCTAAAGTTCCTTTGAGGTTTTTTTCCCTGATCTGATAATTGTTTATATGTATGACTTGCCTTAAGCACACAAGGAATATTTGTACAATTTAAGTTACCTACATGATTAGAATCTTTACTAAATGAGAACTGCTCTATAATGAAGTTGTTATTAAATTAAAAGCATAATTTAACCCAATCAGTACAGGGTCCTGCAAACTTAGGTGAATTTAAATGTCTACTTGACAGCTAACCTTTCCTTTAAAAAAATTTAGTTTGTTTTCCTTCACCAAAATACTGTTAAACACAAGGTTTCTTTTCTTTCCTTGCAGTAAGGCAAATTCACTGCTCTGAGTCACTACTTATTTCAACAGTGAACTGGATTTGACAGCCAACATGCATTAAATCTCTGAAAATAAGATTGGATTATGAAAATGCTGTCAGACTGCTATCTGTAGTAACATTTGTGGGCACCAGTTTAACCAGGAAAATTACTTTAACCAGAAAAATTACAACTTATTTACTGACTATGGGATAAGGTGACCATTTCTAATTCCAGTTAAAATATCAGTTAAAATATGGTGTCATGCGTGGGTATGAGACTCAAATGGCCTTGTAATAAGTTTATAATTTGGCTATCTCTCTGAGCAGGCTTAAGAATTGATCTGAAACACAAATTTTTTATTAATTTTTTAAATGTTGGATAAGCTACTTGGAACAACATTTTTATTAGAGTTATAACTGTTGGGTTTATCTGGAACACTTCTCAAGTTTTTATTTGGTTTTTATTTTATTTTTATTTTATTCTTGGATTTTAACTCATATAGTTAGACTTCATCTAAATTGTAACCTTTCATTATCACAGTTACGTTGACTTCTACAAGCCTTCAAGGCGTAATTGACCTTTATACATGAAGGAGGCATTTCTTTTCTCTGTATTATGAAGGTGATCCATAAGTGTTATTAAATCATAATGAAATTGATTGACTTTATATTCACAAAATAAGAAAACACATCATCAAGATGGAGCTATAGAACTATCTCTACCTTTTTCTTACTGTTTGTTCCATAGAGCTGTTATATGTATGTTATCATTGTATGCTTTTGTATGCAACATGGGTCAAATTGTAATCTGGCATTTCGAGGAAAACATCAGAGATATTGTTTTACATGCTTGTATATTTTGAGAGGACCCTAACAAAAATTTAGAGAAAGAAAGTCTGATTTTTCATTCTTTATAAATTGTTTGATTGCTTTTTTTTTCATTTTAAAGCTGCAGATATATTAACAAATAAGAATACAATTCATTTTGCATCAAAAATTCTTCTAATTTTTTAAAATTTTACAGTCATTATAAATTACCAAAGTGAAATATATTATTTTAATTTTCTTTATTTTTTGTACCTCTTAATGTTTTTTGTATTAACTTTTGGTCAGTAACCAAGTTTGCTTATTAAGAAACATTATTTTGGTTACATGATAATTGGAAAAGAGCTGCTAATAGTTTGCATGTAGAAATTTTATTTTTTCCTCGTAAAAGCTTATAATGATAATCATTAACTATAAGTCATCCTATGAGAAAGTTATATTTTATATTTTTTCCTCTACTTCCCCCTCTCCCTCTTTTTCTTACATGTCTGGATTGCACTTTAGCTCCTTTCAACCCTTCCAATTTTGTAAAAAAAAGAAAGTATTCCTTTCTTCAAATTTTTCATTTGATTGATTTTTGTGAGAACTTGTGCCCACAAAGCACATGCAATTGCTATTCAGAAATCAAGAGTGCATCAGGATCACTTTCTAACCTCAGTGTCTGGGCCAAGGCTTGGATGAATGCCAAGAAGGAGTACCACATACTCACCCTTTTCTGATACTTTTCCTCAAGATACTGGTCACCATTAGAGACAGGAAATTGAGCAAAAAAGTCCTTGGATTGGAAGTTTTCCAGTGATTTATCACTTGGCTGAATTTGCGCAAGTTTTCACAGGTCTGATAAAATTTCATGTCACCCTTTTGAATTAACTCTTCTGACTGATGTCAGCTGCCACCTTGGAAGCATGAGGTCAGCAGAGGCTTCCAGTGACACTGCCAGGCTTCACGTAGGTAAAGCTGTGTATTGCATCTGCTCTCACCATCAGAAATGACTGCATCTTTTCCCAGAAAAACTAATTGGAAACAGGCATCACACAGCATGAAAAATTTCCAAAGATGAGATCTCTGTGCCCTTTCCTTTTCTGTGATGCAAAGTGAGCACAACAGTGCTAGTAGGAGTGAGGGATGCCATGGACTCAAGGCGCTCACTGATTAGTCACACTTGTCAATATTGGATCTGGTCTCCTTTGATGTTATCTTCATCACAGATGACAGCATAGGCAATAAAAAACATTTCTTATATGAAATCTGAATTTATGTGGCCATGTCAGTTCAATTTTCTGAAACCATAGTGTCAGGTTGCATTCTTTGGCATCTTCTGCCCCATATAGGCTGCATCAATTCATCATCCATGAATTCAGAGGAGGTGCTGTGTATCTGTGCCTTTCCCTAAATGGACAGAGTAGCCTAGAACCAAGTGCTGGACCATTTGGACACAATACCATATCAGCTATTCCTTATCTCCTAGAAAGGAAAAAAGGCAGTTTTTTGGAGGCCTGCCATTGCCAGAGGCTCAAGTGACTCCAGGTTAGCCCATCTGGACTTGAGGATACACATGATATATATTTTTATGTCAAGAGGCTTGTAAACTGAAAAACACATAGTCATTCAAATGCACAAGACCTTTATTTAATGAGAACATGTATGACTCATCAAGAATGTTCACCATCAATTTTCTTTTGTATTCAAAACTAAAATGAGTTTCTATTAAATGTATTTCATTAGCAACATCTGACTCTTATGTCAGCTACTCAATTACGAAAGGCCTTTTCCCTCCTCTTAGGTTAATTTTGTTTTCCATTGCATTTAAAATATCATGGTTTTTATAAGAATAAGGTTTTGTTAATGTTCTGAAATTCAGATCAGTTAAAAAAAGATAAATAGTTCAAAAAGATAAATAAAGCATACAATCTTGCTTCTTTTGCAAGCAAAGTAGATATAAAAATGAATTATCACTAATCACCACTAGCCTGGTGTCCAGAAATAATTTCAGTGTCACAATTTAGAATTTCCTTGATGGGTTAATAGACAATGCACAGGATTCCCATGGTACATGCATGAACAAGAGAGAAAGAAAGGGAGCACAGAAACTCATTTCCCAGTCATATATTAAATCTGGTTCTATTGGCTTAATTTTTCAGATGAAAAGTGGGAACCTTTGAACTCATGATATGCACAAGATTATTAATAAACGAACCATCAAAAGGTTTTATTTCAGAGAATAAAAGTAAAATAAACAGTCAGTGCTAGAGTTTCCTGTAGAATTTGGTTTTGTTTGGGGTTAAATTTTGGTGGTTTTGTTCAAATCTAGAACACATAATTTCTGCAAGCATTTTAAGTGTTGCTTGTTTCTCACTGAATAGTAATAGTATTGAATCAAGGCTACAATGACTACCTCATCAGCTGTAAGCTAATTTACTCATGCAACCACATTTTGCATACTTCACATATCAATAAATATTTGCATATCATTGATGTCAATTCAATTTTCTGTCAAAATCAAGCTTGGAACAGATGGTTCTGGCTCACCATCATTAGAGAAAATTATTAGAAGATGCTAGCTTAAAGCATTAAAAAATCAAAGGGCAAGTTGCTAGTAAATGAGGTTAGTTTTGAAGTCATGACAGTTAAAATTTCTAAGCTTTTCTCTGAACTCTTGAGAACCAAACGTTTATGTTTTTCTAATGAAACTAAAGATTCTCAGGTAATGTGGTAGGTCTGGAAGCAAAATGTTTGGGAAAGTGCTGAACATCTGTTGAGACAAAATCCATGTAGAGCTGAACACTGCCATCTATCTATCTATCTATCTATCGATCTATCTATCATCTATCTATCTATCGATCTATCTATCATCTATCTATCTATCTATCTATCTATCTATCTATCTATCTATCTATCTATCTATCTATCTATCTATCCGTGTTTCTTTTTCTGGCTCTGTAGTATCTGTGTACTGGAGGTACTTTAAGCAGGCAACACAACTGTTCATTGACTGTGCTCAAAGATGATATTCTGCAGTCCAAACTATTGAGTGATAAAGCTTCAGAAATGAACTATTGTGCCAACTGAATATATTAATCTAGTTTCATCCTATGTTGTAGTGACTATTTTCTTTAATCTTGTATTCCTACTACCATAATGTACAAAACCACATGACTAGCAGAATGGTGTTGCTACATGAATATATATTCTATAAATTCTGCTAATTAACAAAGCCACATATGAAACTACTCTGGAAACTGTATTTCTAAAAATTCAGGTCTTTGAACATCATAGACAATTGTTTAAATATATAAATAGTTTTATTTTATTTAAATATTAAGACTGGGCATGAATTAATGATGTCCAGTGACCTAGGATTCAAAACCAACTAGTCATTTATAGGTGAGTAGATAGTAGATTGTAAGCATTTCCTGATGATCAAGGCTCTGAAGGGATCTCAGTCTCCTTTGACCTCTCTCTCTCTCTCACTAAAGTTAATCCCTTTTTACCAGGCTTGTCTCTCACTGTGCTACGTGCCAGTTCCAGTCCCCTCCTCCTGTCTCTCCAGACTCAGTAAAACAAAGACTGAGATACCACTCATCTGGTTGTTGCCAAAACAGACCTTATCTCATAGAATTTTCTTGCAGACAGTAATTTCTTTGCCAATATCCTCAAATTTCTCCACTCACAGAGTTACCTTACCTGTGTCCAGGTATTATGCTGACAGGCTTATTGGCTATGCCCAGGACAATGCAGTGGTAAAGCAGATGAAAGCAGAGCAAAAGTATTTCTAGACAGATGTAATTAGAAAGTAGGAAAACAAATACAGTTGAAAGGGGAAGCTGATCTTTAAATTACAAAACAGTATGAAACCCCCTCTTTGGTGTAGTTTGCGCTGAAGAAGCACAGCCTGTGCCTTGCAGTATTGTGATGTAAAAAGAGCAGCCCTGCTTCCACATCCAACTGCTCCTTCTGGGGAAGAGGGCAGAACATGAGGTCTTCAGAAGACCATTAGGGAGCATAAATATTGTAACCTGACTGAATCCTCAAGCGATATATGGGTATTTTAAGAGCCTAAAAGCGCAGCTGCTGTCGACTGTAGGAAGCATGCACAGGTCCTGAGAATGAGACCAGCAGTTCGAGTTGTTGGTGTTTATCTAGGATTTCAACTCAGAATAAGTGGGTAGATACAAATTTTTGTGTTCTCAGAGGGAGAGGAAAACCTGATGTGGTTCTTTTAGCAAAGAGGGAGAAAAGAAAAAGGAGGTGTGAATGGGTAAACTACAGCAGCAGAGAGGGCAATGTTGGCTCCCTGGGAAAGCCAAAGTGCCTCACTGCTCAGACAGAAGGGGAACAGGATGTTATTTCTTGCTGCTCATCACTGTGTGACTTTGCCTCATTCTTGTATTGAACTGCAAATTGACTCATCAGAGCTGTAACTCAGCACAAGAAACACAGTGGAATTCACTCTCCTGACTGTTAGCAGACAAGATCACCCTGGGATATTTCTAGCTGGTCCAATATTACACTGTGGCACGGTTACAGCATGCCAGCAGTATCCCAATGGTGTTATTTTCATGCAGCCACCCTAGAAGTGCTTACAGACAGGAATGGCTTCCCAGAGCTGAGATGCTGAGAAAGGAGCTGCCATTTCTCCATCCATCTGCCCCAACCATTGTCTTGAATTGCCAAGCAAATTGTATTTTATTTGCCATCTGTATGGCAGTTGTCTTCTGTTAAGTGGGCTGTTTTCCTTATCTCTTCCACAACCACTCTTCCCTCATGGGAGACATCTACTGATAACAGGCTATTGGATGTCACTGCATGACTGATAAGAACTATAGCACCCCATTGTGAGATGCTCCACCCAGAGGGAGGAGCCAAGCATTCCTACGTGGATATAATCTTGAGGTTCTGGAACGCTAGCTTGGCTTTCTCCACTGGATTTCCCAGAGGAGCAGCTGCCTCTTCCACTGGATCTTCAGAGGAAGACTGCACTGTTCTACAGGATCCCTGATCCAACAGAACCACACCTGACTGCTCCAGGAGGACTGCAGCCACAATCCCAATTGGACTGCTACCAGCAGGGTGTCAGGTTGTGTTCTGACTCTGTCAGCGTTGTTTTAGTTTAATGCATTGTTTATTTTATCTTTTTATTTTCTTCCCTAATAAAGAACTGTTATTCCTGCTCCCATATTTTTGCCTGAGAGCCCCCTTAATTTCAAATTTATAACAATTCAGAGGAAGGGGGTTTCCATTTTTCCATTTAACAGAAGGCTCCTGCCTTCCTTAGCAGACACCTGTCTTTCCAAATTAAGACAACCTTGTTACTTCAATTCTATCCCAGAATCTCAGGCTGCTGTGAAGTAGCACCATGCCATGGTTACACTGCTGTAAATGTCATTGCACTGGTTCCTGGCAAGAGTCATTAAAAACAAACATGTATAGAGCTAAGTATTAACTTTTCTTTGTGCCTCAGAAAAAATTTCCTTGGGTATTTATTCTTTTGAGCCTATTTGTGCTTGCTTACTTTCAAAAGGATCTTAAACATTTTTATATAAAGTGATAAGGATGAGGAAGTGAGTTTGCAGGAAATAATGAGCTATCTGCAGACTGTGAAATTCCTGTTGAGTGGAGGCTAGTTACCAAGTTATTCAAAACCTGATTGCCTGAGGAGAGATATTTGCCTTTGCAAAGCACTTTGGGATGTGAACCTAGGCTGAATTAGCTTTGTGAAAGCTACCCACTCTCAGTTCTTAATCATATATGTAAATTGGCCAAACTTATTTTCCTCATAGCTAAGCCAGATTCAAACAGTGG
This sequence comes from Molothrus ater, assembly GCF_012460135.2. Classification (NCBI taxonomy): domain Eukaryota; kingdom Metazoa; phylum Chordata; class Aves; order Passeriformes; family Icteridae; genus Molothrus; species Molothrus ater. Next base: position 26,315,347 of record NC_050482.2, on the reverse strand, counting down.
TTCAGAAAGACTTCTGAAACAAAGTTAACCTGTTAGTGTTGGTCATTAAAACCTTGTCAAGTATATGGATTGTTTAGATTGTAGGTTCATGAATAAGGAAACAAGTTTTGTTGTGAATTTGGGCACTATTGAACATAGCAGGATATTATTCAGTAATGGAGAAACAGTCAACAGTGCAACACATACAACATGATTTTAAGATGATAGTACTGAGGCCAGTAAAGCTATAGTAAATTAAGTTGTAGGCAATTAAAACATTTTCCCTAATATATCAATACTCTGCATGAACATACAGTTTTTGAAAAAAAAACATTCTGGTATGGAGCTCTTAACCTCTTCTCTAATATATAGAAGTGTTCTGAAAAACACTAGTTGAACAGATATGAAAGGAACCTCACATCTTGTTTTGTACACACTCAAATCTTAGCCAAAAGAAGGGCAGCTGCACTACAAGTTTGCCCATTAATTTAAATTTAAGACCCGATCCTCTAACTCCAGTGCGGTGCTAACAATCATAGAATCATAAAATCCTTGACTGATTTGTGTTAGAAGGAACCTTAAAGATTATCCTTCCCATAGAGGAATGCCATCCACTAGATCAAGTTGCCCAAGGCCCCATCAAGTATCCTCGAACTCTTCCAAGGATGAGGCATTCCCAACTTTTCTGCTCCATGCCTTTTCCTCTCAGTGAAGAATGTCTTCCTGACTTCTAACCTAAATCTATTCTCTTTTAGTTTAAAGCCATTTATGCTTGCCCTATCTCTAGCTATCTGCCTGTGTGAAACAAAGAATAGTGGTAGGGTTTGTGCAAATGAGGTTTACCCTAGAAGATTTCTGGCTTACACGTAGAGGTTTAGGGCTTACATGTAGAAGTTGTAACACTGACTTCATTCCCTTTGTTACAGACAGGGAGAGAGCTTTCATTAGGTCACAGCTGGATAAAATACTAGCATATTCTGCATATGTATCTGTCCAGGTACATGATGCTGTTGTAGTTCAACCTCAGACAGCAGCCCCATGCAGCTGCTTGCTCAGTCTCTTTGCAGAGGGATGGGGGAGAAAATCAGAAAAGTGAGAAAATCCATGAGTCAAGATAGAAACACTTTAACAGGCAAAGCAAAAGCGGGACATGCAAGCAAAGAAAAACAAGGGATTCATTCACCACTCACCACGGGCAGGCAGGTGTTCAGCCATCCCCAGGAAAGCAGAGCTCCATCATGGGTAACAGTGACTGGGAAAGACAAACATCATCACTCTGAACATCCTCCCTCCCTTCTCCTTCCCTTGGCTCTATGTGCTGAGCACAGCACCACATGGTTTGGGACATCCCTGTGGGCAGCTGGGGTCAGCTGTCCTGGCTGTGTCCCCCCATGTGCACCCCCAGCCTCCTCAGTGGTGGGGTGGGGTGAGAGGCAGAAGAGGCCTTGACTTTGGGTAAACTCTGCTCAGCAACTGCTGAAGCATCCCTGTGTTATCACCGTGTTCCCAGCACTAACCCAAAACTTAGCCCCATACTAGATACTATGAAGAAAATTAAATCTATCACAGCCAAAATCAGCACAGATGTCACTTATGACATTAATCTTCTAGGAAAAGTTAAGAATTCTCTTGTGGAAGCAAATGAGGTCATCTATCAGATATTGGTTATATCTTGAATATTACCATCGCTCCTTTGTAAGCTTTATAAGTAGGATTTGCACAGTAGACTGCAAAGAAACAATTCCTTTATTGAAAATTGCTTATGGATGCTATATAGGCTGAATATGCATGTATCTAGGAAGGGGTTTCAATTTTCCCCAAGAATCATACTAATGGGTATAACACTTTATAATCAGATACTGTACGTGCTGGTAAGGTTTGGTCTAAAACTTCAATGTCTGTCAAATATACCAAAAGGAAAGACTTGAGGATGTTCTGAATAAGAAACTTAGCTAGTGCTACTGTGATAATTTCCCAGTCAGTTATTCAGTAAGAGTACCTTGGAGTAAGTTCATTAAACACTGTTTTGGGAATAAATATTTTGAAAACTGCTAGAAATGGCAGCAGAAGATTTTACATAGTAAATCCTTCTTCCATTTTTTGGTTATGACAATATGTCTGAATCCACTTCTTCCCTGAGTGAGAAGTAAAGCTACCAGTTGTGTGGGATTTAGAAGGGACCTGTGCTCTTTTACTGAGAACCATCCACTTCCAGCATTCTTGGTGCAGAGTCCATGTGGTAGGTTGTATTTCAGCATGAATACCTGAGTAGTCTGGTTTGCTGCAGAGGTCTAGTTTAGCATCTTTACACCTGCACCTGCTAAACATCAGTTTCTCATTTTTCCTCTGATTAGTATCATATACTCAGTGAGCACAGCATGAAAATAAAAACAAAAAAACAACAAAACAAACAAAAAACCAAAAAAACCCCCAACATTACTAAAAATACATTTGAAGTTACATGTTTCAGTGTAAAACTAATACTGAAACAGTAAATATGACACATCAGCCTTGACAGGTCTTTTGCAACTGTATTTCTTGTGCATTGTATGGGGGAAAGAATTTTGCAATTCCAGTATTTTGGCACAGATAATAAAATCAGGACTTGATTGAAACATATGGCAGTAAGGAGAAGAATAATAAATAAGTAAGGAAAAGAATAATAAATAAATAAAAACTAGTCTTGAACAGCTTGAATAAATCTTACACACATATTTGCTACTTGCAGCTGTTGTAGTTTGCCTTGCACAGATACCTGTAGAATGTCTGCCTAGAAAAAATTAATTGCTATTTGGACTGAAAGTCTTTGTGAAAGTTGTTCATGTAGGTAGGCTAGTGGTAGGTAGGTTAACAATAGGAAAATATGCTCAGTTCAGGCAAGATTTTTTGTTTTGTGAAATGACACTGGATGTGAGTAAGGAAACTAAGGCAAGCATCCTCTCTTGCTGTGCTGTGGCTGCCATAGGCACAAGGATTGCTCTCTCTACCATGGGCTGGGTCCAAGGTAGGATGGGAAGGGACAGGGGGTCTGCAGCATGGGTAAGAAGTTCTTTCTAGAGAAACTGGAATTATTTTTAATTAAGAGATTTACTATTGTAAATTGCCTTTTTTTTCTCTCCAGACTTATTTTTGTTTGTCTGAAAATCTTTCCCATCAATTCTTGCATACTAGAACCCTTATTTGACCAAGAAAAAAATCCATTCATCTTTCAAGCATTAAACAGCCTAGAGAAAATATCCTAGCCATTTCAGGTTGGGGTTTTTTCTCTCCATGTAAATTGAAAGTCCCAGATAAAAGAGCTTCTAAATTCTTCAAGGGAATGTAGTTGTCATTATGCCTCTAAGCCACTGAAATGACACTGTGTGAGAGTGACCATGCTAAAAGTTTGTGAGTTGCAAGAGAAGGGAAGAGTTAAATTGTTAATGGCAGCCAGGGTAGCTGTTCCCATTCAGCATGGCTACATATACCAGAAGTATGCCTGCAGTACTTCCATTGATAACTTACTGTACCTGGGGGGAAGAAAAATGCCCCCAGGTACTTTGGTCAAAGTGAGGTTCTTCTATACATTGTGTTTCTGAAGGCCTGTACATTAAAGCTGTGGTTTCCCCTTAAAAGTAGTTTAACATCAAAGAGTTTAATTCGTAGTCAAAGAGAAAACCAAGGTTTTGATCCAATGCTCATTAAAGCCAGCAGGAGTATCAATAATGTTTTGAGTAGGAAAAGGTTCAGGTTGTGAGTCTACCTTCCCAAGGACTTCATTTCAAAACCCTGTTCCTTTTTTTATTCAGCTAGGACGTTTCTGTGAAGACTGTATTTGAATGCTGTCTTTCTTGTAAAGCCTAAAAAAACTCGCTCAGTTAGGTCAAACTACAGTGAGGAGCTTTTCAAATCATGAAACTTGTGGAAAACAAAGAGTAAAAACTAACCAATGGAAACACTAACTTGTAGAAGACAAAGAAGAAAAATGAACTAATTTTAAAATGGCTTAATGCCCTGAAACATGTTAGAGGAAAGTAGTGTGTGAATAATTTCTTGACATAAAGGTATATTCTGAAAATCCCTTTAATACCATGCTATATTTCCTTCCTCTGTAACATACTGATCACAATTCAGTTCCTCTAAAATAATTTATTGTTCCAAATGGCTGCTGTGTTAGGTAGCTTTGCACTTTTACTATTCCAACCACAGCACCCAACTTGGTGTGAGATGCAGTAGTTTTGAGCCAGGACTGTATTTTCTTATTTAGACATCAGCAGTACAGTGTGCTGTGCTGCTCCCATTGCTCTAAGGTTAAAGCCTGTTTTGTGAAGGTGGCTTTTCCATGCTCCTTTGTAATTGTTCTTTTCTTGGTTGTTATGGAGATAAAGCTTATCCAGTCCCTTTTCTGCTTACTTTATCATGCTCCAGGCCCAATAGCACAGTAACCAACCTACTAGGCAACCTATTTATCTATGTCAGTGCTGCAAGTTCAGACCTCTATTATCTAAGGTATGAATCTTTTTTCAGGTACATTTCTCTGGCTTCAATTCAATTAATTTTTTTTCCAAATTGCATTAGCCTGTGTGGGATTTTAGAAAATATCAGGAAAACTGCTTTGCTAAATAAGAAATTTCCCCAAAATAACAGTGTTTGTTGTCAGCTGAGCTTGTGTTTCAGCTATTAAGTGCAACATGCCCCAGTGTGATATTTTGCATATAAAGTAGTTTATAATTCATCAGATGCTGGAGATTGTTTTCTCATTATTGTCAGTGAATTAAAATGTTTCAAATATTTTCTTTTTTCTACTAGTTGGTTATTTACTTGAAATTCTGTTTGGGAATTAAAAAAAAAAAGAAATTAAAGGATGTTACCTTCCTTCTCTGTATTATATATAACTGAATATATAACTCTCTGTATATATAACTGAAAATTTAGATGTGTTTTTCTGACCAAGTAATTACTCAGATTTGCTATATTCAGCTGAAGAATGAACTCTGAGTAGGTAATTATTTTTAAAGGGGGGTTGTTCTGAGTACATCAGCCTTGAAAAGTACCTATGGAAGTGCCATGAGCATCTACGGGGATTCTTAATGCACCTGTGCTTCCCAGCTTGTAGAGAAATTCTTGTGTTAGAAATTACTTGTTTCTGGGGTGCTGCCTCAAAGGAGGTGCAGCTGAGTGGTGGTCTCTCCTGTGAACTGGGCTTTCTTACTGAACTTCCCCTCTGAACACAAGACTGCAGCATCCCACTGAAAGGCTCTTCCAGTCTGGGAGAGGCAGTTGGACGCTATCCTGGAGAGTATTGGTATGAAATGAGTTTGGGGGCAGTTTGTGATGAAACCCTAGCTGTCTGCAGGGGAGAAATCAGTTCACAAGCACTGCTTTGGAGACAGGTTTCTGCTGAGAACCTGGGATTTATAAATTCCCTATATTCTCAGTTGCACAGGTAAAACCTCTCCTGCACTGAAATGTCTGATCATTTAACTGCATTCATAAATTGCTGGAGAGTCTTTGTTCAAGAAAAAAATAGCATATCTGGCAGCTGTAGAATTAGATACATAGAATATCTTCATGGCTTTATTCTGCTCTTCAGGGACTACATTAAACATAAAACATCAACCTTCCTCACTTGAAATTCATTAAATATAAAAGAAATTATCCTAGGAAATGCTTTGGGAAAGATCTCTGCTTATAAAAACATAGCATTAGATCATCTCCTTATAACTCTTGGGGAAAAAGAACAACCATTTTAGCTCTCTCTTTTGCTCCATTCCTGTAACTTCCATTATGGATTATTCTATTGTGAGACTTAATCCTGTTGATAAAATGACTCTTACTATTGTACTGACTTGGGTATATTGCATTATGCAGTAATTTTCTTTTAATCCTTTTCAAATAAAAGACATGCTAGGACAGTTTTGTTAAACCAGCTATGTATTATAGCTTTATTTTTCTTCCAGTCAATATTGGCAGTGAAGATTTTAGAAAACCTTTCCATGACACCTCAATAATGAACATGCAATATATTGTCTACTGCTTATAGCATAATTTCATTTTTTTTTCTCTAGAGAAATTTCATATAATTTGTAGATACTAGTCAGACTGTAAGGACAACTATCTTTATTTTTAGCATCAGTTTTTCAATCTCCCTAATGTCAAGGGAGAGACTTGAGACCAATGTCTTGGTGTGAGCTTCAGTTGAGTAAATCAAGGCTGAATCTAGTGTATTATGTTTAGGGTTTTATTATAGCCTTGTAGATTAGGGTTGGGGATGAGTTTAATATTATATTAAAATTGTATGAGTGATCATAGATGATGTAGTGAATCCAGTCCTGCTTTGTTACTGCCACTTCATAAGATTGTAGTATGGAGGAAGAGGAAGGTGTAAATATACAAACCCATCTTATACATATATGTCTAGGCAATAGAGTGGCATAAGTTATGTGTATCTGTATGTGTACTTGTACATGTACTTTTTTCTATTCCTGAGACAGAGTGGACATAGTACTAATACATTTGCCAGTCCTGGATTTCTAGGTATCAGTGCTTACTTATGCTCCTCTTATGTTATCCCAAAAAGCACACTTTGGCCTTAGCTGGTGGAAATGCCTCTGAGAGTAGTGGCAGCTGGTCTTTCCACTTCTATGCAACCCTTGATCCCTCTACAGAGAGTGGCACTGGCAGAGCTGATGCTGGAGCTGTAAGCACCAGTGTTAGTGATAATGAGCAAACTTGGTCTGTAATGTCTGTCCTTTCCTGTGAGCAGGGTCTGTGCCTCCACTTCATCCTCTAGGGAGTCAGCAATTCTTAATAAATATTAGCCTGTAATAAGGCATTATCAGTCAGGGTTCATCACTGACTGGCTCTGAACCAGAGAAATAAATGCAAGTTGAAGCTGATTGATAATGACTAATCTCAGCACCATCTGTCAGTGGTACATCTGTCCAAACCCTGTGGTTCTGCATCTTGTCTAGCACCAGTTTGGATGGGGCTGAGCTGCCAACTTTGCTGCATCTTGGCTTAAGAAAAGAACCCTTTAGGAATGAGCTGCTGTACTGCTAAAAGTTTCCTGCTGTTGTGAGGCAAGTGCATACCATACACAACCATTTCAGCAAATTCCAGCTTTGTTCTCTATCAACAGCCATGTAGAAATATTTCACTGAAATGAATTGCTGTATAATACATCAGTCTCCCTGGCTGCACCGATTAATCTTGGTGGAAGAAACATATTTCCCATGCATTTAATGTTTTTGGAACCTCATGGAGAGAGAATGTATGATAGCAATATATTCTGTTTAGTCATCTCACTTGGAGGGGTCCATATTTCTCAGGGGTGATTAAGCAATGAATAAATTAGATTATATCAAGTGAATACTAATAAACATTACCTCATAGTCACGTTTGCAGCATAAAGCTGTGTCTTACAGACAATATTTAAAAACTACTTCAGAATTATACAAAATGTTCTACTTTAATTCCTCAATATACAAACCCAGGTTACCTTTACACAGCCTTGAAAAGAGAAAAATAACTATGCTTAAAATGCTTCTGACAGCTTTCTCATATGCTAAAGTGTCACAAGCTTAAATCTGAATTGCAAAATCTACCAGAAGAAACAAATGTTGTATTGCCATCTCTTGTCAGAGATGATTTTTAAAATTCTACTGATAGACTCATCTACTCAAGCTTTTATTCTGTGGAGGAAAAGCATCTTTTAGCCCTCCTGTTTATAAAACTCAGCCATGTCCTTTCCCTACCCTTTTCCAGCAGTGTGGCTGTAGATCAGCTTATGGGGCTTTGGTGACCTGCAGACATGCAGGGTGCCAGGCTGTGGAGCTCCTCTGAGGACCCCACCAGGCTGCAGGGTCATGCCCCATTTCTGCTCATGCTTGGTGAAAACTGCGGTGTGGTCACAGTACCCATTCAACACCTGTGTGCAGTGCAAAGTCAAAAACAAGAAGAAAGGTACACAGTTATACTCCACAAGCATCCAAAGACATCTTTGTCACTGAGGAAGAAGCATGGAGCCAGCTGCTTGATTCTCATGTTTGATGTCAATTTGGTAGTCTTGGTACTTGTTACAGAAAAAAACCTGCATGTACACCATGAAAGCACCATGTGAAAGCAAAAGGAACCTTCCCTGCATTGCTAGATGTTTACTACCTCCAGTTGCAATAAATGTCATTAACATGCATCTACATTTAGCTTTAATGTGAGATTTGATTTATCCAGTTTAGGTTACACAAAACAGAAAGTTTAATGGGACCCAGCTCTCTGAGAGATAATTTTGAATAAATTTCAGTAATTCAAGGTAGTCACTTAAAAACCAAACCACATGAGAACACTTGTCTTCCTCTGAATGTAAGTCTAGATTAATGAGGGAGAAAGAGCCCTTTTTTTCATAGCTTGATTCTGATAAGTGCAAATATTCCAGGACAGCATAAGCACAAGAGACCTATATGGAAGTTTATGGGTATTGTGAGATCTTCCATAATTTAACAAAGCTATCAGTGAGACTGCTGCAGAAAAGGTTATTTTTTTGGAAAAAATATTTTTGCTGTTTCAGCACTCTGTCAATTATCTATGAACTTCTTTTTAAACAGGAAAATGTAGTGTTGTAATTGATCTTCATGCTGATAACTTAGGGCTGAAACATGAAAATAATAAGACATAATGAGGCTGACCTAGGTAAAAATATTCAAGTAAACAATATGATGTTAAATGTTAAAGTGTTCCATTAACTCTAGGTTTCCACAGAACTAGCATGCAAATCCTTAAATGCTTCTGGAACCATAAAGATCTTCATAGTGATCAAAAGTCAAACGAGCTTTTCTTAATTTCTTGTAACTTCTTTTATCCTCAAGGCCTTTTGCAACAGCTCACTTTCTTCCAAGAAAAGAAATATATGACCCTGGTTTTAGTTCAGTTTAAATATAAACCAGTTCATTCCCATCCTTTCTCATGAACTTTAACTGCCTCCATGTGAACTAGATTTTTAGACTCTAGTTTAAGGGAATGAAGATCAAAGTGTAATTTGTGGATCTGAGACATCCATATGAGGCTGAAAAATACAGCATAGAAACAACAGGAGGTCTGTGGGGGCAGTTTGTGTGGCCAGGTTCTGATAATAGGGTGGCTACAAGGGTGGCAAGGGTGGCTAAAAGGGTGGTCCCACCATGTTGTCAGAGTCAGTGCCAGCCATCTCCATGGCAAACTGGCCAAGGCTGATCCCATTTGTACTGTGGTAGTGCCTCTGGCATAACACAGTTAGGAAGGGGAAACATTTTCTGCACAATAGCAGTGCCAGCCAGAGAGAGGAGTGAGAATGTGCGAGAGGAACAGCTGTGCAGGCACCTAGGTCAGTGAAGAAGGACGAAGAAGTGCCCCATGTGTTGGAGAAGAGTTTCACTTCCGTTCCTGCTGCAGACCCTGGTGAGTCAGGCAGTCCCTCTGCAGCCCATGGAGAGCCCCACACTGCAGCAGGTGGATGCCTGAAGAAGGCTGTGAGCCTGTGGGAAGCGCGTGCTGGAGGCTCCTGGCAAGACCTCTAGAGAGAGGAATCCACACTGGAGCAAGTTTGCAGGCAGGACTTGTGACCCCATGCTGGACCTGTTCCTGAAGAACCACAGCTCATAGGAAAGACCCATGTTGTAGAAGTTGTAGAAGTTTGTGGAAGGCTGCCTGCTGTGGGAGGGACTCCACCCCACCACCCCAGAGAGGGGGAAGAACATGAGGAACCCTTCCCGTTGTGAGGAAAAAGCAGCAGAGACTGTGTGTTATGAGCTGACCTGGGAATCCACTGCTGAGCCCATCAGCACTGGTGGTAGCACCGGTGCTAGGCTGCAGTAACATTGGGCAGGCTGTTTTGCTTTTCATTATTATTTAGCAGTGTGGGGAAAAGGAAATAGTTGAACAAAAATTAAAATAAACTGCCTCTTCCAGTTAATTTTTTCTCACTCTCTAGCTTGTCCTGCATGGGTCATCCTGGCAAGTAGTTTTAGTGATGGCTTAGAGGAAGTCCTTAAATTACTCCAGCACCAATGAATTTATTTCACTTGAAGACAGATGTGTTCAGGTCCAACTCAGCCATCCTGAAGCTTCACCTGGTAGACAAAGAACGGGGGAAGATTTGTTATGAGCTGTAGTTAAAGCAAAATTTTGTGATTCAGCTTGTTTCAGCTGAAAAATTCATAATGAACAGAAACAGATCTTCCTGCTTTGGGTGTGGTTGCAAAGGTGCCCACTTCTTTTGTGGGCTTCAGTGTATGTACATTACAGTTGCAATGGGATTTCCGAGCTACAGGAGCATACATCCATACTGCATTTATACACAATTTTGGAAGTCCTAATGAGTCCCCAGGGAGTACATGCTACTGACTATGACCCTGCTGTGTTAAATACTCAGATTCAAATAGATGTCTCAGCTCCAAAAATAGTAATTTCTTTCAATGTCAGAGCAGAGGTGATGAGTAGATAAAGACAAAGAGATCTAATCCTGTAGTTTACATACTTTGGTATTCCAAGCACTTGAATTTGTGCCAAAGGACAGAAAAAAAAACCAAACAGCTAAAGAGAAAGGCAGATCTAAATTGAAATATTCCGGATCCCTACCCACACATAGAGGGCTGGGGCATTCAACTGTGAAACTCAGAAAAATCAGGAGTGGAGGATGGTCATCTTAAGGAATGCTTGGTAGCTTCTTCTGGCACTATCTGAGAAAAATTCTGGTTGATTATTCCCTCAAGACATACATGCTCACCCTTCAGGAGTGTTTCCAGTCAAAGTGCTTGAAAAAAAGATTGCAAGAAAAAGAATTGAGCAGTGCAGAAACCCAATTAATTTTTCTGTAAATTCCATCTTCTGTCCCTACTTTCACCACTTCAAATACATATAATGGCTTTCTTTCTCTGCCATGAGTGAGTTTTGACCTACCATAAGTTGTTTTATGGACCAGGCAGGGTGCAGAATGAACTAGCTGTGACCTCCACAGATTACAGACTGCATTTCACCATTCACTGTTTTTAATCTGGAATTCTGCCTCTCCAGATGGGAATGCAGGCAGGTGCACCTGGGGTGATTGTATGCTCGTGTGAATATTAGTATTTTATTTAACCTGGGTTTACTGGAAGAAGAGAATATTTTTTACCCCTACTAACCCATGCATAGGCAAGTGATACAGGTTCTCAAGTGAAACCCTATAGGTGGAAGAGATCTTTTATTGATGAATCCAATATCAGTCCTACTTCTGTGTTAACTATTAAATACAGGGTCATTAGTGCTTAACATGCCAGTCAGAATGTGGTGAATTTAAAAAGTCTGATAATGTGAGTCAGGAGAACATTGAAAGAACACTGACTGAGATGCTGCCTTTCTTTCTAAGCTCTGGAGCCCAGGCAATAGGTTATCATCTATATTCTGGAAAAATCAAGAAACCACCTCTTAAAGAAATTTGTGGAGGATTGAATTTGCATGGGCAGTAAATTATTTTAGTCTTAATGTAAAATAAATGCTATGTAAATTAATATTGCAGCTGCAATCCTATTAATAGGGGTAGAAGAAGAAAAGAGCCATATCTGTGTAGGAAGAACCACAGTATCTCTAGTAGGTAACTCCATCTTATTTTTAGTTGAGCAAAGCATTACAGATAATGTTTAATATTTAATATTATTTCTAATATTTTCCATATGTATTTAATGCTTCCTTTTCTAAGAGCCCTTCCTCTGAATACTGGCCAGCAATTATTAACATCTGCTTAATTAGTGTTTTAGCTTAAAGTCTCTGAATCCCAACACTTCATGAACAGACAGGGAGCTCTAGCTCACATTCCAGCAGAGTGTTAAACTGAGGGGCAGGGAAGGGACAGCTTCAGAGGAGTTTGCTCAACAGCCCCCTTCTACAACACGTGGGTATAAGGAGGCATTGAGGGCAGACTGGGCAGCCCAGTCAGTGGCTGACAAAGGATGCTACTGTCTGAGTGCTGTCAGGGTCCTGTGATGGCAGAGGACAGCTGTTATCCTTCTCTGTGCTTGCACTGTCAGGAAGCATCTGTCATACCAAGGTGAGGGTCACTCAAAATGCATTGCACGCTCCCCACATTGAATATTCTGCAGGTGCAGTCTACAATTAGGCATGAGATTGATTTGCCAGACAACAGTAGGAAGGAGCAGACAGCACCCCAGATTTTTCTGGCTTCAGACCAGATTGTTTTTATTCCTGTATGGAATGAACATTAAAACTAATCCCAAATGCTCTTGAATTTAGGGATGTGGGTGTTGAATTTTGAATTGAAATTCTAGCTTTCTTCACTTTAGGGCATTTAGATTCAGCATATTAGAGCAAAAGAGGATGAACTGTCAGTTCTCATCCTTTAAATATTGCACCAAGTTGGTAGGGCATATTTGCAACACTCACTGAAAATATATGTACTTTCTCTTCTTTCAACTGACAAGGTACAAAAAATGCAACACATTTAAGAAGAAGACCAGATATTTGACCAAACTAAATGTGTTAAGAAATATTAGGTCTGATTCTTTTTTGTTTTGTTGGCTTTTTTTTCTCCCCTTCATTTCCAGATCATACAGGAACACTGGAAAATGAGACTCCCAAGAGAAGCTCTGGTGTGCTTAGCCTGAATCCTCCCTTCACCTGAACGATGGTACATGCTGCTGTGTCAGACCCTGGCACTCCTAAATGAGCATAACATGCTCCCATCTCCCAGAAAGCTAATTCCCTTGGGGCAGAACTGGGGAACTGCCCTGCCTTGCACCTATCATGGAGCAAGAGTTGCTGCAGGCACCAACTCGTGGCACAGCCAGGATGGCTGGGTCTTACCTAGATTGGTGTTGGCTACTGCAGTAAATTGCCTTACTGTAGATGCAAGATGTACCTGAATGAGCTCAAGATTGCTTGCTTCCTATGGTTTCTGAAACCTGTGCTAGTCAGAATAGAAGAAATCAAATTCTAGTGAAAAGGATGTGGCATCCAAGGTGAGTGAACATATGTTCCCTGGAACAAATGGCAATGATGAGAATACAGTGAATCTCAAACTATGAAAGGTTTCCTCTCATGGCTATCCAGTATGACTGCTGAATCAGGAGATAATTTCAAAAGCAGCTCAGCACAATTGTACTACATTAAAAAAAAAGGGGCTTGTTCTGAAAATATGTAAAAAATACACAGGTGACAGTAGAGCTTCCATAAAACTATGAGGATACCCTTCACCTCTGGTCAACCTTATGTTCTAAAAAAAGATACCCTGTAAAGTTACATTAAGGTTGTAAAGCTAACAGTGAAAAGCTACAAAATGCCAGAATTAAGCTTTCTGTGTGTCTCTCTACATTTCAATCTGTGCAGCCGTGGGCTGTCCCCTTGTTGTGTATGAATTTTGGCAGTTTGACTGAGGATCATCCACAGTTTTTTCTGCAAGACTGTCTCATTCAGTGCCCCAGCTCAACAGCACTCAGTGATTGAGTGGCTCCTCAATATTTTTGTTTTACCCTCATATTTCAGTGCATGCCCCACAGACACATTTATTTTATGCTACTCAAACCTTTTCATGTGACAGAATTATAGATGTCTTCAGGGAATTTTTCTGTGATGTTACTTATTGCAAATTTCATTTGTATGTTTATTTTTGTATTGAAGAAAGGTAGACAGATCAGGCTTGAAATTAGCCTTTAATCTGAGCAGCTAATTTGAGGCACCAAAGACTATATATTGGGTAGAGTATTTAGTGCAGGATTTTTGGCAGACTGTCTTAATCACAAGACCACTCTTTTTCTTACAGAAATGCTATCTTCCTCAGCACAAGCCTTTTAACCTCTGTTACAGATGCATTGAGGAACCTTACATCAGAAACTTGAGCCATCCCAGAAAATGGTCCACCTTGTGCAGCTTTTATTCTGAGAGTCTGAGTCCACTTTTGGAGCTAATGGCGAAGCTGGAGGATGACAGCAGGTTGACTCTTTCACATGATCAGACAATACTAGAAGTAAAATATAAACATCACACAAAAGTCCAACCTTTGAATGGTTTTGGAAGCTGACCTTAAATCTAGCTGATTTTCAGTATCATTCACTGAAGACAGAGCAGTGAGGGCTGCAGCTTCATGAGCAAAGTGATGCAGAGGCCATCACTGCAGAGACCATTGAGTGATGCAACAGAGCCTCCCCAGTCTCCCTGTTGGGAGCAGCTGGAGGGAAGCAGGTGCCATCAGGTGTTCAGCATAAAGCCTTGATATGATCAGGAAGAAAACTAATGAAAAGTTGTTGTCACTTGCTCATACTCCTACATCTTTCTACATCCTCATGTTATTTTTTTAGAATAATTGTAGATGCCTCATGGCAGCTGTCACATTAGCCCTTCACCAGATAAGGAGATGGGAAACTGTTATGGCTTTAACTGGTTGAAGGGTTATATTTCTCCTAGCTACTTTTAACCTCAAAGTAGAGAGCTTCTTTAGATCCTTCAGTATATGTTCCTTAAAAATTAAGATAATGCAAATTTCTACCAAGTCAACACTTTTATTTAATCTGTGGTTTTTTTGCCTTTACCCTCCCACAAGCCCTGGGTTCCTCATCATAATACTTAAAGCCTTGGACTCTTCCCACAGATTTTTCAATGCAGGTGCTCACTGCCCAAACTTCTTGTCCCCTATGGATTCAGTGTCTCTTCTTCCTTCCCAAGCACTACCCCACAGCACTGCTCTTGCACACTCAGAGCCTGGTTTCTTGATCAGTATTTCTGCTTGATTTTTTTTGAGCAATGCAAAGCAGCAGACGAGTGTAACTCAGCATCTCTACTCACTCTGTCAGTGCTGGTGTTTCCTGTAGCAGAGAGCAGAAGACAGTTGATGTGCAAAATTTCATTACCTGTTCTTAAATAATGAAATAATCTGCTAAAAAACTATGTTTATCTACCAATGTGCTGGCTAAGTCCCTTCTACTTATTTCTATATCTCTAGTGTCCAGCTCATCTAAAGGTAGATCTCTGTTAAAGACAGGAACAAGCTCTTGAAAAATACCCAATTGACAAGCTCTTGAAAAATACCCTTGTTCCCACCAAGCAATTCACAATCCTCTGCCAACACAGTTAATAAAATTAAGGCTGTGAATAAACAGATATATCAAAATTCAAGGAGCCAACTGTGTACCTGGACCTCTCTAAATAAAGGCCAGTGTATTTGCAACAACCTCATGAAATTTCTAATATTCAGAGCATTCACACTGAAAGAGGACTGTTCTGTTTCTCATGAATCAATCAAAAGGCAGACCAAATTGGCAAACAGAATTATTGAGGTGAGCTAAAACACTGCCAAATGTTCATCTAAATGAGAGCATCATTTATAAATCAAAAATGTGGAGCTTGCCTGCAAGCATTACGCTATTTGAATCTGTCCTTACATCTTTTAGGGAATGGTCTTTGCCTTTCAAACAAACAAACAAAAACCAACCAACCAAACAAACAAAAAGGAAAATATTTGGGAGAGTGAAAATATAAAGAAAAATAGGTAGTTGGGTAAAAGACTTTACAATCTAATAACTGTTATGATTTTGAAATGTTTAATTCACAATTTTTTTCTATTAAAAAAGGTTGAAAATATATAAACTAAAAAGACTGCATCATAAAAATATAACAGTTTTGGAGCATCAAGACATTTTGTGCCATGTCCACATCCCAACCCAGGTGTGATTCTGCAGAGGAATGTGTTCAAATCACTGGAAGTAACAATTGCAGAGTCATGAGGGATCTTTTTTCCCCAAATCTCCTCACAGTTATTAGATTATTTGTGGAGGTTCTCTTTTTGTGACTGCTTATCTTTCTTAATATCCTGATAAACTCCCAGATACAATGACGACTAGTGGAAACGTAAATATCATACATTAAAAATAAACAAGAATCAAGAACTTAAATTTTCCTTTTCCTTTCCTTATTTTCTTTCAACCTTGGTTTTTGATTTTAACTGGATAGTTAAGCTATGTTAGCTCCCTGTGGTTCATTCTATTAATAAAGCCAAAGAAAATAACTTTCAAGTAAAACCATGGTGCAAATGTTAAGCTAGAAATGTCCCTTATCACATGTTCTGATTTTTTACATGGTGCAAATCAGATCATCTGAACCAATAGTTCCTATGAAGGAATTTTTTTGAGTAGAATTGTCAATACTAAGAGATAGGAGTTTGTTTTAGACACTAAAGTTTATTATGCTCTCCCCATAATCAGGTTTTATTTTAGTTTAAATTTTCAGCCAATCAATATTGGCTTGGTCTTTTTTTTTTTCCAGTTTTAATATTTCAAGAACATTTTGAGCAAGTGAATTTTCTTTTGATTATTTAATGAAAAACAGTTTTGGATACCTTCTATAACTCTTTTTTATTCTGACAGCTGCTCTAAAGCCGAATAATAAAAACAATCATTCTACTGCTGGCACAGCAGACATCAGGCAAAATCCTTTAAGGAAGAAATCCAGGATTTTAAGACAGCAAATGATGTACTGGGATACAAACATATAGCCTGTAACAGTGCTCCAGGATGTGTACACAAGGATCTGTTCCTCACTGGACACCAGGATGAAAAATCTGAGAATAAAAAGAAATGCAAATGCAGTTGACAACATCCAGGAGTTAAAAAACAGCCTGGAGAGGCTAAGCATGAGATCTGCCACGAATCTTCAGTAATACTGCAGAGCATTCTCCAAAGGGACAGATGGTAGGAAATTCTGCAGTCATATCTGGTTAACCTGAACCCATTTATAAAATCAGTATTACATATCCTTTTAAACTGGTTGTCTCCTTTCAGTGTTTATCGTCTTTGAAAGAGTATGCTCAGATAAATTGAGAAATCAGACTTTATCTCTTTCTTTCTCAGGACAAGAATATATTTCAAATGTCCATTTAGTCCCACTCCACAGGCATCATGATTTCTTTTTTTCATTACCAGAAGATGTAAGTGAGAAAAGGGAAATTTTGGAATATGTATTTAAAATTATTCTAAATTTAATTTATTTTAAAAGGTGTTTTCTTCACTTAGTTTCAATTTTGTATAATTTAAGAGGATAAACCCCAAATATGTTCAAAGGCAGAATATTTAATTTCATAACTGAAATGGCTGGCTGAATGACAGATGCTTCCAGCTTACGAACTTTTAGGAAGAGTCCTTCTGGCCAGATGCCTGGGCCTCCTCTGATCTCCTTATTTTCATTTGTGGGAGTTGTGTCTTACTGTCCTAGAAACTCTGTATCAGGAATGGTGAAGTCACATATCATGTCATTTTACCCTTTTTAGTAGATGGTGACATTGTTACTTGATGCAGCAGGAGAATGGCTTTCCAGACAATTTTTCAAGTTAGCTGAGTGTCACAGATCTGCAACATGGGAGTACCTGAAGGTGAGGATCTACCCTCCTCACAATTATTCTTAAATCAGCCTGAGGTTTTTGGGGATGAAAACTCACTTGTGTGGTTCAGAAAAGGCAGCTTTTACCTGTTTTTGATACCTGAATTACAATGGTTGGAGAGTTTTCCTGTGCCTGGTGAATCATAGCTGTATATGCAGAAAACTGAATCAGCACTGTGACCTTACTCACTAGTCATAAGTACTGCATGGATATAATGATTTATCTCATGTTTGCAGTGCAGACTATTAAAAAAGCAAAATCCAATTGAGGTATGATTCACATAACAGAATTTGATTAAGAGAGCTCTGATCCCAAGACCTGTGTTTCCCTCAGAGGAGGGTGATCCAGCTGATTACATCAGTTATTTTAGTCCTAGACCTGCAAAAGGCCTCCAATATCAGTCATAGCACTGCGAGTGGCCATACCTCAGGATTTCCAAAATGTGTCATGTGGTGCTTTGAGCGGTCCTGGATGGGGTAAGCAGGGGTTTGTGCTTGCTCAAACAGTATTTCTTTGTGTTGAGAAGTCTTAATACAATAATATTCTGAGAGAGCCCTGGAAGCAGAAAGCAACCTGATCTCTCTCTGACATCACCTGAAAGTCTTGACCTTTATAGCAGCAACACCTGTGTGATGTGAAGGAACCAGCTTGAACAGGAAGGGCAAAACAGTTGTGCCTGCAGTGACAGCCTGGACAGCAGAGAAGTTTTGTGGGAAAGTGGAAATGGGCTCCCTCATCCCCATGGTTGATGGATGAGTGCTGTGACTGAGTCCACTGCTTTGCCCTCCCCACCCAAACATCCAAGTGTTGTCAGCTTCCCCATGTGCTTGGAGCCATATCTGTCAGGATGAAGGGAAGGCCACAAGCTCTGCCAGCTCTGAGGGAGTTTGTGTCACCATCTTGGTAAGAATTGAGGAACTTAATTTAAAAATCAGGTGTCTACATATATCAGGCATTGACAGAGTCAGACAGCAGCTGAGCAGAGGTTTCAGGGATCTATATTTGGACTGCAGTCCAGAGAGGCAGTTTGGTAGAATATCAGCATGACAAATGTGACAGGCTTGTAAAAATCTTCACCTTCTCTTCAGAAAGATAGTTAACAGGGTTTGTAATTAAGGGGACTGCAGATGTGAGATCCATTCCATGCCTTTGGCCATCTCACTCTCATACTGGTCCCAGAGGAGAATCCAGGTGCTCTGTGCTTCACCATTTTTTTTCTTCAGATGCCATCCTTTCCTTGACAATGCCAGAAAAGCTCTTCCCCCTTCCTATTTCCCTCCCTGAGCCAACAGGCACTTTAAATATACAAGTACAGCTGAAACTTTCATTTAGATTCCTGAAGACTGGCACCACAGTTATTATATTCCCAGACTGACAGTTCCTGCTGATTGGTGCCACTCAATTCAGAAAGCAATATCACTTTGATGTATCAACCTGGCAACTGCCTGCAGGAAGCTATTCTAGTCCTTCTCTCAGAATTTCACTCTAAGAAATATACTCCTTTCAACAGGATTTTTAAGGGAAAAAAAGGCAGAATGTTTAACAGAGGGGATGGGAAGCTCAGTATGCTCCCCATAGCCTTAAACAAGAGCACCTTTTTTTCTTATTGAGGAGGTAGTAACTCTACAGGAGACAAAGACTGCAGGAAGACCCTTTACTCCAGCATTTTACACATTTGAAAGATCCATGTCTTATTCATAGAAAAAGGAAAGGGTCTTTAAAAATTTAGCAGTGACCTATATGTCCTTTATGAAGAATATGACATGTTGGTGTTTTAAGAATATGTTGTTTGATGTTTCAGTTCAGGCTTTGTTGTGGAGCTCAAAGGTCAAGTAGTCAAGATGTTAACAGAGCAAACACAGTTGGTAGAGATGTGCTCAGTAGCACTGCAGCTGGGAGGATTAGGAGAGAATTCCCTGGGATACTGACAGTTCTCAGCTGCAGCCAAGTTAGGGGACAGTCCACTTGCCCAGTGTAGGAATTGGTGAAAAGTAAAGACAAAAGGATAATGTGCAACAGTTTATCTCAAAGGGGGAAACTAACACAATAGGAATACAAAATAGCAGTCAAATTTATTTTATATAAACTGTGAAGAAGAAAGGAAATCTGAAGTTGCAGAACTAGAATAGATTTAGATCAAAGTCTCTCTATATTCCTATATATATTACTACTGATGACCTGGTAAAAAACTAATCATGTTCTCTTGCTCCTGCTTCCAAAGTGGAAAATCTATTTTGTTTTGAAAAATGGCATTGAACAACCTTAGTCATGACCAGATCTTCCTGTACTTATTTTTAACATGGTGGTCTCAGGACAGAAATTTTCCCTCTGTCCCATGGTATAAGAAATAGATGAACCTGAGTTCTCTATGCCTCCTAGGCAGAAGGACCTGGCCTGACTGAGTACTCTGACATGCACACAAAGACAGTCTTGAGGATCCATCCCTTAGGTCTTCTGCAGTTCCTTCTCTTATTTTCTTTTAATGCTTAAAAGTTTCCCTTCGGTTCCTGGGGAAGAATTGCCTGGCTAGTACTTATTTCTAACAGTATTTTTTCTGTTCCTAAGTAACTTCTTTTCATAGAGGTAGTTTATTCTCACAATTGTGATGTGAGCCAGAGCCCGTGGTTCAACCTGAAAGCTTTGGGAGCAGACTTAGGTCTATGCTGTGAAACGTTTTGCTAAAATTGCCAATAGCAAGAGCCCAAGGAATTTCCAGAAATGCAGGTGTCTGTTTATGATTTCTTTATCTTCTCTGAATGTGATTGCAGTCCCTTTAGCTATTGTGTGTATCATCCTTCCATTTGGAGTTATTTTCTTAAGTGTATCTGGAGGGCAGGGGAAGGCTCTTAGTGAAGCAATATTGCATGCTTCACTAATGCTGTATGAGAATATTCATTCAATGGTTTATGTAAGAAGAGAGCAGATGTTCTTGACATGTCAGAAATGTAAGAACACTTTATCTTGGTGAACGGCTTCTATCAATTCCTGCAGAACTGTGCACATCTCCAAAGAAAGAAAGTAGAAGTAGTACAGAACTTCTGAACTCTCAAAGGTGCTGCTGCTGCTGCAGATGGAGGTCACAGCACCTCTATGCACTTTGTTTTTAATACAATTTTAGATGGAGCAGGTGGCATAACCTATTATATTGGATCCTATTAATTAAATGCCTAGTTAGAAATACCCATTTTTAAAAGATAGCTGAATAGGTACTAGTTACAGTGATTTAAAGGTCAGTTATTCAGCAGCTTTCTCCAGAGATTTGAACTGATTTCCTTGTAATAACAATGCCACAATTTATTTATCTTCTGCTATCACCTTTTGCTAGGATGTAACATTTCACATTTTTTCTGTCTGTGTGCATAGAGCTAGAAGAGCAATTAGGTCTCCTGCTTCAGCACACCTATGAAAGGAGATGCCTTGATGTAAAACAGGCTTTTTAATCTTTCTTTCAAAACTTTTACTTCTACCTGCATGAAACAGTATTTCTGAATTACTTAATTGCCAAGAAGTTAGAGTATGAGGAAACTGACAGCTCTCTGCATCTGCACACTCTCATATTTACAGGCACAAAGGTGAGAAAAATAAGAAAAAATGCTCTATTGCCATGAACAATTAAGGCAGCTGCATATAATATTAAATAATATTAATATAATATTGAATTTTTGATATATTGAATTTTTTATATTTGTGCTGGAGCTGGAAGAGCATGCAAAACATTTCTCCCCAATTAGCAGGTAAGTTAATTACTGAGCTACCATCTAAGCGGAGCACTGGTGCGTCAGTGGCTGGTCAGGCTGCTGGTGACATCGTGCAGCCACCTGCTTTGCTCAGCTGTGCACAGGCACTGAGGAGCAGTGCTGCTTCCTTGCCTTCTACTCCCCCTGTGCTGGTTTTGCATTAATTGATCTTTGATGAAGAGACACCCCCTTTTGATGAAGTCACACCCCCAACCACACAACCAGACATCTGGGCCCATACGGGGAAATGCGTCTCAACCCCCTCCTTATGAACCAGTGAAAGGAATATTGCAATGAAGCTACTGCCTCCTTCCTAAGCATTCAGTCAATTAAAATTTGCATTTAAAATAATGCTCATTTAGAAGAGCAAAAAAATATCCCTCCTACCATAGGACAATATTTTGGATGGCATCAAGAATAATTTAAAGAGTCTTTTGTGCGAGGAAGAGAAATTTTGGGACTATTCTTATAACTGGATTATCTTTCTTACTTAAAAAACAAAAAGTGTTCCCAATGAAAACAAAAGGATGACAAGGGAAAAGGTTTCTGGAAAATGTATCTATTTCTGGAGCTGACTCCCTCTTATGGCCTCTTTGTTGCAGAAATACAGCACCTGGTCAGATGGGCTGCTCATACAGCTCCCATGCCCATGTCTTTCTTGTCTGGCTGTTGAAGGCATTTATCTCAACGTGTCAGTCATGGGTCACAGCAAAGTAGTGAGACTTGCAAACTACAGGCTTGTTTTGGCATAAAATGAAGAGGAAAATTCTATTTTTAATGGGAAAAAACCTGAAGATGGAAATGATCCATTGGGTGTGATAGGAGCCATGTATTTCTCTCTTAAGTACCCATGGACGTTTCACAGAAGCAGACTGAGGTGATGAGACAGCCAATCTCTTTCCTTCCAGCTAGTTATTACTGAGATGTCTCCCAAATATGAATAAGCTTCATGGAGTTCACAGTGGTACTAGAGATGATGAGAAATACTTGAAAGTTTAACTGGAGCTCAGTATCCCATGCATACCTGCATTTTCCATTGATGGCCTTTCCACTCAAAAGGGTTGACATTTTGTTTGATATTTTTACCTAATAAAAATATATATCAATAAAGAGTATCCTTTCCTTCAGTTCCCCCCTTAGCACATTCAGTGGAAAAAGCATCAACATATTGAGCCTAACAGGGAGTTTTCTTTGAGAGGAAAAGGCTATGGCATCCCAAGGAATTCTTAGAAAATGTGAAACACTTCACAATATGAATCAACAATCTGATTTATAGGGTGTGCAATATGAGCCATATCTGGATGTAAGATGTCACTGCAGATTTCAGTGAAAGAGGAGAACAACGAACAGAAGAGAATGTGGAGAGGGAAAGCTGCAGAACTAAATCCAAGCCTTTTGTAAGTGGACGTTAAAGCACTGATTTCACAAAAATGATAGCATTCTGCTGAGAAGGACAAAATGGATATGAGATTTTGACAGACTGGTTTTGTGCAACCCAGGATGCAGTCACTTGTGAAATGTCTTCAACACTGACTCAGAGGATCTGGTACCACAAGACCTGCTGAATAAATACTCCTCCCATGTTTCTCCCACAGCAACAAAGAGAGGTGACAGGGTTACTGAGAATGTGTCAGACCACTGAATTCTCTGTAAGTACTCTCAGGACAGCATAGCCAATTTATAAATTCTCAACACTTTTCTGGCCAACAATTTTATACCTAGGGTACCTTCATAGATTCCACTCACAGCTATTTGAGTACTTCATTGTTAATGAGAAATATTTTTTTATTTTTGTATTTTTGCATTTGTAGAAAGGCTGCAGTGTTGGCAAGGTTTTCTCAGTATGCTGTTGTTTTCCTAGAGCTACTTTGCACATTTTCAAATGAAGTATTTCTTCATAATAAGATATGTCAAACTTCATTTTGCAGTGAATCAAAGAGATTGTGCCTGGGGAGAACTTTAGAAACTGAGGCGTGCCTAGAATTAAAACCTGAGGTTAGGCAGTTTGTCCTAAATCTCAGATTAAATGGCAAAGATTCCCAGCAGATGATAAAGGATATACTCTGTAGAAAATAATCTTGGTTAATTAATAAAATTTGATTACTTATTTGCTTTGCTACATTTCAGTGTTCTGACTTGACAAAGTTCTGTTGACATGCTGCATGCATGCTTATGTTTACTTGAGAATATGAGCACTACCTGAGCCCAAGATCTGATCTTATTTCTTACACTTAAGAGCCTCAGGCCCTGAGTTATATACCCTTGAAAGCTTCTCAGAAATCCCCCCAGATGCTAGGGGCAGTGGTGTTAGTGCTTCAGAAGTGGCAGTCTGCCTCTGAGCCGTAAGAAGAAGCATCCTTCAAAGTTGAGGGACCCAGGGAGGCTGTGAACAGTACATTAATCTAAATATTGCAAAGTGCTAAACACTCAATAACTGCTCCACTAAAGTACTTAAAATCAGTGAAATACTTACAACCAGTTCCTTCCTGAAAATGGACCCATGAAAACAAACTTGTCTGGATTGAGTCAAAGGCTTTGTGCTCTGGAAACCTGAGTTTATGCCTCCTTCTGTGTCACAGGATACATAGTTGGATTGTTTTCATTAATTCTAGCAAAATTCTGCATAAACGAATTTTTCTGAAGTGGAGTCGCTTTATCTGTTTATCTCTTTTCATCAGCATATTGGAAAGAAAAGGAAAGAAAACAAGTAACACATCCAGGATGTTATGAACCATTGACCTATATTTGAAAAAAAAACAAACACTAACAACCAAACAAAAAAACAAGTTTAGTCAATGGCTTATTTTCTGAGTACTCAGATTAAAAATTAAAATCTAGGGAAAAGGACCTACATCTGCCTTATCAAGATTGTCCCTATCAGATGTTCCAAGATTGATACTGATAAATAAAGGCATTCAAAATCAACACTCACTTTGAAAAATTTGACTGCCCTAGATATAGAACAATCTCAAATTTTGTCTCTGTGTCTATAGCTGTGTGTACATAAATATGTAGACATATATTTATGTTCTGGTTTCATGTTAGTGAAAGAACTTTTATCAGGAACTGTATGGATTATTCTGAATGCATATGCAACACCAATTTCTCTATAGAAATCATGAAAATATAATCACATTAAGAGAAAAAAATCTGCAAGCATATTTTAACATTTTACCGTAGATGTAAAAATTGTGATGTCACAGGGAAAGGAAGCCTCATCACTGAAATTTCAGTCTGTTAGAGATAAAAGCCAGATGTCTGTAATAATTTGCTGTTTTAAAGGCATGAATAAGATGGAAGTTTCCATCCACTGTATTTATCCACTCAAAACATGTTTAGAACATATTTTGTATTATCATGATTACCCAGTCACACTTTCAAAGTGTTTTCCCTTCCCATCTCTTCCTATCTAATACTGCTAAAAATGCTCTGTATTGAAACTTTGCTTTTACATCTGTCTTCTGCACTAGAATCCATCAATCTTAGGGTACTTCAAAAATAGCAGACAGAAAAATCTAGTAAGTTGCACCCAAAAAGGGTGAGCTCCCTACCTCCATTCTTTTTGCAGTAAGATAATTCCTTTTTTCATATTGACAGAAAACATTTCTTTGTAGCCAAGATGTCCCTCCCCTCAGCTTTTCTTCTGTGTTTCATCCCAGGTCAGTCAGCATTCATTATATTTCTGTTCACAGCACCAGATCCTTTAAAATAAAAGAAATTTTGCAATTATTCTGACTATTTTGATGCTGTTACACGGTTTTATAAAATATTTTTTTAATATTTAAATATTAGGATAATGCAATGTGGTGGGGGGAGACAGTTTATGCAGAGAAAAAAAAATCCATAAAGAAATGTTTTCTTAGAAAAGCACTACTGCATTAAAGTGCTATTGCAAAAACAGAACAGTTTCATGTAAACACTAACCTTGTTGTGCGATAAAAATTATCAAATGCCATAGCAAAATGTACCTGACCAAATATGTTGAAATATTTCAAATACAAAGGAGGTCTGTAATCTGTTTGTTTTGTTAAACTTAGAGCACAGAATAAAAAATATTCACTTCTGTATTCTCCTGCTTGCTTTTTTCATTTCTTTAAAAAGGGAGCATCAGTGCATATGAACAAAACAGTTCCACTCAGTAGGGCACATAGCTCAGAGCATTCTGTCCCATTTTCAGTGACCTGGAAAGCACCAAGGCTGTTGTGCTGGAAAAATGGGGAAAAAATGAAAAAAAGAAATAAAAAAAGAGAATAAGGGAAAAAGAGAGGGAGAGAAAAAAACCCAACTCACCAATCTAGCCATATACAAATAGTACTTTCATCATCAACATAAATTTGAAACCTATCAGTTTCCTTGGAGAAAGTGATTATCAAGGAAATGGAAGCATGGTGCTCTGTCTCACCATGGTGTCATTTGGGAAATGTTGAGAAACAACAATGATAATGAATTTGAAAAGCAACATCTGTGTTACTGTCATAACAAAATAGTAATAAATAAAAGACAAAAAAGCCAGACACTGGAGAAAACAATGGGACAAAGCCTCTCATAGGAGAACCCTTATCACGTAGGACACCACTGACTGAAACACTATTTTAATTCATGTTATTTTTCTTAAGGTGTCTTACACAACATAATGAGACATTGTTCTGGTTATATAAAATCAATTGGAATAAATTCCGGAATTATCACACAGTGATGATAATTCCACACATTCACATTGAAATAAAGAAGACAATAGGGCTTGTTTCCACTGCTGTATACTTAACCTTTTCCATAGTCACCCTGTCACTAAAGGATACATGTTGCTTCTTCCCCTTTTATCCTGTAGAATGATCATGTCACTCACATGGCAAGAATTCAGTCCTCAGGGCAAGATGCAGGAATAAAAGGGCATCAGTTTGGGGGTATTCATGGGATAAACGAAGAGAATTTGAGCAGCAGCAAAGTTGGGTAAGGTAGAGATAACAATCCAGAGAAAGATCACTGACCAGGCATTGCATGGATATGATAAAAGCTTTGCTGACACCAGTAGTGTTTCACATAGAGCTTCTGAAACACAGAAGGTCACAGGCAAAATTTAATGGAGCTCTCACAGTGGCTAGGGGATCAGTGAATGGCTCCTGAGGAACTAGAAGCTGTGCAAAAGTGATTAACTGAATAGAAGAGGAAGAGATTTTTCTATACTAAAAGGTCCTTCTGACTAAGGGTCATGATGATTATTTGTTACTGTCTGGTTTTAATGAGTTGGTGGCCAATGGAAAATTCTCAAGTGCTGACAGCACTTGACTCATGTTGTTCTGTAGTGGAACATGTGCAAATGAAGAGGTAAATTTCCAGTAAGGTGAGACTTGCATTTTTGGTCAAACTTTTCAAAATTTACATCTGCAATTCAATTACGTATAGAAATTCGAATACTGCTACTTCTAACTTTCAGATGGCTAAGAGGTTAAATCACTTACATGGATAAAGAAGTGCAAACTGAGCACATATTCCAAAACATATATCACATTTTTCCTTGTAAACTGGGAAAGGAGGTCTTGGTCTGTCTGAAAATATCCAGTGAGGACTGACACCTTCATTGTAAGCTATTATTGATATTATAAATCCAGATATTTGTAGAAATCCTTTTCCATTTTGTTTCATATTACAGTCAATGCTTAGGTATTATGGTGCAGCATGGTTGACACTGGGTTTCTGTACCTTCCATCTTGGGTCTAGTCATACATAGCTGAGATCTGGCCACTCTTGCTAAAATTATTGAGGTCAGAAGTAGGTGAAAAAATAACAGTATGATAGAAGCATCAGAAGAAATCAATACAATAAAATAGAGCTTAGAAGGACTACGGTATTTTGTTAAGTGCAAACTTACAATTGATCATGTTTTTCTTTAAAACTGGTGAGATATATATATATATATATATATATATATATATCTTTCTTAAAAAAAAAAAAAAAAGGCAGTTTGATTGACTTGGTAGAGACAAGAAATACTATGTTCACTGAAGTGCATTGTACCTGGCCACCACTGTCTCACATTTGCTGTTAGGCTGGTTGTTGGGCTGAATAGTGACAGCAGAAACCCTTTGACCTGCTGCTGCTCTTATGGAGAATGATGTTTCTTGTTTTAGTTACCTGCAGTTACTTTTTAGCCACCTATCCTGAGAATCACACAGGGTATTCTCAGCTATCCTGAGAATCACACAGGGTATTCTCTAGCACAAGTGAGCACCTTGATGATGCCTCAAGGCTGTTACAGAAAGTTATGCGAAGCATTTTCTGAGCCTGAAAATGAATTTTGAGGACAGACTTTCTGCACATGTTTATAAGGACTAGGGATGCTGTCAGAGGGATCCTTCATGCAAGCTGTCCAGACTGAGTTGGCAGAGGGAGAGACAAATGAGGGTGGTTATAAAGATGAATGTCTTTGGAGAATGTTTTCCTGTCACGCCAACTGTGCAACTCCTAACATAGCCCAGAGTTGCCTCATGAGCAAGGCAGGATAAGTTGTGGAGCAGTTTATCCTCAAGGATCCTGCCAATGATGATCTAGAAAACCACAGAATACTGTGAAATTTGCTGTGAAGGAGTAAATAGGTCCTTAAAATGTAAGTGTTGTTAACACTGTGAACAGTCAGAAAAGACAGCGCTGTGAATAAATACCTGAATTCATCTAAACATCTCATGGCACTTCAGTAAGTTCATTACTGTTCAAATTGTTCTGAACCATATCTTATAGTCACCTCAATAGGTGTGTAAATTTTAACTTGATAAGAATTTATCTTGAAAAGGGCACCACAAATATAGACTATCTCTGTGTCTTTTTCTTCTTCTAGGCCTTCCTTTCCTTATTTTTCTTCTTTTATTCTCTTTTTTCAATTTTTATTCTTTCTTCAGTTGTTCTCACCTTTCTCTCCGTCTGTTTTCTACAAGATGTTGAAACAAAATATGTGCTAATGAGTAGTCCCCAGTACATTTAAAATTTACTGAAGGAGGAGCAGAAAAAGAGTGGGCTGAGGAGAAGAAAGAGCATATCTCAGTTTTGCTTCCAGGATGAGCTCATTTTAATAATCAGCTGCAGTAGTCATGTGTCATTTGTTGTGGAGAGAAGGAAAAAAGTGAGAAATGCAGACAGATTTTTGGGTTTTTTTCATAAAGTAATGTTGAAATTCTACAGAACCTCTCAGACTTCCAGCAGAGCTTCCTGGTCACTGTGATATTTTCCAAAACACAGTCATTACCTGTACCTGAAGATTCATTTCTAAATTAAGATAGAAAGCAGAGGCATGTTTCTTTCCATGGATGAAGCTGAGAACAGAGCAGTCATATTCATTAAATGTAGCTCTGCTGTTTTGACTCCCCCAAAATTCACAAAACAATGTAAATAAGTCAGTCCCTTGTATCGGGGGACAAAGGCATAAGGATGAGGCTCTGCTGCAGCCAGTGCTGGAAGAGGAAGGAGCTGAGGAGAGAAGCCTGGTGTACAGCAGCTTCCTGTAGTGCTTGTGCCTGTCATGGGGCTCACTGATGTTGTGCCAGCTGAGCAGGACCTTTTGGATAAGGCAGACCTTGGGGGCCATGGCAGAGGAGGCAGAGGCCACTGCAGGCCTTGTGCAGAAAGCTCCTGCTCTGGTGGCAGGGGCGAGGGAGGACAGGAAGGGGCTCTGTTACCATGGAAGGGAGACAGGAACAGGGGTGCCATGAAAACTGTGGCTACTCTTGTTTATTCTTCAGTCCTCATCTCCTAAATGAGATAATGCCTCTCTGGAGCTTCTGAGGAGGAAGTTGTTCCTCATTATTATCTGCTCAGACACTATAATAGAGTAGGCCATATAGCTAAATATAGCTCCAGTTCCTAATGTGAGGATGTTGTCATGTGAATGAGGAGGATGTCAAACTTCACCCTTCCTCTCCATTGTAGTTTCCCTTCTGCATGAAATTTTCCCTTTAGAGTCCTTTCATCCTTTTTTTTGCTTGTGGTGTAAAATTATCTTCTGTTTCTCTGAGCACCAAGATGCCAACTGCTTCCCAGGGAAGGGACAGAAAGTGGCAGCCCTTTTCTAAAAGCTCAAATTAAGCTATAATTGACGAGGAGTGTTCCTTCTTCTGTGGATTACTGGTTGAAATGTTTTGATGACTTCTCTACTGAAAGGAAAACTCTGAATATAAGTGTCAAAATAAAACTCATCAGATCCCAGTCCTTATTTTCTCAGCCTCCTGGGAACCTTGCTGGCAGGCTACTGAGGCTCCAGGGAGCAGAGCCCAGGCGTGTGCCCTGTTGCGCAGACAGCAGTCACTGGCTGCCAGATGGGGATCCAGGAGCTAGATTTGGCAGGAGGTGGAAATCCCAGATACATTTAACTGACATTCATTCTGAGTGAGCCCTGTCCCTGATCATAGGTGGATATCTTTGCTCTGTAGCACCTGTTGAGCAGGATTCCCAGCACTCTGGCATGAATTTGACAAATTTTGGGTAGAAACCTTCCTGATGGTCCAAGATCCTTCAAATTACTGCCTGTATTTTGTCTGTAGCTTGCTGAAGTAGAATCTTCCCCACAAAATATTTTGGTCTTAACAAGAGCCTTAGCCTAAGAAGTGTCTGTCACTGAAACTGAGCTACAGAATTCTGCTGTCTGAGCAGGATGGGATTCTTGGTAGCTCCCATTCCCACAGACGAAGAACCAGAGAGAGGGTGTGCCACAAGTGTGGGAAGGGGTTTAACTTCCTCTCACTCTTCCACAATAGGATAATTTCCAGTCTTGCACATATTAGGATCTGGATCTGCATTTAAAGTTACATATTTAGATTAATAATCACTATATAATATGTGACCTCTGAGTAATTTTTTTTTTTTTGTTACAGTTTTCCTGAACCTGCTACCTGGTTCACAAAGACTGAATCATAAAGCACAGATCCTTAGACAGGTGCTGTACAGGACACAAATCTCAACACAGTGATTGTTATTTAACCATAATTTTAATATTTTTGTTTTCGCAGCTTCTACCAGCGTGTTTTCTAATTGGAGTCTGTTTCCTACCCTGAGAGATCAAATGAATAATTGCCAAAATGTGGTCTTGTGAAGAGTTTCTTCTTCAAAGCTGTTTCCACTTGTTTTGCAGAGGAACAGAAGGAAAGACAGGGTCAATCCAACGTTGTCTTGAATTTTGTACTGAGGACCAGCAATATGCATTGAAGTACTTTTCTTCAGAAAGCTGTGTTCTATTGCTTTTTTGAGTGGAGTTAGATGGTTTTTGCATTTATTTGTTAATCATTGACTCTGTCTATGAATAATTCTAGAGGTTGTTAAAAGCATTTCCATCAGGGTACAGCAGGTTATTCAGATTGTAGCAAATACTTGACTCACTGAAATGAGTACAGTAACATCATTGATACATTCCATATAGACCTGAAAATATCTTTCATAATAACGTCTCTCTCTTTCACTTTCTGTAAGAAAAACCGACCAAGTTTTTTTGCTTCTGTGCTGTCTGGGAGAATGGTTCCATACATCATTTTTGCTAATGTAGTAATTTTTTTAGAATAAGCTTTGACAAGTAGGTGGTATATGGAAAATATGAAAAATATTGTTTCAGCCACAGCTTTGATATTTTTTCATGCAATACTTTGAGATGCTTTCAGAGAGTTTCAGTTATCTACCCCATTTCATGCACACCTAAAGGATCTCAAAAGTAGCCTCTTCTTATTTAAGAAGTTGGTCAAGATTTCTATATTATTACCTAAAGGAATTGGCAAATCAGTAATTTTCTCCTATCTTCTCTGCTACACTGCAAAATAGATAAATTGAGACATCTTGGGCAATTACCATGTTTTAACACAAATCCATGTGCACATCACTGTAGTTAAGTCTTTTCAAGGAAGAATGAATGAAACTTCTGAGCAAACCGAAATTGAAAACTCTTGAACTATTGATGCTCTCTGATTATCCTAACATTAAAAAAAGACCCACTTTGATTCTTCTTGGCACCTGTTTAATGAAGAGGAGCACTATACCTGTCATGGAAACAAATCTTCCATCCAGTCAGACATGCCCTAACTCCTAACATCTGTAAAGTTGGTCAATAATTCCATCAAAATATTCAGCTTCTTGACTAACTCCTAATGTTTCTTTCTTCTTCTTCTTTTTTTTTTCTTTTTCACTAGGTCTTTTATAATCTTGACTAGATTCTTCTCCCAACTTATTTCCTGAAGACTTTTTTACATTCAGGAAAAAGAGTGGTTTCAGCAGTTGAGAATAGGAAGTATATTTGACTGTCAGAAGCACATGGCTGGCAGATGAGTGAAGCATATGTCACCTTCTCTTTTGACTGATTCACAGTAGATTTTGAAGAGCACTACAAGTGCTGGGCCTCTGAGACCATGGAAAGAAGGAAAAGTTACACATCACCTTCTTTTCTATTTCACCGTTGGCTTCCCTATCTTTATTGAGTTGAACCCCAGCATCCTGTCTTCACTATTGGTATTCATTGACCTCATGTCCTCTGTTAAGCTCTACCTGCAAATTCATTCTCAAACTGATAACTATGACTAAATGAATCTTAAATATTTAAACCAAGAAATACTGCTGATCATGCTGCCTCCTGAGATACTCACAACAAATATCATAAAGAGCTCTATTAACTAACTTAGAAGAACCTTTCCCAAAATTTGTTTGCCAATATACCTGCAGTAAACTTAGAAGTTTGTTCAGCAGAAATATTCTCATTCCTTCTTAGCCTGTTTGGAACTTCTTTTATAGAGAGCCTAACACACTGGGGTCATGGTCACTGAACTGTCTAAAGGTAGACACATGAGAGTCAGTTCAGTTGCCTAAATAATCTAGAGACATCTGTAATGCTAACTACTAAGATGCAAGCATAAGACATCAAAGATGGAGATACCACAGCTCTCTGTGGGATCTGTTCCTGTGTTTGTCATTGTAGCTGTGACAGAAATTATATGCACTCCAGATGTGGTCTTACAAGTGCCAGAGAGAGAGAGGGGAAAGAGCACTTAGCCTAACCTGATGGCTACACTCAATTGAGATGCCCCACTGGCTCATGCTCAATTTGTTGTTGACTGAGCCCCCGAGGTTGATATGTTTGTGTATTTGGTGGGTGGGGGGGGAGGGGTGGAGAGTTTGTTTGTTTGGGTTTTTTGGGTTTTTCTTCTTTTGTTTTTCCTTCAGCAAAGCTGCTTTGAAGACAGTCATCCCCCAGTCTGTGCTGCTGGGGTAATGTCCTTGGTGCTGTACTTTGAACTTGCTGCAAAATACCACATTTTACTAATGTTAATTGCTTTTTACTATACTGAAACTGAATTTCTCAATGTGGGGAGAGGACATTTCTTAATGTGGGCAGAGTGTGGAAATGCGATGTCTGTAGCAGCAGATAGATACATAGATACATAGACACCAAAATGAAATTGTGCAAGCTTTGTAAAATACTAGCTGATAATCTCAGAAAACCAATCATTGCATTTCCTGTTCTGGTAAACTAATGAATGGATTTACCCTAAAATAAATGTTTTCATTAGCTAACTAACAGGAAGAAATTCTTTCAGTGTGGCTTATGGAATATGCTTGGTTCATTCTTTCAACCTCCTTCACCCTACTTTCTTGTAAGTTTTTAGTTACAAAGTAAAGTGGCCAGGAAAGAAAATGTAATAATAAAAAACACTTAATAAAAAAGCACAGACAGACAGAAAGAAGAAAGTGCAGAAGCTGCAACATCACAGTGCAGGCATTCATGATTCATACACAAAATTTGTGTACAAAGGTGGTAAGACATGCTGCCAAATGTCATTATACTCAACTTCACATATCCTACTCTGGTCTCTGCAGTTTTGAGGCATTTGATCACAACCAAGAGTTCTCTTATTTTCAATTGGAGAATGCCATAGTGCCTTTGGGTGCAAGCTGGTGGATCTGTCTTAGAAAGGAGTTGGTGAACACAAAGCTTGTATGCCATGTCTCCACTTGATATACTGCCCAAAATAAGGAATAAAAATCTCTCCCAGATGCTATTACAAAGTCACGATCCACAGTTTCATAGAATCATGGAGTGGTTTGGGTTGGAACAGACCTTAAAATCTTCAGTTCCAAGAGCCTGCCATGGACTGGGGCACTACCCTAGACCAGATTGCTCAAGTCAAGGTGTTTCGCTCCTGATAACCCTAAGAGACCAACATGTGTGAATGAAAAGTGCCAACATAACATTAGAAAATCCTAGGCAGAGATATCTCTGCACTGAAAAACCTTAATAAATATAGAAATAAAACCTCCAATTTTTTCATAATCTCTTTCCCTAATATTATTTATTAGTAACTTATTTTCAAGAAGTTATGGTTGTTCTTTCTTTGTTGCTTGTCCTGGATTTTAGCCAAAGTCAAAACTTATAAGCAGGATAGGCTCTGAAATGAAGACTTGTGAGTCATTCCTTGTACAATAGAAATTCAGACTGAAAAGGCTTATACAAAACATTTACATAATGCTTTTCTTAGGAAAAAATATCAGAATACACAAGAGAGTCCTGTTTAAAGATTCTAGACACAAAAGCAGATGTTGATGTCAGTGTAGGTTGCATTCAGTAAAACCCATTTTCTTTGTTGAAGCATGATACAATGCCACTCAAAATTCTCTGGTATTTTTATTCCTCAAGTAATTAATGCTGTAGATCAGGCTCTTCTCACCAGTGTGACCCCATTTATGCCTTATTCCCAAACACTGAACTAAGTACAAGCTCCATAAACGTGTATTTCTTAAACTCCATGATTTAGCTTTAACTTCACAGGCATGAGTAAAAGTTCTGATTGAAAGCAGAGGAATAGGACCAACTTTAAAAAATATGTTGACAATTTTTTGTTTTAATTGAGGCAAAGTATTCTGAAGTTCAGATGGCACGAATCAAAAGACTCATTCTGAGGAAAAATTATACGATTTAGAAACTAGCAAAGAAATTGACAGAAACATTTCAACAGAGGGTTTAAACTTTTATCTAGTTTGGGAGTGATGACAACTAAGAGGTTAAGGGAAGGAAGAAGAAGGAAAGAGAGTCCAGGAGACCTAGTAGTTTGTCTTTAAGTGGTCTGAATTTTAAGGCACTTAGAACTCAGTTAGTGCTGCTTTAAAAATAAAAGCCTTATTTTCAGTGCTTTTGCTTGAGTTAGAGCAGATTTACTCAGCCACAGTATTCCCCTAATGAGGAAAATTCAAAACTATTTCAACTGCCCAAGCACCAGAATAAGGTAAGAGTAAGATAAGAAACACAGAACTATGATGCTTCAGATCTGGTACTTTCAGAAAACTTTCTCTTAATTTGATTTGAAAGTGCACTTAGAATCTGAGACACCTGGAATGGAAGACATCTGAGAGCTACTTATAATTTCCTGATCCTGTGGACTACATTAAGCTGATCCAGCAAGTCACAAATTACTGTATCTTTTGTCCCAACTACTAGCAACAGCAGGGGAAATCAATAAATCCTTGTTCAGGTTGAAAAATTATGTAGAGACTGTTTAAAATTATGTTCTTTCAGCAGCAAGAACTTCATCTAGCACAGAAAAAAAGACCACAACCACAGTGAAAGGACTTTACCACTTCAGCATCCTAAATTCACAATAAAGAAATGCCAACTGTGTTATGTGTCTTTTTTTGAGCATCCTCTACAAAGTCATACAGCCTTTCCAAACACATGCACATACTTGACATGCCATCCAGCAGAAAATGTGCTGTACTCACAGACAACTTACAGATATTTACTCAGAGACCTAAACGTGCCAAGGGATTGAGCACAAAGACTTTCTAAACTAGGTTGAAGAGGTGTGTGTCTAAAGCCATCATTTTCTTAGTCATGTATGATGTCTGTGCAGCTCTGAAACCCATACCTCTGCAGATCTTGGAACCACTGCAAGCACACAGGCTACTGTCACTACTTTTCTTAAAACAAATTTAAAATAAATGTGCAGAAACAAAGAATTTAGGAAAATGACAGAAGAAGAGATAATCTTCCATCACTTAAAACTCAATCTACAGAAATGTGAGACATATTTTTATTATGATTTTAGGCTACATAATAATAGACATAAGTAGCTACTTAGAAGACATAGAATGAAATCAGTAAATTTAATGGTTGATTTGATAATTATCTGGTCATTATTTGGTCATATCTGTATTACAATTTTTTCCCCCAGTGTGAACAAAACCATGCTCCTGATTCACAGAACTTTTTAGGTTGGACAGCACCTTTTGAAACCCTATTCAGGGTCTCGAACAGAATCTGCTTATCTAGGCCCTGGGACCTGAGTGCACAGAACTCTGCACAGAACTCTGCACAGAACTCAGGCCATCATTTACCTGGTAGAGATACTCAGTAAAGTTACAAAGTCTGTCCAAAACAGACCTGGGGAAAAAAAGCAATAAACTTAGTGAAGCACGTATTTCCATAAGAATCTTGAAACATGGATGGCCTCCTAATTATAAGTGTTTCAGTTAATCTTCATACCTGCATTTCACTGAAGCTTTGTTCTGATGATTGGGCTTTCATAATGGACGCTAATTGGGTTCATGGTGATTACAGATTTTCCATTACCACCTTTCAATCTATATACTCAAAAATAAAAATGTATTTTTCTCATTTAACTTAAGATGGACTTAAATTTCAACAAGGGAAACTGCAGACATTTTATCCATTGCAAACAACAGAGGTTTTCATTTTAAAATTCATGTTGACTCCCAGAGTTTCTTTGGTTAGTAAAATTAAAAACTGGGACTTACATAATTACTCCTATCTAATTATATCCATATCACTTATCAAGAGCAGTTCCCTAATAACTACTCTAGCCTCTAAGCACTTTTCTCTGGTTTACGAGTAAGAAAAATTGATCTTAGCTAAAGGACTGAAACAAAATGGCACCTGTGTTCTGCAGTAACAGAAGGACCAGTCACTTCAGTGAGAGCCAGCTTACCTGACACGATGTAAAAGACTAGTTAAGTACAGTCCTGTCTATACAGTTGGACAAATCATCATACCATTAGCACCTGCAAAACAATCAGGAAATCCACATCAGCCAATGTGGATTTGCCAACAACAGATCACATCTAGCTAATCTAATTTCCTTCCACAGCAGGATGGCAGGTTATATGGACAGAAAAACATTCTATCTCATGAAATTCTCATAAACTAGTAATGTAATGTCAGTCTAACAGATAATAGAACATAAAAACACCCAAAGACTGCAATTATCAATAGTTCATTGTTAAGATAGAAGAATGTATGAGAAAGATTTTTCATTAGTCAATTCTATAGTTCTATTACATATTTTCATTAAATTATTGAATGATAGAGCAGTGAGTTTACTCATTAAATTTGCTGCTGATACCATACTGGGAAGGACAGCCAATATGTTGGAGAATTTAAACAACATTCAAAATAGGCCTGTTAAGTTTGAGGAATGGGATAAATAAAAATATGAAATTCTGAGCAGACCCATAGGAAGTACTACAGTTGAGCAGGAATATTCAAATACATATATAACATTTAAAAAAGAAATGTCTGGGGACCACAAGGCTGCAATGTCATGCTACTGTGAAATGGTGACCAACATGAATAGATGTAGAAAGGAATATGAGCTTCAAGATAAGGCCATCAGATATACATAATCATCTCACTGCTTATCAGTGCAATGAATATTGAAAATATATCTCACTGAAGTATTGCCTTGGTTTTGGCCAGGACAGAGCTAATTTTTTCACGGTACCCATAAGGGGGTGAAGCCTGGAGGAAGCTCTGTGGGCATGTCTAGGTTGTTAATTAGTACCATCTATATCATCATGGGGACTCTTGCTTCTGGGAAGGAGTGGTGTGGCTTAGGGTTGTGGGCCAAGTATGGTAGCAGGAGGGTCTGTCTGTCATTGTTTGTCATTGTCCTACCCTTGGTAAACATTTTTGCATGTAAATCACCCTCCCTTTGTACATTTTTGTTATTTGTGTTGTTGTTGCTATTACTGGTTTCTAATCTCATTGCTGTTTCCAGTAAAGTGTTCTTATCTCAATCCATGGTCTTTATTTTTTGTATCTCCCACCATATGGGTCAGGGGTGCATCTTGTATTTTGGGTTTTCTTAGGGGGAACACTATCTTAGGGGATACCATTATCCCCTAGTATAATGTGGACCAACTGCTTAGCCGAGAGGAAAAGAATGAAAGTTTTCAGAGGACAAATAATATTCTCCAAGGAAAGAGTTGGAGAGAAGTGCAGTTGGTTAGTCTGGATAAGAAAAGGTGGAGGAATGTGTGTCATCATTCCTGGCATCTGCTCTGTGCTTTCTGCAGCAGGGAGAACACAAACAACCAACTTTGCAAGTTCATGGCAAGCAGGACAAACTGTGGTCTTCAACTGAAGCATGGGGAGTTTAGTGTGCTTTAGTGCCACTTCAGGAAACCTAGGAAGAGCATGGAAAATAAGCAAATTCCAGTAGCTTCGGGAAAGAATAACGTAGAAAATGATTGTTTCATATCCTTTATACATGTAAATGTAAGATTAAGATGCATAAAGGAAAACATACTATGCTAGCAATATTATTTTATTTATCAGAAAGAACAGGGAAAATAATGGGTCACAGATGTTAAAAGGCTAAGACCTTTCATTAATTAATACCCAACATGTATTTGTGTTTAAGTTTTTCACATCCTTAATAACCTACAATGTTTAACAAATGTAAACACTTCTATTCAGAGTACATTTTAGTACTAATTAAATTATTATGTTGGAAGAAATTGAACAGCACCAAATGAGCATCTTCAGGGCTCACTGAAGATTTCAAATGTGCTTTCCTTAGCTGCTGTGTTTGATCTGAAAGAAAAATGGAGACACCTCAAGCAAGGATACAATAGATTTTCTTCAAAATAAAAGAATTCTTGCACTGTTTTGTAGACTGTCCATTTAGTTTTAAAATATATCTGCTTCATAGTTTATTACTTTCAGTATTTCTTACATACGTGAATGCAGCTTGGGGTTCTTTTTCTAAAGTTTTGAGCCAGTTCTTTGCAAGCAGATGGAAACATTTTCTACTAGCTGGTTTTTGAAAATCTGAACTGTAGCTACTGCTTTGTATATTATTATTATTACTTTTCAGATGTTCTGACAAAGATAGAATAAGTATAGAAACATTTACCATAACAATAAAAAAGAAGAAAGCAAAACATGTCTCCTGTACAAAGGGCTTACTGTTCTTCTACCATGATAACTATTATCTGCTTCATTCAAATTTGTAATCACTACCCTTGAAAGCTAACTGACTGCAGACCAAAGATGACTAAACCATAAGGTGTATTAGATATGAATTTATTAAAAAATCCTTGAAATGTCTCCAAAACTGAAGTCTTTGAAACCAAGTTAGGTCTTCTCTCTCTGTTCTAGCATATAGCTTGAGCTGTACTGAACATGATCCATACAAGCTGTGCTCTACATACAGTTAGCTGCTATTCTGAATATTAGCAAAATAAAGCATAATAATATCAACCACCACCACCACCAGCAAATAAACCCATTTCCACAGCAGGATGCTGCATATGTTTGAGGGAATATAGAAAGTTTCAGTTATAGGCCAAATGAGTAATATTGTGCTGTGCTAGCCAGGCAGAAATTAGCTCCCCATTTTTCATCTCCATCTTCACAACCTACAGAAAACCATCTAATACACTAGGACTTTCATATGTCATTGTAGAAGTCAGAGAATTTTCCATCCAAAAAAGCTTTGATTTAAATCAGAACTGCAATAATACTGTGCAATCTTCTTCTCCTCCATTGATTTTGTAATGTTCAAACAGATATATTTTGATTAAAAACAAATTGTGGAGTTTCTTATGGTTTGGTTGGGTTTTTTGTTTTTTTTTTTTTTTTTTCTTTTTTTTTTTAATGGAGAAATCAAAATACCTCTTTTATAAAAATAAGCTTCCCTAAACTTTTGTTGAGTCTTTTTTGTTTTTAACGTTTAGTAAAGGTTAGTGGACAAAGCCAGGATCATGGCTTCCCATATATTAAACACTAAAATACTTTAAAACTCTACAGTCTCTGAGTTTCACAGAGACTGAAAAATTACATTTCATTATCCTTAGGCTTTTTTATTGCAACAAAAAACAGTTTCCATGGAAGAACATATCTAGTCATTTCAATTATCTTTATTAGCATATATAGATAGAAACATGTTGTGGCTATTTAAAAAAAATAAAATTATTTCCTGTGATTCAGCATATTTTAATAATCTGGTGTGCAACATGCAAGGTTGTTTTGTTTGTTTTGCCAAAGAAATTCTCCAAATGCCTAGGGAAAAATAAGGAAATACTCCTTCTGAATACTGCTACCACTAAGAATATAAGAAGAAGCTGGGTTACATTTTAAAGACAAGAATCATTGCAGTGTATCATTCACAGTTTGAGGAAAGCAGCTTTAGTGTTCACTCAGCCTTGCTTCCCAAGTAGAAATAATGAGATGGTGGGAAATGACAAATTCTCAGTATACCCATCTTATGGTTAGGTTTTCTCCTAGCTGGCTTGCAGCACCTACTTTGTGTATCCTTACTAATTTTGAAGACTTTTTACTTGTTATGACGCCATAAGAAAATTAATGATCCAATTTGGAAATTTGGAGCTGAGTCAGTTAAACTGTACCATTTAATGAAATTTAAGCAATTATGCTATTCTGAATTCCAAAGAATCCAAAAGCATTCTATGAAAGACTTTACTGAAATTCTCACCAAAAGACTAAAAATAGTTCTATCAGTAGAACTAATTTAGCATAATTTTTCTATTGCCAAAAAATTTACTGTAAAAGGAAGTAATCAGAAATCCTGTTTTAACACTTAAACCTAGATTATTTTAAACTAGATTCCCAGCCTTACTTAAATTATTCTGTATTTGTGATATTACTGGCTAAAATATATGAGTAGTTTAAATTTATAAGTGTCAATTAACAGAAGTATTTTTTTGCTACTAACACACTTGCTGCAAGTGATTTCCTGGCATTGGTATGCAGCACATATGTTTCTTCTAAGAATAACTAAGAAACAATCTGCCTAGAAATTATCTACCCCGACTCTATAAAGGACTGTTCATCTGTATTACCAAAACTGACAGCTGGTTCTAGCCTATTTACAAAAAACCACAAACCCCACTATTTTCATTACTGTTGCTGTTATCATGCAGAAACTTAAAAGAATGCAAATTCTATCAAAGAATCATCTTAGCATAACCATTCCTGTAACGAAATGTTATCATCCTAAATAATTTTATGCAAACCACATGATAAAACTGTATAACAAACCCAATACTTATATCCATTGCTGACTTTATGAATAAGTAACTTGTACTCATCTCTAACATGCATGCTTTACAACAAAAAAGCCATCTGCCATCCATCACAAAAGACCGCCATATATTTTTGGACACATAGTGTTATGCAGGTGTCTACCGACCATTAAATTGGCTTCCACATTTTGGACCCACATTCAGGGCCTTTGCTACCTTATCTAAAGCACACAGTTTTCCACCAGATAACTTCTCTAATGAGTAAATGTCTGATTCTGGATCTGCATATACACCAATAATATCATCATTATATCAACCTGCTGCCTGCTAGCAAGCCATGAAAAATGTAGTTTGATAGGGCATAAAGCAAAACAGACTGTGGAGAGCACAGTTAATTTTAATTCTCTAGTTACAATATAAGAAAATCCACCTGAATTTCAATTTTGTGCTTTCAAAGGGATGAGACTGAGAAACATGTCTTTTCCTTTCTCCCACATGTACCTCAAATAAAACAGCACTTATTGGATCAGGGAAACAAATAGCAAACTTTTACATAACAGAATGCCCATGTCAGATGTAAGCATCTTGGAACTCAGTCTTAATTCCAGGGATAATTAGTTATACAAAGGGAACCCCCTCCATAGGGAAGAACAAATAGACATTTACTACAGGAGATTGTTCAGGAGATTGTCTGAAGAGGCAAATTCTAATCTGTTCCCCAAAGCAGGCAAAATAAGGATGTGAGCATATGTTTCTGCCACCTACATAAACATACAGAGAAGCAGATAAAAAAGGCAAAAGAAAGGAGCAGGTAAAGCTGTCTGTGTTTGTCTGTGTTTGACATGAAACAGGACTGACATGGCTTAGCAGGGAGACATGTTCCTCTTGGCTGTTTAGGGTCAAAGCATGAACTTGGCTATTCTAGATGGCAATTCAGAGCTCTTTACAAAGGTACCTGATATAAACCACACTCCTCCTCTTGCTACATATTGCATTATCTGTGCAATATTGGGCAGCATGACAATTTTGGAGAGCAAAGCAGGAAAAAAGATAATACTTTCATCCATAATATCTATTATCTCTTCCTCTCACATTTTTTTCTAAATCTAAAAATAGGTATTCTTGATAGATATTATCACCTGTTCCCTTCAAATCAATCTCTGCTGGGGGAAGTCTCACATTACCTGAGGAAATTATTTTTGCATAGATTCTCTTGATAAAGATGATCTTCAAGCCAACCATATAAAGCAGAGAGGATCTATTTCTTTGTCTGTGTGAGTTGCATTATTCACAGGAAAAAAATGTTAGTATAAAAGGTGGGACCCAATTAAGGTATCTAAAAGCTATAAAGTCATTTAAGCCATCATCCTAAGCTCCCTTTGTAGCTAGAGCCCTTCAGAGTGACCACTGCATTGGATGCTCAGGGGAAGACTCACTCATCAGAATCCAGCTGTCTGCTGTCACTTTTGGCACAGGTTACCAGTATACATGTCATTTGGGAATGGGTGTCCCACCTATCTTGCATCCCATCTGACAAGCACAGGCAGGTAGTTGGGTCTCAAGAAGATCAAGATAACTATTTTGGGGAAACTGAAACTTCGTTTTTGCTGACAGTAAGATGAATTGCCTGATAGAGACCTGTTTCCATTGATTATAAAATAAATCTGTGATAATCTGTTTGAGCTGGAAGCCTAACTCTTAGATGTCTCAGTGACAGCAAAAGAATCTCAACTTCATGAAGCTTTGGTATTAAATAACAAGGTCAAATGAGCATCAAGAAATGCTGAACTGTGATTTTATATACAGTGCTAGGAGAAAGTATTAAGATCAATAATGGGGGGCTTATCATTGAAGAAGTGTCTGCTGCATTTTGTAACTATCTCTTTTCTCAAGAGCTTCTACAATGATTTTCAAAATGCTAGTATGGTGTTTTGTAATGTATTTGACATGGCAGCAGTGGATGTAATTTTTTTTCCCATTATCCCTACTTAAAGTGTAGAGGACAAGGCTACCTCATACTTTCTGCATTCGAAAGCAACGGAATGCTAAAATAATTTATTCATTAAGAATTGCAAGCAATAACCTCAGATTTATGGATCTTAAAATTTATTTCAGGTGACAAAAATGGTTTTTTGTGTTAGTTTTTTGTCAGCCTCAGGGTTACGCATTTCTTAACCTTGGATTGTATCTCAGAACTATCAACTGCCTTAGTGAATATTTCATTGCCACTTGCATAGATATTCTCTTCATTATGGCACAGTCACACTATAGGTAGGTCAAAGAAATATATATTATATATGCACAGATATTGAGAAATAAAGTTGTCAGCATCATTCAGTATGTCACATAAATATTTCTCTTAGGAATTATCTTCTGCTCTGTGGAGTATTCTATTTGTATTCATGTCTCCTTTCTGATAAAATGCAAGATTATATAAATTCTGGTTTTTCCCTAGTGTCTGCAAAATATTCTAATTCTGTTGTGCTTTTTGTACTTTCTCTACCATGTACTTCCTTCACTGTTTTCTGAATCTCATCAATGTTTATTCCCTGTTTTGAATTAGTTTTTACCACTCCAATGCATAAACCTGGTCTTGCTGCACACTTTCTGTGGTCTGCTTCTCTTCTTTCAATCTATGCAGAATTTCAATATTAAAAATGGCAACAATATTTACAAAATTATCTGGGTCCTGGAGATGTTGATTTCAGGATGTATGCCACATTCATTTTTTTAGAGGAAACTAATATTTTAGTTGTTCTTCTGACTCCACATTCTTAACTGTGTAATTCACAGTAATTGCTATGAAAATATCTGATGTTTGTACATACAAGGCATGGTTAGACTGGAGAGTAAGGATATTTCTCCAATTGTGCAATCAATCCTTTAAAAACACCATTTAAGTTTTCTGCTGTCTTTACATGGCCAGATGAGTTGGATATTACTGAATTTTTTTTTGCAGTTTTTTACCTGGAACATACAATGCTCCTGATGGCATTCTGTGGTCTCCTCTTTTGTCTCAGAAGAAAGAGGAAAATTCAGCTAAAGTTACAAGAATGTTCCTGTATTTTTGTTCTTTTCAGAAAACCAAACAAGTGTGTGCTCTAGATAGCAGCTGCCTTCTTATTAAATCACCATTCTTCTCAACCTATAGCATAATTTCCCCCATTGTATTTTAAATTTGTAATTTAGCATCATCAGTAAATGAACTTGTCTCAGTATATTTGAATTTGGTCAAGCTTCATGCCACAATGTTTAAATCAGGAAATGTAAACCTGTAACAAAATTGTGTCTATTTGCCTGTGTATTTTCTAGAGAATGGAAGTTTCAGAAATAATTTTCTGGGCTGCATGAGTCACAAACCCCTTGTTTTTAAATGCTTTGTCTTCTAGATGCTGAAAGGGAATAACGAATTGAGTAACTTGCACAGTGTAAATGTTTGCCTCTGCATGACAGTAAATTTTTAACCATTTCAGAAGTGGCTATCTCTACTGGGAAAAGTAAAGATTTTGCTGCCTTTTCTTTCTGTGTGATGCTTTTTTTTCATGTTTGCCTGCTTTCTTGCAGGAATTAATTCCTAGTATTTCAGGAACTTTGATAGATGAAAAAATAGTACCACTGAGACACCCGTTTAATGGAAGTCTTCCATTGTTTACTGGTTTTGCAGCCTAACATTCCAGGCAAGGCTAATTTCTACAGGTGGCTGTGTCACATAGTTTGTCCTTATCCTTTAGAAACAGAAAAAAAAAAAAAAAGAAAAAGTGTAGCAATTCCTCCATCAGGAATATGAATAGAGAACTGAAGTTAAAAGGCGAGTTGCATTGCTGCAGCAACAGAGCTTGCAAATTGGAAGGCTAAACTGTTCCCAAACTTTCTAGTGGCAGTATATATCCTGATTCTTGAATGATGATGCTCAAAAATTAAATACCCTGGATTTCAAATAAAGGAATGGAAAGCAAATAGCCTGATTGGGAAAAGATGGCAAACTGTCTCTGTGATTCTGGATCTCATCAGTCATATTTACACCACTTCAACACCCACTGTCACACAACGAGGTCGTACAGACAACTTACACAAAATGCACTCTCTTTAAAATAAATTTTTCTTTCATTATCTG
Source organism: Molothrus ater (assembly GCF_012460135.2). Taxonomy (NCBI): domain Eukaryota; kingdom Metazoa; phylum Chordata; class Aves; order Passeriformes; family Icteridae; genus Molothrus; species Molothrus ater. The sequence goes on along the minus strand of NC_050482.2, from coordinate 26,270,850 downwards.
TAAAATCGTGACATTATGGTGGCTGTTTCCAATAACTCCCATCAGAAAAGGCTGATTGCTAGGAATGTAGAAAGGGCACAGCTAAATAGCTACCAGCTACTGATTGATATTAATTATATTTACTTAATAAATGAGTGCTAGACAATCTAGGCAGCATAGAGGGCAATGCTGGAGCAATTCCGACCTGGCAGATGGATGGATTTTCACAGAATCACAGAACAAGCTGAGCTGGAAGGGACCCACAAGGATCATTGAGTCCAACTTTCAGCCCTGCAGAGCACCATCCCCAAAAGTCACACTATGTGCCTGAGAGCTTCTTGAACTCTCTCAGGCTTGGTATTACCTGTGACCACTTCCCTGGGGAGCCCATTCCAGTGTCCAACCCCCCTCTGGGTGAAGAATCTTTTTCTAACATTGAACCTAAACCTCCCCTGACACAACTTCAGGCCATTCCCTCGGGTCCTGTCATTCATCACCACAGAAAAGAGATCAGCGCCTGCCCCTCCTCCCCCCCTCATGCGGAAGTTGTAACTGCAATGAGGTCTCCCCTCGGTCTCCTCCTCTCCAGGCTGAACAGACCAAGTGACCTCAGCCACTCCTCATATGGCTTCTCCTCAAGGTCCTTCACCTTCCTTGTGGTTTTCCTTTGGATGCTCTCTAATAGGTTAATATCCTTCTTACTTTGTGGCTCCCAAACCAGGCCCCAGCACTTGAAGTGAGGCTGCCCCAGCTCAGAGCAGAGCAGGACAATCCCCTCCTTTGCCTGGCTGGTGATGCTGCGCCTGATGCACCCCAGGACACAGGTGGCCCTCCTGGCTGCCAGGGCACTCAAATTAAACTGGCCATTGACCAGGACCCCCAGGTCCCTTTCTGTGGTGCTGCTTTCAAGTTTCTCATTAGTCAGTCTGTCCATACATCCAGAGCTGCCCCATCCCAGGTGCAGAATCTGGCACTTTCCAATGTTGAACTTCATTTGATTGGTGGTTGCCCTGTTCTTTGTGTTGTCAGGGCCTCTCTGCAGGGCCTCCCTGCCCTCAAAAGAATCAATGGCTCCTCCCAGTTTTCTATTGTCTATGAACTTGCTCAGTATCCTCTCCTGTACAATGTCCAAGTCCTGTATGAGGATGTTGAAGAGCACAGGGCCAAGGATGGAGCCCTGTGGAACCCCACTAGTGACAGGTCACCAGTCTGATGTCACCCCATTCACTGTAACCCTTTGTGCCTGACTCATGAGCCAGTTGCTCACCCATCACATAAAGTGTTTATCCAGCTGAGTGCTGGACATTTTGTCCAGAAGGATCCTGTGACAGACAGTATCAAATCTGTGCTGAAATCCAAAGGGATTACATAACTGGCTTCCCCTGATCAGCTGGGTGGGGTTACCTTGTCATGAAAGGAAATCAGGTTTCCACTCATGAAGCCATGCTGGCTGTAACCAATGACTGCCTTGTCTTTCAGGTGCTTTTCAATACCTCCCAGAATAATCCTCTCCATAACTTTGCCAGGCACTGAAGTGAGACTGACAGGCCTGTAGTCTGGGGTTCTTCTTCTTGAAAACTAGTACAATGTTTACCAGCCTCTGAATTCCCTAGACTGCTTAAAAATCTTTGAAAAAGGTTTTACAATGACATAGGCAACTCTTTGACAGTTCTTGGATGAATCCCATCAGGACCCATACATTTATAGGGTTCCTGCTGGAACACCAGATTCTGCAGAGTTTCAGGGTTGACTGAGAGTTAATCATTCTCACAGCCATGGTTCTCCAAAACAGGGCACTGGGACCCCCTTGGTCCCTTATCCATGTTGAAGGCTGAGGCAAAGAACATGTTAAACACCTCTGGCTTGTCCATGTCCCTTTTTGTGAGGTGACCATCCTCATGCTATAATGGGCTGAATTTCTCTAGGTTACTCTTGGGTTTCTTCTAGCAATTCTTGCTTGGAGCATAGGTATATGCTACCTCTGAGAACAAGAAGTTATGACTCTAATAGGTAAATCTAGGAGTAAAATTTTAAGACCTTCAGAGTGAAATACTCATTTGTGTTCTGAGACACTTGGCTTTATTTACAAAATGGGAATCAGGCACCTCAAAAAAGCATGTAAAGAGGAGGGATTCCCTAGAGAATTGCATAGTATTTGCAGCAGTGTGCTTTGAAAACACATTTTTCTCCAGAGCCAAAGTTCTCTGGAAGGAAAAAAATGCTGAAAAAAACTAGATTTGAGATTTATAAGACAAAAAATATTGTTTTTTAATAACTTATTCAGAGAATTATTCTTTCAAAAAGCCTAAGCAGGAGGCCTCTATTGTTGGAGGGGGTGTCATCCACAATTTATGATAAATTTGTTGTTGGACCTAGGGTGGTTTGATTTCCTCCTCTGCTTTTCTAAAAGAAAAATTAGCCAGAAAAAGTTCATAGATTTTCAAAGCAAGGGGTTAGGCAGTTCTGGCGTTTAAAAGATTAATGCTTAAATAGCCCTAATCCCTTAGGAGTCTCAGGACATCACTGTGGTTGTAAGAGAGCAAAAGGGCTAATAGTGGCCCCTGATTGATAGTGAATATTATTTTTTGGCTAACAGTCACAAATTATAAGTCTGAGAGGCTTAATAAACTGGCACTGATATCTAATATTTTTTTTTCCAAATTTGTTTCACTCTGTCGCAGACATCTTCTATGAAAAATCCTTTCCTTAGGATTTTTCCTCCTGAGAAGCTGAGACGCCTCAGGAACAAAATGTAAACATTGATTATCTGCTGCTGTGGAATGCAACAGGTGGATCTTTGATTGGCCCATGTTGGATATTTGTAATTAATGGCCAATCACAGCCCAGCTGGCTCAGACAGAGAGCCGAGCCACAAACCTTTGTTATCATTCTTTGCTATTCTATTCTTAGCTGGCCTTCTGATGAAACCTTTTCTTCTATTCTTTTAGTATAGTTTTAATGTAATATATATAATAAAATAATAAATCAAGCCTTCTGAAACTTGGAGTCAGATCCTCGTCTCTTCCCTCATCCAAGAACCCCTGTGAACACCATCACATCACTCGATACAGAAAGATACATATTTTATCAAAAAATATGATAAACTATCTGAAATACCTTTCAGTATGAGGAAACATTATTAGAATCCACATGCTTAGGAAGAATCAAAGACGGAATAGACATTAAAACTGCTCATTAAAAAAGGCAACACTGTGCTAGAAAAAAGGGTCATAAGACTCCTTGTTTCAGAACTGGTTTCGAAGCACTTGGGAAGCCATTTAGAAGATGTAGGTCCCTGAAAGTTATTTTCCCCTTCCTCATGAATACTCATACGGCATTTCTTGAGCCACATGTTTATTTTAAAGTAGAATGTAATGTCTTAAAACTATGATTTCTGTGCACTATTTCTCATCAATGGCAACACCGTTTTGTCTAAATGTCCAGACTGGAAGAGGTTGTGCAAAGAATACAAGAAATATATAGAAATATTCAGTAGGAAAAGGCTGAATACTCAAAAGCCAGAAAAGATGCTGGCCACATGCTGGCTCCTTGGCCCCTAAAAATCACAGAAGTCAGAGTCCCCAAGGTGGAAGATCTCCATGAATCAATAGCACAGGCATAGAGGTTATTCTATAGTCTTTCTTTTGTGTCCTCACAGCATACCATATATGTCACATTAAATTATAAGCATGATACCTGCCAGAGCCAAAGGAACATATTCTGTGAAGTTCTAAGATTTAATTGATGAACTAGTTAAAATTAATGAACTAAAAGCAGTGAAAAAATTTTCACAATAAAATTGTTATTATAAACAATCCATATCTACCCAAGATATCCCATTAATCTTTTTAAAGAGTAAGCTAATAGCGTTGAGCTCCAGGTATGTGACTGCATATTCCTTGACAACAGCATCTGTCTAAACATCTGCAAGTACAGAGCTAAGAAAATATAAAAATGAAAAAGAGGAGAGTGGTTGGTAGTCAATAAGAAATTGAAAAAAAATAAAAAATCAATGCTCAGATCAATACTTTTTATTCTAACGTAATCTGTATTATTGAATATCAATATAGACTTGCAGGAAGTAACCCACTGTCCTTCTTAATTATAAATAAGGATTTACTTTTTCCCTAAACTCACATAGAATAGTTTTAAGCAGCTTCTAAGAAAACTGTATACACAGTTTTCACTGTGTATACAGTTTTCTTAGAAGCTGCTTAAAAAAACATGCAAAGACACTCCTTTTTTAACCTAAATCACTTGAAGCACACTATCCTTTAAATCACAATACAAGACACCATATCCATCTACACCTACATGTAAATGCAGGTATGTAAAGAATACTCAAATTGCACAGGGTCAGTGAAACCTGTCCTGCAATATCCTTGAGGCTGACAAATAGAGCAGTCAGAGCAGAAGAGAATGGATCAGAAAATTTTTAGAAGAGCACAAGGGGTCAGACAGCTGGCTAAAGTTAGAGCAGCCCTCGAACAACTTTGTGTAGTATTTTACTTTTGGTCCAGTGATAGAAACCTTCACTGATTACAAGATCTTTTGGCTTTTTACTTATCTCTCTTCTGGAATAACAAACATTGGGGTAAGTCTAAGATTGATGATGAATATATTCCCTTTGATTATCAGAACTGGCTGAAAAAAAGCAGCTTTTATTGGTCTGCTGGGTTGGACAATTAACTCCTTGTGAGAAACATTAGTGGCCAGGTAAGTGGAGGATTCTCCTGAGGTATCTGCCAAGCAAAGAGAGTAAAAATTTCACTCCTTCTAATTGGAACCTTTTTCATTAAAAATTATAAATTTGAGAATCTAGTATTTTTCTCAACCACAGCCTCTAAAGTAGAATGTGCTTTTCAGTCATGCTTTTAATGTATGACATAGTTCAGAGATGGATTTGAATCAAAGGAAAGACAGACTGTGGCTGGTTTTAGACAGATGAACAAAGGGAAGAGGCAGCCCCTGGGACTTGTCTGCCTTCATGCCATGAATAACACACTTTAATATGGCTTACAGTTGGGATTATTAAAATGATCACATCATTTAACTAGCCAGGATTTCCCTGAGACTTCCTTTGGGACTCAGCCCTTTTTATATCCTCTATATTCTTGCCTTCAGTGCAGTTTTGTGGTTTTAAAAGACAGTGTCAGCTTGTCCTTACAGTCTGGATGTGTTTCTGTTGTCTCTGCTTGGAGAATGACAGAATTAAATAACAAACAAAACAGAATGGCTGAATAATTTCCACACTACACCCTTCAAGCCATTCTGTTGTCTAAGAGAAACATCTTCCAATCTAAATATTTTTACAACTCAAAAAATCTGAAGAGGTTGTGCAGGTGCTGCTAGCTGATAATTGTTTATAGAAATCTAACTAAAGGTGATATTTCACACCAATGAAATCCAGTTTAGCTTAGCACAGCTCAGATATAGAAATAAAATGTTCCCAAAAGGAGAATATGTGGGCTGAGTGAGAGATGATCTTATTTATGGCTTCTCCATTTTTCATCTGAGTCACAGAGGGAAAGGCTATAGTGTAATGACTGCACAACAATTTGGATAGCACCACATTTGAATACATGTCTGTGTGTGATTGATACATGTAGTTCTTACTCACACCAAGCATGAACAAACTGATAATTAATAATGTTTAATCAAACGAGGACAACTGACATATGAAGTTTGCATTTTATTGCACACATTAAAAATACATTTATCTTGTAGGGATAATTTTGAACCCATCACTATTTCAATTAATTGAGGTAAAAATAATAATGCTTTTATGTATTTCTAACAGCCTAATTGTATTAGCAATTAAAATAATTATTCGGTTAAAGCATTAAAATTTTTTTTAATTGAAATAACCATAAATCTGTTGACTTCAGAATGATACTTAATTTCAATATTTTATTTTTTCATTTTGTCATCTTGGATACACTTTTTCTTTACTTGGTTCTGTACTTTATTACATAGCATGTTGCATGCTTGCATTCTGGAATTACCTTTGAAAATTCCATACAGCAAAAATAATTCCTTCAGAAAGTCTTTACACAGAGTGAGTCTGTCTCCTGCCAGAAGAAAAGCTGGGTTCCCTGGTGTGGTGCTGGAGCCAGAGTGAAGCTAGGTCATGTTTTTATAGCTGAGTGAATGCCTGTGTGCCTGGATGTGTGGTTGGGTGTGCTGTTCCCTGCCTACACTACTGAAGGTCATTTCTTACTGCATAAAAAAAGGCAAACTTCAATATTAGCCACTGTATAGGACTAATTTTTCATTTAGACAGTAAAAATTAAAGAAACAGATATTTTTATTAGGAAAAAACAAATCTTTTGCTATTAAGATCATTTCACCTGGAAATTCCCATATGTCTATTTAAAAAAAAAATTGAATAGGATCAGATTAGAAATTTAAAATTAGGAATGAAATAAAAACAGGATGTTTTTTCATCCTGAGTTGACTCAGATAAAGAAAGAAAATGAGGATTTCCCAATATTAGAGTTTGGTTATTTAATGTTCTAGTCTATTTCCTGTGAATTGTATATATGTATCAAGCACTAAAGTATTTTGTATCAATATTACTGATCTCAACAAATATGAAAATGTAACTGTTATGAAGACCTAAGGAGACGAAGCAGCAACTTAGGTATATCTGCAAAAACATTTCTTGTGGCAGAGGTGTTGTGAATATCTATTTTTGTATTCCACAGTAAAGTGGATTTCTGATTCTTTTGGAGAAAAATGCTTCTTTTAGCCAAAAATATAAAAAGATTTTTTTTGGCACGTGCATGGAGACAAAGTTGCTAGCAGATGTGAGTAAAGTGACAATATTGGAGTGATGAGACTGAAGTTAGAGCAAAGAATTACACAGTAGAGCACAATTACTGGCAGGAAGGAAAAAATTATTTCCTAAGAGCTGCATGTCACTGTATCTTTACCCTGTTATGACCAATTAGCCTCCTCTTCGCCCAGGTAATGTAAAAACCTGTATTCTATTGGATTGAGGTCTGCGCATAGTCTCTTGACCAATAAAGTTAATGTTCAGAAATGTCTTCTTGATTTGTCCTTTAGTAGTTTCCTAAAAATAGAAATACTCCTCATTTATGTTTGAAGGAAACCCTACCAGTAACAGTGATCTTAACCAGTAGCAAACTATCATCTACCTACTATGGATTTCAGTTCCCAGAGAAGCAGCATTGAAACTGTGAAGGGCTCCATCATGTACTGCTAAGCCAAGGCAGGAGAATAGGAACCTTCCATCTTCCAGTCCAGTCTGTATTCCTACCTTTACAGATATCAGTATACTATTTGCTGGTCCTGCTTGCTTAATTGAAATTCAATTCAATAGCTTTCACAGGCTTATGCAGTCCCCAGCATTACACAGAAGGTTGAGGAATAATACGCAAATGAAAGTTTAGAGGATAAGCTCCAGAGTACAGTAAGGATAGGAGAATGTGGGAGTGTTATTTTATTAATCTCAAACTTGCCAAGGACTTTAGCCATACACAACAATAAATGATACATTCTTGGTAGGCAGTGCCATTCATTGGATCACAAAGATCCAAGATTCAGAAAGAAGTCAGTCTGCTTTTGAGCCATTAAAACAATGAAGCTGCAACAGCAATATTTTAGGGAGGCCTAAAGCTTGATTTACTTTACAATTTCAATGCCTGAAATGGGATTGCTTGTACAGTTGCATGCGGTGCTGCCACAAGTGTACATATTTCACAATCAAAAACAATCTCTTTGTTTTCTAAGCCTGGTTGCATTAAAGTGAGTGCCCCTTTGTGAGAAATTACTGGCTGATTTTCTGCCACTTAATTCAATTCTAAACAAGGCAATTATTTTTCCTGAAGAAATAAAAGTTTATTTATGGTCTTTAGAGCAATGATATTCTCCCTAGAGGCATATTAAATGACAGCCTGAAAGATTTTAGCAGAGTCATTTTAAGATTTCATTCTTTGTGTATTTGTGAAAAAGGTGCTCTTGAAACACATCTCTGAATACATCTTTGAGTCTTTGAAAGTATAATATCTCTGAGGGTGCATAAAAAAGAATTCAGAGTATTTAATATGAAAAAAATGCCTGAAAAGTCTTACATAACACAAACACAACATGCAAATCCATTAAAGGATGAAATGGAACTAGTTAGATGCAAGTCAAAGCACTTGGATTATTCACAACTAATAAAATACAAATAGGTGCTGAAGTTTTAAACAAGATTAGGTTAATTAGAATGGTGTCATTCCATATCATTCAGGAGTAGCAGTTTTATGCAAGGTGAGCAAACATCAGTGATTTTAATTATTCTTTGGGTTTTTTTTTTTAATTTACTTGTGTGGAGGTTCAAATTTTTCTTTCTTCTTATTATTGCTACATTAAAGAGATTAAATATTACAAGCTGGAAAACACCGCTTGCACTAAAATAATTTTATTTTTCAATGTAGAAATGAAGACTTTTTATTAGATATCAGGCTGGAAGCAGCCATTAAAAAATGGAAAGGCAATGCAGAACAATATTCAGTCATTACTGTGACTGGATTAAGTTTCCCCATCTTTCTTGCTAAATCCTCTATTTGACATCACTTCTTTTGTGGAAAACAAGAGCAGCAACACTTTGCTCTGTGGAATTTAACCTGTCCTTCAGACATCTCTTCAGTCTCCTGGCTTTGAATGTTCTGCTTACAGAAGGAGCTCTCAGCTCACTCACTAGGATGTAGATATTCCAAGCCTTTAAGTTTTCTGCACATGACAGAAAATTTCAGTTTGAATAGAGGGTTAGCCTCCACAGTTTTTGGAAGTAAAGCTGTTTCTTACTGTGTTTGCCTAATCCCAAACACATTAAAAGCCAATGACTTGCCTTGGTCAGTGCACATGTGGATGGTGCAATAAATAGAACTTAATAAACAAAAATGCAACCCAGATGAAACAAAGTTTATATTTCCAAAAGTGTATATGCTCCTATTTGTAAATAATTTGTAACTCTGGTTCATAAAATAAAGCTGTCAGAAAATATGTGTCAAAAATACCACTGGGAGATGAGAATTATTCCTCAATTGCAGAGTCAGTTGGGAAGATGGCTCAGCAGGCCCCACCAGACCTGGGTTATCTTCTTTTTCTGTTATTTCCACAATTCATGCTACTCTTAGACTCCTGTTTGGACACGTGTTGGGGTTTTTTTCTCCATCTAAACTAAGATGACAGGGGCTGTTGGCTTGTGAGTGCAAATCGAGCACATTCTTGGACTTACCTCCTCAGGGGTAATCCTAGATGCTGCGTGTTGTATTTGGCCTTTCAGACGAGGATAACACGACACTTGTTAAGTTCTTAGCAATGCAGGTCATCTCTTATTAGTCTAGATCTAAAAGACATATCTCAGTTGAAAGGGAAAAAGTTCTCTTCTTCAAAGAGGTGCCTATTGGGTAGCCGCTATTAACGTCCTCAGCTCCCACTGGAATGGATGCTGCACAAATGCTTAGAACTCTACATTTTGAAGCACAGCAATATGAGTAAAAAATACAGTCAGGCCTCCAAGCCCTATTTATAAAGCCTAGAGCTTTATAAAGCCTGAGCTTGGTCCTTTGGCTTGACTGACTGAATGGGCCATGAGGGACCAACCCATGTTGGCAATGAACAAAAGACACTGGTGTTTCCCAGGATCCCTAAACATCTCAAACACCAGTTTTAATGTATTTGTCAAATCTTTGCCATTGTGGAAGTGTATTTGTCAAATCTTTGCCATTGTGGAAGTGTCAAGTAAGATGACAAATATATATTTGATAATGACTTTGTCACCTCTTCTTCTAACTACCACTTACAGGTCTATTAAAAATTGCTGCTCATTCCTCGATGAACTGGTACATTTTGTGTTCTGGATAGCTGATAAATATCTTGGGCATGAGAAGTGTTTGATCATTATGAATTCACATGCCATTAATTGTAATATACTGATGTAAGGAATTCATCTTATGTTCATGCAGCTGTCATGTGTACTGCCAGGGGTGTTATGTTCTAATTTAGTGCTAGTCAATTGGCATAATAAAGGTGTTACTCATCAAATCTTGAGCCTGCTGTATTTTTGTATCCTGTACTGCAACCAAACCACAGGGTAGATGTAAATTTCTTCACACTGACACTGATATGCTATAATTTCTTGGCATCTTCAATGTATATGCATCATGAAGATAGACTGGTAGATCAGCTAGAAAAAGTAATTAAATTGCATTTTTTTAACAGAAACGGAGGTTGGCTTACACTTTCACCTAAGCTGAATCCATCTGCTTATTGTTGTAGAATTAAAGTGGCTATAAGATGAATTGGTTTCATATCTTTAGTTTCCTCAAGCTTCTAATATCTGCAAGTTCTGTGGTACTGATACTCTGCCATCTTTTAAAATTGCAATACACACAAAGATTGCTGAACTATTTTTAATAAATAGCTAAGCAAGAAAGATAATAATAAATAGAAGTATGTCACATGATTCTCAAAATCCCATCTTTTGGGCCCACCACAGAAGATGAAATTTGTGGCATGCTTATAATACATTAATTTCAAAGTGTTTAATATGCAGGGGAAGAAAAAGAAATTAATTTCGGGAGTCAGGAAGTCTCTGAAGTGTGCTGCCTCTGTTCTAAACTTCTGGTTCTGCTATATCACCATGTTGTGACTGATCATGAACAAAAGAGCTTTTCAAGGGCTGACAGTTCATATGTGACTTGTAAAGTGAAGATGTGATGGAGCTCAAGAAATTAAGATTAAGTAAGAAAGTGACTAAATTCATGGATAATACAGAGTTATCAGCTCCAAAGAGAATATCAGATAAATTTCAGCCTGGCTCAGGCCTATTATAGATATTTAAATTCTCTGTAAACCTAATGGATATACTATTAATATTATCTATGAAAAATAAATCATGTGTTGTCATGAACTGTAAATCTTGAACAGAAACCAGCTATAGATCACTAGACTGAAATGTAAAAATTCTTCATTAAAAAAATTTGGACATTTCTTGCTTAGGGAAACAAAGCATCCTGCATAGATTAGTTTTATTTGTAAATGATGATGGAACAAACCTGTGAGGGAAAGACGTTATTGCATTTATGCTATTGTACGGCATTAAATATTTAAATGCAGTTTGGTATACATGGATACAGAGTGTATCCCCTCAAGCAACAGCCCCTAGCTTAATCCAAAACAAAATACATTAGAAAATTAATAGAAAAGTTTGAAAATTAATTCTTGAGAGCCCTCAGCTCAAAAAGGAACAAAGCAAAATTGAACAGCAAAGTTAGACAAGTGTTTAAAGAATTTGATCAAAACCTACCTCAATGTGTTGGCTAAAGCAAGGGTCAGATGAAGACATAAATTGAGTAAACCCAACCAAAATTGGGAAGAATTTAAGTCTCTACATCCATGGGAGCAATCATAGTCAAAAAAGCTTTTTTTTTTTTTTTTCCTAACACAGTTCAACTGCTAAAGTACCTGTAGAAATTCCTTGAGTACCTCCTTGCACAACATGCAAGTTTCTGCTAGGTATCAGTGTACAAGCTGCCTGCCCTGGTCTGGGCACCAGCCACTGGTGATGTCTGCTTCCCCAGGAACCCCTTTCCAGGTATATCCAGGGCTAACTCAGACCAGGAACGGTGAAACAGCAAAATGCACAGGAGGCAAAAAGCTAGCTGAGAATAATGGTCTGGGCTCTACTTCTGATAGATCTTGCCAGAGCTATGAGCTGAAGAGCTGGGTTTTGTTTCCATGTTAGCCTGTAGCTGAAGTTAGAAGGGAATAACTTCCAAATCCATTCACAGATTACTGCTTGAAAAACCAGGCTGCTGGCTAACACCCACAGTGAGAGCTCTCGAAATTGTGCTACTATGCAGCTAAAAATGCAACTACCCTTGAGCCAAATTCAAGCAACCAAATAGAAATAGAACTCCATAATCTAAGAGTTGTTATGTTTTGCTCTGTGAGATTTTGGCCTTGTTGCTGTCATTGTTTGCCCATGTGGAAAAGAGTGAGTCAAAATTTAATAGAAAGAAACCCTCCTAATTTCTCCTATTCACCTTTATTTTTTGGTTGTGATTTGTCATGGTAGAGGGGGTGTTTGGTTGTTTGTTTGGTTGTTTTTTTTTAATTATAATGCTAAGGCACAGAGAGATTTATGTGGAATTGCTGAGATCAGAATCTTTTGTGTACAGGAAGTTCTGAACACTCTCCAAATATAAATAATGGTATTTCTTTTCCTCCTGCGATAGCAGAGATACTTTCTAATAGTGCACTCTGAATGCAAAACAAAAGGCTAGTGCCCTCTGTCCAGTGGAAATGGGAAAAAGGCCATCCTAATTAATGGTGTTACTCATTTGCCTGAAAGCAGCTGGGAATTTAATTAGTTCTGTGACTTGTTAGTTTTGATGGATATCTGCCCTTTGCCACGGAGCAGCTGTTATCTCACCTCCAGCTGCTTCTTGCAGATCTGCATCTCCCAAGCTTTTTGGAGCCAGTCCGTGCTGCCTGCCTTGTGTGGCACCTCTGGCGAAGCGCTGCTTGCACAGCAGAGATCACCGGTGCTGGATGCCGCTCCCTTCTTCCCTCCCCGCTTGCTGCAGGTGTGGGCTGCTGCTTTGGTCTCTCCCAAAATTGTTTCTTCCTGCCTCCTTTTCCCCTGATATTTAATGACATAATGTTAACACAGAGAACTGTGCCAACAAGCCCAGCAGAACTTATAATTGGGTCAGTCCTGGTTTTTGTTCATCTCGGATGTAACCCCTCCTCATGGGTCAACAGCCCTAAATGTGCTGCTGCAAGAGTGGGCACAGTAGATCTAAAGAGTTCAGTGTTATCAGCTCAGGCAAAGAGATGTGCCTTGTGAAAAGAATGGGGGATAACCTAGGATATTTAAATATATATATTTAAAATAAAAAAATTATTATGAGAAAGTGAATTTTTGGTCAATCTGAAACAGAAAATGTGTTTTCTATCACAGGCAGGAAATGAAAAACATTTCAACTAAGTGCATAATTCAGTCCAAGGAAAAGTTTTAGCTTTTTTTTGCCTGTGTAATCTTTTTAAATGTATTTGTCTAAATTCAAAATAAACTATTAAAATAGTTCTATATTTCTATTTTTAAAATTTTTTGATCTTTCCAATTTGGACCTATCAACTCTAATAGTTTTGGTACTATTTAAGGTGCATTTTTCAGAAAATAAATAATTCACAATAACAGTTTTGCCCAAGTCTGTCATTAACCATTTTACTTCCTTCTTTTTCCTTTAGTGGACTTGTAAAACAGACAGTCTTGGAAAAGAAACCTTGTTGTTTTCTAACTGAATGCCCTGCTAAACTGAGCCATTGCTTTAAGCTTGCATTAACAATGTCTTTATAAGAAAGGGGTGGAAATATAACAAGAGGGCTGTAATAATATTTATATTTATAGAAATTTAAAAAATCTCCAAGATATTTAATCCACTATTCAACCAGTTTGTGCTTTCTGATCTAGCACTGGATATTGTAATTTTTATATTATTATATTAGGTTTTATTATGAATAGCATTAAATTTGAGGTTAATTTGGCTACATGCTCAATATTTTCATACTACACTTTTGGGCATAGCAAAAATTGCTTAAGAATAAAAGAGAACCTTTTCTTAGGACTATTTTTAATATGAACAGACTTTTCTTTCTTGGATTTTTTAAATTATTCTAAACTTGCCCTTGTCATCCACAAAAGAGAGAAAAAAAAAGCATTTTTAGATGTTTTACTGGATGGACTCCGTTGTGCCTGTGCTCACAAAGATTTATATAGCAGACCACATACTAATAACATATGCATACTCACTACCAGCTTGTCTGGAACAAGTGATAATTTTGACACTCTCTAATGCATCACTTTCACTGTATTTAAGGATTTATTATCCTGGAAATAGGCACAGGAACTGTAGGATGATCAGATTTTAGAGACTTTCAGTAATTTTCTGAAATCTCTTACTTAATCAGCATTTCTGTTCTTTAGCAGTTAAAGTGATTCTCAAAGATAAATATGCAGAAAAGCCAGTTATATCTGGCCTTTTTGCTTTGCATTTTTGCTGAATCTCTTTTTAGACAATCTCTTTGTAGGCTTGAGTGCATTTCCACATCTCACCTTCATAAATGTAGAAATTCCTGACAATCCAAAAGCTGATAGCATAGCCATCTGTAACCCAAAAATATTTTTTTTGCGACTAATGAAATACTTACTTCAAGTGTTAAAGGTGCTGCTATTCATTAGCTTAAACACTTCACATTTAGTCTCAGCAAACCTTAACAGTTCTTTAACTAAACTAATTGCTACTCAATTTCTTGAAAATTTTAGCAAGTTTTATATTGGTGAAATCTTACAGGTGTTTTAAACTCCTTCAGCAGAAACAAAATGTTAATTTTTCCCTGTATTTTTGGTGCTTTATTTGAAATGTCCAATTCTTGAAACTCAAGAACATAAAAAATATATTTTTCACTCATAATTCCATGAAATTCTATTAGAGGTATCAGAATGATTATTTTTCTTCTTCCTTCCCTCTGCCCCCAAATTTATAAACACTGAGTTAACCATCAGAACCCAAATTGTAACTTTTTACCAGCCTGTAATGGACTAATGTTTTTTCTTCTTATAACTTTCAAAAACAAGTTTCACCAAGTAAAAAGATTTCTGGATACTGAAAATACAGCTCTTGGTCTAAAATTCCTTCTCAGACAAAATGTCAAACACAGTCAAGTATTGGAAATCTGTCATTAAGTCTCACAGATTGCAAAAGCCTCTGAGTAGGCTTAATGTTTTTCACCAAAACAGTTACACAGCAGTTAAGTTTGCAAGTGTGAGTATCTTCTAAATGGATGCTATGGCACTAGCAAGAGGTAAAAAAAAAACACAACTCCTGTGAAAAAAAGTATGATGTGGCTACATACTCATGTAATGATTTCAAACATAAAAACCTGAAATACAATAATTTGAAAACTTCCCAGAATTATTTCAGATCTTTGAGATTTCTTCTTCTTTCTTTCTTCTTTCTTTCTTTCTTTCTTTCTTTCTTTCTTTCTTTCTTTCTTTCTTTCTTTCTTTCTTTCTTTCTTTCTTTCTTTCTTTCTTTCTTTCTTTCTTTCTTTCTTTCTTTCTTTCTTTCTTTCTTTCTTTCTTTCTTTCTTTCTTTCTTTCTTTCTTTCTTTCTTTCTTTCTTTCTTTCTTTCTTTCTTTCTTTCTTTCTTTCTTTCTTTCTTTCTTTCTTTTCTCTCAGTTCTCTCTCTCTCTATTCTGGTACTTGGTCCTGATCTCAAATGCAAGCAGCAATAAGAGGAAAGCAACTTTCTGCTTATACAGAGAATGAGAAAAGTTAGGGTGGCATTTTTACTTGTTCCATTTTAGGAGAAACTCTTGGAACAACTTTGACACTGTTCACATGTCAATGCAAAATGACAGCAAGGAATTGGCAAATTCTATAGGCTTAACTGAAAACTGAAGTACTCCCATATTTAAATTTCTTTAGGCCTTTCATGGCTACCTCCACTGTGTTAAACCTGCTCACAAATTTTATGTACCAAAATTTTCCATTTTCCCTTCTAGACTTAAAATATCTCAAATACAAAGGTCTAACACTTTTTACTTTTGTAATTTGTAAAATGGAGATATTAATGGAATTTTTTTGAGTCAAATTCTTTCCACAGTCTCATGCAAATATGTATGATTAAAAAGTAGCCACATCACTAACAATCAGATAAAAAAGTGAATATTCTGCTTAAAATAAAAGCTAGACCTTTCAAAACACTGAAATATGAAAATAGAATTTAGAAAACACAAAGCAGAAGAAAACTAGGTCCCAAAACACTTCACATTTTTCAGAATGAGTTTCTATGTCCATGTGTGTTCACATATACGTCTGTAATTTTTGTCATGCATCCTATACTTCTAATTAAAAAAAAAATTAGCAAACCCACAGAAATTGTTATTCTGAGTAAACATTAACATGGTTATCCTTTTTCATTTCTATTTTCCTGTCACTGCTTCTTCCTGTGTATGTCCATCATAAGCTCACCTGCAATATTTGACTCTACTGATTACAAATTATTTCATAAGAATAATTTTATATTATTATATAAGAACAAATATGCATCAAAAAATCATTAGATCTATCTATTCTGAGAATTCATAAGTTACGACAAAGGCAGAGAGAGTTAAGGGTATCTTTCATACTTTGATGTCAACACATTTTTTACATGAATAAATAGAGGTTTGTGAGTAATCTTGAGGCTTCCCACATTTGCAAAGTTTCCCTCACTGAAAGGTGGAATGCTTTTCAATTTCAAAGTCCCACCTCACTTCCAGTTTAACAAACTATTTATCTAAGCACATAGAATGATTGTTGTTGGATGTGCCATAATGTTGGGGTACATTTTTTTTTTCAGGTGAACATATTGTTCTTTTCCACTAACAGCAGCAGATTTCACTCTGAAGAACTTCCTTTTGTGAATATATATTGCTTCCAGGAGTAAGAAACACGTGCTATATAACAGCCTAGTTTAACATAGTGCTTTATATTAATGAAGACCCTTCACATCCAACTGAAAAAACGTGACATTCATTTAACTGTGTATGCTAACACTTAATGTGTACTAATGCTGATATTGTAATGAGAAATTAATTTCTTTCCATAAAATTTTACACAAATTTCTTGTGTGACACAGTGGCAGTTTTAAAAGTGAAGAAATAAAATGCTAAATATTGAAAAATAACCACCTTCTTAAAGAAACAACAGAGAACGTGGTTGTCCTCACTATGCAAAATCCTCAGTGCAATGACAGCAATTGCACTGTAGGTTTCCCCCACTTTCATTTGGAACACTACAACACTGTGACTATTTTACAATTTTCATTCTTTGTCTACACACAGTTTCTACAAGAGTTCAAAAAATGTTTCTTCTAGACAACATCTACCTGCAAAAGGATACAAATAATAATCAGCAACTTGTTCAAAATCACCATTCTAGGAAGCTGGAGGAATTTGGAAGAGTTATTTTTTTCCCTACACAAGTGAGTTAGCCTCAAGTAAATCAGACAGACAGTTAGGTATCAGAAAGGGCATAAAAGCCTCTAGGAAAGGAGCAATAAATTAATGTCTAAAATTTTGAATACTTAGCTTATATTAAAGCTGTACGAGCATGTGAGAAGAACTCTCACTTTTTCCTTTATTTTCTCTGCTCTCAAATACTAACATAGACTACTCCATGTATGGCTACAAATATACATGGCATGCCTATTTCTGTAGTTATACTGGGACAGGAATCTTCCTCTTAATAAATATGGTGGATGAAAGATTGTATGTCTCCAGAATTACCTATTTTCTAACTGATTATGTGATGTTTCCTGTTGGATACATATGTACTGACATTTTGTTACCCATTTAAGGTTACAAATGAAATGAAAGGTGAACATTGACAGTGATCCCACCAAGTATCACCTTATGAATCTATATCAGCTTTAAATCTTTGTTTGGAACAATCATATCTGAGCTTTAGAAAGGCATATGGATTTGACAAGATCATTTTGACTGTAAGACATAAGCCAGTTCTGTTTATGGAAATTTAAAAAAAACACCTTATCCTCTGCAGTCTGAGTTCTATTTTATTTAACATATCAAAGGGCTAAAAGAAGAATGTCAAGCTTGACACTGAAATGTGTGCTTTGCTTAACATAAAGAATGTCTTTCCTGCAAAGATAGAAAGCAATTCATAATCAAACTTCAGGAAACTAGCTAATATGCTAAACTGGGTTTTCATAGAGCTTTAATTTCCAAAGCAACTAAACACAGAAAAAAAATCTTTCACTGAAATAACATCTGCAGGAAAGAATGTATCTGTTAATTCCTTTATATATCAGGTATTCTGATACTTGATTTAAGAGCATTGCTGAGAGTCATCAAACACTTCTGAAAAGTTTAGATTTAGGCATGGCATTTATATTCAAGTTACATGAGATATGTATTGAATTCAATGAAGTGTTTGACAATCAGCATTCATCAGTATCTGACAGTAAAATTTGTACTATATGAGACTTTAATGTAGCCTTAGTTCATACAGAATGAATACTGACTGCACTGTAATAGTTAGCTAGGAAAAGAAGATCATAACACAATAGTGTCAAAAATATAGATGTTAGAAACTTAAACCACTGTAACTATTGCAATTATGAAAGGCACACTGGCAAAAGAAATGCTATAATATACATTACATTGGCATGTATGCTACTTTTCTTTTCTTAAATTTCTGAAAACATGTTCTTGTGTCAACACTGTCAGCTTTTTCTCCTAGAAGAGGGTCATCTCTCTCCTTATTTTTGTGAGATATTTATAGAAAGCAGTAATTTTCTCTCTTAGCTTCCATTTTATACTTATTTGTTGCTTAAAACCAGAATTAAGGTATTATTTGGTAGATGGTAACAGCATTAGCTAAAAATGCACCAGTCACTGAAAGTTTCATTTCCTTTTCATTTGTGACTGGATAGATTTATCATATAAATGCTATTTCTTGACCTAAGCAATAAACAACTGGAAGGAAGGAATCTTAAATTGGCCAGACTCTGGAAAGAATATATAGGCATTTTACTGTAATTGACTGTGCTACTGAGATTAGAATTGTTGAAACCAGAATTTAAGCCTTCATTTATCAGACAAAAAGCTAGTGAGATGGAAAGGAACTAAGTAATTACCTCAGCAATTCATCTGTCAAACCTTTCACAATTCTTCAGCAAGGGTTTACTGAACGGGGACTCCAACGCACAGCAAAGACCATGAAGTAGTGATGCTCATTTTGGTGGACCTGCATTTAACAGGACTGTGCTTTTTAAACTGTCATTCCATATTTAATTTTCCCCTTTAGCCTGTATTGTCGCCAAGCACCTAATCAAAATAGACTTAGATACCACATGAATTAGAAGTCACTCTAAAACCACTGAGATTATCACCAGCAATCAATGCTGCAGTAGAATAACAGCTTAACAAACTTCTGACCTGCATTTATTTTAAGCAATTCGAAACTGTAACTGAGAAGTAAAAATCAAAGGAAACTAGGGTAAAAGATACAGGAACATCTTAAAAATAATTCTTCAAAGGAGTCTCAAATTTAACTAAGATATTTTTAAAATATTTAATATTTAATTAGATGGAATCAGAATCCATACTAATCAGAAATTTACCTCTGACCTACAAAGACTACTTGAGTAGATATTGAAAAGTTCATTTTGCAGATTGCTAAAAGATTACTAAAGATTTGGTGAGAAACTTGGTCCTTCAAATGAGATGTCAGATGATATCAAAGCACCCAAGTCTCAAATTGTGACCTACAAATCCAATTATTTGAATATTACTGTAAAACTATTGCAATTGCAGCAAGTAAACTGATATACTGTATGCACTGGACTTTCAAACCTTCTGCATCTTCTGAGCTGAAGTGCTATTAAAAAATTATTCTTGGAGACACCATAATTTATAGAAACATTTATATGTGAAATTACCATGCAAAAATGCTTTGTTCTCTTGAATTTATGTCAGGCAGGTTAGAAAATTTGCTGGCAACTAGATTAAGACATTAGTGGCTTTAAAACTAAAAGTTTTAAAATGACAGTGACTCAGAGAAGTCACAATGCAATCCAGCAAAGAGACATGATACAGATTTGGCCAAAACTGAGTTTTGCCAGTCAGCTATTAAAATACAAGTCACTGTCCCAAGTACTGGATGCTCCCTATGTCCCATTATGATACAATGCCTCAGCAGTTGGCCATTGCTTACTATCAACTAGCCTTTCAAGTATGAAAATAAAACTGATTTTTAGTATCCATCTTTACAATGACACCTGAAAAATTCAGGGATTTTTGAAACTTTTTTCTAATACAAAGCATGAAAGTGATAGATGTAAGGCTCCCAGCAGATGGTCTGGATCATGACTACACAGCCTAAGATCAGAAGACCATTTATGCTCCAGTGCTTTCCAACATTTTTATTTTAACATTTCACAGAGGTCAGACTCTGGGGAAACCAATTTGTCTGTCTTGGAAGTCTCAGACAGATTGCCTTTTGAAAATCAATCTTATCCTTTACTTTTGCTTATTCCTGCACCATATGCTGTCACACTTCTCTACACAACCATGCAAGCAAGGAAAGGCTGTAACTTGAGTCTCTTTTTCTGGAGCTGAGAAAGAGAGACAGAATGACCTACGTGCAGACGAAACAGAATACCAAAAAGTGAATTATGGTCAGACTGAAACAAAGTAACAATGTCTGTGGGTTTTCTCCCCTTTCTCTAATTTTTCAGGCACATACTACAGAGAGCTTTCTCTGTGGTGTCAGAGAGGTAGCCTGGCTGCTGGAACAGCAGAGAAACATTATTAAATTTTTATAATTTTGGAGAGAAAGTAGTTATACATGAATACAGAACAGCATACTTGTACTTTGCTACTGTATTTCTGACAGGCAGAAGACAACTAAAACAGTTCAATATAAACATTTAAGTTGTGTATTTAAACAATTTTGTCTAGTAAATCATAGGCACTGTAAGTCTAAAGGCATGAAATATATATAAGTTTTTCTGGACAAAGCACTGAATGATCATAAATAGGAGCCAAATGACTTTACTGGACTTTGAATGACTTTCTAACAGTAACTTAAAATAAAATTTTAATTCAGTTCATATTTTTAATAGATATTTGTTAATTTTGTTTTGACCATAAAACAGTTGTGTTATAGTTGTAAAGAATATTTGTTAATTTTATGATAGAAAAGGTTATAAAATTTTCATCAAGACTCAAAGATTAATTGTATTATGGCAATCCATTTTTGTTTGCCTTGAAATTACATTGGCAAAGCTGGCACATGACTGTTAAGAATTTCTACATCTAATAACCAGGATAAATACATAATCCACTTTTCCAGACTTGAATTAATGATTTCTTTAAATATAATATTCCTTTTTGCAGTTCCATGTAACCAGGAGCCTACTCATATTTCGGTGGTAAAACCAAGTTATTTTTGTGCATGGTAAATGTGTAAAAAAATACATCTCTCCTTTCATTGTTGGAAATCACTGATCTGTTCTGTTATTGGCCTCTATAAGATAAATCAAATCCTTCGCTGTACAATTTCAAACAAAAAAAGTAAGATGTGCTATGCTGAGGTAATTCCTGAAATACACAGTGTTTACCAAGTGATTTGGAGTCAGACCTGTGTACACAAGAGACAGATCTTTCTTTAGCTGTAGGAATATGCAGCTCAGCCTGAGACTCTCATGCTCCAGAACACACAGCTCTCCAGGAGGCTTCTCCTCAACAACTCTCTGCTCTGTCCTGTGCCTGTCTTCACAACTCTTACCCCTGACTGACAGAACAGAACTCACCTGCCCTGCCTTCACCAGGTGTTTTATCTGGGTATGTGATGTAAAGCCATGCAGGTTTCCACAGCTGAGCTGTAACCACCTTCCACAGTAGCAATAATTTAGTTACTTCAGCAGTTTCTCTTTGGAATAAAGGATTTTTTTCCAATAGCCTTATAATTCCTGGTTCTAGTGAGTCCATGTCTGAGAGCTCACTACATACTCCCCAAGGAAGTCCTTCTGTAGAAGTAGATATTTGTTTCTCTTCTGTTGACTAGTAAGATTTTTCTAATATTTTCCTACCAATATGGCTAAGATCTGATCAAGTCATCATAACAAGCAAAACTCTAATTTAAGAGCACTATTCTCAATTTATATGGTCCAGAAAATCTCTGGAAATATGAGGTAAATCAAAATACTAAGAGTAATTTTCCACCTTGGAAAATACAAGAGGATTCTGCTATGCTCAAGGATTGACATTCCTTCTGTCAGGTCCTTTGGAGGGGAAAAAGAGTCATTGAGAAAGGCATTTACATACTCTACTTTATATCAGGTACTTATATCAAGAGGATTTTCTTTAAAACTGGAAAAGATTAATCCTCAAGGAAATTTTAATTCTATTACAAAGAAAACATTTTATTTAATTCTTAATTTTGGAAATAATGATAGCAGTAATTAAGGTAATACTTCCATGCAATTTATTTCCAAGTAAAATTATGATATTTACTCTCCAAGCTAATCCTTCTTTTGAGACAAAATGGTTTTGAATGTTGTTTTCCCTAAAAAACAGCAACTTAATTTGAGTTGGATGTAATAAAAGACCTGGGCATGTGGACCTTCCAACATGCAAAGGGGCTGCAGATAAAAATATTTTCTGTAAAGAATGCAACAGATCCTGGTGTTGTTGAGTTCAGGGTCCCAACTCATGCATACTCAGTGGTGGCCTTCACAGACAAGATATTTCCCACCAACAGGGCTCAGCACATGAGTTATTTTCCAAGAACTCAAATGAGAATACAGTGGAAAGACAAGGCCTTAGGATCTTCTGCCCAGCTATTATGAATATTACTGTAATAAGAACCCTATAGGACACATACAATCAAAATATTGCTCCAAATCCAATGGTTCTCAAAATAATTTAATTCTGGTTCAGCTGACTACCAACAGAGGCTATGAGGTTTTACTTTTCTTTCAAGGATTTTATTGGGTACTTAATTCCTTTACCTGACACTCCCTATCTGCTGCTGGAACAGACTCTGTGGTCAGCATCACTTCATGAAACACCTTGTGGGGAACGTGGCTCCCTCGCTTTCTTGCCAATTTTCCTCACTTGAAAAAAAACCCTTTGGTCTCTGTGAGACTCATTTGTACGCTCTCAAAAAATCTGAATGGTTTTCTGTTTTTAAAAATGTTTACCCTTCTCATATAAAAATTATCTGTGTTTCTTTTGGAGTCGTGGAGGCCAAGCAAGAAGTTTGAGGCAATGTGAATTGTGATAAATTGCTCTTTTTGCTGCAAAGACCTAGAGTAAGCAGCATGTAATTCAAACTGATTGAGGTAATGAAGTTAAACTTTAACTATGGTGTAATTGAGAGCAACACCTGGAACACCACGTCTAAGAAAGCTCAATTTTTTTACACGAAGTATCTGCAGAAAAACTGACATCAGTTCTATGTGAAGGGAAATTGATAAATTGATATTGTGATATTGATAAGTGATAAATTGACTATTATACCTTTGCCCATTTCCTTATTTTATTTTCTTGGGTTTGGTTTTCTCCATCGTATGGGTTATTCCTTGAACATATCCATAAGAAAAATTACATGGACACCTTTATATATCAGATATGTGCCATATAGTTACTTTCTCTTATTCAGGGAAATACAGACAGTATTCTATACAATGTTACATTTAATTAATAGAAACTAGTGAAACTTAGAGCACATGTATAACATATACATTTACAAAAATAATTTGTACTTAAAAATAACTACTACTGAGAATTATTACTGAAGAACAGTTAGTTGGCCATGGATGGTTACTCAACAATTTCTTCTTATTCTTTACCCCTTGCTGCACCATATAAACATATTTAGAAATAAAATATATTGTTTTTAGAGGTTAAAACCTTCATCGTGTAACTTCCTTTGAAATTCAGCTCTTTTCCTACCAGCTTTGATTTTCAGACAGTTTAAGAATCTTTTATTTGCAGACCCCAAAGATTTTAATGGAGAAAATCTTTGGAGAAATACTCAGACAAAATCTTTGGAGAAATACTAGGTAAAAAAAAAAACTCTGCAGGCAGTGACAGGAGAGGACACAGCCTAGTGTGGTAGTACTGTGTCTCTACCACCTCCTCCTGCATGGCCATGGTGTGTGGGTGTTTGCTGTGGGCTGCAATTGGGGGTGCTGGGAGGAGGGATGGGCTTCAGCTCTGGGGGCAACACCCAAGTCAGGGAAAAATGGCACTGGGTGCTTCCCTCAGCCACCTTTTACTTTCAAGGAGAGTTTCCAAGCAGAATACAGCCAATTAAAGAGTGCAGTGCAGTTATTTATTGGCTGATACAAATGATGTATCTAGGATTAATGAGTTACAGAACTAGGTGCTAATATTCTCCCAGCCTTAATGAGACATGGAATGCATCTTCACTGCTTGGCAGTCATCAGTCATGTCAGAGAGGACTGGCCTCCATATCAGATGGGCTGATCATCAGGGTTGCTGAGTTTTCAACTAATTTTCTACTCTATTCCTGGAATTTTATATACTTCAAGGAAATGTTTTCCTCATTTAATCCCTTCCTGCTAACTGCTGCAGTCACAAAATTTTAACTTCTCTGTGTTTCTTTTCTTATCTTGCACAGCTTTAGCACACACATTCAAGTCAATTTTCTCAGTGAAACCAAGTCAAAGTTACAGAGCTGTGCTGCACCAACCTAGCCCTGGCAACAGAGACAACTGAATTCCTCCACTGTTCAATTATCCTACTTTTTTTCAGCTTGAAACCTACAACTTTCCCCTAAATTTTGACTTGTTAATATTCCTACTGAGTTAGTAGACTTTTTTCTCACCTTTTATCCAAATCCTATATTGTTTACTCAAAGGCAAAATTTGTGGGGGTTGAGAAACAGGTGGACGGTGTGTTGAAAGGTCACAGCTGGAAATATTCCTCCTTATTTTGCATATAGCTTGTGAACTCTGTATCCCAGGGCCCAGGTAATGGATCTGATCCCCTAAAAATGACTGGTTTCATCATATTCTGAAGTAGGCCAGGAAGAGCAATTGGCCAATCAGGGTGACCTGGCATGCTTTGTCCTATTTCACCAAGGGGAGAGCTGCTTCTATCCAAAGTGCTCAGGTTTTTGGGTTTTCCTGCTTGAAGGGGGTACTGCCTCCCACACTTTCCTTGTAAGCACTTTCAGGAGTGACCTGGGGCAGTCATTCCCTGCCAGGGAACCTAGACATTCTCTCAGAGAAAGAAGAAAGCATCTTGAACAAAGAATGGTGCAGAATAAAAGGGAGTAAAGAAAAAGGAGACGGTAGTCTTTTGTATTCCATCACTCTTACACTCAACCATGCAATTTTATAAATTGCTCCATCTCAGAACTAAGCCAACTCTGCCTGTTAACAAAAAAGTTAATTTTCCTTAAAATGTTTCACTTAGGGTTATACTTTTTCCATAACTACTTCAAGAAAATTCATCAATGAAGTTATTTAAATCTTTGAAAATGTAATTCATTGGTACATAGATGTGAATAGGATCAGAAACCAAAAGCTAATATATCTTTTGTCAATTTTATATAATTAATTTGCTTTCTTTGACATCTTTGACACACAGTAGGGGTGTGTTTTGTTTTTTGATAAAATCTCAGCTTTCTTTTTCAGACAGGAAAAATTTTGAAGACATAAAGGAAGAGCATGAAGTATTTCATAGGTTTCTATTGTACCTGTTTCACTCTTCACTAAGAAAAAAAGTATTAAGAAATGACTTTTGCCTCTAGTTTTTAACACTGATTGTTTCAAAGAAACAAAAATTCACTTCCCAAAATCTCAAATAGAACCTTTTCTTTTCAGGGACCTGCAGCACATAGACTTGTAAATAATCTGTTTTCAATTAATGTACTGTTTTACTTACATTCTTTCAGTTTTTCATTATATACATATGGATGGAGAAAAAGAAAAAAAAATTGTGGCAGGTTCAATGTTTAAATAATGTATTTTCTAATAAATTTTGCATAGGTTATTAAGGAAATTCAGTCTTTATCACAACATATTTTTCCAATGCATTCTGCTAGGATAGCTTCTTCAATATAGAATGGGAACAATTTCAGCTATTATCTTCATATACTATTCCTGAATATGTATCTTCCCATAAGACAGAAATTGGATTAAATTAATCCATTTTAAATAGATGTTATGATAATTCAGACTCTGCCACTGTGGCTTGTGACTGCCAGTTTGAGCACTAGTGCTGTTCCCTTAAGTCATATAACTCTCTTTTCTACCTTGTTTATCTTGCATTAAGTAGGCAAGACTATCACAGGCTGATATCAAAAACAATTAAGAACTGAAGCCTGTTTTCAGTCCTGGCTTGGTAGATCAGGAGCTGCAGTAGGATCCAGAATCACAAGACAGCAGCACCTCAGGACCACCACAATTGTGTAATGGTACCACATACCATTGCTCCTTGAAATGAAATAGGAACTACTCTAGAAAAAAACTGTTACACAAGTATTGTGAAGTAAGCAAATTCATTGGATGAATTCAGAGAAATCTGATTTTATTTTTTTTTTTAATTTTTTACAATATACTGATTTTTATCGTAAAATTATGTCTGCACTGCTGACATCCTATAGTTACCACATAGGCAAGCATAGCATGTGTTCCCATATGATTAGCTCTTCAAATATTTGTTCTCAATTTTGTATTGACAGTAAAGTATGAACTACATGATTACATGCATTGTGGTAATTTCCTCTCACATTCTGCCACTCATATAATATATTTTGCAATTTCTGAAGTCACATAGAACACATCATAACCTAAAGCAATGCAAATAAAGTTGACAGTATATTCATTAAACTTCAGAGCTTCCCATCTTACTAAAACCAAAGATTTTCTCTACCTTATTTTTTTTACCACCAGAATAAATAAATAACTTGCCTGCAAATTACCATTACAGCACATTTCTTAAGACATATCTTTTTGCAAACATCATGTCAGTTGCTGAATGGTCTGAATTCCAAATGATGCTTGATATGGCAGCTTTGCACTCATAAATGCAGTCACTATGTCTGTGCAATAAAGCTCAACAGCAGTAAAGGTGATAGCTGGTTGAGAGAAGAATGAAGTGTCCTACCCACAGGAATGTCATCAATACATATTTGCAGCATTTGATCCATGGCAGCCTAAACTGTTCATATGATCTTTCAAACTGTTATTCTGGAAAACATAACACCAAAAAAGGAAACTTTATAGTTACCACACTACCTTGCAGTTCTATGTTGACCCATATTTCACACACAGGTTTGTGTTAATCTATAACATTTAAGTAGAGGGAAAGTCCTATGTGGAGTAAAGAAAACTGATTTTTGGGAAAACTCACAATAACTGCACTGGACAAGGAGAGGGATGTCATGAAGTCCCAGGGTTACAATCTGCTTATTTTCTGTCATTTTTTAATATACTTGCAAATAATCAAATAAAATAAAAATCAGCTGCTTATTTTTTGTCATTTTTTTATATTATACTCGCAATATAACTTGGGCTGCTACTAATTTTTTAATTGTCTGGCAAATTATGAAATTATATGTGAGCTGCCAAATGCTATGCTCCAAAATCCTTATTGGCCTATTAATAGTTGATCCCTACTCTTCAACTGGGGCATCTGGGTGATAGGAGAGTGATTTTGCAAAGTCTCTACACATAGATAGTAGGATTGTGGCATAGTGGCTGGAATTTTAATGCAATGATACAGCATCATTCAGCCATTCCTTAGTGAGTGCTGTAAAAAACTCAGACTGAAATATAATACAAAGGAAAACTAATTTCCCTGTGATGTCTTTTTCACAAAATTATTTCCTTTAATGCTTATATTTGTTGTCACTGGAAGCCTTGGAATCCTATTGATGGTCAAAACCCTATGAGATCAGGCATTTCAGCTCTGAAGTCAAACTTAAATTTCCTCTAGAGGTGATTTCATTAATGATGTCATGACATAAAGCAATTAAGGCTGCTTCAACTAATTAAATCTATCACTGGTGGATGCTCTGGATAAACATGGAGACTGACCCAAAGCAGCAGAACTCACACATACATCTTCTACAGATACCTCTTAGATTTCTAGCATCCAGGCAGGAAGAGAAAACATTATGCCATTTATTAAATCAAAAGGATAATAAAATTTTCACTAAATGTCAGACATACCTCAGGAAACAATCCTCTTACTGAGGATGCTCTCAATAATCCTTAATCCTCCATGGTTTTTGGGGGGATGTTTATTCACTTGTCCTGTTGCTAATCTAATTTCATTAGGTCTTCTTAATCTAATCTTGTTGATTGATACTAGAGCGATTTAAGAAATTTAAAAGTGAGAGTAAATATAAGAAATTTAAAGCAATTAATTGCAGCACATTTCTTGAAGTTAATTTAGAAACAATTCTTTGATTATATTGAATTTTATTGATCCAGAATTATTCCTTGTATCATAACAGATACAACAATTTAATAAAACTATCAATCACAGCATATGTTACCATATAGCAAATAAAAAGTAATTTGATAAAAAGTAATTTGATAAAACTATCAGATTGATAGTTTTATCAAATTCCTATTTCTAGACAGGAAAATGGAATTTGGCCAATATTGGTTAAAATGCAATTACAGTGCCACAGGAGAGGAAGAAGAGAAAGGAAGGTGGATCCATCTTGCATGGTGTGTTGCTCTTTCCATCCTCTTGAACCCCAAATTTCCATCCATGTACATTTCCTATTTTCTCTGTCTCTAGCTGAAAAAGGATTGAGCTGCTGGATGATTTAAGCAGCTGGTGCCATTTCAAAGTTGCTGACAGTTCCTCAGTGACACTGAGAAGTAAGCAGCAACACTGAAAGCCCCAGAGCTTGCCTTGACTTGAAAAGCAGCTGACTTTATCATCTTTAGCTGAAATCAGTTTTTGAAAGCATCCTGAATGACTTAATAATGAGGCCATTAATTCATTAATGACCACTGTAATTTTTTAAAAAATCCAGTTTAAATCAAATTATTTTGACAATTTTTAATTTATTAAGCAAGAAAGCTAACAAGAAAAAAAATGCATTAGAGCCTGGTATTATATTTCTGATCATGTCTAATTTTTAAATATTTTTTCCTAGCTGTCTTTATTGACATGTTATGTTACCAACTTTTTTGCTTGCTAAGGCATCGCTGGCTGGCTGGCAGATGTAGAGAGAGAGAGAAGGCTGCTCTGGAGTTCCAGAGTGATGGCTTTACTGGGGGTCTGTGAAGGGTTCCAGCGACAGCTTTTCTAATCAGAATGGGCTAGAGCAGCCCATTACATAGGGTATAGGGGGATCCAAAATTGTCCATTAGCAGGGGTTAAGGAGAAGTGACCTATGGGGTTACAGAGACATAAGCTGGGGTCCAAAAGGCAGAAGACAGGGGCTTCTTTTTTGCTATTTCACCATGACTTGGCATTTCCTATCTTTAAGCCTCTGCTTAAAGATAGGAAGGCCCTAGCAAGCCCATGGACTGCTATAATAGCTGACTGCTGGCGCTGGGCAGCTCTGGCCCCTCCTGTGGCAGGTCCCACACCAGGCCCAGCTGGCCCCTCCTGTGGCAGGTCCCACACCAGGCCCAGCTGGCCCCTCCTGTGGCAGGTCCCACACCAGGCCCAGCTGGCAGTTTCCTGTGGCAGGTCCCACACCAGGCCCAGCTGGCAGTTTCCTGTGGCAGGTCCCACACCAGGCCCAGCTGGCAGTTTCCTGTGGCAGGTCCCACACCAGGCCCAGCTGGCAGGTTCCTGTGGCAGGTCCCACACCAGGCCCAGCTGGCCCCTCCTGTGGCAGGTCCCACACCAGGCTCACCTGGCAGTTTCCTGTGGCAGGTCCCACACCAGGCCCAGCTGGCCCCTCCTGTGGCAGGACCCACACCAGGCTCACCTGGCAGTTTCCTGTGGCAGGTCCCACACCAGGCCCAGCTGGCAGTTTCCTGTGGCAGGTCCCACACCAGGCCCAGCTGGCCCCTCCTGTGGCAGGTCCCACACCAGGCCCAGCTGGCAGTTTCCTGTGGCAGGTCCCACACCAGGCCCAGCTGGCAGTTTCCTGTGGCAGGTCCCACACCAGGCCCAGCTGGCCCCTCCTGTGGCAGGTCCCACACCAGGCTCACCTGGCAGTTCCCCGGGGATATGCGCTCCCCGGTGCACCTGGTCTCGCTGCCGTGGCGGTGACCCCGGGGGGACACAGGCTGGGCGGGGGGAGATGCCGTGAGCCTGTCACAGACAGAGGCCCCAGGGCTGAGATCAAAGGTTAAATGGCTTTTTGCTGCCATCTCTTGATAAAGCAGAGGAAAAGGCAGCAGAAGCTGATGGCATGCACGTCCTGGGGCTGGGGCAGCGCCCGGCTCTGGCTGCTGAGGATGGATTTGGATTTACCCCGGGAAGGACAGAGCACTGAGGAGTTGTCACCAGCGGTGACAGATGAGCCTCAGCGCTGCGCAGGGAGAGAGGTTCATTAGGAATGACTTCAGCCTCACTCCCCTGACTCTGGGCTGCAGGAGGCTGGGAGGGAAAAGTGGTTTCTGCCTTTGAAGGAATGAGTAATTTCCTAATGGCAGAGTCTCTGTGTACTGAACAGGTTTCTTTACAGTTGAAAGAGAGCTTTCAGCTGTAAAACCAGGCTTGAAATGTAGGCTCTGTCATTGTAAGAGATAGGAGGTGTGGACCAGGAGTGGCTGCAGAGCTCTTAAGAGCCTGAGTCCCTGTCAAATTTCAGTGATGGGGACATTCTGTGGCTGGATTACTCAACTGCCTCCCCAATATTTCACATGTCCCACAACTCCCATTTTGTTGGCTAAATCTTCTGTGTTGACACATTTGGATCATCCACCATTGCACATCAAGCAAATCATAGGTCAGCAATGAATTCTAATGAAATCTAAGTAAGCACACTTTCCTTTTTAAATTTATCGAGAGAAAAAATAGAAATGAAGATTTAAAAGAAAAAGTTAATTATCAGTTAAATTCTCAGTCTTTTGAGTAGGCTGTCTTGAAAACTTTGGCCCATAAATACTCTTTTTATGAGCTCTGAGACTGCCATCATTTCTGTTTAGCCAATACTAAGACTGTGCCTCCCTATGAAACAGAAAAAAAATGAAAGCAGAATAAATTAAAATCAGCAGAGAATTTACTGAGTAATTCCTTTAAACAGGCATTGCATAAAATACAGCTGTGGTCCCTGAATAGAACCCAGAATCCCTACAGAAAACTCAAAGTCCTGAGAGAACAAGTCACGTTCCTCCTTGCCTCCTCTGCCTCCAAGTTAAGAGACTCCTGATGCTTTGGTACTCTCCTGGGTGAATTGGGACTGAGGAGGCAACTAAATGAATCCTCATTAGCTGGTGGGTTCTGAAATGTGTTAGTCACACAAGAACTCCATAAAATAATTTTCTTATGGAAATCTTCCAGTGAGACTTTGAGTCAATTATGCCTCCATCATTAGGTGGCAGCTGACCAAAGGGGGATTTCAGAAAGAAGATTTTTCTTAGATAGCTTCATCTTATCTAAGATGAAGAGATGCAGGGGTTTTATTGGACCTGACCCTGACAGAAAAGAATCAAGTGGCAGGGAGAGATTAGATATAAATGATCAAAAGAACAAATGGATTAAGGTTGTGACAACCTTAAAACAGTAAACAAACAACAGAGGAATTTTTTATTTTCATTTAAATTATTTTCCTATATTTTCTCTGGAACTCATTTCCCATTATTGAGGATTGCTTGGAAAGTTTAATTTACTTTAAATATTTTTATTGACCGCCATTAATGGAATCAAAAATAGATTATACCAACAAGAATCAATGCTCTCTTAATCTTTAAGGTGTGAAATGGGTATCACCATGAGCATGCACCCAGAATATATATACTTTTCATTTGGTTAGACTAACATTCCTATACAATATTTGCATTATCCAGAAAATGGAGGGTGAATGTAACACTATGCTTTAAACCGATTAGTAAAGTAAAGGAAATACAGTGACAGTTTGAAAAATAAGAACCAAAACACTAAAATACTTGTTATCTCTTTGGTGGCAGCCTGGGTATATCCTGACTGCTAATTGAACAACCTTTATAATTAAACAAGAATTTACCTTGTTAAGCCTATGAATGTCTATGAGGATCACTTTTTTAACAGAACTCTGTACCCTAAAAATAATGTTTATTTTGATGGATTGGAGAAAGTTTCAGTCTCTTCTTTAAAAAAAATGGCTAATCAAAATACAGTAAAGGGCAATACACACTTACTAAAAATAGGAGAGGACTGGAAGGGCCAAGAGGTTCCTCTCTCTTCCATTCATCACATATTGTATATGAAGTAAGTCAGTTTTAATAGTGTTAGGATATTATCTCTCTTTCCCAATTTTAAATTTTAAATGTCATGTCCATAATATTTCAAAGATGTGGCCTCACCAATAATGACTTTGAATTGTCCTAGACCACCTAGTAACATTCCTGGTTGCACAGGGAGTTGCACCAAGGGCTTTCTAGTATGAATTGCTTAATCCCTGCAGGACACTTGGAGAAAAGAATCCTTTCAAAGAGGGACATGTTTCCTGTATATGTATTTGAAGCCATATTCCAATGCCCTGCTAGATCCTCTAGGAAATTCTAATTGTGTTTAGCTGTCATCTTAAGTTCTTATGTGATTTAATGATATGAGATAAGAAGATTATTCTGATAGGATATTAAGGGGAAATATAAAATTGATTTAATCCCATGTTTCTGCATCAGCATCCTCAAATGACCTGTGCTGCTGAGCCACTGTAATTCCTAATGAGAACTAAGCTTTCTGTCATCATGGTTCCTGTAAAACTTCCAACTGGAAACACCAGTTCAAGAACTATATTTAAACTTAACTGAGGCCTGAGACAGACAGGCAGATTAATGCCCAAATACAGAAACTTCCATTAAAAATAAAAAAACCCACCGAAACAAAACCTAAAATCATGCTCAGAGGTGCAAGACAAAAAATGTGTTTTGATAGTGAGCTGTCCAACCTCATGACCCACAGGTAATTGTAACTGAAGTAATCATGTTGATGATCAGTAGAAGCTTTCTAAAGCATGAATTATGTTGTCTCCATATGGTGAAATACGTTGCAAAATGAAGCTATGCTACTGTTTAGCTGCTCCCTGTTTTCTTCAACAGCCATCTAGAAAAGAGTCCTGCTGAATCTTGGGAAGTTTTGCACAGCTAGAAAGAAGTCCAATAATGGAAGAACAAACTAGAACTCCTGCCTCCTGCTCCTAATTGTCTAGATAACCTCAGTCAAATGACTTTATTACAGGCTAAAGTAATTTGTGTGACAATACCAAACACTCTCATTTTCTTTAATTTTGGTCACATCATGCAGTTGATAACTCAAGATAATTTCATAGCTGTGTAAATATATGCTTTCTGGACATGATTAAAGCAAAGGCCAGTGCTCTGATTCTTACATAAGTTTGTCTTCCCCATGCACATTTCCAAAGAACAGCTTTGATTTAGGATAGACATAAAAGAAAGTGAAAATTTCTTTTAGAGTACATCTAGTCTTCTACAAATCTACAGGTTACCTCTCCAACCATTAAAGAGGCAGCTAGATGTGTATATAAAATACCTTACCAGGGCCCATTAATTAAGATCAAAATGTGAAGTGGTAGTAGGCTTAGGTGTAAGTTTGTTAGTACTGTTAGCTATTATTAGCTGCTATGTGCTAGATTATTTCAATGCTGTCCTCATATTGCATGATAGCATGCTGCAATGCAAAAGGGACATAAATCTTTGTCATGAACCCTGTAAAAAAGTGAATGAGAGAGAGGAAAGATGGGCTTTTACTCCAGGGTCAAACATCCAGCACAGACTGGGTTTTCTGCAGCAGTTAATGCCAAAGCAGATGGAGCTATTTTGAAGACTTTTTCATTGCTATACTGATATTCTCATATTTAAAGACATGTTAGACAATGCTAATATAGCCATTACTTTGCTATAATAAAGGAGTTTAAAAGATAAGCTATTTTTAAAGAGGTTTTTCTCTGTTGAATCTATTCATTTGCCATCTAGGAGACAGGATGATCAGAGTGGGAACTAGAAGTCACTGCTGAATGTGATTGTCCACCAGGAGCTTCTGGAACTCACAGGCTGACTTTTCCTGTACACAAAATACATAAAAATAAGAACTATGTAGCCTCAAAAACTTTAACTCTATGAATTGAAATAAGGATTCCTTTAAAAAAATCAAATATTTCAGTATATAGAACAAAATTATATCAAATATTTCATTAAATTTTAAATTTTTGGGACTAAAATACACTGAAAAAAAAATGTTACTGCTACATATTTTGGTCAAAGGGAGAATTACATAATTATGAACAAACCATTAACTTCTAAACGATAATATCTAAAAAATTTAGGCCTGGCTGCAATTATTCTACTACCCTAAAATACTCAACATGAACAGTTCACCAATCAGCTGAATTATGAACAATATAGAGGACTGTGAAATTCTTCAGTCAGAAAGCAATTCTTCCTTTCTACTTTTGCTGATTTCAAGAACTTTGCACCAAATCATTTTTTATTATATGGATATCAGTGTATCCTACTAAAGATTAGCCTGATACACCAACTAGCCTAACCTAGGTGTTTCCTATTGAACTTGCACGTTGAACTTCAGTGTTCTAGTGTTTCACTCCTTCTCGTCTTTGATGCATGTACAATCCCCCTGAAAACCACTGTTGATTCCACTGAGACATTTCTACTCCAAAACAGATTCTAGCATAACACAGCAGTCAAAGCAAAGCAACCTGCTTATGGATTCACATGCCTAATTCAACAGAAATAACACAGGGAGTGCAACTAAGATTTGATTCATTGCAGTGTTTAACTGGAATCCAAGTGTGTTTCCACAGAAAATTCAGAAAATCTAATCCTTTAAATTGAATAAAAAGTATCAGAAATTTGTAAATTAATGCCTACAGATGCAAGGTAATGCACAATTAAGTAATGGAGTGTAGCATATGTCCTACATACTTGGGTACAGTGGGGGGCAGCCATACTATTAGAGCACCAATCTATGCATTGCAGACCATATGGCACATTTGTAGACCACTTGGATGCTGCAGCTGGTGCAAAATGAAGTTCCTATTTGCTTAGCAGATCTGGCAGTAGGAGAATACCTTATGTTAGTGTTATTTTTACTACATGTTCCCACAGTACAACTTTACACTTTCTAAAGTGTGCTAAGTGTGCACAGGATTGTTAAACCTGTGTATGCTTTTGATGTTTGTTACCTGAAAAGCTCTTTTTTCTTCATGGTAAATCTCTTTTGATTTACCATGAAGTAAATCAGCATTTACTTCAGTAAATACTGAAGTATTGCCTCTGTTTTTCTTTATATCTTAAGTCTCCTAATTTTAGGACAATTATGGTGCTAAAATCTTTCTTCACCTTGTTGCTATTCACTTTCATTCTTCATAAAATTTTTTTTCAAATTTCTTTTCTCATCTCACCAAATATTTCATTGAAAAAACCCACTACATTTTTCCAGGAAATGGTGCTCCAAGGCCTGCCATCTAGAATGCCATTAATTACTAGAAGATTAGGAAATCTGATGATTATATTTCTAAGTTACTAAGAACTAGGTCTGAAAACATGTCCCATC
The DNA here is from genome assembly GCF_012460135.2 of Molothrus ater. NCBI lineage: Eukaryota > Metazoa > Chordata > Aves > Passeriformes > Icteridae > Molothrus > Molothrus ater. The sequence continues at coordinate 26,235,587 of NC_050482.2, read as the reverse complement.
TCACTAAACAAATTGCTACATCCTACATCACTCTCTGTAGTCAAGGGGGGAAAAAGGCCTTCTTTTAGATCTTCTTCCTCTCTATGGTCCAATTATTTCTCCCCCTCCTATGGGGCTATTTTTTTTCATTTTTCATAGATGGTGTGTGACAAGGTTCCCCAGTACACCACCAAACACAGTATATACCAAAACTTCCTGATATGCTCAGGTCAGTAATGAATTTCTTTTACCTGTCTCCATCACAGTACACCCTGTGATTGATCAGTCTTATTATGATACAGTATAACAGCTATACAGGCTTGATTAATTGCCCAGTTTTCAGGGGTATCATTTACTATTAGAGGAAAGAAAGTTTCCTCCTCCAGCAAATCCCTCTAGAATGCATGAAGCATTTAGTTATTTCAATTTAGAGGAAGAGTGATGAGCTGGGGTGATGACAACTGACAGTGCGGATCCATATTCCTCAAGATACAAAGCTTCTTCTGTAGCTTGTGGAAGTCCACTGAAAGTGTCTAACTGTTGACCTGCATCAAATGAATATCTGGTTCTGTCTCCAGTTCTCCTCCCCTGGTTCTGATATATGTGTTATAAAACAGAGGATTTTTTTTCTGTTTTCAGAAAAATGGGATGATCCTGAACACCTGTCAGAACGGCATCTAGCAACAATTTTTCACAGAAAACTTATTTAAGAAAGCTGCCATTTTTCACCCTGCCTCTATTAGAATCAACCAACATAATCACATAAGGATCTCAACACTAAAATGCATTAAAGACACATTTTATTCTTTTAGAGATGAAGTAGGGAATCTTGGATTCTCCTGTTATCATTCTTTCTCATATTGAGAACTGCCCCATTAACGTTTTGAATGTTGGGAAAAAAACTTTCCTTTCACTTATTACTGTCATACCTCCATAGCGAAACCTAAGGGATGTGCATTTATGCAGGCATTCAGTGCTCCTATTGGATTGGCCTGTAAAATACTGAGCTCAGTTAGTAACACTCCTCTCAGGGCCAAAACACTCTTGTCAAGATGGAGATGCAAGCCCAGGGCTGACATTTCTGTGCTTTCCTGCTCTCAAACGCAGCAATGCCCGTACAGACATATTCAGATTTAAACATCTGCTTAAGCCCCTCCTATTTCTGGAAAGCTTTGAAGCTTTTCCTTCGACTCTTTGCTGATTCACACTGGTTAGATGCCAGCTTCTATCTGAGATGTTAAATTAAAACTCCTTCTGGATGGTTCCTTTGACCTGCAATTAGGGGAAAAAGAATCAACAAAACCAACCAAAAACTAGTCCATGTAATTAAAAAAAATATAGAACAACAATATTTGAGAGGGATGTAGGGATGTGCTTGCCATGGAGGTCTTGTCTTTTTTTTTTCGTGTTGGAGTTTTCCTGGTAATAGTTCTGACATGGAATTATATGGAGAGGTTTTTGTTAAGTTAGTCACTATTCTGTGTGTACCTTAGCAGAAGTTGTGAAGGTTTTCAGACGGTTGAAGAAAAAAAAAATCAACATCACATTGTGTTCCATTACATCATTCTACAAGTGCATCGCTCATTGTTTCCTTTAACATGTGTCTTTCAACTTCCAAGAAAAGCGTTCCCAATGATTGACGCCCCAGTCCCACGTCTGCCTTATCCTGGGAGAGAAGCAGGTTTGTGCGGGACGACTTTCACCACCGATTTGACACATCCTTAACATCTTCAGGCGCAGAAAACAGACGGGGAGGTCTCCCGTTAGTCTCAGCTGGAATTTCAGCCAAGGCGTTCCCGGCTGCTGCCACCCCAAGCCCGATGGGTCGCAGAGCAAGCTCGGCGCCGCACGGACAGCACCGGGTGAGCCTCGGCTCCGATCAGCGCCGGCCCCGGGAGAGGAGAGGAGAGGAGAGCCGTGGGAACAGCCGGGCCCAGAGACCGCCGGGGACAGGAGGATGGGCGGGAGCCTCCGAGGATGGGAAGGAGCCGCCAGTGGTGGGGGGAGCCGGGAGGGAGGGGAGGGAGAAGGAGGGATGGGAGGGAACAGTAGGGATGGGAGGGAGCCGGGAGAGATGGGAGGGAGCCGGAAGGGATGGGAAAGATGGGAGGGAGCAGTAGGGATGGGAGGGATAGGATGGAACGGGAGGGATGGGATGGAACAGGAGGGATGGGAGGGATGGAACAGGAGGGATGGGAGGGATGGGATGGAACAGGAGGGATGGGAGGCATGGGATGGAACGGGAGGGATGGGATGGAACAGGAGGGATGGGAGGGATGGAACAGGAGGGATAGGAGGCATGGGATGGAACGGGAGGGCATGGGATGGAACAGGAGGGATGGAGGGATGGAACAGGAGGGATGGGAGGGATGGAACAGGAGGGATGGGAGGGATGGAACAGGAGGGATAGGCGGCATGGGATGGAACGGGAGGGATGGGATGGAGCAGGAGGGATGGGAGGGATGGAACAGGAGGGATAGGCGGCATGGGATGGAACGGGAGGGATGGGATGGAGCAGGAGGGATGGGAGGGATGGAACAGGAGGGATAGGCGGCATGGGATGGAACGGGAGGGATGGGATTGAACAGGAGCGATGGGAGGGATGGAACAGGAGGGATGGGCGGCATGGGAGGGCGCCGGGCGGAGCGGCCGGCGCTGTGCCGGTGTTGCGGCGCCCTCTGGTGGGGGCGGCGCGCAGTCGCACCCCGCGCTCGGCAGGCGCTGGGTGTGAGCAGCCCCGGAACCGCCGCATCGCAGCAGCTCCGAGCCCTTTCCCAGGGCCTGATGCTCGTTACTGGAAAGGCTCTGCCTCTCTGCTCTCTTAGAAATAATCAAGCTCGGCTCTTATATGAAGCACAACAATTCGAAAGGAGCAGACCACACTCATATCATATGTCTCTGTGTATGCGGATGTTATTAGCTCATGGCTCTGTATTGCAAAGCTGTTGTCTTGTTTTGTTTGTACTAATGATATGCAATATACCATTATTATGATATTGCTGCAGCTCTAAGGAAGAGTGACACTGACAGCATTGAAATTAAAGGTGCCAATAACACCATGATATCCACAACCATGTGGGCTGCTTTGGCCCTCTTCACCTAACCCTTTCACATTTGTATATTTTTTACTCCCAAATCCTTCTCTTAGACTGACATGGTGATATTTAGAGGGTATCTCTAATAATGGGAAAAAGAATAGAGAGGAATGAAGATAAGATTCATCTCTGATGAAACTTTTCTTTAATAAATGTTGGATCAGATATGGGATAAAGGAGCTTCATAGAGCTCCAAAGGGAAAGGAATGAGGCAGGGAGCAATGAAGATGCAGATCTCCCATGGGGAGATTACCAGAGAGAGTTTCTGACATACTGCATTGTGGAGGAGTTAGTAAAGGGAGAGATCCTCACATTAGCTCCCTTCAAATCCCTTTGGCTCACAGAGTCAGGAGCAATCAAGGAAATGCCAGTGAAGCTTCTTCCTCTGACTCTCCATCAATGCATCTGCTTAACTGCTTTATCTGATTATTGATAGCCTGCAATCACAACTATCACTCTTCTCAAGTTAGAATAAAGAAACATTAACCCAGATCATGGTACATAATGCAGACCAGTTTATTACAAATTAAGGCCGGAATTCAGACAGTTCTACTTTTGTGAGCACTAGAAACTATTTGTTTCCCAATGGACTTGCTTAGAGCGTGCATCAAATAGAGGCACAAAACAAATTCATGGTAGGTTGTGAACATCTGCTTTAGAGAAGTATTAGATGTTGAACTGTCCACCATTTTTAGGCCAGTTTGGTTTATTGAATGCATTTGAACTGCACTGTCTTGCTCTGGCACAGCAACTGTGCAGAGCTGGAACAGACAGGCTGTGGGGGAGGGAGGGAGGAACTAAAGACAGCAAGCTGACCTCCCTGTATGCTTGTTTCTGTGCTTTCCTGCACTCCTCTGACAGCCAGTCTCACATGATGCATGGTGATTGCTGAAACCTGCTACCTGCTGTGTGAGTCTGATACTTTCCAAAGGCTGATTGTAGCTGAGAAATGGATGACCCTTGCTCTCACACATCCACATACAATACCAATAATATTTCTTGGGCAGGAACAAGATGGGGTTTTTTTCCCCTCTTCTTCACTCCACATGGGAAAGGCACTGCTTATTATTGACTAACCTCAGTTATGGACTCAGGACTAGTTTTATATAACACGTAGCATTTTGTGGTCTGTCACATCTGGTTTTATGCTCCTTGTTTTTCCCTTGATAGGGTTGCCTGACATGATAATTCCTGCAAACACAATTAATGAAAGCAATGCTACTCATAGTAGCATCTCAAGTGGTACTTTCACTGGCTTCACATTTACCTCCTGTAATGTGATTTATTTTGTTGGCAGTTGGAATGGTTCCTGCTGTGGAGCTCATGTGCTCTTTCTCTGGGGCTTATGTTCCCTTTCTGTTAGATGCCCTCAACAGATGTGAGAAAGAATAAGGAGACATGTGATGCAAATATCTTACAGAGGGCATGAACTCAACATTCTTCACAGGCTGCTCAGGTAAAATATGAGCTGTCATTAGGTATTACAAATCATGCTGTGGGGCAAGATATTTAATAACTTATGAAAGACAAACATTTATGGACTGCAAACAGACTAGGACTAATGAATGAGAGTTCACTTTCAGCAGCAGGTGTGATTTAAGAGTTTCCCCCTCACCTTGGAGGTGCTCATTTCTCATTTATTGCAAGAGATCACTATTCTTTAGTTGTGCTCTTTGATGGCATGACTGCACCACCTACCAGATCTTTGCATGGCTCTTTCCCAAGAAATAACAAGAGGCTGCATTTTTTGAAAAACATAATTTCCCAGATGACAGAAACTGTGAAATGGCACAAAGAAGGAGTGTGTGTGATAGCCTCTTGGAGCAGAACCAAAATAATCACCAGTGAGTTGGAAATTGGTTAAGACATCCTAAGTCAGGTATGCTGCAAGTGGAATAATGATATTGAAACCTATTCTTATACTGTGGTAATGCCCAAAACACATGGTGTGCTAAGAAAGCATAACCCTGTAAGACATGCAAAATCCCACCCAGAACACAATGCAATCCAAGGAGAACAAAAAATGATGACAAAAGATACTCTGTTTACAATTAATCAAGACATTGATAATATCTTATGTTTTATAAGATGCAAAATTATTTCAATGCTATCTTAAATATATTTAAAAATGCACTACAGGTCATCTTCTCACCTACTCTCAATTCTTCAGCACCATACACAGAAATTCTAAAGCAGCATTCCATAAGTTGCAAAGATTCACAGTTTTTCTTTAAAACTCAATGTATCTAAATCTAAGAAATTTTGTAAAATTACCAACACACATTTGGGAAACCAAAGACATTATGTAATTGCTCCATGTTCCACAGTCTCTAATATTATTTGATTACATGGTTGAGTGGAGAAGAAATCTATCAAAAAGTTACACAAGTTTAAAATCTGAGTGTTTTTAATTACCATCTTGAGGCAAGTCAAATTTAGGGTTTATAAAATGATGAAAATTTCAACAAGAAAGTATATATTTGCATAAAGCAAACTATATATAAATTAAAAGTTAATAAAATATTACTTGTAATGTTTCCAAACACACAGGGAGCAAACCACAGCTCTCTGATCTTGGCATTAGCCCTGCTGTTCTCACAAATCATAACTCAGGAGTTATTTTTGCCTTGCTGTGAGAGAAAGAGCCATCTAATTCAGGCCACAGGAGGCCCCCACAGAGCAGGCAAAACAGCAAACTTCTGCAGCCTCCCTGGATTTTACATTAATAGATGTGCAGAATGTCTGCTCGATGGCCTTAGCAAGCAGAGGGGACTCACAGCCACCAAGAGGAGCAGAGCATTAGCAGTTCTGTCACTGAGCAGACACAGAGCCTGTACTTTTGATACTGGTGAACAACAAAGCTCAGTGAAATAGAGATAGTCACTTTAGATTAGTTATTAGAACACCAAGTACAGCACCTTTCACACTTCAAAACAATTTCTATAGTAATAAAAGCCACTGTGACAGTGTAGTGCTATTGTGGCAAATTTCATCTATTCCCCTCGTTTATAAGCTCCTCAGTAATAACACATTACCCATCAGAATTCATTGAAATGCATTTCATTATCCCAATCAGCCCCATGAGTCACAGCTTTATTGTATTGCATTTCCTTTCTACTGTATTTGAACTTTCTTCTAATACTAAAGCTTATTTCAAGCCCATTACAACCAGTTGCAAATTAGCTTTTATTCTGCTCTGACTGCTGAAGTGTGTTTTAATAAATTCATGCCAAAAATTTTATAACATAATATTAATACACTTTATCTTTTAATTATTTTATCCCAAATTAATGCAGTTATTTCTGATTTATTTAATGGGGTTTCTTTGTCCCAGGAAGGGCTAGCATCTTGCCCACTCTCATAAGCATGGGTACTTGTAGTACTATGTTCCTCCTGATTTTAGGATTAGAAATTAGCATCAGGTACCAACATTTTATAAAGGGAAAGGAATACATCATATTTTATGTGAATGTTTTCTTTGGAACACACTTTTCGAATAACCTGAAAAATCTCTGCAAATGTGAGATATATATAGATATATATCTATACATAGATATAGATATAGGTATAGATATAGATGATATAGATATAGATAGATATAGATGTAGATATAGAGATAGATACCTGTGTATTTACTCACAAGTACAAAACATACTTATGACCAATTTGTTGAAAGAAGGAAGGTCTTGCTCCCTGATTGGCACCAACTAGATGCACTTGGGGAAGTTAACTCTTTAGTTCTCTAATTCCCCTTCATCATCACTCAGCTCTTCCAGTGAGTACCAGCATAGACACACTCCCTGAATCTCCACAGCTCAGGATTATGTTTTCAGTGTCTATACACATTTCACAGATTTGAAATATGCTCATAAAAAAGCTGTGCCTTTAAAGCAGTGAGTGGCAGAACCAGAGAATATATAGAACTGCTTTAGCAATGCAATTAGAATAACTTAAATTCTACACTTTCCCGTAGTGTTTTTTCTTCCAGAAAAATTCATTCATGTTATGATATTCTTTGTTGGTGGAAGCCCTGTCTAGGATCAGAAGGCAATGAAATGAAGTGTTAGTTTCTTCTGCAAGTGTCTGTTTGATGTTAGTGTATGAAGACATATAGATATGACTTCGCCTAGTTAGAGATCCCTTAAGAGAGAAACAAGAGGAGGGAGTCAGCAGCTTCTGTCTTTTGGATGACTGACACTTTCCATGGTGAAATATTTTGGGGAATATTTTCTTTGAGAAGTTTCCACACCTCTAAGGCTGTCAGCAATGATGACACTTACTTGAGAGGATTGTGCTGTTAGATTGAGGAGTATACTTTTTCTCACAAAATTCTCAATATATTTGCTGAGATTAGAGCTGCTGGCATAAATTTTGTTGTGTTTTTGCCTGCAGTTTTCAGGTCAACTTTTGTAGCTTGTTAAAAGTAATGAAACTGACCTTGCTGCTGGAGTTGCAGCAGCCACACATATAATGAATACACATGGATCATTTAAGTGGGAACAGTTAGGGCCCACATTTGTTTTATTGGCCTTTTTTTTTTGGCCTTTTTTTCCCCTAAAAAAACCAATGTATTGTTTATGGGGCTCTTTCTCCTAGCCAATACCTTGTATCTAAGACTCAAGCACACAAAGGTGTAGGGAGTGTGCTGAACTTTGACACACTGGTATCTTGCCCAAAATTTCATTTGTGGGAATCTTAATTCACTCTGCTTTAATCAGCAACAAGTTTTTTCCTGTCTTCTCTCAGAATAAGTTTTGATGCAGGTAAACTTTTCTCCAAGCACATGATGCTGGGAGCACTGCTGCATGTCCAGCTCCATGGAGGGGGCTTCCCTGCACTTACCAGTATTCCACGTGTTACTAGTACAGTAAGAACTGCTGCTGGGACTTCAGTGTTGAGAAAAACTTGGTTCAGAAAAGCATCTGTGAAGATGACCACTGTAGGAATTATTTGCTAGGTGATACAGTTAAATTACAGGAAAATTAGACTGAGACAGGGAGAATGGATCTGCAAAAACAGCTGTAAGCAGCTCCTGAAGACAGGAAAGACTGAAAAAAGACAGAAGTTGTAACAGATATATTCTATCACAACATATATAAAAAGAGAAAAAGAAAAAATAGATCTCTAGAGCAGACTAGCTGGAGAGAGACAACAAAATGAAAGAAAAACCCCATGAAACCTGTTCTTTTTAAAGTAATGAAATAATTCTTAGTATAATTTGCTATATTTAATTTCCACTGATTTCTTTTACATTTGTGTTTCAGACAGAAGGAAAATTTGTATCAATTTTAACAGCTGCTTTTACTACTTCCTTCAAATTCTGAGATCCACACGTACTTTTCTATTTTTATCCTTTATCTTTTTTGTCCTTCTCCAGATTGCCTTTATGAAATCAAGACTAATCACTAGAATAAGAAAAACAAGTCCTTTTTTCCCTCAGACAATATTAATTTCTGTGCAGTTAAAGATTCAAAAGTGCTTATTTATACTGGAAATAATTTTAATACTAATTCCAAACTGTCAAATATTATTCCTATCCACGTACTTGTAATATATATCTGCATGTGAAAGTATCTTGCTCTTCAGAATAAAAGACTCTATTTTTCCTTAGTATTTCTTTTCCATTTCATTTTCCATAGTAATGTCTCCTAGCTCAGGTTGACAGTATCTTTTAAGGTTGACCTTTTCCACTAGATGGCACATGGGGCCATATGAGTGTCAGGAGAGACACAGGTTGCTGGACTGTGTCATAAGAATGCATGTAATGATTAAAAAACTAATATTCAATTTAAGACCAATACATTTCTTGACTACTGTTAACTGGTATAACTACATTGGCTTCTGGGATATATATATATCTATAGATAGATAGATAGATTGTTATATATCTATAACTACATAACTACTGGGATATGCTGATCTATAATAGCCAACACTTAATGTGTATTGCATATAAAATTGTTTTCTAAGCTGTTGTATTACACATCTTGGAAAATGAGAATTTCTATGCTTAATATGAAAACTGTATTATATTATAAGAAACTGTATTATATTATATCCTAATATCTCATTCTTCATAGGTCCTTAGAGACCACCGGTATGAAGATTTGAGCATCAGATGGAATTTACCTGGTTACCATATCAAAATCTACAAGGAATATACAGGCACAGTGCAATGAATAAAAATATGCAGAAGATTTCAGTGAAAGGGTATAAAAATGAAACGCATCATTAATTCTTCAAAGATCTGATATCTCTTTAAAATTTGCCAGCATTATGGTCCTTGCTTTTAGTTCCTACAGCCTCTTCAGTGATAATTACTGATTCTTATACTTTATCTAAGAATTTCTGAGTCAGAAATGAATATCCCTCTTTGCTGCCAGAGGACTGCTTGCCCAACAGCCTTTGACTGCCCATCTGCTGTGGAAGAGGCATTTGTTCAATCCTATTTGTCAGGTCAATTAAAAAAATCTAGGCAGACCTGGAAAGTGGAGGTGGAACACTGGAGGTGAAACTTCTGGGTGAATGTCAAGGTTTTTATTTGTCTAGGAGCCACAGAAACAACACTTTAAAGACCCCCTTGTTGCTATAATGGCTTGGACTACATTTGGCTGATAGAAAATGTAACAACTTCTCTCTTTCAGTTTTTGTCTCAGGCCACAGTGGAATTGCTGCTAGCTGGGCAGCCATCCAGCTCACCAGATGAAGTCGATGACTGCATTCCACAGGGTCCATGACACTTACCCAGGTTTCCCAAATGGCATTTTCCTCATACAGAAAGTCTTTAAAGAGATTTACACTTGAAAGCTTTTATGCAACTGGTGCAATCACATAACACTGGTTGCTGTAGAGTGATCTCCTGCTTGTTTTTGTCCCGAAGTGAACTTCAAACTGTCTCTAAAAATAGGCTATCAATTTTGCTTTTATAGTATCACACTGACTATTGCACTGTTTATGACTTCTGCAGTTATCAAGACTCCAGAAAAGCCTCTATCAAAAATTGGCACAACCCAAACCATTCTAGTGCTATCTTTTTTCTTCTATGGCTGTTTTCAGGCTAGCTCTAAGGGAGGCCTAGAGTAAGTAAATGTGACTTTTATCTAAGCTACAAATCAGAGCTACAAATCAGAGGAGGTGACAAGTCCCATGGCAAGTACTTTCCATGAGAAATGTTCAGTTAGTTCATCCCCAAAAGAAAAGACCTGACAGAAGTGGTCAATAAGCTATTTGATTTCAAATACTATGCAGAAACAAAGATAGATGACACAGAGACAGTGATCATGCCAGCCATTCCCACATAAAAAGCAAGAGCTGTTTTAGGTAAATTTGATCTTTTATGTGGCGTCTAAAATACATCTGGTGAACAGACCATTGCAACTGACTACCTTTGGAGGCAAATCACTTGTTCTGTCCTATACATATGAATCTGCCCAACAATATGAATCTGCCCTATAATATGAAACACATGAACAAGGTATGGTCATCTCCTGAAGACTATACACACAGAATCACTCCAGTAGTCTCTACTGTGCCACCAGTGCCTGCCATAAGTCATCTGACCCTCAGTCTTATGTCCCTAAAGTTGGCCACACCAACCATATCTTAGCTCTTCTTGCCCAAAGACTCCAGGGACATCCAGAACTGAGCAGGAGGGGATGAAGAACATCAGCTTCAGCAATACTCTTATTTATCATGAAGAAAAGATCAAGTTTCCTGAACTCAAGTGAAAATATCTGCCGGGTAGAAGAGGTAAAACACCCTGAGATATACATGTCTATGAGCCACCATCTATTTTTTTATTCACAGATGTGTGACATTGGTCTACTTGTTCTTGAAAAAAAAAATTGAGCTATGAGGTATTTTATATGTCAAAGCTGTGAAATACATGAAAAAATAAATTAAAAAAAACACTGATAGAAAAGAAATTGTTGAAATTATAGAAGTTAATAACTGAAGGACTCAAGAGAAAAATGTTATCATTATTTAAACTGTGATCCAAGCTAGAAAGCAGTAGAAATTTTGGAGACCTCAGAAAGATCAAAGAACAGAATATTACAACTTCTCTTGTCTGACTGGTGGCCACCTGTCCAGGAAGCAGTCTGTGCTTCTGGGTGTCTGCTTTGGGGTGGTAAACTTGTTAATGCTTAAGCTAGCAGCATGTGAATTCCATCTAGCTACACCTCCTCTGGGTATTACCCAAGAGAAAAATTGCAAACTACTCTAGAATTTTTTTGTCATGCACACTTTACAATTCTAACTCAGCTAACCTTTCAGTCCATGCTGTTACTGGGTGTTACGGACACAACCTGAATCTTCTCTGTTGAGAAGGTGTCTGTCTGAAAAGGCAGTCTAGAGGAGCTGGTTTGAAAAGAGAGAATAAGAGTAATCAAACTCAGAGGCTCTGTGTTTAACACACACCATGGTAGGAGAACCTCAAATCTCCCTTTCATAGCTCTGGGTGTAAACTCCTGTTTCAATGGCCTAATCAGAGTCAGAAGTTAAAATAGCTTTTGGCCTAGAAAGAAACATACCTCTTCATCATTGCTAGAATGGATATGCAAGAGCTAGTCTGGTAACACAAGTCCATGTAGTTATCACTAATTCACAATGTATCTGTATCTCCCCTGCAGACCAAATGTGTTGAGAAAGAGACAATAGCAAAAATTCACCCTAAAGGACTGTTAGGACCTCCTTGAACTGCGCCAGCCACAGTGTACCACCATGTTTTCTGTCTCTCCAGCAGGTGTAAAATAAGCCCCTAAAAATCAATTCCTACCACTTCTGCTAGACCCTGAAAATGAATTAGCTGCAGTTTGTAATCATTTGCATAAACAACTGCCAAAAAAGCTAATGAAACTGGCATGAGCACCGGATCACAGTCTGACAACAAAGCATACCAACAACGCAAACACATTTAGTCCCTGTGCTAGGTATGGTAGAGGAGTTTGTTAAAAATGATCCTGGGAATCATATGAAGTTGAATATTATTGGAGCTAGAACAGTTCTTGGTGTTCCCTAGAGGTTAAATGGAATAAAAACCTTGATAGGCACAAGGACAGATAATGTAGGAACATTAGCGTAGACCAAAACCACTGCAACTTTTGACACTCCTTTAGTAGTCATAGCAATTATCAGTGGAGCAGTTAATAAAAATAACACAAAAGAGCCACTTTAATTGGTCAAACACTGCTTAGTCAGCATGTCCTGAACCTTCGTGAGCATGAATGACATGTGAACCACTGGTTTATTTTTATCCCTGACTGCTCTGTCACTCTTCCAAGGGAGCCCAACTAACTGCAATGCTGTAGGTCTGAAGAGAGATGATTAGCACCCTCAGAATTTTCTTCCTGGAAATTTACTTTTAAATAAGATTAACTATATAGGGGCATGTATATTTGGTAAACCTCTTTTGAAATACAGGTAACATTTCAATCTATAACTACCTTGTTTTCTAGAAGTTTGTTTTGGAGCTTGCTAAGGACCATGAAAAGCTAGTGAGCCTTAGCCTAAGGGAACCAGGGGTTCCAACAGACAGCAATGTCATTCCTACCTGTCTAGTGAGCCTTTTTTACCATCTCTACAACTGGACACCACACTTCTCAAGTCCTTACGGTGCAGCAAGAGCCCAAAAACCCAGGAAGACAGAATGAGCAACTGAAATTCTCAGAAACTGTAGGCATACCTTTTATACCCCTTCTTTGTTTTTTTTTTCCCAGTTTACATAACCTGACAGATTTGTAGCTGTCCTGGCAGACAGCTGCTGTATTTTCAAGAGAGGTAAAAAATCAGTGGCACTGAAGACACATGCTTTACTAATTTTTTGGGGGGTAGAGTTCCTGTAGGTCATGCTTTACATGAAAGCTTTGAAAATTTCAAAATTTCCCTTGAAACAGACATGCAAAATTGCATCCAAAGGAATATAAAATTCTGACAGATTTTTTAATGTCTTAAAGTGGATGGAAAATGTGCTAAAAAAGTCATGCATTACTTTTTTAATGTGTTTCAAATATATTTCATTGGACTTATAACCTTGTTAAAACTATAAAAACATTGTTCTACAGCTTAAAGTTCCTTGGTTATGCAATATTATAAATATGAAAAGGGTGTTATGATATGTTGTAAAGGTCCTTTACATTACCATGAAATCCTAAATATTCCTGGGCTATAGAAATCCTCATTTATAAAGCTTTTTTCTGTTATTCACCTGACAGTGGATGTTTGCCTGTAATTTTCCCTCAGTTTGAAGACTAGTGATGAGTCCTGAGAGATTCCTCTGGAAATACTGTCCTCAAATGCATGGAGTGAGAACTCTCCCGTCAGTTGCACAGCAGTTGTTGCCTGCCACAGATGGAGGTGTAAACTTATGTTGCTTATTTGCTCCAATAATCTCTTATTATTAAGAACAACAAACTAAAACTACAGGAAATGTGAACAGCAGTAGGGCAAATGCAAAGCCATATTCTTCTACCTGTGTTCTCACAAATGTGTGGTCACTTTGCCTGCTAAATTCTTAGGTTTCCTGCACACTTTTTCATGTTGCTGACCTTGAAAGCTTCCAAGGACTTTACTTGACACATTTCCTCAGTATTAACTTGATTTTCATTTATCTCTTTCCTTCTCCCTCTCCATATACCTTTTATTCAGGGAATGGGACATAAATAATAAGAATAGAACTACAATGGTGATTATGAATTTCATGCATTTTGGTAGAAATTACATCTTAAATTATGGAGCAAATGAGCATAATTTTTATCATTATTTATACCAGTGTATCAGAGAAGACCAATTATGCTATCTCCCTGAGATCCCAGCAGAGTCACGGAAAAGAGACTGAAAGCAGGAGCTTAGTTCACCTGCCTTCTATGTTCCCTGAAGGAAGCTATTTCTCTCCACTGCACAGGGGTTAAATATTGATTTTCTAAGTGCCTCTTCCTTACCCTATTTGCTGCAGTTTCAGAGTGCTGGAACTGGTCCAGCCCAGTGGGAACCCCCTGGGTACCTCCAAGCATCGCCCACTTCCTAACAGAAGAGTGAGGAGCTGAGCAACCCTTCCACCTGTTAAAACATATGGACAGTATAGCAGGGATTCCCAGCTGGCCAAATCTGACCCTTTTAAAGCTTCTTTGAACATGCAGACCAATCTGGTGAACTCAGAGCATACCAGAAACTGAGAGTCATTTACTTACTCTTTCTTGCATTTCCCATGGTTCTTGGAATTCCACAACCTAGGACCTATGATTCCTGATGATGATTTTCAAGATAACTTCAAAGAAAATTAGGTCTTATGAGATTAAGTAATGTCATGATAAGTAGGGTTAGTGTCGCTATAAATTGTTCACATATTTTCGTGTATCTTTCCTTATATTATGAAACATATTGCTACATCATGAAAGACTTCAGTGGCCCTGAAGAGCAGATGATGATAAAGGTTTCAAAACCTAACGTGAAAATAGTAAATTTCAAGGTCTGTTTTCAGTTTGTTTAGTGAGAAATTGCTAATGGTATTAGAAAACTTCCACCACAGTAGCAGATGATGCTGGACAAACAGTTGGACAGCTTGATTTGAAGGAGCTGCATGTAGAACCTGTATGGCAATGACAGCACACTGGCCATAGCACTGTGCCATAAAACCACACTGTGGACCTTCTACTGCTTATCTGCAATACTGCTGTCAGTAAACCTACAGCACTCAAGAGCACAGACTCTAGTGACACACAGGTAGGGCAGGTTTCCTCACATGGCCTGTAAAAAAGTTCTCAAGACAAAACTCCCCCCAAGAGAAGATATGCCACTGCAAAAACTGTAGGTCTGATGACTGTGAAATGTGGCAAATTATGTTCTTACCCTCAGTAAAAAGACCATATCTGTGTCTACTCCCTAATAATTTATTTAAATACCTACAACTTCCAAGTGAACAACTGAACTGGTGAATGCTTCTCTGTATTTATAATAACATCCTATTCATTATTAATTTTTATATTATATATATATATGTATAAACATCTAGAACTAAGATTGAATTGTACTCAAATATAAGACGGACCCAATGAATCACCACTTTTAGTCCTGTCTTCTATGACAGGATATTGTCCCACAGAAAAGTAAGGGCAACTCTCAAATATGGGGCAAAATTCTTGATAGACACCAATTTTAGCTTTTGAACAGGGCAATTACCTTAGTCCCCACAGGAACCCTGAATTTACTCACTGGCTTATAGGGGTAAATTACACTGTGTACCTGCTGTGTCACTGGTGGAGGACGAGTCCTAAGCACTAATTTCAATCTACAACTTCTAGAAGTCTAACACTTAAGACTCCTTGCTTGGCTTTGTCAAAGAGATCCTGTCACTTCCTTTGTCATATAAATCTCACTGAGGTCTCCAGTGTTTACATACTGCTAAGCAAGCAAAGAAATCTGAACATACATCTTCAAACAATCTGATAATATGAAATCTGATGGATTATGGAAAATAGTACTTGTGAAAGACACAAGAATATAAGGAAGATTTCTGTGTGAAAAAAAAAGACTGAAACAGTGAGTAATATCTTTGTCAATAGCTACTGGGCATATAACAAATCAAGTGAGCCAGCTTGCAGTTTAAGATCAGCCCTAAGAATTTAAATGAGTTTTGCTCAGGAAATGTGAACATGCCTGAAAAGGTTTTCAGTTTTCAAATTTGCAGATCAAAAATTTGCACTGCACAAAGTGCTGGCCTGCTTTGGAGTCATAGATAACTGGATGTCTAAGTCTGTTATGGCTTCTAGGGTCTGGGATGCAGTTATGACTACTAAATGTACAAAGGACAGAGGGTTTATGATGCTCCCTTGTGTGTCTTTTCAAATGTACATTCTGCATATTCAGTTGTAATCCAATCAACCCTCTCTTGAAACCAGAAAATGGATGATTCAACAAGTTCAAGGGGAATTCAAGGGGAGAGGAGAACAGAAGCTGAACTGAAGTTCTATGAATGTTATATGTATGTTGAAAATGAAAGGGTTTGCATGTTTTAATACCGCTTTGTGATCAAGAAAAATCAATAGGTATACCAGTGAGTTCTACTTCCACAAAATATTAAAAGCTTCACACATACCAAATATTTCTGAATGTAAAAATCCATGGCATTTGTTTTCAGGTCCATACTTAAGTGCACTCCAAATCTTGGACTGAACACTAAGAGCCTATGCCTATTGAAATGATGGGCATGTGCAGTAGTTAAATAAACATCTGATTTGTCCTTATCTTTATGTAATGGATAGGTGTTGAGGATTAGATCCACAAGAGGGCAAAGGAGCCACAGCACTAGGTGTCACAATGGTCAGTCTGTACAAGCCCTGCACCGTAGTGGTCGATCAGGCTCCAGGTTTGTATGGCACATGGGAGAGGTAAGCTGGGAAAAATGAAATAACTCACTGCCAATAATCAGGGTAGGAGCTGTGTAAACTGCCCAGCAGAAAATTCTGGTTTTAATCAATATTCATTGACCCATAGGAATGACAGTAACTTGGTAATACAGTGTCTGGGCACTCGGTTCAGGTCTGTTTGCTAATTATTAGCTATTTTACATGGACACTTATAACACTGGTAGATATTTGAGGTCTCTGCTCCAGGATACCCAACAGTTTGAGAGTTCTGAGAAGCATAAGGGCAGCAGAGTGAGGAAGGAACTTCTGTCACTGACCTTCAAGCAAATTACTTCATATCTTGTATTATTTACTTTCAAGCAAATTAATTCATATCTTGTATTATTTACTTTGAAAATATTGGGTGGTCTCATTGTTTTAATGTATGTTATTCTGGTTTTCTATAACTGAAGATCAATCACAGCTTGTTACTGGGATCTGAAGGAACTCAAAAGCAGAATTTTCCTAATTCATCTTTCATGTCTGTGTTAACAGTGACCCAAGAAAATCCCATTCATTTCCCTGTCTTCTTTACTGCTTTGGTAATGCCCGTCTTCTGTAACTTATCAATCAATTTCTACATGACACCATGCCTAATTTATTACTTCCTCTTAGATGATATTCATCATGTTTCCTTTGTTTATAAAATTTATTTTCTGATAAAAATGAAATACCAGTGATGATCCTGGAAAATCCATATTGCATCATATTACATTTTCTGTTTACTTACAAGTCTTTAGTTATTTACATCTATTTACTGTAGTAATTCTGTGTAATCTTAAGATCAGACTACAATTACTTCACCCACCAGATCAGTTTGTACAGGGCCCCATCCATCCTGGCCTTGAACTTCCAGGGGTGGATCACCCCATCTGTGGATCATCCATCCCATCCCATCCCATCCATCCATCCATCCATCCATCCATCCATGTGCTGCTCTCCAAGCAGGCAGTATCCACACAGCTTTATTTAGAATATCTGCTCTTTCACTTATCAGCTCTTCAGAACTATAAGATAAAAATTATTGTATGCCCTCAACCAAGAGGGTGTTGAGTAAATACTGTCATCATGTTTTGGGCAATCTGCTCTCCAAATCCTCATCTTCATTACCAATCTTCTCTTTACCTGCCCTTGCTATACTATCATCATTACTGAAGTGTGCTAGCTGGCATAATAAAACATAACTAAACAATGCCTTTACAATCCTAGGAGGATTTTTTTCTCCATTCAGACTAGAAATTCCAGAGTGCCCCATAGTGACATGGGGCTTCTCGTGGGAATTCTGGTAGCATTTTTCTCTAATATTCTAATATTCTCTAATATTCTTAATATTTCTGCTCAGATTCAAACTCAACCATGGATATTTATAGTAGATTCTTATTACCACTGCTATGCAAGAGAAAGATTTTTTTCATCCTACCCTTTTCCTCACTTTCCACTAAAAATATTTAAACCCAGGAAAATTCTGTATTATACGTTATCTATCTATACTTTTTTACCAACTTGTATATATTAAGTTTAACCAAAAATCACCAGAAAATTTGTTTTATATTAAAAAATAAAAATCAAACTATCACTACATAATGAATTTACTGCACCTTTGCTGAAGTAGTTGCATAAATGGTGTGCCAGGTTTTCTCTCCATGAGCTTGTCAGTGAAAGCCAAGGAGATCTGTGGGTGCTCTATTCTTAAAGGTGGGCTTCAAATTTCCTTGTTTCTCCATGGTTGAATCATTGTTTTGTTAACACCCAATCTTTAGCCAAAATCCAGTCAGTACCATCATGAACTGATTTTGATTCACAAATTAACTGGTAAATTGGATTCTTTCTGGCAATACTTATACATTGCCTTCCCTTTGCTTTTGAAGTACAAAAACAATTGTTCCATCTCATTATCACCCAGAGTGAACAGAAGTGGAGAAACCTGGTAGGACTGTTCAGCTTGGAAATATATTCACTGTTTCTGTGGGACAAATCAGCAACAAAATCTAAATTGGTCTTTCTCAATCATTCATTCAGTATTGAACCCATGCTCCTATCCAAGCTTAAATGTCAGAGATGGAAAATAATGAACATACGAATAAATTTCAAAAACTCACACTTTATTTTATGCTTTCCTTCAGAGCCATTTTGAATTAGAAACAACTTCAAACCATTAACCTATTTCATGTTGTAAAGATAGTTCTATGATACACAGAAAACATTAAGGAAATATTTCTTAAATTTTAAAAACTAATTTCCAAGCTAATATGAAAGTTATTACTTGAAGCTTAATATTATCATATGCACCTGTAAAGGTTGGTCAATTACAAGTTACCCATAAACCCTTTTTTGTTATTTTAACATCATAAATAGTAATCTGGCATTAAATATTTGTGATCTGGGCCAGTAACCTTTTTCAGTCTCACAGGACTTTTTTTAATTAAACTATATCTTTGTCCCATGTCTATAATCCTCTCTTTGACATTTTATATACAAGACACCTTGCTGCAAAAAGGTCAAGCAGTACAGTTATAAATGGAAAAGAGATTAAAAGTATTCTCCAGCCACAGTGATCTAAAAGAGGGTTGAATATAGAGTGTTCTTCACAGGCTTCCTTAGATGAGTTAAGAGGAAACCCTGTTGGCAGATTTTTATTATAAGAACACCAAAGCAAATGAAAATTATTTGACAAAAATGAATAATGCACAATTTTAATTTGCATATTGGAATAATTAGCTCCGAAAGAGCCCTATAGGGTTTTGTCTCCATAAAACTTTTATGTATACCATTGCTAAACGTGGCTTATGTGTTTATATAATTCTTTCCTTTTAACATAGTTTTATTGTAAAAATAAAACCCCAAAACAACTAAAGTAATGTCTTGCTACAGTTAATAACATTTTTTCCCTTCTTTTTTTTCCTGCAAAAGAAACACGATGGACATAAACTGCTTGTTCCTGGAAAATATGTAAGAAATTCAGAAATGGAGATGGCAAGATATATTTCAGGAGCCAGTGTAAGTCAGAGAAGAGTACTCATAATGTAGTGTAAGTAAACATATCCACAGTGCCAGTGAGTGGCTTCTTTATTTTTATCAGAACATTAAGCAGAAATTGAAGGAACATTTTTCCCTAATATTCTCCAGCTGGCATATTTTGACCTCAACTTGCTCACTCTGTGCCACACTGGAATAACTTTAATGGTGTACATGGGTACAACTAAGCAATGCATTACTGGTAATGTCTTCAGTAACCTAGCAAAGCATGGTACCCAATTGCTGAAATGCTGTTCTGTATCTTGCAGAATCTACTTTGTTACCCCCAAGAGGCCAAACCCTGATCTGGAAACTCTTTACTGCTAATTTCTTTCCATCAATTTTATGGAGTCCAGTGAAATAAGTGTATTTCTTCTAAGTGTGTGTCATCAGAGTGCCTGTTGTTTAGATGCAAATGCTGGAAACATTTGCAGTGACCCCAGGTTCTCTCTTGCAGTTTGGTAGAGTCTGTTAGTGTGTGTATTTTTAAATGGTCCACTATGACTGACTTACATAGAAAAGAGGGGTTTTACACCATCTGTTTTAAACTACTTGAGGCATCTAACCAAGGTGTGAGGCAGAGAATCTAAGTTTAGGGGCTGTTTCCTGTATTGTCTCTTCACAGACATACCTAAAGCAGCAGAATTAGTGGGGATGCCCAAAAGATCCCAGTGCAGCCATAGCATTTGTGGGGACAGCGAAGCCAACATTTCATTGCTGACCTGAATTTACATCTGAGTGATACTATTAAAAATCTTAGGTATGAGCTTCAGCCCTGTTGTTTCTTTCTTCCTTTTTGCCACTTTAATCTTTGTTTGCCCTAAATTAAAGGCTACTTACAGTTTCCAATTTCTTTCAGCTGTTAGGAGATTGCATTAAGCTACCAAACTGTTCGTATCCAACAAATCCAGCTCCTGTCCAAAGAAACTGGACACCCTGTTTGTAGAACATCATATCTGACAGGACTAGATTAGCAGCTCCAATCCTGCTGACCCAGTATTATTAGATCTGTGTTTATTTTAAAGAAATAAACATGTGAAAGAGAATTTATAAGGTAAAAGCTTGCCAGTAGTGCAAATTGTAACAAATGTGAAGCTAAATTACACAGTGTGAACATGCAGTGTGATAGACAGGACATCCTCCCCACACTCACACAGCCCCATTACACATGTGAAATCCTATCTGCCTACTTGTGTGCAGGGTTTGCTATTTTCAGCTGTTCAAAATAATAGCCAGCTTGTGACTCCACACAGCTCCAAGGCAGGAAGACGGGGTTCCATTAGAAAGGGCAAAATGCAGAGCTTGGGCTTTGGGCTTGGCATACTGTGGGACTCCCCATCTCATCTATCCCTTACCTGGTAGCCTGATGAGTTTGGCACTCCTGCAACTCAGGGTTTCCACCAGCTTTCATAAAGCACCATACATTAGAAATCTGTAAGAGGAAAAAATAGCATGAAAATTTTAATTACTCAAAGCATTTCTCCATTGGAAAAGATAACCCTAAAGGCATATTGTAAATGCTGCAAGGGTCCAGAATGTTTTAAAAACAAGTCCGTCCACCTGAGACTATGGTTACATGTGACACTTCAGTCCACCTAAAAGCAAGCTGCTATGAAAAGTGTCTCATTTTTACCATTGGTCCAGTCTTCTCCATTTGTGCTGGCTTTGGCACACATCCAGCTCTGGAGCGAACTGGCTCAACTCAGTAAACTGGCAGAAAAATGTCCGATCATCTCTGCAAATTGTTAGTTTTCTGCCGATTTAACCCATTAAATCTAGTTTCCATGTGATCAGAAAAGTGACAAAGAAAGTGTCAGGAAATAGCAGGAGCATATGGCTGGGACCAGGGACAAAGGGAGCACAGGCTTCTACTGTAGCGGCTCAATAGAGGGACAAATTTTTTGTCAGTCTCTCTTCTGATCATGAGAATTCTCATGAGATGTGGTTTGCCTTGACACTTCTAGATTTTACTATTTCTTGTTGCGCTTGCAGAAGATATGGTTAAAGAGCAAAGAGCATAATCATGTTTTGATCGCTTTCTGGTTCTCTGGGAGTTAATGGGATCAGTGGGCCTGAAATTTGCCCCAACAACCTATGGCATTGCACTTACGTTTCAATCTCTATAACAACATCAAATATGTCTTTGTTTCTGAGCATATCTTTGGCAACACTGTGATTAGCCACACTGCATTTATGAGAAGTGAGAAAACATAAAACATCAAAATCATATTATGTGTAATTTGCTAGTTTCTGGGAAAACACTGAAATTGTGCTTTAGGAAAATTGTACTATTTCTGCATTCACTGAGTACCAAATAGCAATCATTGTTTAGCTGACTAAACAAACTTGGGTGTTGGCATTTCCAATGCATAAGGAGACCTACCTGGCCTCCATCTTCCACTCCTAAAGGTGTCAGGACTGTATCACTTCTTCCAGCCCTACCTGGATGTCTCAGATAAGCCCAAGAGCATCTCAAATTGTACAATATTTTGGCAACTTATTTTATGACCTTTTAGTGGGATTTAGGTACTCAAGTCATGTGTCAACGGCTACATGTAGATACCTACATCCAGGCGTCTTAATCCCAAACAAAATCCTGTCCTGAAAACTCAGCTCATTTCTTAAGCATAGGTGTCTAGTGCCGTTTTAGAGGCTCCAGAGTATCTCAGATATCTATATGGGGGTGCCAGATATAACACAGATATAACACATGATATATGAAAGATATCTGTGTCCTCTTGCAATGACAACTGGAATCAAAGGACCTCTGAGATGGCACTCACTCTTGTGTTTTCTCAAGTGAATTGAGTTCTGAGCTGTCTGGAGTCAAAATTAGTCTCTCTGAAAGGAATTGTCTCAAAATGGTGGGTGGGTTTTCATTTTTTTTGGTTGGTTGGGTTGAATTTTTTGTCTGGACCCCTTTTCTTCATTTAAATAATTTAGTCATCTGTTTCGCCTAGCTCCATGCACACAAGTGGGTGAATACCAACAGTTTTCCCATCAGCTTCAAATTCATGCAGCCGCAGCCTATGGTCCTTCATTTTCCTTTGCAGGAAAAGGCTGCTCAAGGCATATCTATCTCTTGCTGGTCTTGCTTTCCTATGGTTTCTTAAAGCAACTGTTCTGTTTTCGCAGACATGGAGAAAAGGAGGGGAAAAGGAAAGACATAGGTCAAGCTGACATATTCAGAGAGCTCCAAGGACATACTGCACACACCCCTGAGGCTGTCCACCTTGACAGTTGAGACTCAGCCATTTGGAACTAGAAATATAGTAACACTGCAGGAAGCACAATAGGGGAAACAAAGAGTATATTACTTTCTTAATCACTTCTGTCTCTTATTTGAAATTAAAGCATGTATGAAACTGCATATACGTTTTTCCCTCCATGGAATTCAAACTATATTGCGTATGTGATAAAAATTACTTTCCTATAATAATTTACTTTCCCATTCACATCAATATTCATACCCTAGTGTACAGCTTTAAACAGATTTTTCCATTGCATCTGTCCACAGAGCAAACAAATCTTTATGCATGTTCTTCAATTAAATCTACTGGAGCAGACTCCATTAACATGTAAATGAAAAAGTCACTCTGGCCTGGTCTACAATGCCCTGGAAAGTTTGACTGGTCTATTTGGTTACAACATGAAGAAATCATACTTTTAATAAACACAATTAAACTGACAAAAGCCTTAGCATGGTGTGGTTATATTAAGAACTAATTTAATTTACTATTGTCTCCTCTCTTTGGAAGCAGGAACATCTCAGCTATACAAGTACAAGAAAACATCAAAGCTTAGTTACTTATACTTTGATATCTAAGCAACAAGAATAGTCCATAAATGTAACAAAGCCACAATTGTTCTGTCTAAAGATTAGTAAAAGAGTTCTCCTTAAGCTAGCATTGAGGTTGTTATGATGTCAAAAGTTTTGTTTTTCTACCCCCACTGTTGTCAATAATCAGTGGGAGCTATAGTTACTGTTTTGCTAAACACTCTCATAGGCTTAACTGTGATTACAGAACACAAGCTGCCACCTGCCAAAACTTATCCTTCTGCTAATGGAAAGAAAATCACAGAAAATGCTGGATTTAGCAGCAATTCACTTTTCAAGATTAATCTACTGCTTTTACAGGTGACCATATGTTATGAGAGAGCTTGGAACTGAAAATTATTTTTAAAAGATTTTTCATCTTGTAATTCACTGTGTACAGTTTTGCATATTATTCCTAATAATTTAATGTGCTACAGAATATGGTAGCCTCCATTATTCATCATTATTTTCACAATCTTTATTTCTGCAATATTCTCCAACAATATAATATCACTAGCAAAGTAAATATCCCGCCTAAAAGGGTTATTTCTTTCATGAAAAAAAAATTCTTTTCATGAAAAAAGCCAGAGTCAGTCGTTAGCTACCTTCAATTATGAGTTAAAGCATAAGAACATCCTGAATGTTTGGCTTGAAGATGTTTGCTGGTATTTTTGTCTTCTTTTTTGGGAAAAACATATCTCCACTCAAATTTTTCAAAAACCTGGCCTATGCCCTCCTTCAGTAGTTGTGTTCCTGTAGGTTGCAGTTTATTTTTAAAATCTGAGCCCACAGCTCTGTTGCTCTTCAGTGCAGTTCATCCCACTGGATGTGAGGAGGAGGAACGAGTATTCCTCCTGTGTTCTCCAGACAGGCATGCACTCCAGAGCTCAAGGGTTCCCCTGGGAGGTGCTGGGCTCTCCCAGAGATTGCTGCAGGCATTGCTGATGGTCTGGGGGGTTTTTTAAGTGAAACAGTTTCCCTGGAAAAACAAGAATTTGCCTGGGAAAAGTTGCTATCCTTCCTGCAGGACGTGTGAATTTAAAGCATGTTAAATCTTGAATAACTCAGATAGGCTGGCTGATGATGACTCACAAACCTTATCCATGCACCAAACTGTTTTTGGCACATGACAGAATTTTTTGTTCTCAATGTGCTGTCATTAATATTTGCCAACAGTCCTTGGCAAGGGACATTGTTAGAAGAATTTGCAAGTCAAGATAAATTATACCTACTTGCATTCCTCTCCAAATATCTGTAATTTCCTTCCTGAATTTTTGTGAGGTTGAAAAAATAAAAATTACACCCAGAGAAAATGTAAAGATCAATTAAGAACGTACCATATATTTATAGCACTAATACCTAGCTAGTTTTAAAAAGGCTCTTTAATGGCTGGTTATGAAAATGGTTTTGGACAATTTCAGTGGTTATAAAGCACTGTTCCTTTTTCTGTAATTCCCAAGGTCATCCTTTGTTCTTTCTTCCCTTAGATAAAAATCAATCCTCAGGAATGGCTCCTGCTATTAGACGTATATTGCCTATTTTAGTTAGTAGTTCAGCTACTTTTTGTTTTTCCTTTTTAAAACTCTCAAATGAATATTATCCAGCCCCAGGGATTTTCTACCATTAACTTTATCTTGTTGCTAAAATGTCTCATATTCAGAGGCCACTTTCTCTGACAATGCCTCATCTGTAAAAATTAACCTTGAGTTAGAAATGTCTGCCTCATACTCATTAGTGAAGACTGATTACAAAGAATTCATGTAATTTCTCCACAATCTCTTCATAGCTTTTAATTGCAACTTTAGTGGTCCATTTGACCCAGGCAGTTATTTATCCTATTCTTCCTGATATAGTTAAAGAATTTCTTACTGTTTGTTTTTATGGGTTTTGACTATTAGCCTTTTTAAAACATTTGTCATCAAAAATTATACTTCACTATATCAAAAGATGATTTTTTTTTTCTCATGAGAAGTCCAGCTGTTTAAAAGAAGATTGATATCCATTTTTCCTTTTGTGTAACTTTCTTAAAAGGAATGTTAAGTAGGCAACCCAGCCTAAGGGACACTGCCAACCATGACTTTTTTTGTTCAGGTCAGTACTGAGATGAATTTTTGGGACTGAAAGCACAATCATTACTTGGAAGAAAGGGATCATTTTCATCCACAGTATGCAGGAAGATGCATCAGCATTAGGTTATGTGCTGGATCCCACTGGGATCCGAGTACTACCTGCAGAGTACTCTGAAATCTGGCTTTGTCTAAGTGAACAAGTTATGTCTCCATTTGATTAACCATCTTGGTTTTCCTTTCCCAATGAATTCCTTTGTACAGTTGAAGAATCAACTCTTTCCTCCTATCCTCCTAAGTTTCTGTATTATGACTGAAGAGACAAATATTTACTGCATTTGGTCATTCCATGTTCTATGGTAACATTTAAATCCTTTGCCAAAAGAAGTGATCTGAGAAGTGATCTGTGTACCCTGTACACAGCCAGTCCTGTCTTCAAGTTATCAACCTATCAGGGTTTTAAGAGAGAAATTCTGGATTGTTCACAGAGATTACATAAAAGGAGTAAACCCCATCTTTTTTGTAAACTTAACTATTGCAGAATACCCTGAATAAAGTTGTCTTTTTTTTTCTTTATTTTCTGCATGAAATTGTGTCTTAGTCAGCATTTCTGAGAAATCCAGATTCCCAAGCCATTACAACTTTTTCATAATTGCACACCATTGAATAAGCTTTCATAATAGGACAATTCTTAATTGTGCAATATAATTATATACTTTAAAGTATTCTAATATTTTTTCTTTTCAAAATTCAAATGCTGAGACATTCCTATTTCCAGAACTGCTTATTGTGTCTCTAAACACAGACACATAAAACATACATATAATAGCATAATGCCTGTGCTACCCATTCAAGAAAATATCATCCCTACACATACAAGGACTGTTTTTATTTAAAAATATTTAAATATATTTTTATTTTAAATTATATTTTAAAATAGTTGCCCTTCAGCCCTTGATTTTTTTTCTTCATGCAGCTTATGCTTCATGCAGTTTATGCTTCCTCCCAAACTTTATTATGTTCAGGTTTTAATGTGTCTCAAGGTTGTTGTCTGTTTTAAGAAGAACTTTTTGAGATTCTCAAGGTCAATGCTTATCATTTTGATCTTGTTCTGGTTATTTGGTCTCTATTGTGTCACAACAGGAGACACCTGTGTATTTGGGATTTGAGTAGTCATGCTCTCATGCTTACATATGAAGATAGTTTATAATTAAAAGAAAACAACTCAATGAAATAATTTAAATTTTATTTAAGAACAGCATCCTATTGATAGCTACTGAGATTCCAAGACCTGTATTTTAAAACATGAGTGAGTCTGGATTAGCTGCTTAAAGGAGATGGTATGGGAGCCCTACTTCAACAGGAGCTAAAGACTGTGGTGGCCGAGCTGTTTTTCCACGTCCCCAGGGGGAAGAACAGGTACCAAATGTTCGAATGAGCCTCAGAGGCACAAAAAGCTTTCACAGGTCTCTTTCCTTGACTGGCTTCCCACCAAAAAGGTGAAAATGTGAATTAGTATCTTATCCATCCTTTTAGACCATCAGTCCCAAATTTGCTGTTATTTGGGGTCCAATTCTGGCAGCCCTTTGAGCAGTGCCTCAGCACACCCACAGAACTGCTGAACTCCATGTGGCTAATTGTGCAGTAAAGCACTAATCAGGTTGAATAATGGCAGCAGAATAGGGCCCTCGGTAATAAGAATTAATCATACCAGATCTTTGCAACTGATTTTTTCATTGTACAGCTGAGCTGAGAGAACAGATGAAAGTAAAAGAGACAATACTCAGGAGCATAGTTACTGATAAATAATTACAACAAGGACATTATAATTATTTAATTAAAATTTGTGCATGGGGAGAGATTATGAGTCTTTCAACTTGCTGCCTCATTTAGATGATACTAGTCATTAACCAATTTTGCTGTAGTCAGCTACTAAATGTCCACACAGCCTGCCTTATTTTTTAAAACTCTTCAATCAGCAAAACTGGCTGCATGCACTGTGTAATGCTACTGAAGAACAAAGTGCCACACTTAGTAATATAATTAAAGGCAGTCTCGACTTTTTAAAGGAAACTTGTACTTTAATTAATCAAGATCATCAAATAAACAGGAACAAAAGAGTGTTTATCTCTGCTTTTGAAGTTATTAATTAGCAAACCACACAGAGAGCACTGTGGAGTTGACAATGGGCCTGTAATTCTTCCTGCTGAAGTTATTTTGTTCCTTCCCTTAATATAATTTTCTACTGGCTTTTTTTTTTTCCTGGGAATATAAACATCATAGACATATAATGTGTCAGGAAAAAAAAAAAAGTGTTTTCAAGATCATCTTCCCCAGCAATTTCTTTAGATCTACTAATTTGCTAGTTCAAGGCTGTCTTTAGGAGCGATTTCCTAGCATGTCTTTCTGTAGCTTGCTGCCTGAATTTGCACCCTTATAGCAGGCATTTTGCAACCAGCTGCATCTTTCTTCCAACTGGCAGATATTTTATTTCTTCCTATGTTTTCCCTCAGTTTCCAGCTGGTAGGTATTCTAACACCTCTAATGTTTTCCCTCAGTTTTTATCTTCCCATTGCCAAACAGATGGCAGGTTCTCACATTTACACAACAAATCCTAATGTTCTTTCAGTTATACCAATACACAATAGGAGTGACACTTCTGCAACTGAGAGATCCAGGCTGTGTAAAATAGGTATTTGCAATGGAAAAAATGAGGCCCACAAACATAAGATGTGAATATATAAAGTACACAGAATTGAATATGACTCACAGAATTTAACTTGATTAAAAGAAAATAAGAACTTCAGAAATTATTGTGTAACTACTGTAGAATAGTGTCACCAGTCTCTGAGCTTTTTGTGACACTGCTGTGGGTTTTACACAACTTTGGCACTTTCAGTTTATGTTCTAGAAGACCTCCCAATATGAAATTATACACTCTATTAATCTGACAATGTGGAAATGGAACCCTTTAAGTCTGTAGTGCAAAAAATGGTAGAAGGTAGAGGTGTAAAATTATTTTGTATTTTCAAGGGAAAAGCACATCTGGAACAAAACCAGCAGATGTCCTTAGCCACCTGACTGAGAAATTTTAAGTGAGATCATCCCACATGGGCAACTTCAGTTTCTTGAGCTGAAAGACTAGCATGCTGAGGTAAAAAGCAAGAAAAAATGAGAATGTGAACAGCAAAATAATCCATTTAAATCTTACGGATCAGGTTCCTCTTCAAAATGCTTAACCAGTAAGCATGAAATACACTGTTTTGACTGAAATGAGCAGGATGAGAAATAAAGCAAAAAAGATCAGAAAAATTTCAATGTCTGGATATTCAGCAGGAAAACAGAAAACAATACTTTCAAAGTCTTCTGTATTTCAGTAATAGCTGATCCATGATAGTGAAATATCAATACAATTGTTGGATAGCAATCAAGAATAATTGTACTTATTCAACTGATATTAGAGAGGTTTTTGCTGTTTTCTCAAAGTATTTTTTGTTTGGAATGCTTGCAAAATTGAAGCCCCCATTTCCCCATTCCAGGCATGAAGAAATCAGGCCTATAAAAAAAACTTTGATTATAATATATCACAGAATCCCAGAGTTGTTTAGGTTGGACCTAAAGAAGACCTCTAAGATCATTGAATCCAACCATTAATCCAGCACTGCCCAGCTGATCACGAAGCCATGTCCCCAAGTGCCATATCCACAAACCTTCAAAATCCCACTGGCCAGATTTTTTCCTACCCTTCTTAAAAATTGAAGACCTTTGTACTCAGCAATACTCTAGAATAATGAACCATGTGGTATGAACCATATCCTCTAACATGCTCAGTAATAAGTGCAAGTGTTGAGGAGAACCCTCCTTTTCTCTGAGATCACTGTTTCATCTCAAGAACTGATTTAATACCTTCTGAACCAACAAAGAAAAGTAATGTCTAGTTTCCCCTGAAACAATTTACCACATTAGCTATAAATTGCTCTAAATCCATTTCAGCATTGCCAACACAGTAGATCCAACTTGAAAATTTTCTCCATAAATAAAACCAATTCTATTATGAGTACCAGGCTGCTAAATGGGGAAGGATTTCTGCACTTGTACAATCTGGCACATTTAAACTCAAGTTTGTTCCTGAAAACTTGACTTAATTTCTTGAACACCTTGTTTCATAACAGTAGATATTAGTGCCAATAAATTACACAGTGCAGGGATTTGGATTTTTCCTGGTAAATTTTACTAGTTCCTTTGTAAGTAAATCTTCTCCATATAGAGGTCATTTGAAGGTGCAGCCTAAATTAATGTCTTTGATTTATCCTATCTGAGCCATATAATTAATTTTCTATTGATTTTCTTTTTTTAATTTGGCTAGGAGTGAAGAGTTTTCAGCTATTTATAAAGGAAAGTTATGTATACTTCAGAGCATGTTTTTTTATTACCTGAACTAAATGTACTCAGCTTCCATGTTATTATCACACTCTATCCAGACTTCTCAGGAGTGATTTGTATTGCAGGAAGAACTTTGTAAGAACAGAGAATGCATCTGTGTATGAACTTGCTTGAACAATATTTGTTTGGGAGATCTAATACTCTCCTTTGACATGTGCTTGATTTGAAGGATATCATGGGCCCAATTGCAAAATCATCAAGATCCCCTAGGGAAATGCTGAAGAATGGGCACAGAGTTCAGGCTGTGCATTCATCATATACTGAACATTATTGACAGAAGATGCCTTTTCTCTTCAAAATGCAATTTTCAGAACCTTTTTTGAGATTTATACGTCCTCAGAAACTGAGATAAGCCTCCCTTGCCAAACACAATAGGAAAAAATAATGACACAAGCCTTTTCTTTTTTTTTTTAACCTCAGGAATTCATAATTTGAATTCACATAATATCCTAAGGAAACATATTATTCGAGTTATGACAGAGGGCAATGGAATATTTTGATTCCATCTGTGTAGACTGGTTATATATTCTCAGAGCCAGAGAAAGCTCCAAGTAACTTCATATTTGTGTGATTTAGTGGTTAGGACACTAGGTGCCCAAGGACATTAGAAGCTGACACTAGAGGTGGAGAAAACTGTTATGATGAGTATTTCACCTAAAGATACCTGACAATCCAGTGGTTACAGAAGTGTCTTGGGAAATGAAAGTTCATATCCCCTTAGAAAAATCTGAGTGTATGTTTCCCACATGGCACATGACTACAGAAACCACTGAGCTTTTGGGAAGACCATTTCAAGCAGATTTTTTTTCAGAGTTATATTCATTAGATTTGATCTAGCAATGTCTAATAAATCATGTACTGAAGAGAAGCTGAATGGAGAATCATTCATGGGCCAGGCATGAAAGAAATGTCAGACTGCCCTAAAGCTGGTCATGGTCAGGAGCAGAACAGTAAACATACAGGAAATTCTGGAGAAACTGACAGTATTTATGATTCTTATACTTCACAGGTTATTGAGCAGGTGAGAGGGAAAATAGAAAGGGGACCTAGAGCTTCATTTTGGCTTTAGGTTTTTAAAACTACACAAAATTATTTTTCTGATCTGACCATTACAAATTTGCCTTAAAGAAATGAATGTATGTAATAACATTGGTGAGAAACTTGACCAGAAAATGAACAAACCAAAATCTTTTCTAGGAAAATTATCCCTCTTGTGTGAAAGCTGAGATAGTCACAGAAGAAACCAGGCAGTGCTGCTGCCACTAGGTTAATTGGCAGAGAAGTGTTTATTGAGTTTATTTTGATTTAGAAAGATATCACATTTAATTCAGGCTCACAAAGGCCATGACTTATTTCTTTTTATAATAGACTAGCTGCTAACAAATTGTTGCTGATGACACACAAATGAATCACTGATGACATGCTAAAATATCTGCCAGTTCCCCAGCTATTTCAAATATCTGAGACTAACATGCCTAGAAGTCCTCTCCATTTTACTGTTGTAAAATCACTCTTGCACGTTCTGCTTTTCTCAAGCCGTGTGTTTTAGTTCTCATGATTTCTAATGCTTCTAGTGTAGAGATTCAAATTTCTTGTCCAATTTTCTCTGAAGACATTGTGCTTCAGAGGCATTTCCTGCTCTTAATGTGAAGTATCTATTGGAATGCCTGAGAAAAATGCTAAGATAAATAAAAATATTATATTTTTAGCTTCTACTCAAAATGTCTTCCTTTGTGGTGAATTCCTGCTTTATTTCCTATTTCCCCAGCTGGCAGTCTAGACTACATGCCCATCCAAGTCAGTCACACAAGCCATCACTGCTGTGTGAACTAGCTCATCTCTGCAGCAGCAGTCATACTGCTGCCTGTTGGAGACACACAATAGTCAAAAAGTGCCTTGGTGAGAGCTTGCAACATCCCATGGCACAGGGCACCTAAGAGATTAATAACCAGAAGCTTCTTATTCATGTTGTATATTAAATAATATCATATATTTTTAACACCACAGACATGTGAAAGTGTGACTGAGCAGAACCAGCTCATGGGCCACACTGAATTTGTCCTACTTCATCTGATCTACTTTCATCACTTTGAGCACAAAGTTTATAAAGAAAGTTATGTATACTTCAGAGCACGTTTCTGAAGTAACAAAGTTTATAAAGGAAAGTTACGTATACTTCAGGGCACATTTCTGCCTGCATCTTTTGTGAGAAAAGCATGGTACACTCTTCCCCTCCAGTTTATTGCATTCCTGAGGAGGGTTTGCTTCACAATATTACTAATGTTCTCTTGTCTTATTTGAAAATACACAGGTGGCCAACGAATGTGCATCCCTTTTTGGCACCAATCCAAAGCAATATCAAGCCTCCTGTTCACTTCCCAGAGGGGAATGCCAGAGTAATTAAAATTAGTCACACTTACAAATGAGTGGATAAGAGTGAGAAAAAAGGTAAAGAAAATTAATTTATGGAAGGAAAAGTACAGCTAGACAGTGAAAATTAAACAGAGAGAAAAAATGATCCTTATTATGCATCTTGGCAGCCTCAGTGACCAGAAAACACTCAATTACCTGAGTGGCACTCTAGCACTACAGGTAGAGGATGGTAGTGGTGTGGTGAAATGGATGTCCTTGACCAGCTGCTCCAGCCTCTGGACTCCAGGCAGAGAACTTTTCCAGGGCTACATAAATTGAGAGAAGGATGAAGGAACATTATTGAACAGATATTTTCCAATATAATTGTCTCTGACTTGATATCTGTATGGTCAAACTTCAAATAAAATTATAAAATTATGGATGCTTGAGACAGGATTCTTCTACTATGGATTGTTGATATTAGACTGTGTGGTCTTTCTTAACTGTGCTTGAGTATGTAACAGATTACATTTAATTTTATCAGTCCTTTTCTTAACAAATTGTGATGGGGACAAATACGTGGGAGCTGCTAGTCATAAGGGAATACTTCTTGGAAGTCTAGGAGGAGACTGAAGTTTTGCAAGTAGGAATTTTGCAAATACATGAAGAAGTCTGTGACACAGGAGTTCTCAATATGATGTTGTTGGGAACTGGATAAGCAAATTTTAAAGAAATTTAATCACTTCATTCTAGTGGAGGGATGGATTTATGCTAAAATATATCACTTCCATTGCACTTTTTTCCACCAGTATTTAATTTATGTTTTGCTTTAGACCTCTTCATATTCACCAACTCATGTATCGCTCCTATTGAATAATCCACATTGGTGACCACATTTGAAATTTTCCTGCATATTTTCAGTGTGTCCTCCCTACATTACACTGCAGACACCCTCTCAGCTTCTGCACGTCTGTAGAAAAGGAAGGAACTGCTTTTTTGTTAGAGAAAAGCCTTTGAACTTCTTCCACTGTATAAAGTGGACAACATCAGATGGATAGAAGATCCCCAGAAGAAATAGGTCTTTGCCACTGCTCAATGGTGTGCAGAGGAATATGCATTTACAGAGAGAATATTTGTACTCTGTCAGTAAAGGCTCTAGTCAGAAACACCCCAATACTTTTTTATGAATGCACATGGTTTGAATTAGTCAGTTCATGGGACTGAACTTCACACATGGCAGATCCTTCAGTACAGTAAAGATCTGTACATGGGTATTCATACATCAGGAAAAGCCAGTCTGCCAGGTACATGACCATTGGATCAGCTCATCTCCTGGCACATTCATACTGAGCATACGGTGCCCCATCTAGTAAGATTTTGCTGGTGTCACAAAAGGACAGGCCTGAAAAGAAGATAGAGCCTGCCAAGGACAAAGAGCATGAGTGATTGTAGAAATGCTTTTCCTTTTCATTTTCTACCTTATTGCATTAATAACTTTATCAAGGTTCTATATTTATTTGAGTCTTCATTTCCTCAAGGTAAACCATGACAAAAACTGCACAGACAGTGTGGAATACCCCAGGACATTAGGAAACAATCATGAAAGGAAAGGGAAGCAAAGCATCAAAGCAATTGCTGCAAGTGGCTGGGTAGTCCATGGAGGGAGCTTGTGCCTCTGGGAGGGGAATCTGGCCAGGGCCTTCACCTGAGTCATCTCCAGCAAAAAATTGTTATTTGGCAATGGCTACTAAGCTTTGTTCACAGACTGGCAAGACTGTTTAGGATTCTTATTTCAAGTTTCTAGGTGATTATTGTATCACCCATTATACTTGGATCTTAGATTTACACAGTCTTTGTGCACTCATGGAAGCTTATTAAAATTAATTTTTTCCCTAAGGATTTCTTCATTCTGCTTTTTCACACACGCTCTTCATGAGAGAAATGGCTCTTCCAAATTCATGCTTTTTTGTCATAATAATTGGTTTACACCTCTTGGCAACTTTTCACACCGTGTGTAAAGTACTGTTTCATTAGGGTTCATTAAGAGGCAATATTTTCATCAGAGTAAAAATCATAAAAAGGCCTTAAAATTGTTTTTAATGTTAATCACATTGCCTCATTTATGGAGAAGCATAACTGTATATGCAGTCATACGCAGACAAAGAAACAATTTTTGCAAAGCACTCTTGGAACTAAACTGATGAGGTAACAATTATTAAATGAAATATGTAATTCTGATTGATAATGGGACACAATAAAATAACTTATATTGCATAGATAGAAAAAAATAGTTTTTTAAGAAACTTCAAATTGCTGTGTGAAGTTTTTTGTAAAGTGGAATTAAATTATACATCACAATTCATTAGACCTGCACATTCCTGAATTATTTTTATGATAAAAGACTTCTTTCTGTTTAAATGAATATTTCATTTCCTCTTTTAGGAAAAATGAGAACTCAAGAGTTAAATTGCTAACATAAAACTCTTGCTTTGATTACACAGGATGCATTTATAGACTACTAAACAGATCAGTAACAGAAAGAACTACTGGGCAGCTCCTGCTTTTTTTCAGGTGGGGGAGCCTGTGTTGTCATCAAGCCTCATCTACAAATAGTGAGAAGAAGCAACTAGAATTTTGCTTCCAGAACATCTTAATGACCAAAGTACCTCCAAATTTTTCAATTTCATTGCAACTGAAATTGTTTGTTTCACAATTACCAGCCACAGTACACGTTACAAGAGTATTCAGCAAGGAGGTATTTTATGTACTTGCTTGTTTTGTAGTTAAGGGATGTTGGGCCAAAACACAGTGCTCAAAACCAGGCAGTGCTATCCACCAGTGAAAGGTGTACACAGCAAATGGCTTCCATGTGCAGCTCTGGATGTGTGACTGTTATCACCAGCAGCTGTTACCTAGGAAACAAATTTTTGTCAAGATGAACCATCTTTTATCCATTTTTTTTTTCTCAAGAGAATAAGTGTGCTGCTTACATACTTGTAGGAAGAAGTTACCAGTAAAAAGATGCCATGGAAAAAAATAAAATATGTAGCCATCATTAAATTCAGCTTTTTTTTTTTTTTTGCCAAACATTGATACCAAAATCTGAGGTAAATTTATAAATAAAAAAAGAATATTGAATCACACAGTTGATTTTCTTATTCTAGTCCTGAGATTATGGACTTTTTGGACAAGTATACCAAGATTTTACCTGTCCTGTGAGCCTTCCTGCCTGTACATGTGTACATAATTCAGTTGCAGTTTGCTGTGGAAGCAGTCATCCTTACATGCTTCTCTTCCCTAGCCTTTACATGTTGATGGCAAAGACAGCACTGAGTTTTCAAAATATTCAACTATAAAAAGACAAATATTGAGGATTATCTTTACATTTAAAGTTAGCAGGAAAGTTTTCTTGGAATTGAAAATTTCTGTAATTTGGGATCTACAGATAAAAAACTGTATGTAAATATGTAAAGTCAAAAGTGAAATGATATTGCTAAAAATTGCTGCAGCTCATGGCCACCAACCCTGAGGCTTGTACTGGCATTTAAAAAGTAAATTTTGAGGGCTCCTGCATATATCCTGGGTGTCATCCCTATCCATGGCAGGGTAGTTGGAAGCAAACTATTTTTAAAGTTGCTTCCAATCCTAACCATTCTATGATTCTCTGATTCTTCATCTGATGGATATGAAGTTGTTAACAAATGAGTGTTGAGATACTATGACCAAATGATTCAGAATAAATCCAGACCTGATCCCTCTATTTGATGAGCCTTTGATAAATCATTAAATGAAGTAAACTGGCTGGTTTTTAACACAAGATAATTTCTGAGAGAGAAGGAAGATATTAGATATCTATCACTACAAAAAAAGGACAAGGGAAGATCTGAAACAAAAGTACAAGATGAAGCTGAGAGCATATGCCAGTGATGAATGAAATCCTCACAAGAACTGCTTGTATTAAAAATAGGAAAAAAATTCAGAAAATTTAGCTCTAAATATAAAAACCATTACAGTGATGCCCAGAATGAGATATTCTGCTCACATTACTCTCCTTGAAGTTTTATATTATTAGCTATTGCAAGCAGCTCTTAAGAGTATGCTTGTTTTGCAAATTGGCTTATTTTTCTTTCTGGTCATTCCATACAAGAAAAAAAGCCACATTTTTTTGACTCTTCTTTAGTCAATGAAACATTCTTTTTCTCCTTTCATCTGTAATGAAACAATTCTGCAACCAAGCATTAGAATTCTGTAAAAATCCAACTGCCTAGTGATCAGTAGACAAGTCTCAAATCCACATGTCTTTGGACTTGTTTACATGAAAAGGAGCTGGGCAACTTGGCAGGAAGATACAACATTTCTTACAGGGCTCTGTACAGTGACGTGCTATAAGAGCAATGTTCTGGAGCATACCTGTTGTGGGAAAAGAAAAGAGGAAAAGACCTGAAGGCAGCAGAGTTAGGAAAGTTTGTGCCACTTTAGTTGTCAATGGTCAGTGACCTACAGTTAACCTATTGACTGATACTGGGGTTTTATGCTTAGAAATTCTGTTGTCATGATTTTACAAAAAAGGAAATGTTATTAATTTACTGACTTGAATTTTCCTTTTTCTGTACTTTTACAGAGGTTTTCATTGGCAAACAATGCACAGAAATCAATTCAGCAACTTCCAGTGCACCGAAATACTCCAGACTCAGGGGGTTACGATCCCTGCATTAGAAGGGACTTCTCGTTTTGCTTTGTCTTGTTTTGTTTCAACTGCTCACCTCTGGCAGAACCAGAAGTATTTATTTTCTGTCTTCACACTGTGAGTTCAGCAGGAGCTTAATTACCAGACAGCATATTGTGATTGTCCAAGGAGTATCAGAAATGAGCAAATATATCAAGGTTTGCACCACGGCTCAGGAGTAACAGCTGCAGTCACTCACCAGCCTCAACTGTCAGCTCCATCTTCCTCCTGCATAAAAATAAACAATTCCCCCACAATAAAGTCTTTTTATAAAAGCAATAAAACAACTCAAGGGAGCATTGTTATCATGAGCTAATCACCCCCTTAGGGAATTAGAGGCACTTAGCTGCATCTAGAGCTTCAACACCTGAGGGGCTGTGATTATTTCATGATAACCAACAAGGCATGACAGACTGGGAGGTTAATTAGATAATATTCAAACTTGGTAATATTGAGTTTGAAGATTTCTTTTGAAGTTGTACAAGCAAAGCTCTGCTTATAAAACAGCAGTGGGACATCAGCACAGAAAGGATAATTAACATTTCCTACAAACCAACCAATGTTTTGAATAGCTAAAGGAAAAAATAATAAAGTCAAAGTACTAAACCCTGAGGCACTCCTTTAACAATGAGTAATCCTGATGAGTTCACTCCCTGGAATCTTGGGCAGAAATTGACTCAAATTATATAATGCTGTTTAGTTGCTAACCCCTAAATGGTGGAGGCACTTCAGTCAGCCTTATACTACTTAATGCTCCATTGTCTCAAAGAATTTAGTGGGATAGTAAATGCAGTATTAATAATAAATATTCATCTGAGCTGCAGTCAGAGCCATTGGTTATGAGCCACTGCTCTGCAAGAGATTAAGCCAAAAGACACTGCCAACACTTAAAATTGTACAGGCAGTAATTGTTTTGTGGAAGACCATTTTATTTTTCTGGACAGTGGCAGTGAAGTTTCAGAAGGAGCTGTATGCCTGTGCAGGGTGCTGCACACGTGTATCAGTGTGTGCTGCCCTGCAGGGACCTGGCCCACCAGTCCATGGCTCTTTCCCACCCTCCTGACCCAGCAGATGGGGACTGTGGGGTGAGGTGCCCCATCTGGCTGAAATAACACCACCAAACCAAACAAACAGGCTCTGCATCAGTTCACTGTTCTGAGACATGCTGGGGCCACATGAGATGTGAATGCCACACAAGGTATGTTGAGGAGCTGCAGGCTACTGAGAGGAGTAGGATGTTTCCTCTTGCTGGACAGCTGGTTGTAGCATCAGATTGTAACTCTCAGCTGTAAAGAAGTTTCTAGAATCAACCTGTAACTTTTAAAGGCTTTTTTTTTTAAATTGAACATCAGTTAAAAAATAAAAAATAACAAACTTGGCTATCTCTGACTCGTTTACTTATAAAATGGAAAAGGAAGTTGACTGTTGGTGTACCAAATAATCTCTGATTTGGATAGCTTTCCCTTTAAACTAATTTCTGTCTGAGTTAGCATTGAATTAAAGAATATAGTCAAGCACTTCTGGACTAAACTGTATATATTCTGGAGGACACATCACTGCAATGAAGTTCAGGTGGTTGACGAGTCAGAAATTTGCCAGTAAGAGCCATTCTGAATGTAATTCTGATGAAATAGAATCAAAACATTTCACTGGAACCTGTTGATTCCATCAAGACCTTTGACAGGAAATCAAGTAATTTTGTGCCCTTTCTCACCAGCCTTCCAGTCTCCTGGTCAGGTTCTGGCAGCTTGCCTGGCTCCCCAGCTGGCTCCCTCTCTGGCACACCTGGCATGCATTCAAAATTAACTGCCTTATAAAAAAAAAAAAAGATAAAAACCACCTACGTATAATTTAAGAGGTAGCACAGATTTTTTTACACACTCTTTCTCAAAATAATTTCTAAATCTTCTCTTTTCATTTCCTTGCTAAAACACATGTTTAAAAGAAATTGACCTCTGGAGTCCTGCACAAAACTTAAATAGAAAGAAATGTATGCATTTACATATATGAAGGAAAAATTACATATTCAGATGCCAATGAAACAATATATAGCCACTAGAAAAATATAAAGATGAAGAAAATACAAGAAGGACCCACATTACTTTTCTCAGAAGCTTAAGAGCAAATCATTCTTCTTGTTAGATATGAAACAACAGGCAATTACAAGGATGCCCCAAAACTTCTCTACATCTAAGAAGTGTACCAGTCAGATGAGCAGAAGGTCCTGATGCAGTGGCTGAACAGGACAGTCTGATGGCCACTTTGCAATAAGTTTCTGAGAACAGATTGCTCAAGTTTGCAGAGAAATATTCTATTTCTCTGCAAATATAAAAGATGAAAAAACAGAAATTGAGAGCAAGGGTAAAAGCTACATGAAAATACTTAAATTATATCTTCTTCCATGTCAAATGCACTAATCCTTATCTAGCAAGCAGATTATTATTTTCAAAGTTCTTTTTCTCATATAATTTGCCTTCTTCACCATCATCTTTAAATGTCTTCTTTTATATTTCCCTATTTTTTTTCCTTTATGTGTTTATATATTTTTATCACTAAGACATCAGATATTTAAGTCTCTAGGAACACGTCTTACTATTAGAGTATTTCAGATCACCTGTCCTTTAACTTATACTTATGAAATGACTGATGACATTTGTAGTGTAAAAGGACATGAATGTTCAATTAAGTGAATACACTTAAAGTACTAATGCAATTGCATCTTATTAAAAAAAGAATTTTAAAAGTTGAAAACTTCTCCCACTGGATATAATCCAGCATCCTCTAAATCAGAGAAAAGAGCCTCTGTAGTCATTGGAGCTCTTCAGACTTTTTTGAGAAAGGTATCTTCAAGACTAAATCTCTGGAAAAAAACATACCAGGGTGCCATGTGGGTTCATTAGTGTTCCCTGAGGCCACTGATCAATGTAGCCTTTGTTGTTTCTGCTGCTGCTATCTGAGGCATCTTTGAGTTGGATAAATAAGTGTCAAGGTTTCAAGAACCTCAGTGCCAGCAGGGATATAGGGAAGCAGTCCTAGCACCAGGCTCATTTGAAGGAGTGATCACAGGTTTGGTTCTCTGGCAAAAAATTACTTAGTATATGGCACAGACATGGTCCTAACACAGTTTGAACAGGTGAAATCAGAGCAAGAACTGGAGTCCAACCTGCCTGAGCCAAGGTGAATGGCATCCCCAGAAGCCTTCCTTCCCTTGGAGCACATGCTGACCTCTGTGTTCCCACTCGTCTCTACCACACTGCTTCCATATTTGCATTGCACTAAGTCTTTGTAGCATGTTCAATAGATGTTTTCATTCCAACAGCCCTTCTTTCATCCTGAATCTAGGAAAATTTATGATTTCTCCATCATGATAAGTTTGCACACTTAGCACCTAATCTTATCATAGATACAATTTTGTAGCTTTTTATTAGGTGATGATTTCAGGTATCAGGTATACCAGCTGCACCTTCTAAGCCTTTTTATAAGCAATTCACATGGGTCATGATTTTGGTGAGATTGACATAGAGAATACATGTGCACATGGATGGGGCAGTAAAAATCCTTTCTGTCAGCAGGTGCACCAGCAAAACAAGAACCTGACAGTGTCCTGCTTCCTCTGCTATTAAGCTCTTTGGGTATTCATAAAAGCCATAAGGATGTTAGGCTTATAATGGTATAAACACTTAGCTACAGTTTTTCTAACATTGACTCCCATGGGGCTGCCAGAGAAAAGAATATATGTGAGTCTATACAATAACTAATTTATACTGTGCCTGTAGCTTTCAGTGTCATCTATACTGTACAGAAAATCTTTCTGGTCAAAGCAGTGAACAGAAGCTATGCATGAATACAGATATTTATGCACATTGCATGTTATCAGCTCATTGATATGTAGCAAAATTCTCCTACTTTTACTCACAATGCACAGCACTTTACTCCCGAGAGGAACACGCTGCTCCTTCCTGGGTTTGCCCTACCACTCCCTGGAAATATTAATTTCTTTTTTTAGTGAAGAACAGGAAATAATTTATTTTAGATGCTTCATTTGGCATCTTCTTTTTGCTCAGCTGAAAATATTTTAGAAAAAAGAAAAGGTCAGTAACAAAGTATGCTGTTTAAAAACAATGAGAAATTGATTAGCCATAAAGCCCTCAGCCATAAATGGGTGCTTTAGGTCTGGTTTTGATCTCTTCTGCCAAACAACTGCTGCTGAAATACTATCTGAACACTGAGAGTAGATGGGAGGGACAAGAGGAAAACAAATAACAGAGAGTCATCTCACAGAAGTCAAAGACTTTCCATGTGAGTAAAGTTAATCACAAATATTGAGAGTCAGCATATTATGCTGTAATTCATTATAACTTCAGAAAAAAATATTATCACTCATTCAGCTTCTCCTTTGCTCACGCTTTAGGTAGAACTTTCTCCTCTCTGTTTCTTTCTTTGATAATTACGGCACATATCAAAATCTATAGCTGAAAAGTTTTCAAGTGCTTTCGTAGTGGAAGACCTCAACTTAACAGATGCAGCTTTGCAAGCTGCCTTTCTACCTACTTGACATTTTGTGGGCAAGCTCCCTTCCCATTAATGAGTGAGTAACATCCCTGTGACAATTGCAGTAGTGGCTCACATGGAAAAGTAATATGAGGAAAGTATTTAACACATGTGCAGCTGTCTGGTGTGTCACTCCAGCTGGTGGAAATAAACTCTACAGATCAACCAGTTATTTGGGAAACACCACTGGTTGATTCACCACAGTAAGTGGTCATCTATGAGTTTATTCAGCTTACCAAGAAGGTAAATGTCACAAGGCAATCCCTTGGGAGAGTCCTCTCAGCTCCCAGGTGTACATCCTCATCTACAATATCCTGCATCCTCAGTTTATGTTTTGATTGAAGGGTATGTCAACTAGCTCTTATCCAAAATTCCTGTCAAACACTGGTAAGTTTTAAAACAATTTTTCTAATAATTATTTTTTGGCATTTTTTTGTGTATTTATATAACACTCTGCCTTTATTAGTAGCAGAAGAATTAGAAGTGGCACCCTCTATGGTCCATAAAAAGGTTGAAAAAACTGTTGTAAATCTTCCAATCTAATTGATGAAGCAGGTCATACAATGGAAATGGACAAAGTATAAATCAGAAATCAGGATCAAAACTGAAGAGGCAATCTAAAGGTACTAGCAAAAGATAATAAGTCCAAGTTACTAAGACCAACAAAGAGGAATAAAATGGAATACCAAAGAATCATTTTCTCTTTTGAAAGAAGGAGGTTATTGACTTAATATTTTTATTCATTTAATGTACCATGCATTTGATTTCCTCATTCACTGGGAGGACATTAAACAACACAAAGTCTCCATATCTTTGGGGCCAGAAAACTTTACAATACCCAGGAATGTTAAAAGAAATTGCTTTAGAAAGAAGTGTAAACCTAAAGCTTCCATAAACAATGTAGAAAGGTACTGGTGTGTTCAAGTTAGCTGAGGTATCAAAATCCCTGGAAAAGCCTTCTGATAGACTTGTTAAACCCCCTGAGAAACAGCTGAATGTTGTGCAATGGATCATCACATCAGCATTGCACAGATGAAATCAGAAGACTCAAGACATTCATGACAAACCTATACTTTAAGAAGTGAATGATCCATTAGCTATGCAGTTAGCACAGGTGAGATTGTACATGGAATCTGGTTGCAGTTGAGGATTATTTAAATAAAGTATCAAAATCCCTTTTTGTTTACAGTGAAACAGCCCACTGGCTAATAAATTCTTCCAGCACATCTACATTTCCAGACACAGACTCTTGTTTCAACCCAGCTGGGCACAACATGAGCTGGAAGCTGCAGATACTGCTAACACTATCTTGCAAAGGGGAAAATTCCACTCATTGGTGCAAGATCTCCGTCTCCCAAGTTTCTTTTGTAGGCTAATATTTATGCCATGAGACAAAGCCAGTTCTTCTAGTGTTTGGTAGGCATGCAGGCAGTCCTTAAGTCAGTCGGTGCAGGAACATGCTTCGGCTGTGGATTTTGATATGTGCCGTAATTATCAAAGAAAGAAACAGAGAGGAGAAAGTTCTCCCGTTGTGCCCTTGAGCAGGGAACGGTGAGAGCCGTGGGCAAAGGCAATGCCCGGGAGCAGGGAGCCCGGGTAGAAAGGCGGGTTTCGGTGGGTTCTTGGCCTGTGGAAAGGCAGTTTCCCCGAGCTGCTCAAGCCGCGGAGTCAGCGGGCCGGGGCCGGGGCCGGCAGTGCGCCCGGCAGCCACCAGATGGCGCCTGGGACTCGGCAACGCCGCCCGGCCCGGCGCTTCCCGGCCTCGGGAATCCGGGAGAGCCAAAGGAAAGCCAGGCCCTCCCTCAGCCGCGGGTTTCTCACTGCCCCGGGGCTGTCCTTAAAATTCGTGACCGTTCCTTTTGTAAAGTATTCCCCAGAACCACCATGATCTCTCTGGAGCTGCTGCCTTTGCTGTTCTCCACTGTGCTTTGCTTTGCTGCCCCTATCTTTATCAAAGCCACTGCTCCCGTGGGCAGGGCCACCGGCTGGGGACATGGTGTCGGGATGTTGGGAGGGCAGGACTGTGGGGAGCTGCAGGGCAGGACAATTTTAATTAATTTAGGACAATTCTGCAGGACGATTCTGTCTGTCACCGCTGCCCAGTGCGGCAGGGCTCGCTCTGTGCTTGGCTTTGACGGGAGCTCACTTCCAGGAAAATCCCCTACAGCGTTAATGGGAAGGACACAAGAGGGGTGTGTGGAGGTTTGTAGGCATACACATATTTAAATATATTAACACGTGTGATTTCTCATTTTTTTAGGTAACCTGGAGTGTTGGGTTTTTTTTTTTTTTAATCTTTTTTCCCAAAACATTCTTTCCAAAAATTTCTCTTTAGTGCAATGGCTCACTGTTTTTCACGGTAATTTTTTACCTGATTATCTGCAAGATTGAATCTATGCTCTTTTGTGGATGAATTTCTGGGTTCCTCGGGAGCCATTGCCTTGCATTCCATGGAGAGGCACTGGAATAAATGCAGGTTTCTTGATTGCAAAGGGTCACAGTGTTGGAATTTACCTCTCCTCTGCTTATGGCAACAACAACCTCTGTGTAAATCTGATAATATGGGCAGCAAACACATGTTAGGTTAGGAAATGGTACAGCAGCTGCTGTGCTACTGGTAGTAACTTAGTCAAATAGATTCAGTAATGTCCAATATTTAGACATGTACTCTTGCAAATACAATGGGCCTTTGGGGTTCAGGAAAACCTGTTAAAGCAGCTCCCTGATTCTGGACACTAAATGTAGTAAGGCTAATCATAATAATCCTTTTAAAAATAAAATTTCCAGCCCTCCCTATTATATTAGACCCTGCAAACTGAAAAACAATATTTAAGGCAAAAAGCTTATGGAAGCCAGATTTTAGGCATTTTGATGGTTTGGTTTTGATTTCTTTTTTTCTCCTGGGGAGTGGAGAGGGCATGGGTTTTTTCCTCAAAAATTAAAATTCTGTAGTGTTTTCCCTCTCTGCTCTGAAGGGCAGTTTTCTCCTTTGAAACATCTTGAGGTGTCCAGCTGTCCTGCTGTGATGGAGAATGGTTAAGTACCTTCATAATAATATTAGGAGAGCAATGCTCTGGCTTAGGTGCTCTGTTGGAATTAAAATCAAATGTAAGTGCAGGAACACTTCTGTTGCATTCCAATTCAATTTTTGTTTTGATTAGATCACCTATTGCTGCTGTTAATATATTGCA
Source organism: Molothrus ater (assembly GCF_012460135.2). Taxonomy (NCBI): domain Eukaryota; kingdom Metazoa; phylum Chordata; class Aves; order Passeriformes; family Icteridae; genus Molothrus; species Molothrus ater. Next base: position 26,190,952 of record NC_050482.2, on the reverse strand, counting down.
TTGATGTCTATAAACCAAATATTGCAAGAAACCCCATTGTGTGAGGCACCATGAAAGCAGAGAGCAGACAGTGTGCTCTCAGCTGTTGTTTCCCCATCTGTCAAGTGAGGACAATGTGCTTGCTCTCTACAAGTACACGAGCACTAATTAATTAATATTTGTAAAAGGATATGTAAATGCTAAGTATTATTTATGAATTATAGTATAAATGAAAATTCGTGGAGAGGCCATAGAGAGGAGACACAGATGGGATTAGAGGGCAGAGAGAGCAGCACAGAGTGCCAAGATTAGCCTGGAAGAAGAAGAAAGGAAGCAAAGCAAAGCAAATTTTTAACTAAAGAAGAGTTGTTCTTGCTTAACAAAAATAAAGTGAGAGTGCAAGGGATATGAGCAACATGCAAATGAGTTTAAAAAGAAAGCCCAACACAACAGTGGTGTGAAACTGGATGGAACATGCTGGAAATACAAATGGTGATAAAAAGAAAATTTTAAAGAAATAGACAAGAAATGCCCTACTAATGTGCATAATACAGTGATTTATAGACGCTCTTTATTTTAAAGTATCTCCTGTACCCTTAGAATGTTAAAGCCTTGCTAAGCAAAACAAAGGAAGAGGTAAGAGGTCCTGCTCTGCTCAGGTGAGTGAGCAAGTAGGATTGTGGCCTCAACGTTGACATTCACCAGAATGCAGGTGATGGAAGTGTTACAGACACACAGTACTGTATGATACTGTGTTATATGAGCTGTTCTGGACTTTGTGAATAGCTCCATCAGGGAACATCCAGCAAATTAGAGAAAGTGTTTCCAGACAGAGCAATCACCTCTTCTTTCAATAACGTCCAAAGTCCATGTGGGCATTTCAGGGTTTTTTTCTATTCTGTGCAGGTCAAGAATTTGCCTAACTTTCCTAGTTAGAAAAGTGTATTTTGGGAAAACAGAAGAATATTACAGCAGCAAAATTTTTCCCACATACTGGGAAAAATATTTGTAAATATTCATATTAGAGGTCCAAACTAAATTTTAGTTTGACCTCACTCTCACCAACCTTTTATTTCCGTTCCAGGAATGTTCAAGAGCATGGCTTTTACTGACATAAGTGTATATGAAGGGCAGGCTTTGGAAGTGAACTGCAAGTTCACAAAGTCAGCTTCAAAATTGCATTGTGAGATGTAACTCCTGCAATTTTCTATTTGAGTTTTAGCTGAAAAACTATTAAGAATACAAAGTCACTTATGCAGAAAACCACAACAAAGCATAGTACTTATTTCAAGAACATGCAGTAAAGTGTTGGTGAATGGTCCCACAAGAAGATTAACTAAATTAGGAAGTAACCAAATATTCAAAAGGAAAGGAGAAATCCAAGAATTGAATGATCTGCACAGACACTTCATAAACAGACCCAACAGGCAACATTTTCCCAAGAGATTGCTCATGGAAATTATTTGCTTCATTTCAGTTGTTAACAAGCATGAGCAGCTGAGCTCCACCTCCTCTGCAGTGCAGAAGTGATCTCCAAGGCTTTTTCCTACCAGCATTACCAGAAAATGAATGAATTAAGTTTGGACAGGTCCTCCTCTGTTATTTCACTGACTCTCAAATCCTTCTGGCTGCTTTAAGTAAATGTGGAAAAAAAACATGAAAAATATATATCCTGGGTTTACTTTGATCTCTAAAAATAAGGATGATTTATTTTAGGTATATAATAATATTGCTAACCTCTGTTCACTAAGCAATCCTTGCTTTTCCCTTGGTTCTCAGTTTGACACATCTCCAGCATGAAATGGACTAAGATTGCCATGAAACTGAAAGCTCTGAGTGTGGAAATTGAGGAATGCATAGACAGATTCTTTTTTCCTTTTTAAACATATGCCAATGAATAAGCCTTTTTTTTTTTTTTTTTGTCCCCTCTCACAAGTTTCTGAATTTCTTGGTAAATATCACTACAAACCTCGGCTAGAAAGCCCAAAGCAATTTCCCTTAGGGGACTTCTGTTAGAGCCATAGAATATCAAAGGTGAAAAACCAGGGATTGACTTGACCCTGAAATGTACACTGATCCTGGTGAAAACTACCACGGAGATCAGGTCACTTTTTGACATGAGCTTTGCCAATGGGAAAGCAAGAGAGAAGCAGGAGATCACTGCAGAGCTCTAAAAAGAGCCAGGAAGCAGCTGCAAATGTTCTGATTCTGACCTACATGTTTGGCCACCATGAGGGGTTTAAAGGAGCAAGCGTGGGTGTAGAGGTAAATCTCAGAAAGGATGGGCATGTTAAACTATAGCTGTGAAGTGCATTGTCTGGTCAAAGCTGTAAGATAGTTTTCTATAAACTGCTGTACCATTGTTACCTGAGGCATACATGATGTAAAGATGCTTTTTAGGAAGAGACAATTGCTCAAATATTGGCAGAGTATTCTTTGCAATCTTTATGGCATACTGGTTGTACCAATCTGCTGCATGCAACATCTGGACAGAGCACATTTAAGATGGATAAGAAGAATTCCTGCTTCCAACACTTGCACTGAAATAAAACCTTCCTTACTTGAGCAGGCCATCCCAACCTAGATGGGCAGGTTCTATGGGGAAGGCAAGGAACATTTTCTTGTCAGCTTACACATATATGATGAAGGGCAGGACACTTGTAAAAATCTTCCATGAGCCCATGGCTGGGGATACGCCTCTTTAATGGCCAAGAAGCCACTGAACATTTCATAATAACCATAATTCCTGGAAATAGAAACCCTGAATGACACAGAACTTCTTTGTCATACACTCTGTTACCTAAATCTTGCCATATACAATTTCAGGACTCCTAAGAAGCTCTGCAATATATTTCATCGTTTTTACAGTGAAAGCAGAAGCTATGTCTAAACACATAGAGGAGGGAGTGAAAAGCAGAATGGGTATTGAAGTTTATCATATATTTGTCTGCAACCAGGACCAGCCCTAGTGATGGCCACACAAAATTTGGGCAGCCAACTGTTGATTGCCTCAATTAAAGGGCATCTAAAATCTAAGGCTGCTCAGCTGTCTTAAGAATATCTGAAAAAACTGTCCATAAACTGGAGTTATTTGCCTATATATATATATAATAAACATTATCAATGTTATGGAGAAAAAACAAAGTCCTTCAAATTCTGTTCCAGCTATGTTAGTTTTAATTGAAGGGGTTTGGAGATAAATACCTGTTACAGAATTTACAGAGATTTTGCTACCAATAGCAGAGCAATTTCTTGCTTAATGTGAATAATATGACCAGGAATTGAGAAACTCAGTAATTTCTAAAAATAGTGAATACTTGAGTTCTTCTGACTATCCTTTAAATGAAACTTTCTGTCAAAGTAGTTGAAAATTACCTAGTAATTAAACCTTCAAAATACTTATGGAACATTTATGTTCCTGAAACACATGTTTTCATTAGTTAGCATTTTTATGTTGCAGTTTCGCTACACATGACTGCATTTTTAAAGTTGCCTCACCTTTGAAAATATCTCAAATATTAAAATATCTCAAATATTTAATTTTAATTATGATCATTGTAATTTGTTGTAATTTGGAAATAAGACTGTGACAAGCTCAGGTAAAACATGCTAATAAGGGACTAATATGTAATAGAAAAGAATAAGTGCATTAATACATTTTCACATGCTAGTGACTAGTAGCTGCTCTTAATCTTCCACTTTTTTTCTTCCATAATTCTCCTACTTATCCTCATAATATCTCCTTTTTAAAAGTCTTTCTTCAGTGTGGCAGTTCATGAAGACAAATCCAATGTAGGAAAGATATTTACATATTAAATAGGTAGAAAACTATTACTCTGTTTTGCAACTGAGAATGTCAAACTAAAGGACTTCACTGTACTTTGGCTTCTGTTATCTCTTTTTATGAGTTCAGTATGAGAGATATGACCATGATTTGGAACATTGTTGTTTCATTTAATTTGCATCCAAGAGGCACAGAGTCATCTACCTACCTGCTTTTATATGTGCTGTTAGGTATATTAGAGAAGAATGGCATGTTCCTTGCTGTGACATATGCTTTCCAGGCAGGTTTAGTTGAATAACTTAATGCAAGATCCACAGAGACATGCAGACCCAGAGCCAACCTACTTAATTTTAAATTTGAATATAAAATGAAGTGAGTGTCCCCAGAAAGGGCTTTGATAATCTGATATTCAGGATTTGCCTAAAAGGTAGGAAAAAATGTATCTGATTTCCTTGAAGTAGAAAAAGCAACTGAGCCTTGCTCTTCCTCATTAGATCCCTACATTAAAGAATAAGCAACCTTTTTTCTTCTTCTTTTTTTTTTTTTTTTTAAATGAGGTGGACATACATCACAAGTTATGGATTTTTTTTTTAAAGCTTAGTTCTGTCTGTGTGTTTAGGGATGCCCTGAGCAGATTGGATTGAACTGCTCACTCTAGGTGAGGAAATGCAGTATTTGAGGTTCTCAGCAGCACTTAGACGAAGGTAGGAACCGATCTGTTCAGTACTTTCAAGATAATGAAGGCTCTCCTTTTATCTAAGGACTTCAAAGCACTTGATAAATATGGCAAGTATCATTTTCTGATTTCACTGACTGAGAACCCACAGAGATGTAGTATTTACACAGGGCACTTTACCTGTCTTCACACAGCAATGAGGCAATCTTACTCCTAGTGCTGCCTTCCCTGCATTCCTCAGGTTGTACTAACCTTACTGTGTTCAGGATTGCTAGCTCAAACACCTCAACTCATAGAACTGTTAAAATCAACCAAGATCTTACTTAAAATAGGCATGGCCAAAACCTTTGAGATCCTAAGATTTTTCTTCTACGTAAGTTTTATTTAGAGAAAATAGAAATATTTTTATTTGCAGGTTTGGTTGAAGACTTTTGACACTATTTGTTTCAAAACTTCTCTTTGAGAAAATAGAAGGAAAACGTTTCCTCTCTTTATAGCAGCAGATAATCTAAAAAAGCCAGATTCAAATCTGAAACTCAAGCTATATATGTATATATGACTCTACACACACACAAAGGGTTGCTGCTGATTAGTGCTGTAAGGAGAAATACCTGAGGTATTATATTGATATATATATATAGAAATAGCTGAGAAATAACTCGGTGAGAGAACCAAACACCAGTATTAGAAGTAAGAAGCCTTAGGAGTCAGACCATTGGGAGCATTACTGATAAAAAAGATGTGTTGAGTTATTTGGTCATGTGTGCAAGAAAAGAAAGGTTCTCTGGTGGTCTGGGGTTTCATTCATTTAAAACAAAAAAAATCTGAAAATACCCTCTAAGCAAACAAACAAGCCAGGATAAGGTACAATATTGTAAATAAGCAGCAAAGAAACTTGGCTCTTGCTGATCTCCTATTGTCGCTAAAATAACCCAAGTCTGAATTAAAATGAAAGACCAGTTTAGCAGGTAAATAGAAAATTGATCAGGAGTGTTCTAATGAAAGTGTGGTAGGATAAGGACAGCCATGGCCTTTGTCAGAAGCAATCCTACCAAGGAAGTTTTAGGCTCCCACATTCACAGCAAACCCTAGTGCAAGCAGTCAAGACCCCAAGAAGCTAACATCTTCCATCTCGCTAGAATTACTCACTGGAATGAGCCACACTTCTATTCTTACATTGAGAAGCTCAAGTCCACAAAAATCCCTGGAACAGCTCTCTCTAAAAGACTCTCTAAGCAGGGTTGAACTCTGAAGTCCTCTCAAGGAAACTTGAATTTCTGCAAACGACACGCAAGAGCCGGTGTTTGCTGACTCCATCTGTTGTAGTGCTGTCAAGAACTCCTGGCTCCAGGCGGTGTTCAGCTTTCATCTGTAGTGCTGGGTCCAAAAACCAAGGCTGAGCAGAAGTTAAGGAGGAAACCACTTTTGGTTTTCTTTAGCAATGTCTGATTTCCATGTCCAGGAAAATAATGTTGAAATACCTTTATTCTCAATTCTGGAATTCTTTGAAAAATGCTTTTTCTGACTTCTGGTTGTTCTGGCTCATAGTGATATCTGTCTTCAAGGTCTGATAATGGTTTGGAAAAAAAGAGATAGAGCAGACACGACAGAGCAGGATCTCAAAGAATTTGTACGATTCATCATAACTGAACTGAGAAAAACAATTGTGAGGCAGGAGAAATATCTGTTTGCAGTCAATATCATGCTGAGTTACAATGTAGAATTAAAAAATCAGTTTCTATCAAGCCCAGCACTCATGGGGAGGCAACTGAAGAGCTTTTGGCTCTCCTCCCTCTACCCCACCAGGCTTTCCTTCGCGCTGGAGTTGCAGCAGGAGTGAGAGAATGCCAGCCTTGCAGCCCCAGTCAGCAGTGAGCTCACCTCACACGCAGTGGGATGCCCCATGGGGACAGGGGCAGGGACTGGCCTCCAGGGAACACATGCTGGGCCCTGGCAGGACTGCTGGCTTGGGACCAGGACAGGATGGTCAGACTGCTCCTGCCTGTTTCTGTCACCAATTGCTTTTACCCAATTAGGCCCATTTCTGTAACCTCTGCACACACCTGAGCTTGTGTCTGGAGATAATTTGGGATTGTCCATAGCACAAAAAGAGAATCTGGAAGAGGTGATCAAACGTGGCATGACCAAACAGCATTTTTAAAAGGAAGGAATAATGCATGTCTGTGGGAGAAGCCAGAGGCACTGGCTCCAGCAGCTGTGTACAGGTGACTGAATGCTGAGGTGACAGGAGTTCCAGAGATGTGCAGTCAGTGGTGGGAGCCAGGAGCACTTTGGTGGTGCTCACACGTGCATCCTTCCCTTCATCCTACCTACAGTCTGCTCAGGTTTGCTCTGGAATGGTCTGGATTTTTCACCTTCTCTGCGGGTTTATAACTAGACATTTGTGGAAGACTGGGGTAAAAAAATGGTGTTAAAATGATTCAGAGGCACTGGCACACACAGAAACAGGGTGGTGAGACCATCCCTGTTCACAGCACAAGTGTGGTTTGAACCAAGGCTGAAAAGCACCAGTCTCATGAAATGAAAGACACCTGAGACCTCGCTGGTGTGGCTGCAAGAGTGCCTTTCCAGACCTAAGTCTGCCTTGTACATCTCTATCTGCATTATGTATGATAGAGTGGGAAGATTTGCAAGAACATTAAATAGAGAAAAAAATATATAATGTGTTTTTTTAGTCAGAATGCTTTATTACTCTTCATTGGACCTGATTAAATGCCTAGGACATGAATAAATCAATAAGTTGGAGCTAATAAATGAGTTACTTGCTCCTGGAGACTGTCATACATTCTTGACCAAAATGAGTAAAGATGTAAGTGCAAGAGACAGACATGTGATAGCAAATAATATAAAGAATAACTTCATTTTATCTTATTCTGTCACACAAATTGAAGAAACTATTAAAAAAAGAAAGAAAAAGAATGAATTAATTACCCTTATGCTGCATTTACAGCAATGAATGTCTACACCTGAATGAAGGAAGCAAAGACCATTTTTGAAAGGTTCTTAAAGAGTGACAAAATTCGATATCAGAAAAGAAGGGGCATTCAGAAAACCACCAGTGCTTGCTGTTTGAGGAAGGTGGGGCACACCTTCAGAAGAAGCAGGCCCTTGTCAGAACCTAAGTACCACACTAGCTGTGACAATGGGTATGGATTGCAGCTCCTTTGTTGTTTTTTAATAACTAGATAATTGTATTTCTATATTGAAGTGTCATAGCAAAAAGAAACTTGAAGTACAAATTTAAATATGATTAGCTTGTTAGTGGTGGTTTTTAGGAGTCTAATTTTTTTCCCTCAGCTTCCATCCTATTTTTTTTAAAATCTCTCCAGGGCATGTCATATATAGTGAAAAATCTCAATGGAGGCCCACAGGTATCACTGCTGTTTAGTCAGATTTCAAATTGGGCTCTAATGGTTTTAGATAGAAGAGCAGATGGAGAGGGTTTGTTCACTAGTCGGTGCCCTTGCCTCAGAGTTCACCGCAAGTTGTTTTCAGAAATTCTCACTTCATGCACATTACTTATTTATATCATCACTTTTTTTTTCCCACTTCATAGATAATTGCTACTTAATTGATACTGCCTTTATACAAGCCTCCACAATAGCAAGCAACAAGACACACTGCTAAATAGAGGAATCATTAATCTGTGTATATATTCTGGATTTTTTTAAAGATGGGCTGGAAATAAGCAAAGTCATTAGTAGTTTGTTTGCAACAGTGTATTTATGAAAGCTCTATGGAGAATGTGTCAACAGTCAGTATGTAACAGAGCAATTAACACAGTACTTTTGTACTTTTGACTGTTAGCATGGGAGTAAACAGAAGCAGATGTGAAGTGTTTGTGCCGTTAGTATTCACAGACTGTTCTGACATATGCAAATAAAACTAATGCTTACAGAGCTTGCAACTCTTATTGTACCATGACCTTACTCACCAAACCCTGGGACAGGACTGCACACTTTCCTAATAATTATTAACAATACACAGATACAACCTTTTTGTTTTGAAAGCATTCTGGACTGCAGTAGTAAAGCTTCACAAATGAATGAGTTGTGAGTGTTACCCATATTTAGCTTGTTTTAGACAGTGCTTTCTTCAATGTAAAAAGAGAGCAAACAATAAAGGAGTAATGAAAAATGCACACAGAAAGCTAGAACAGGAATCTCTCTGAAACACTGGTTCAGCTCTAATTACACAAGCCCACTGAAGTTCAATAGTTAATACATGCATCAGATTCTGTGTATTTAGGACAGAGTTCAAACTGAGACCTTTCACTGCTACAGTCTTAAAATATACATCTCGCTAAAGCAACTCCAGTCAGGCTGCTAAAATAGAATGCCAACTATTTTGGCATGATTTTCTGCCCTGTAAAAAAAGAAAAATATCACGTACTTGACCTAATAAAATCACCTGCATCCTGGAAAAAAAAAAAAAAAGAAAAAAGAGAAAAGAAGGCTTCTTGTGTTCAGTTATTTTTCATGTGAACTATATATATCTGATATACCTGGAGTTACTAAAGAGATTTTCATCTTCAAATACTATCTAAAACCTAGCTATGTTACACAGGTGAAGGTCAGATAAGATTTTATTTTCAGGTTTTCTGTTACAGATGTGTTTCCAGAATAGGCATTAATCAAAACTGAATGAAAATACAGGATTTACAGTGATGTTTAGCGTTATTACATGAAAAATATTTTGCTTCAAAAGAAAACAATTTGTGGAAAATATTGCCCAAAATAAGATTCACAGGCCACCTCTCCCAATGTGTTTTTCTGTTTAAGGGCAGAAAAAATGCCTCTTAAGCACACAGTCTTTTCATTATCCTTAAGACATAATGGCTCATGAGATTAAAATCCTCTTTTGAAATTGAATATATGCTTGCTTCCATTTTGCTTTTGCCATTACAAATTAGTTTAACAGGTCTTACCACATAATACTGTGTTTTAGCTGGACCCAGAGTAAAACACCTTCTTATTTTGGCTCCACTGGGGCAGGAGGCTGCTGCAGCCATGGCTTGGAGCAGAGCAGGGGGTGGAGCAGCAGCACTGCCCTGGATGCAGAGGCAGAAAAGCAGCAGGTTTGGAGCAGCAGCCCTGGGGCCAGCTCTGTCAGGAGGCTGCACAGGACCTGGGGGTGTCATACAGCAGCTGGACACCTCAGGTGCTGTCAGGCCCACCCTATTAGCTTCAAATCATTCACTTCTGTATTCTTTGTTGTAAAAAAGGTGTTTCACTGTAGTACTGCCACTAAAACACTGCAATTGTGTACTTGGTATTTCTTGACCTGTCAAAATTATAGGGACAGACTGAATTTTTGGAGGCTTTCAGATATTCACATGCTTGGGAAAGTAGTGAGGGCGTTAGAAAGGTTTAGGTGCTTTCCTTACCAGCAGTTTTCCAAGTTGCTAATAGTACCTGAAGTACCTGGAAAGGTTAGTTTTTGAGGAGACAACTTTTTTTTTTCAGATTTCTTTTGATTCAGGTTATGTTTGGAAGTTTGGGGTTTGTTGGTTTTTTTGGCACCTGAGAAACACAGATATTATGATTATTTGCAGGCATTTATTTTCTTATTTAGAAAGATTTGTGAAATTATCATCGTTTTCCCTTTTTCTTGGCTGCCTTTTTTCTTCTTTTTTAAGTCCGAAAGATACCACTTGCTAAATAAAGAGTGAGCTGTGAAAAAGCGAGGACCAGGAGTGTGGTGTTCAGTAAAGCTGGTTAAAATAAATGTCATACAGTAGTACTTTGCTATTCACAGCCTTATCCCTAGAACCTGCCACAGTTTAAATCACAGAAGCATTCAGAAAGAAATATTTATATTGTAAGCAGTCAAGGACACTGTATGCTGTTGTTGGCTAATGCTAAAACAAGTACAATAGCTAAGTTTACCCAGAGCCTTTAGTCCCAATGGCCCCAAGGGTTTGAACTGTTCCTCCAAGCAGCAAGACTGAGAGTGACTTTGCCCTGAGTTTCTGGTTCATCTCATCAGCTTGCTTGCTTATCTAAATAATCATTTGTCCGCAGCTGCAGGCAATCAGCGTTTTGTGCATACAGTGTAGATTCCCAAGCCAAATTACAAGATAATGAAAATACATGTAATTACATGTTGGTGTGCTAAGTCTAAATATAATTTACACTTGGGAAAAGGGAAAGAAGGCAAGATAAGTAACAGGTGAATAAGAAAACAAAGAAATGCGCTTTAGTCATTTCTCCTGATCTTGGTTTTTTTCCAACAAAATAGGTATACTCATTTATTCTGTGTTTACTTAAATGGATATTTGTGAATTAGAAAGTTCAGCTCTGTTTGAGGAAGCACTGAACAGCCTGCAGTTGCTGTAGTGTTTAAGGGAACATTTGGAGAGAAAAGTCAAATTGGCCCATTGTGATAGCTGATACATTTTCATATCAATGTAAAATTCTGATTACTTTCCTTTGAATTTAATATAAACAGCTGCACAGAAATACTTTCTCAAACATTTTGTTTGCTTCCTGCTCTTTATTCCTTTGAGAAGATTTGGATCATGTTTGCTTTGCAGGTCAGAGACACCTGCCTTTTGGACACCATCCACAGCTTATGGATGATGTGTACCTGTCTCCTATCCAGTGACTTTGGATGAGATCAGATTTTGGATGAGATGCAGTTTGGTTGGCTTAGGGAGTCTCTCATGGCTCTGAATGTTATTTTCTGTAAATTCCTTTAGTTTGTCTTGAGCAGTTTTTAAATGCAATATCATTTCAAGCTTTCACAAATTATTTCATTGCTGACCAACAGACTGCATTTCCTGAAAGAGCTGTTTCAGGTTAAAATGTGTGCTCATTCCTAATACCTTGGTCTCTCAATACTTTTGTGACTAAATTTGAATTATTCTAGACTATAATTTCTTCTGTTCAAACCTGGAATTCAGCATTTTCTAATGGTTGGCTCTTAAAGAGATTTGTTACCATGAAGAAGTATTAGTGACATATCTTCCCAAAGATCCCTTTGTTATGATGATTTCCAGGATCAAATATAGATTGTTTTTAGGAGATAATTAATACAAAGCCATGCATGTAGTGGACATAATGAAATGTTATTTTGTTTTTAGCTTGGGGTATAAGGATTTCACATTTATTTCATGTCTTCTTTCCTTGTGCTTTTTCTGACATAATATTTTTTGGAAAATATATTTGAGGAATTCAATTTGCAGTCATGTCATCTACAGTAAGGATATACAGTAACTTTTTCAGTTTGTATATTTTTTCCTTAATATTGCTTTTTGAGTTTTGTTAAAATTGCTCCATGAAATTAATTATAATCTGGACCATTATTCAATGAGTACCTTGAATAATTCACACACTGAACTGTAAGTGTTCTCAAATTTGTATTATTTAATATTTGAAATGGTAATTCTATAAATCTTAGAGTAATATGTGGCATTTCTTACTGACCTTTGTATTTACATCATTAAATACATTTTCAGCAACTAACAGTTCTCTGTGACTTAAAGAAACATCAAACTTAGTACAATTCATCAGTGTGTGAATACAGAATAAGATTCTGCTCCTGCCTTTATTTACTACTTAAGAAACCTGGAGCTTTATTAGAAACCTTCATTTTACTATATGTTTCCCTGAAGCATACAGACAGCCACAAAATAGATGTCTGCAGGCATCGTTGCAAGGATGAAGGTGGAGAGACAGATGAGACCATAGAGTAGGATATGATGGGAACAGAGTTTATGACTTCCATAAGAGGTTGCTGTCATGGACACTTTATTACCAGGAGGAACCTTGAGAACATCAGAAGCTGTGGTCTTAAAACCTGCCTTTAGTTCCTGTTATGCTGAATAACTGCTCACCAATTGCTAGTAAAATCTCCATCACTGATTATCTTCAGCAGGATATTCCTGCATATTACTGACTGATTAACTAAAACTTCACCAAAGTTACTGGACTTGCAAGAGGAATTGCTTCCTCATTAAGCAGTGATATTAGGTGATCCTTTAGCCTCTTGTGAGCATGGAGAAAAGAAAGGAAAACTGTTTCTTTGTGGATATTCCTTCAACTCTTCAGAGCCTGTTCCATTCTGTCCTTAAGCTGACTCTTAAAAGCCATTAAAATGCAAAAGTATGTGCAGATAATGACAACCCTGGGCTTCATGGAGGAATTTTGGGGTGAGATACGTTAAGCCTAGACTTTAGCTGTTAGCCTCACTAATCAGCATAGTCCCTTTGGTCCCTTTGGGCCTCAGAGGCATTTTTTTTTAATTGGGGCATCAATATGCACATAGCTGTCTTGAACGGTGGAAACATCCCTGCTGCACACACCCAGTGGGGACAAAGCTAGCCAGGGTAGCAGACTGTGCTACAGCCTAAGGTAAGAGCACCACTCTTGCTCACCTTGTGTGCATGTGCTCCTGGGGCTGCTCTGAAGCAGGGAGTAAACTTACTTCACATGATAATCTTAAAAGCAAGATAGGAAAACATAGCTTTCATAAAACTCCTATGTGAGCAGTAGAAAACTACACTCAGAGAGAACTCAGCAGTGATTCACTGTCAGGAATGGAAGGGTGCATGGCAGGGGCTTGCACAGGGATCCATCTTCTTCTGCTGATGTTCAGTACTTTTGTCAATGACCTAGATGATGGGAAAAAGTGCTTGCTTGTTAAACTTGAAGACCATACCATGCTGGAAGTGCTGGAAGGATGCTGGAGAACAGGAACAGGAATGCAAGGGTATTTTAACAATTTGGGAAAATTATTGTAATTACATTGTTTTTATGGAGTTCAGTGTCCACTTTTCATTCTGTTAAAGCTCATTATTATTGTTAAACCCACAATTTTATTCTCATTCAGATAATTTATTGGAGTTGTTCATGCTTCCAGAACAAAATAGAAACATGCACTGTTCTGGAACACTGAAATAACTGTGGAGTTTTAGGAAAAAGTCATAAGTATGTTATGAATTGAGACTTCAAATCATTTTCTTAATCTTTGATAATTTCATACTTCAAGTTAAAATAAGACCCTCTTTGTAGGATAGTATAGTAGGATATACAATAGGATATATCATATATTTTAGCTTCAAATACTCCTACATTTGCAGGAGTATAAGAAGCTAAATGGCATAAATTCAACCTCACACCTTACTGCCTCTGCCTCAGCACATATCTTATAAATATATATAAGTATTAATATGAGTATAAATACGCATACAAAGGAGTACTGTATAGCATCATTAAGATATATAAACTCATAAACCTGATTAATGTGGAAGCAATGTGGGTTCACTTTAGCAACTTCACCAGCCTTTGCCCCATGCATTTTCTTGCACCACGCTGTTCTAAGAAACATGGTTTTCAAAAAATAATTGCCCCAAGAAGTGTGAATCACTACCCTGAAAATAAACACAGAGACCCTCAGTGGATCCTTGGCACCTTCATTTTCATTAGGAACTTTAACATTTATCTCTTTGTTTTATGCCTGTTACAAAGAATTATAGTCCCCCTGGAGACATTGGATTAGGGATTATAAAATCAATGTGGTGTAAAACCGTTGTTCCAGCACTTTCAAGCCACCCCCACAGAATGGGAAAAGGCCAGCTGGACCCTGACCCACCAGGTGGGACGACATTGCCCAGCTGAATGATCTCTTCAGGAACAGCTAACTTGACAGCCTGTGTAAACTAGATAAGCAGAGATATTCGTGTTCACTGAGATATAAATAATTATTCAGCTCACCAAGCAAGGTAGCACTGCACCCTGCAGGACCTGAATCAGATGGCTCAGTATGAGCCAAAATGCACTGGATTCACTGCCAGATTATTCAGCTTAATTTACACTCCAGACTTGGTCAAGATAGTTGATTTTTCTTAAAACAAATAATTAGAATTGGCAGCATCTGGAAGGATTACATTCTTACAAGGCCTTATATTCATATATATGCAAATATATTATTTTTCTGTGATGTAACCATTAATTTTAAATCTAGTGACTAGTTTTGTATGTATTGTGTTTAAGAGATGATTTGAAAGACTGGTTCAAAAAATACTGCTCACCCACCAAAAAAAAAGTGTCAGATAAAATTTTTATTAGGGAAAAAAATAGCATTGCTTTTAATGAACCAGATTATACAGCATAGTGCACCTTTTCTATTCAGCTTTGAAAAGCGACAACATGGTAAAGTACCCCATGGAAATCCATACTTTTATACTCTTTGTCTTAATGTGCATAACAAAGATGTTTATTTAATTTTGATGCTTAAATTAGCATACATTTATCCAAACCCATAAAAAACTTCCAGTTCCTCTGAAAACTATGCAATATGTCTGTGAATCTTTCTTGACCTTTACTTAAATACAAAATGTTTATTCCAGTAACGAGGATTAATTCTATTACTAATGACTAAAATCAACATAAACCCAGGAGCAAAATGAAAATTGTTTTCCAAAAAACTCAACAGTTTCCTGACTTCATCAGCCTCTGCCTTACACAAGGCATGGGAAGAAAGCAGTGCAAAGCATGCATTCATGTTGTCACCACTGCACGTTGTATTAAATGTGAGAGACAGAAAGTGGAGCATGTGCTGTTTCAATATCAAGATAATATTATTGTAAAGATGGTTTGCTATTGTTTACATAGTGAATTTGGTTTAATTACAAATTTGCATATTTAATTACATAGATGTCAATTTACTAACCAGTAGAGTTCTCAGAAAAGCAGACACGGATGTTATTGTTTAAGGTAACATTACTTTTGAGAGGTGATGCAGTAAGAGTCTAAACATTGCATGTGTTTCTTGATGAAATTTCTTTCTTCAGTAAGAGTAACAGAAAGTAGCTCTGGCGTGATACCTCTCCTACAACTAACAGCTCATTTTTCATCTTTTCCAGTCTAGTTTAAACCAAAAGGGAACTCCTGCAAAAATAACAATTTTTTTCTCTTTTATGTTGGTAATTTTTGATTCAAAAAGCTGTAGGTTCAGAGCAAATATGAAAAAGAACATTCTGACTTTAAGCTTAGACTGCAAAAAGGGTACCCAAGCAGGACAGAGGAGTGTCAATGCTCCTGTTTTTAGTGACCAGCCAAAGCCTGGCTACAGCTCATGATGGCTTTCTCACACAAACGTTTTCACTTCAAAAATGGTTGTATTAAAACCAAAGAGATTAGGTAGCTGGCATGAGAAGTGACTCATCTCATGCTGTCACTCCTGTCCTCTGCCTAGACCCCAGGCACATGCTCCCATCACACTCAGGAGAGGGGGAGAGTGACCTGGTTCCTTGCCTGTCCTGGAGGGACTGCTAATCTCTGGGGAAGGACTTGAAAGTCACAAGTGACAGCGAGGTACTGAGCTTCTAACTGAACCTTTGAAAATACCCTCAACATTTTTCTTTCATAAAACAGTGATGCACATGTTTTCTGCTTTTCACAGTCTGCTTTCTTCACAGTGATTCAAAAGTCCAGTGAAGCATATTTCTTTTACTCAATGTATCTCAAAACTAATGAATCAGAACACATCCTCTTTATGAAGAAAATAATATAATTTTTCTCTACTAACCTAAAATACACCTAGGTTTCCCTAAGAACTTTATGCCTGACTGTAATAAATTAGAATATATCAGCTTGTTATTACCATAAAATAATTGAGGTGTTCTTTGTTTTGAATTCAAATTTCATACTCTAAATCCAAACTTCCATCTTCAAATCTCTATCTCTGTTAACACTTTATTTTGACCCTAGAGAAGATCTGTAGTGTACCTTAGGAGATAGCCTGAGGAGAAGGAAAGCCTTGGATGAGGTACCATGTGTGCAGATTGCAGAAGTATACAATAGTTAAATACAAAGGTTATAAGAAGATTTAGACCTGAAACTATCTAATTCTGTTAAAAAACTTCATTTCCAAGCAAGGCAGTGTGGTGTTAGGGGCTTGGTTTATGTTTCAGAAGTATCATTGGTATCTTTTCCTTTGCCCAGTGAGTTTCCTCAGGCACCAAATATACAGCGTATCCCCCACTGGTGAAGAGAGGTGAACTCACATGTCCTACTTTCCAGGAGGAAATCTTAAGCATCAAGGATAATTAGGGCCTAAGGTATTTTACAGTGAAGCATCACCACCTCTTCTGGAATGATTCAGCTCCAGAAGAACACAACACTGGAAAAGATTGCAGACCAATAAAAGAAATAGAACCCACTTAAATAAAAATGCCCCAAAACTTAACTCTAAATTAGACTCTTTTCCCTCCTGCAATTCTAATTTTTCTAGCCTACAGTGTTAAGTTACCAATGTTTGATAAAAGAAGTATGTGCATCCTCTAATAATGAACTCATGTAAAGTTCATATAATGTGCCAACATGTCCCATTGCTGACACTCTAAGCCAATATCCATGTGCAATGGAAAATTTGGATTTCTGATTTGTTACTTTATTTTTAAATAAGGAAAAAAATAATGTTGAGGACTCCTACTCACTCATTATTTTATAGCTTTATTAGTATTAGCTATACAGTGTGTTGAAAAAGAATATGAACAATGGCTCACAGTGAAAAATTTTCTTTTCCAAATCCCTCAGTTCTGAGCTTCTAAGAAAAACAAATATTTGGTAGCACATTGAGTCTGTGATACAGTGTACCCTTTAAAAGGGAAGACAAACAGCTGCTGAGAAAGATAAAAAAATTGTTAATTGATAAATAGAAGGACACCAACATAAAATGCAGCTAACAAAAATTGGTCTTGGTTTCTGAAAGTCACACACAGACTGCATAATTGTCAATATGTATTTAATTTAAGACCTTCACCAGACAGTTATCATATTGCTAAGCATTGCTAAGTTTTATAGAAAATATCACCTTGAATGTCAGAAATTCAGTCTGCAAAATAGAAAAATAGTTGATGAAGGATGTATGGGGCTGCAGTCCCATAAACTTCTTATGACTGCCAGGCAGAAATGAACGACAAGAATATACCTCAAGTGCAAAGAGCTGACAAGTCAAATTTTAGAGGAAAAAGGAATATAAACTAATTCATGAAGCCTTGCTTAGCTTAATCAAAAGAACCATTTTAAATTGAATAGCCAGACATAACCAAAAAAGCGATTACATCTTCTAGCAAAAAAAACCCCAACTCTGTATGACCAATCTTGCTGTTCCTGAGAGCACAGCATTGGTGTGCAGTTGCTGAGAGCATAGGCACTGAAATAACCTTCCATACCTTTGGCTAGGGAGTTCCAGCAACCTGGAGATGGGCAAAGGCAGGGATGGGCATGAGTTGTGGTCAGGCCAGAAGACCTGTTATGTTTGTCAGACCCCAGGGCACAGCAGCCAGACTGCCCTCCTGCCCCAGAGCTTTGATGTCCACTGACCACTTGGTCATGGGGAAGGAAAGCCTTGACCTCTGGTGACAGGAGGGGAATGTAAGAGTTCATCTGGCATTTTTGCAATAAAATGCAGCTAACAAAACAGGGAGTTGTAGAGAGAAGTCCTTTCCATTTGACATTTTCTGAAAAAATAAATTGTTTGTGAAGCTCTGTGAGGTTTGTGTGGGGCACCAGCAGGCAGTCACTAACACTGTATGAGAAGATTTTCCCTAGGGAAACCAATATGAATGTCATACATGCTGGTGGCCACATGGCAGCCCATCCCATGGAAAGGTCAAGCTATGCTATTCCCCTGCTGTGGCAGCCTCTGTAGTGCCTGCTGGTGCATCCTACATACAGCAATACCACCTGATGGAATGCAATCCTCAAAAAATGGAAATGTGGACATTCTTGGCATGGTGGTGGTCAAGGACAACTATACCTTTGTCTGAAAGACAAAGAAGGCCTTACCAGCCTACCTTTTTGAATGGAAGGATGAACACACAACTTCACTTTTACCAGTAATATGATTATTCCCAGCAGGGGACAGTATGTGCTAAAATACAGCAGCATGTGCCTAATTATACAATTACACCCACACATCCCTGTCACCCACTCTTTGCCATTTTCATCTGAGAAGACAAGCAGAGTTTAAATACAGCATTTTTTGGTTCTGGGTGTAAAGCCTCTTGCACAGTCCATCTCCTTAGGATCCAAGTTTATATGTGTGGAAACACAGCCCAAAAGCTCAGCTGAGCCCTAATATACACTGCAACATTAAATGCATACTTACTGCATCAATAGCGCATGCACTGATTACATGAATCCTTGAGGCTGGACATTGCTACCAGAGATGAAATATCACAGACAAACAAGTTTTTTTTAGTGAAGAATACATCCTTCATAAGTGGATCAAAAAAAGAGCTGTGGAAATTGCCTGAAAGAAGTTGGTGTTAGGATGTAACTGTAAAACATCAGGCGGGGAAGAAAAAAAAGCAAGGGATAAAAAGAATGTATGACTAATACAAAATGTAAATATGTATAAGTGGTGAGATAAAATAATATTTTCTTTTTATTCACTGTTCCACTATGGAAACATATCTTACTAATTTGAGAAGAACTAATATTTATTAAAATAGGAAGACTAATTATATACACTTACATTGCTTCAGTTATACCACTATGCCAGCTTCTTAGCTTGTATCTCTGTTCTAGGATATATTGTAGACTTTAATATAATCTGCCTATTCTGAGAGTCAGATGTCATGTTCTGCAGGGTCTCTTTGGATCATGCTGGTTTCTGAATTAATGTGAACCACAGCTTCAGTGACTATGCTGTAAATATTTGGCCATGCAAAGCTACACAGGGAAGTCACACACTGGGAAACTTATTAGGTTTGGACCAAGACCGTGTCCAAGCCCATATCAATTGTGAAAACATGAAAATATAATTTACTGACTATGTAAAACTAATGTTATAAGTATCACAGAAGTATTTAGTGAAATAGCTATGGGACAGATTTTGCATTTCCTTATGAGGCAGATGTACTTGTTCTTGGTGCTGCTCCTGGACAAGTAAAGCTTCTGCACCTCTTTCTTTTAGGACTTCTGGACTGTGAAGGGCAGTCAGATTATTTTTTTTTTCTCCTGCTGATAATTTAAACCTGATACTTGTAACCCTCTCTTCAAAGGTGAGAGTGTTTGCTAGGGAATGTTAAGAATATTTGATTTATCTATGCTTCTTTACCCAGATTGCTATGCATGAAAAAGGTTAGAGCCTACCAAAATTACTATTTCAAGGACATTGAACACAGGTTGTCTACTTCACAAGTAAGGCAGCAAAAGCATTTTGACATTAGGTTCAAATGCCAACAACAGCAAGCTTCAGATTTCAAATTTCTTTGCATGATTTATAAGGAGCAACAGATAGGATAAAATAGAATCCTCACCAATGAAAACTAAAAATGAAAACACTTCCGTATCCCAGCCCACAGGCTGAATATCTCCCTCTCTCGCACTAATCCAAAGTATGCTGCTTATTTCTTCATAGCTGGACACAATAAGGGTAGTGGGGTCCTTGCATCCACCAGAATAAAAGATCCAAGATCAGGATCCTACTATACATGTCTGGACTTAAAAAGAAAGATGAAAATGGTCCCATATACTTCCATAGCTGCTAAATGTGATACTCTCTCTTGAAATGTGGTAGCTTATTTGAAATGTGATGTCTGACTCCATATGTGTGTTCCTACAGCTCTGCAAAGCAAAACTAATTTCCTTGAAACATATTTTTAAGCCTTCATGAAAGAGTTACTCTGAGGAAAAAATGCTTTTCTCACCAGGGAAATTTAGCAGGACTGTTCCTGGGGCCTCAGCTGCTTGGGTATTTAGGTCTCATTTCATTTTGGAGATGTACCTTGTAGACATTCTAGGCCTTAATATGGGCCAGAGGCCAAGGAAAAGAACAATCCTATTGGGCTGACCTAAGCAAAAGGAGCCAAAAAGCATTCAGGCGAGCACGTGGATTCAACCTCGAAAGTCAAATAAATGCTTAGTAGGGCAACGCTGGAAACCAAGCCAGCCTGTTAATCACTAAAGATTCATCACCACAGAAAATTTTGTGACTTTTTTGGAAAATATTTCATTCTTTCTTTTCAAAACAAGTATTTTCCAAAGAATTTCAATGTATTCTTATTAATATGTTCAGAAGATCCTAAATACATGCAGATCATGGACTTTTAGTTGAATATAGTATTTTTTTATCTTGGCTTTCTAGAAAAATCAAATTTGGTAGATCTGTAATCTAAGCACACTTTTCCTGAACACCATGCATTTGTCATAAATATTCTGATTCTGTACACTTCAAATCAGAGGGAACTGTAACACAAACTCAGGCAAGGGGTGGGTCATCCTACTGCCAACAAGACCTAGAGCCACCTTTGCATTTTGTATCTGAAAGGTAATAACCAAAATGAACACTTCAGGAGTATCAATTTGACACATCAAAATTGTGTTAGTCACAATTTTTTTGAGACTGAAGTAAAGCAAAAGAGCACAGTAAATACAACCTTCTTTTCTTCCTACACCCTCACCATGTGCACACAGTTGCTTGGGTATGAAATTCCAGCAAATAATCCGACAACACAAACATGAACTCTTTAAATGTTCAAAATATCCTGATTACAACAGTATTAAACGTGTCCCTTTACTTGGGAACTCTGGTCTTGACAGCAACTAAAATTACTTTAAACCCCATCTCTTTTCCAGACAGAATTTCCTAGCTCCTGCTGTGTGGCATCTACCACTAATCTGACATGCCAGAACAGTGGCAGAACAAAGAAGAAGCCATTGTAAACGTATTTATTTTTTAAATCTGCATAAAATGACTATTTCAGGGATGCACTATTCAACCTCTTACTGCAAAGTTTAGTCACCCCTAATCAGTCTTCAGTGTAGAATTTTATCAGAAATTGCAAAAAGAAGTAGTATCATTTCATAACTGCATCTGGAGGCATCTGTCTCTATGGGGAAGTTACAACAAAATATGTCAGGGCATGAATTTCAAGCACAATAACTGCTATGCTGTAAGTCTCTCTGTAGATGCTCTGCAACACTAAGACTTTGGGGGTTTATTCCAGTTTAGCTTAATCCATTTTCACAGTGGACTCCTACAGAGGAATTAGTGTCCACAGAGAGAACTATTTCTTAAAGGAATTCTGAGATATTTTCCAACTAGACAAGCACTAATTGTTAATATATTTTAAAATATATATTTCCCCATAGTAATGAAATAACAAACCTGAGTACTTTTTCAGAGGAAATTAGAGATCCTCAGAGACTAAATCCCCCCCATCTGCTATTTTGCAACCCGTGTTGTATGGCAGCCTCTCCTACTTACACATGCTAAAACAGAGCACGAACAAAGAGAAACTCTGGCACATGCATACATTTTCCAAATTTACATAAAATTAGAATTTCCAGAATGCATAATGTGCCAGCCATCTCGAAGTATTGTTAGTCTGACTTGTCTTTGAACTGGGTTGGTACAGTATCGATTATATATGAAATAGGGTGTTACTTTCCCTGTAGTACAGGCTGTGTTGCAGCAAATGTCACTAAAATATAAAAAAAAAAAATGTGCCAGACTGCTCATATAATGTGGCATGCAGAAAGCATGAGTGGTCTTTTTTTTTCCTCTTTTCCTCTCCTTTTTTTTTTTTTTTTTTTAGCTAGGATTTAAATTCTTCATCAAGGTTTTGGCTTTCCATGCCTGAAAAATGTAAAATGTAAGCAACCAGACACATTTCCTGACACTGAGTTACCTGTTTCACTGATCAGAAAGTCTTATGTGTTGTCCATCAAGATGGGCATCAGCCAGTGAATCACATCACTTCTAGCTGGGAACTTTCAGATATAAATATGATGCTAATGTGAGTGTTACTTAGTGTCAGAATTTTAGATTGATTTTCAATATCTAGAAATTTAATCCACTGTCTGAATTGCTTCAGGTCTGCCCTAATGAATGTTACTGGCATATCACATCTTTATTGATGTTATTTTTGAGACAGATATGTGAGAAGAGGGACTACACAGAGACAGCATTTCCCTCCATTAAGAGTGCAGCAAGCCAGCCCAAACAATATCCTGTCTGCTGAGGGTATGATGTGAGATTTATTATGAAAGTTTTCTCTGCCTTTCAAGCTTAAACAACATTATCAAACTACCATAGTTTGTTGGGGTTTTTTTAGGACCCACGCTGAGGGAAAACAACATATTAATGCAGTGAAAATTGTTTGAAAATATTAATTTTACTGATATTATTAGTAAAAGGATACATTGCCCCAGCAGGTATTAAAAGGGTACCCTAACATTATTTAGAATGCTTAGAACAATGAAATATGGCACATCAGCACTATTTAAAACTGTGTTTCCCAAAAGAATCTCACTGTTTGTTGAATATTTTCTTGCTCTAAATTGTGCCAAAAATTCTAATTCATCTCTTGATATTCCATTTTAATTCTATTAAAAGAGTATGAATATGAGTAATAGTTGTTTCATGTAACAGCTTTCAGGGTACAAAAATGTCGTGGAACAGAAATGAATAGAAAAAAAAAAGTCAAGATTTCCTGGGTGTTATTTAAATATTTCCACTACACTTATTGGGAGAGAATAAATTTCAGGTGCTAGGTGCTAATCAGATGAGAGTAAGTTAATGGAGGGTCTCACAGCATCTCCTTATTTGTGAACTGAACATTTGTGTTACTGATATTTAGCAGCCTCTACTAAGCAGAGGTAGAGGACAGCTGAGAGAGGTTTCAACAGCCTCCAACTCTTCTGAGGAACTTCTTTGCCTTTATCTTGTTCTTCACTTCCATAGTAATAGTAGATCTAACCATTTGTTGGGTTTACTGATTTCAAAATGGTTCTTACTAGACATAAAGTAGATGTTTATTTCAGTTTTTTTCCACATAATGATACTGTAGATTCACACCCTGGTCTTACTGCCATAAATGCCTGTCTTTGAAGTTGAGAACATGATGCTGGAAAAGCTTGCTGACATTATGCAGACATGTTGCTTTTGTCCTTACCAAGTAATTTCTAAAATCAGCATACTTTCACTATGTTTATCTTTCATACATGAAAAGAGTTTGAAGTTTAAGGATTTTTTGGTTTTGATTATTTTTCTTACTTTTGCATTGACACACTTTCATTTTAGTGAA
Source organism: Molothrus ater (assembly GCF_012460135.2). Taxonomy (NCBI): domain Eukaryota; kingdom Metazoa; phylum Chordata; class Aves; order Passeriformes; family Icteridae; genus Molothrus; species Molothrus ater. The sequence goes on along the minus strand of NC_050482.2, from coordinate 26,167,447 downwards.
AAGAACTTATGCAATCAAAGAAATTGAAGTTCTAGGGAATCTTCTGGTGGTCTTTTTTTTTTTTCCTAGTACCAACCTAATTGGAAATATACATTTTTCTAGAGATGCTCTATGAATAAACAGGATATGTTAATGAGCAGCCATTGGACAGGATTTCCTCTGTCATGTGGAACCCTCCATATCTCACTAAGGAAATAACCACTTGTGAGTCTTTCCTTGAAACTGGGTGTATCATATTTTGTGGCAATTTTCATGTCCCCTCTATTAATGTATATTACTGTTTCACCTGCACATACTGCATTTACATTTTGTGATACAGTTTCTATTTTGTTGCACTATGACTTCATATATCCTGAAGGCCTTTTGGATGCAGAAATTGTGTCATGGTAAAGCTCCTAATAGCCTAATTAAGACAATCATCTAATGTGAAGAAGCCTATCAAACAGGAAAAAACCCCAAACCAGCACCATACATTTACCTTTATTTTCCTTTTCTAAAATACCCTAGAGACATAACACAAACCCCAGCTTGGTTGATGGTATCTAAAATGTGTCATGGCACTTCTTAAATGCTGATGGAATAATACACTGTGTAGTTGTAAACTGGTTTTAGACAAGTAGTTTTCTATAACATAAAATTCTATTTTATTTTTGGTACACCATTCTTCATTAAGTTCTAGCTACAGTGATCCAGATATCTGATAAGGAATAATTTCAGTATTTTTGTTCAGTCTAAAGCAGCACGACTTTCATGCAAACCTTCTGGAATAATGTAATATTTTGGCATAAGCTTCAGATGGTGTTTCCACACAGAAAATAACAACCATATCTGTGGTTACCCACTTAAATCTGTGAGTTACCCACTTAAAGAAATTTTACCTCTCTTTTGACCCACTGCTCTTTCAAAGGCAGAAAACAGATCTGAGTACAAATATTCCACTTGAAACGGTATTTCTCCTTATCTTGGGAACAGTGATGCACTTTTACACTATATCTGAATTTGTTTTACCCAGTACTATACTAAGTTTTCCTTACAGAGAGCAACACAGTGCTAAACTAAACATCTGACTCGATAAAAGCTGGAATTACCTTCAAAGCCACACCCCATGAGCTGTATCTCCAATTTAAAGATCATGTTGTAAGTACCTTGATGCCTGTGAAATGTTCCTGAAAGAGGTGAAACCTGTGTTAGAGAATCCAAGAATACATGAACGCACCATGAGCACAGTACTACAAACCTGCCTGAGTGGCCACCACAAGGAGCACTTACCGCAGTTCCTAAAGACAGCAGGGAGTAAATAAAGGCAAATCCCAAGCAGCCAAAGAGGAATGATAACCAGCTTTCTGAAAGGTCACAGCAAGGCACATTCTGAAGAGGAGGCACCTATATTTTCACAGGGGAAATTCTAAAGAGATATGAGATTGTGCTCTCTGTCACACACACAGCACCTAAAACTAGAAAACACAAGATTGAGACAAACAGACCATGCAACTATACCTGAAATACTTTGGACTCATCAGGATACAAAAGATAGGAGAGAACTTAATAAATTATGATTTTTTAAAATTGTTTTGAGGTATTTTTATCCATGATGATAGAATTTGGCTGTGGATTGTCTGTGCCCGAGATATGGGTGACGGTTTTGGTCCAGCAGGCGTGGGAGAGCATGCCTTTCCAGCATTGGCATGTGGCTTTGGGAAGGTTTTGACTACTCTCCATATGTCTTGGAGATGGACTAAAGAAGTCTAGCTGGCCCCTAGAGAATAAGCTCATGCAAACCTGCAAGGCACTTTCAGATCTGGAAATACTCACAAACGTCACAGCAACACTCAGCTGATCCCCCTGGATCAAGCTGGCTCCTACCACAATTATTTGCTCTGGACATGTAGGGTCTGAACAGGTTCCATGTTGCTCCACTAATTTTCTCATACTCCACAGTACTTTCTACTTGCCCTGCAAGGACATTTTAATTTGGGCCCAGTACTATTAGGTCACACAAACCATCTCAGGCCCAGAAGACTGCCCAGACTTGCAGGTTTTTGCAGGTGCACAGAGCTCCTTCCTGGCTCTGTGGGAGCCAGAGAAAGTCCAGAAACATGAAGAAAACCAGGAAACCCAGCTGGACTCATCTGTCTTGGACAGATAACACAGGCCTGTAGTCTCTTCAGCTCTTTTGTCTAAGTTTTCATACAACCTCAAGCACTGGTTGCTCATTATTTCAGAGGTGGGAAGCCATTACTTCTCCAGGATGCTTTTGTGTGGAATTAATGATACTGTGGTTTTAAAAGACTGGCAAATGGCCAAACTGCCCTTTTAATGTAATGCCTTCAAGGAGAGAAGGATTCAAGTGCAGAAACAGATTATTAGTTTGCCAAGGTGATGCAGTGAATTGGTGCCAGAAGTATTAGACTGGAAGATGAAAATTTCAGAGGTTCCACAAAATTGAAAGGCTGGTTGAAGCCTGAGGGGTGAAGAAATGAGGCACTGCAGTTGCGACAAAGCCTTCATGTATTTGTTGTTTCTAAAATGAGTGCTGGGCTGTCTAAATAAGAGCAGAAATACAGAATTGGACACCAGACATGACCTCAGCCAGCAGCCACCATCTGCCTGCAGCAGTGCTGTGTCATCATGCTGCCATAGCTTGTGACTGCAAAATTAGTGGGTCTGCAAAGAGTTTAAAGTATAAGTAGAACCCATGTCAAAGAACAGTAGTCCTAGAATAACTCTCAGGATATTAAAACCATCAAGGTACCTGAGATCTGAGAGATCCTTTCCTCCCAACCACCACAACTGACTCTTCCTTGCTCTCTCCGTCCCCACAGTTTTCTGACTAAAATCAAATTACTGTGTAGCACTTTCTAGTTCTCCAACCTGGGTGCAATTTGTTCGGTTTGGGTTTTTTTTTTTTTTGTTTGTTTTGTTTTGTTTTGCTTTGCTTTCGGGTTTTTTTGGTGTTTTTTTGTTTTGGTTTGGTTTGGTTTTTGGGGAGGTTTTTGAGGGGTTTGGTTTTTTTTGGGTTTTTTTTTTTGTTTTTTTTTGTTTGTTTTTTTTTTGTCTCAACTGGGACAATGGCTGCAATCTCTCTTGGTCTCTTGTATGGATAAGGAATATGGGTACCTCTTAGGGCACTGATAGGTCACATCCCACATGGAGAAAGTCAGGGTAGGGAGGCCCCAGATGTGCCATTCAGGGTTGATTTTCAGGCATGTATATAACCATTCTTTCAACACACACTGGATTAAACCAGCTCATTGTATTACCATGTATAAACATTTTTTACTCTTACTCTACAAGAAATGTAGGGGTGGTTGTAAGATCGACTTGAAATAAGGAATTATCATCTTTAAAAGACTGAGGAAGACTGAGCTAGAACACAAAGAGGTTATTAATGCTTTTGAAAATATACCACCTGGGCTTGAGTCAATAGGTAGTGAGGCAATTAATAAAGAGCAAGGCTAACAATATATTTGTATTATCTTTGTGCACAAAATGTAACTGAATAGACATAAAATCCATCCTGTTATTGTCTTTCTCTTCTTGTGGAGGTGATGGAAAGGAGATGAATGTATTTAAGAGTGTTTTCCTATACACTGTAGTCTTGTACAGTATCCCATTAACATTACAGAATAGGATTGGTACTGCAATGAATTATTGAGACAAGAAGCTCTATTCATACTTCTCTATCACTTGGTAGGGTATGTGCCTTGACTTTCCTACAAATTCACCAACTTTCTGCAGAAATAAAATGCATATTATGGCTACTCCGGTAAATTCTCTCTCCAGGAAAGCTGGAATCCTAAAGGTTTTAAAAATACCAATTTCAAGGAAATTAAAATACTTTTTCATTAAGACTTTCTGTGCATTTATTTTTAAATGCTTACTTTATAATGGTACATTGCACTAAACCTTTCACTTTATATAGATTGTAGGGTGCATGCTGTCAGCTGGTTTTAGATTGAATTCCTGCTGGAAAGGCAGGTTGCCTTTTCCCCACAGTCCCAGTTTCACGTTTCCCTCCTCTCTTCATAATGGAGTATCTTTCTGTGCACTCAGTTGAGTTCAGTTAGCAAATTATTTATTTTTCTGGCATTCCAGGTAGACCATGGTATGAGTGACAATGGATTTTACATCTGAGTAGATGGGTGCAAACCAAATTAAGTTTGTAGAATCAGTTTGTATTCCAAGGTAGGTTATTAGCTCAGGCACATTTAGATACCCTGTTCCAAGCCAGAGCTGTATTCCAGCCCAGATCAGTGTATGTTTGTACATACCTTGAGTGGTCCACTCCCAACCAAGTTTTAAGGTTGTTTTAGAGGACCAAACATTAACTCTAGAGTTTTTTTGCCAAAATAAACACTAAATCAAACAGAAGCAGACCTTCCTGATAGCCAATCTGTACAGAACTGTTCAAACAGCTGGAACACCTAGTGCTGTGAGTCCCAGTACTGAAAGCCTGGGTGGGAAATCATAAATAAATTGCAATCTGTTTCACAAGGTTACAAGTTATGAAAGTTGCCCAGTTGCTCAATTCTTTGATGTTTAGAGGACGTTAGTGCTCTGAAAGGGTTTACTGAATTTGGTCTGATGCATTGAGCAGTCCTTTTTCTATATTCAAAGTTTATCAAAAATGTTGTTAAATGCTATATACATTCACTATTTATTTTTGTCTGTGAAGCAACACAAATTCTTGGGGGGAAAAATGAGCACAGAGAGAAATCAGGTCCCTGAGCAAAAAAATTTCCAAGCTACAAGTGCTACAAGTGAACCAGCCACAGATTATATAAAGACTTGCTCAATGAGCTCTCAATCTTCTGCATATAAACACTCACCTAATCTTCCATCAACCTCTTTTTGGTATAACTCCCACTTTCCATAAACTACATTTTGCATGCTTAAAGGTGATGACAAAGAAAAGAAAATAATATTTTAGAATCTCTATGAGCAGGATTAATGAGTGGGTTAAACTCAGTGCCTTTGAATGGGAATTTATTGATTCCCACTGTAACATAAAGAAGAGAATGATGGAGGATTCACTTACTCACTTTGTCTAACTCTCTTTGGTGTGGTGAACTAAAAAGAACTGGAGGTAATGGTTGTGAGATTGTGAAAGGAATATATTAAACCTCAGAAACCTGCATCATTTACCATTCCACCAATTCTTAGTTTTCCTCTTACATTCTTACTTTTATTGTTGGCAGCTTTAGGTGCACATATGCTATTTTAAATTCAGAATTTGAATAAATTCACAAAAGAAAATTATGTGCTCACTTTACAAGGTCAAAAGCATTTTTTTTTTCACTGACAACTCAGCCTGATTGTATTGGACATTTAAAATTCAATTTGTGTTATTTCTGCCAAATTTAGTACATAAGCATTAGCAATAATGATTTGGAAGCCACATTTAGCTGGTTTAGCTGTTATTCCTAATGTGACCATAACTATAGCATCTAAGTGGAGTACTGATAGCCTTGTTAAAGATTCATGCAGTGCCCAGGACACAGCTCTATTCTATAGCTACTTCAGTGCTGCTGGACTGACAAATATAGCATTGTTTTTCTCACTGTAGTGTGACTCACTCTCACCATAACAAGATAATACTTTTAGAAAATAAGTTTTCTGAGCACAGCAGCATGGGGCAATAATTTGTGAAATAAAAACAACAATAAATGAAAAGTTAGCATTTAAAAAGACTATCTGTAAATCTCATTCTTATTTAGCTTATTTTGGACTTAGCAAATGTGATATCTAATATCAAACTGCTTTTAAAACAGTGATGCAAACTTCAATTTATGCTGTCGTGTCAGTGCAAACTGTAATAACTCAAGAATTTTGCAATTACTGTTCACTACATGAACTTAGTTGTTTTTCATTTTATACAAGTCAGCATCTTAAATCTTGGAAAAGCTATTGATATACATAGGTGTGAGAACAGCACATCTGTGGATCCTTCTGTGCAGACACTGCAGGTGCAAATTCTGTGCTATGTCATGACCCACAGTGCCCCCTTGGCTATGATGTGACTTCAGCACATATGAGACATTGCAGATACTATTTCTAAAAGCAGCTCCTGTGTCCATCTAAGATATCTGGCCCATATTCTGCTTCAGTTGAGCACCCCAAATCACAAGGCACATTCAGAAATGTGCCAAATGTTATGCGTCTTTCCTGACATTTCACTTGTGAGCTGCCCTATCACTTCTTCCCACTGGGCAGCTTAAAGTCACATCTTGACATCTTGCTGGAAGACCTCGTGCTGCAGTAGACCTAACCTGCCACAGAAGTTTAAGAAACTAAGGAAATGCTTCTAAACAAGTAGATTTTGGCTTCCTGTTCTGCTGGCTTTTTCTCTGCTACTTCTTGTACAACAGTAAGGAAAGAGGTGGGCAGTACAAACTACATTTAGTCCAAGCCACATGTCGTATATGTCCAGAACTCTTTTTAACCCTAAGGTGCAGATTCTGCCACATTCAGAGTTCTGCTGTCTTCTCAGATGCTTCAAGCTCTCCTTGCTAATACTGCATGTGAAAAACAGAGGAAATACACAGTGTGAGATATGCTAGGATATACACTTGAGAACATAAGGGTGGGCTTTGGTGAGAGAAGTCATAATAATAAAGGCATCAAAAAGCACACCAAACTTCCTCATCTCCCCAGCTGCCCCTGTGGAAGGCAGAGCCTAAGGCCATAGTGCTGTCCTCCCATGCCATGCCACTTCCACCAGATGTGCTTCCCATCACTGGGGCCTGTGCCACTCCAGCTGTGTGCAGGCTCTAGTCTGAACCACCACCACCATCACTTCCCCCCCGGCTCATCTTCATGCCTCCTTCTGGGCCTTCAGCATGGGCCTGTTCTGCTGCTGCCTTTCCCCTGGAGCTGGGGCCAGGGGCTGTGTGGGGTGTGCCAGCAGGCAGTGGTGGCACTGCCAAGAGCTCGCTGAGCACACTCCCACACTGCCAAAGTGCTGGAAGGTCATGAATGAGGGGAAAGGGCATCATGGGCCATGGAGAGGTGGATCAGGCATATACTCTGCATCCAGTGTAGCAACACCACATGGGTCTCAATTGTTACAACTTAATTTTTCATTTTTATTCATTGAGAAGTGCGATTCTGAAACTAGCTTCATATTTGGGGTTGGTTCAGAACGGTTTATCTCACATAGTGCAGTCCCATTAGGATTGGAAAAAATGTAGCCTCATAGCAGTTAAGCTGGTAATAAACTACTACCTTAAAGTATTTTTTCCAATTAAAAATAAAACCTATATTTTTATACAAATAAAAATGTCTTACAACTTTACATCCTAATTATAGTTTAAAAGTGCCAAATTCTTTGAAAAAATCATTACAAGCCAGCTAAAGGGAGAGTGGAAAAACAGTTTTATCATAATTATACAATTGTGAAGTTTTACAATAAAGAAGTTTCTTAGAATTTCTGTTTGTCTGAAGTGCCTTGTAGATTTCTTTACAGTGTTTTAATTGCACAATCAAAAGAAAACACCTGTTTGAAATTAGCAGACATCCAAATAAAGAACAAAGATATGCATTTTTGACAGTGAGAATAATTAACCACTGGAAGAAACTATCAAAGGATACAAAGCATTCTCATTCACTCACCTTAAATCAAGAGTAAGACTGTTTTAAAAAGACACTGTCTCTTATTCTGGGATCTTTTATTTGAAGTTCCATGATCCCTGCTATGCAAGAGATGGTAATAATGATGGTAATTTTTTGCTAGAGATGTCAGAGAATATTTTGGCTCCTGGGACAGTCACATAGCACGTCCCTGAGCTCTGGCTCCTGTCAGCTGCCAGCAGCCTGCAATCCCTCTTTCCTGCAGATGAAACAGTCAGCAAGTTTTAGAGAATTTATCCCTATTTGGTCTGTAACTTTCACATTGTCCCTAGTATAACCTTCCGCCTTGAAACCTCCTTACTTATCAGAATGAAAGCAATATTGTAGTTGCTCTGAAAGTATTTTGCAAAAGGAAAAAAATATTGCATATATTTAATTAAACTCAAAGAGTTTAATTCAGAGGTGTTTTAAGCATCTTTCATTGATTTCACTATCCCTACCTTTAAAAACATAGGTGTTCCTTCTTGGACTTGAATATTTGGACCTTGGTGTTCCAAGACATGTTCAAGCTGTGAAAAAAACGTGGTACTAAGCATGGACAGCTTACATGTATGCTGCAAAGCAGTGAACCAAATTCCACTTCAGTACTGCTTTTATACCCTAAATATTTCTCATCCACCTGCTTGTCAGCTAAATAACTAGGGGATGTGTCTGCACTCAATAAAGGACAGACCCAGTCGCCTTGGGATTTGTCACCCGAATCCAGCCTACCTGTGTTGTATCCTCTAGGCTCTGCAGGAGGATAGATGCTGAATGGGAAAGCTATTGCTGGCCTAAGTAGTCCTTATAAGTCAGGGAGAGATTTCTGCTAGGAAATCCACTCAGGTACTGTGGGATTATGCTGAGACAGTTCCTTTCTGCTATTTCTCTGTTCTGTCTTTTCCTTCCCTCTCAATTCTTTGATCCGCTCCTTGTAAACAGAGTGGATCTCCTGAGCGAAGCAGTGATTCACAGCTACCTTGGCCACAGTGACCACAAAGCCGTTTAATTTAAAGCTCTGTTGACAGGAGCAAAAGAAGCAAAACTCCAGCTACTGGACATGATGAGGGCAGACTTTGGATTGCTCTGGGAATTACGAAGTATGGTCCCCTCGAAAAATGTTTTTGCAGGTGTTGAAGTCCATCAGTGCTGATCACTTTTTAAACATCCCTTCCTAAAGGCAGAGAAACAGGCAATTCCCAAATGTTGGAGGTCATGCAGGTGAGGCAGAAAGTCAGCTCTGTTGAACTTGATTTCTTCACTTGAAAATAAGGCAAATTAAGAAAGTGTATGCCCAGTGGAAGCAAGGTCGGGTAATATGGGACAAATACAGTGATACTGTTTGCCACTGTAGGGAGAAGAAAATTCACATAACCAAAGCTCAACTGGAGTTGAGCCCAGAACTGTGGAGTACAATAAAAGCAATTTCTTCAAATATATTAATGGCAATTTGCCAGGTGTAAAATTAACATTGACCCATTACAGGATGAGGATGGTCACCTCACAAACAGGGACATGGACAAGGCAGAGGTGTTTAACATGTTTTTTGCCTGTCTTCAACATGGATGATGGACCAAGGGGGTCTCAGTGCCCTGATTTGGAGAACCATGGCTGTGAGAATGATCAACTCTCAGTCAACCCTGAAACTGCGCAGGATCTGCTTCTCCAGCTGGATCCCTATAAATCTATGGGGCATGATGGGATTCATCCAAGAATCCTCATAAAGCTGCTGATGTCATTGTAAAATCTCTCTTCGTGATTTTTGAGCAGACTAGGGAATCTGGAGAGGTCCTAGCTGACTGGAACCCTGAAAATATTGTCTAGATTTTCAAGGAAATGAAGGAGAACCTTGGACTATAGGGGTAGTCTGTTGACTGTCAATCTTACTTTGGTACAGTTATGGAGAGGGTTATTTTCAGAGGTATTGAAAACACCTGAAAGACAAGGCAGTCATTGGTTACAGCCAGCAAGAGGAAAGTCCTGCTTATCAAACCTGACATGACAAGTCATGACAAGGTAACCCCACCCAGCTGACCAAGGGAAGCCAGTTATGTAATCCCTTTGGATTTCAGCACAGATTTGATACTGTCTGTCACAGGATCCTTCTGGACAAAATGTCCAGCACTCAGCTGGATAAACACTTTATGTGATGGGTGAGCAACTGGCTCATGAGTCAGGCACAAAGGGTTACAGTGAATGGGGTGACATCAGACTGGTGACCTGTCACTAGTGGGGTTCCACAGGGCTCCATCCTTGGCCCTGTGCTCTTCAACATCCTCATACAGGACTTGGACATTGTACAGGAAGGGATACTGAGCTAACTCACAGACAACACAAAACTGGGAGGAGTTGTTGACTCCTTCAAGGGCAGGGAGGCCCTGCAGAGAGACCCTGACAACACAGAGAGCAGGGCAATCACCAACCGTATGAAGTTCAACATCAGAAAAGTGCCAGATTCTGCACCTGGGATGGGGCAGCTCTGGATGTATGGACAGACTGACTAATGAGAACTTGAAAGCAGCACCACAGAAAGGGACCTTGGGGTCCTGGTCAATGGCCAGTTTAATTTGAGTGCCCTGGCAGCCAGGAGGGCCTCCTGTGTCCTGGGGTGCATCAGGCACAGCATCACCAGCCAGGCAAAGGAGGGGATTGTCCTGCTCTGCTCTGAGCTGGGGCAGCCTCACCTCAAGTTCTGGGACAGATTTGGGTGCCACAATACAAGAAAGATATAAAACTATGAGAGAGTGTCCAGAGGACGGCAATGAAGATGGTGAAGGGCCTTGAGGAAAACTCCTTTTGAGGAGTGGCTGAGGTCACTTGGTCTTTTCAGCCTCGAAAAGAGGAGACTGAGGGGAGATGTCATTGCAGATACAACTTCCTCGTGAGGGGAAGAGGAGGGGCAGGCGCTGATCTCTTCCCTGTGGTGACCAGTGACAGGACCTGAGGGAGTGGCCTGAAGTTGTGTCAGGGGAGGTTTAGGTTGGATATTAGAAAAAGGGTGTTTGGGCAACAGATTCCCCAGGTCAATGGCCACAGCACCAAGCCTGTCAGAGTTCTAGATGCATTTGGACAGTACTCACAGGCATGTGGTGTGACTCTTGGGCAGAGCTGAGAGTTGGACTCAATGATCCTCATGGGTCCCCAAACTTAGCTTATTCTGTGATTCTGTGAAATCATAGCTCAGTGGAGGTTTCTGCTGCACCTAGGCATCAGGCAGGCACCTCAGAAAATATCCTTGTTGTATCTGTCATTTTATTCAGTGTTTTTAATTTCCACTCATTTACAAGAGATGATTATGTAGCTGCAGCCATAAGAATTTTGATATGGGAAAATATTCAGCCCAAAATATCCACTCTTCATAATACAGAGCAAAAGAAATAATAGCAAGTAGAGGCTGTTAATGAGGTATAACAAAATGGTTTATCACTGTAACATGTTAAAAAACCTGTAGCCAAACTTACCAAAACCTCCTACAGTGCAATTTTTTAGACCTTCCATTCCCTCTCAGGTAACATAAACCTGCTCCACAGATTGTGTCCTAGGCATGTGGTTTTTAAATAGGATTTTTTTTTTCATCACTGCTGTCCAATCCTCAAATTTTTATTGGAGGGATTTTTCTGCTATGAATTTGAGTGACTCATTTGTAAGCATCACTATGAAATTTTCATCCATTTCTTGAAACTGCATTTGTGACATTGCAAAATGACACAATGAAACTTAAATTATGTACATTTTAAAATTTACATGAAATTATAAAATTATATGCACATTATAAAATTTATTTACAATATATATGAAAAAGGTTTTATGAAAAAATCTATGTGAAGAATTTATCTAAAGTTTATGTTTTTCAGACTCGGGTTTGTGGAATAATTAGGCTGGCTTGACTTTGACCATCCACCTTCAGCCCTTCAGCACCTTCACCATTACCCAGTTTATGTATGTATTTATGTCTTTGTTTCCTCCAAGCAGATGTGGGCTCATTGTGCCATCCTTTGTGCAAACCAAGGACTGCTTTCCCATCTCAGTAGTTCAGAGCAATTCATCCCAGGTAGGGCTCACTGATCAAACTTGGCAGTGTGCTGAGGCACTTCTGCCCATCAGGAGAGCAGCCTCTGCAGACACAGAGTATGAGCAGACCAAGCCTCCCCTTGTCTGCAATGCACTGGTTTGACACACCTGCATCTCTGCACAGCTGCAGGAGCCTTCATGTCAGGAGGGGCAGTTACAGAGTGGTTATTAAACAGCTTTGTCTATGATGCCAGGCATGAGGAAGAGTATTGTGAACACAGCAAGGTAGGTTTTAGAAGGGAAGTTGCAATTTTGAATGTTGTAATTAGAGAGGTTTTCCCTGAAAACTTTAGCAACTGGAGGACTGTATCTTTAGAAGACAAACCATTCCATAGGTGTTCCAGGCTCAGGAGTTTAAATTCTCTGCTTTTGTAGTCACTTCTATCTAGACTCACCATAGCAGAGCTCTACCTGCCTGACTGCCAGCACCAGTGTATTTTGCAGCTGTCCACTTTCAACCATGATTTGTTTACCACTAATGTAATGGTAATTTATACTATGGTATGGTTTTATTTGTATATATACTGATGTCATTTCCCCTTTATTACCCCAGAGGAGGAAATGAAGATGTGCAGAGGAGTGATGGAGCAGCCCAGTCATCTCCAACCTGGAGTTTGGAGCAGGAAGCTCTCTAGGGCTAAGACTCCCCAGAGTATTGGGACATCAGCCACACTGTGTACACTGGACTGCAGCTTCTACCTAATTCTGAATTCATATAAATTCACTGAGTACCTTTCTATTCAAAAGGGAAATGAGTCCACATCCAGTGGGTTTCTGAGATGTCACTCTGGAACAGCTCATTTTCCATTGTATTACACAGTGAGCACAGAAACGTTATTCAGGGCTCTGGGTTGCACTTCCAGCTGATCGGCACCTGAGCTGTCCATTGCTTCAAGCCCTGTGGACTGTGAAGAAAACTTACCCACAACAGTATGACTGGGGCTAAATATCTCATGGAACAAACAAATGTGAAAATTGTGATGCCTAGTGCATATCAGAAAATGTAGCTTTGTATCCACGCAATGGAACACAGTTCAGCATTGGTTTATTAAAAATATAATAAATGAGATAACAGTTGTCATTAATTTAAAATCAATTTTTATTGAATGTATAAATTCTTGACTTTTGCAGAATTAAAAGGAAAGCACATGGCAAGTCATGCTATTGCCTTATGAAATATCAGACAGCACACTTTATAAAAAACACCATGTTTGTTTCTCACTTGATATGTCTACATTAAAGGATGATGTACAGCTACAGGTGTAAGTCTGTTCAGATTAGTTAGTCTAAAAGGTCATGACTGCAGTGTTGAGTTTCTTACACTGTATTGCTCTGTAAACAATTATCAAATGTTTGATAATTTCAAGATAATAGCAGTTTATTTAAACATTTCTTTATACCAAATTGTATATCATGTAATGAATAACACAGTTAATTGCTCTACATGCAGTTTACCATGCACACCAGCATGAGATTGAAGGCAAGGACACAGGTAGCTTAAGTGGTTGCTGATGGCCACATGAGAGGGTGTATGTGAAACACCCGGAGCTGAGTCCCAGCAAAGCAGACTGTGAGCACGTCCTGGCCACACCGTCCAAACACTGCATTTACAGCAGCCTGCCCACCTCACCTGCAAGGTTAAGTGAGGCATTGCCTCTGCCCCCAGGAGCATAGCCTTTATTTAACTGGCCTTCTAATACTGATGATTTTTTTTTGCTACTAACATACCAGGAGAAAAATGAAAAGACTTGCCTGTGTTTGTGCCTTTTTCTGGAGTGCAGCATGGCTTAAAGAACAGTGATGTGGTGATCACAAATTCAACCTGAACTTAGAAAAAGATCATTTTCCCATTTATAAATCGCTTGTCTACTATGGAACAGTGCAGGCACATGCTTGCTTGATTGCTTTCTTGCTTTCTCCCTCTCTTTTCCTCCAATTTTTATCTTCCATTCTTTCCTCTATTATCTAAGTTTCATTACTAATTCTGCCATAATTCTACAAAAATGCTGCATTATATAGAGGGATTATACACTAAAATTACATCACAAAATTGTATAAAACTGCTTGATAAACCAGTAGTTTATCTAGTAGTATTTGTCTTTCATACCTAATCTTATAAAGCTCTTATAAAAGCCTGATTTCTGTCTCCCAAAACATGAATTTACATAGGTGCAAGCCAAGACCCTTTGTGGCTGCTGAGACACTTCCCATAGGCATTGCTAAGTGTGCCTAACTGCCCCAAGCCATTCAACAGCCTAGACCATTCAAGGAGGTATGAAACTGCACAAGAGTCCTCCTACTCTTGTCCTCTATCAGTCATGGATCTTGGCTCATTCATTGCACAGAGGGATAGACAGGCACATAGCTTGTATGAATAAATAAGGAGTTTCTGAGGAGCTTAATCAGGACTTTCCCCCAAGCCAGTCATTGTTTTTTGTCTTTAAAGCATTCAGGCCGCTCCTAATTGTCCATGGTTGCCCTAAAAACAGAAAGGATTCCTCCCTAACAAAGGGGACTTAATAAGGTAGCTTTTGTCTTTTCCTCAGCAGTTCTCATTTCCCCTTCAGAGACCCTGGAAGTTTTGCAGTATGGAGCTGCCTTCTGTCCTCCACTGGAGAAGGTAGTGCCAGGAGCACAAGCAGCTGGCAGCCCCAGAAAGATCACTGGTAGACAGGATCAGAAATTTCCACATAGATACAGCTTACAGAGTGGCTTAAATGAGCCTGTATGCTCTATGATCTCCCTGTCATCACACATACTCAAGACATGCTCATGCCCTGTGGTCCTTAGGAATCTAAATGTCCTCCTGCAGCCATACATACTGTGAGAAAATCAAAGCTCCTACATGGCTCTGAACTATACCAGAAAACACAGGGATTGTGGGAGCTTTACTATTTACAGACAGTTTTATATTTCTGCACTAATAAGCACAGGCTGACACATATTCTTGTTTTCTCCTCACACACATAGCTCATGTCATTGGGGACTGACCTGCATAAACAGCCATGAGGCAGGTTTGTGGCTCCAGCCTGAGGCTGTCCCCCCTTGGAGGATTATAACATCCTGAGAAGGAGGCTGTCTTTCTAGTCCTCAGAGCAATGCTCTAGTCTTGAATCATTGAATATTAAGGTCAAGGGCAAGATATTCCCCACTATAATTCCATTAAGTGGCGGTTCATAAGTTACAAAAAGAAGTTAGTGTGTATTTCAATTTTTATACTTTATATAACTAATAACGTATTTGTGTTATCTGTCCAACCTACTCAGAACTTATTAAACTTTCACGTCTCTAGAGAAAGCTGTTCAGAAACTTTCCAATTAGACATTCTGTTTACTATTTCTTTTCCATTCTTCTATGGAATCTAGTTGTCACCTTTCCATTCCCCTTTCCTAGAGCCACCCATACACTCATGAGCACACATATCACATATGTACCACCAAATCATACATATCACACTAGTTGGATATCTCAGCTCACCTAGTTCATGCCTACTCTGAATGCAGAAATTATCTATTCCCTTCAATCTCCCCATGTTTTTGAGAAATACTGTCCTCACTCAGGCATGTGTAGTTTTGGTCAAAAAATCTCCCCTGACACCTACCTGAATTCTGAATCCTCAGCAGCATCAAGACCTCCTAGATCAGAAAACATTCTGAGTCCTGCCATTATCCCTATAGTTCTAAGGTCTCCTTTGCAGACAGTGCTCTTAGTGGAGCTGCCAGTATTAGAAAACTCTGCTGGGAGTCACAAAAGGGCATGAGTGCCTGAAATGCAACTGTGCTGGGATTGAAGCACCTTTGTACGTCTAGGAGAGAAATTCACAGTTCATGGCTAAAACAATTCCCCAGGCCTGGTTCATGAGGCAATGATGTAGGCCTGGAAAAGTAAATTTGTAGTCCAAGGAAGAAGTAAACCTCACCAAACATATGTAAAGGTCTTGGTATTGGTTTTGTACTTTATCTAAATAGAATTTCACATAAAATGCATGATTTATTCTTGGAACAAAGTTTATATCCAAATATCCCTCCAATCTATGGCTTAAGGAGTTAAACTTTCTCCATTCCCAAAACTCTGTTTCTGCAAAAAGTCCTTTTTCTGAAGGCAGCTGTTTATGTATATCAGTGCATGAGAGGTCTGCAGAATATGGAACCTGACCTGAAAAAAGCATGTCCCTGCCATCCAGCAACTAAATCCCACTGGCAGGGCATGCATGTAAGACCTAACTCTGCCATCAGAGGTTTTTATTGGAAAACTTTGGCAGTTCCATATTTAACACATTGTCTGTTTTGATTTTCATTCATATGTTCAATGACTAGAGAGTTTAGGTGTTTTGTTCAGGGGTGTAGATACCACTGGGCATATAAAATTCAGTTAAGTGACTCAGAACATTTTCTTATTAACCTTCCTTCATGGATCTAGTTCATACTCTGTCCTCTTTATTTTTTCATTTCCAGTATTAACTAGGCCTTTAAAGGCTGTAGCTTGTTTCAGAGCCTATCCTCTGTTGAGCCAAAAGTCACTGATTGATAAGAACCAGCAAGCAATTAGCAACAACAAGTGCTTAGGTCATTAATGATGTAGCTTGTTCTGACTACCTCCAAGCAGAATGAATCTGAATGCAGAAATTCTTCTCACTCCTCTCTCTTCTGCCCTGAATTTATATTTAAGCCAATTCAACAGATTAGACATGCTGCAATATGGAAATTAATTTATTTGTTACATGTGCAGTTTGGATAATAGCCATGGGACATACCTCCCATGATATGGAATGTAGCTACACCTCATATACCTTGCAAAAATGCAAGGAAGTCTTTTGCAATTATATTTTTTTTGATCACTATATTTTACTAGAGTTGAACCCTTTGTGAGCTCAGGATTACCCTACCATATAGGATCACACCTTTCTATTGCATTGCTTGAAGAAATAACTAGAATCTACTAGAAATTAAAGTATTAGTAGAAATATGTTACTGCTACCTTGTAAGCAAGCTTATTATGAATCACTGCACACCACTTATTCCCTGAAGTAAGTAAAACCCAATATTTTGCCAATGTTATAAAGGTGTTTCTTCCATACTAGAAACAAAAGTAAGAGGATTTTTAAAAGAAAGCCTATCAAATAATAAATAAAAAAAAGATAAAATTACTTGCTTTGTTGTTTTAAGCACATACATACTTTAAAGTTCGGGCACCTGTGTTCACAGATCAGTCTAGAGTCCTGTTTTGCAATCATAAGGTATGATATACTGATTAAGTATTTTAAATATAGAACATAAAATCCAAATCCAAATCTGAGAAATGCTAACAGTATTCCACTTGTGTGTAGATGAAATATGCTTACTCTAACACTCAAATATTTACTCTAAATTCCAACTCTGAATGACTGTATGTGTTAAAATGGCAACCTCTAATGTTTAACCTGTTGGATACAGGAATACAGCTGTTTAAAGCACAATTTCTGTAGAGACTGAAGTAATTTAGCCAAATGATAGCTGATATTTAGGAATTGTTTAAAATACATTGTGACACATATTAAAAGCCCACTAATTTTTAATGAATTTCTGTATTAATAGATCCTCTTTATTTATCTCTTGCATTTTTTTTTCAGGTCATATTGTCTCTCCTGAGCTCTCTGCAACATTTTTCTGTCCAGAGACTGATTCAATTCATTGACTTTCCTCCATCCATGGTCCTGGGCCCACCAATCATCCCTAACCCCTTTCCTTGCTCTCCAATCAGCTGAGCTGAGCCTTTGACAATGAACCAAATATTTTGGGTTGAAATGCATGAGAAACAAAATTTTCACCTTGCAGATTACATACAGACAACTACCACACAAATGTATGGTTCTACTATGGTTCAAGGATATCTATGTTTCCATGTGAAGGAGCAAAAGGATCCTTAAAACACACATTGCTTAGAATCCCCAAGATTCAATACAAAAACACAACCAGGCTTTTCTACTTCCATGCTGACTGAATTGTTCAGCTCTGCTTAAAATAAGGCATGTGTCCAAGACATTTAAAGTTCTTTAGCAATGTCAGTGCTCAGGGATTTAGACTGTGTCAGATGAAGTCCTCTCTAAAAAATGGACATTACAAATTGCTTAAACTAAATGGTTAAATGATTAAACTAAATTCTGCTGCATGAAAGGCCTAGGTTTGGTGAAGATGAAGATATCCGAAGATGGATTTGAATCCTGTAATCCTTTGAATCCTGTGTATAGAGCTTTTATGTAACTGGTCAGGAACCTGGACTTTGGTCCTTGCTCTGAAGTTTATTAATTTTTTTTTAAAGAGCTATGTGGTTAATTAGATTAGAGGCTTTTAACAGCTAACTGAATCTAAAGATTCTAATTTCTGCCATGGTTGTTTTAACTGAAGATTGAAATGTGTCCAATATCTTTGACTTCTCTCACTTGAGGAATCTGCTACTTGACTTCATTGTGACACTTTCAGCAGGACAGATGCAGGATGCTTTCTTCACTTTTTATCCCTCTATCTGAGGACCTTGATTCTGTCAGAATATATTAGATGTTATTTCAGAGCTTCCACCACACTGGGAAGTAAAGCAATACCTGATGTCTCTATCCCAGTGAAGCTGAAAATCTGATCCACTTAGACCAGGGACTTGTCATACTGCAGGAAATGAACTACCAGAAGTATGGCAATGTTGTGACTTTTGAAGATGTATAAACATCATGAAAAGGATAGGTTCTTTCAGCATTTGTGGTCTCCAGATAAAGGAAGGTCTGCAATCATTACTTTGGACTTCTTGATTTAACTTCAATCCTGCTTTAAGTCTAAGCCTAAGCTTTTTATTGGATTCATCTCCTAATGCGTATTGAATTCATTTCTTCTATGAATATTTTCCTCATATATACCTTTGAACATCTGGACACAGCCTTCCATGTAGCTCCTTAATGCCTCTAGTCCATCGCTATAACTCATTCATAGATTGCTGTCAAAAGTTGCCAAGGTATCCAGCCATCAAAACACAAATCAGCAGTAGATCACACACATACTTGCTCACCCCACTGTATGCACTACTAAATGAAAATGTTTGGAAGTTTTACCCCCAAGAAGAACAGGAATGCCAAGGTGCCTCCTGTAGCAGAGTGCCCTATCATCCTGAACATGTGAATAAGTTTTAAATGGACTTTAAAACATTTATTTAAGAGCTAAGCTAACAACTAAATAATTTTGCTATTATGTCGCTTCAGCCATATAGGGCAACCAAGACTTTCACAGTTCTGGTATTTCACAGTGGCAGTAAGGAAAGTGAAACAAACAGAGCTTTAAAACAACTCTTTTTTATTTCTTAATTTTTATGGCTTCAGCAACATTATGCAGTCTTGGTGCTTCTTTTAATATCCTACCTGTGATAGCATCTGTGGCCATCCTCTGGGAAATGGCTGACGAGCATCATAACCTGTCCATTCTTTTCTTTATGGACAAAATTTGGGCTTGATCTTGTGTGGGACACCCGCAGTGTTGGAAAGCTGCCCATGTGTCAGCCCCTCAGGACTGCTGCACAAGATCAATTTGGGATCTCCTTAGGGCAGATACTAGTCTTTTCTGCCTCACTCAAACCAGACAAAGCAGCCTCACTGAACAGGAGGGTCATGCCCAGTGTTTTCTCTTGGTGTTTGATTAGCTCTAGGTCGCAAGCCATAGGAAAAAAAACAGTAAATCTAATTCAGACATGCTCCACACAGTTACAGCATTCATTTGTAAAATTTATTTAATGCTTTGTAGATATGCTCAAGCAATTCTGATGAAAAATATCACTCAAAGGCTTTGCTGAGAATAAAAGTTCAGTAAAATTCTCAATCATGTTACTCAGTCCTCATTTGCAAAACCCAAAAACTTTTGTACATGTGAGTGATCAGTAAGAGGCCTGTGTCTGTGACCTTCAATCTTTACAGGGTGGAAACAGCACATCTATTCTGCTATGCAGTTACATCCTGGAAGTTATATGACCTTACTGAAGTCAAAACCTTACATTTTTTCAAACAGGAGTACTGCTGAAGCTCTAAGTCGAAATAATGAAATAAAAATTTGGAAAATTGTATTAAACTATCAACAGATGCATTGCTTAGAGCATTGGCTAATTACACTAGCAGATTATCAACTGCAATGTCAGCACCAAAATACTGACTTAGGTTTTATGTTGTTTCTTGTGTTGTTATGTACCACACAGAATCTTGGGAAAAAAATTCCCAGAAAAATATGAAGCTTTAATGCAAAACAAATTAAGGCAAGTAAATGGTGGGTTTAAGTACTACAGAGACATGAAGCATTGCTTTTTCATATCCTGCTAAGAAGCAACAGCTGTACTTCATTTTAACTTGACGTGCTTCAGAACTCATACTCATATAGGTATTTAATGATCCAAACATAATGGTCCTGCATAGTTTAATTACTTATATGAAGGCTCAACTTCATATGTAATCTCTTAATAAAAGATGCTGCTGTGAAAATCTTACTTTGGTTCTAACAAAGAATAAACTCTTTAACAGTGAAAATGCTTTGGTGGAATTGAAGATTATTGACCATGGATCCTGAGCACAGCTGACAGTCAGTGTTATTCCTTCTTAATAGACTCCTTGTTTCTTCTTCCTTCATGGCATAGCCAATACAAGGAGAACAGGTAGAGTGCAAGGCAGACCATCAAATCATAGTGGTAGAGTGTTGCAGCAAATAGAAGAAACAAGAAGAAATAGAATATTTTGAAAGCATTATGTTTTAAACCTGGAGACTCCCTAGGTAAGTTAAATGCTTCACTCTTCTGGTTGGAAATATCTGCAGAATCAGAAGCGTGTTGGCTTTCTTTCTGTGAGTCATCAAGCCAGTTTAGTGTTTTCCCCCCTGTTATTAAATGATCAGCTGGAGAGTCTGTTCCTCCATTTTCTTTGGTAGACTTACTCATTAAAACTTCTGGCCTCCATGACCTCTCTTGTTGGAGCTCTGCTTGACAGAAAAATTGACCTGTATTCCTTCCTCTTCCTTCTCCAGAAATTGCTGAGTCTGAAGCAGAAGGTACTTCTCCTTTTTCAACTTCAGGAGAGAAGCTTTTGTTAAGACATGTTATTTCATTTGTTAGATTTAAATTGTACCTTGACTCAGCAGCAACCTTGGATTCAAATTGTCTATACAGGTGCTCCATGCCTTTTTCCACAGTGGGCCCTTCTGAAGATGGCACTGATGAGCTTTTATAATGGTAACTAGGCACAGTATTTGTGCCAGAAGGTGGCATTTTTGTTTCAGCTTTAGAACAGAAACAGGAAAGTGTATCACCATCCCTTTCTTCCCTATAGAGCTCTTCTGCTTTCTCATGGTATAGATGCTTCTGAGTGCTCAGGGGACTTTTAGGTACTCCTGAATATGAACCCTCCTGCAAATCTTTCCTTTCCATAGCAGAAGCCTTTACTGCTTGTCCTACAGGTAGAATATTGTCTGCTTGTGCTTTGGCACATTTTTCCCTGCTATTGCAGACAGACTTCGTTTCTCCTTGCAGTGTTTCATGTACGCATGCATTATAAATACCTAAAACTGATTCCTTTTCAAATTCAGTGTCATATAATACACCCACTGTGTTGAGTTGACAAAGAGCATAATGTGAACCATCATTTCTCCCTTCATGTGTATCAAACGCTGTTTCCTTTTCCTCTGTGGGCCTGTCACTTAGTGCAGTCTCTCGAGGTAGCTTAGCAATTACTGCTTTTTCACTGCCAGGCATTTTTTCTGGAGCACTTTCTGATGTTGTTTTAATTATATAAGCTGTACCTGCCTCTGCTTTCTCTGTAATACCCCGTTCAGAGACAGAAGACTTTTCACAACTCTCTGCCTCCTGGCAGGTAAACAGCTCCTTTGTGGAAGTTGCGGTCTGAGGTTCCATGCTCTCCCTCACTCTCCACCGAACCTCACTCCCCGTTTCTTGCCACCTCTGCTCTGCAAAGTTTGCTTCGCTTTCCCTTCCCATTGGTCTCCCTTTATTTATGTTGTCTGTCTCTCTGTCTTTTAATCTCCTGAATCCTCTGTGTTCCTGAGTGTCCTCAGGTTGCTTTTCATCCACCCTGGTGGCCCTTGGTGCCTGCTTGTTCTCAGCTGGCAGAGGTGCTGGGTTCAGGGCTTTGGCATTGTGTTTCCTGTGTGCCTTGAAAGGCTTGGAAGCTTCCTCCTCACCGATTGATGTCAAGTCTGCTACTTCAATTACTTTCTTCTGCTTCCCTAAATCTGTGTTTCTTTCTGACATTTCACTAACTCCTTTTTTTTGCGTGGAATCTGTTGAGACACCAGCACATGCAAAAGTGCCGGCATACAAATCTTCTTTTAAGTGCACCTGAACTTTGCTTTCAATCATCTTGATTTTTCCTTCATTTTTGTCAGCATCTGGCGACAATGAATCCGAAGTTTGGTGAGACATTTGTGGTGCCTGGTGCTCCAGAGCTGGATTAGCATTACCATCCAGCGCCCTTGCTATGTGTGCATTTAATTGCATGGATTCGTCATGCTCTGGTGAAATGGTTTCTGGTCTCGTTTCACAGGCCCCTTCTGAGGTACCAGCAGCATCCTCACTGATGAATAACCTCTCCATCATCTTACTTCCCGAAGAACTATCTATTTCATCTTTTGAAATATCTGTGTGCCTCTCTCCTTGTCGGCTTGAGCCAGTAGCCATAACATTGATAGCCTCATTCTGCTTTGTCAGAGGAAAATGTTTTGCCGATAAAAGGCTTTCACTGGTACCAGTATGTTCCAAGGACCGCTCATAGCTGTTTACTGAGCCAGCAGTGACTTTCTTCCCTGGTAGCTGATTATTATAATCTTTTACAGAATACTTAGCTTTATCTTTTAATTCTTCTCCTATCGCATGTGAAGTGTTTTCAGATGAGGAACCGATAGGCATGGGGTGCAAGTCACTGCTTCTTTCTATACAGGTTAGGTTTTTCACCAATCTTTCAGTTTCACTTGGAAAATTAATTGGTTCTGTTGTATATAAATTCCTCTCATCTCTGGAAGAGGTACCTCTAGCTCCTGTGAAGTGCTGATTTAACTGAAACAATAGAATAGAAAAGAATGATGAAAAAATGCTTTGCAAAAATATGCCGAATGAAGGAGGCAGGATTTCATTATGGAAAGTTTTGTTTTCAGTAACAAAGCTTTTATGGAAACATGTTCCAAATCATTTGCAAAATTTGCATTGCATGTATTTTTTAACATAGGTAATGAGCTTTATGGTGGTGCTGAAAGGAGCAGGAAATAAAATAGTGTTCAGAACCCTCTCTCTTTATTCATGAGTTCAGTAAGCTGCTAGTGGATTTTATACAAATTAAATCTGAAGAGAATATTTCCTTAAAGGCAGGCTAATTTGTTCACTATGCATTTGATTCTTGATTTGGAGAGAGGAAGCCATGGGGTGAGGGGGGAGGACTGGTGCTTAAACAAGGGCATTGATACAGTACATCAGTGTCCGGTAATGTACAGTATTGTCCAGTAAAACAAAGACACATTTCACACTGACAAATACTGTAAGGATTATCTGAGCTTCATTTCTCTCAGGGACCATTTTACAGGCTTCAAACCAGACTGTTTTTAGACAATCTGGTAAGACATGAGTTGGAAATGAGATTAGCGAAGTAAAAGGCCAGAAACTAATCATTCTCCCTCCCAGCTCCCAAATATCATATTGTATTATTCAGCTATGCCTGCTTGTCACTGCACTCTCTTCTCACTTTAGCAGTCACACTGATAGCACTGGCTGATCAATTAGAGGCTAGCTTCTTGGGCACCCCTTTATACATTTGCACTTGCTGTAGATACCCCCATTACAGTTTCTCTTATTAATATGTTTTCTGCAAAGCCTCTGCAAACTATTAATAGTAAAACGTCACTCAAAGAAAAGTGAGGGAGCTAATGTCTCTGCAAATTCTGTTTTAATGACCCTCTGCCAACCAGTGCTCAAGTGTATTTGAGTTCTTCGGTGATGCCAACTGTCAGGATTTAACAGTGAGATGCCTGTGTTTTTTTCCCCTCCTCATAACTGACATTTGCATGATCTCAATAATTATATGCAAATCTTACGATTTCCCCTTCTTCTCACATAAGGCTCATGTTACTTGTCAACTGCACAGCTGTCTTGTGAGCCAATGCCTGTGTGTTTCAAAGATTTGGTTTTATTTCCATGTATTATAAGCCTTCATTGTTTAATTCATTAAAGAGCGCACAGTGCAAATTAACATCTAAATTATAGCTCCCCCTTCATTTATTGTACGGACAAGTCTGGCAATTGATAAACAAATGGTTATATTTGATCCCCTTTTTTGTAAAAGGGTGGACTGAGAACAACAAGGGATTTAGAGGTCTTCCTTTGCACATTTCGCCATAAAGAAAAAAGAACCAAAACGTTGACTTTCAGGCAGTGAAAGGTCCCACAATAGGTAAAAATTTTCAACTTTTTAAAGTAAAAGACAAGAAAATTTTATACTCAAATGAGAGGAATTTTTTCTCTCCATCAGCAAGAAAAAAAAGAATGGTTCCCATCTTTCTCTCTTATCTGATTCAGCATTCACATTTTCACAGGTGATAGCTATTATAATCTGTGATTATGAATCTGTGCACCCAAATGATATGAGCTGAGAACAGACACTGGGAATAATAGATTGCTGTATGTGTCTCATTTATTGCCATTTTTTCTTTCATACTGAAAAATGCAAGGCAAACCACACACACACATGCGTGCACACAAATCCAAATAGATTGAATGTTCACCGAGTGTGAAATTCATTGGAAAAAATATAATGTAAAATACTGATACAGAAGAATCTGCTAATATAAATATATATATACTTACTATGCTCTTATTGTTATCATTTCAAAAATCTCATAAGTAAACAGTACTATAAATATTAAAAAATTATAAATAGAAAGCATATATTTTAAGATATTCCCATCCTAGAAAATAAGAGGGAAGATTTTTTTAAATGTTACCCTTCTAATTCCTTAGAACTGTCTTTTAGAGCCTCAGGTAAAGAAGTAAAAGGGATATGTCATTAATTTAAGACCAGAAAAAGTTGATGCACTATACCGAAATCAAAGCACCTTCTATTGTTGAATCAGTTAGAGATTCAGTGTAAGTACAGACCAAGGCTTTACATTTGTAAATTAGTACATCAGTCAGCTCTGTTAAAAGGGGGCATTTCACCAGCTTTGAAGCGTAAATGGATTCAAATCATTTAATACTGTAGATATAATTGTATAACACTTACCAGCAACTCTAATTCTTTTTCATCATCTTTGTGATCACCCTGGTTGTATTCTGCATTTTTGTCTTTTATATTTTCTTTAGCTAGTTTCTTGTCTTTGTCTTCTGCTTGTGAATAAACAATTTCTGGTATGTTTGTGTCTGAAGAGTTAAAAAAAACAGTTGAATAATTTCCATGATGTTGGTTGTTACACTATTTTTAATTAACATGTGCAGTAAGGAAGAACTAATTAAACCAGGCGTTGTACCTGAAGTCCTTGAGTTATTCCATGTGCCACCATCAGACGTTACCAATATTTCTTCTTTTCTGTGAAACAAAAAGAAACTTCTTGTGTTATTCTGCAAAAATTATTGTTCTGATTCCCCTTAGACTCAAATATAAAGACTACTGGTTAATTACACAACATTTTAATGTTATTTGAAATTCTGAAAATAACAGCTACATAAAATGTAGTGTTTTTTGAGTGACCTGATATTAAGGCTTGGTCATAAGAAAGAATTGGTTGAGAAAATGAGAATGTGTTGACCTTCAGATAACATTGCAAATCTGATGGGTTTTCCCAGGCCTTTTCTGAGAAAGCAGCACAAAGGTGATTAGATGGGTCAGTGACAGGAGAACATAATTTTGGGGTCAGGCAAGGGTCTGGAAGGATATATGTGTTCAAGAGACCAGGACTCCCTCTTGCTTGTGTTTTTCAAATATTTATATATTTACAGAGATGGCTGAAAAAGACATCTTTGTTACCTGAAATAAATCAAAAGATTCTCCCTGCATGTGTATAAATCCTGTTGCTAAACTATGCCTGGCCAGCAGGAACAAATTCTGCCTTCCTCAGCCAGTGCAATTTTTTCTGTTGCTTTGCTGGCAGTGAAAAAAAAGGCCAGGTTGAACACAAAAAACACCTACAGAGAGATGCTGAGTGCCTGCAGACCTCATCAATATCAACTGATATCAATCGAACTGCTAGCAGTTCGAATTGTGTGCTTATAGGGATCTAATTTTTAGTGGAAAAGGAAAAAAATGTTAAGAGAATGTCACTTATGTAAAATGTAAATTATTGTATCACTCCTAATGACTCCTCTATGAGGAGAATTTTTTTTCTGTAGGTCTTAATTTATGTGATTTTCAACCAGCCGTCCACCTCTGTTACTGAAAATTACTTTCTAATTTTCAAATATTAATCTTTTCCCCTTCTATTTTCTCCTAGTGTCTTTCATTTGAATTGATATAACATTAACTCTGCCACCTAAATGCTTAATTCAGAAGGAGGATGCTAAATTTATGCACTATTAAAAGAATGTAGACATCTACTGTCACCAACTTTTTAAAAACCAGTCTTTATAGGGTTTGCCAGCCTAAGCAGACAGACGCTCTTGCCAGTCTTGCATCTGATCTCTGACACTGGCCACTATCAGATACTTCAGGGGAAGATGTAGAATTGTTGTAGGAAAATACTTGAAGTAATTGGCACTGCCCTCTTAAATTTCCTCTCGGCCATTTTTTTGTTAGAAGCTGTCCTTGAAGCACAAGATTTAATGCTCTCTCAGGGATTCTTTTTCACCATTAATTGCAATAATACTAAATATTCTTGCAATCTCTATGAATGTCATGTCCCTCTTGAATTCTGGTATGTGCATATCCTCCATGTGGTTTTCACTCTTCCACTCACACTGAGTTGTCCTTTCCCCTGCCTGCAGTTGCTATAATCTGCATTTAATTCTGAAAAATGTGGCAGATCCAACTTTTTGAGTTGATCTGTGGAGGTTTTAATGTCAACCATTTGTGCTTATTATTTATACACAGGGGTTTTGGGAGGGTGGTTGGTTTTTTTTTGTTAGTTGGGCTTTTTTTACTGTTCAAAGGCTTGGCCTAGTGTTAAATCTAGTTCCCAATTTTCTTCTGCCCTTTTGCATCTTTTTCACTCACCTGCTTCCATAAATCTGGATACTGTGTAGGTTGGGGTTTAGCTATGATACAGATGCATCAAAACATTTAGGTGCTATTGGGGTGTCTGCAAAGAGCCCCATATTAGGAGCCAAGACATGTATAACACATGAACTGAATCATCACCCCAAAACAATGATCCCAAAACAACATGGGCCCAGCAGGAAACCTTCCACTGCTTTCCAGTGGGGGAAAAAAGAGCATTCTAAAGTGTCTGCGTTTCTTTCAATGCAGCTGACTGCCTACAGCGTTCAGCCATATGGATGCCACAACTCCTGGAAAGCAGGGATGGCACCACTTGCTGCTACAAGGGACTTTTGTCTACTTCTTAAAGGAACAAGAGTTTGACAATTTTTTCATGCAAGAAGCATTCCCAGAAGAAGGGGAACTGTTAATGCCTATATCCAGCTTAACATTCTACTGCTAGCTAGAGTTCATAGCAACTACTGTGACATCCAAGTAGCAGTGCCACCACCCTCATGTGATAAAAACCCCCACTGCACAAC
Organism: Molothrus ater; assembly: GCF_012460135.2. Lineage (NCBI taxonomy): Eukaryota > Metazoa > Chordata > Aves > Passeriformes > Icteridae > Molothrus > Molothrus ater. The sequence continues at coordinate 26,140,051 of NC_050482.2, read as the reverse complement.
ATTAATGCAAAAAATACCCAGATTACCAGAATACAGAACATCTGGGGAAAAACTGGAGGGCTGATTGGCCTACTCCTGATGTAGTTGGATATACAAGCAGGATCCTTACTCTTTAGCTTAATTTTCATACACTGGAGAAAGGAGAAACTGAATTCTGCCCCATTTCCTGTGTTATCTATGCAGTGATTTTTTTTTTTTTTAATTAAATTTTTCAGGGTAAAAATATAGGCACAGTGTTTGAATAAGGATGTTAAGGCTGAGTACCTATTTTATAAACTTTTAAATGTACAGGTATAAAGATGCTTCAAAATGGATAATTATGGGTGCCAGGATGGTGTTACCTTGTCTAGCCTTATTGTTCTAAGCATCTGTGTTCAGGCAGTCCTGTATATCATCCCTATTATCAGAGGTGAGAGATTATCACTTCCAAAAGGAGATTCACTCCCTCTAACATGGGAATCATGAGAAAGATGGGGTGACAAATCCCACGAAGGCACTTCTTTACCTCTGAAAGGGACTGACCATAAAGAGAACCTGAACCTACATCTTGGGCCATTATCTAAAGCTGCATGACTCTCACCTTGTAACTCTAAATTCACACTGGAATGTAGTTAGGGACTTTTAGTGGCTGGGACTGTAACACTCAATGTATGTGTGATCCAAGCCCCTCAGTTTTGCTTTTGCTGATTAGAGCAGAATTTTTCCTTAAATTTTGTTCTAGTAGCATCTGTAGCCCTGGTCAACAAGTTTCTTTTCACAACAGCAACACAGGTGAAGTATGGCAATGATAACACAGCCTCACAGCTACACTGTAGGGCTTGTAGCATAATTTCTCTCCTATTGCACTTCATTTTATAAAGATTTCTGGTTTATACCCCATTGTTTGTGCACACCTGCCCTGCAAATAGCTGAGTGCAGGGAATGTCAATGTAGCAGTTATTTTACTTAATTTAATTTTAGATCAGAAATATCTGTCCTCCTATAATTATTCTCATGGGAAATTTAAAATTGGCTTAAATTAAGGATATTGATACTGTAGTGTTTGAGGATCACAAGGAGCATAAAACAAAAGTAATTTAAATCACTACTTCAATTTAAGAAATGATACTTTGAGGCTATGGGTGCATATAACTACAGGACAACCTCAAACCTATTTGTATATCCTAAGGACTGAAATACTTCCCAAAAGCCAATAAAAATTAGCCCCTTCATCAAACAAGGGCAATTAGAAAGTGTTTGTCTAGTTTGTAAGTTTTTTCCTCCATATTTCTCTGAAAAGGTCCTAGCACAGTATCAGAATATCATGAGCAGATTTTTAAATTAGAAAATTAATTTTTTGTTTCAGCAATTAATTATTGCACTTTGTTGTGAAGTATACTCTAAATTTGCCTACATGATGAGAGACACAACATTTGTATTCTGTTAAAAAATGTTAAATTTTATTTTTAAGTCATCCAGGTATTCTTACAACAATGCAACTAGAAAAAAAATCCATTAAGTCAGATTATGCAATTCCATTCCAGCATAAGTAGCCATAAGCCTGCAGAAGCTCTGTTGCTTTTTCTCATTCAGCTGAATGGAGCACCTCTTCATAAAGTTCAACAGGAACTTCTGAATTTCTACCAGCTTAAAAAGCCCAAAACCTATGCTCACATGATTCATTCTTGATGAAATTATCATTCACTTGTCTTGAGTTATAAAAATAAGTCAGACTGAAAACAGGTTATCATTGTAATTTTGCATTAGAAAGAAAAAAATATGAAGTTCAGGGGCTAGTTAGTAGGACTAAGAGGACTGAAAATGTGACTGACACGTGAAGGAGTTCAGAAGTCCCAAAGTTATACGAAATTGGCATCCCAGAGAGGAAATGTTAAATGAAAGATGTGAAGAGTAGACAGAATATATCTAAGTGACAAGAAAAAAAATTAGCCAATAAACAATATTTCTTTGACTTCATGAAGGGTTGGAATAAACTCAGACATGTCAAAGCTTTTGAACTAGCCCTTTTAAGTTAAGTAAGAATTTTTTAGAAGTGAGGTTTCATCAACATTTCAGATAATCTATAAATGACTCCACAAACAAAAGACTTCTCGTAAATTCTTCTACCATAGTGCTAGTGGTGGGGCAGATTCTTATAGGAAGAGAAATCTTGCAGGGCATAACTGATAGGAGCAGCAATTCAGAAAATTTAATTATTTCGTGCAGTCTGGGAGCAGAACTTGTTGTTTAAATATGCTCCAATTAAGAGAAACAGATAATCTCCAACCCAAATATGAGAGACTCAACAGAGGAAAATACATATTAATTTAAAACCTTTGCTATTCAGATCTATTCAAGTGGTCCTATATTGTAACAATATCAGAAGACTTGAAAAGTAGAAGCTATATTTAGGAAAAAGAAGAGAAATAGTGTCAAGGCAACTACAGGCCCAGGTGTCTTTGAAAAGTTTTCACAATAGACTTAAAATAAAAATGAGAACAGAAATATAGATAAATGGAAAATGGCATAAAAATGCCAGACTCACCTGATAATATCTGTCTTTGATAAGATTACTATATTTCCCTTGTCTAAAAATCAGTTATCTGGACTTCATTAAAGCATTTGTTGTGCAGCCACATGGGAAATTTATTAATTAAACAGGAGAAGAGGGAGATGAGCAGAAGAGCTGGGCTGTGGGAGAGGGGCTCAGTGCCAAGCAGGGTCCCAGGAGCTGGGCTGTGGAGCTAGCAGGCGTGGCTGGGGAATCAGAGAGGACAAGCCATGTAATCAGACTTACTCAGTCATGTTATTACAGACCAAAGCACAAGAAGTCACAGTTAAATTAAATCCATGGTAGAGAGGAAGTTGGGAGACATCACCAACACAGAGGAGGATTGAAAGAAACCGGAGGCCTGGAGGATCAGAATAATAGATAAGGGATGAAATTCAAAATTATAAAGTGTCAGGTTATACATTTAGGGACTAGGAAGAGTTTATGCCACAAAACTAGGCTTTAGAACTTAGAAGAAACAGGTGAACAAGAAAAATTGGACAGTTTCTTTGCCAGAAACCATTTCCAAGCCACTGGTGCGAGATGAGATAGACACTGTGATATAAAGGCAAACAACGTTCAGCAGCAATGGGAAGGTCGTCCCGGGTATGAAAGATTTCCAAGAAATGTCCATGTTGTGGCACCAGGCACCAATAATAACTCCTCTAGAAAATTTGACTAAAATTTCCAAGAAAGATTGATTCAAACTAAAACATGTTCAGAAGAGGACTAGAGGAAGACTGGCAGGACGAAAAATCTATTTTAATTAAGTAGACAGATTGAGTAGTTCTATTTTCAGCATAACAAAATAAAGTCTGAGAGAAGGAATAAATGCCCTCTATTGATACAGCAAAGGGGTAAATACTCAAAAGACAAAAAAACCAGCAAGACTGTTAATGCATTAATATAAAGAGTTGACAGAAACATTAGTTGTGAAAACTTAAAAGAAGATCTGTAAGCATTAGAAAAGAATATCCTGTAGTTTATCAGTGTATCAGACACAAGAAACTGAGAAGGAACTGTTTCAAGTGTGGAAACAGGAATGTATTTTTGGGAATGAGATTATGCAACACATTTCCAAAGGGAATAAGAGTTCATGATCCCATAGTCACAGTCCAGCCCTATTGCAAATGCTCCTGTGCAGCTATATGCCCTGGGAGTTATGCTTCCAGGATTTTTAACTATGGAGCAGGAGGTGTTTTGGTCTGGCCTGAAATAGGTTTGGGACTATGGCCAGGAGTAACAAACTTCATACTGGGTGGGGTTTATCATAGCTTGTCATGATTTTAATTCACACACCAATATTTGGCTAAAAATGTGTCTGTATGTTTGTATAACTCAAGGTGCCAGTGTGCTATATCCACTTATACTAGATCATATCTAAATCATATTATATTTATTTTTAAATATGTGAAAGAAAGGCCAAAATTGTTGGATTATGGAGAGATGAAAATGTGCCTGAAAAACTCTGAAATTAATGCAACCTGATCAATTATACACTATCTCATATTTAAAAGAAAACGTGGGATAATATTATTTAGTCTGAAATTCAGAGAGGTATGAGGTTGTTAAAGTATTCAAAGAATATATTTCTCAAATATTTAGTTAAAATATGTAAAAGGGGAAAAAAAATTAACACTATTTTATTTCAAAACAGTCTTAGGTTTTGTGGATTCTTTCATGCTTCTGATTTTACTGTAGATTCAAACTCAAACCAAATCAAAATTCTACCCTGAAGGTAGAATTGAATGTATGGAAGTTGAGGTAAAGCTAAAACATCGTCATGAAAAGAGCTGGCAAGACTCAAGTTGTTAATCAAACCATAGCTACATTTTAATTTCAGGACAGATTTCTAAGCCTAAAAGTAGTCTCATACAGCAGCAACCTTCAATACAGCTAGTGCTTTTGGATCTAGTGCCAAAAATAGCCAGCCTTGCTGAAGAATGATGCCACTGGGATGTAAACAACATGTGAGATCCCTGAAATGAAATAGTTACATGTGTCAGCAGTGCTTTACTGAGAAGCAGAGGAGCAAAAAGTAAATTAGGGCAGTTAAGTACTCATGTTTGAGCTGTCACTGGAGCCAAACAGGCAATCCTACACAGAACTGCAACCCTATGGAGCAGGGAAAGGGAATATGGGGAGAGAAGGGCAGGCAGCTTAGTTTGGTTATTTTTGTATCATTAGCAGCAGTAATTTCAGAAGAAGTAGAGAAGAAAATATCCGCATTTAAACAAGCAACAACAAAAAATATTTTAAGATGTTTATGTACACATCAAAAGCAGAAAGCCTGCAAAATGTCTTGAAGACCTGGGTGAGAAACTAGAGAAAGGTTTTCCACATGTAAATATAAAATTCCGTAGTATTGTATGCAATGCCATTCAAAATCCACAAACATGCAACAAGAATGAATTTCTCAGGAAAAAGGCATTTTGGAAAGGATCAAGAATAATTTTGTATGTGTAAAGTTCTAAGCAGAGCTTTAAAGTCCTATTCAATTATTCATAAGGCTCAGAAGGATAAGAATTCAAGGTATTTTTTTACTAACATAACCCCCATAACATTGGCTTGCTTTAAAATATTGCTCTATTTGTAATGGTCTTAAAATACCAGTTGGACAGGGAGAAAATATTTCCAAAACCAATTCACACTGAGAGAAAAATGCAAGAAGGGAAAAAACCCTTGGTACTATCAAAAATAAAATAGAAAAAAAAAATTTAAAAAAGTAAGCTTCATTCTTTCATTCTGGTTTGGGATCCACCAAAGATCCTGATGTGGACTTCCAAAGTGTAAACTTTGACTTCTTTTGTGATGGTGTCTCCATAGTTAATTTTATTCTATCTCACTGAATATATGAACTAAATATTTAATGAGTAAAGACAAGCTCATTCTTTGCCTCCATATTGCTCAGTTCAAAACTCACTATGGGACAAGTCTCCCTACCAATCTAAACTTATATCTGTGTTCTCAGAATCTGAAGTTATAGTTTGAGAATAAAACAACTCCACAATTTATTATCGCATGCAGTTCTTAGACCCTGGTGCTGCCAGGGAATTCAGAGCTGAGCTCAGGAAGAGGAGCTACAGCCCTGGCTTGAAGCCACCTTTGTGCCTGCTGGGGCCTTGCCTGGCTGTGCCACAGCACCACCCAGGGTCCCTGATGTGGCTGGAGGTGACAAGGACGCTGAGAATTACCTGTGTGCTGGCTTAAGAGGGAAAATGTATTATTTCTCCTCTGGAGAGTTTCTAACATGGAAGACTGCCTGCTGGAGGTGTGTCCAATGGCCTCCCCACCGATCAGTGCTTGAGCTCCTATTTCAGGACTCTTGAAAACTGAGAGGCCACAAAACGTCTGCAGCAGAGACGCGTGCACTGAGACACGTCTGTGTGCCACCACCTGTGTGCTGTGGAGAGAAGCCATAAAGTGCATGTTCATCTTCCCAGGAGCAGACCAGAGCTATGCACAGAGGCTCCAGTGCCCAGAGTGCCTGGCAGTGCTGGCCTCACTGGAGCCAGCCAGCTGGGGGGCAGTAGGGTCTGGCCTTCTCCAGAGTTCTACCTGCAAGTTGTACCTGCCCAGGCTTTGAGCTCCCGTGTCTGTAGAAAGAAAGAGCCTTGATAAAGCTAAGGAGCAAAATCATTGTTATTGCCAGACCTGGTGCTTATCTGTTTACCTGCATATTTCATCTAAATGAAGGCAGAATATTATCTTTATGAACGGTATGCTCTCATTTGGAATTGACACTAATGAATGCAAGGCCCTTTACCCCTCTTGTTTGTACCATCAAATTAATTAGCTCTATTGTGACACCAGTATTTTTCTCAAGTAGTTCAAGGCTTGAGCGTTTTCCTTTCTTTTTCTAAAGGGCATCTTCAGTGCCCTTTATCTACCATAAGAATCATGCATCACTTGTATTTTTCACAACTAATGCTGTTTATTATAAAAACTGATTGTGATGTGAAGATTGTTATACTGTGTGGCAAATTGCCCAAACAATTACTGTAAATGCATGAGCCATAAACTGTACTGCCAAGGACACTGGTAGGTTAGCTACAATAAAAGAAACAATTAGAGTCTGAGGTGAAAATAATAGAGATGAGATGACAGTTATTGAAAAGGCAGAACATCCAGTTTAATGTTGTAAATATAGGTTTGTAGATTACACTGATGGTTTTAAAGTGTTCATGACTTATTGAATGGAATAGAATATTCCATACTTTAGAATGGGGCCATAATTATTATTTCCTTTTAATTGTGATGTCTGATGCATTTGTGAGCAGTTGTTGAGAACATCTACACATTATACTGATTCTATTTCTAAATTATCATCCTGCTTCAAGGGTTGGAGGTTTTTTTTATTTTACTTTCTTCGCATTTTGTTGTTCAGGGTCTGTTCTGAACAAAGTATTTTCTCTTGAGGAACGTGGAGTGCTTAGAGGGTTACAGCAATAATTATTTCAGTTTCAGCCTACACACTTCACTGCTTTAAATCATCATTAGAAGTTTCATCCCTCAGCAACTCCTGCTGAGACTGTCTTAAACTCCAAGAAACAATTAGATAAGAATAGCTAATCTTTATAGCAACTTGTATATAAAGTATTGATAAGAATTTGCCAGAAATTAAGGGAATATATTTTTTCTTCTTAGAAATCATTTAAATACAGAAAAAGGTTATTGCTATGATTGCTAAAGAATTTCAGTAATTCAAACCAGACTTGGAGTGTATGAAGATTAGGGTGCATAAAAAAAAAAGATGTGCACCCTACTAGAGGATGTGTATATAACCTATGGTTTATATAACCTGTGGTATATATAAAGAAAATGCAAGAAAATTGGCATTACTGCCTGAGAATATTAAGCAGTCCTCTGTTTCTTTTTTTAAGAGACAAGACATAGGCATAAAAGAAAAATAAAGTTCTAATATTTGACCCTAGGGAGAGCACTAAACAACTGGACACAGAATTATGGCTGTCCAAGAAGGCAGAGGTACTGGACACATCAAATCAGAACAGGGAAGGGTCTTCCCAGGGTTTAGAGGAGAGGATGAAATGAGCAGCAGAGTAAAGGGCAGTTTGTGTGAGCAGCCTGTGTGAGCTCTAAACTACCAAACCCATTAGTCAGGGGAAGCTGGAAAAAGCTCTAAAGTGGCTCTGAAAGCAAGTTGCAGGGAAACTAAGTACTCATCTAAAACACTTTTCAGGGAAATGCTCTAGGTAGTTTTCAGGCTTTTACATACTGTTATAAAAGGATGATCTTAATATGAGTTAGGGGTGTCAGAGCTGTGTTGGAATTTGATGGAGCTGCACAGAAGTTCAGGGAGGGGTTGGGGAGCACAGCTGGGGAGGTGGCAGAGCTGTGGGCCTGGGCAGTGGCTGCATCTTCAGGCTGAAATAACTGCCTCTTTCCAAAACTCAGGGCAGAGTGCTGGGAACTAGACCTTAAGTATAGCAGAAGTCAACAGCCTCACTAATTAGAGACAAACCAAGCCTGCACAGAGCAGTGTGCCTGCACAGAACTGTGGGGCTGCACAGAGCCAGCACCATTCCTTGCTTCCAGGCTCCTAATGGGCACTCCTGAATTCTGACTTCTCAGGTGGCTTTACCTGAAATATGGCCAGTTCCCACCTAAAAGCATTTTGGCTTCAAATGATCCCTCCTTGTGCAGATGTCATGTTATACATGCCTGAACCATAACACTGTTATTACATGTCATGTGTGGCAGTATCATGGCCGTCTGTTTATGCAATTGTTTGATTTCAGGAGATATTTAAAAAATAGAAGCACAATAGAAAAATAATTTAATGTAAAAATGCAGGTAATCATAAATTAAAATTATGTTAGATTCAAAACTGATTGGACCACAAAGGAAAGGATTCAGAAGCAAAAACTGCAGACAAAATCAACATCTATAAATGAAGAGCCCTGTGAACACTGAGCAGAAATAACTGAATAATATTTTAAAACATTTCCATTACAACTGATCCTATTAAAATGAAGCTGTATGTAAAATAGGAGCCCCAATTGTGAATCTAGGCAAGACTGATTTTCTTATATGACCTTCAACTACCAGCAGTGTTAGAGAAGTCTCAACCTAGTTCTTAGTAAATAGGTGTCACCCAACAAATGGGACTGACACTAATTAGCTGCCTTGTTGATAGTCGGGAAGCAGAGGACAGAGGCAGGAGGTGGCGTGGTGCACTCACTGTTCGAGCAGCAGGTGAGGGCATTTGCTGGCTGGCATAGCAAAGGAGGCTGGCACTGCAGCTGCTGTTTGGAAACCACCCTGGGAATGGAAGACTTTACTTCCAGGAGAGTCAGGCAAGCAAACTTCACAAGCATTTTGAATGAAAACAGAGCCACAAAGAGCCTCCACCGAAATGTTTGAATTTTGAGGAAGACAATATTAAACAGTAGTATTTCTTCACCTTGAGGAAATACCCCTTAGTTTTTGTCTTCTCACCTAAGAAAAGGGGCTGTTATCAGAAGAGGACAAAAGGTGAGCCTGAAAAAGGACAATAAAGATCTGTCAGTAACTTCTACACAAGGAGAAATTAGAAAAGAAGTTTGGAAAGTGAAGTTGAAAAAGATGCTCAGAATAAGCAATATATGGTATGATTAATAGTATCAAGGGGGACATTTGATCAAGAGAGCAGCTGTAAGGGAATTTAAGCATTTTTCTGCAAAGATAATTCCCAGTAGGATTCAGACAATGTTTGTAATAAATCTATTTTTATTAAGATTATTGGATTGGTGTTATCCAGGGGATTATATTTTCCAATTACTAATATTTTCATTTTTCAGTCTTAGTTTATGATTGAAGCAGGGACATGGGTGGCACAGAACAAAATGCATTGGCCTGACTTGGGATGAGAATAATCATCGCCTCAAAGCAAACAAAGTCCCAAGAAATTAGTCTTTATTTTCTAGCTCATTAAAAAAGACCTTGAGTTTTAATAGCAAAACATTCATACTTTTTTTTCTTTAATATAGATGTGTAAAAAAAATGTATATGTCCATTTGAAGATTTTAGTGCCATCCAATCTGAACCAGGAGCCCAACACCAGTTTGGTGCCAGGCTCAAATACAGCTTTGATATAACACTGGCTATCCCCAAATCTCATGACTAAAGGTATAAAGACTGCAGAAGAGCCAATTGCACAAGAAATCAGTTATACCTCAAATTAAGTTATAGAAAGTACAAACAGAAATGCTGCCACTTTATTCAGATCCTTTCATAACTCTGTCATGATTGTTGTACCTGACTGTGATATCCATGTAGCCATGTTGAAGCAATACTTGTTCAGAAGTGTTACACACATGTTTTACATGTGGATTGGTCAGAAAATTCATTGATTACTTTGACAGAATGGGCTAAGTATTTCATAAATGGAGAACCTCTTTTCAAAAGATTCTCCAGGGCAGTGTTAGAAAGTCTACAGAGAGATACATTGTGAATTAGTAATGCAGGACTTTTCTATTTGGATATCTATCTCCAGGGCCGTGCTGTTGAAAAAGAGGAAAAGGTGAGTGAGCAGTCAAGTTTTCTGAGGGCTAGGCTTGGCCTAATGTGAGAGGATATGCTTCATAGGTCACTATTTTGTCTGGAAGAGGTATGATCAAGTATCAAAATGGTTTTAAAGAAAGGAGCTGGGGCCAATATTCTTCTCATGCTTCTTTTTCCCACTGCTTTAAAATATTGGAGGAAAGAAACTTTCAAGTTTTGTCTATTTTAGATAAATCTGAGAGGAGAAAAACATTAACCTATGTTGCCTCTGGTCGTTTTCTGAATCTCACAGGGGAAAAATAGAGAAGGAGCAGTCTCTTCCTGGGGTGTCAGAAGAGAGTATTTTCCAAGAGGCTGCCTGCAGTGTGCAGAGGCACATATACAAGAAGGTGGGAAGTGCCTCAGAAAGACTGTAGAGAGATAGACAGCAGCCAGGTGAGACTAAGACACAGATACCACTCCTGGGCAGGAAAACAGAAAGGGTGACAACAAAAACAAAACCTTAGACAGTTGTTCTTAAGAGAGGGAACTATGATCTAAATCCTGGGAAGCAATTGTAAATTCAGTAAGTATCTCAATAAGACAAAAATCCCAGGTGTCATCATGACAAGAGACTTTTATAACCTTTTTTCATTTTTCACATGTTTACTACCACACAGCAAGAAGGCAGCTGTGTGATAGGTATGAATATTTCTATCAAGAAGATATGGAAAAAAAAACTTAGGAGACCCTGGTTCAGATTTACTAGGGTAGCTGCAGAGACTGACAAAGTCCCCAACTCTCTACCACAATATGAAATGTCTCAGCCTAGCAAATCTTATATTTATCACCCAGCGTCTATAAAGGTTATTGCAGGGACAACAATTTTGCATCAAAACAAAATGTAAATGCCAATCCACTTGGGGCACCTAAGTGCAAGGCAAGAAAAACCTGCCAGCTTTGCCTAGCTCCCACTCAATTATGTAGCCCAGTGCCCTTTAGGACTACAGTTGGTAACCAGCAGTAATAAATCTTCAGGTTTAGTGTCAGAATATCAGCTGGTTTCACTAATCAGGAGGAGAGTGGAAAGACACTTAGAAAACCAAGCCCCCTATTATGCTTTGGCATGTCAACTAATACTTCTTGTGTGTGTCACTGAAGGTCTAGGGATCAAATAGCCACTTCTAACATTCTCCCACAGTGTTTGAAAGGTCTTACCCTCTCCTTTGCCCTAAGACAGGGACTTCATTTAACTTTCAAAGTATTTGTTTGGACCATTTTTCCCACCTTTTGTAGATGAGAAGATAATCAACATTTTATATGGATTAAAATTTAAAAATACCATGGGCAATTGGTTCTCTGGACCTACACTGCAGCTGAATCTATAGCTTCAATGTCAGAGTTGAGGTGCTGGGACTGGATCACAGCTTAAAGTTCATAATCAGAATAAACAGCTCAGATGACACTGGTAGTCATTGCAATGATTAAATATGACTCCAGTGCTCTCAGCTAATGTTGCACTAACTTTAAACATCTTTTCAAGACTAACATTTAGAAGAGTCAAGTTGAATGTAATGGAACAATTTTTTTTTCCAAGTGAACATTTATGAAATGTAGTACCTGAATGGTGGACAGGAGAGAGTATTGAAATGGTCATTTACAGTCTGGTTCAATTTGCAAAATAGATATCTTCCTAAACAAAAGAATCATTGAACATACAGGAGTTCATTTAGCAATGTCCTTCTATTTTTCCAAAGGTCCTTTACCAGCAATCTGAAAGAGCATCTGGTCCTGTAAATATTAACATTCAAGGATTGTTTTACACATGAAGAATTCTACAAAGTTCAGTGAGACTCCTGATGTTCATTAAATTATTTATTACGACTATTGCAGGATCAAGCCGGTTGCTGAATTTAAAAGTTCTAATCGTCAGCCATAGTAGTGTTACAGTATTGGTATATTTAAATAAGCTGATGAAATTGTAGCAACTGAGAAAAATCTTAGACGTGTAAAGCCAAGCAATGCATGGATAATACAAGTACTTATGATGGCTGAGAAATTAGAGCACTGGTTTTATATGATTTCATGCAAACAACTGAAAAAGCTTTGTAGCAACCAATATTTCCCACACAATAGAACACAAATTTCTGTTCTGTAGCATTGGTGAGAGCAGTTTTTAAAGCAGATCATGGAAATGAACAAGAAACCACTGATACTAATAAATTCCAGTGTAAATACTCTGCTAGGATTGTCAGTACAACAACATTTTATTTTCATGTGTCGTTCCTATAAGTTTTAGAAGCTTCTTTAAATATTTCTAGTGCAATAAATGGATGGCAGAAGGGTGGCACACAAAAGCAAAAATGTGACAGTTTTCAGCTCTCAGGTACGCTCCAATTAGGAGACCACAAGTACAGGAAGAATGTGTCTATTTGTCTGTGCATGCCATTCTAATCCACATGTTCCACCTCTTTCTTTAACACTTCTGTGATGGCATTCAAAGACTTAAGCCATTAACCTAAATATCTATCTTCAGGGTATTTAATAAGTTTCATATTTCAAATAGTATACATGTCCAGATTTTGAAATAATATGATTAAACAGAAAAGAAACATTGATCATAGTTTCTGGCCAAGTGGGATTGTTCTCTATAGAATATTTTTCAAGTGGTTTATTTCAGCTTATTTTAAATTACTTTGGAGAGTAAGGCTGCAGCAATTTCCTCAAAAGATAGCCCTTGAGTTGCTGTTAATAAGCATTCCTAATGCTGAGTCAAACTCAGTTCTCCAGCATGCTTTAATCTCACTTGTCTGAATAATATATTTTAGAGCACCTTAAATAATTATCTTGTGTCCCTGATAATCATGATCTTCAAGTATGTAGAAAAGTCTTATTTTGGTTCCAGTCCTACCTAATTCTACAGCTGAGAAAGGCTGGCAATGACCAGGAGGCAAGAGAAGGTCTGGGAATACTAAGTCACATTAAACACAGAGAGAGGAGTGTTCCTCATAGCTGGCTCCCTGTGAATGGATAGCTTCTCTAGCAGCTGCTCTCTGGTAAAAACAGTGACTGCAGTCACTTCCTATTAATAGCAATAAACTTTAGTCAAATCCCATATCTGTATGCTGATCAAGATGTAACTCGTGACTTAAAATGCCAGAAACAACCTTGAGATTAAACAGAGGTACACAAAGAAGATGTGTGTTTTAACACCTTTCCTGCTCTTCTTTCCCTTCCTGATTATGGTGACACACAATCAAAAGAACAAGGATTAAAAGGGAATGTAATTCAAATGCCATATTTTAAATGGACCAGATAGGAATGATACAGTTGTTCTTCATAGCAAAATGCATGAGAGATTATTTCCAAACATCTTTGTCAGAAGCCTTTGATTTTTTTTTTAATCACATCATGAGCTTGTGGGAAAAGCCAAGAGGAGCAAAACTGCATTTCCAGCACAACCTAGGCACTGGTCTGCCATCTGCCTGGGAAGACAGAGCACAGTGAGCACAATGCAGTCCTGCCAAGCTGCATCTTCAGCAAGTTCTACCTCCTTTGCCTCCCATCAGAAAGAGATGATCAGCATTTGAAGAAGGAAAGGCACTCATGCACAGAAGAACTTTTCTCACTGGCAATTTCTTAGAGACCATTCAGCATATATGCTGTCAAAGTTGGCATTGGCAGCCCACAGACATGGGTTTTAATCTCTTCTTTTGCATTGTGCTCATAGAGCAGCTCTTGTAAGAGCCATTGCCCTATTCTGTGTTGTGTTTCAAAGTGGCATCATGGAGGAATGGGAATTGATGCCCTATCACTCAAAAAAGGTACAGTTCAGCAACTAAAAAAAGGCATAGGATCAATATCAGCTGGATCACAGTGATACACTTGTGGATCAGTTCAGAGTGATATATTTGTTGGCTCAGAGAGCTAAGGGAGGATAACTCTAACAGTTGTGACAAAAATGCTAGCCTTCCCCTTCCTTGTCAGAGGACAGGAGTCCAAACACAGATACCCTCCTGTTAAACAATTCTCATGCTTATCAGCCGCTTTCCTGGTGCTGTCACTTGTGCTCTTGACAGATGGCAAACCAAGGCCAAGCACAGAAATGGGATGTAGCATCCTCAGTGACAGGGGACATGGCTTCCATAATTCTATCTCTGCACCTTTCAGCATGATCTGCAGGAGTCTGCCTCACACAGCAGCCAACCACCTCCTGTCTGATCAGACCAATGCAGAAGCCTGGTCCACAATAAAATCACATGGTCTAAATTTGAGGACTGAGAAGAATTCACGTTCAGAATCATCATCCATATCCCAAAAGCACGAGAGTCAAAAAAAGAGAAAAGAGTGGAGCTGATGCAATTAATTTACATTTTTCTGGCTTGTATGTATATATATAATTGTATATATATAATTGTATATATATAATTTTCTGGCTTGTATGTATATATATAATTTTATGTGTAAATATTTTATTTATATTTATAAATAGAATGGAAATTAGGCCTGTTTACTGATAGAAGATTTTCCTCTTCCAGTGAGTCTTACAATTTTAGGACTTAATTTTTCTCCTAAAGTATATCTCTGACTATGTACAAGTTAAGCAAACACTTTCATACAGACCCAAGCATAAATTAATTAATTTAAACATTATTTTCCCAAACTGTATTTTGTCCCTGTGCATCCTTTGAAGACTTTTGAAAACCATAAAAATTGTTAAAGTTTATGAGGAAATAATTTTAGATTGTTAAAATATAGCTAGAACCAAATACTTTATGAAACTTTAAGAGAAGATTACTGGTTCATACCTAGACACAGAAGCAAAAGCAAATGAAACATGAAATGAAGAGGCAGACTTTTAAGTGATGTGGTTCCAAATATCCAAATATAGACAGTTTTCAGCATTAATTATTTGATGCAGTTTTGCTTTTTACTATAATTTTTTTCAGGTGCAACTTTTGAGGGTTAAGCTCATTTTTAAAATTTATTTCTTAATAATGGTGTCAGAAAACCCTATTAGCCTCATTCACTCATCTTAGTCCTGGATCATGTTCTAAATGGTAACTTGAAATAGTCATATTATTGTGTTTCCCCAGTAACTTCCTCTGAAAGTGAATATTATTCCTTTCAGTTAACTAACATAACTAATCCTTGCTAATGACATTTAATGAGCCACACAAGTATGCCCTAAAGTGGATCAGACTCTCTGCTTAAAAACCATGATCCTGTCCTGTCTATTTCATAGCTGCATAGGTAAATTGCACATTTTAAGAGAAAGTATAAATATCTCAGAGCCAGAAGTTAAAAAACAATTAAAATGTTATTACAAGTTTCTAAATTTGAAACTGAGCCCTAAATGAGTGTCCTTTAAAATTATCCTTTTGTTCAGATTGCTGTAAAGAAATCTTTAATTTAAGATGTCCAACTCATGGGTATGGATAGCAATATTCCCTACCTGTCACTTTATTGTGAGAATCATAGATAAAATTGCTTTTACTTCTATCTATTTGTAATGTTGCAACTCCAAGGACAAGCTGGTTGTGTTCGATGACTCCCCCACTTTGCTAAATGTTCTATAACCAGCCAGCATAGCACATAGAAATGCTGTGGAGTTTATCATCCAAATTGAGAGGAGAGAGAGAGATGGGCTGGCGGAGGAGAGCTGGTAAATGGGCAGCACTGCTCAATGCAAGATGAAGGAGTAACAGCACATCAGCAGCCCCACTTTGCCAGTTTTGGGGGGTTTGTTTTTCCTGTGCTTTTTTTTGGGATATCAAAGCAAAGGAGTTTTAATGAGGGTCTGAAGGAGAATAATGAGGTACTTTTGCAGATGTCTGCAGGGTGTTCCTCCTCACTCAAAGGGGCAACATGTACAAAGACACTTTGCAAAACAAGCGAGCAATGGAAGTTGGCATCTTAGTTCTTTTGAAACAAAAGACCCTGATGCTGACCTCATTTGCACTGGCAAAAGCTGTGACTCTTGTGAATTCAAAGAAGTCCCCTGTAGCATAAAATTAGTCCTGGATTACATGCTGCCAGAACTGTCTTTCAGAAGCCTTGGTGACCACTGAAAAAATATTCCAAAGATAGTCGCAGCTCATTTTTGCATTTATTCTAAGTTCTCTGTACATTTTTCTGTTACTAAAGAGAGTCTTGAAAGTGCATGGTTGTTAATTGTTTGACAGAAATGTGTAGTAGATCCTAATGTAGACAAGAATTTAAACCACTTTGGTTTAAATATTTCAAACATACATGTGTATATGTGTCTATTTGAACAAATATATACACATAAATGTATACATACATACAGATACACATATGTATAAACACATGCACCCAGATGCATTCCTCTTGAGTCTAACATAGAGGGAGACAACTTTTAAAGTCTGATTAGAGATAAGGTAATTTTATATTGAGAAGAAGACACGTTATCTCCTTTCCCATTTTTTAAAATCACCCTGTCTGATTTACACATAAATCATTTAATATATCCATATAAAAGAATATCCCCCAGAAGGAAGGCTTCTACAACTTTTGCTAGCATTATGCCTGTCATGAGAAACTTTAGGGAATTAAACCTGTAGGAGTCATTTGACCTTAGATGTCAATGGTACCTAAATTTTCAGGTTATTCCTGAAACCATCTGGAAGCCCAGGGCTCGCTAAATTGAGACTCAGCTCTCCATGTCCATCATCTGTTCCTTGTGGGCCACCTCAGCTCAGGTTGGAGTCATACTGCCTGCACATGCCTATGGTGTTTGATATCACAGCCCTTCTGCAGGGCATCTCGGGCTATCCTACTTATCCAGAACAGGCCATGTGACACTCCTTAAAACCTGACACAAATGTCAGGAATTCAACACAGGACCTGTAAAAGCATTGTTCCCTCTGCTCTGACATACTGGGATGTTCCTTCATGGAAGTATCATCTTGAGGGCTCCAGAGTTGGCCCAAAGGACACTTGTCAGGAGAGCTTTGTGGACAGGCTATGAACCAGACTTTGGGCTAGTTTTGGGGTGGCTCCCACCCTGTGGTGTTGATACAAGCCCTAAGCTATACTGTGCACCTCTCCTCACAGGGCTAACGTGTGATTAGGGCTGGCAGAAGTTCCCAGCACAGCAAGTCTGGTTTTGGGAACGAAAGTTCGTCACAGAGGAAGCCCTGGCTGTCTCACTTTTCCTTAAGCTCTCACCACTACTGCAGCTCTGTTCCCCCTTCCCTACCACTTCAGTCCAGTGGAAGGGCACCAGCAAAATCAAACAGCACTCTCTTGTTTGGAAAGAGTATGGGAACTAAAACCCCAACATAAATTCAAAACCACAACGTTAACTTAGTTCTGACATCTGAGTATTGAAGAGAACATTGCAGGTAAAATACAGATTTAATTCTGCAGAAGTCCAAATGATTTATAGTAAATTTGGGGAGGAAAATAAATGAGAATTAGATTTTTGCATGCAACATTGTTTTGCTAACAGAAAGAACATAATTAAAAACATTAGGAAAACAGAAGTGACTATTCTCAAGTGTCTCTCTTTATATGCTATTAGAGTATAAGTTAACAATTTCCACTTTATAATTAACATATTACTTGTCTATATTTAATCAGAACAGTATGGTATATAGAAGATAAATTCTATGCATTTTTTAATATATTACCAATTCTGCCTTATAAAACATACTTCATTTCACCATTTGTGAAACAGAAGCATGAACCAGTGGCAGGGAAAAGGAATTATAGCCCTAATATACAACTTGCAGAATAGCCCAACCACATGCAGAAAAGTTTGTACCAGCTATTTTAATTGCTGGATTCTTCCCTAAGTTATCCACTTCTGCTTTATGAACCACCAGTACCATTTCTGATTTAATAATTGTATGTAGAGAAAGAACCATGAAATAAATTGTGTGAAAACCCTGCTTTTGTTTTGCTTTTAAATTTTTGTTGACTTACAAAGGAAATGGATGCAAATTATTTTAACTGTACAGCTACCTTAGTCTGGAACAACGATCCCATTGACATCAGCTCAGTTTCTGTACTACAGAGATCAGAATTGGTACACAGTGCATAGAGGGTTTATAGACCCTCACACTGCTTTTCAAATGAATGCCATGCATAAAATTATTATCTAAACTAATCTGTCTGCAGAAAATCACTGGTTGATATATACAAACACTTTACTGAAACAAGTCTTGGTCTAATTTTTCATTTACAAAACAAAAGTAAAATAGAAGAAAATAACATGGGCAGTCTTGACTCAAGTAAGCACACATAGAAAGTCAGAAGGAGCCAGCTATATTCTGAATTACCAAAAATTAAGGTGCAACCTCACCTGCTTTGTGTTGTCTTTAAGCAGCCTTTAAGACTCCTATCTGTAGCCTCTTTCTGGGATTTATTATCCACCTTGGGCACAGTTTCTTTCTTGTGACAAATCAGTATGTAATTTTTATCGTCATTGTTTGCCCAGAAGGTACCAACTGATGTCTCGTAGCGGATACAGAATTCCACCTTAACTCCATCTTTCTGGAAAGGAGGCACCACAGAAATCTTAAAGCAAAACTGATCCGTCTCACTACCACAAGAATTAGGCATGAACTCTGCGAGTATGTCATAGTAACTGAGCCAGTTATTCAATGTCATTCGAACATACACCTGTTTTTCAAAGGATACATTGAGGACTCGTATAATGCCGTTCATACAGGTAATCCCAGGCAGGAGCACGACTGACTCCAACACTACTTTCTGCTCTCGCACTTTTTGTAAAAGTTCTTCTTGAGAAGCAGGTAATGTAAACTGCTGGGAGAAAAAATATTCATCCTGAGGGAAAACTTCATCTTCTACATAATTTTCTTGTCCTGTATTAGGAAATTCCCAGATATCGAACTCTTTAACAGAGACAAGATCAAACCCAAATGCATCAGCAAATGAAACTTTTCTTGAGATGTTGGTGGGAGTATCTGCCTCCTCTTCCTCTGAAGCTGAAGAATTCCGTCTTCGGGGACATGGGGAGAAACGAAGTTTAATGTCGATATTAACATCTTCGTCGTCTGAAGTGGAATCATTTCCCGTGGGGACTCGTAGGAAGTTAGCCCTGTTAACCTCACGAGGTCCTTCAAAAGACTCCATTGGGCTCTCTGATATAAGCTGAAAGAGAACTGTACAACTAGTAGCAGCTGCTATTTGAGATACTATGATTTAAAACAAGGATTAATGTTACAGTTGACATTGCAAAAGGGAGTCAGGTCTATTAATAGATGCTATGGTGTGCGAACTATGTTGGCCTTTCTCCATCTGACAGTATTAGATGTTACAATTTTGGTGATACATTTGAAATATTGTATTCCCCATTTTTATGTGGCTCTATGTGCTAAGGAAGAAGAACAGCATTTAAAAACTGTTCTTTGCATAGTTAAATTGCACAGAGCTATTTTAAGATGATCAACTTACGTTGCACAAGAAAATCATCATATTGTACTAATGAGGAGCTATTCTTTTCTGATTAGGATGTATACCTCATAATATAAAAAGTTTCTATATTGATAAAATATTCCTACATATATTTTCAGGGCTATTTTTTCAATATTTTCAGATAAAATGCAATGTCACATTCTGCCCCAACTTTATACCATGCTGACCCAGTGAGCCAGATATTAGGACTATGTCAGCTTCTTCTAGCTAAGAAGTGGCCATCACCACTTCAATGAACTGGGAATGCAGTAAAACGTTGAGATGAGTACACTGGAAATGAACTTGTAGTGTTCCATTGTAAATATGGCTGAGCCCACCATTAATTAGATTATGAAATTATCTTGCTGAACTGCATTTAGCATCATCCAGGCAAATGGAGAGAAAAGCAACTGAAAGAATTAACTTTAGCAGCCACCTCTGAAATACAAACCTGTTTCACACAGCTACAAACAGGAGGAAGGAAGTTGAACGCGTGTTCAACCTTTGTGCAGGACATCTCCCCATGATATGAAATGAAACAGAGGCTTCTTAACCAACTTATTCAGATAGCATTTGACTTTCATTTTCATGGCATTCCATGCATAGAAAGATTCAGTCTTTATAGAAAAAAGATCTTGATCTCAGAATGTCACCTTTTTCATCACATAATTTAATGTTTCCTATTTCCCTTGCCTATATCAAAGGGTAAGCTGACACCTCAATCTCATAGTACAGTATAGGTTAGGATATATAGCAAGACTGTCTTCAAATTAACCATGACAGAGACTGACAGCATTAGTAGCATCATCACAGATTTCAGCACAGTTTAGAAACCTAATTCTTCATTTAGGACACTTTGAATCTTTCCTCCTGTTGTTATAGTTTCACTGGTAACTTTAAAGCTCATCTAGGTATGTCTGTTTCCAGACAATAAGGTAAATGGCATCTCACCACAAATCATCTTTTCTGATGAAGCATTGCCTCCATCTCCAGGTCTCACCAATGCTCCATCAAAACCCTTCAATAGCCATCCCACCTGCTATTGCAAAAACATTACTAATTCCCTAATCATACATTGAGACAAAGGAATATCAGAAGAGATTTTAAAAATAGCTTTTCACCATAAACTACACAACTCCTACACTCCAGTAATGTTACTGACTTTGAGCTAGTACTTTACAATGCTGTATTTTTTAACAAAAAGAAAACATGTGGAAACTAGTTTTGCCTCTAGGCTGCATGAAAATAAGTTAAAAACTGGTTAAAGAGAGTTTTAATTTATTGATTAATGTTGTTGCAATTTTTTCTATTCGTAATGCTTGCTGAAACCAAATAGTGATTTGTCTTGGCCCAGTCCAGCACTAATTCAGTTAAGGAGAACCTTTCCAGAGGCTTCAGCAGCTGTTAGACTAGATATTATGCCCAAGCTAACAAAAAAATCACTGCATTCCATCATGCTGTGACAAGGACTCCTTAGGAAGGAAGGATAGGATGAAGAATGTTCTGAAGACAAAGACATATAAAAGACATATTTTTGTTTAAATCAATTACTGCCAGTGACATTAATTAATGGATCTTATTCTGTACATCTCTATCCATCTTGCCATTCACTCAGTTCAAATCCTTTACTTCTGTCCTGGGTGTAAATAAGTATGGGAGATGGGAAGAAAAGGTGAGAAAAGGTGTAGTTATTAGTTTAGTCTAGGTGATTGACATCCAAGTGAACACTGATAGACAAAGTCTCCAGTCTTGTGCCATTATCTAGTTAGAGAAAGAACATGTACTTAGTAAGGGCAGTTAAAATAGGAAACAGAAAAATGGTGTGCATGAAATAATATGAAAGAGGGAAAAGATTCTGCCTCTGTACAAGAAAGAAATACCAATGGCTATGAGGGAGAACAACAAGCACAACTGGGAACAGAGGGAGACCACACTCTAGTTGAAAATAATGTCCTATCTACTAGCTTCATCTTCTTCAGTGCAGAGGGGAAGAGGTTTATGTCTCTTCTCCATTTAATTTGGTTCTTGTCTGAACAGTTTGCACTGAGTTAAACTTTTCCTAGAAGTCCACATATTTTTATTAAAAATATACAGAGAGACTTTCACCAAATCAAGCACACATATACCTATAAAGATTGCATTAACACTGTAAAAATAATATAATGAAAAAGAATATCATTTATTCTCTGCATCTTTTAAAATGGTGTTCTAAAATACCTAAATCAGGCAACAGAGTAGCTATTTCCTTTCAAAGTATAACAGCAGCAGGTCATTATAGAACATTTTAATGTGACAACTTTAATGAAGCCTCATTCCTCTGAACACATCAAAACCAAATGTTGAATCAAGACAAATAGTTTCCAGGTGTCCTTAAACACTGTTAAAATAACAGTGGAAACAACAGATAGAATTAAAAATGTGTAGAAAATAAGACAGCTCTACATGGGTTAGCTGCTGTATTGAGCAGCATAGTAAACATTAGAGGGAAAAACATTACAGAATTAGCAGGCTTTGGACCTAATTAAACACACAACAGAACAACAAAAACTATAGTCAAATGTTTTTGTCATATATATTATTAGCACTGACCAGTTGTTCTTTCTTTGCTTTAACTGGAAGAAAAGAGGCTATACCTTTGCAACAAGTGGAAAACAATTATGTCTTAAGCATGGACTAAAGATGAGAAGTATAAAATCTGGTTCCACTTGGCTTCCTAACAGTGCATTCCCCAGTGCCCTAGAAAACTGCACTGTTTTAGCAAATGGTATGAGATGTATTACCTTCTGCACTGCTATTAAATAAATCTATTAGGATAAGGCATAAATACATTTTCTCCTTGCAGAGAACGCTGTTCTAGATGACTGTTGAATGGTCAAAACTGCTGAACCAGAGGTAGACTAAATATTTTAAAGGTTATATACTTTAGAAAGAAACATTGATGGCATATTTTGAGAGCTATTTTGAAACAACAATTAATTCTTTAATTCTACATTAAAGCATGTCAAACTAAGAAAGAAGAGATAGTATTACACTTGAGCAATATTTTATTTCTAAATCCCATATGACTGTAGTTAAATTTTAGTAATAAAGGCTGAATGAGGACAAAGGCTGCCCTCAATTGTTTTCTGCTCTTTGTTACAGATTGTATGCACTGTCAGACTTCTTAACAAAACTTTGTCCTATGACTGCAACTGGTCTACTCTGTGACCCAAAATAGAAACTAGACCACTTCCAATAACATGTGCTTGTTTTCATAGTACCAAGCAGAAAAAAATGCAAGCTTTGTAAATATATATATAGAAAAACAAAGATTAGAATTATTGTAAGGGGAGACCTGGATTCATACAATCAATACTAAGACATTGAAAAAGCTCTCTTTAACCTAAATTAAGGGGAGAGGAAAAAACAATCCTTGTACAGTGAAAATTCAGAACTGATTACATTACTGGAACAGAATTTCCAAATGCTCTTTTATCCTAATTCATCTTTTCAAGAACACATCATTTATTGAAAATTTTACAGGATAAACCATTGAACAAGTCTGGCTGATAAAGCCAGTCCCTTATTTTTATGGTGCTTTGTGGGAAATCGCATATTTCTAACCATGCAGCGTTTTAGCAGCTTTGAAGAGAACGTGGCAACAAAAATGATGCTTTAGTAAGGTGTGTGCAGACATTTGAAGAAGGATGTGCTTCCTCAGATTGGAAAAAGTTTGCATAGTAAGAACACACAGTATGCTGTCTCTGTCTCTCATTGCTCTTTTCAGATAAAACTGGACATTGAGTGAGTAAAGGCTGTTTCTCTAATGTAAGAGCTTTGTAAACATTTCAAGCAGTGGCAAGAAGGTTCCCACAAAGAATAAGGATAAAACAGGGAACTTGTCTTATTTTTTAGCTGAGATCTTGTTTTGGGCAAAGGGAGGAATTTTCATCTTTAACAATAAGACTCAGAGGAAAATAAAAGATAACTTCAGAAATAATGTGCAGAAAGAAGAAACAAGCAAGACACTCAGGAGTTTGGGATTAATATCTTCCTCAGTGGCATATCTGAAAACCAAAAACTGTGATCTTGGAGATGCAGCCCTTCTAAATGTAGGGGTTTTTGCTCACCCTTTTGTTTTTCATTCCCTGTAGGATCTTCCTTCACTTACTGAAAG
The DNA here is from genome assembly GCF_012460135.2 of Molothrus ater. Classification (NCBI taxonomy): domain Eukaryota; kingdom Metazoa; phylum Chordata; class Aves; order Passeriformes; family Icteridae; genus Molothrus; species Molothrus ater. The sequence goes on along the minus strand of NC_050482.2, from coordinate 26,116,439 downwards.
AACTGGTCCTCTGTTCAGATATGGAGCCCATTCAACACAATTTTTCTCTTTTTATAGGATTTGAGTTCAAGTATCATGCATTTGACTTTTGATCATTTACTGCATTTAAATTTCTAATTCTTCAGACTGGCTCCTTTTAATAACTTCTGTTTCCTCAGTTTCTGAAAGCCTCTCCTTAAAATTGAAATCTCTAATAAATATTGTTTTCTTTATTCTTAATTTAATTTGTATATTTGTAGGCACTCCAAATCTGGGTTCTATGCCTTGTCATTCTTTACAATCCTTCAATTTACAAAGTCACTACTAAAAGAGCAGAACATGTGGTTGGTTCTGTGTTTCTTTCTTGGAACTATGGGTAAAGGAACACGCAATCATAGTGAGCAGCATTCTTTCTCCAATCTACAACTGCAGTGTTCCATAAAAACATAAATTTCAGTAGAAATAACCTAATATAGAGAATCTGGTGTTCTGAATTAAAATCAAGTTTTTTATATTATTATTTTAGGAACCCCTTTAGGTATAACCTGCTTAAAGTAGAAATAGCAGAAATGGCATGATTGTAATAAATAGTCTAACATGCCAGATCACACATTTGAGAGATAATCTCAATAATTTCTGCTATGACTTGACAACCATTCAGCTGCAAATAAGAGAGGGGGAGAAAAAACTGGGTAAATTAGTCATCAGAAAGTTATGAAAAACTACCAGTAACAGAAAGATGATGGCAACTTTAGGATGTTCCAGGGAGACAATTTCTAGTAGGGATAGAGCAGGTCAAATGAATGCCTTCAAAAGAAATGATTGCTGAGACTGAAGACCAAGAAAAAAACCTGTTAAATAGCTCATCATTTCATCACTAGGATGTTTGAACAGCCAAGGCTGTTAAAATACCAGGTACATCCCATTCACAATGATTACTCGAAAAGTGTTCTATTAAATCTTGCAAGCAAGCAGGTGGCAATTCTACTCTGGCACAGAAATATCAAATAAGTCATAGTATCTGTAGTGTTGGATTATGAGTCTTGTTTTCTAATCTAAAAACATCAGGCTGCCAACTGAAACATTGGTTGGTCAATTTGAAGCCCTGAGACAAGGCTCACTAGAGCCCAATCAAGATGATCAGTCAGAGTATGAACTTCAAGATCAGGAGCAAAGGGATCACTTTAATAGATACCCTAATACCCTACCCTGTCCCTCTCTCTTTGACAGAACTAGCTTCTGAAAGGAGCAACCAAGGGTCATTTTCAGAACCCAAAAGAACCTGAACAGCAGCATCAACTTCAACCTTGTAAGGTTAAATCTTTGACGCCATTCTTGATACCTCAAAACACAGACCTTATTTGATAATACATATTTTGGACATCGAAAGTGACCCAAAAGTAAATACATCCTCTTTCAAAGCTTTCACCACATTGTTTCAGTTTACTTTAGAACATATTTCAACATATTTAATAACATTCCTAGACTAATCTCATGACATCATAGAATCATTGAATCATGGAAAGGTTTGGGGTTCCAACCCCACTGCCATGGGCAGGGACACCTTCCACTAGACCAGAGTGCCCAGAACCAGTCCAACCCGGCCTTGAAAACTTAAGACGAGGGAGTATCCACAACTTCTCAGGGCAACCTTTTCCAAGATGAGATGATTTTCTTTTCCATAATAGTGCAGGCCTCAGGAGGCTGAGGGCTATGTCAAAGTTCAAGTGACAGCTTGTGCTTTGGGGGTGACAAAGCACAGAACTCTCTGACTCTGAGTGGTAATTGCTCCCTCAAGCGGTTTCTTGGGTCGGCAGAACTGGTCACTTGCATACTCAGCATGAAAGTCAGCTGCTATCAGAGAGTTAATAAGAAAAAAAAGGGGAACAACTTGTGTTTGGGTTTGTTTTGGTTTTTTTTCTTTTTGCTTTAATTCAATTTCATCAAGAATAGCTACACTGCAGCTATAAAATTTGACAGGTAGTTTCCTTTCACACAGTACTTTCTATTAGCAGGTAAAACAAATGTTTATTTTACTAAATACAACATGTTTGACTAAGTGTAGAGAACACAGGAACCAACATGTTGGTTTCAGTTTGTTTTGGATATCACTGGAAAGTCTGATCCTTTCGCAACTCTATCGAGGCACCATAAATTTCTCATTAATCATTATGTTTCAATGGGGAACACTGAAGGGTGTTTTCTCAGATTATAATGAAGTGAGAGGCTAACGTCATGGTCTGTTTATCTTTGTACTTAACATAGTATAATTATTTTGGGATTTTTTTTCATTCAGCTAGGACTTGCACCTTGACTTTTGTAAACATAGGCAGTTCAGTTTTCGTTGTTAAGGATGTTGACTTAACAGAGTATAAAATAGAAATCTGGGTACATTAGAGCAGCACATTTGAAGTCCAACTTTCTTTTCTCCTGCTGGTTATATTCAGAGGACCAATTATTCAACTGGCCACTTGCAGTAAAATATCAGAACACTTAAAATAAATGCCGGGTTTCAGGCCGCTATAATGAATGAAGACTCTTCTGAAAGCAATGAAGGAAGTCTAGACATCTGTACAGTAGGAGAAGAAGAACGAAAACTGGCTCAAGGGATTCAACCCCAAATTCCCAGCTCTCACATACATGCCAAAAAGGGTCTTCCTGTGACTGTGGATGAAGGAAGATTTCTGGATAAACCACCTCTGTCATACATAGCTTTGATTGCAAAGGCGATACTTTCTTCCCCCACAAATAAACTGAATTTGGCTGCTATCTACAAATATATTGAAGATAATTTTCCTTTTTACAGGAACAAAGGTCGAGGTTGGAGGAACAGTGTAAGGCACAACCTTTCACTAAATGACTGTTTCATCAAGGTGGGAAGATGTGAGGATGGCAAAGGAAACTACTGGAGTATTCACCCATCAAACTTAAAAGACTTTGTCCACGGGGACTTCAGGCAACATCGAAGGTCACGAAAGCGAGGGCACCAAATGGAGGTAGAGCACTGCCTTGCTGGGAATTATTTCACACCATGGGGACACTATCCTTCCTGCCCAGCACCAAATATGCTTTACCAAACACATTATTTTCTGGATCCGCTGTGGAAACTTCTGTATGCTGACAGACTGCAGTTTGTGCATGAATACCAAAAGTGGAATGTAAACAGTCACTTAATCATGGGGAAGTTTCTACCTCAATTACAGACTGATAAACCCCACAGCATTTCTGGGGACTGGTTTTATGGATCTCCTGCCACTTCAGTTATGCAGCAGAATATTTTCCTAAATATTCAGCCAGGTTTACCTAACTCCCTTTTATTCTTTTCTCAAAAACAACACCAAAATGAAGCATTCAGACACATCTGTAAGTACTAGAAAGTATTTGAAGTGCTTGAATAACTTCACAGGTAGCTTGGGACTCTATCAAGATATAATATATATGTTGTGCAATTTTTAAATTTTGTATATGTTTAAAGACAGCAGAAAAGCTTGATTACTTATATAGGCCACTGATTATCCATGATTATTACCTAAGTGTATTGGCTTTGAAACCACAACAATGAATTTTTATTAATTCTGCTGATCAATGGCCAGGCATAGATTACTTCAGTACAAAAGTAAATCCATTCACAATGATTGCCTAATGAAATTATTTTTAAATTGTTCTGTATTAATCATATTACTGTATACTACTGCTCTATTGGATTCAAATTAATACACATGTATATGTATTTATAACTATATATTCAAATATGTACAACCATATATTTACTGTTACATTATATTGAATAGGAAGGATTAATAATTTTTTACTTTTTCATTTAAGAATGTCTTTGAAATTATACTTGTCACCTCCCATACTGCTGGCAATAATGAATTATTCTTCTACTCATTTAATATGATACATTGGTTAGTACTCAATCAACACTATTAATTCTGATGCATTGTATTGATCAAAAAAATCTCTGTACATTTATGTATCTTTAACTGTTAAATTGTATACTTGTTCTTGTTTGAATAATTGTGCATATTAATAAATATTCCAAGTGAAATAGGACTGTAATATTTTCTAAAATATGTTTTTAAGTTCAAATCTGCTTTTTAAATGCACGGCCACATATTAATTAACATACTTAAATGATTACTTAATGGCAACATGGCTAATCATGAGTTTATCCATTAGCTGGGTATAGTCCATTTAAGAAATTTTCATTTTTCAGATATTTTCACCTATTTCTTAGGCTTATATCTATATTTTTAGTTTACCTAGTAACACTTATGTACATAGGTACAGAGTGTATGATGTTATAAAGTGCTCACTTAAATACATTTTTAAAATGTATGCATCTATCCAGCAACCTCATGGCAGCAGAAACTTATCAAGTTTCACATAGGGAAGTGTAACAAGCATTATTGTGAAGAAAACCCAGCTATGCTAAATTATAATACCAGAAGAACTTCCTTTGACACACTTGCTCACAGAAAATGAAGATGAAGGCACTGGAGGGCCTCAGTCATGAAATACCCTTGCATGTGGACAAAACCTGAGAACTGGACAAAGGAGGGGAAGGTGGGATGGAGGTGGGATGGGGAGACTGACTAGAGGAAACAGAGATAACTGGAGCTGGGACAAAGAGCATAGACATTTTGATCAAGGAGCTGTGAGAAGCCCAAGGAACACAAATTGTGAATGCCAGGCAATTATAACCAGATGACAATGAAAGCTAGGGATAAGATTCAGGGAAGGTTTGATGAGTAGTAGGTGGGAAAAGTCTCTGCCTGCTATAGTTTATGTATTGGATAAAATCTAATATTCATAGTTCTTTAGCCGTCACCAAATTACTTTAAAATTTCATGCAAGAACAAGATGCTCCTGTTTTTTCTCACTGGGCTTACTTGGCAAAAGCTTGTGAAGCACACCTGAGGATATTCCCAGAATGACACACTGTCATTCAACAACATCTTGCCTGCTAAGTAAGAGCTGGAGAAGGGTGTTATAGTGTACAACATGACACACTGCTTTAGCTATTGTGACCTATCACTTATTAGGTTTTCCTTTATGCCTGAAGTAGCCATTTTAGTTTGCTCAGGAAAAGGAATTGTATTTTACCAGATTAGTGGTGTTGGTGGAAATGTGGCATGCACCAGTCCTTACTTATGCTTCCAGATCTTTGTCCCAGTTTCCTGTGGGAATGCAATAACAGTAAATCATATGAAGGAGACATTCTTCTGCTGAGATGCTCAGATTTTATTTGAAGACCACTTTGAAATAGTCTTCATACCACTAGTGATACACATACCACAGCATGAAAACTCCCATCTTAGATATTTCCACTATGATTATGTAGCTGTCCATATGCTTTCTTGTGTTTTAGCTTTCTGTTTGTTTGTACAGCAACTGCATGCCACATAGGAGGAGGATTCTTTTCAAGTAATAAGCAACTATTTATTTTATCCTCATCAGTCAGTGGGTATCCATTGCTTTCTAACTGTGCATAGTTCAAACCCTGCTCTGAAGACGAAATTACCCAATCACTATTATATTATTATCCTTTGAAGCCATAATATAATTTATTTCCAAAATAACCTGAGAGATGAGGAACATATTGAAGCACAGAACTACAAGTCAGAGGTCAACTGTACACATTCACTTTGGACACAGGTTTGTGACACCACTGTGTAGCACTTTTTGTTCTCAAAGCCCAGCAGCTGAGCTCCCATTGCCCTGGCTTTCCACTCTGAGTGGTCAGAATCCTCCCACGACACAAAGCAACATAGAAACAAGTGACCATCTTGATAAGTTCGATTTTGACAGCAGATGAAAGAGGCAAATCTGTATCTCCAAGGCAAGCTGCAACTGCCATAAAATAGAGAACACTCTTTTTTCCTGTAAACTCCAATAGAATTTCAACTTATTTTACAAAAAATACCGATAATTTTTCCTCATTGCATTATTTTAATTGATGTAGAAAAAAGGTCCACCTTGGACCTTTGAAATATGAAATATGGCAAAACACCAGATTTTTTCATACAACTACAGGCAATATTTTAATGCCTTCAACTGAGGTAAGGGCCAAGTTATGAATACATTATTTAGACAACATGCCATTTTTTCCCTGCCCTAGTGTCTGAAAGCTTTACATTGCAATCTTAATACTTTTTTTTTTTAATTTCTGCTGAAGGAGTAGGATTACTATGTAATTTTGTGATGAAAATGTCAAAGTAATAATTTGAAAACAACTTGAAGTAAAAATTTCAAAGAAATAAGAAAAGAAAATCAAGTTGTGTATTTTACCTGAATCTAAACCCCCAAATACACTTAGCATAGAAAAAGAAATAATTTTCTGATCTTGAAAAATAATCCTCCAATTAGAAAGGACATTGGATTTCTGATACAGGAAATTAACATTTAATGAGAAGACAGAAATGTTCTTGAAAATTAAGCAGATTAATTACATGCTTGTACAGGAATTTATGAGGCAGTACTTATGGTGTAAGAGACTCCCTAAGAAGCAAAACCAACAGTTACAGCTGCTGAATTACAGAAAATCCAACAAGAACACAATATCTAAAGACTGCATGTTGACAAGTTCAGTATTTTCCAGTTAAAATGTATTACTGGTGTTGATAACAATGTCAGGGAGACAGAATTTTAGCATTTTGAATATAATCCTCTGTTATACCCATACATAAGATAGAGGTCATCTTTTTACAGCAGATCTACTTTAGGAGTCCACAGATGCAATGCCAGTGTATGACATAAATAGCTGGGATGGAGGTCAAATATGCTCTCAGAAATAAAAACTGGCAATTGCTTTCATCTTCTTTTTGCACTAAATAAAATTTTGAACATTTGCTAACACTTTAAATAAACTATGTCTTAATGAGGAGCACTAAGAGAATTGGACCTGAACATGAGAACCTTTAATTTGGGTAACAATACACAGGTAACAGTTTTAAGCCAGATAACAACACTAACTTTGCAGTTGACCTTCACCAGATTATACAAATATTTATTCTAAAACTTAAGTTTTAAGATAGCTCTGATTGATAAGCACAGAATGTTAGTACACAGTCAAATTTCTGATGCATTTGCTGCCCAGCAAGACTTCTGACTCTGAGACTTGTCCTCTTTCATATTGAAAATAGCCACTGTCCAGGGGCACAAATGAAACCTTTGTAGAAAGGGAGGCCTACAAGCCCTTTAACCACTCACTTATGCACACTGACTTATGCTCACCCAACAGTTATCCATGTCTTGTGCCCCCTCAATAGGCTATAGAAGCTGACCTTTGGAGGCAGTAGAACAGAAATGCTTCATCCAGTGTGCTGAGGCTCATGTACATGGATACATAAAGAATTTGTCAGGTTTGGCCTGTAGTGACACCATGAGGGAAAAAAAGAAAAAAGGGAAACATTCAAAGCTTCTTTGAGAGATGGTCTAATCGGAAATGAGGTTATGAAAATGAAAGTCACACCAAAATGATTTGGGATCAATAAAGGACATAGATATGGCTGATTGATTTAAGTGTGCCCTCCTGTAGCTAATTCTTTTAATTTCTTGTAAGTGTAATTTTAATTAGGATCTTCCAAGGTTGGTATAATCTGATGTGTGTTAAAAATATGGAAAAAAAAGTAAAAAAAAATATGGAAAGTAAAAAAAAAAGTAAAAAAAAAGTAAAAAAGTGTTTGTTATTTATATTACACATGAAATAGCAATAATCACTTACAAATTTAATTATTTCTGTGTAAGGGGTAGTGTCATGACAAATGGACCATGCAGACATGAGTCAAACTACACAATTTTTGTACCATAGACCAACTTTTGAACCTTTTTGCCAATACTGACTCCTGACCAGGTGCATCCCATCATGTGAGAAATGTCCTCAGAGAGGCTACTGAAATGGTTGAAAGCCACCTCAGAAGCCATGGACCACCTTGCCCCTGTGATATTTTGGCATAGATGATGTGACTAAAAAAAGTTGGAGGTCAGACTCTCCTGAGGCCTTTAAAACTCTTTTAGTCTGTATTTACACAGACTAAAATGTCCTAAATGTTTAATAGGACATTAGATATGATGTCCCTGAATGACTCCTCTGTGTCTTATCTGTTCCCACTACAACTGAGATCTGGTCATCAGCACTAATTATGTCAGCCTTTCATTCTCCTCATGGTCATTTAGCATTTACTCTTTCTGTGTTCCTTTGTTGTCTTTCATTCCAATCTGAATTTCCCACTGCAAGTTTTCCTGTGGCTCTACTGTGCTACCTTCTTATGTATGGCTCAGCTAACAGTCAGAGAAGAACCCTGGACGCCAGTATTCCCAGTTCATGACAGACAAAATGATGTTTATGTCAATATACTGTAATAAGGCTTTAACTCCTGAAAGAACAATATAGAAAGAAGATATAGCTGCTGATACTGATTCTATCAAAATCCGTGAAAAAAGAACTAATTTCATTGGAAGCAACAGAACATGAAGTAAGTAAAACTGAGGCTTGAAGAGTTTATTTCTCTCATAAGACCATACGGCACTAATTTTCCTGTGTGCCTGATAGATTTCTTAGCTCAACCTATAGTAAATTTAACTCAGTAATAGTTTCTAAAAAAGGTCATGAGACTATTTCTACAGAAAACATATGTCAGCTGAATTTGGTAATCCAGAAGAGTTTACAGTATTAACTAGGAAACGCTACACATGAACTGAACTAAGTATATTTCAGTACAAGAAACATTTTAAGTAGCTCAATAGTAGGCTGTTGAGATTGTTTATCTAATACAGAAATGTTTCCAGACATTTGAAGTATGTGTGTTTGGTGTGCACACAAGCACTTGTGCTTATTTATGAGTGCTCAAAATCTCATTTTTAAATGGTATGACTTTGCAACAACTTGAAAAATCTATATAGCAAGTACAGTGGGTGTAAAAATCACATCAATGACGCTCCAATATTAATAGCTGGTGTGTTGGCTGCCTTCACTGCTCCTCATATTCATGACAGAAAAGCTAGATATGTACAAATGATTATACCATCATCTTAGTAGTACTAACTCAAAGATGAGATTAAAAACTGTAATTCTGTTTAATCCATGTAGCCTGTGACACAATTAACCAAAAAACTAATGAAGCAGAAGTAGAAATAATGTCATAAAGAATATTCCATCAGTTAAAACCTCTAGATGTACATCTGATTGCCGCAGATGAAGAAATCATTGTTTAAAACATCAAGCACCAGGTTCACAGACAATTCTAAATGCAAAGCAACAAATTAAAGAGCACACAGTAAGAGTCAGAATCAATCAGGACAAAATTTATGTCATGCTTGAAAGCCTTACTAGAATTCATACAGCAATGCTTCAGTTAGTAGATCTTTTGTTAATTGAGATACAACAATACATACCAAAATTTAGTGAGAAATGGCAGATGTGCTACTAGCTGATAATTACTTTGCAAATCTGAATCAAATAATAGCTTTCTAACAATTAGAGTAATCATAGTAATTTTAAGGGTGGAGAGAACAAGGATGATATCAAGTTTGTGATATAAAAAACTGGAATTAATACTTGAATAATCTCCATCATTAATCAAGAAATAAATCCATCTTGCAAGTGGATTTCTTGAGAGCAGTTAATAACTGCCATCACACTTTCCTGAGCCTGCAATCCAAATATAGATAGAAGAATGACTGATATTAGTTGTCTGAAAGTGACAATTCCCTTCTGAATATCACCAGAGCACGTGACCTGTATAATATGAAGTTTTGAAGTTAAATGATCTTATAAGGAAATAATTCAGCAGCTGGCTTGATGACTACTGTGCATCACAAGCACAGAGATATTAGGACTTTGGTAAATCTGTTGTATCTTAAGGTAAGATGAAAAAATAGTGCTATTCTTTGGTGTGTATATATTTAAACAAAAAGTCAAAATTTGTTTTCCAGCAATTTCAAAGCTTTTAACTGTATTCCTATTATATCCAAAAGATTTAAGCCTCAGTTTAAGGAAGATGCACCACCCAACAGGTCATGCTGATCTTCCTGCAGAAGCTGTTCCCTCTGAAAAGGTTTGGAACTCACAGTCAGTGAAAACTAAACTGGGTGTTTTATCTTCCCACAGTCCAGTAGCACAGGACAGCTTCCTGCAAGGAGGGATGTCTGAAAATGCAGTCCCTTCTGCAGCACATCCTTCTCTATTCGTTCTAAATGCATAGTGTGTCAGGGGCCAGATAAGAGATCTTCCTCTACCTCTCAAATGGATTTCATAAAGACACTCACAAATACAGACTCTCACTCCTTCTTCCTCCAACTTTCTTTCTTCTTTTTTCAGAATATAATTAAGTTCAAGACAATCTTTTGTCCTCTAGGCACCTGACTTCTGAATGTTTGAATGTTAGTAGCACTGTAGCTTGTTAAGAATATAAACAACAAAAAAATTAAAAAAAAAGGCAAGAAAAAAACCATCATAACTCTGAGAATACAACCTGAAATTTCATTTGTCAAATTCATAATTTGGTTTATATTTTTCCTTAATAGAGTGATTCTTAATTTATGGAAGTCAGCTATACCTTTTGTGCCAATATAAATGACTGTGAAAGGCAGCAGAAAATAGGCACAATGTGTAACAGTGAATAAATACATTGTTTTACAGACTCAGAATATGCCCAAAAGCTTTTTTAAAATCTACCATCAGTCTGCAATCTGACAAACTCCACAGAGACCAATGACAGTTTGTACATTTGGGCTATCAAACATTTCAAATAATTAGTGTGGGGAATGAATGTGAAAGCATAGTCCTATGTTTCAGTGACCAGAAGACACCTATTCATATAGAACAAGAACAGATGAATTAAACTCTGCTGGGAAAAAAAACAAGGTGCTTGCTAAACCTTTGGAATTAATAAAGTAATCTATTAGCAAACAAAAGCAGAGGCAAGTTTCCAGCATCCAGCATGCCAGTGAATTGTTTCCTAGAATGGCAGTTTGATGTATGCACGTGAAAAGCAGCTAGAACAGCTAATTTTTCTAACTGCACTTCAACAGAACACTGTCACTTGAAAGACCAAGGAAGAAACGTGTCCTAACATGGCCAGTGGATGTTACTGTGAATTTATGCTGTGATTTAAACAGTACAAGAAGAAACACAAGTACTACAAGAGACAAATATTGAAAAAGAAACAAAATTTTAATTCTACTGAAAAGCAGAGTTTTTTTTTCAAGTACCTTTTTTTTTCCAGAAAACTATTACAGCAACTGCTGTAAAACAAAACTACCCTTTTGTCTGCAGAATAGTGAACTTCTCTGTAGTATCTTAACAAAATAATTAAGACTTTTCCACATTAGTGATTGGCTCATCCAGGCAAAGTACCTATGTAGACTTATTGTGAAATAATGGCTTCTTCCAGAATTTGCTGAAGAGTGCAAGCCAGTATAGACAAAAAAATAGGGCCTTCTGTGCCTATATGAGTGAAGACAACAGCCTCAAATATACTTTTATGAATTTTTATGTTCTGTGGCTTACAAGAGAGACAGACTAAATGCAGGGGTTTCTGTACCTGCTATGTCAAACTGCCTATTTTCTTAACTAAGTGGCAGAAATTTATCCAACATATCTAATATACCTGGCTTTTTTGACAAATATTTCATTTGATAAGTTAAACAAACCATCTCCATTTTCCTTAAAGTGCCAATACCATATTTTTGAATAAAAGAAGAATTCAAAATGTGTTAGCCCTGGTTCAGTGTGGATCATTTAAGAGTTGTTTATTATCCCAGCCTCTTAGAGGTATTTCAGATCAGGTCAGAATCTTTTAATAGCATCAAATAACACTGATTGACTGGAGGAGTCAAAAGGACACATGTTAGGAGGGAAAGAGAAGCAAGAACAGCATGACTATTGAAGGCTGATAACAAAAGAAATGCTCCCAAATTTGTAGAATGGGAGCCAGTGAGGGCCAAGGTTAATGTGACTTTCTGGGATGCTGAAGTGAAGAGGTGGAGAAGACAAGAGCAGCATGTAAGTACACGGTCCTCACTAAAGTTTTGCTCTATTTTATCTCATCATCTGACTTAGAATCTGTCCTTTTGTGGCATTTTCCTGTGTCATGGCAGGACTCCAGTCCTGCATCCTTTCTCTGGCAGCTACTTGCCCAGAAAGAGGCCCTGAGAAGGGGAAGAGTGCTTCCCATTTCTTCTGTGTCCTCTGAATTGCTATCTTTGAGAATTCTCTTTGGACTTGGATTTGGAAGCTTCCACAAGCTTCTACTGTTTGTTGCTTTTTAATATTTTGCAGTTTGCACACCAGTGTAAGGGGAATTGTGGGAACCAACAGGACTTCTGAAAACCAAGATTTTATACAGATGAAGCCACCACACTGAGTATGTGGAAGGGACAGGGCCACTTGTTCAATGAGGAGAAGACAGACAATGGGGTGGAGAGGGATAGGCTCTGGCATAAAGTCTATTCGTTCCTGAATCAGAGACATTGCTCACTCTGGCTTATCACAGACTCCACCTGCCTCTCAAAAACCTGGTTCAGTCAGGAGAAAATGTAAAAAAGGAAGAGTGGCAGTGACCTGGCACAAGCAGGAGCTGATACCGCATTCTCACAAAGTTTCATCACTGCTTTGGATCCATCATGTCAATGGTGTGAATGAGTGAACTGTGAGCAGTGCTCAGAACTCAGAAATGTACAGCCTCACAAAATGGTGATCTGCTACTCTAAAGGAAAAGCTATATATTAGATAACGTCACAGCCTGTCAGACTTGTGACCTTTAATAAAGCATGTACAATCATGCTTTTCAGTCCTCTCAGCAGCAATAGTCAGCTCAAAATGAGATATTTTCAGAGGCAGAAGGTTGGCTGGCAATGGGTCAGAAGGGGGGATGCTGGGTCAATCTTTCTAAGGTTCTGGATGGGTCTAGTGAATTAGTAGCATCCTGCTATCCCAAGTTGTGCCTTATATCAGACTTCATAGAGGCAAGTGACACAAGACTGACACAAGAGACTGAGATAGAAGATGAAACCCTTTTGTGCATTGACTGTGTCTGAAACAAGATACTGGGCTATGCTGGCAGTCTGTGTCAACAACAGTCTAACTCAGAGGTTACTCTGTGAGTACCTTACAGAATCACTGAACTATTTGATTTGGAAGGAATCTTCAAGATCATTTAGTTCCAACACTCATGTCAGGGGAGGGTATACCATACACTAGACCAGCTTGCTCAAAGCCTTATGCAACCTCGTCTCGAATGCTTCTAGGAATGGGGAATTCACAACTTCTCTCAGCAGCCTGTTCCAGTGTTTCACCATCCTCATAGTAAAGAATTTCTTCCCAATATCAAATCTAAATCTACCCTATTTCAGCTTAAGAAACACCTTGGCCTGTCACTACATGCCCTTGTAAATAGTTCTTCTCCAGCTCTCTTGCAAGTCTGTGTAAAGCAATTCATACTGCATGGGGGAACTGCACATGCAGTATAAATAACCTCGTCCTTTCCCCAGATTTTTCATAGCATCAGTGCTTCCATTCCTTCAAACATTGATCACTTGCTTAGAACTGTCTGTAAGGGTTGTCGTCACTGCAAATTGTAGTAGTGGGTGTCTTTGGTGACATGGTTATGAAGCTTTGGAAATGACTGCAATTCCCATTTCACTGGAAGTTCACTGATAGGGTGCCAGGGTGTGATTGTAACCTCCATGAGAGGCACTTTGTCCCATTACCACCCCTGAAACCATGCAGTCACTGGATTTAGCTTTTTTCATGTATCTACCAAAGGAATTTGTTTGCCAAAAAAAAGAATCAGCCTTACACTAAAGGTTAATGCTGTTGTAAGAGAACTGAAGAATAAGGACATTACCAAAAATAAGAGCATCACCAGCAGCTTTAGCAAAAGCCATGTGTCTTCCTGCAAAATGTAGAATGTCCTAAAATTCTTTCCTAATGTTCCTGTTTGTCAGTGAGTTAGGTACATGGTGGTTTAGGGACACGATTTCTTCATACTTTTCTCCTATTTTTGTCATTTGCATGCTTAAATCCGTGTGTGATGCACTGTTAATTTACCCCACAGTGTTCCCATGGAACATAATTTTTATGCACATAAACTATCAGTGTAATATCTAGAGATGAAATCCAATGGAAACAGTTTGCTGTGAAATCCAGACTTTGTTCCCTCATTTTTCCACTTCACTGACTGTTGCTTTTTCCAACTACTCCTAGAGATCCCTTGCGCAACCCCTCATTATGCTGCATTATTACTTAATTTGGGAAATAAACTAAAAGTATTTTTTATACAATCTAATTTCCCATAATTTTTGGGATTATGTTAAGACAGTTATTCAGAAGAGAAAATGTTAATCAATTTTATTTCAAAACCACATTGAAATTCCACATAAATTGGTGCTAGAGTGCAAATGCTTCTCAACTGGGAATGGCGAAGGGAGGGAAGAGAAATATATGCCAGCTTTCAGTTTAATAGAAAGGATGTGAGATCCGTTTTATTTGAATCAAATACTATTTAGCAACTTAAGCATCCGGAGAAGATCTGATAACTTGGGTAAAATGTATTGATTTCTCTATTGATTTTTCTAATATACCTTCTCTGTGAGGGAGTTATAACTGAAAGTAGCAAGTGACCCAGCTAATGCCAGATCTAAGTAGTGTGCAGATGTTCAGATATGCAAGATGGGTCATCACTAATTTCCAGAATGTGACAGGTCTTAGTCTTCCACTTGGAGGCAATACATGGTATTGGTTCTTTCTCTCTTGGCTTGCAATGTTTGAATTTTTTTCCAATATGAAATTTATGCATTTTTCCATTTCTATGAAAAAGTGGCTCTGTTCATAAACTAGATGTATATATGGATTAGATAGTATATGGCCTTTATACTCTATACACTGACTTTAACCTTAGGATCAAGCATATAAAGCCATTTTCTGCAGTCCCAAAGCTGATTCATTAGTTGAAATAATACAGACGACCACATAAAATACCTGTGGGTTTCTGAACAATTTATTTCCAAGAACAGCTCTAAAACTCTGCAATGTTTGTCACTCCCTCTGAACAATTTTGTATAAGCAAACGATAGCAGGAATTTCTTGCACTCTTGAAAACACTAGAATTTCTGCCATTGCTTTCAATGGGATCTGAATTTCCTGGGAGCAGAGGAAATTTATCACGGAACTCACAGAAGTGTTATTTTCATAGAATCATAGAACATGCTGAGTTGGAAAGGATACATCAGGATTGAGTCCAACTCCTGCCCCAGTGCAGGCCACCCCAAGAATCACACCAAGTGCCTGAGAGCATTGCTCAAATGCTCAAGCAGTACTTTGTACTGTTAGCTGTAGCATTGCAGTGTGCTTTCTTAAATTCAGAGCATAAATTTAGAGCATAGCCACAAAGTACAACTTAGAAATAGAAAAATTACAATAAAAAAATAAAAAAGAGGAAAAAAAGCCTAAAAAAATCCCAGTAAACGCAACCTTGAATTACACTTAACATTATACGTATTTGCACACAGGAAGTAACACTTGAAATACACTTCCAGCAGCAGGAACTCAGACTTTAAGTTTCAGCTCTAAAGGTCCACAAATAGAGACTGCAATGGAGACTATTCTGGTCCCTCTGGTCCTTTAAGCAGCTGTCCACAGCATTTTCTGCATGTCCTAACTGAAAAGGAGGTTGATACTGCTCCTCATACAGTAATTACCACAAAGGACAGGGGAAAGCTGGGCCAAAAATGTAAATGTCTGCACTATGAGCAGATTTTGCTACTCTTTTTGCAGATGCATCATAAAATAACAGGTCACCCCTTCAGCAAGCATTGTGCTTACTCCTAGTTTCTCTGATAGACTTTATTCACTGTTTACTTCAATAATCAGAATGGAGAGAAACTGCCCAAATTACACCATGTTACGTCCAAGGCTTCTAGATGAAGCACCCAATAAGGTGGCACAGACCTGATTCACATCAAGACTCTTCCAATTCCAGAAGTAAAATTTTACCTTGAGATTTATTCTCTAGATTTGTAACATTTTAGAACCAATTTCTGATCTCTGGCATGATGTTAAAAGAAATGTTGCACCCAATGGCTCTAAAAGATATGTCCTGAGAATACAGAGTTTGGAAAAAGCAAACAAACAAACAAACAAAGAGTAGCAAGAGTAGACAAGCCGAGCTCGGCCTGCTGCACTCCAGGCACCACGGGCTGCCCCCAACCTCCTCCGAGCCCTGCCCTTAGGGGTCAGTGTTAGTCCACACAGAACAGCAACAACTCAAACCCAAACCGAAGCCAAACAAAACCAAATAAGAGTCCTTCTGTTCAGTGCTGCTGAATCCCGGAACGCTCCCCTGCATGCCCCGCACAGGCCCACCCTGGATATCTCCCCGCGCTGCTCTAACAGGGCGCGGAGCAATGAACGCGGGGAAGGGCCCGGGGCGGCTCTCGCCCTCTCTCCCTCCCTGCTCCGCCGCCGGCCACGCGGGGGCACCAGAGCGCCGCGCTGCCCGCACTGCCCGGCGGAGCGCTGAGGGCCCGGCGGAGCGCTGAGGGCTCGGAGGAGCGCTGAGGGCCCGGCGGAGCGCTGAGGGCCCGGCGGAACGCTGAGGGCCCGGCGGAGCGCTGAGGGCCCGGCGGAACGCTGAGGGCCCGGAGGAGCGCTGAGGGCCCGGCGGAGCGCTGAGATTTCGGCGGAGCGCTGAGGGCCCGGCAGAACGCTGAGGGCTCGGAGGAGCGCTGAGCCCCCGGTGGTCGCGGGTCACGCTCCACCCTAACCCTAACCCGTCAGCCGGTCACTGAAGGAAGGGAAGAGCTGTCTGAAGGGTGCCGCGGGCAGGGCGCGTTTACTGCGCCTTCTCGTGTGAATGGAGTGTTTCCAGCGCCAGGGTGCGAGTGTGGGTGTTGGCAGAGTTTCTCTAGCAGCTTTTTTAGCTCTTCTCTGCCTTTGTAGTACTTGTTCTTAGCACGTGGAAACAGGTCAGCAATTCATCTGTGTCCACCAAAAGAGTCACCGGACACCCTCCTCTGTGTGCTGCTCCATGGCGCCAGTGCCAGCAGAGCTCCTGTCACCACAACTGAGAGAAAATAAACATACGTCCTTTTAAAAGCAGATTTTAAACTGCCTTTTCACCTGTCCTGGGTGAAATCGCATCACACCCACCAATCATAATGGTGTCAACCCAATATTGTCTTGCTCTACATGGATGCAACTTCATGCCTGCACGGCATCATAATATCAGACAAAGCATTCAAGCACAGCCATATCTCAGTGAATGTATGTGATATTTTGCTGCCATCACATCTATAACTTACAAGTCTCAGCCAGGCCCTGACTGCCCTGAGCCAAATGCTGGACGAACAAAGCCTTCCTCGGTGCCCACCAAAGGCAGTGGAGGTCGGCCAGGCCCCATGGGGAGTGCTCCAGGCCTGAAGGGCTTACAAGTCCAGAAAGACAAAACAAACAATGACAGACATAACAGGCGTGCAGGCAGCTGCCTTGGCCCTGACCCTGCCATTTTTTCTGGTTTGGTTTAACCCTGCCTGAGAGGGTGCACGATCTGGACACTTATTTTAAATGCAAATCTTGCTGGTTTACTAATCCAAAGAAGTTGAATATACTTTCTTTAATATATTCTAAGTTGAGCCTTTAAAAGCATTATCAGTAGCAAATATGTTTTTGTATATTTAAACCATCAACAGAAAATAATCAATAAAGTGTCTTTTTTTTTCTGCATCTAATTTGTTTCCTTTAAAATTGTGATTGCTCTTCTCTTTTCTCTCTCCAATTTTGTTTTCCTCAGGCCATTCTAGTCTGTATTAATTCTTCCCAGTTTTTTGCTCCATTTCCTATTTTAGGTTTCTATCTTGTGTATTTATTTTTACTCATGCAGTCCCACTAGGTATTACTGAAACTAGCCACATGCTTAATTTAACGCAGAAGTTTTTGTGATATTATTATTTTGCTTTTTATGCAACAATCCCCAGGTATCCTTCCTTAGCTCTTTGCATCTTATCTATCTTTTGACTTAGACTCTAAGGCAGTGATTCCTGAGTCACTGCAGTTTAGGTCTTTATTTTTTCTGTGGGATTTTAGGTCCGTAACCTTCAGTCACACTGACCATGCCTGGAGTACACGAGTCTGTTTCTCCTTGATGAAACTTAATTTCAAGGTCCAGCTAACGTGCCTCAGTCCAGCCTTCCAACCTGGCCCAACTCCAGATCCTGCCAGTTACCTTACAAGGGAAGCCCCCTGGACCGCTTTATTGCTTTACCCACCCAGTCAGCCTCAGCCAACTCACCTTGCTCCTGCCAGGTTCCTGCCTTCCACCTGCCTCCAGAGTTTCACAGCATCTTCAAAGCCAGATCCCTGCTCAACCAACCACCTTTCTTGTTGAGGAGGTATCTCCTGTCTGGATAGCCACTTGCTATGCAAGCTCTATGTCTCTCTCTCTCTCCTTTGTGGTTCACACTGATTGTTACAGACTTACAGGAAAGGCAGGACTTCTGACATTAAAAGAGCGCAAAGCAGTAAAGAGGGGTACAGAGGGAAAAGAAATGGAGTTGATAGGAGGTGGAAGGATGGAACTGGATGGAGGATAAACTGGATGCAGTATTTTGAACCTTCCTCAACTCCTCTTCATATGGTAGCATCCCCTGCCAGCTTGAGATCTGCATTGAGCTGAATTCCTTTGTTCATAAAGATAAAAGCTATAAAAGTACCATGCCTTTCCCCCTTTTTATTTAGCCAGATTCTAAATGTCAGTAAGTTTGCTGAGCCTGATTTCAGAAAATTGTTCAGGTTACCCCCCATACCTGCACTTCTTCTCTGTCCACAGAACAATGGTACCGTCAAAGAGAGGAAACCTTCAGGTCTTCACGTTTTGAGCACCTGAGGATTTTTTCCTCCTTGATTAGACCATGTCCTGGAAGACCTCTAGATGCTGATCTTTCTTTGTAATTGCACTTTGTGGATCATAAGTAGGTATGTCTGACATATGCTCACATACATCTCAGCTAAGCAAAGTAACTTCTTCTTTACATGTCCAATTTCAAGAGAGCAAGAGGCAGAAAATGAGACTCCTTTTCTGCTTACAAATTTGCCTAAATTTTGTGTGTTGCTAGCTTGAAAGTATTCACAGATATTGGAAGGGACGTTTGGTATACCTGTTGATATTAAGGATCTACCAGCAAATTAGGAGAGTTTCATATGAACCTGTTGCTTCATAAATGAAGCTGCCTTTCTCTGGACCTTGGTAATTTTTCTGCATATGGCATGACAGTGGGACTTAGTATTATTCTCTGCCCCCTCTCCTCAAGCACATTCTTTACTTTATAGAGCACCAGGCTGGGTTTTTTTTTTTCAAATGTTCTTTGGGAGGTATTCAGGATCCCCACCTTCAAACTTGAACTTCAAAGTTGAGCAGGATGTCTAGTGCCCATCTTCTCAGCATATTTTTCAAGAACAAATTATAAACATTTCAAGCAAAGTGCACTTATTACAAGTTTGTTTGCCAAGTACTGCTGCCTCCCTTCCAAGTTCCAACTATGTTAAAGAATCTGGTTTACAAACAGGTTCCTCCCTTCAGCTGGTACATGGATGCCAGGGCACAGAGGCTTATCACTAATGAAGGAGTTTACAGGATGAAAGGGAAAAATGCCGTGGGAGTTACTTGACTGACTCTCACTTGTCACAAAATGTATAGGTAGTTGTAGTTGCTGAGCAGATGGATGAAGTGATGTGCAAGAGGAGTTATACCCCCAAGTTATTCCAGAGATTGAGCTAAAATTCACTGAAGTCAATAGATTTCTTTTGATTTCTATGGACTTTACATTGGTCTTTCTGGTGATTAATTATTCTAATCATGAGACACTGCCTACCCCAGGATTTACCTCTTTAAAGAAGCCTGAGGTCATCTGACATTATCAGATATTTGCAACTTAGATTACAAAAAAATATTTATTGAGGAAATAGATAAAGGTGAGTCTAGCATATTTTGTTCAGAAAGAAATGCTTCCCTTAGTTTCATTTTTACTTGTAGCTAGACCAAATACAACTTGCACAAAGGACAAGTTATTTTAACTTGATGTTCAGGTCAACCCCAATTCCAAGAGAACATAAATGTGGCATAAAGCCATGTGCTTCTCGTGCATCACACACACTCCACTTTGGGATCTGCCATTACACAGACTCAAATACAGAGTGTGTACACATTTCTTACTATCATTTTTCTTTTCTATCATAGCTTGCATAGCAGAATAAAGAACTTTCAAACACACTTTCGAAGATCTGTGGAAACTCAAGAAGTTGCACCAATTATTGTTACACTACTCAGAATATGTAATATATATGAAAGAACTGCTATTGCTATATTTTCCCATGACTCTTAAGTCATATTTTACTGTGTTTTGCAGCAGATTTTAATAGTATGTCTAATATTTTCAAGGGCTTTCACCCTAATTTTTACTAGTGTGCCAAAGGTGGACTTTGTTTAAAAGAGAGCTGTCTTGTCTAGGTAATAGTGATGGTAGATTTTTTCAGAAATCTTGTATTTTTTTTTTCCTGGTTATAATAAACTTTACAATATGCCATAATTTGCATAGCTTGACTATTTAATTTCATTACATAGTGAAATATATATATATCCAATTATGTAATTTCGTTCATAATTTCATAGCTCTGCTTGAGATTGATACCTGATCCTCTGCCATACTGTACATTGTCTTTCCCTTTCTTTGTTATGAAGAAGGAACACTGAGTCATGAAGTAGTGATGATGGCCCCAGTAGCAGAATTATATGTCCAAATCACTGGAACTAAGCTTTCAATATTTCAGAAAATCTAACTTATTGCTGTCTCAGTTGTGAAAAAGCTGAACTTTGCTTGCCCATTTGTGTAGGACTTTATTGCCCATACACTAGACATTATTAGATGTGTGATTCACAGTCAATGCCTTGTAGCCTGGATTTTTGTGAACTAGCTAGGTCTGTCCCTATACTTTGTGCATGTGTGCAGAACAAAAGGGCAATAGAAATCTTCCTCAGATCCTAAGAATCTCTTTCAAATGCCAAGGTGGTGACAAATTCAGAATTTGCAGAAGACAGAAGAGTTGTTTCAGTGTAGCTCTGACTGCACAGCACCTCAGCTTCTGTGTACACCTGTGCTGCCCTGTTAGCTCGAGGCTCTGGTCTGTGTGGGAGCTCATGGTGCAGCTCACATGCTGCCTTGAGCTCCAGGTCGAGTTTGTGGCATCCAGCTGGACACAAGGCCATGGAGCTGATTGTGCTCAGTGTGGGAGTATCTAATACAGTAACTGTCTATAAAATTCTGGCTAAGGACTCAGAAATCTGAACAGTCATTTTTATTATTTTAAGTCCAAAATTTAAAAAGCAGAGAAATAATCATTGCACCATTAAGGCATAGTGATAAATAGAGCAGAAAGTAGAGTTCAGCAAAGAAGTGGTTGACCACATTGGAAAGTAAGAGGTTAAAGCTAACATGAAGACATTGATCAGAGTAAAAGTGGCATGCTACTAGAAAAAAAAAAACAACTCCTGATTCTCAAATTTGTGTTTATTGTTAGTTTTTCATTTCAGTGGTGGGGAAACCAGTACAAGGGCTGCCTGAAAACAGCACCTGCAATCTGCCTGGGCAGCAGTTACACATAACTTTTTTCAGACACAGACTATTCTATGAGCTACCTGATCCTGTGAGGGCATGCACAAAACCCGGCCCATCTCCCTTTGAGCTGCCTTTCAGCTCCAAGTGTTGCCAGTTAAGGAATCTTCTCTGTTTATTCTGCTATGTTTTTCATTATGAAGCTTATGTATTGTGTTCTTTTCTTGTTCTTGTACTCAAAATACTGAATTATTGGTCATGGTTCTGTGTGACCTGGTTCTGACGTTCTTAGTCTAGCTGCTATATTTTTGTTACATGGTATTTCAGGTACATCACTCTTTTGGAAAAGTACATTTCTTTTGTGAAGGAACTTCTATTGTGTGCCTGTTTTTCACAATATATATGTACGGTGCCTGCTGCAAATGATTGTCTGCTGTATACATAAAAATAAGGTGTTTTAATCATGATGTGCCCATCATTCCTGCTGGGCAATTTACAGTAAAAACTTTTAAAATGTTTAAAAGAAAAAAAGGAAGCACTGATATTCCTGGAAATTTTCTGTTCAAGGAGGTAAAAAACCAAAGCCCAGTCTTATTCAATACTGCCTATTGGAGAAAAGAAAATCCAAGTGTGTACTTTTCTCTTCTGTGTTTTCTGAGGCTCATCAAATGTAGGCTGTTTCATATCAATGTCAGGAATGAAATGTCAGAATTACAGGCCTTACAAATTTTCCTGAGCCTCAGCAGCCAAACATAGAGCCAACTTGAGCTGACCTCCATTGATGAAGAGGAGAAAAAGGAGTAAAACTCTACAATTAAAAGTAGCCGAACGTAAGTGATGATGTGATTTAAAAATCACAACTACATCTTTCAGAAACAAACAGGAAATGCCCATGATCTGGTAAATTTCAGTATGACATTTTCAATTTCTGAGCTACTAAGAAGTTTTCAAAAGCCCAGGTTAAACTGGGAGAAAAGGGATTTGTTTCCATCGGCTGGGTTATTTATTCCACACAAGTAGATTTTGACTTGCGATGAAGGCTCTCACTGCCTTAGGAATATGAGGTTAGTTCAAGCTGTCTTGATATCAAATAATAATTACATTCTTTATGACCTCTGTCATAAAGCATCCAAGAGATCAAAGGCCAAAATACTGTTGGTTCATTTTATGTTGATTTTGTTCAATGCTAGTAACAGATTGGACTTGGGTTTTTTCTTGTAAAGAAAAACTGCTTTAAGTGCAGGAAGCTGATTATTGCTTAATTTGTTGTGTCATTTTCATAATTTATCTTTAAATTTGTCTTCCAGCCATAACATAACCATAAGAATGGCCATTTGATAACATGAAGGCATTTCCTAAATTTTCTAGGAAATGGCACAAAAATGTATTTTAGATTTGTGGGCACAGAACAACCTGGCATAAAAATATAATTTATTAATTTATTTGTACCCCTTTCAAATCACTGATGCACCATTAATTGATTTCCTGCAGAGATCTTTACAAAAATTGTATAAAGTTGAAAGTAAATTATTCTGCAGTATATTGCTCTACAGTTTGGTTCATTAATTACTACAAACTTTTCTGTTTAATATCTGTAATATTACAGATTTTTTTTTTCTCTAAGGAGGTTTATGAAAAGTGTCATCAATAGAGAAATTCAAGGAGTTAAGTAAGAATAAACTAATGCCCCAAACTGGCATTTTGAGAAGAAACCAAGGTCATTATTACCTCTCTCTTAGATGAGTGCAGTGAGGATAAATTACAGAGTAAATGCTCAGTCTATATGTTGTTGGAAAGAGATGGTACTTTCAGCATCAGTTTGCCTTCTTGTGCTGGACACAGCAGCACTGGCTTTGTACTGACACATGAACAGGAATATCACCTGCCAGCATCTTTACAGCTTGCCTAGTAAAAAAAGAAGGAAAAAAAAAAAAGCCCAGGAAGAGGTCTCAGAAATATTTTTCTGAGACCAGTTTTCTGTTTCCTTTCCAGAATTTCTCTTCAACCTTTATCACTTCTTGTCCCTCAATTTGTTCTCTATATAACACAAATAGTAAAAGTTACTAATTCTCAGTATTTCTAAATGATATGACTCATTAATTGTTGTCTATGAGGTGTTTTTGCTGGTAAGTAATATTAAAGTCCCACGTTTTACTTCCAGAGTTATCAATAATTTATACAGTAGTATACACTTAACAAGCTTGTCTAATGTTTGTAAAACAACTTCCAGTGCCATACCTATAATTTTGGATTTTCTTGGATTTTTATTTTTTTTTTTTTTTTTTTTTTTGTTTTGGGTTTTTTTTGTTTAGAATTAAAAAAAAAAGTCTTGTTCTGAGAACAATATGCTACCAGTGAGAACTCTTTTTCTTTCTTAGACACACAGGTTTTGTGCAAATACATTTGAAGGCCTCTATTTTGATGGCTGCAATGTCCCAAAGCTCAGTATTTCAACCTGGTCTTTTCAAATTTTTGCAGATGATAAAACCAGAAGTGCTGTTGTAAAAAGCAAGCTGATAGAGCTGTCTACATTAATTCTTATTTGAGAAAAAATTGTCTTTTAGAAAAATATTGAAAGATTTCTGTTGAGAAGGTTATCTGCCATAGACCATAGGATGTTGCTCACTCCAGTTTGCAAAAAATATGCATCTTTATTTCTAGAATGGTTTTGTCCAGATTTTCCTTCTATTTTACCTCCTTATATTGCTAATTTCATGGTTTTGATAGATTTCAGAGTCCATAATCAAATCTGTATAATTCCCCATGGTAACAGCTTAGAGGTTAGGTCCAAATCAATCTTTAGTATTCTCAGCTGATAAACTAAGCAGATTGAGCACTTTGAATCTTTTACCCTGAATCATGATTAACAGTCCCCAAGTCAGGCTTGTGACTCCTCTCTGAACTTCTTCAACAATATTCCTGAACCATGGACCCCAACTCTGGACAAAATATTACAGTAATGATTTCATCAGTGCTAAATACAACAGTAACATAATAACTTTCGACACCTATCTTCATTCATTATTCCTCTGATACCTATTTATTAAGCTCATATTGGACATTTTGTGCACCCTGTCATGTTGGGAAATTATACCCAAATGACTGTGAACTCTGATCCTCAACTCTTTTTGAGAAGTATTGGTTGCCAGAACTCTCTTAATTACAGGCTGAAATGCTAGTTCTCAGATATTTAGTTATGTTAAATATATTGTCCAGAGTAAGCTCGGTACTGTTTACAAGGGATTTGATTACCTGATGTTGGTAATGGCCATTTCTCCAGTCACTGTTTTGTTTTCAAATATGAGCACTGATAGCCCAGCTCTGGTGAAGCACCTGGACCCAAAATGCCCATGGAGGAAGATTTTTTCAAAACATATTCCCATAATAATGATACAATTCTCAGCAGCAACTTGGGAAGATACATATCTGAATACCACAGAGATAAGTTAGGCAGGTGGTCACCTTCCTTCCACCAGTTATAAATTTGCACATTGCTGTTGATAAGAAATACCTTTCAGAGTAAAGGTAGTCAATATAATCCTGGTATTGAATGCCACAGTTCAAGAACTTGGTATGTGAAGAGGAATTGTCTTTCCTTTGTGTTACATTAACCCATCACTTATACTGTAATAATATATGTATTATGAGAACAAAAACAAAGACTCAGTTAAATAGCTTTAAATTATCTTTGCAATTCTAAAAATTCCAATTAAATCTCCTCTATCTATATTTTTTTTCTGCAAAGCCGGCTGCAAAGCAGCAGTGTCAGAGCAAAGATTAGTCCTCCTGAATCCCAGCTATTGGTTAGAACAGCCTTTCTCACATCTTAGTTAAAGTAGTTAATAATATGATGAGTTTTAACTGGAAAGTAGATGTAAAATTTACCATTCTGTTAAAAAAACCTCTTAAGCTGAAAGATTTAGTATTTAGCCAAAGATGCTATTTGAGCTAGTGGTGTACAAAATTACAGTTTTTACAGGTATACTGAGTAGGAATATCCTGTCCCATCTGTAAAGTAAGGAGACTGTATACAATCTCAAGATATCAGTGATTCATTCATTATCCCTCCAACTTGTCTCAAATAAAGCATTAAGTAATGAGAAGAGAAAGAGACCTTCAGCAGACAGAGAAGGATGGGTTAATTGTACTTCTTACTAAAAATACTGTATACATGATATGTGATCCTTTCTTTCTATTTTGTAATCCTTATTTTCTTCAGTGTTATTCAGACGTATTTATTATACATGTGTTATTATGTATATTTGCATCTTTGTATATGTATATTGCATATATATGTAAATATATTTATTATTCTATGGGTGTTTTTTGGAAAAAACAATGCAGATTTTGCAAAAAGCTTCATAGAAGGGTATATTTGTTCTTCTTCAAAAATGTGCTCAGAGGAAATGCTGGATGGTCTTTCAGAACTAGTTACAGTTTCTTCTTTCATAGTCTGCTCTATCCTGTCTTGTTTTGCTCCTCAGCTGAAGTTACAGTATAAAGTAAGTTTGTTAGCTCTATATGATTGTACTTTATGATGCTGGTTTTGGCTCCTATGGGACCATATTCTGACCAGAAATCACCACAATAAAGATACAGTTCATCTTGCCTTTGCATTTCTCAGCTTTTTTTCTCCCTTAAGAAGCTTTTCAGGACAAGGCAGAAAGCAGTGGGAACCAGCTCCTCTGGTTTTACACCGTTTGACAGTCTCCCTTCAGCCAGGGGAATTTTCACACTGGCATCTGTGACCAGATTCCAAGTTTCTTTACTGCTCAAAGATTGCAAAATAGCTGGGTCAGGGGGCAGAGACTTTATCTGAATTTATTTTGCTTAAGCTTGAGGTCTGGTCTTGTTTAACTAATAGGATCTCATTACATCATAGCCCATGCAGTTATGCCTTGCAAAGTCTTCCTTGGATGAGACAGTGAAAAGCAATTAAGAAAATGATGAACACAGAAGTTGCTCAGGGTAGTTCAAATGAAGCTTTTTGCACTCAGCCCTCAAGTCTTCACTCTTGATAAGGGAAATTGATAAGAGAATGGGGAATGTGGGGTTGGGGGGTGAAATAATTGTAAATTTCTTTGATACCTGTAATCTTAGTCTGTGAGGAGCATGCCTTTGTTGTTTTACCAGAGAGGTTAGATCCTTTGCTTCTTTGCAAAATTTTTCCTCTCATCTGCAATATTACAGAGAGGTCAAATACAAAACCAACATTACTACTGCTACACAGATATTTTGTGGACTACCAAACCCTGTTTGTAAATGTTACACTATTGTTTAACAAAATGAACCACTAAATATTTGCAAATGTGCTGTCAGTAATTTCATATTTGTGTTTTCCCATTTACTTCAGCACATTATTAAAAGATAGAGAATAATTACAAAACAGAATCCAGCTAAGCTTTGAACCCAGAATTTTTCCATGCTGTAGTAAAGTGACACATGCCACATGAATTAGTGGAGAAGAGTTTCCAAGTACTAGGATGTGTACCTTCAACAGCTGTGACTATATCTTTTCCCTGGCTCCAGATTACTGTTATCTTATTGTATTATAGGATCCATTGGAAGCTAACTGAAACAGACTTTTTGCAGTGTGTGGTACAACAGAGTTCTCAGCTTGCAAGTGTTAACTGCTATTGACTTAGACACCTTAAATACTCATAATAACAACAACAACAACACACTTTATCTTCCTTCATGAAATAAAATAGAGCAGTGTTCCTGAATTTTTAAACTGCCTTAAAGAGCATCCATAAGGAATAATGTGTATGGTCTCATTTATCTTCATGGGGTGACAAGTACCTCGTGATGACAATTCTAACTCAACACTGCTTATAGACTGGAAAGCCAGACCTGGCTTTTGTGATCACGGAGCCTTAACACCTGCACCACCTAGGCTATGCATTTTTTCTGAATGATTTTTTTTCATTTTATATTAGGATATTCCTAGGAAAATATCCACACTTGTTTTAAAAATCGATTATGATGGGGAACCCCTGACAGCATGTGTGAAATAATTCCAGAATATTCTCACTGTCCAGAATAATCTTGCAGTTAGAAATGTTCCTCTAGGCTTTAGTCTGGATTTGTCTCACTGCAGATGTCATCCTTTGGAATATCTTACAGGTTGTCTGCTAGAGTGAAGACCCCACTATTGTCAAAACATATTGCAGATATTGCAATAAAGGTTTATTAAATAGATTTGAATTCTTCTTCCATTAGCCTTTTTGAAGTTTTAACAATCTCTCTCCAACTGCAGACACACATTCCTTCTGATCACAGCTAACACTGATGCCTGAGCAAGAATTTTGTTTTGTCGATTACCTATCCTGATCCCAGTGTGTTTTTAAAAGTGCTGGGTCTTTTCCAACACAGGTTTTTTGTCTCACACCCATTCCCTTCCAGGAAATATCCTCTCTACATTTTGCATTCCTTTTTCCCCATGTATCACTTTAGCCTGTATTTTCATTCATTGTTTGGTACTGGTATCAGATTGACAAGCCTGTCTATGCTGTCCTGTTTACCACCTAGAAATACAGTTAGAGATTTTGCATTCTTCCATTCTTATAGAACTTCATTTGTTTTCTTAGATTTATTGGAAATCTATATTCATGTTAAAGCAAAACCTCATCCAACTATTGTCTCTTGAATATCAGTTATCTGTGTCTATTTATTTAAAAATCTCTAGCTTTTGTAGCTGCTGTTTATTGTTCTCTTCTACTGCTGTAAAATTGTAAGCTGTTTATTCATCATGTGCTGTGATCAAATCATTCTGCTTTATCTTTTTTATTTTCTCATCAGATTTTCCATACATGACTCTGTCCCCTAAATATATCTTGCAGTGGATAAAACTGTCTAAGTTAAAAAATTATTTCCGGTAAGAATAAATTTCCTTTTAAATTCTCTTGCTATTTTGTTATGCTTGTGTTATCTTCCTAGTTTTAAAACAATCATTCTCCCTCCATTGCTACAGTTAGATACTTAAAGTACTGCCAAACAGTATGATTTGATACTTTGCAGTAGACAACCCCTATTGCTCCACTAGGACATTCATGTTTTAGTGTTTGTTTGCAGTTTGTCCCAACTTGTAAATAAAGATGTCATTCTTCTAATTGGTGGTTATAGCACATATTAGCCAAACTAAGTCTTCAGTTTTGAAAGTTAGTTTGTCTCATTCCCTATACTCAATTCAAAGGCATTACAGGGATTCAAAGCATCAACAGGAATGTCCTGTCTCATCTAACGATTTAAGAAACCTAAAAATACCACATCATTCATAAAATAGATTGCTAAGGAAGTGCCTACAATTCTGCTGGTTTTGTTCTTACTTCTGCTTACCTGCTCTACATTTTTTCTAAGGAGATTACAACATTTATTTTGAAAATTCAATCATATAAACATTTCTATCAGCTTTTTTGACAACTAAGACAAAGTCATTTAATAAATGAACAATATCAATTTCACTTGTTCAGCACTTAAGTTCCTGACACTGATGTACAGTACAGAATTTGGTCTTTTATTTTGCTATCAGTACCTGAATATTATTCAGGATGAATGTTTCTGTTCTGGTATGAGGGTTAATTCACTACTGAAATGTCATAGGATAGTTGCTTACATATCCATTGCTATCAGTGTGGGTAGAGGGAGTTATTAGCAAAGGACAGTGCAGAAGGTGTTCAGGGTTGCTTTCATAGTTAACTATTTTAAAATTGCTCTACAGTATTTGAAGTCCTTTCAAACATGCCTGCCCAAAAAAGAAGTCAAAGCTTAATTTTGAAAAAAAAAAGTTCTGCTTGTATAATTTTTTGAAATGCCAAACTATTTTCCCATTTCTAGATTTAAATTGCACATTTTAAATAATCTGTGATATGCAGACTACTATAACATGAATTTAATTTCATATCAATATAAAGAATATAAGAAGCATACGTTACTGATTTATTGTTACTATTTATTGAGTCCTTTTGTATTTTAATTATTTGTCTCCATATACTTTGCAGTTAGCTTGTGATAGTCACAGTGAAAACAGCAATCTTTCTGTAGATTTTAAGTAATGCTTGCATTGGGCAAGGTTTCAGGTAATACTTGTATTAGGCCCAAACCAGCTCCCATTAAAATCCATGAATAAACTAGCAGTTATCTCCTAGAATAATCCCTCTTAAACCTTTATTACAGCAAGTAGCACCAGTTCACCTGTTATATTAAATTCAATAAATTACTGTAAGAAGTATGCAGACATATCTGCTGCACAGGTAATTCTTCAAATGGGCACTTACTGCTTTTCCTTTCTTCCATATGGATTTGGAGCAGGTCCAAAATAAAGGTTTTCTCGGCATCCATGTAGTGCAGCATGGTGCTGTAGTGGTAGATTTTCAGTGAAAGAGAATGCCAGAATTTTATATGTGTAGCTAGAAGATATTTTTAAGAAGTCAGCATCCATTTAAGCTCTTTTCAAGACCAAATATTCAACATTCAGCTGTACCCTTTGATAATCTTGTTTCTTGAATAGGTGCTGACTTCATTCCTAAAGTGGTGACTTCTGAAAGTCTGACAAATAAAGGACACTCATGGATGGAACAATCATTCCTTTGATGAGAAAATGTTGACCTCTCTCCTACAGCTAAGATGCTCGCTGCCAGATTTCTGGGACAAAGCACTCCAGCAAAAGCACACAAAACTACCAAATGGTTGGATTGAGGTAGGAAGGTGCATATGGCTCAAGCAGCTGCCTCAACAAACTTTCCAAATACTAGATTGAGCTTCATCTGGAGCCTCGTGCAGGAATATGGACCACAGGAGCTAGCACAGTCCATTGTTCAGCCACAGTCAGTAACAGGGAATTACTAGAAGGGTTTGAGAATAGCTGAAGTGTTTTGTCATGAAAAGAAAAGATGTCTACCACCAAAAAATTAGACCATGCAAACAAAAATAGTGTCTTCTAAAACACTTTTTTTCGCCCTTTTTAACAACTAGGTAGGAAATGGTTAAACTTCTAGTAATTCTCCTTGGCAATAATTTGTTGCAAAAAAATACTGTTTTTCTGAGTCACTTGTCTCTGCCTGCTGCTTTGTTTCTTACACAATGAGTAAAATAACTGACAATCTAAAGTGCAGCACTATGATATCCACTTGTTTAGGTGGTACCTTATCCTAAATTTCTCTGATTATCTTTCTGTTGGGGAGCTGTGTTGGTTGTGTAGCTGTAGAAATAAAGAAGCATTTTTTTTTCTGGTGAAGGAAAGTGAAAAGTGGAATGCTAAGGAAACAAGCAGTATTTATTTGATTATAGGCTTATACAAATTTGAAAAATAAAGTTACTTTGCTGCTCCTGAATCACATAATTCTGTAATTCACATCTACAAGGCAGTATCTCTACTGCTTTCAAAATATGTGTCCTGAGGTTGTGTCCCTGAAGTCCTCTTAATTAGACTTGAAAAATGAGCTTGTTTATTCAGTGTTTGACTAGTGTAAAACTCCTGTATCTAACCATATTGTTAACATCCACAGTCTGCTTTCAATTTACTTCCCAAATTCATGAATTCTATAAAAGTGCTTGTGGGTGGAAAGATGACTACTTAATACATGCTAACTTGCATTTATAACATAAATACAAGTTTTTAAAAAGACAGTTCTGTCTCTTAATACTAAATAATGACAAATACTCTGTCCCCCACCTAAATACTGACAAAATTTCTAGAATTCTCAGGATGTTGCTACAGATGTGTAAACATCATGAAACTGTACTAAATTTTGCATCTTTAATGTGGTCTGTGTGTCTGTGTTACCAAAGGAAAGAATTGTCTGGACACAGCTGTAACTGTTGTTTGGTTACTCATATGTTTCCCTAAATGTAAGTGCTTTTGGCTTAAAAGGAAAGACCTAGAAAATAACTGTATGCTCTTTTTGGTATTACAAACTCAATCTAACATCAGTGTTGAGAACTACATCTAGGGTGGAAAAGAACAGAATTCAATCCTGTTTTCTTTTGTGAAGTAGAACCCTGTCTGTTCCTTTCACAAAATTCAGGTTCTGGCAGATGAGTCTACACCCGGGGAGATTAAACCATAGCCCCTGGGCAACTGATGTGTGCCCTGTGAAGATGTAATGGGGCAAGTTTATCAGAGACCTTTTGCTGCTTTAGCACAAGAAGTACACTCATCTGTTCCTCTACTCCAACCCACACACCTTGTTTGTTCTGAGTGTGGCTGGAGCAGTTCATCTGGAAGTGATGTTTTCCCACCAGAGCATACATAGCTTGTGGCACAGGCACTTCTACTCAACCTTCTCCTGGGGGAGGTGAGAAAGTACTATAGCTGCAAGAGGAGAGTAGAAGCAACAGAACAAATAAAAGACAAAAACTCTTCTCTCTTCTTCTACTCGTCAGGAGTATTTCTGCCAGCTTTAATGAAAAAATTTCTGCAAGTCCTTATGTCTTGTTTTGCTCTGAGGAAATCACAAGGGAGAAAAACACAAATAAATGAGCACAAGATAGAAAAGCTAGACTTCAGACCTGGGTGGTACTTGTGAAGAATCATTGTTTCACAGTCAGGACTATGTTTTTGTAGTTAAACTTGTTTCTTGGCTTATCTGGCCCCTATATGCAATCCCATATACCCCATAACCTTGGAAACAGCATCTGCATCAGCCTGAGGAAGTTGGGAACACTGGAGTGAAA
Source organism: Molothrus ater (assembly GCF_012460135.2). NCBI lineage: Eukaryota > Metazoa > Chordata > Aves > Passeriformes > Icteridae > Molothrus > Molothrus ater. The sequence goes on along the minus strand of NC_050482.2, from coordinate 26,084,177 downwards.
TTCAGTGGTCACTGCTCTGAGTTGCTGAAAGCAGTTGCAGAAAAGGCTGAAGAGACAACACTGCTTTAAGTGCTGCCCTTCTCAAGGTTGCCATACCTTGCTATTTTGCTATTCAGAGCCCTGAATCCTCTTTTGGAGACAAGTATTTATATGGTGTATTTCATAAAAGCCACAGATGTTTTCACCAATGGTTTGAAACTGACAACAAAGGGGAATGGTTGCAAAGTCTTTAGGTATATATAGGTATATATATAATAGCTAAATTATGCTGCAATTCTGTTTGACTTCTAGACCCTCCTTGGACCTAAGCCATTAATCACCTTCCAGGACATGACCTAAGCACTTGGGTTTTGGTTGGTTTGGAGTAGGGCTGTAGTGTCCCTTTGCAGAACAGGGGTCAAAGACCAGTGGGAGCTGCAGGAGAAGAGTGGGTGTGCAGCGCAGCAGGTGGGATGTTTACCCAGAACATAGGAGCCTTGGGTCAGTGGCTGCCCTAAGGACTGCTCTAAGGGCATTCTATCTAGTTACAATTTAATCCTCAGCTGCACAGAAGATGCTCAGTTTTAGAAGGTTGGTAAGGTTGAGGAAACTCACCAAACTCTTCATCCTGAATGCGACAATTATTGGGTCAATTATGTGAGTATTTTCAGAAATAGTGCCTTAGGAGCCTAAGCAATTTTATTGGCACCTTATCAATGTTAACCCCTGGAATCTAAACAAGGATTTGAAAGGTTACAATCTTAGATTTACATGCCTAAATTTTAGTACTACCTTACAGGTCACATACCAAACTCTTCAGAAGTTATGAGCTGTTCATGAGACTCACACAGCTACTTGTTTATGTATGTTTGTGATACTGCTCCCTGGGTTATACTTTGGAAACTCACCAAAAGGTTTAGCAGTCTTAAAACTTTCCTCACCTTTGGCTAAATAAGACTTTCACAAGTACAACTAATGGTTGGGGAACCAGGACCCAAAAAGTCAGCATGGTCTGTTTGGCACAAAACGGGAAAATAATCCAGAAAGTTGTATAGGTCATCCTTACATACAATGACAAATATAATGTCAAAATTTTTGACATATTTTCTAATACAGAAATCGAGTTTCAAGATTTGCACAAAAATTTTTAAGGTTTTTTTCTTTTGGTTGGTTGGTTGGGGTTTTTTTTGTTTGTTTGGTGTTTTTTGATTGGGTTTGTTTTGTGGGGAGAGGTTTTGGTTTTTTTTTTTTTTGTTTGGTTTTGTTTTTGTTTTTTTTTTTGTTACTCTATCAAAGAAATGGAACTGACACAGTGTAATCCCTCATTTTGGTCAGTGCTGCTCAGGGCAGCATCTGTTCCAACTCGAACATGATAGCTTTGAAAGCCATACTTTATTTTTCTTTTCCCCAGCAACTCTCAATTACTTAATACTTTAAATTTTTTTTTCTGTTGTTATAATGTCTTTTCAATGACTTAAAAATAAATTTTTATTTATTAAAGGTATATAAAACTGTTGTCAGTGCAAACACTGAAATTGTCAGCAAATTCTTGGACACAAGTCTTATACCAAGTGTTCCTAAATTAGCAATTGGTTGTAATGGCCTATTTATTTCTCAAAGCTGACAAAGTGGCACGAAATTTATTTCCATCAGATGAATGTTTAACACCTGTTTCACCAATTCACAAACCTTAACTTTTAATGTTGATACAAAGAGCTTAGTTGACTATGGAGAAGACATAATTATTTTTTTAGTAACATGAAATGAATACAATAGACAAAGGAATGCTGAAAGTGTTTATTGCCTGCAGCATAATTCTGTATTTTATGAGATAGCCTGGAAAGTGGACATAGAGCTTTAGAGGAAATGAGTTTCTCTCTTTGACATGTCCACAAACTAAAAGTGAGAATTTCCTTCTTAGTGTCAAAAACTACTGGTAGGATATAGGAAATGGAGTTTCTCTAGGCCTAGAAAAAGATTAGAAACAGGATTTATATTAGGACATGCCCAGTGCTAATTACAGGTTTGTAATGTTCGTGAGCACTTGTGAAATGCCAACCTGAAGACAGTCAAAATTCTGTGTATTTCCACAGTGAAACAGAAACAGCCTGAAAGTTAACTTTTAATGGTAAGCATTCCATCCAGCAACACATTTGGGTCAATACTGACTAAACCACACCTGTCTAAAAATAGAACAGTGATAAAAAAAAATGATAAATTTGATTATTTTTGTGGTTTTTGTGGTTATTCAGTGAAGATACCTGCTTGCATGGAGACCAACTGGCTACTGAGAACACCAAGATTCAGAAAATCCCAAAGAAAATATTGCTTCTTTTTATGATTCTTCAGTAACTATAGTAAATGGGCATTTGCAAGCCATTTAACTAAAGAATTTAGAAAGGGCTAAAGTCTCATGGGGAGATCTGACAAGAAGGTGACATGTTTACATTGGGGAATAGAAAATCATTTTATGCTTCAAGATTTGTTTATAGCAATCAAAGTTTTAAGAGCAATCACAGATTGTATTAGACCATCACAGCTCATTCGCATATACTATTCCAAGTTCTGTTTTCTATATGTTCCTTTTCAGAATGCACCACTGCAGAACAGGTATAAAAAATGGGCTAAATTGAATCCTACAACTGTAATATGAAAGATCTGTTTGTTTGGGGTTTTTTCCTTTTTTTTTTTTTTTTTTTTAATTCGTCTTTTATCTATTATCTTTTTAGAGGGGGGTTTGAATGTGTGAGGGTGGCTTAGTTTTGTTGATTTATTTATTATTATTTTTTTAAATTAGACTTCTTTTTTATGAATGCAACCTCCTGAGGCCAAAAAGTACTGTGAAGAGTTGGTGCCTGTGTGTTTTGACGAGCAACTTCTTGGGGACATCAGGTGCCAGAAGAAACCCTTTGGCCTGGGAGGGTGCAGTGAACAGACACGTCTGTGAAGGGCATGGGCAATCTGCTGCCTGTCACTCTGGACCATCCAACGCCGAGAAACCCACCCTGCCGGGGCGGCAGGAGTTCGAGGTGAAAGAGAAAAAAAAGAAAGTTGCCATCTCTCATTAAGATTTATTATACGTCTGAACTTTTGTAGTCCCGAAGCTTAACGACAGATGGTGGTGTAACTCCACCAATTTTGTAACGTCTCCTTTTCTTTGATGTTGTAATACAGATTCTCCTCGACTTGACTTCGGTTAAAACCAGCATTTTCTGCTCTTTCCCAAGTGTCTCGGAGCAGTACGCAGGGAGGAAAGGGAGTGCACCTAGTTCGAAGAGGAGTCTGTTATGTGTTCTTGTTCGCTTTCTAAACAATCCTAATAGAAAATAGCAATCTTATTGACACCTAACACTGCCAGCAGCACAGAGAAATTACATTAAATTAATTAAAGGAAAATGGTTTCAAAGCGGTTTATTTCAAGCGAGAAATACAATTGTGCAGATGAAATCTTGAACCGTAAACAGGAACAAATAAAACGCACCAGCGTTTTTCATTAGAAAGCCAAGTCACATTTTATACCGTAGTCGTCCTTGAAAAAAAAAAAAAAAAGTGGGGAAAGTGTGTGTTTGTTTAGCTTTAATTTCGGGTGGAACTGCCAAGTCGCGCCGAGTAATATTAGCGGCCAAGCGCCGTGTTGTTCCCGGCACGTTGTGCCCACCAGACAGAGGGTCTGCCTGCGAGGCCACGCTGAACAGGACGAGGGGCTCTTGGAACAAAGCGCAGCCCGGAGAGAGGGCTGGGAGTGCTGCGGGCACTCACGAGAGCGGACGGCGGACGGCCCGACGGCGGCGGCCCGCGGCAGGGCAGGGCAGGGCAGAGCCGGGCCGGAGCCTCGGGTCGCTGCGCGCCGCCGCTCCCGTCCCGCCGGCGGGGGATGCCGCGGTCGCCCGGCGCCCAACGAAGTTGGCGGTGCCCGCGGCCGGGCCGCGCCGTCCCGCCGGTTCGGTGCCGCGGGCTAACCCCACAGAAAGTACCGCTGCACGCTGCCTTCCGCCGGTACCGGGATTTGTCCGCTACCGCAGACGGCTCCTGAGGGAGAGCTGCCTCTCCCCCGGGGCGCGCTTCCTGCCTGAGGAGACGAGGGGGGCCGGCGGTCTCCGGACCGCGCAGCTTGAGCCCCGCGAGGCTCCGCGCCCCTGCCCGCGGAGCCCATGCGCGGCCGGAGCCTGCGGGGCCCGATTTCGTTTGCGGGCCGGCGGGGCGCGTAGCGGCGGGTCCCGCGCGGTTCCCCTCCCGCCCCGCTGGCTCGCGGGGCGCGGAGCCGTGCAGGGCGGCTGCCCGCGGGAATTCTGTCCCACGGCTCCGCGGGGTGCGCCGCGAGTATCCCCCGCAACCGTTGCGCTCGTAGCCCTCCGCGGCAGCGGGTAGCGCCCCGGTAACCCGGGGCAAAGACGGGGCGAGGGGGGGGGGGGGGGGACGAGGGGCAAAGAGACAAAAGAGCCGCGAGTAGCAAATAAATATATTTTACGGCCACCCATCGGCAGCACCGCGGCCCCGCGAGCCTCTGCCCCGGCGCTGAACTTTCACCTCGCGAACCCGGCCGCGCCCCATTGGCTGCCAGCCGGCCCGCCGCGCCCCGCACGGCCCCGCCGCCGCCCCGGCCCCCGGCCCCGCCGCCGCGGGCGGGCGGAAGGGTGCGCGGCGGGGCGGGGGGCGGCCTGGGCCGGGGGCCGCCGCGGGGGGCCCCGCCGAGTTGCCGGAGTTGCGACGGCTCCGCCCCGCGATAGCGGCTTCCCCCCACACCCCCCCCCCCTCCCCGCCGGTGGCGAGCGGCCGGCGGTGCCCCCGCCGGGGCTGGCCGGCGGCCCCGGGAGCGAGTGGCGCGGCGGGCAGGCGGTCTGCCACTTGCCTGTAGCAGCGAGTGGCAAAGTTTGTGGGATTTTTAATTGTGCTTAATAAATGCGGTGACTGTTAATTCTGAGTGACAGTCACTTGTGATCCTGGCCCTCGGCGCGTACAGAGAGCCCTGCTAACGCTGGGGCTGCCGCGCGATAATTAGGTGGGCTCCGAAATAACAAACCCCGCGTTCCGCTCGGCCACCGCCGTCCGCTTTCTCCCTCGCCCACGCAAGGTCTTTCCACCCAAACACACCCCCAGCGCCGATTTACTGGGAACCGTGGCGAGGACAAGGGAGGACAAGACCACCTATAGCCACGATGCCAGCACTTCTCTCCCCGTTTCCCCTGATACCCTATCCCACCCAGAAATCACTTAAAAGTGTTTTTCCCGGGAGGAGCGGCCGCCCCGCCCTGGGGCTGCCGCTCCAGACAGGCGGGGAGCGGCCGGTCCCTGCTGCGGACATCTGGGGGGTCCTGCACCTTGCTCCAAGTGCCGGGGCCCGGGAGAAAAAAAGTTTCAGGGCCCACGCGTGCCTCCCGGCATAGCTGCTGCCATCGGCCAGGCCTGCCCCGCCGTTCCCCTCCCACCCGGGTTCCCCGGCTGGCTTCGCGCGGGGCCGCGGCACCTCGGGGGCTGCCAGCAGGCTGCAGCCGGCCGGCACTGCCAGCACAACACACTGCTTTGTTTTCCGCCCGTCTGCTAAACTCGTTGTGTCTAACGGAGCCGGCGGAGCAGGGCGGCGGGAGGGGAGAGGGGGCGGGAAGGGGCAGCCGCCGCCGGCAAACAACTTCCCCGACGGTTTGTTTACATAGCAGGTGGAGCTGCGGTCCGCCGCGACCCACAGCGCCCGCTCCGCCGGGGACCGGCCGGGGGAGGCGCGGGCGGAGCGGGGCACGGCCCGGCGCATCCCGCCGCACTTTTTTTTGTTGCCATTCCCCCTCCGCTGCTTTCCCCCCCACCCCTCCCCGCGTTATTAGCACTTCTGTGCAGGCCACTCTGCGATCATGTGAGGGAGGGCTCCCTTCTCACTCCCCTCTCTCCAAAGCAGCCGGTGTGTGCGGTGGGTTTTCTTTTTTTTTTTTTTTTTCCCTCGTCTTTTTTTTTTTTTTTTCGCATTCCCAACAAAACACATACACACAGGCGGCACACTCCGCACACGGGCGGACCCGCACGCCGGGGGAGGGAGAGCAGCACCGCCAGCGCCAGGCAGCACCAGCCGGCGGGAGGGCGCGAGGCTCCGACGCCGCTCCGCGCCCGCGGAGGGCCCCGCGCCGCCCGCCCGCCCCCGCTCCCCCGGCCCGCGCGGCGGCTCCGCCCGCAGGGACTTTGTATGTGCGCGCGGCTGCGCGCGGCTCCGCTCGCCCTTTCTCTCTCGGTGTCAGCTCGCCGGGACGCCCTACACGGTGTCTCCTCCCGGTAAGTGCTACCCCCCCACCCCGCCCCGCACACCCGTCCCCTCCTCCCTCCGCTCCCCGGTGTGACTTGCTACTTCCAGCGCTTCCACCCCCCTCCGCCGCCGCTCACTGACTTGCCGCCGCCGCGGGAAAGTTTGGCCGCGGCCGGCGGGGCCGCAGCAGTGACATGTGTCAGGTCTCCCGGCACCCGGTGGCACCGCTCCCAAACACGCACCGCCAGCGGGGGGCGGGGGCGCTCTCTGCGGTGGGAGCCTGCGGTGCCCGGCCGGAGTTGGGGCCATGCCCGGCGGGCCGGGCCGGGTCGGCCGCGGGGGCCGGCGTAAGCTCCCCCAAAACAACTCGCGGCGGCTGCGGGTCGGCAGGGCCTCCCTCCCGCCGCTCAGCGCTGCGGACCCCCCACCCCCGCGTAATTAAAAACAAACAACCTGTAGCCTCCCCGCACGGGTAGAGAAGTGCCAGGCGGGGAGGGCTTGGGGCCAGGCTGCCGAGGAAGCGTGTGCGGGAGGCTCGGCTGCCCGCCCGCCGTTTGCCTCCCCGTTTGTGTGGTGGCTTGTTGGGGTTTTTTTGGGTTCCCCCCCCCCCTTTTTTTTTTTTCCCTTTCTTCTTTTTCCCCGAGACCTCCCCAGCAGACAGCCCGGGTGAAGAAACGTGTCACGTTTCTCCTTTGTGTGCTGCCTGCCCGCCTGCCCGCCGGAGGGAGAGGCGCACCCCAGCCCCCGCCTCTCCGCCCGCCCGCCCGCGCGGAGGGGCCGCTGCCGGCCGCCCCCTCGGGGCGCCCCGCGCCGCGCTGCCCCGGGGCGCCCCCGCTGGCGTGGGAGGGGAAGCGCAGGGGCGCCGAGGTGCCCGTGGGGCAGCGGCGCCGCCGGGCGCTGTTTGGGCTGCGCAGGGAAGAGGGTCGTCCCCTGGCCCAAGACAAAATTGCCAAAACCCAACAATTAATAAATAATAGTGTTGGAGCTGCAGGGTTCCGGAGGCGGCCTCCGTGCCTGGTACGCAGGGGCCTTCCCTTAAAATTGGCTTTGAAGTTGAGGAGGGCTTCGGGACTTGGAAAGTTGGGGAAGCGTGATAGATTATGAGGGCAGAGCGGCCTTGGCGGCCTTGGCTGTTGAGCGGGCTGCACTCTGCCGTGCCATCGGGAGTGCCAGGGCAGCCCTAGGACGGAGGGCGAGCGCCGGCGCCTCCGCTCCGCGTCCTGCCGCGCCGAGCGCGGGGTGCGCAGGCGGCAGCGCTCCCGGCCGCCCGTAAGCTGCCGGACAGCCGTGTGCCGCCCGGCACGGCCAAGGTAAAGGCAGGCAGTCCGTCAGGCGGTTTTGTTCTGTTCCCGTAGCTCGGCTCGCGTCAGGTTCGGCTCGCAGCGCAGCCCCGGCCGAGAACGCTGGCGAGCGCCGGTAAGGTCCCGGGATGGAGCTACTGGAGAGGCGTAAAGCTTAGGCTGTGGGCTGACAGGAAAACGCTCATCTAAAATTTGCAAGAATTGTCCAGATAGAAAGTGGGCTGCTGGTATATTCCCCAGGGAAAATGATCTCAAAAGTAACCACCATGAATCTGTGATTTTGTCCTCTATTAGTAAAGAGTGCAGAGCTACAGATGGAGGAATGGGCAGTACCCTCTACCTGGGAATCGCTCGTACTTCTAGGAAGTCTTGCCTGTGTGCCTACGTACCGAGAGAAACACAGAAGTTCCTCTTCCAAAGAGGATCTTCCCTTGTCTTTCTGTGCATTAGAGCCCCTATCCAAACTCAACTCTTGAGAGTGGGAATCTTTCCTTTGGCAGCAGTAGGAATCACTCCATTGACTTCACACGCTCGGATCAGGCCCTCGGAAATATTTTTACGAAGGTGGGACTCAGAAGTTGTGCATGGTGTCGATATCTCCCCGTTAATCCATGTGTGTGGGGGGGAAGAAGTCAAAGTTTTAAGATATTTTGACAGTTTTAAATTTTTTCTTCTGTGTGCTAAGTAATTTAAAGCCATTAAGGAAAAACATTACTGCTAGTAATATTACTCTAAAGAAAATATGATTAATTATTAAATTGGTTTCTCTAATGCTACACTAAACCCTTTTAAGTGGGATATGGCTTTAATCATTCAAATAAGTATTTTCTAAAGTTTTTTCTTGACGATGATAATTTGTTCATGTAAATGTAGATACTCAAAATACCCCTGTTTTGTAGTAATCTGCAGTTTTAATGTAGTTTTTACGAAACGGTTTTGTTCTGTAGAATTTTTGCATGCTTAAATCATTCATTTAATTACTCAGGATAGTAGATCAGTAAAAGGGGAAGGCTAAGGGGAAGAAAGAGTATTTCAAATACAGCATTTCCAAAATGCCTGTAGTTAGACATTCTAATTTATTTTGATAATATGTAACACCTGAAATACACTGCTTCATGTGAGGCCTTGTTGGTGTAGGCTTTAAGGTTTAACAGTAACCTTAGGAGGAAGCTTAAGCAGAATCAATTGTATAAATATTTGTGTATTTCTTTGTTTTTAGTTTAACCTCAGCGATTTTTACATTGTGTCATGGGATCTTTGCTACAGTGCAGTGTTTATATCATCTGAGAGAGGAAAAAACCTGAATGTTTTGTAGCTTTCTATTTAGTGAATATTTATGTAAAATGACCAAATAGTCTCTAAGGGACAACAAAATTAGAATGGGTTTGAGTGTGAGGAAGAGTAAAAGAAATATACCAAGTTCGGGACATTTCAGTCAGTAAATACATGGTAGTCTTTGAAAGCTGCACTAGGGTTTGTGAGTAGTCAGGTGAATATTTCACAGATTTTTGAAGTGACTTGTTTATTTAGTGGTGTTTGCCATTTTTTTGTTGCATTTTATTTCTGTAATCATCTGTTGCTTATACATATTTTAATGCTTTCATAATAGAATGTGTTGGGACTATAATTTTAAGAATAATGGTCTATTTGCTTAAAAACATTCCTGTCAGACTCCATTATTTTTTTAGAAGTTCTTGTTGGACTTATTTTTTTTTTTTAATTACTGTAGAATAAGATTTTTTTTTTAGGACTAATTTATGTGAGCTGGAATAAACTTTTGGTATTCTGAGAAATATACCTGATTCAGCATTGCATGCACAGGAGTTAGTCAAGGCTAGTGGGCTGAAAACAATAGAAAACTTCTGAGATGTGATCCATGTTGTGGCAGTGTTTTGCTATGTGTCATTGAAAATGTCACTTAATGTCTTTGTTTTTCATCATCGATATGTGAGGGCTGGTATTTATCTTTCTGATAGAGGGGTTAATTAATATTTCTGAATATGGAGAACTTTTTTAGTCTATTTCAATTTTTACCTGGTTTATTTTGGAGAAATTAAATTTTGATGGTGGCTGACAATGAGTGGTTCCTAGGAGTCATGTTTTTTTCTTTGTTGGACCTATTGTTAAGAGTCACTTGCTCATATGAAATGAAAACGATTTAGCACATAGGTCACTGAAAAGTACTCATGGAATGATTTTAACTGGAGAAAAATGCAAATCACAGTCAAAATGAAAATGCTATCAACTTTGTTGTAAAACGATAATTTTCTGTACATTGGAACCGATTTTTCTTTTAAAATTTTGTGACAGCTAATAGGTCTAGAAGTAATGCAAACTGTTTATTTTTTTCACAGCCACTGTAGCATACTTCTCAGCTTATCCTTGTTAGAAGAAATACTTGTCATTTAGATTCCTGTTCCCTGCCCTGTTTTGATTTGATACCTTTCTTGATTGTATGTGTAAAATAGTGGCACCAGAAAAACCTCGTATAAGTGATGAAATTGCAGAAAATCTTAGCTGTAATAAACAAACCTCTTAAAATTAATCTTAAAATTGCAATAAAATAGTTTCTTGTTAGTTGTTTGAAGGCTTTCTTCCACATTCTTCCTTTACAGAATAAGCCTACTTACTGTAATAATTTCTAAGGGTAGCTTTAGATTTAAATTTCAAAACTTCTAGACCAGTATAAAACATGGAGCAGTGTCACAAGTATTATTTAGCACTGATAATTTTTTTTCTTCTTTCTGAGGCTTTCAGTAGCTTAATCAAACTTACTGTTTTAAAAATCTTCCAAAATGTTCACTGCAAATTATAAGAGGCATCTATTATTTGTTGCAAGATTTGAATCTGTTTTTGCTTTCTGTTTTTTTGTTTTGTTTTTTTTTAAATCCTATTTCTGATAGGTTTGTGTTTAAGGGCAACACTATGTTTTATGTCAGAAAGGTGGTTTTGAAAATGCCAGTAATAGCTTGCTTATGCTGTCATCACTGAAGTAGCTGAAAATAATCTCTTTAATGAACAGTTGCTACGATGTTTATTGCTTCACCAATGTATAGTTTGGGATGATGTTAGAAAGTAACATTTGAACTCTGAGGAATGAATTTATGTAGAATTATGTTTAATATCACAATTTCAGTTCCTATTCTAAGAAAAATAAAGTAAAATACTAAGTATACTGTTTTAAGGTCTTTACTGTCTTAAGTCCTTTTAGTAAGTTGTGGAGGTTGCTGAGGGGAGGGAATAAGAACATTGTAGGTTCAACTTTTTGTTCATTTACTTAGTTATTTCTTTTTCCTGCTCATAGTAATTACACATCTGTAGTTGGTAATGGGTTTGCTGCAGTTTGTTTCTTATTTAACTATATGCAATAATCAGGCTGGTTGCTGAGGACACAGCTGATTCCCTTGGATATGGTGTACTGCAGCCTCTACGTGCCCTGAGTGTGGGTGTCTCTTCTGCTGGGTGGCACAGGGCTTTAGGTAGGTAAACGATGACTTTCTAATTGGTTAGGCTGGGGAACAGGTTTAAAGGACAGGCAGCACCTTCATTCAGCGTGCAGAAGGGAGATTTTCTGCCCTGCCCACTCCATCCATCTCCCTTGCAGTGCTATGTGATGTCCATTCTGGGGTGAAAGGAGAAACTACTGACCTCCATCATACAACCCTCTGAGTCACAAAGAACCCTCTGAAGTTCACAAACTGGCTTTGGCTTACCTGTAAAACTTGCTTGTTTACCAAGGAGCTTCAGCTTCCTGTGGGCAGCGGGTACTGGAAGAAGTTGGTGGAGTATCTGACAACGTTTCCAGCCCATTGCTGGTTGCAGGGTCACTGGGACACACACTGCGAGTCCTTTGCCCAGTGAGCTCCTTTGGGCCTCTGTGGTCAATCAGACACGGCTGCAAATTGCATCATGTTAAGTATTTCTGTAAATTGCTGATATCAGTCTTGTTTCAGTTTGCCTCCAGGACATTATGAGGATGACTGAGATTCCAGTGGGCCTGTGCCAGCCTTGTCCCAGTGGGAGATACTGTTGGGCCCAAAACTGGAAATTCATTTGAAGAGTGATGTTTTGAGGCTAGGGGGTACATCACTATATATAACCAGGAAGTTGCTGGGGTTTTCTAGGCACAGTATTTTGTAAATAATTATTGTTACAAGACAAATCCTTTATCTTTTAAGATTGATGTTTAGTTGATGATCATTTTAGAATAATTTATTTTTTCTCGATCAGCATGATGTGTATTTTGCAACTTTAGTCAGAATTTGTCTTCAAGTGAATTCAAATGCTGATTTATTCCATTATTCAGCTTTTGTATTTCAGCCTTAACCAACATGATATGTTATGTATTTCATGTAATTTGAAATAATGTATTTGACATAATTTGACTAATTACATTTTAACATATATTCATATTAAAATTGTCTAATCTTGATGGATGCTCCCACTACAATTTTTGCCATCTTGTCCCTTCAGAGAAGGAAGGAGAATTGCTGTGATAATACATTGCTTGTTGAACAGGACCTAATTGTGTTATTCAGCCTGAAAACTATGTAACTTGTGTTTGGAGAAACAATCTCAGAGTTGCAAAGGTATATCAAGCATAATAAAAGATATTTTAAGTATCTTTTAGGTGTTGATTTTGAACTTGCCCAGGAATGGTGAAGAACATGTAAAGAGGTAAACATCATTTCAACTTTGCCATGCTGCCAGTGCTAAGTCTTGCAAAAATTGCTCACAGTTACATTGTTGATTTATCCTTTTGTAAGTCTTGATGTTGAGAGGGCATATTGTTCTTCTGGAACTGTAACCCACCTAGTAAAACAAGTGGTGTAATAAAACCTGTGGTTGATGTTTAACAGCTTGGAAATCAGATCAGAAATTGACAAGTTTTGCCATGTAAAAATATTGCAGAGGAAATTTTAAGGATTAGTGATGGGAAGTCACAAAGGGCTTTGGAAAATAGAGGGGCAACATGCAAACAATGGAGAGTTGGGAAATGAGGGGGAAGAGGCCAGAGGAGACATGTGGCTGGGCAGAAGCCAGCAAAGGCATAGACAGCACTGCCAGGAGATGGGCAACTGCTCAGAAAGTACGGGCTGAGGGTCTCAGAAGAGCAATGTGATTTTCATCTGGTGCCCAATATGGAAAATAAATTTCTTCACCTTCACTTCTTCAGTGGGAAGAAAAAACAAACTTTTTTGTGCGCCGGCTTTATGCACATGGCAGGCACAGAAGTTACACCAGGTTACACTGGCCCTAATTGAGGCTGATATTTTTTAAATACTAGATCTTGTTAAATCTAGTGTATGTCTTTGGAAACTTACTTACTAGTTGTTGCATTGAAATTTGATATTTAATTACTGAAAAAAGTATCATTTCATTCCTATGACAGAAGGGGGACAGAGGTCTTTTGAAGATAAAGCGAAGAAAACTGTCTGGAAAACAGGCTAGGAGTCTGAAACACAGAAATTGAAATATCTCTGATTTAAGACACTTCTCTGTGAGAGAAAACAAACAGGATTGTGGTTTCATTACAGTAGTTACAGCATTTTCATGACCTATAAATGAAAACATGAAAACCTAATGCAGTCAGGTGTGCACTGACTGCAGAGATACACGTATCTGCTGTTATGCTTTTCAATTGTGTCAGTGTTTTCATCTCTGTAGAACAACATATTCAGTAAGGAATGAATGATATTGTGTGTACAGTATGGTGAATGTAAGAGGAAGAGTGCTGAGAACTCTGTGATATGTGGCAACAATCATTCTTCATTGAAAGAATATATGGATGCTAAAACTGTAAAAACATTAGGATGGAACTTTGCTAAAGATCATGAAATGCTTTTGTACAAAATTTTTTCAGACCCATTTGTTACCAGTCTTGAATGCATTTAAATTACTTTTAGTGTTGTGAAGATGCCTGTAAATTGTTTTCAGTACACAATAACTGTCAGCATACATATAAGAATACGTATGGTCAGTAATTCAACAGATAACTACATTGAATATACAGAAGTTTCATATGCTGTCAGATTCTTGCACATTCTTTTGCTTTAGAAGAAAAATTAAATCTATTGTGATTGAAACTTTAACTTGGTATTCTATTTTAAGAAAGTGACGTCTTGAGGAAGGGTTAATGATGTTTGCTGTTGGATGTTCTGCATCTGTTCTTGCACCTCTATTTATTATTGACCAGGGAAGGGTGTGAGGTATACCTGAGTAACCAGAAATGTACTTCTTATGAACTGACATATGAAAACCCTTAAAAATACTGGTTAAGGGTTTTTTTTTTTTGGTTGGGTTGGTTTGTTTGTTTTGTGTATTTTTGCATTTGTTTGATTTGGTTTGATTTTGTTTTTTTTTCTTTTTCTTTTTTTTTTTTTTTTTTTCTAAAGTTGTTTTGGTTTTGAGTCTGGGAATCGGGGCACACGTTCAAATCACAGAGAAACCAGGAAAATGGTAAACTGCCAAAATATTTGTGTACTACTGCAGGAGTGGTAGGTGAAGAAGCTGATGATCAATCCAATGTGTGTGTGTCAGTGCCTGTGCATCACAGGGCTTCTGTCTCCATCCACAGCTTTCTGGCAAGGAGACCAGGGCCTTCAGAAAGAAAGTGAATGTATCCTAGTGGGTTTATTGCATCTCAGGTTATGGGAGAGAAAGTATTCTAAAGAACAGTGCTGTCAATCCATTGCTAAAACAGGGAATGTGTTTAAGGAATGTGGTTCTCCAGGCAGGAACTGACCATGCTGGAGAGTGTTTTACAATGTAAAAATAGGTATTTAATGGGTTGTGATGAGAAAACAGGGCTTCCAAATTCTTCCTTGAAAAAATGAGGGAAGGATGCTTCCGAACCAGGTTAGCATTCATTTCCAGACTATGTATGGCTTGCAGCATTGGAGTTGTGCCATGCTCCAGCTTCAGGTTGTCCTCTGGGCTGGTTGTGGTGTCTGGGTGTGCTTGGTCCGGCAGTGGGGCTTGGAGCAGTGAATGATTCAGTGGTTCTGTGGCTGACAGCAGAATGGCACTTGCCAGGACTCTGCTTAGATTGAGCCTCCCTGCTCCTGGAGCACGCGCGTGCCCTTCTTATGGCTTGACCTGTCTCAGGCTTCAGGAGGAGATGTGCTTGAGGTGATGGCCACACACTTGTGTTGAAAAATCCAAGACCTTCATATCTGATCCCAAGTTTTCTGAATTATGAAGACCTGCTTTTATGGCTGAGGTGCTGAGGCTGGTTGATGATTTTGATGTGCCTGTCCAAAACAGGTTTCTGAAACTGAGACGCTACCAACTACTTAGTTGCTCTTCAAAGCCACCTAGACTGAGACAGGTGTTAGATTGCCTGTGCATATTTAAGCCAAATCAGTGTGTTACCAGGTTTTTTTCAATAAAAGTTCTTATTCCAACTGTTTCATAGACTCTGAAGCAAGTCACCACTAACATTAAAAAGTACAGCATTCAGGTACATCATTGGTGAGGGTCCAAAGACATATGAAAGAGACATTTCTGAAAATGTGAACATAGAGTTGTTTTAAAGTATCCAGCCTGATGAGCGAAGCATGGCTACCAGGCATGACATACTGTGTGCTGTGGCTGTAGAGTGTTGTGTGCCTCATGACTGGTGCTGATATGCATATGCAGCAAGTCTGGCATTTCCCAGGAGCTTTGGGCAATGTGTGAACACCAGTAATTCACTGTATGTTTGTCTAGAAAGCGTATGGCTAAAGTTGGACCTTGCTCTCACTTCTGGATACTCCTTCTCCCCCTTATCATTTGATTGTCACATAAGAGCAGAGCTACTGTGAAGCCTGAGAAAGGTGGCAGATGGAGAAAGCTGTGTACTCGACTGGTCCCTCTGAGTTGCAGGCTCAGCGCTCGCATTTTAAATCTTTCCGTGACTCAGTAGAAGAATACATCTCTATTATTCGATTATGTGTAAAAATGGAACCTGCTGTCCTGGACTTAACTGAAGTGCTATTTTTAACATATGTTTCGGTCTTCAGTAACTAGAATTAAAATTTAAACTGAAACTATTAGCCTTATTATACATAGGTGCCTGCACATTTTGTGACTTAGTAATATCCAAACCTCTAAATATACTTATGTATCATTTAAATATAATTTTATGAACATTTTTCTGTATCCTGTGACTGACATTTGGGTCATTGTTGCTAACAATAAATTACTATCAGAATAGGGAAGACCTGTTTTTCCAAGTCGTTGTTAGGCTTACCGTTTTGCTCCAAATTCATGTATCAACAAAATTTCTTTTAGCTGAATTTCTCTTTTTCTAAGATTCAGATGGAGCAAAATGTAACCAGAGACTATTAAAAATACCTTTCATATTGTCACCTGCAATATTACCATAATTGGAACTAAGGAGCCTGCAGTTGCACAATATTTATGTTGCAATCCAAACTAACACAGCCTGGAATGCCTCGGTAGCAAAACAAGACACAGACCCAAGCCTCACAGTGCATGCTTGGGAGGGAGTGAGTCACTTCTCTTGGAAACCTCCTCCAGCAAGGGCATCCTGGAGGTCTCCCTGCTTTGCTGTGGGCTGGGGGCTGAGGTGGTAAGTGCTGGCAGCTTGGCTGTGGAGGGCAGGTGGCGGGTGTGGGTGACCCTCTGCCTCAGGCTGCAAGGATGGCTGCTTTGGTAACCTGGGGAGCTGTAGTAAGACATAGCTCTTTCTTTGAAATTGACTGACTGGGATGATTTTTTTCATTCCTTTTCACTCCTGACACTTTGGGGGCCTCTTTCTTAGGAGGTGTTGTTTGGAAGAAACTATTTCCAAGCACCAAAGAAAAGTAAGTGCGTTAGAAGTGTGAGTCATTGTCCAGTGTCACCTTTTCTGCGCAGATGGCTGTAGGCACAGCGAAACCAATGTTAATCTCTCCTGCATCTCTGGTAGGCTCCTCAACAGCTGATGAGCTTGATCTATTACTCCTGGCCTTCTCTGGCAAGCACAGTACGGTATATTTGCCTGTGACTGACACACTTAGATCTATGGCCACAAGATATCTGGTCAACTCTTCAAGCCTTTACCTTTAGCATTAGCTTTAACCCCTCAGGGCTCAGCTGCTTGCAGCATTTAAAGCATGGCAAGAGGTTTTATAGCAGAGATTTGACTCAGCAAGACTTGTGCTACCTCTCACTGAAGATATAAAATACAATTTGTAGCTTATAATTGCTGCCTAATATGATCTTGGACCCTTACTTAAAATCCATTTAACTGATACCGTGCTTTCTTTATAAGGTTATTATTGGGAGCTAACCTTTTCTTGTGTTGTGGTTAAATGTACAATGTAATAAGGGTGTTTTTTAATGTGTTTAAGAGTTAGAAGATGTGTTAGAGGTAACCTTTATGCAGAGAGTTTTATATAGTTGTAGTAAGGACAGCAATATTAAAATCCTGAACATTTGTACCATCTGAATATAATTTATTCTCATTCTGTTTTGTGTGTACCTGCTGGTGGAAGATGATACAGTATATTGAAGAAATCTATGTTCTCCAGTATCTTTCTTATAGGTAATTATTAACCTATTGCAAATTACTGTCTCCATATTTTTTTTTAAATTTAGATGCATTCAAAAATGCAAAAAGTGTATTGGATATATCAGATAAATCACAATTCTTTCTTTCTTTAGACTTCAAGGAGAGAAAACTAAACCCAGGATTTTAGGCACGAAACTGAAAGCCTCCCAGAAATCTTTACTTCCTTGTTTAACTTCTGATACACAGGCATGGGCCATTTCTGTTGGATGTCTTCAGGGAACGCTACCTTATAACAGATTTAAAGATTTATTTTCCTCAGTGACAAATGTTGGTACTTCTGCTCTGTGAATATTAGTTTGTCTTCCTTTGATTGCCTAATAGAAATGCAGGTTTGCTTAGAGTTATAAGTTAAAATGAAACATTTTTTGTATTTTTTTCCCTAATCTGATACCTAAGTATACATGTAGAATTTGGTATACATGGAAAAATTTCAGAACTTGAGCCCTGTATGTACTCTTCTTGAAACTACTGTAAATGATGGTGAAGGCAATGAAGTTTCATATGAGAAAAAGGGTTAGGAAAAAAAAAAACAAAAACAAACCAGAAAGATGAGCATTATAAGTGTGGACAGCCTTTGTTTGAATTCGTATTTTGTTTCTGCTGTTAGTGTAGGAAGCTCTTTTCTCACTTTTCAGAGCCTTTTTTTTAAAATTATTTTCCTTTTTCCCCACTTGTTCATTTTTCTTCCCTTTTCCCTTAAGGGGGCATTGTGGGTTGAAGAGGGGGAACGAGTTTTGCACATGTCAGACCTATAGCTGAAAAATACTTGTTTTTCTTAAGTTCAGTAAACTACTGTTGGGGTGAACATATCTGTGTGGATATGGGCAGGAACGCCTGTAAGAGAAACAAACATTCTTTTTTATCTTAAGTAGGTGTGGAAGGGGGCCAGCAGTCACGGCTTATGGGGTTGAAATTAACTGCTTTTAATGTTGTGAAGAATGATGATGATAGAGACAAAATGCCTTCCTAAAATTTATAATTCTTGGCTCAGATGTATACTTGCAGAACTTTGTGACAGAGTTGCTTAATCTCAGTACAGGAAAGATTAATTCATTAATGGTTATGAGATGTTGATATAATTAAATAGAGAATGCCAGTAAATTGCTTTTCAGAGCTCAATGATTGCAAACTCTGGTCTCCTAATTTAATCCATCCACTGCTTTCCATTCACTTGCTGAAATGCTTTCTAGACTGAGAAATTAGCCCTACTCCAGGCACAGTAACTGCAAGAACTAAGTTGGTTTCTCTTAAAGGAGAGCCTTGGATGAGGACTAGAAGTGTTTCCTCGAGAAAAGTTAAGGTTGGATGGAAAAAGGAAAGCAGAAACAAGTTTTTTACATTGGTGAATGTGTCCAGAGATTACTGTGTTCCTCACTAACTGCCTGAATTTTGTGCTGGTTTGTGGTAGCTCTGACACTTACACAGAAGAAGCATCAAGATTCTTACAACCCAGTGGAAGAGATACTGACCAAATTAGAAAAGCTAGCTAAGTCAATTTCTTTCACTGGTGTTGCAGTGTTTTTCATATCTAGCTTTTTTGTTGTTCTAAATGAATGTTATCGTTCTCTCAGTGGACAGTCCATTTTTCCTGTGAATTATTTAAATGCGGGAAGAAATTATTTTATGGAGAAAGTAGATACCTCTGGAATTAGCCTTTTGCACAAAGGGTGGTTTAACTGCATGAGGCTAAAGTTCACTTTATGCTTTTAACTGGAGTTCTTAAGAGGAGAGATGTATGAGAAAATACATTCTTTAGGAAAGTGTCAGTGTTTTGCCTTCATAGGTTTTTCTTGTGCAAGGTATTCTTCAT
This sequence comes from Molothrus ater, assembly GCF_012460135.2. Taxonomy (NCBI): domain Eukaryota; kingdom Metazoa; phylum Chordata; class Aves; order Passeriformes; family Icteridae; genus Molothrus; species Molothrus ater. The sequence continues at coordinate 26,065,302 of NC_050482.2, read as the reverse complement.
CATCTTTCTGTTAATTTGCTTAATATTATGTTGAGGTAAAACTGTAGTGTAACCCTTTGAGCTCTAAAAGGGACTTAGAATCATAAAGTAATTTGGTTGGAAAAGACCTACAAGATCATTGAGTCAAACTTTGATCACCACCTTGTCAGCTAGATCAGAGCACTAATTGCCATGTGCAGTTGTTTTCTGAACACCTCTGGGGATGGTCACACCACCACCTTCCTGAGCAGTGGTTTTAATGCTTAAAAACCCTTTCCATGAAAAAATTCTTTCTGGTGTCCAACCTGAACCTCCCCTGGTGCAGCTTGAGGTAATTTCAAGGTAAAAGTGCCATGGATATCCAGCTACAAATTGAAGAGAAAGGAAAAAAAATTATTCCCAAATGTTGATTTGGGAAAAAAAAAATCTTGTTGAGTAAACTCCCTAATCTTTGTTTCAATTATAGAAATAATGGGAATAGTTTCCTTAAAAGCCTGCAGAAAGAGATCTGTCCTTTTAATATTTCCTGCAGCGTTTCTGTAGGCTTAATATGGATGTGATATTTGGAAGGTAGAGCCCTATTGCTGAAGCACATCAACTGCATTTCATTTTTCCAAAACCTTCTGTGCATTTTGAGTAAAGAGGTTTTTGTTTTTACTGCTCAGTTTGTCATAGAAAATTTGAGGGGAAAGTGAATTAGCTACTGCTCAAGTGTTCATAATTCATTCTGGAATTTTGTAATGCATTAAAACAAAATTTTTAAGTTGAATTTACTTCACATATGTGTGCGTCTAGTAATAAGAACTGTGTAAAACAGCTAATAATTGTACCCAAACTGCTTCCAGTTCAACCATGTATTTCCCACAAAACATGTTTTGCATAAATGAAAATTGTGCTTCTTGATTTTACTTGGCAGATCTGAAGTACTTGTGGTAAAAACTGTTCTAGCAAACTACACAATGCTAAACTCTGTAAAAGGAACCCCAACAGCTGTTCTGCAAATCATTGTGATATACATTGTACTTGTGACTTGATCAGTTTGGTTGTTGCAATATAACATCAAAGGCATTGCATCTTCTGTAGCTGTAGACTCCACTGAAGGCCTGCATTTTTGTTCTTGGTGAGAAGTTAAAAAAATTTCTGGCAATGTGAAAATATATTTAGTGAGTAGCTGCATAAGCTGTGTTTTTTCTGTCTCTAGGTGGCAATTCTAACAGTTTGAAGTCTCTTAAAATTCAGTATACTTGAAATAAAAAAGCCATTTCTGTGATTGTTTGCAAAGTTTTAATTTGTTTTAAACCACGTTGTTGATCTAGAGCTTTTGCTCATTTGAGGTTGATTAATTGCTTTTGCCACTTTTGTTTGCAGTTCAGTATAATCTCATGCAGACTATTGTAATTTTTTTTTAAATTTTAATCTTCTGTTGATGGTTGTATGTTTGGATGGGATGTTAAATTTGACCACTAATAACTGAAGGATTTAAATAAACAAATAAATAAGATTGAAAACAATAACAAAAGACTGCAAACTGGAACAAATGCTTGGCATTGCAAATTTATTTTGTGAAGCATAATTTCTGCACCTGCTGTATACCCCATTGTGGAAGCTCTTGTTTTCATATTTTTTTTTATTTAGAAAGAGAAAAAGGTTATCATGTTTTCATTCAAGTACCTTTATTTAAGCCAGATTTAATAGAAACAAGAACAATAAGCCTATGTCTTACACTGAATGTTTTTTAAATGTGTGTGCCTTTTGTGATAATTACTATTCATTAAGGCTCACCACTCTTTCTTTAAAGGATAACTCTGTTATCTTACCTGTAACATGGATGGGTGAACATTGACTGAAGTCACTTCATGCAAAATGTAAAATACATTTCTGTTATGGAGTTGGAGTTGAATTCTGTGGCCCATCTGCATTGCTTCAGTGCCTTTCAGAGAGCACAGAGCCCAGCGAGTGCCTGGGTAAGTCACAGTGGTCCAGAGTGACCCACACTACAAAGGATTAGTCTCTTATTGATAACTGGCATGGTTAACTTGGCCCAAGCAGGAGCCTCTGATTTCTGCTTACGGGCAGACCCCAGGTCATGGCTGATGATGCAAAGGAAGATGCTGTAACAGTTCATCTTTGGAAGTGCCTATGTGCTCTTCTTAGAAACTCAGGATCCTGGTACCCTATGTTTCACTGCTGTCTCACAAATATTTGTGGTTGACAAAAAAGCTGAATTGTCACTGTGTAATGAATGACACATAATCTACCTCCTGGTGTTTGCAGTATACTAATTTTCACATACTTACATACATAATGGGCAGACAGAAGAGTTCAGAAGTCAAGACAGGCCAGATGGAAAATATGTTCAAATTTAAAAAAAAACCCTGACAACAAGAGAGAGACAGGAAGAAAGAAATATAATTCTGCTGATACTAAAAGTATGAAGGAGAAGAGAGGAGAATGTCTGTTTTCCATTTTTTAAGGAGACTTTTTTAATGGTTTTTGAACTTCTGAGATTATGATGCTTTTTCTTTGTTAAAGAGCTGTCAGAAAATACAAAGGTTATATCTGTGCAGACAGCTTAACTTGCTTCTAGCTCTCCAAAGTACTTTAACTCATTTCATATTCAGCTGTTAAAAGTGTACAGGTCTTGGAAAAATTAGAGCATTATAGCTGTAGCCGTACCCTCCTGGACAGCCAGGACAGAGCTTTTGGATGAGAGCTGTGGCAAGGCATGTGATGCCCTGCACAGTGGCAGTGGCTTGTCAGGGCTGAGATGTGAAGCAAGTGTGCCCCTGTAATCAGGCTGTGAGATACTTCTGGAAGCCAGAATATGGGTCAAGGAAACCTTCCTCTGCCATAATCCTTTCTAATCTGTGCTTTTGCAAGTTTTTGAGAGCACTTCTATTGCTAAGGAGTGTAGCTCATGATTTTTCTCTTTGCTTTTTCTTGCTTGTACTTTTTCAAGTTTTCTTTCTTGTCATGTTTATTTAAAGATCCCCTCCACTATTCCCCTAATAGTGGAGGGGATGGTTTTAGAAACACAGTATTTCATCAACAAAGGAGGGTCCTGACAATTTCATATAACTAAGAGGAATACTGCAAAGTGAAGAAGCTGCATAAGATACAGTGGGAGCACAAGAAATCATCCAATTTTTACCAAAATCACTGTACAATGGAAAGTGCCTCTTGTCAGCTGAAATGTCAGATGTATCAGGAAAAAGTTAAAGTGGAACCTGATTTCTGTAAGGCTAAAGATTCAAGTAATTTGCTTAGAGATGCAGTAGAAAATCAATCTTGTGCTTGAAAGAGGAAATGGTAGCCTTCAAGTCTCATATCATGTTTTGTAGCTGATTGCCTGTTTTTATTATCTCCCCCTGCTTTTCCTTCGGTACTTACTAATGCCCTTTGGTTAACTCCATTATACCTTTGAAAAACTTCTTGCAGAGATCAGCTACTTTGGCTTGTTTGCTGGGTAAGCCTCACTGATATTATTATAATTAATAGGATGTGTAAAAACTTCCCAAACCCAGTGTTACAGATTCAGGCTATTAAAACTCAGTACCCCATATGTTCTGCAGTGTGCATGATTTCCATTCTCTGCAGCTGGGGCTCATCAGAGAAGAGGCTAGAATGGCGTTGATCTTGCATGCTGTGGGGGAAGTTGATGTGGTAAGAACACAACTCAGCTTGTAAAAGAGTAAGAGGGATGGGAAATAAAGTCAGTTTACAACTTGGAGTTGTGTCTCTAATTTTTTTTTTTTTAATTTTTATGCCACAGGGATAAAAAATGCGAGAGAGTGATGGACTTTATTTTTAGATACTGAAAATCTTTGAAGATCTGGTTCATAAGTGAGAGTTTAAACTCTTTCTCACAGTTGTGTGTTACGCGATAACAGTTTCCTTGGTTTGAGTCTTATTTTTGTTAGATAGTACTGTTTTATTTCCTCCAAAAACTTTGATTTTAAGATTTTTTTTCTTTAAATTATGAGAAATTAATAAAGAATAATAAGAGCTGAAGTAAACAGCCTGATATTTTTAAGGATTTTTTTTATAACTAGGGTTATATGTATTTGTTCTTTTCTAGTTCTGTGAAGGTAAACTATGAAGCTGATCAAAAATATTACAAGGCTGAGAGGAAATATACCAACTGATAAAACACCAAATAAATGCATGATTAAGAAGACAGGAAATTATACTGGTTAATTGGAATATTATATGAGACCTCATCAAACAATATTTAAGTACAAGGAGATACAGGGTCATAGTTCTAGAGAGACATTGTTTCTGGTTTTGCTTTCAGTAGCAGGATCTGCATCAAGACTGGAAATTTCTGCCTCTAAAAAAGGCATACCTATTTATTCTGCCTAATTGGGTGAATATAAACATTTTATATTTAAACTGGGAATTAATACCCTTGGATGTATAAAAATACCTTAACTCGAAATAACAAAGCTAGATATCCTCCTAAGTTCCTTCTTTCCTTTGTTTTTCTTTGTTGATGTAAAATTTTTTTGATACATTCTTAAAAAGCTATATGGAGAAAAGACTTTATGGAGAGAAGATACTTTGTAATAGAGTATTGTTGATCCACTTTATGAGGGCATAACAAAGCCCATTGGGAGAAAGATTGTTTTTAACACTGAGAGTAGTTATTTGCAAGAGGACATTATTAAGGATTTCAAAGTAGATTTCACTGGGATGCTTCAGGTTGTTCTTTAAGGACTTTTCTAACTCACACTGAAATTTGCTGAAGGAGTTATACTAGCAATTACAACCAGGAAGTGTATCAGTGTTGGTTTGATGGCTATTTTTTTTTTTTTTTGAAAGAAGCAGGACCGTGGTTAGTGTGCTTATTGGCATATCGATATTTGCTCACTTCATGCCTGTCCTTTGACAGTGTTTTAGAGACCCCAACATAAACTGGAAGGACCACCACTGGGTTCTGTGCAAACAGAGAACTACTGAGTCCCAACCCAGAAGCAGGACAGTTTACATACGTGGGTAAAGTCAATGTTTAGAAACAGGCAAGGGAAGACAGGAAAAACAAGGAGTTATCATAGCATATCAGCAAATAATTGGTTTTAAAATTTTCCATGGGTCTCCTGCCAAAGCAGTTGAAAGAGGTTAATCAGTTAGTCTTGTGAGTGTTCATAGCAGTGTGAGGCGTCAGCATGGATAAAAAGCTTGAAGACACTTAATTGAAAAAATAACACATAGGTGATGGAAGCTGGCAGCCTGGCTGTAAAGGAGAAGGGAGTTTACCTCTAGAAATGGAATGAGAGATGATAGGAAGGCTTTGACATGGAAGATAAGTGATTAATATATAATGGGATACTGGATTTATGTCAGTAGAATGAGATTACATTTGTCAAGATTAGAACAGAAGATAAGAACAAGATTTAAAATAAGAGCAATGGAAATATAACAGCTGTACACTTTTAGAGAAGAGGTGTACTTAAGGGTAGTATTTGCAAAGGTCCAACAATATTTGTGTGTAAATCTTTTGGAAATACTTGGATCTATAGGACCTAGGTGCATGTATCCAAAGACTGAGAGAGATAATATCCCAGTTGGCCTAAATGAATGGTAATGTTGCCGAAGGAGGGGGGCAAGAAGAATGCTTATTAGAGGAGAGTATACACTGTCTTCTAACTGTACAAAATTGTGAAATTGTGATCCAGCTCAGAGCAGCAGTGTGCTGTTAGAGATAAGGGGAGAATCACCTCCCCCAGGTGAGTGGTGATCTGCTGGGGTCCAGAATTTTTTTTAGGTCCTCTACCATTTCTCTTGTGGAGGAGGATGTTTCATAAATTTATTTAAATATTACTGTTATTTGCTTTTTCTCTATTGATCTTTAGTGGCAGCATTTGCAGGTTACGCTAAAAGCGTGTCACGCCGTTGTTGATGAAGTATCACAAAAATATGTTTTAATGCACCAGTTACATGCTGAAGTTTTTAAGTTTTCAGAGCCAGGATTGACTTGAATGCATTGCTTAATAGTGGTGAAACCATGCATTTTGAAGATCAGCCAGGTTGAATGCCTGTAGAATTTCTGCCATGGACATGATTTTAAATATATACATAGGTTTCCACCTACTGGGAAAAATGGCTTGAAAATTCTTAGGCAAATCACCTCTCTTTATATAGAGAGTCAAAATATTTAATTTGCTTGTTTATAGAGGGATAGAGAAGACAGTATTGCTATGTAGTTTCTATTGTTTACCTCCACCCTCATCTCTCTATGGACATTCTGGAACAGGGCTCTTGTGTTGCTGTGGATATCTTTAATTTCAAGTGGAAAGTGATGGAGTAGTGCAGTGTGAGGTAGGTCCAAGATGCTGTGAGGTTTTCTTTTTTGTCAAAACTTTATGCTAGAATAGAGAAAATATTTTACTGAATCTTGAAAGTGATTTGATATCTTTTTACTTTGGTCAGGTCTGTTGTATATTTACTAAAAACGTTGTCAGTTTTGTTTTCTTTTTAAGAATTTTTCTTTGGTGTGTTTCCATCTGAACTTTATTAGATGAATCTGAAAAGTTGAGTATTTTTTCCTTTCCTTTCAGACTTGTGGCTCTGTGTGCCCTCTGAGACCCCAGCAGAGATGGCTGGGTGCAGTGCTTTGCCATCCCTGGCAGAGGGCTCCTGCTAACCCCGGTGAGAGCATTGCTCTGCTGGTTCAGTCGCTGAGGACTGCTTCATTACCTCCCTGCTGCCCAGTGCCCTTTTTTCAAGTTCTCAAAAGTATTCAGCAGATTTATCACTGCTTTTTAAGGAAGTCTTCATGAGCATGACCTGAGGTTTTACAGGAAATCTTGAAATAAAAGTAATAATATTGTTATACATTCTCTCACATTCAGCCACACATGCTATCACAAAAGTAGCCTTGAAGCTGTTTTAGTTTTACAGCAAAGAGTGTTTCTTTTCATATCAGGTAATCCAAGCTGCTGAGTTTTTTCCCCCCTTGGCTTTGAAAACATGCCTTTATATTAATAATCCTGGATTTTGTGCTGAAAGTTGATTGCTCTAGTTGATGGTTGATATTCCATAACACTAAATAAAAGCAAACCAAAATTTTCCCTTTTTCCTTTTCTGATCTGAAATCTATCAATGTGTATTTTTAGAGTTCACCATTAGTGGAGGTATAATCTCTGTGCCTGCTTTTATTCCTGGCCACTGGGAGTTTTGCTACCAGCAATAAAAGACAACCTCCATGTTGTACTGCACAGTATAGATATTGTAAATTTTGGTCTTGCTTTCCATTGATCTGGTTTGCCATATGGGAATCATATTCAGCTGATCTTTATTTCCTGAGTCAGAAATTCTGTTTTACCCATCTTTGGGGCTTTCAGCATTTTATTCTCAGTGGGCTGTCAGGTATTGCACATGAAAGGAAAGGTTCAAAGGCATATAAAGAAGGTTCAGGTCTGAAATGTTTACTTAACACTGTCTCTTTTTTTTTTTTCTTTTTTTTTTTCATTTTACAAACATTTGCCAGACTGGAGGATCAGCATGAAACCTTAATAAATTTTAGACATTTTATTCTCTATTATGAACATTTTACACATACATAATTTTGGTGTAGTCTGGAACACATCAACTGTAAACTTGCTAGTGTGGGCTTGCCAGCAACAGGATTAAAAACATTGCAATTATTTTTTTTAAGTTTATAAATTATTTTTCTTGGAGGTTATTTCCTTTCATTCCTGTTTTTTGTTTCTGTAGCTGCCTCTAACAGACTGCCATTGTGCTACAAAGAAATTTTGAATGAATTGACTATGCAGATTTTAATTAATATGATGAGTAAATTTTTAAAAATAAAGATACCATCCTCTCTCCTTGCAGTGTCATTCTACTGAGAGAAATTAATTTGAGGAAAAGTGAGAATGAGCTTGTTGCTCACCTGTGAAGTGCTGCTGCCAAGGAGGTAAACAGTCATAATCTTAACAGCTTTAGTGCTTTAATTATTTAAGCTCTTGGGAAAAAATGCCTAAAATTTAAGAGATTTCAGTCACTTGGAGGCAGTGATATAAAGGCTCTAGATTCCATTAGTGTAGTTTGACTCTTTTTCTTTCTCATTTGTACTGAAGGGTATTTAAGATAGCATACTGGAGTGTGTCTCATGTTACACTTCCATGAGTATATCTCATTTTCCTTTTGTGTTTTTTTTAATTAGACAATGAAATAGTGGGATCTTGATACCCATTACTGGAATTCATTCATTGTTCTTCTGGCCCCTTTCTTCTTCATTGCCAAGTGGATGTAGAGCATTGGAATTGGCTCAAAGGGATCATATTTTGTCTAGGAAAGGTGTGTCTTGGGTGTGCCTAGGGATATATTTTGCTATTGAGGATATGGAAACAGATGAGAAAAAGTTAATCAAAGGCTGAAAGAAAGGTGGGGCTTCCCCCATAGCTCCTTCACCTTTCACACAGCAGGAATAAAGCTGTCAGAGAAGTGTGCTCTCTCACCCAGTCACAGACTCCTGGTTTGGCTTTTCTGGACTTGCATGGCCTCTTCAACATGAAATTATGCTGTAGGTTTAGCTCACTGCTTAATGTTCAGTCACATCTGCCTCATCTGCCTCCTTTTCTCACTTAGTGCTTTCTCCAGCTGAAATAAAGAATGGGAGTGTGGCCTCATGGAGAGCTTCTTTCAAATTGACAGGTTACTGAAGTCTGCAGTGGGTCTTCTTTTCTGCAGTTTTCCTTTTTCGTGACTCTGAAACATTGTGCTCTTATTCTCCTTGTTCAGCTTTCCTCACTTCAGCAATCAAGGATGGCTATGGCTCCTTGGCTGTCCTGGCTTTCCCCTCCCATTGGCTAAGGCTGTGAGACATTTTCCTGTCCTGCCCTTCCCAGGCTTTGTCTGTTACACTGGTCTTATTTTGAATTGTGAAGAAAACTCAAAGTAACCCATGATCTTATGGCTCCTGTGGCTGGAGTGTTGGAAGGACAAGGCAGGCAGAGGAGATGAGGAGGGGACATGCCTCTGTATGTTAGTGACCAACTGGAGTGCCTGGAGCTCTGCCTAGGAATGCAGGAGGAGGCAATGGAGAATTTATGGGTGAGGATTAAGGTGAGGGCAGGGACAGGTGACAAAGTGGTGGTCTGTTCCAGGCTGCCTGGCCAATAAGACCAAGTGGATGAGACCATTTATAAGTACATAGAAATAGCTGGGTCCTCATGGGAGACTTCAACCTCCTGATAACTATGAGAGGGACAATACAGGAGGGCAGAAGCAATCCAGGTGGTTCCTGAAGTGCATTGATGGTAATTTCCTTTTCCAAGTGATAAATTTGCTGATGGTAAGAGGTGCTGCTGAACCTTGTTCTCACCCACTAGGAGGGACTGGTGAGGAGTGCGAAGCCCAAAGGCAACTCTGGCTGCAGTGACCATGAAATGGTGGCATTCAAGATCCTTAGGGCAGCGAGGAGAGCGCACAACAGACTCGCTGCCCTGGACTTGAGGAGGGCAGACTTTGGCCCCTTCAGAGAACTGCTTGGCAAAGTGCCATGGGATAAAGCCCTGGAGGGCAGAGGGGCCCAAGAAAGCTGGCTATTAATAAAGGATCACCTCCTCCAAGCATTGTGATATTGTGTTTTCCCTCCATATGTTTATGATGGGACATGCTTCCTAAGTCCAGAGGGAACTAAAAATCTGTAGCATTTGTTTAATCTCTTCTCAATGGGCTTCTGTTAGGAAAAATGCATGACAAGTTATCTCTGGTATCTCACTGCTGAAACACAGGTCAAAAGAATTCTAGATTTTAAAACCTTCTATCAAACACTCCCTAGCCAACACTAGAGAATGCTGAAGTATTGCTTGGGATAATGATAAATCATTATAAATCTAATTGTGAAGTACTCTGTACAATTGTTACACACTTATTTAACAGATGCATAAAAACTCCTCAAAGTGTCTTTTTATGGGGAATTTTGTGTATTTAAGATTTTCTGTAAGCTAGGACACCACACCACCTTTGTCATTCTCAGTATCTACACCTGTGCTGTAATTCTCAGTATCTACACCTTTTTCAAGCTATACATTCAGTACAACCTGTGTGGCACAACTGTCTCTGAGGATGGAGCAGTTGAAAATGCTGAAGTAGGCAGAACAGGCAGCTTTATCTTTGTCATCTCCTCACAAGACTTTGGAAGAAGTTTGGTGTCTTGGTGTTATTTTTCAAAATTCTTGGCCTGGTTCCCCATGAGTTTGGGAGTAGAGCCTCTGCTGGGCTTCTTTAGGAAAAGGGAGTTCCCTGTGAGGGAAAAGATAAAGATTCTTTCTGCATAGCTGAGATCTTGTTCAGGGGCCTGTTTACGTCTTGAAAAAAGGAGAAATGAAGACCAACATGGTTTTTGTATTTTACTTTAATACAAATTCTTTCTAAATTAATTTTTTTTTAATTTGAGTACATCAGAGCTTATTTATATGTGCATTATCAGAACAAACCAACTTTTCCAGTAGCCCCTAGGACAAAATTACTTATGGAAGTAGAAGAGAAGAGGTCTTTAACAAAACAGGACGCTCATCTGCATATTTCTCCCTTGTGGGAAGAAGACCTGAAGACAAATATGTTATGGTGGCAGAACCAGGCACATTCTTATTCTTCAGTAACGACCAGGATAATCCTGCAGAATAGTGTGTTATGGTTAAAGAAACTGCTGTCTTTCAGTAATTTTCACAGAAAGAATGTTTGTAAAGATCAGAAGCACATTATTAATTAACAGGAAGTAGCATCTTGGAAGCTAAATTATGTAGTAGGAGCTGAAGTATAGCTAGCTAATGAAAGCAGTATGAAATAAAATGATCTCTATGTGGTGGATAGGAGCCTTCTTGACAAAAATATTTGTGGTATTTTTTTGATTGCTCCAGATTTTAACTTTCATTTTGAACCCATATATTCTTATTGGGATAATAATTGTAATCTTGAGAATGTAAACTTGCTACTCTGATATTTTCCTAATTCTGATGGTAATCTGAAATACCAACTCTATCCTTATTCCATTTTCTTTATTAATCCTTTTTTAAGGTACTCATTCTAAATCTAATAATGGTCTTTAAAATTCAGCGTTAAAAATTTCGTTAATGATAACTTCTCTAGCTGGGAAGGGGAGAGTGATGATTGTCAGGAACATCAGCAGGAAGAAAAGTGGAGGTTGAATAAATGCAAGATGGGCAAATGGGAAAAGAAAAAACAGTGTTAAGAGGCATAAATATGGTAATTGTAAAGATGAATGTATTTTAACTTTGATATAAGACCTAACAAGCAGGTAGTGGAAAATTATTCAAAATATAGTTATTTTATTACAGATCATTTTCCCTTCCATACCTTCATTCAAAACATATCACTCATGTGAATGAAAAAAAGCTGATGGCAGGTTATGGGCAATTGATTGCATTCCCGTGCTTGTATGCCACAGTCAGCAGCCAGGAATTTGACAATGTCTTTAAAGTAAGTGTGATGCACCCCACTTGATTTCATCTCTATGCTCCCCATCCATGTTCAGCTTACATTCCCAGCACCATGACTGAATCCTCATTCTGTCCTCATGCCTCCTGCACTTATTCCTGTGCACTGACTGGTTCCAGTCCCTCTTCCCGAGCCCTGACCTCTGTTTGGCTTCTAAGTGTTGCTGGGTGTCAGCTGAGTTGAGTAAACTTCTGCTAATGAAAACAGATAAAAAGTCACTGGAATTTATTAAAGCTTTTGCATTAACTTAAATCATGCTCTAGGAATGAATGTAGTATTATTAAAAAAATGAAATCGGATTATAATGAAAAGAACCTGCAGATTTTAGTTAGTAACTTGCATGCATCTCTATATTTTGTTTAATTCTAATAAAATAAAAATGAATCCCTGTTAACTGTAATGAAATAAAATTAAGCTCTCCCTGACTTACATTCATGTACTCAGTCAACACTATTATTTGAAATCTCATTGGGCCCTGTTTGTCTGCAAGGACAACAGAATTGTCATTTATGCTGAAGGAACTCTGTTGGTAAGAGAATAGCAGGACTAGGTCTATTTTATGTGGAAAAAAGAGGTTGCCAATATATGGGATTCCCACGATGTGTGCTACAGAAGTTAACATGATTCTGCAGTTTTTTTTTAAGAATGTGTTTTGAATCTGAATAATAAATACTTATATATGCATTGTAGTTCAAATATATGCTGCTTTGTTTGAAAATATTTTGTTTCTTTAATATCTTCACATGTCAGTATGTTTATATAGTTACATTAAACTGCCATGGACAAGTTATGTTCTATCTGAAAGATTAATTAGTATTTTTGGTAAAGAGGTAATTCACTTTTGTTGTGTTTCAATCTAATAAAAAGTCCATCTTATTTGGCTTTATTTTCCTTTTCTTTTTTTTTTTTTTTTCTTTCTTTTCTAAATCCATTGGCTTTATTATGCCAGATCATTGCTAGCTTTACTTTCTACTGCATTTTATCATAATGCTCTTTGAGTATAAATAAACTCTGGTATGCTAAACCTAATAGCAATTAAACTGGAAGTGTTTGTGTTTCATCACTGTGAACTTCGCAGAAATGTTTCCATGACAACCTCCATGCTAGTTAAGGCAACCAGAGGTGATCAACAGTTTATATATTTTTTTTCTCTTGCAAGAATGGAATTTGTGTTGACAGTTCTGGCCTTTAATGGCACTTTTGTACTGTGTGAAAGTATTTGTTTACTAGATCATATGCTGTTAACTGTCAGGCTGAGATAGAGTGACTGCTTTTGATAAAAGGGCTGCATTACATCTCTGAGTCTGTGAAGCTCTTGTACTTTAATTACTCACATCATTACAAAAGTACCCACTTGCTTCACTACACTTAAAAATTAGACTTATTAGTTCCAAAGCATTAATGGTGAGTTAATTTTTTCCTTTACATCCTTTGGAAAACAATAATCTAAAAGCTGCTTTGTTGTTTTAAATTTAAACTATTTCATTTACACTGATAAAAATCACATTCCATGGTACGGGGTGAATTCTAAGTACTGTAATTACAGACACTTTGAATTAGGATTTTTGGGCCCTGTTTTCATATGTAGCTGATGAAGGTTGTTATGCTGGTGGCTGAGATATGCTAGCTATGTACTCTGATGAGAAGAATATAAATTTAGGTAGAGGTGTTTTGTCTCTCCCAAGTTTTATTCAAAAGGCGGGTATACCTAAGATGTGATAGAAATAACCCCTCTGAGTGTAACACAATAGTAATACAGGTAGACTGTTGTGTGTGGTACGTGGATGAGATAGTTAGAAAGCTTTCAGAAGAAAACTTTATTTTTAAGATTTTTTTGGTGAGGTATTTCTCTTCAGGGTGCCCTATCTAGGTAGATCATATAGAACTGAATAAATTAGTTATTATCTAGTCTGATAATCAGTTAATAACTACTACTACAGCAGGTGCATTCACTACCAGCCAGAGGTTTCAAGGCATTCCCTGTACTGAGTTGAACAACTTGCTTTTTTTAAGTGTCTGTTCATTGTCAGGCTGACAGACAAGTGTCTTTTTCAATACAGAGAGTGTGTGTAGCACAGGATCATTTGGTTTTGATTAGCTGAAAAATGTGAATATTTGGAAGGTACCAGAGTATCTTCTAAAGGTCTACTTCAAAACAAAGACTAAATGTTTTGTGATAATAAAGACCTTTAGTTTGGTGAAGCATATTATTTAATTATACTGACATATATTCAGCTATGAGATGGGGTATTTGTTGCATGTCTTGCATAAAAAGACATAATTTATATTCAGGACTCATCTTTTGGACATGTAGTTTGTTTTAGTAATTGCTTGCAGAATGTTTATTGTTTCAAGTAGTGATACCATCACTTTTTTAAGCAATTGAGTCGCACTTCAGTGATCTGCTAAAACTAAGAGGAGTCACAATTGTTGAAGCTGTTTTGTGTGGGTATGTATGTGCAGGATGCCATTGCTTTTTGCACGGTGTGTCTATTTAATCAGAAGGTGCTTATATGTTTGTTGACAGTTGGTGACACTAGGAAGGGAAATGGAAATGCTGAAGTTATATACCTAAATTTGCCAAGCTTTAAACTGTAGACAGATGACTTGTGTGTACACTCTCAGTGTAAGATGCTGCCTTTGCCAGAATACCTTCACCTCATCTTTGGGGGTTTGTTGTGCCTTCCTTTGTGAAGGGAAGTTGACATATTAAAGAGAAACTTCTCAGAGAAGTAAGGGATGAAAAAAAGCTACCTTCTTGTGCCCTCTTCCAGACTCTGACCTGTTATAGCTGGAGGCTGTAACGTTCCCTGAGTGCAGAGGTGTATGCATAATCCAAAAATTCCTGTTTATAATATCCTTACAGGTAAAATTGTGTGGATTACTAGAAGGAGTATGTTACAGTACTAAGAAGTAGTCTTTATTTTCCTGGTGATCATTTGGTTGTGAAAGATTGTTTTGTACTTAAGCATATAATACTAATAAACCCTGTATGCTTGTTTTCCCAAGTTAGTTTTTGTGAACCGTAGTTTGTAACCATGTTTGAAATAATACTCTGTATCTGTAATTATTGTTTGTTTTTTTTTTATAACTATGATGTAGAGAAGACACTGCCTAAAACTGAACAGTAACTCCTGTCACATGACACTAATACTGTAGATGAACTGGGATGGAAAAACATGCTGTTACCCCTAACACTTTTTTTCTTCCCAAGGAAAAATGAGTTCATACTGAAACAGCAACAGTGATGATCAGGAAATGGAAAGCTTATCTTGCAAGATGAGACTTAAGAAAGTGTGACATGTTTGGCTTAATGAAACAAAGATTAAGAGAGGATATGATATCTCTTTCATATTAAAAAGTGTATATGGAAAGGCAGAGAAGGCATCATATAGGGAGAGAATTGTTTAAGCTAAAGGACATTGTTAGAACAAGTACAAAACAAGTGTAAACTAGCTATGGATAAATCTGAGCTGGAAGAGAGAGCATTTAAGTAGAGTGTGTGGGACTGGAGATCTCGAACAGGGTGTCTAATCAGCAAAATTGGCATGATACAATTGCCTTAGCAAAAGGTTGCACATGGTCACTCAGATTGTTCTTTCTAAGCCTATGACCATCTTTTTGCCTAACTAGGTCTATAAACCCTCATGCTTGCTTGTTGCACAGTACTGAGAAAACTTGTAGAAGGAATGAATTTAAGAGAAGCCTTTTAAAATTATTTTGCTTGTTTCAGTTCCAATACCTGTTTAATTCTTGGGTAGATTTCTCAGTCTGTTTTCATATTAAGTGCTTCTATATTATTGACAATAGTATCCTGGGACTTCTTAAACTTTTTTTCTTGTTTGTTTGATATGTATTGGAGTGCTACTTTTAAATTTTTCTTTTGCTTCATCTTGCTGCAGTTAGTTACAGGGTTTAACCAACATTAGTAGCTGGCTTTTTCCCCTTTGGTGTTTTCCGTGCAACCAGAAAGATAAGGTTATTATTACCATACTCCTCAAAGTTTATTCTGTAACCAATCTGTACATTCATTTAGTTCATTCAGGTAATCATTTCCAGTCCCTTAGTTTATGACTTCCTGGCCATACTTTTTTATCCCTCAAAGAGAAGAGAACTCTGAAGATTGCTTAGTCCAACTGCTCTTCTCATGCAAATTGGAGCAGGTTGTCCTGGATTTTCTCAGGTTGCATTTTGAATTTCTCCAGGAATATGGGGTCTTCAGCCTTGATGGAGAGTCTACAACATCTGTGGGCAACCTATTCCACTGTTCAGACACATAAGAGTAAAAATGTATGATTCTTTGTCTCAAGAATGTAATTCTAAAAGATTGACAGATACACACAGATCATCAGTAAATAATTTCTTTCGCAGGATTTAAAAAATTGATTTCTAATACTTTCTTTAATCTGGAAATGATTTTAAGTATTTCCTTTCTCTCCTGCAGAGTATCATACATCTGGAATAGAGGCTCCCTTATTGGCTCATTATTAATAGGGGTTTTGCTTTTGTATGAATGTTGTCGCTCTCTTTAGATGGTTTCCAAGACTTTTTGTCCCAGTACCTATCAAATAGAAAGGTGTAGCTACCTCCATGCAGAGTCTTAAAACTGCAGATTGAGCCAGCACCATATTGTAGCCACAAAGTGAATTCTCATTTCAGTAGAAGGTACATCAGTGGCTCATGCTCAAATATCTGTATAAGTGCCACTTATCTAGGGATTGCTTGGAATCCTTTCTAAATTCACTAAACTTCACATCATTGGAAAGACATCCAGAGGCAACGTCTGCCTTGTTTCTTTATGTAACTCATAATGTTGGAGCCTTGCTTAGGTGAAGGACTTATCACACCTACCTAAAATTTAAAGGTTCTACACTACTGCTAGGCATCACTGATAGTGTGAATAATGGCATTGTGATTTATTACCCAAAGAGATGTTTATTACTTGGGGTTTATAACTCAAAAGATGAAAAGCTGACTTTTACAGACTTTCCATGTATACGTTAGTGTCTCTGTTTTCCTCAGTCCTTCAAAATACACATCTTAAGATTCTGAAAAACTGAAGTGTACTAAACACACTTGGCTATGTGAGCTCATATGCCAAGTGAGAGGAATGATCTAAGCACATTCTCCATAAAAGTTATGATAGTAAAAGCTCTTACTGGAGTGTGTCTACTCACGAGGCAAATCATGTGTTGTCTGAATGTCCCCAGAAATCTTTTGGAGGAGCGTTACGGAAGTTGGTCAACTTTAGCAACTCTTATTGTGTTACTATATTTTAGTATGTATCTGTGAAAATGCAAAATAAACTTCTAAAAAGCCATCCAAGATAACATCAGGAACACTTAAGAATGCTGATTTGTAATGCTTGCATGATCATACCTTTTAAGGAGATTTATATCCCCACTACATGGTTTATGTTTTAATGCAAATGCAGTAATAGGGCATTTTCCAGTGTCTGTTTACAGTCTTTGACCAAGACTTTAATTTCCTCATATATTTTTACCTTTCTCATTATTCATTCCACATGAAAATTAATTCTGTTATCAGAATTAATGCTTTTAATTAGACCTTTTTAGAAAACTTCTGTCATACAAAACATTATTTCACAGAGATTTTTTACTCAACAAAAGTTTCATTATTCCAGGTATTTCAGAGATGCCAACCATGGTTGATTAGGTACAAATTCTTCTATAGGCACTGTAACGCTCAAACTCATACTGTTTAAGTAATTTCAGAATTTATCAAACAATGTGAACTTAGATGCACTTGTAAATATTGTAGTATTTGACTGATTAAAACCTTCTTCACATTGTAGTTTTAGGAGGTGTACACACACAATTTTTTTAATGTATCAATAAGTAGATGATAAATACAAATTTATTTAGTTTATAAACCCATTTGCTCATATGCTTAATGTGGTGGCTGTGGTCAGTCTATCAGGGATGTTAAGCCCTTGCTTCCTAAATTGAGCAATAGATTTTTGACCCCTTGGAAGTCCTGAGTAACCCTATCTAATCTCACAGTTGAGCCTGCTGTGAGCAGCACTGACTAGAGAACTCCTGAGGTCCAAGCCAGCTTCAGCTATTCTATGATTTTGTGATTGACTGAGTCCTGTCTGAAGCTGCTTGACTTGCACTTGAGAACTTGAACAATTTTTCAAGGCAGATAATGTAAGTACTTTCTTTATGTTCTTATAACCCACTAGCAAATGGTCTCCATCTTTTCTGAATGGATATTTCATATTTCTTCTTTCCTTAACTAGACTTCCTTCTAGACTGTGATTATCTTTATGTTTCTCTGTTTTTCTCTAAAGCAAAAGTAAGCTGTGTAGCACAAGTGAGATACTGTCATTTTTTTTGGTGATAATTTTATCGTCCTCCTTGAGGAACTTGATAATTCAGTCTGTGGTGTAAATGACCTAATTGTATGGGAGGCATGTGGGCTTAGTGAAGTCCCTTTTCTATTCGTTTCTTTATTTCATTGCAGAGAAAAAAAAGCTACAGTGCAAAAAAGTGTAGGGATGGTCTTGTAGCTGATACATCCTATAAATGATTTTAGTGGGTTAAATTGTTTACAAGATGTATCTAATAAATACAAGAGATAAAATATATATCTTATAGCCCCATACATAATATATGGGACTATATATATGGAGTTTATAAATATATACATACCCTCCATATAATATATATGGAGTGCCATATATAATACATGGGACTCCATATACTGATACTAATGATTTTGTTTAACATGAGGTTATCATGTTACAAATGATTTTGTTTAACATGATACATCTTTTTAACGGAGCAGAAGTTACCTGGACAATGAAGTCTGTAAAGCAAAAGAGGACCATTGTGATCTTCACATAACAGTATCTTTTGAAGTTCTTGCATTAATTTCTATTTGAAGTACAGTATATCTTTTTGGAGAAAGTAAAATCAATTGTTTTAAAATACTCCTGGTGATGGAGAGCCCATGACAATCCTTGGGAACTTCCTCCATTTGGTAATCTAAACTCTACAAATTATTTCTGGTCTAAACTTTTCTGACTTCAAATCCCTCATTAAAACTGTCCCTTGCTGTGTTGCCTGTAGAAAATGTGATAATGGATGTGCTGTGGATAGGAGGGCTCTTGCCTTTCCTGCTGACCTGTATTGTTTCCTTGTTTCCTCCTGCTCTCCCCCTGAATCCACCTGTTTTGTCTTCTGTCATGTGTTTGGGTTTTCAACTTTCCCAGGCAGGGATTACCTACATGTTGTGTTTATATGGCATGGAATAGAGCAGGGTCTTAGTCCCTGGCAGGTGATCTTTGCTGATGAGCATGTCATGAGGGCATAAAGGATTAAAAGAGGTTTGAGCTATTGTTGTCCTACTTTAAGAGCTTTTAAGCCTGTCAAGAACTACTGTAATCTTTGGGCATGACTTCCTTTGTGGCAAGGACTTCCTCCATTTCTGCTTTAAGGCCAATAAAGACTGGAGTAAATTGTACCTCTCAAAAAACCAGCTGATCTCAGTGGAGGTGGGGGTAAAGAGAGGGAAAGTTTCCAGTGGTAGAAAATCACGTGCAGCCCTCAGGGGCCTGCTGTAGGGGTTAGGAATTCAATGTTTCCTTGTCTCTGCATTCTCTTCTGAATGTATCTTGCTTCAGATTTCCAGGATGTTGTTACACCTTTCTTAGAGAAGGAGAGGGAGGGATAAAAATAGCAGGGTTAAGGTTCTGCCCTTAGTTTGGGTACTTATGGGCTGTGGTTAACTGTCCTATAATCTTCTGTTTTGTAAACAGATTCACTTTTTCACATCTAGTCCTATTTTTCAGTCATTTCATGATACTTTAAGTGTGTTCGGCAAATCCTTCTTGTTTGAGCATTGTCCTGTTTGAGTTGTGGCTACCAGACTGGTGACCCTGTTTGATTAGGAGTGACTCCTGTGTCAAATGCTCAGGTACCATTGCTTCTCAAATTTCCTTGATGATACAGAGATTACATTAGTCCCTTGTCCATGCTAGTTCACATTCATGCTGATTAACCACTGTAATGCTTTCACAGTTATTATTTCCCAGGAAGGTGTCTCCTATTCTGAGAAATATTATGTGTTGCTACATATAGCATACATATACATGCTTGTTCTTCTGGTTGTAAAATTGTTATGTGGTCTTCTCTCCATGCAACTTCTACCAAGAAATATGGGATGATCTGAAAGTTTCACAAAGCTTTATTGTGAGCTGAGATATTGGGCTAATCTCTTGATTTCCCAGCTGACTGCTGATAATCATATGGGAAGGTTCTCTCTTCTTTGAGTTTTCATTCTCAAATAAATGAATTGTTCTGGAGGTAAGGTAACTGATGGTAGACTTGAGATGAGCTCAGTTTGTTAGAGCATGATGCTAATATGATGAGGTTCGTGGGTTCAATGCTGGTATAGACCATTCACTGAAGAGTTGGACTTGATGATCCTTGTGGGTTCTTTTCAACTCAGAAGACTGTCTTACTGTTTTTACCAATTTCCATCATAACATGATGCTTTCTTTATCCATCATAACTTGTAAATGTTGTTACAGACTTCAGCAGTATAATGCTGTCGCTGTCTTGTCTTCCTGTCATCTTCTACAGGTAGAAATCTTTTCTTCTCCTTGATGTAAATCCTGTCCTCTGCTTAGCTTCTCTTTCATGATGTAGAAAAAAGGATTCCTGTGTGCTCCCTGAGCAGCTGGTGAGGAGCAGAACTGTGGCTAGTACAAAAACTCTGAGATAGGGTGTCCACTAGAAGAGATGGGAGTGAGAGGAAGCAGGACAAGTGCATCTGTTTTCTCTCAAAGCTGTTTGTGAAGCCATTCCTGGCTGGGCTCAGCCCCCAGAGAAGTAGAAAGCCTTGTGTTGTGCAGTAAAAGGAGAGAGGGCCCCAAACTTTTGGGCAGTCCCAGGATCTCTGACCTTTGGCTGTGGTTCTCATGGGATCCTTCCCATGAAGAAGGATCTTCCCTTCTCTTGAAAGTTATGGTGCTATGGTGAAAAGAAATTTAAAGAGAACTGAAATTAGGCTAGATTGTCAGACATGTACTGTAGTGCATTTAAAAGCACAGAGAACCCAAATGAGGAGAAAATACAGAAGGGAGGGAGTGTTCTCTGCAATAGAACAAGTTTAAAGAGAAGCTTCCTTGTTTAATGCTGTGGCTTTTCTTTCCATAGCTAATTGGATCAATAAAAGAAGATAACAGAGTTCTCTCTACCTTTCCTTGTTATTTTAGCGGCCTCTCTCTTCCTGCCCACAACTGATACAAACTTAAGTAAAGCCTATTTTTCATCCTATTCAAATATTTCATGTTTATTTGGAAAAAAAAAATCAGTGGAGGATTTTGCAGCAGTAATTGAAGTCTGTAAATGAATCTTCTCTCTATTTTCTGGTATTTACTGTTAATTAGTATTGAAAACTAGAGGTCTGTGGAACATACGAAGAAATTAAAAGCTCTTATTTTGTCTGTTTTGCCTACTTTCTTTTTTTTTTTTTTTTTCTTGGTAAGTCTGTATTCCTAGCACATACTCTTCAAGAGCTCTGTTAGAAGGTCTGGAAGGAAGACTGCTAGCTGGATATGTCATTACTGGATTTAGAACTCTTTAGAGAACTGAGACCCTTTTGCTGATGTTCACTCTAGTTTCTTCATCAGCAGATTCCAAAGAAGTCCCTCTCTAGTGGGCAGTCTGAAGGGTTACCTGTAACAGTGGTAAGCTCTTTCACATTTTCTCTCCTGGCTGCTAAAATGGGATTTCTAAAATGTCTAAAGTGTTGTCCCACTTACAGGTCATAGGTTGCAGGTATCCATCTCACACAGCTGTCCAGTGTTACTATTACAAAACTTTTGGTCTATTAAAAATGGTATGGTAGAGAGATGCAGAGAATGACATGAATACTAAATACAGATCTAAGAATTCGTGGTATTGCTTCTTTTCAATTAATGACTGCATCATAGACCGTGTCTAATTCAAGTGAAGTGGTTGCAGAACTTCTGGAAAGCTTTAATGGAGTGCTTCAGATCTTGTTTATCAGATCCTGGTTAAAAAGCATATCATTTGAACATAAATGGTGGCATGTTATCGTTTTCTCCTGGAAGATTTACTGGAGTGCTCAGGAGAGCTGACAGGAATGGCGGGTGGCAAAAGAGACATGCTTAGTTGCCTAACGCGATGGTCTTGTCACACTGTGATGGATCGGCCTGCAAATTCTTCAGTGTCTTACACATACGGTAGGAAGGAAGCTTTAACATGTCAAATTAAGAAAAAAAATTAGCCTATAATAACAGTGTTGGAGATGATTTGCAGGGAGTTTTTTTAATCAGGGATATTTCATATCCTCCTTTACACCTAATTCGTCTTGCTTTCTAGGAATGTGTAATTAATATTGTAGTTATGCTAATTTGAAACAATGATGATTGCAGCTCGCTGAAATTATGTGTTCTACTTAATTGAACTTGACCAACATTACTTGGAGATGACTCAATACCGCATATGGAACATTCTATCAATATAACCTTTTATTTTAAACAGTTTGAGATACAGTCAGATTATTTTATATAATCAGTTTCTGTTTCTGTATATCTGTGGCACCGAATTTTAGCATGATGTTACATTTTGCTTCATCCATGGTTCAAAGAGTACATAAACTTCCTTATCATTTTTCTTGGTAGGTACTAGTTTCTGATATAAAAAAAATACTACAAAAAACAGGTGAACTGCTTGTTTCAAAGGTTTTTATGACTTTCAGCATGTAAACTTTATCTCCAGTATGCACAAATATCATCTCTCTTTGCATATTATTGGACTTCAGATGGTGTAAAAGCAGTTTATACATGGATGCTGGTGGCAGCCACTCCATCAGGTGCACTATAGTGCTGGAAAGCGCATCCCTGTGCCCAGGACAGGTCAGGCTGGCAGCCAGGGTTCCTGTCTTCTCAGGTGGCAGTCCCAGGCACTGCAGCAGGAGCAGGCACTGGGGAGTGGGCACATTGTGGGGCTTCAGGAGGAGCTGGCAGCCAGGGACAGGTTGTGCTTACCCCTGCTGAAGGGTGCTGCTGCCTTCCTGCATCTCTGTCCTCTCTGCTTGTGCAGGAGAGCTCTGGGCAGCCAGAGAGGAGGCAGGGAAGGGGAGTTGTGCTTTCTTGGGTAAAATGGTGTGTAGCTGTTCCTCAGGGACTTCTGCACCACTTTGGCCTGAAGGAGGACTGAAACAAAGACGATCTCGAAGCTGAATGCAGAATCATTTTATTGTACTAGCTACAGTGTTAAACAATGTTTTAAAAGGTAGGCTTATTATTTGGGCAAAAAATACAGTGTTTAGGCTGTATAGGAATACCATCTTGCATTTAGAAATGTATAATAATGACTGTGATCCTCCAGTAAACATTTTGGTTACTGTGTATGAAATAAAATGACATTTTCTTATCATTTGATTTGAATAAAACTTTATCGAAGTGTCTCTGCCAAAATTATGAAGTTGTAGAGTGATGAAGGTAAGTATTTTAAAGCATTTAAAATTGTTTGAATTTCAATATGCTACCTGTACTTTTTTATCATAAAATGAAAAAAAAAATTCTTAGTCTCAAAAATTTTCTTAGTAACAAGCATAGAACTTATATGCTGACAGAATATACATTGAAATATTAACAAATAAAATTAATTCAGAAATAATTCCACTTATTTTTATTTGGAGGAATCTTCTTTGCTTCAACCACAAGTAATTTAAAGAAGTATGTATTTTATTTAAGAGAAAGTTTTACAAGATAAGCTAGCAGTGTTGCAGATTAAAAATGTGGAAGTGTTTTCCTCTTATTGTAACATATGATGTGTTTTGAGTGTGGGCATGGATGGGAACCTTGGACTTTCAGTTACCTTAATTCTTAAAACCAAGACAATAACATACTGCTCAAAAAAGTTCCCAAAGTCATAAGAATCTTCAAATACCAGTCTCTGGTATCCATGAGAGTAACTTTCAATTTAAAAGAAATAATGCAAAATTAGGCCTCTTGTAATGAATTATTTATGCCTGTCATTTAGCTATATCTTTACTATTCAAGTTGACTTGAGAGACTTACCTTTAACTAGCACTATTTCCTAACATAGTAACATCAACAGAAGTGAGGCAGCATTAATCTTTCTTGAATTGAATGCAGATTGACGTTGTTAAGAGTATGCTGCTCTGCAGCTTTCAGTTTTGATTTTTTAAAATCACATAGTGTCCTAAAACTTGGGTGTTCCGTTTTTTTCTGAGAGGAAATTTTGGAATTTTGTTTTTATCGCTGGCTTTTAATTCAGTAATTTACTTAAATTTTCTTCTTTTTAAATTTTAAACCTGAAAAACTATGATTTCATGTGAGAGCTTCCTGTTAAGCGTCATCATCAAACACAGTTAAGTAATTGAATTTTAAAAAGAAAAGCAATGGAGAGAAATGTTTATGTGAAAAGAGGAAATGTGGGGATAAATAAAGTAGTGTAATATAATAAACTGTGAAGTTAAAGCCATGTCCTTGTAGGAGTTGATGTTCAGTTAATGTTTGAAATGAAAATTTTGAATAAAATGCGTTGCTACTGTGAAGTGATTAGACATATTCCCTGTTGAGGCATTTCACAGACTCATGGGATCATTTGGGTTGTCCAAAAGGGTGTTTCACCATGTCCTTTACTTGCATTTATGTGGCAAGCATATTTATATATTATCTCATTATTTGAGAAATCTCTTTCAAATTTGAATGTGTATCTCCTTTATAAAAGCTTCTGCTTCAGTTATCACTGTGTCAGTTTGTATTGATCTGGTCGATACAGAAATCTCTTCAAAAGACTTTGCATTATTGAGGTGAAAAACCTGCTAATGATGCAGCAGTGTCTTTTTTTCAGCCTTTTTGGCCTGTGGTAAGAAAAGATCTTCCTATTTGCCTCCCCAGTATAATTGTTTTTTAACCTATGAATGTGTGTAAGGTAATCACAGCGTGACAGTGTTTTCTGATTGTTGATTGTGTTGGGTTCACCTGTGTCTTACTCCTGCATTAGGGACCAGTGACTTCAAGAACCTGCTTAGGTGATCACAAACTATTTCAGGCTCTCCTTAATAAAGAAGTGGAAACATAATAAAGCCTGATGCATGGACATTGTGCATGAGAGTGGCCACTTAGGGGTAATTTAGAGCCAGACATTCTGTTCCAGCCTACTCTCCTTCTGCCACCAGGAGGACTTGGACAGCAACAGCAGGCTCCAGGGAGAGGACTTGCTCTGCATCCCTCTTAGCTCCTCATACTTGGAAGCAGTTGCTGTATTCATGAGAGTGGAAGTATGCCTGTTCAATTGCATCACTGGAGTTCTGTCTTGTCAGTGAGACTGTTGATGTCACCTGTTTCAGCTTTCCTCACTTTCCATGGGAAGGCTGTACTCTAATGGGGTCAGAGGCACAGGCAGCTGACAGAACATTGTTACTAGTTTCTGTGAATGCTAGAATCTTCTGGGCAATCTGTATTGTCCTTTCCTATGATGATGAATTTATCTTGGCTCCAGACATCTATCAGTGTCCTCCTATTAGGTATTTCCTCTCTCTTCAGTTCTTGGACAAGTGAAGATTTCATCCCAGGTAATTTACAGCCAGTTGCAGGACACCCCAGCAGCGTGCATTATACAGATGCTGTTTCTTGCCAGAAGCAAGAGTGTTTTGGCACTCTATTCCTGCTGAAATTTGCTATGGATTTAGACAGCATTTGTATGGATATTCAGTATGTGGTCTGTAACTTTTTAGTATTGTAAGTGCATACTGTCATATAGTTATAAATCTGACCTCTCATTAATAATTTATTTTCTTCTCAGATGGTGACTGTGTTCATTTCAGGGTTCTTCCATATGTCCTGTCTGTCACCCTTGAAGATTTCATCGTGGTGGTGGTAGTCGTTGCTGTTAACTTGTGTCCCTGTGTGCCTTTTTTCATTTACTTTTACAATTGTTTCCTTGATAAGGGGTGCCATAAAGGTGCAAAACCTGAATCTCTCCAAATGTCTCAGTCTCTTTCCAAGCATCTGGGTCCCAAGGTGAACACTTGAAACAAAAATTATATTACTGCAAATCCTTGGGCTCACTGGAGAAACTATTAACTCTCAATTTGTGAGAGCTCTTTTGTCTGTGAACAGATTCTAGTCTGTGCTTTCTTTTTCTGACAATACACTTCCCAGCTAACCTCTGCGATGCCTTGTGCCACAGATCACCTAACACTAAGTATGTCTCCCCTCTGTGAGCTCTCCCACCCTTTATTCTTTCAGCTGTCTGGCTATTGTTTCTCATACTACAGAAAACTTTTGCTATGGTGGCAGTGTGAGGCCGCAGGACAAGACTCCTCCAGTTCTTTGCCCAGTCAGACGGTGACGCCTGACAGATAAAGTCTTTCTGACTTTTGCCTCTTTCCCAAAATACTCCACTGTCACTGTGTGGGTGCTGAAGACTTCTAAGAGCTTTGTGAGTGTTTTGTGAGCACGAATGAGAACATTACTCTTTACTTCAGTTAGACCAGTCCCTATAAATTCCAGAGAGGGATGTTAGACATTTAATGTGTTTGTTTGTTACCAGTTCCAGTGTCCTCTCCCTCAGCTCTGTAAAAGCCCATCTGTCACGCATGTCTGCTCATGCTCAACAAAGGAATAAGCCTCCATTTTCTGCCCTTTTCCTCCATTTTCTACCCTTTACCAAGTTCTTCAAAAGCTTGTTAAGATATTTGTCTAGTGGCTGGTTTGACTTGAACCTTGCAATACACAGTTACATGGGACTGCTTTGTAACCTCCTAACTGCCCATGAATGGCTGCACCTTTCCATGAAGGTGCAAAAATTCTGGGATAAGTGAAGGTCTCTGTTTTCCATATACATTTTTTAACTCTGGGTACGTGTAGGGGAAAACTTCTAAAGTTGTGGCCACATTTTATCTTAATCACTGTTTTTCCTCCTAAACTTTGGACCTGCAAGTTTCCTCATCCCTCACTTGACATCAGGGCAGCACAAGTGAATACCATGTTTTTCACAGATTCAGCACTTGAGCTTATATCTTGACCCTTTTGGTTTATTAGCATGGGCAGAGCCTCTACATTATTGCTGAAAGGATTAAAGGTTTCTCCATGTTTGCCTCTTAGTGCATGGAGATTGATCACGATTTACAATGAATGGCCAAAGCAGGATCTTTTAATTTGCTGAACCTTGAGTCCAGTGTGCAATTCTGGGAGCCACAATATAAAATAGATACAAAGCAAGTAGAGAGCGTCCAAAGGAGGAGCAGGAAGATTGTGAAGGGCCTAGAAGGGAAAGCCTTATTAAAAGCAGATGAGGTCACTTGGTTTGTTTAGCCTGAAGGAGACTAATTGCAGTCTACAACTTACAAGAGGAAGAGGAGGGACGGACACTGATCTCTGATTCTCTGTGGTGTCCAGCTACAGGACCAGAGGGAACGGCCTGAAGCTGTGTCTGGAAGGTTTACGTTGGATGCCAGGAAAAGGTTCTTCACCCAGAGGGTGGTTGGGCACTAGAACAGGCTCCCCAGGGAAGTGGTTACAGCACCAAGCCTGACAGAGTTCAAGAAGCATTTGGACAATGCTGTCAAGCACGTGGTGTGATTGTTGTGGCTGTCTTGCACAGGGCCAGGAGTTGGACTGGGATGATCCTAATGGGTCCTTTCCAACTCCAGATATTCTGTTATTCTGTATTCACATCTTCATCAGGCATTTTGTGGTGTCTGAGACAGTGACATTTGAGACATTGCAGTTTACGTGGAGACCTCTGAGGTCATCCATTAGGGAATTTATAGGAGGAGCTTAATGGCTTGGAGACATCCACAGCTGTGAGTGTACATGTCATTTAACTGAAACATGTATAGTTTATATATTTTATTTTTACTATAATAATTATTGTATTATGCATCTGTTTTTGCCTGACTTTCCCATGTACTCTGGGTTTTTTGAAGTTCTGTGTTTCTTTGTGGTTCAGAGGGATTTAAATTGCCACTTGGAAAGCATTTCTTGGCATTCTCACTTGCTCCATGGAAGAAGATTCTACTGGCCCTGCAAAGGAGAAAATTTTTCTACTCTCAAGTAATAAAGCATTTCTCAAAGTGTGAAAATACCTGTGGAGTGCACATCATGAAAAATTCCAGTGGCTAATAGGTAACCTTTACCATGCTCAAATTATTTGAAAAATTCTAAAGGCTAGAAGCAGCATAAGCTTTTCTTGTAGAGCGTGGCACTACAGCTCAGGAAGGTGCAGGGTACAATATGTACCAGCACAATTTCAGCCCTGGGTGTCCTTTGATAATTAACAGACTGCTGTCATTTCTTGTGGAATCTCCCTGTGTGTCAGCATCAGCACTAAAGAGAAGAAAGAAAATGTACATAGTCCCTGATGAATACTGCTCTCCCCTGTGAAAGCAGAATGGCAGCAGTGAAGAGAGTAGAGGCAGAATCTCAATGCTCCCCTTTTCATCCCTCTCCCCTTTCTATATAGGACTGTGCATTTGCATTGACCCCAAAGAAAATGGCTAATATTCAACCAATCAACAGAATGCCAATATCTAATGTGAATGGAGAAAGCAGACTTCTGGAGTCTTCCAACAGGAAATAAAGATTCTGTCTCTTAAGATACATAATTAGTAACAGCTATCTCTGGACCTCATGATTTTTTATTCTCAAATCAGTTTGTCCTTTTCTGCCTTCTGTTCAGCTGCTGAGTTTGATCTGCTCTTGAGAGATGGTATCTGCTGCCTCTTGTGGGGTTTATTTCATTGCCACTCAATTTTGAGCTCAATTGTTTCATGTGTCAGCACAGGACCATTGCCAGATTTGCTCTGAATGTCCTCAAGAAACAAAACACCCATGATTTTAGATGTCGTTTATTCTTCTTGAGGGTTTGGTCCTTAAGCTTAGTACAACTTTGGTACTGATGTTGTAATGACAAATTGGTCATCTGACAGTCATCTTCTGTTTGAAATTTAATGCTGATTTTTTTGGTATATTATGCATTCTCTTTGCTCAGTTGTAAACTATATGGAGTTTTATATGAGCGACTGACATAAGAAGATGAATAAATAGATGAAAATGTTCTTGTTGAACACTGAAATTTGGGAACTTTAAATAGTCAGGCATAGACATGATGGTTCCATTTAGTAGTCTGATCACATAGCATATAGTTAAAATATTATATGCTTAATGCAGTATGTAGTTACTCTATTTCATTAAACATTTTGTGTGTTTTTCTATCCAGTGGAGAAGGTCTGAGCCTAGATTTTTAAAATGCCTATTAAATTGTCTTGAGCAAAATTAGTTAACAAATCACAGTAACCTAAGTGTAACTTGCTAGATGCTGTAAAATCATTGGTTGCTACAAGAATTATTTTAGGTAATATAAAACCTGCATTACAAAGGCAAGGAGTCTATTAACTGTTCTTTTGGTACCTGTGTACGATATTTTTAGCTGTTGCTGTCCCTGTCTTAGTAATTTGTTCCCTGTGAGAGGCTGTTTCTGTCCTGTTGTCCCCAGGCATTCCTGGCATTGCCTCCATAAACTGCTTTCTCTGAGTAGTTATTTGATAAGTGTGTCCATTTCACTCCCAGCGAGCTTGCCCTCAACATTGAATACAATTGATATTAAAATAGGTTTGTTCAGAGGGACTTAACACCATGCTTTTGGTGGAAACACGAGGTAATGAAAAAAAAGAAAACTGAATTCTGTTTTAAACTGAGCAGCTGAGTGCTTTGCCAGCTTTTTCACCTCTCATACCTAAATTTCTGAAGTAGTGTTTTTTGAACATGGGAATTCCATGTTCATAGCAGGTTGTTTTGCAGGTGGTGCCTTCTGATCCATGGCACTGGGGCTTCATGAATGTGAGGAACCCTGAGAAATGCCATCAAAGTTGTTGCATTCTTTTATCCTGTGCCTCCATTGGTACTGGCAATGAAATGGACACCTACAGAGAGGAGGTGGTGGGAGGGATGAGACAGGACTCTTCCTCTGACAAGAAGTGCTTACCTTTCCCACCTCTCCTGTGCTTTTATGTTAGCACCTTCCTTCTGTGCAAACGCCCTTAACATTCATTCATACATACGGAATTACTAGTTGTTACAATACTCTCAAGACTGACAAATATGTGTAACATTCCTAAAACTCAGCGTAGAATACAAGTCAAACCCTGTTAAGATTCTTAACTATTCAGCCATGATTTTTGGTTTGATGCCAGCTCTGTAGTCATCCTATACTGTAAACTCAGATCTTGGATGCATTAGCACTGAGGACGGCTCTTCCAGCTTGGTGTGGACTTGCACAACCTTTGCCTTATTTCCACCTCATGCTTGGTGTCCCTCCTTATGCCTTGTAACAAAGTTTGGGTCTCTTTTATATGAAAAATCACCACTGTCATCTCTGTCTCTGTCCCAGTTATTTAAGGAATGTTACAAGTGTCACCTTTCAGAATCAGAACAGGACAGTAAAATTAATTCAGTAATTTCAAATAGCATTATCACACACTTTTAGGAACTCATGTAAAATTCAGAGGCGTCAGAATGTACAAAGTGTTCATTATTTTTGATATTTTTAAAAACCTTGTTCGTAGGTTGAAGACTTCAGATATATATTTTTGAACCTTATTCCATGTCTGAGATACACATACTTCTTTTAAGGCATAAAGTTCCATTAGGATTATGTGGTCTCTATGAAAGCTGGTATAAAAATTAACATTTTGAGAACTGGCAATACCACAATGAATCCCAGTAGCACAAATATTGTTGGTCTAAACTAAAAAGTTATAAGCTAGTAAAAAAAAAATCATTCTTACAAGAGGAATGGCATATTTTTAGATCTTACTGGCTTATAATAAAATCCCTTGTATCCATGTAAAGCTTCTTGACACACCTGTGAAATGTTTTAAGTAGAAGCTCTGAGTGTTGAGTACTGTGGACAGCAAAAATGAGAAATTTTAAGATTTTGAGAGAGCACTCCCTTGGCATTAAATATCATATCTTACTTTTTCCCAGATGTTCTTGTGCTCTTGTCTCCTGCAGCTACCTATAAACTCCAGTGCCTTAATGCCATCTCAGTTTTCTATTTTTGTTGTAAATCTCTTTGTTCAATAGGAACCTGTAGTGTTCCTTCTTTCTGTTAAACATAATAATAAAGAATGTGAACAGAAGGATTGGAAGCGGGAGAGCTCTGAATTGTACCATGTGAAAGCTGCCCTTCTTTCTGAAGGAGATACAAAAGGTGGGGCAACATTTGAAGGACTGGAACTAGGAAAGAAGTAGGAAGAATCACCAGAGGAAGGATCTCAGAGATATTTCTGTAAATTTAAAATAATAAAATGAAAAATTGCAGAAGAGAAACCAGAGATTGAGACAAATTCTCAGTAAACCCTGTGGTAGTGTCTCACTTCAATGTAATCTCTGTGCATCAACTCCAGTATGCCTTAGATTTCTCTATATCTTTTTTAGCTTGCTGAGTTGATAAATATGCTACAATTTTTGTATTTGTGTTGTTAGTTTCCTGCTGAATCATGCTGCTCTGAAACAGTCCATCCAGTAGCCCAGTGAACATGGAAGGGAGCAGGCTGGGAAGGATGGAGGTCATGAAGGACTGGGCTTGGAGGTAAACTGCAGCTGCAATAGGATTGCACCTGGAGTCACGCACAGAGCTGGTGTACTGAGATCTGCTGTGAGCCATCTTCAGGGTGGTTCTTGCAGTGCAGGATTTCAGAGGGGGAATGAGATGGTCATCTGAAAAGGGAGATCCTTTGGTATTGTGGTAAAATGAAAGAATAAACTTGGACTCTTTCCATTGGACAAAATTTCTCTCAAATTGTCGTGTAAGGCATTTGTGTGAATCGCTAATGTCATCTTATTGAAGTTTAAATTTCCCTAGTGCCTTAATTTGCATGAAAATGTACTTATGCTCAGAACAGTATCTTATACTTTTGTAGATCTTATATCTACATCTTCCAAGTTCCACAGATAGTGCCTTTAATAATAATGAAGTCACTCAGCTGTCAAGGGGAGAATACAGATGTTTCTCTAGAAGAACTATGGATATTTGCTGTGGGTAAAAATTTGGCCTGTGCTTTGCTGTGAGTAGGGAGAATCAAAGTGGATTGAGTGACAGTTGGTTTTGCAACCAAGAAACATACATGAGCAGCTGGGTATGTGTCTGGACCTGCATCCTCCTGCAGATTCTTTGGCAATATCCTGGATGTAGTGTCCGTTGGAGGATCTTGTCTGGCACTTGGCAGCAGAGGCTTTAGCTTGATAATAAATCATTATCAAAGGCCACTTTTCTCTAAAGAAAGGTTGTTATATTCAAGAATTGAGTTGGAAAGTCTGGATAAAAAGAACTGTGTTCTTAAAACCTTCTAAAGCTTAGTTTCAAGCATTGAAAGCTTGAACAACTGTTTTTCAAATTGTTGACAAAACGTTTAGTCATCATTAATTTAGAGCTATATAGTAGCCTGGAAACCTCTGAATGTCACCAGTGAAACCAGGTTCTACTACTTTCATAAGTTTTTCCTCCCCTCTGTTCTCCCCTGACATCTTTGGCCTCCATGACTAAAGGATGACCTTTAGTTAATGTCTATCTGCGAGTCTTGCTTGCAGTTTATCAACAGGACCAAAAGATGCTTAGTTCTCCAAACACCTGCCAAAATTCCATCTCTCTGCTTAGGCTCTTTGTCTTTTACTTTCAGGAAGTGCGAGACCTTTTTTCCAAAAACTCATTAAAATTATTTGAGATTTCTCTGTGTTGTGTGTTTTGGTTTGCAGTAGCCTTTGCTCACACTACTGACTAAGTAGTTTTATGTCTCCACTTGTGTTTTTTGCAATTTGCTTTAATACAGACTGAAAGTGAGCCTAAGAGCAGACTACATACTACATAAGGCTCCATATGTAAGTCTGCTTGGCAAATCCAGGAACAGTCATATGGGACACATGATGGCTCAGTAAAATGCCCTTTTATTCCTTTATATTGTTCTCTATTTCCTCCCCACCTCTTCTAAGTACAAACAAACAAATAACTTAGAAACCCAGCTCTTACTTCCATTGTGTAAACTGGAAGGAAGTGGCATATAAATTTAGATACTCTTTACTGTGAGACAGACTGATCAAATTGTTTTAGCTTGGGATTATTGTGAGGGTGGGAAGAAGTGTGACTCTGGGCTTGTTTGGCCAGGATTTCAGTAAGTGTTGGATACTGGATAGCCAATGGCATCTATAGACAGTTCACCCAAATATTTTCTGAGAAACAAGTCTGAGCTAGGATCTTCAGAAGAAAAAAAAAAATCCTGTGCTTGAGAAAGTAAAGAGGTAACACGTGAATGAGCTAGAAGCTGGTTCATTGTTAGTACTGAACTGGAGATAGTCAGTCTTGAAGTGGGGTTGTAGTTTCATGGACACCTGATCTCTTCTTATGATATGCTGTTGCCAGTTTTGAAGAGAAGGGGTTTTCCCTGGTCCCCTGCCTTCAGCTTGCCACTCCCTTCCCTCTTCTCACACCCATGGGCTCATGTGTGTGGGCTTGTGACCTTTCTTGGTCTTCATCTGGAGCTCAGCAGACTCTGCTTCTCTGCTTCAAGTTAACTCAGCCACACAAAAAAACCCAACAAAAAAACCCAAAACAAACAAACAAACAAACCCCCCCAAAAAATCAAACAAATTTGTGAAAAATAAATTTGTGAAAAAAAATTTACCAAAAGCCTATGTAGGCTTTCTTCCTTTTCTGTGACCTGAATTGGCTCACAGAGGGATCTGAGGTTGCTGTAGACTTTATAAGGTAAGCAGTGGGAGCCAGTGGCTGATGTGGAAAGGCAGAAAGAGAGAAGAGATGGGAAGTATTCCCATTGTAGTAGTAGTCAGCTGTTAAACCACTAGCCCCATCTTAAGAAACAGTTCTGTGACCACTGATTGGCCTTAAGAATCCCCTGCATCCCTGTGAGCAGTGTCTCTGAGGATGGGGTTCTTGCAAAACAGTTGACAAAGTGGGGATTGCCCAAATGGGAAATCTCTGAACTGAAAAACATACTAAGAACCAAGTTTGAGAGATTCTGCCTTCTTGCTCAAAGTCAGCATGGTTTTCATGTAAAAAATGAAGGCTGGAATGCATTTGAAGAAAGGAGCTTCTCTGTAATTTTACTTGGGTAGCTGGATTTCATATTTATTAAATATCTTAATCCTTAAAGTATAAAGCATGCATAGTTTTTTGTTTGTTTTGTTTTGAGTTTTTTTTGTATTTTTTTGTGCGTTTTTTTTTGTGGGTTTTTTTGGTTTTTTTGTTGTTTGTTTTGGTATTTTTTTGTTTGTTTTTGTTTTGGGTTTTTAGTTTTGTTTTGTTTTTGTGGGTTTTTTGTTTGTTTTTTTGTTGTTGTTGTTTTGTTTTGGCTTTTTTTGAGAGCTAACCATTGGTTCGTTCCAGACCATACTTTTGCTGGCATGGACATCATGCAAGTCATCAGTGTTTTTGACTCAGCATTTCCCCAGTTTCCTTGTGATGCACCATATATTCATGCAACACCTGCCTTGTTACATGCAGTGTAACTGCATGGGGTTCCTCTCTATATGCTGAAGTTGCATGCTTGTGTTGAGGTGATGTAGTGTTTCCAGAAGTCTGTAAATGATGCACATCACCATGGTGTCTAAGCAGCTATATTGGTGAGGTTGATAAATAGTCAAGTTATTTGCTAAGTGTTTTAAGCATTTCCTTAAATGTTATTCATAGACTATCAAAAGAAAACTTTGTGCATTTAGGAAAGATTTATTTCTATCCCATGTAAACAAGTCACACACATGCACTATTTTGTCTTTAAATGCCAAGGTATTTTTCTCAAAAGGAGCAGCGGTTTTGCTGTGTTTTATTGAAAGTGAAGTAGGTTGATCAAAATGTTTACTTCTAGCTCTACTTTTTGTAGTCTCTCTACATTTTTGCTACAAAATAACAAATTAAATAGATTCTGCAACCACTACAAGACAGAAATTTTGATAGGACAAAATCAAATAGCTTCAAAGCTCAGTTTTTCTTTTCACAGCTGTGAGAGCAGTGAATTGTTATTTTGTTACTTGAGAGTGAAGTACTAGTGAATAATATTGTGTTACAATGAAAGATAAAATAGTAAACAGTCCACAATTCAAGAAGATGTTGATTAAAATTGGTTTATTACTTTAAAATCAAATCCCCAAATTTTAGAACTTTGGTAATAGCCTATGTTTATAAATAAAGCTTCACAGAAGAGCAGAAGTTTAGATCTGCTCATCATGCTAAGAGTGGAGAACTTTGGAAAACCTCTGTTGTGAGGCAATATAAAGTACATTGGGGTACTGTGTAATGTTTCAATGAGCTAAAAATCGGCTTAGAAAACTGTTGTTTTGTCTCAGTGATGAAATATTGTTTATTAAACTTACAATATATATAAGAATTTCCAAGGGGAAAGCAGCATATCCTTACTGTGAAGTGTCTTTCTTGTAGGTGCCACTGTGTTGTAAATTTAACTGACCCTAGGAGTATTGGTCTTTTAAAGCACATAAGAATAGGATTTATGGTTCTGAGTTAATAAAATATGCTGATGCCACTGTAAGCCCTATTTAGATAGACAGCAGTAATCTCTGTTGAGCAGTATGAAACCGTCTGTCTCTAAGTACTGGAAAGCTAATAGTTCACAGCAAGGTTGTACCACATCCAGAGATGAGAAAAATGTGTCTGAAGTCAGAAGAGTTTTAGCGGCATGATTTTATTTTCTTTTGTAATTGTATTCTTTCTCCTGTGCTCATATTGTACATTATGTCAAGTAAACAAGATACCCAAAGAGCACAGAGGAAAACGTGCTTTTTAAAGTTCATACATTACCTTACTTTTGTTGGCTTTAGCACAAGGAACAAGATTCCTCAGAATCTACAAGGTGAATCTGAAGTATGTGAAATTGGTGTTAAAGATGGGTATGTTGTATGTTCATAAAGAAAACACATGCAGTTCAATAATGAGATGCATTAAGAAGGCTAAGTTAATACGTTGCCACATTGTATGTTTTATATAGTATAGAAATGCTGTTTCAAAGTTTTTATTTTTCATGAAAGGAGTTGATAGAATTATGTTTGAAAAGGTAACTTTGAATGTGTAATTTTCTATTGTGTTTGAGATATTTGACATTTAAATACGTGGTTGTATTTACATATATTGCATTTTCATTACAGCTAATCCTCTTGAAAGTTGGTTGGCAGATGCCTTAAGCAGTCTTCTAAAATTGGGACAGATACAGTATTCTGCAATCTTGGAATTTAATTGCAAATAAAGAACATTTTGTAATTGTTTTTTCCACTTTAAAGATTCCACTTTTAAATTTTAAAAGAGAATTGTTGTATGTAAACAAAGGAAATATACTTTAGTGAAGAGATTGTCTCTGAATATGTATTAGTTTCATCTTATTTTATTATAAAATAGTAATAATCAATGTTTTATGTGCTGCAAACAAAAAGATTACCTCTCTGAGCAACTTTAATATATTAAGTAAATAAGTTTGTGGGAACAAACCATTCCATGTTCATCTAAGGCACATATTTTTAAAAAAGGCAACAGTTTTCAATGCTAAGATTGCTTTATAATTTGAAAGGAGAACAGAATAAGAAATAATTTCTTTGACAAGTGTTATGTTTGTTATAGTCCACAAATACATGATGTCCATATGTGCTGGGATTTTGATTTTTGTTTTGGGGCTTTAAAAACAAATATCCCCAGCATTTTTCACCCTCATGTCTTAGCTTTTCATTTATTCAAATGTTGAAAGATATAGCTAAATATAGCAAAATGTTTGGTTCTGTCTCTAAACTAACTTAACAAATACCCTTAAGTTCACAGAATTCATTAATAGATACTTTAAAACTCTGAAATACAAGGGAAAAATAAATCTGTGTTCCTCGCAGATTTATTGTTCCATTGTAGAATTTTATGTATGATCTGGATTAAATGAATCTTTTTCTATTAATTAAAGTTGGATTTTTTCAAACTCAAGATCCATTATGTGTAGAAAAGTATCCAACAATTCCTCTTGTCTTCCAAATAACTTACAGTCCACTCCCTCTTGTGCTTCATCCTAACAGTGGCTGGATTCATCCACTCAAGCATCAGGTGCTTCACTAATGCTCCTGAGCTGGGAGAGCCCCTCTCCCTGGCTTTCCATACAGAGGAAAACCACAGGCTCTGCTGGGAGCACTGCATTAGGGAGAGATTTTATCCTGTGTGGATGTTTAAAATTAGGTAGGATTAGTCTGATTTTATTATTGCATGAAAGCAACTAAAAATGGTTCAAACCTAAATTATTTCACCAGGTGTTTCCAGTTTAGTGTTTGACTCTGGGTTTGCTCCTTGTTAATCCCTTTGGTCTTTGCTTTTGCCTCTTCTTTTTATCAATATAGTTCTTCTGAGCTATTTGTTTTCCCTGACAGGAGTGTAAAAGGTCCTCCACGTTCACATGATAGCTTTTTAATACTTGTATTCTTACAAAGCTTTCACACCTTTTTTCTGGTAAGCTGCTGCTTGGTGGCAGCAATTCACAATTATGAAATGCCCAATGACTGCACTGAGCCAGCTCAGTGTTCCTGCCAAAGCTCATCTGCCTTTTGAAAAGAACAAAGTGTAGTGGGAGATTCTGCCTGTAAGTTTGTCAGATTTTTCTGTCCATGTTTCCCATGTGTTGGCAGTTTGTTTTGGTTGTGTTGGGGTCTTTGTGGAGGGAGGGAGAGTTCTCCTGAGTCCTGGTGGTGGTTTAGAATTGTCCTCGATGAATGTGTTTGTTACTGCCGAAGTCTGCGACAAAATATCTGGTCTTAAAATAGGTCATTTATTTAATGCCATCAAGATCTGCAAGGCTTGTTTCCACCTTTCACCAGTCTCTGTCTCTCTTGGACACCACCTTGCAGTGTAGTTGAGGCAGCTGAGCTTCCTAGCCCGGCCCCTGGCCTTGCCCATGGTGCCAGGGTGGGATGGGCATCCCTGCCCTGCCGGGGCCACTCTGCCCTCCCGGCTGTGGCACCGCTGGGAGCAGAGGGCAGCAGACAACGAGCAGGCAATTAAATGGCTTAGTCAAAGAAGGCACTGAGTGAATGCTGTGGGCTGCTCATCTTCTGTTTTCATCAACTCATGCATAGGATGCAGTGAATTGGGAAGTAGGATGAAGGTTATCACAATTTTGACGCAAACACTTATATGGCTAATCTCTTTCTAAATGCTCATGTTTTTAATCTCAAGCCTCTTTATGTGGCTGAGCTGCACTTTTTTTCTAACTTGACTTTGTTTTATGGGGAAATATTTCATATCAGATTGCCTAAGCTCTGGGCTGTCATGTAAATACCTTCTGTCGAGTATATAATACACATTTTAAAATTTGTCTAAATATTTATGCTCTTGAGGGGATCACTGTATCTCTCTACAGACAGTTACAACCTAGCAAGTAAATAAATCAAACTCCTTTCTTTCAAATCTTCATTGTTTTTTCAAGAAATTGTAACCGTTTGCAAGATATTTGAATCTTACCAGATTCTGGAAGGTAACTTTATTATTTACTTGAGAAAAAACTACCTCCTGTCTTTCAGCAATGCCTGCAAATATATTTATTTGCATAAAGATATATTTTAAAAAAATCTTGTATTTCTTCTAAAAAATAAAGGCCAAAGTATGAGCAGAAGGAAATGTGTGCCACCACATTTTTAGTTATCTTTAGAAATGCTATGAAGCACATTTTTAGTTACTTTAGATTTGCTTCCAGTATGTGCTTCATGGATTAGTTTTTTTCTTATTTTAGTAATTTTCCTGCCTATATTACATTGGTAAGATGTCTGGTGTTCTGAGTCTTTAAAATGAAATAATTAATAGTTCAGTGAGATTCAGTAGAGCAAAGTTTGGTAATTTTCACTCATGTCCAGATAATGAGCTGTATTTTTCCTCGTTTGTATGAGAACGAAAATTATTTACACTGAAGTTTAGAATGTAGTTTGTAATCATTAAGAGTTACAATAACTGTGATTGATATCAAACACAAGATAGCCATAACGTTAAATACATCAGAAACTGATCACTGATACAAAAAGATCTTGCAGTTTTAACTGAAGGAAGTATAGTGTGGATGCTAGTCTATATAAAGTCATAATACATTGTACTTGCCTTCCTTTTTGCTTTTTACAATAATAAAATACATCCAGAGAAAGTAAATCTGTGATTTTAACATCTTTTGACAAGCACATTAGACTGCAGAAAGAGCATCCAAGTTGGGGCTCGGGGCATATGGTGCTACCTTCTGCTAACATAGCTCCAGAACAAGTCACTGTGTTCACCAGAGGGTCATATTCAGACTCTCAGGTTCCCTCCTCTGGTCCAGGGGAAAAAAATGTATTTCCCCTTCACACGGAAAAATCAGAACACAAAGTGCAAACCCCACTACCCTGGGATACCTTCATTGTGCAGAGAACACTCAGATGCTGTGAGATCAATCAGTTTTTGTCAGGGCATTCAAGAAAGACCCTATATTAGCCTATGTAAGTGTTTATTGCTACACTTACATAGGCTAATGAAAAGACATATAATGCTACTTTGAAAGAATGTTTCTATCATGATGTGAAATTGTAGAAGCATTTCAAATGTATGTACATTTAAAGTATTATTGTGAATAGGTAGCAACTGCTACACACTTATTTTCACATCTTTCTAAATTGTCTTATTTTATTTAGATTCAAAGACTGGTATTTATTATAAATAATCCAAGTGTTGTGTGTCTTGGGAATTCAGCATATGGATGAGGATATGGAAGGCATTAGTTATATGAGATTTGTTGACCAGCTTTTAATTCAGATTGTCATTTTTAACACACGGTGGTGCAGATGGTGAAGTTTTACTGTCCATCAGAGCCCAAATACCTTAGGGGCAGCTGTTGCTGATAAACCATTTTATGTGCTTTAGGTCAAGAGTCGTCAAACCTGTTACAGCACCTGCTTCTACATATGCAAATCTGTTGTTTTGTCATTTCATTAAACAAAGAGAAGTAGTGGTCTCTCTTGGCCATAAGTAAGCCAGGAGCATATCCCGTACGAAGTGAAATTCAGCAAGAAGACAACTGTGGTTTCTGCAGTGCAGCCTGGGATGCTGCTTCTGTTTGGGGGCTTTGTTTCTGGAAGACTGCCTGCAATTTGGAAGGAGGGTAGAAAGACAAGTACATGTTTGGAGGCAAGAAGTAAAGGGAAGGTGTTTGCTGTCATTGACTGTAGGGTAGTTGTGAAGTTTGACATGCCCAGAAGCCAGCGGGTGCCATGTGGGGCTCCCCTACACTGCATACCTCTGTTTTCATCATCTGGTGAGCCTGCAGCATGATTTCCAGGCACTGGAGCATACAACATGTCTACTTCTGTTTGGAGCTGATTGATCCACAGTACAGAACACGCTTGTGGGATCTTCCTTTGCTATAGAAGAACATAAATGATTGAAATGTTTTCTTAAGAAAGAAAAGTATCATTTGTTTATATACTTCAATGCCCAGCAAAAAAAAATTCCTGTCAAATGGCAGCACACTGCAAGAACTGGGGGTTTACTTAACAAGGTTATGCCTGAGCTTTGGAAACTCTAAGATGTTTATATTTGTTTAATCTATCAGGTATGTAAAGCGAGTTTAAATCATGAGGAGGAAACTTCTTTGTTTATTGCACTTCACAAGTAGGGCTGTGGCATGTAATAGAAATGGCACTTAAGGATTTTTTTTTAAGCAAACTGACAGATAAAATCCTGCACTGCCATAGATTGCTGTGGGGGAGAAAGGGAAATAGTAAAATTGATGAAGAATTGTTGCATGCTGTCATTCTAGATTATGTTATTTTGCCATGACTTTGCTGCTAATTTTTTTAAAGATACTGTAAATTCCACTGTTGCAGAAAGTACCACAGTAGTGCTGTTGCCTGTTAATTTCTTCATTCCGTGGCTAGTTTGTCAACAGTATTTTAATCATGCCACCAGCAAAAATGCTTTTTGAACATTTTGTGGAGAAAAAAGAATACCCCCCTGACCTTTCAACCTTGTCAGCTGAGTTTTCCCATTCTGACACTAGGCATTATTTTTGCAAAGGTTGGAATTTTAACTCTTCAGTGAACCAGATATCATTTTTATTGGGATATTAATTCTGGTAGGTGCTAATCTCATCAAGATTTGCAGACATTTTCCTTCATAGGCCATTCTGATTTGTAGCTTTTTCTTTTCACAGCAGTATTAAATACCAAACCTCTCTGATATGGAAGTTCATTAGAGATATGTCTTTGATGGCAGCCCTTTCAGGGCTTCAGTTTCAAATACCTTGATGTAAAGCTTAAGAAGCCATTGTGTTGTAAGCCCTCCTTGATGTGTCTTATTTAGATCTGCATAGTAAATCAAGGAAAGTAAATAACAAGGCAGCAGATGGAAGCATGGAGATAAGGCCAGCGAACAATTGTATTTGTATTTTGTTATGATGTTGACAGGAGCTAAAATTCACTAATCTAGTTCAACTGATCTGCATTTCAAAGAAATCTCATTTAGCAGCAACTTGAAGGTTTGGAGGATAAAGTTCTTTTATTGCAGCTTTTATTGCATTCTTCGCTAATTTATCTGGTCAAGATTTAGCCTTGCTTACTTAAAGCAGCAAGCATGTTACAAGGAGTCTTAAATACTATGAAAGAATTAATGTCTAGACTATGAACTGAAGGTAATTACATATCCAGCAGTGAATAGGCTGCATTTAGGAAATACTGTTGTCCAAACGGAATTGGAAGAGAAATGCAGATAAGGTATTTCCCCCCATTTTCTCTAAGGTTTTTTTTTTAATTATTAGTTTTTAATTGCGTGGAAAATTAATATTTAAGCAAATGTAAAATTATTAAATATAAACCCCAGAATTTCTTGAACTGTGGGTTCCTTCACACCATACTTTGCTCCTCTGTTTACAAACTGGTGGCTTATATTAATAAGTGCCTTCCTGCATCTATTAAACAAAACTATTAAAAAGTGGAAAATAATTTAATAGAATGATGGGCCACAATTTTTTTGTGTGCGCTCTAAATGATGTAGATGATGTATATGTAAGTTTGGTACTTTGTATTAGATACAGTGCAGCCTTGTCATTTGGAAAATTGTGATAAATGCATTGTAAGAATCAAATATCATTACAATGAAAAGGGATATAAAGTAAAATTTAGAGTTTCCTTTTGGAAATTTAAAAAATTTGTTCAATATTTAGGCCAAAAAATAGACTTGGATTTAGGTTTCAGTTTATGATATAAATACTAATGATGGACTAGGCTACTGGATGTTGTTTAGGCTATTGAACATAAGCGTGTCCATACCTATGTACAGATGTAATAATAATAAACCAAAGCATGCCAGGCTGGTGTACATCCATTCTAATAATGGGCCCCAGTTCTCTAAGACATGTAAATTAG
Organism: Molothrus ater; assembly: GCF_012460135.2. Taxonomy (NCBI): domain Eukaryota; kingdom Metazoa; phylum Chordata; class Aves; order Passeriformes; family Icteridae; genus Molothrus; species Molothrus ater. The sequence goes on along the minus strand of NC_050482.2, from coordinate 26,023,400 downwards.
ACCCAGCAGCTGCTAAGTGTTAATGCCATAGTCCTTGCTGCCCCTCTGCAGCCTGTCCTTGTAACAGAGCCTACACCTGTGCCCCAAGGACTGCACTTCCAGCTCATTTGCAGTGTAGGCCTTTGCACTTCTTTTCAGTGTGTCTTTGTGGGCTTGAGAGGAGTGGAGGGGGAAGCATCTGGGGATGAGGGTGCTTGCTAGGCTGCAGTGATATCTAATAGCTTTTGACTGAGGACTCCATAGGCTAATCAGATCATGGGGTGGTAAATGCTTCTTTAGTTTTAAGATTGGCTTAAGCATCTTTTGGTTCCTCTTCCTTGTTGTTGTCCCTCTAAAAATGTTCATAAAATGTTTAGTGGTCTGGTGGACTCCGTGAGTTTGAAAGCAGCTTTTATTTAGCCAGTTTACTTTTAATCTAGATTAGTTTCTCAGTATGGCTGATCATGGAGCTCCAGGCATGCTTTCCTTGGCACAGCTCAGTGGCAAGTGCTGGGAAGGGTGAGGTGGTACTGGTCCTGCCTCTGCCACTGGAAGAAATGTTCATCAGTCTACACTTCGAGACACACAGGCTGAGCTTCCACAGCAGAGGCAGCTGTGCCACATCACAATTGTTCACCTTATCCATGTTACCTCTCCTCACTCCTCTCTTGCCCTAGCAAGGATGACCGTGTTTTGGTCAAAAGTTGTTCACTTGTTTTGCAGGACTGTTTTGAAGTCAGCACAATGGAGGAGTGAGAGTGTGCAAGTGGAGCTGAAGAAGGTTGGGGAAGTTAGGACTGCTTTGGCTCCAGATTAGAGTGGTTTAAGTCCTTGTGCTGCTGCATTTTCTGGAAATTTTACTTTTACCTCCAGACCGCTGTACACTCTGTATGTGTGAAATGAGGTATACAGTAGAAATAGTAGTTATTCAAAAAAGTGATGTCACTGCTTTGTGAGAGAAATATATACCAGTCAATAAAATGATGACAATAAAATATATCTGACTCTCCTAGAAAACTCTAGTGTAAATGAACATTTATTTACATCCCAATCTGTCAAAGTTCAGAAGTAAAATATTGAATTTAAAGATATCCCAAGGATGCCATCCAATTTACAGCACTCAGAAGCAAACAGGTCTATGAGATCAAGCACAGACAGACATGTTCACATTTTTAGTTAAACCTTACCTTTTTCTGCATAACAGTGTAAATCATGCCCTCAAATAAACATATGCTCCTGTTGTCTGACCTGCCTCAGTGTCCAGAGTTTCATCACCCATGATCTGTTTTTAAAACCTCATGCCCTTGTACCTCTGACTTGAGCATCGCTGGCTCTGGCTCCATCCTGCCTAAGCCCATCGCGTTCCGGCCTCGCCTGAGGTGACAAGGAGGGATCCCGGCTGTCACTGACTGCTCGCCTCTTGTCCTCCTGTCCCTGCTGGCTCCAAGCATGTGCTGTTCCTCACAGAGCTGCACCGGGGCACAGTGTTTTCAGCAAAAGGGACAGTGGGACAGAAAATAAAGGAAAAAGGAGAAATAGAGGGGAAAAAAGCCAAATGGAATTTTATGGAATTTCTCACATCTTTCGCTCTGCAGAAACCTTTTACACCCCTGCCAGTATTACAGGAGTGCTGTAGCACCATAATAGTACTGGACATTCATGAGTAGCCTTCTCTCAAGGGAAAGGGACCCAGACTATTTAGCAATGAGGTGGATTAAAAGCCAAACTTGAATTCCTGCTACCACCACATTGGTGTTGGTATTGATTACATAAACCTGATGAGCTGAATTATGTGTGATGCTCCTTGTCTAGAATCACACTGAACTGCTCAACATTCATTTCCTCAGCTCCTGCTGCATGTCTCTGTGCTGAATGACAGCCTAGTGTTAGAAAGAGAAGGGCAGATAGAGCTGGAAGGAATATGGGGGAAAGGAGGTGGCACTTTTCCCACTGGTGATGACTGGAGTAAAATATTCCCAGACATATTTGCCACAAGAAGTACTATACAAATTTACCACAACCTATTGAACCTTGCCAAGCTTGGATTTTAGTTTAACAGCAATTTACCAAGAATTACATGTGTTTGTCCCAAATCCAGCATTAGATCTTGGTTGGTGGATTGCCTGGTAGAGCTAGTCAGTTTGTGTCTTCTCTCATCCATCTCATATATCTCATTTCCTTCGGGATGGTGGACAGGTAGCCATGCAAGGAATTATTTAGACATAAGTCTTTCTTTTACTTTCATGCCGTTCTATCCTCTTGCAATTCAGTTTAAGGTTGTATTTCTGGTCGATATATTTTAAGTAAGTATTGACTAAATCTGCAAGAGAAATGAGTAATATTTCTCTAAAACTTAAGGATTAGCCAAATCCAGAAGATTTGAAGAATTTAGTATACAACTGATGAGAAGAATAGATTTTAAAATACTACAAATTTTAGCATGTCTTTTCAGGTCCTGTTGGAGAAGTATATAAAAACATAAGGAAGATTTTTGATTATCTTAATGGCACTGAATCATAGTAGAAAGACCCTTTTACCATAGATACATAATTTGTCCTACCTTTCTTTTTTTGTTATGTAGGAGAAGGGAAGTATTGCTAACTGAATGTTTTTTGAAGCACTGGGGTTTTTTTGTCATAGCATAATGAGGTTTCTTAAATTGCAGACAAACCAAACAGCTTCATTCAGTTTAATAGCATAACATTTAGAGAAGTTTGCACCTTTATTACTTTAATTATTAAAGTTTATTACTTTAATTATTAAATAACACCTTTATTGCTTTAATTATTTACATTGTGTTTGATCTCTTGTTTACTCCTTGTCTTGTTTCCAGATTAGGACAGTGATACTGCAGATAAGCTGGAAGGGTCTTCAATACAGATATTTATATCTTTTGTCACTGTTTTAATACATCTTTCTTGAAAATATTTTTGGCATTTATTAGCAAAACAGTAATTATTTTTCTGAGTTTATGTTTTTTGAGATAAGATATCTGGCTTTTATATAAACATGGTTCTAAAGACACAGGATTGTAATACTGCATTAGGCAGTCTATACAGTTAGAAATGAGAGTAAATATTGTTCAATCTTACAGCAAAACAAAATCAAAACTCCTATCCAATCCTTGATGTTATATACTATGATATCAGGCCACATCCTACTTTGTTTTTTTACTCAGTTACACCAAATAGGCTATAGGTATTGAAAGTAAAATTAATAGGATGCTTATCTACAGAAATGAAACTTTATATCATATTAATCCTGAAAGAATTAAGAAAGTTCCCTTTATAGTCCTCAAATATTTTTTTCTCTAATGCATTTTTCTTTAGCAACTCTATGTGACAATCCAGAGATAAATTATTTTATCAGTGCTTATTTGGGATGGCTTTGTAATGCAGCTGTATATTTATGAATTGCCAAAAAAGTCCTGTAACTGTTAGGCTGATAAGATCACGTTATGATATGTAACTTTTACTTTGTGTCTTAGGCAATTTATGGGAATGGTGTGAGCCTGCAAACAAGTGTGGCTTTTAATGTCCCAAATTAATATGTATGTACCCTGAATTATATTTGAGTCTTTAAAATTGCAGGTTACTTGTATCACTGTGCTGTTTCAGAAATAAAAAAAAAAAAAAACTTAATATAAGAAATTCTTCATGTAAAATCTTCTTAATGTATCTTTGATATAAGTGGATTTCTACCAGGTATAATTGAATTAAGGAATATATGGAATAAATTTTTAAAGCAGGCATGGATGCTTATTTAACCTTCAAGTGAGTTTAGATTACAAGTGGTTGAAAAGAAAGCATTCATAGTTGACACAGTTTTTTGGGATTGCTGTTGATTTATAATGCTTGATAGATATAATTGCGTATCAACTTTTTCCCCTTTATCTGCACTTGTTTGAGAGACTCAAGATGATATTCATGGGAAGATTTTGTAAACTTGTTGCTGGTAGCTGGAAGCCACATGTGGAAAGAGTAAAAATCAACGCTTTTATTTGACAGCCAGTAGGTAGCCACCTGTTCTCATGAGGTTTTTTCTCGGTGTTTAAGTAGTGGTGATGATAATTCTGAATTGTTATTGCTACTATCAAATTGTTTTCAATAGGTTTATCCTGCAATAGTATTTTGCCTTCCATAATATACCTGGAACCCATGTCTCTGAATTTTGTCATTTTTCAAGAAGCTTGTCTTTGCTTATATATCAATGCTAAAACATTTGGTTCTTGTTTGGTACAGCTTGCTCTGATTTATAGTTAGTATCAAAGTGATGTGAAGGATATCAAACAGACCCTGAATACCTTTTGAGCTGTCTGGTTGTATTCCTACCCCTAACATGCTAAACAGAAAAGCTGGACAAATAATAGAAGGGAGAGGTAGCCTAAAATGTTGCTATAGGCCAGTGGTGCATGAGTCCTTGATCATTAGCATGCTGTATGGTGAATTTCCTTTCATCCTCAGTGAAGCCATTTAAGCTGCAGAAGCAAATAGAACAGCAAACATTGTAGCAGACTCTTCTTTTTCAGAGAGGGGGATAGAGTGAACAGTAAACATACTTTGATCCAGTATTTCAAACTGACCAAAAAGTGTGAGTTATACACATTCCTCACTGTAGGGTCTAAAAAGAGTGTTAATGAATAGGTATGTATGTATGTAGATATATTGGAAAATGTCTGTGTTTTGAGTGATATTTGAGGGTATTAATTCATGCATCTTGCAAAAGGGATTTTTGGTTGCATACTGATGTCTGAACAAAGTTATTTCTGTCCTGCTGGTTTTTTTTTTGTGCTAGTACAGGCTGCTTCTTCATATAATGTGCCAATGCACAGCTCTACATATAGGGATGCTTGGTTCACAGACACAAAGATCTGTAACTAGTAAGACAGCAGAAAGGACTGGTTATATTCCTTTGGTACACCTGGTAGGTAAGGATAGAATTAATGAACATAGTTTTTGCTAAAAAGTGTGACATGCCAGTCCATGACAGCAAAAAGTGTTTGTTCCTGATGACAGTCATTCACTTTCTGCTGGTTCAGAAGGCTTCCCTGAAGGAATTTTAATTGATCTGCACTTACCCAAAATAAATCAGAAACGCTGCTGTATCCTAGAGATTAAAGCAAAAGAGAAGATATTGGAATACAGAGTATATAATTTTTAAGGTTTACTTTGAGATGAAACTTGGGAAATGGAGATGCTGACCTGCATTTATATAAGTGTTGAACTGAATGGGAACATATGGATGAAGTTAGACTCAAACCCTTGAGATCAGTGAACAACTTGAGAAGCAGAACCTTGCTTTGTAGCCCTCTGCCCTGGCTGCTTTGGGACTGTGACTGGGGAGAGGAAGGCTACTGCTGCTTTACAGTAAGACTTTACTACCTCATTTGATTTGATTTTTTTCCAGTGGTGATGGTGTTTTGGAAAAATCAATCAAATTTATTAAAGTAAAGTACAGAGAACCATGGGATTTCACTTTGGTGTTCAAAAGGATCTAGCCTGTACTTCAAATGCAACTAAGACTAGACTCCTGTGTACCTAATGCAGTAATTCTCATTACTGTGAGTGGTGAATAGATAAAATAGATATAAAATTTGTTGAATTAGCACTAACATAAGTAAATATACAAGGAGATAGGACTGATAGGTCATCCTGGTTCAGACCAATGGTTCTCTTAGACTGTCATCTGTCTCCAGTGATGGCTGTCTTCCGAGGATACCTCCACCTTCCTCTTGACTTAGGAAACCTCCTTGCATAAACAGCATCCTTGGGAAGAAGTTCACAGTTCTGTCACACAATTTGTGGAGAAGAAACTCCCATTTTTCTTCTGAACGTAGCTTTTCTGAGGTAGTTCTTGAGTTCAAAGGATAGGGAACATACAATGTCTGTGCAGTCTTTCCATCTTCAGACTTTGTTGCTTTCTATCATGCCCTTCCTTAAGTCACCTTTTTTCCAGTCTGGATATTGGTGGCATACTGAATTCTTCTTCATATATGGAAACTGTTTTAAGCCTTTGATCTTGTATCTTTTCTCCTCTTACCTGTGGTAATTCCGGTTTTTTGTGTTCTGTGCTGGACAAGAGAGGGGAGCACGCTTTTCAAGATAGGGGTTAATAAGTGGCAAATGACTTGTTGCACTTTGTCCTTTATTGTTTTCTAAATAATTTTTTAGCATTTAATTTATGGATTTGACTCTGTTGGAGTGGTGAGTTTTACGTTTTAATGAAGAAATTTCAATGAGACCTATCTATCATAAGCACCAGGTCTCCCTTTCTGAGCAGAAAAATGTAGCACAATAGAGAGCTCTTTTGTTTAACTGAAGATTCAGATTAGAATGTTTATCAATACTGGCTAGGCAGGATAGTTTATAGTGAACCTATGCCCAACAAATTGTGATTTCCTGCTTGATCCCAGGCAAAAGTATTCACAGTGTCTTTGTGGTACAAAATGAATAATCAATAATGTGAAATAATCTTTTAACTTGTACACTTGCTTTTTCAAAGAAATACAGTCTTGTTATTATGAATCTCAGAAGTAAAGCAGGTGACTGCTCTAGGAGTAGTGACTACTTCCCATGTCTCATACAAAGAAAGAAAGATGTGAAATGTGTGGGATTTTTTCCTAGGTGTGCAATACGTGTGCGTAAGGATGACACTGAAGTGTGTTTTAAAGAGATGGTTGTAATACCTTGCAATAAAACACAATATGGATGCTTGCACTTACTGTGTTCCTTTCTCTTTTTACCCTTAGATAACTTCAAGTGAGAGCTAAGGACCTTTTGTCCTCATCTGCCATAGTTGTGACAGACACTTTCGGAAGGAGGACCACTTGAGCAACAAGGAAAAGACCTTCCCAGAGCACAGCAAAGTGACAAAGTGACTCTGAAGAAATGTAAGTGATTTATAACTGAACTGTGCCTATGTTTCTGCTGGGGATTTATACGCCCTGTGGGAGGAATACAGTACCCCATCACTGAAACATATTGCTTATAGATGTAAAATATGGTTTAGGAAAAAAAAATTGTGGACCATGCAGAAAATACATACCCTTTTGATGTCAGTGTGATGGTAAGCTATGCTACAATTTTTTTTTTCCATATGGCAATTGTAAATGGGATTGAAATGCTGTAAGGATCAAAACCTGGTTTTCTACCATTTTCTACTCATCTAGATATTGGTCAATTTAGATACATAGAAACTAAGTAGCTGTATCTCAGTCATTCTAGATTCTGCTTACCCTCAGGAGAGGGACAGGCATCTGCAGAGGCCAATCCATCTCATCCTGAAAGCAGTGCCTAAGGAATGCAGTATTACTTGCTGAGTAGCTTGTGTTCACTGCTTAGCTTTAGCCTAAATGTTCAGTGAATACTTTAACCTGGCACGTCCCTGTAGGATGCAGTGCCAGCTTCTTTTCTCCTCCCCACATTGTCATTCTTCCTCATTCAGCATGTGTAGCTGTTTGTAAATTTGGAGAATGGATCAGACTGAAAATAGCCAATTATTTGTTTGGTTTTGTTTTCAGTTGGGTTTATCCCAGCCTTCTCCCATATGGCTGTCCAGGGGCTGTCACTGGTACAAAGGGTGATATGAGTGGGAATTAGCAGCCAAAAGTGTGCAGGAGCACATGATAACAGCTGTGCTAGTTTCTGCTGCTTAAATTCCTTGGTGAGCAATAGTCTTAGACCTTATAGGTATTTTTAGTGCTTTGCCATTTATAAGAGTTAAAAAATATGTGAGGCACCCTTACTTCCTATCTAATGGGGAACTACTGTTTTGTTGTGCATTTCATACTGTGATAGTGCTGTCTTTTGTGTCCTTTGTAAATTAAAATTCTGGTCTCCAAAACCAGTAAATGGTCATAAGGGGCTAGCAAGTAAGCAGGTATCATGTCATGATTTATAGTGCAGGCATGATGCTGTATAATTCATACATGCATACATAATTTCTGAATTCTAAAGATGGTAGCCTGATTTTGTGTAGCACCAAACATGTCGTGGGTTGGGTGATATCCAATGGTTAGTGGTTGGACTAATTTAGGCTCAAGATCCTTGTCTCCTGAACAGTGAAATGCTAAGTAACATTTCATTCTCACAGTAAATACCAGATGGGAGGGTGTAAAGAAGACAGAGCTAGACTTCTGTCATTGACACCTGGTGACAGGATGACAGGCAGTGGGTACAAACTGCATACAGATTATTAAATGTTTCCATTGAAAAATAGTATAAAAAAACTTCCTTATCTTGAGGATGGTCAGACATTGGAGAGGCTTGCCCAAAGAGGTTGTAGATTCCCCATCCATGGAGATACTCAAAAGCCAAAAGGCCAAGCAACCTGCTGCATCTGATCCTGCTTGATTAGGGGTTTAGATTCAATGAACTTCTGAGGTCTCTTCTAATCTCAGCTATTCTATGATTTTGGGGGTGTTTATAGGTAAGCAAAATCAGAAATATTCTGCTATTTTATGAAAATTTTTTAATTTTTTTTTCTATTTTGAAATATTTAGTTATTTGGTTTAGTATTTTACTTAAGTTTTGGCAAAAATGAGACATGGCAGAATTTGCAAGCTTTCTAAAATGTGTTAAATTATATTTAAAGACTTGTGGCTGTAACTATGAAAATCACATTGAAGCCTGTGAAATTATCTTTTAGCTTTGAATTAGCACCAGGTTTCACGTGTTGTGAGCAGTCACATGATGGGGATTTTAGATGTTTAAGAATAGCATCTTTTTCACTTGATCCATGGCAAGAATAATACATTTTTAGTATCATTTTGTGCTTGGAGAAAAAAAATAGCAAAACATAACTAGGAACAAACTCTTGGAGGTGAGCTCTATTAATCAACAATAGAAATACCTGCCTTCCTGAAGGTTTTTTAGAGATCAATGAGACCTATAAAGTGACCTAAGAATTTCATGATAAGCTCTGTTGTCAGTTACTTGCAAATGGCCATTCTGGGACAGTCCATACTTAAAGAGGATGCCAGTATAAACGTTTAATAACTGGGCAAATGTACAGGGAGACTTCACAGATACCCTTCTATCTTCTATGAATGTATGATTGAGGAGCTTCCTTATGTTTTCAAATACTTAGGAGCAAGGAACTCTCTTCTTCGAATGTCAGCTTTCTCGAATTTCAACTTTGATTAATTTGGCAGACTTGTTCTGCCCACAGTTTTGCTATAGCCTGAGTGTCTTTGCAAAAGTTTCTGTGCGATGGTTGTATCATTCCTGAAAATGGGAAAAAAAAAACAGTCAAAAAAAAGGTCTATGACCTCTTCTTTGCTTTTGAGCAAGGACTTGGAATTTGAAAGGGAAGCTTTAATGGGTTATAAGATGTGTCTTTTGCCATGCCTCTGAATGTCTGTCCTTATTGCACTGAATTATAAGCTTTTGAAAATTGCTGCTTACTCATACACAGAAGAGGCATATTACTTTGTCAGCATATTCTGAAAATAGTCCTTGTATATTCTTAATCTTCTAGAAATGACGGAGTCTGTCCTGGCTTGGAGATCAAACGCTGTATGACATTTCAAATTTACAGATCCCCTGCTATTTTCACAAAAGGGTCTTGTTTTTTTAATTTTTCTGGGACAGTGTATTTTGATTCTTACACTTGATGGTAATTCTGGTTTTCTGTATTTTATGCTTACTTTTCCCAAATGCTATTTGAGAAGGATGTCAAGAATGGGATTAATTTCCCATGATGTTAGCCATCTAAACCTATAGGTGGTATAAATCTGAGCTGGTCACCATAGGCTTCTTTAGTCAGTGAAGAGAGATGGAGACTTCCAGGGGAGGATTCCCATAGGCTCTTTCTATTTCTGTCTTTAGATAAGACAATTCCTTCTTTAGAGATGCCTGTTTCTTGTCACTCACAATAAAAGCAACCTAAGGTGACTGGCACAAATTTAGACTTTTAACTTTCCTATTAAATATTAAGACAGATACATTCCTTCTCATGTGACATAATTTGAGACTTAAGAGGCAGAAATGTTGTCACTGACATTCACAAAAACATCCTGCTTTCACACTGGTAAACAAAATTATTTAAATTTTTTTTCTTTATATTAAAAGAAAGGCATTCTTTTAATGTCTTTATTAAAAGGACATTTTCCTTATCTCTTAAATATTGTGTGTAACCATTAAAACAATGAACTTTAAATGCCATTTTAATATTAACTATGAAGTACCAATAAATTTTGAGTGTTTTCTGGTATTTGGGTTCTAGATTGAGAAATGCAAATGTTTTAAGCTTATGTCATTACTTAATTTCTAGTAAGGTAATAAAAGTGATATATCATGAGATTCTGGCATTGCTGCCTTTTAGCTTGCAACAGAAGATTGAAAGAATCTGGTGCTAATATACCAGACAAAAATGCACTTTTAGTTAATTTAAAAGCAAGAATTTAGGTGGCTTTCCAATTTGAAACAATTTGCTCTACTATCAACTAATTTTGATAATGTGTTCTATTAAATGAGATTGTGATGAAATGCTGTTTTCCATGTGTATTAAAGTATTTTAGATTTCCTTAGTAACTTAAACTGTTGTCTATACTTGAATAATGGCAACTACATTGGCTAACCCAGGATAACATAACACCTTCTTCAGTCCCACTTCTCCTGGGTAAGGGCTGTATGTGGGGAGCACTTTCTTGCCAAGGAATCGTTGAATGTGTCTAAAACGCATTAGAAGTAATCTATGCTGGCTCTATTTGCTTTTTAGCTAAAATGTGGGCATATGACATAGAAATTGTGGCATAATTTATTATCAGATGTCTTTTTATGTCTAATTGCCATGTATTTGAATTATTACCTGGAAGGGCTAGACTTACCTAGACTTATTTCATACATTTATAACATCACTGTGATGAGGCTATGGGCAACAGTTTAATATGCTTCAAAGATGGTCTCAGTTATTCTTGTCCTGTTGTTCAGAGATGCACAGGACTGCTCATGGTAAGCCCTGTTTCTGTACTTCCACTCATAGTTGGCTGACTAACCCTTATTGGGGTCTATAAATTTTTCTCCTATGTATAATTTTGCTTTGAATATTACATTTTGTATTGGAGGTGTATATTTCATTTTGCTTCCATCCTTTCACTGTTACTTAAAGTGGTACATTTAGTTCAGTATTGCATAGTAGCAGCATGCATGTATTATAGCTTAAAACTACAGCAAATACTGATTCCTGGAATCTACATTTGTCTGAGGAAGCACTTTTTTTAAAGGTTTTTTTTTTTTAAAGAGTGTTGCAAATTGGCCTAAAGAAAGTGCTTAGAGAATGGAGACAACCTCATGTTAGTAATTTGTAGTTACTTTCTCTTTCTCTGTCTGCTCCTTCTAATATTTGCACAAAATAACATTCACCAATGTTTGTATCGCAGTATCACTAAGTTATGTGTTCTAAACAAGAACAAAATATTTCCCTTAGAAACACTGTTACATCAGTACTTGCTGGCCAAGATTCTCATTGGTAAATGCACAAAGCTTCACCAAAGCTGGCAAGCTGTCTCTTTGTAGTTGAAACAAGTTTTATAGGCTTTATTTTTTTTCAAGCCTATAAGATTGTCTGACTTTATTTGGATGGTGTTTGTATTATTCCCATTCTTCTGCAGCTTTAAGGATTTTTAGTTTTGAGTGGAATTTTATGCTTTATCACAAAAAACCCAAAAGACCCTCGTTCTGAGAAAATGAAAAGGGCAGTTCAGGCAAGGTGCCACTAAACAGCGGATGTTTGAGTACTGAAGAACTGTGCCTATTTTTATTGAACTGTACATTTTATGACACTTTGTCCTGACCCTGTTCGAGGGTTAAACTGAGGAGATCCAACAGTCTGAGAATATCTGCGTTCAATGAATGAATCTGAGTATAGAAACCTGAGGAGTGTCTGTTCAAGAAACACATTAATGACTGCATCAAAGTTAACAGAACAAGTATTTTCCACAGCATAGGCATCTAAGTCAGCAGGGGCTTTTTAATAACAGGAAATTTCACATGGGCTCAATCCCATTCCATGCAGAAAGTGGATCAAGTTCCTTTCACACTGTTATTCTCACTCAAATTTTAAAAGCAACATGAAGTTTCAAATAGGAAAAAGGGAAAGATGATGACTGTTGCAGACATTTTTAGAAAGTATAAATATGTGTTGATAGTTGTTCTAAAACTACCTGTGTGCTGTGCATCTTGTCTCAAGTTGCAGAAAAACAAGAGATAAAATGAAAGTTTTTGCCAGCATATCTTAATTTCTTCAGCCTATATAAGGTCTCTTTTCTGCAGAGGATTTTGGATTAGATTCCAAATTGGAATCTAATTTGAATTGGTTGAGAGCATCAATTGATTGGACTTTATGCCATTCTGTCAATTTCATTCATTTTCTACTTTGTGAGAGGTAGATTGAGAGATCTTTCCTGTGGTATAACTGAGTGAAAGCTGGGTGATAGGCTAAATAAGGATGCCAGCTAAGCAGATGCCTTTTGCTAAAATGACATTTTTCTGGAGTCTGTTGTCCTGCATGCAGTTACAGTTCCCTGGCATTGAGCTGTTCAGGAACTGGAAATACATTTTAAATGGAAGAGAATATTCTTCATAGAAGATCAATAGATGTTTATAAAGAATTACTGTCTATTGGAAGACAGCTGCATTGTTACACTTCAAAGGTAGAGGCATTTGGATGGTAATGAAGGGATTCTTGTATACAGCTAACAAAGCATGGGGAGATACTTTGGGGCATAAGTCATAACATGTAATAATATTAATAATACACTGCATCTGAGGATTTCACAGAACTTTACAGAAGACATCAATGAATTAATATGATCATAGCCCCCTGTGAAGCACTGTTGAGTGGGTTGAATGCAGAAATACCACCTCATTTTTATGGTAAGTTGGTTACTGTACCTTTGCTGCACACAGGTAATTCAGGAAGTATCAGTATTTTCCACACGGAGCTCATAAGGCATAGAGAAAGAGATCACCTTGGTCTGGGCAAACAGTAACTCCAGCATAAGCATTCCAAAACCAAAATCATCCCAAACAGCCTGGCTGTTTGCAGTGATAGTTGGCTCAGGCTGCTGGATCTCTGCTGTTGTACAGCTTGAAGTGCTATACAGAAGATAACACTGTGCAAACAGCGCAGTTGGAACCTGGCCATTTAGTGTAACAATTTCACAAGTTCTGATATGCTGATGCATGTGTATGTCAGAAAAGCAGCATATTTTTATATGTTAAAACCATTGGTAGGAGATACATTAGACAAAAACAACTTTTCAAGGGCAAGACACAAACACTATAGTTGAAAAGTATAAGAGCAGAAACCATCTGCTGTGTAGTATGTTTTGATGAAAACACACACGATGGAAACCAAAGCTAATTAAACAGTTATTCCACTATGCAATTTAGGGTTTTTAAAATAATCATATTAAAAAATTGTTTTGGAGAGACAATTGTAAAAGACACTTTGGGTTTTGCCCCTTCAGCACTGCTGCCTGTTTATGGCTGCCTTTGGTACATCGTTCCTAAGGAACAGTCATTCACCTCTTGTCTCTCCTGTTGAAGGAGATATCAATAGCACCCTAAAAGTGTTCTTTAATATTTTTCCATTCTAAACCTCATATTTTGAGTTAGTGAAATATAAAATTGCTTCTCTCCTTTATCTGTAGCCACAAACGAAAACATGTAGGTTCTCAACTGACACAATTTTGGAGAAAATCATATTTTTAAATAGAAACCAAGTACGGGTTATGCTAATAGGACCTCATTTGTAATTTAAACTGAAGCTGTTAACATTCAATAATGGAGCCATACATCAAGGAGTTTTCTGCAAAAACAGAAAAATACTAATTCTTCATCCTCAGATCTTCAAATCCAGACTGATGGGATTTCAGCCCTTCATCTTTTACTGACAGGCGGCAGCATCAGTGGAATAAAACTAAAATTTGATCCCCTTTCTCTCCACCTCCTTCCCCTAATTTTACTCTGACAGAGAAAGAATCACAGTTTTAGCTGGTATCTTAGCCCATGGGAAAAAATGGTCTGTCATCAGGTCTTTTAGGGAGAAAGAGCTCTTCAGTGGAGCAGTTAAATGGGGAGATACTTTGGGGTATTTTGATTCTCGGGGTTCATCTTATACCCATATTTTTGCAAGATATGATAAATGGTTTCTGAGACATTATTGAGAGCAGAATCAAGGTCATCAACCTTCCCCCAAGAGGTCAATATCTCTCAGTTCTTGTTTCTGATGAAAATGTTAAACATGGGGGAGATGGGCTCCATATGGACCATCTGAAACTGTGCACTCATATGAGCAATCCCCAGCCATATGTTAGTACAGGATGTACTTCTAATTTTTCACCTGCAAAAATCAGTGACTGATCAAATTTTTCTAGATAAATTTTAATTGATTTTGCAATAATTTGATGCATGCATGTTGAAGTTTATAATTCTAAATCCCCTAACATGCATACATTACTGTAAAGTCCTCTACAATTCATGATGAAATAGAAGCCTTTGGGTATTTTGAAGTTGAGACCTCCTGTGTCTTTGGAGAAATTCATTTTGAAACCCTACAGCTAAATTAGAAAGCTCTTCATTGTCTGCAAATGAGCCGGTCCTGTTCTTGAGTTGGCTTATGAAACTGAATTCCTACATATGGCTGAAAATACTTGTCTAAAGAAAGAAAATATATAAATCTGCCACTGCAAAAGAAATCAGCCATGGAAAACAAAAATAATGTGGTCTTATATCTAGAACAAGAATGATTGCCATCTTAGTACTAATTGGCTTCTGCAGCATCTCTTAGTATTTTAGTTCAAATCAGGACTGCACTTGAAAAGTATCATAGACTGCCTCTCATTGAACCTTCCTGATGATGAAGCTAAACAAGGGCAAGTGTTTGAAGAATGGACCAAACCTGTGCAGTAGTACAAAGTAGAGTCTCTTGAAGCACATGCCACATGTGTGTAATGTGTTCAGCTCCAGCTGTTCTATTGTGCAAGGCCATTTTTGTTGGGCTCTACTATTTCTTAATGCTGATGTTTTCTTAGTTATGAAAGACCACGGGGATCCATGTCATAAATAAGTCTGTAAAAAAATCCCACCCTTTCATGTCTCTGAGTAATGTAATATTTCCACTCTTTGCTCAGATAGTAGGTTAGAGTCTGTAATTGTAGGGGTCTCTTCTGTAATTAAAATGTTTTCTTATAATCACATGTACTTCTATGACCAGTGGGATATTTTCATTTTGTGTGTTTAAAACTGTGCTGAAGGAAAAACTGTTTTCACCCAGTCTGTTTCCATTGAAACTATCATTTAAAGGATGTGATTGAAACTATCATTTAAAAAGGTGATCTCACCTTCTTTATTCAAGTTTCTAAGGGAGACTTGGAACAGATATCTTAAACAGGAGAACTAGATGACCAGTGGAGGGCTGTAACTTTCAACTCCTGTTTCTATGGTTATATGACAAAAAAAATCACTGATGAAGTTATACATTGTTCATCAACAGTTAGGAGAAAAAATGGAAATTAATACTGAAGCCAATCTTCTCATTGTAATCTTCTGTAGTTTTCTGTATTGTAATAAGTTGTGTGTGGGTTTGTCTGTGGTTGTAGGTCTTCATTGGGCATTTAAACATGATTCATGAGCTCTGGGCTATCAAAGTCTTTGCTTTTGGCCCATCAACCAATATTCTGTTCCTATGGCACTATGTGCTGAGACGACTTCCCCGTTCCTGTGCTCTTCAAACTCAGCCAGTAGTTACTTTGGTAGCACGCTGTGAATTACTAAGATGATGCTTCTGAAGTGCCACAGGTGCAAAAACTAAAAATCCAAATACTATGTTACTATGTTTATCAAAAGCCAGCATATGTTTCCATTGTAGCCTACTGTTTAACAATTTAAACTTCCACTCATTTTAGCATTATTTTTTTAAATAATTGTGCTTATGTAAACAGCTGAAAATTTTCTGCATTTTCATGCTCATGGATGGAACTGGAAAGCATGAGATGTAAGGAAATAGGCTGTTTGTAAATATATGTAAAAAGATACCAAGGAAGGGGAGGAAAAGATTTGGTAACAATTTAGGGAAACCAGTTTGAGATCAACTGGATGACAAAAAGGCATTAGTTATGAAATACCATTAACTCTCAGTAGAGTTAGACTAGCCACTATAGGATGAGGCATTCGATATTTAACACCAACTGATTTCATTGATAAGATGAGCAAGGTAAAAATTACATTTAAAAAAAATGGTAAAGTGACTTTGTAGTGTTTTGCACAACATTGTAGTTGCTCACCAGGCTCAGTATAAACATGGACTCTTCAAAATTCTTAAGCCATTGCCTTATAGAGCTGTAGTGGCAGTCCTAAACAGATTTTCAAGATGTTGAAATGTCAGCATAATAGTAAATTTGTTAATGTTGAGCTGCGTATTTCAAATATTTTACTCATTGATGTATACAGAGCTTTTATTGTCATGACTTATGATTAGTAAAAAAAAATAATTCTAAAATATTTGCAGATTCAGTAGCCTTGCTTGCCATGCAGAAGTCTGGCAAATGTGTTTCCAGGTGTGGTCTGAAGATGGAGATCTCTATTTGCTTCCCATGGACAAACAACATGACTGATCTACTCCTTGTCATATGAAATTAAAAATTTAAAGAATCAAGTATTGATAATTTTTCTCAATTAATTTAGAGCAATTGGGGCACTAAGTTTCACGTAATCACACAATTTCTCTGCTCACTCATGTAATCAAAAGTAAAATCCTTAAAATGGAACACAGATGATTTGTTTCCTAGGCTATAGGAAACACTGAAAACCTGAACTGGGAAATCTGGAAAGAGAAGGATTTTTGCCTCTCACACTTGTGTATGTGAGGTCGCTTTACCCTGAAATGTTTTTCCGCTCACTCCAGACCTATCTTAAAGGGCTTATGGAGGAGAGAAACAGAATGAGTTCACCAAACACTTGCTAAAAAGATAAATCAGGTTAGAAAATTAATCGGGAAGGGACACCATTCTGAAGAATTAAAGTCCTGAAGTAGTGTGTGGTTGTAACATGTTAGCTGAGTACTTCTTAAATGTGGCTTGCATTCTGGCTCTATTCTCAGGATTTACTGCTGGGATCACATTTGTTGCTGTTGTTGAAGATGTCAATTTTTTGCAATTTCTTGATTGCTATCCTAAGCTAATGGGGAAATATTATCAATCTACTTTGAGTCACTGACAGGCATCATGTAAAGATATAAACAAGATACTGCAAAGGCTTTGGTGGCTGTCTTGTGTTTCTATTACTTCTCTTTCTGTGAAGTTGAAGCTGGCCAGCTTTAGAACCAAGGGAAACTTTTCCATTCTTGCATTGACTTTCCCACTGTTGTCAGCTTGCTTTATATCTTCCATGCATAGGCCTTCCATCTGATGGGAGCATTGTGTCAACGGAGGCATGTGCATAGTAACTTGAATAGTTACATGATTTGTGGACAAAACCAGGCAGAATTGTGCCTGAAGAAACAAATATTTCTAAAAATTAGACACAACGTTGGTTTAAAGGTTGTGTCCTTTGAAAGGATTTGGAGTAGTTTAGGTGCTTACGTTGCTCAGGGGACTTTGAGTACTGTGAGGTTTTAAGGAAGGCTAAGTATTCCAGGAAGTTTAAGAGCTTATGGCATCGTAAATATTTAAGATGATTTAAAAGGTTATGTCCTCTTTAGTATTTGAGTTGGATTAAGTGCTTATATTGCCTTAAGGACTTTTTCCCTTTTTTTCCCTAAAAGGAACCTGGGAAATTAAATGCAAAAAAACTCCTGTGGATGCAATATTTGGGCTTTTTTGCATTTTTGTTTTCATTTGAGAAATGCAAAATTCTAGGTTTCAATAGCAGCATTAACTTGACCACACTACATATGCATCAAAGATGGACAGACTAATGGAGGGTTTCTAGGAAACCTCTGGATATGAAATCCAGAAGCAGTAGTTTTTAATACCTTCACAGCCTGTGCATGGAGAAATGGTTTTTTTTTGTTCTGCTTGTTTAGCATGATCTGTTAAAGATCAAATAGACAATCAGGATAGAGTCAGATTATGGAAATACAAAGAAGCAATTTCACCTTAGAAGGTAAAGAGCATCTGTAATTCAATATGCAAGAAATTAGGAAGCCATTTAGTTTCACTTTGTGCTTTTGCTGATATTTTACTTCAGTGAAAATGAATAACAAATGTCATAAGTCTAGGTCTCAGTGGCTTCTTTTTTAAAAAAATTATCAATTTATGTATTTATTCTTGTTTTCTGAGATGCCTTGACTAAATTTCTCACTAGTGTATTTGCTTAACGTATTTTTAAAATTTTCTATTGTACATTCCTGAAAAGTATATTTTCTACTAATTTTAATTGTATTAGCCAAATACATACACTTCTCATTGCATTAAAAGCAAATAGTCACCTTTCATTCAGTGTATTCTATGCTGCCTCAATTAAATGGGCATCAGTCCATTGTCATTTTTCTCATGGGCCTCTAAGACACCAGTGATTTTGCTTGGTTATTTCAGCACAATTACAGTAGCTGTATCCACTCTTGCAGGCTGTCCTGCACAGTGTGCAGCACCAGCCATCTGGGCCACGTCTGGTAGCTTTGGTGGGAACACATAAGACACCAGCTGGGGTACTGCATCCAGCTCTAGGGTCCTGAACACAGGAGAGATGTGGGCCTGTCCAGCAGAGGGCCAAAAATGACCAGAGGAATGGAACACCTCTGCTATGAGGAGAGGCTGAGGGAGCTGGGGTTGTTCAGCCCGGAGAAGGAAGGTTCTGGAGAGGCCTCACTGTGGTTTTTCCATTCTTAAAGGGGACCAGCAATACAGATGGGAACAGAGATTTTACCAGGGTGAATCTCTAAGGTGAGGGTAGCATGAAGCCCTCATGTCTGGGCATGCTTTCATAAAGGTTGCATTCAGCCACATGGGTGGGATGCGTGAGATGTCCATATGTTCCAAGAAAATTCACAGGTAAGATCCCAGCAAGTTAAAATATCGTGTTAGTTATGCCAGGAGTACTGAAATATTGGTGGTAGTGCTGGCTCACTCTGTCCTAGCAGTTATGACCAAGAATCCCCATCAGCTGATAGTACAATGTGTTCAAAGAGTGGGGTGGTCATAACTCCATTATGTCTCACTTAAAGCAGAGCTGAAAAGCCAAAGACAGGGAGAGAATGGGATATATTTCAAAACATAGGTCTAAGCACAGTGCATGGAATGGGCTAATGTTGCTCTGTGATGCCATGCAGTCAACTGATTATGTGTTTTAAAATGGGTTTGGTATAATTGTGAGTTCCCCTACCTCAGAACTAACTCACAGTTCCTAAAAGCTCCTCAAAATGGTTAAAATATATTTTCATCTGTGTACATCTTTAAATGTACTTCCTATTACTTTTGGTGTATCCCATGGAGGAGAGACCAGTGTTTTTCTGTCTTTCTGAAACTTAGCATCCTCTGAAAATTTTAGAAGTACAGTTTCTATATGAATGACATTTCACCATCCAAGTTATAAAAGAAAACACACCAGACCAGGATGGACCCCCACTAGGCCCCATTCATAGTGTCTGTCCTTTATTCCCAGTCTCTATATCAAAATTTTGAACGCATTTTGTATTAGCCTTAAAATAGTTTAATTTAGGCTTTGTTTCCTTAGCTTCTTTTTATGAGTCATCCCCTTCTTTTTATGTGTCATCCACTGCTTCGTTCCCGTTAAAAAACTATTTTTTCTACTGATGGAGAAATTTAATTGGCTTGCCAAATTTTGCTCATGACAAAACTATATTGACAGGTATTTATTTTCTTGTTGTAAAGAAAAAGATCGAAGTCTTGTTGGTCTTGATTTTCTTAAAAATATTTCAGAAACTGAAATTAATTGAGAAATTTATCATTTTTTACCTCCTCTTTTTTCAGCTTTTTATGAAAAGGACTGTAATTTTCCCTCTTGGTTTTTCTGGAGCTCCATCTATTCTCTAGAGTTCTGAAAAGTTGCTAATGCCAGTGAGGGAATTTCAATTATTTGTCTTAGAGTCCCTTGCACTGTAGTTAAATGTCTTTCCTATTGAGGTAATGTAGCTGTTTATGATAATAAGGGGCAAAGACATTAGTCACTGGTTTGATTGGAGTTAAGAATAAATTTTAAAAATAAAGATAACTTAAAGCCTTAAAATTTCACTGATTTGTTTTTGAGTAGACATAGATGACAGGTAAGTAAAATTTCAGTGCAGTCAGGCATTGGAAATACTGGAGTTTGGCATTCTTCTGCTGGCTTCACAGCAGAGGCCAACATTGTGTTTTTACCTAACACAAGTAAGCTTGGTTAGGCTGAACTGATCTGACAGCATCTAACTTATTGCAGTGTCTCGTCATCTGGTTTCCCTGTTTTACTCTTAATTTTTTGTCCCTTTTGTCACTAGTTTTAGTGATCAGATTGTATTTGTCTCTTATATTAAAGGCTGAGCAAAATATATGTCTGATTCTTCTGCAAATAGCCTGCTCAGCTCTTTCTTGAATTTTCCTATTACTGTTAAAGAATGTAAAAAATGCTTTTTTGCTACTAATTTTTTTTTAAGTTACATTTCACTTTCTGTTTTTTTTGCCCTTTTGACTTTATCCCCGTACTGTCATGTTTTTCTCTCTCACCTACTTGTGTTCATGGACCTCTACTTTCCTGAAGTTGCAGGCCCTTGAAGAGCTTATGATGTTGCCTTTTTCCACGTTGACTAAGTTTGCTCTTATGCTGTAAATGTTACTTCTTGATGGAACTGTGATCTCTCTTGAACTCTTTCTTCTTCCCTTCGAGTTACCTTTTACAGGATCCTGGCCACCAATGCATTTATCCAAGTCCTTTTCTGTAATTGTCATTGACTTTATTCTCCTAGCCTCCCTTTTCCTTCCCGTCCTTAGAAATGGGAATTCTCTCATGTTGTGGTTTCTTTCAACCAAGGTGCCCTCAATTCTCACATTTCCAGTGAGTTGAAGGTTGAAGTATAATCTAAAACAGTTTTTGCTTTGAGTGTTTTCCTCCATTTCTGTACTAAGAATGGTTGCTCACACATATTTGGATAGTCTGTATCTTGCTGTCTCATTTCCAAAAAGATGACCAGATAGTTATGGTTTGCTGTTATTGCCAAGTTCTACTGATACTTGCTTGCACTACTTGGTCACAACCCCCCCTATAATTTTTTATTATTTTTTTCCTGACAGGAGAAAACTCAGTATGCTATTCAACAGATAAAGGACTGTGCTAGATGTACAAGCAACCAAATGTCAGCAAATATGTGAATTTATCTTTCTTTACTGCATTGGTAAACAGACTGAATTTCAGCTGATGTTTCTTCTGGCCACATCGAAAAGAAAAAACCTTTTTGAAAATTAGAGATGGTGCCAGAAACGATTATGAAAGTGATTTAAGAGCTTGAAAATTGCCTTGCAGTGAAATATTTAACATTGGTCTGTTTACCCTATCAAAAAGATGTTTGAGAAATTACTTAATTACAGCATACCTTCACAGAGAGAAAATATCTGGTGCTCTAGAGAGCTCTTTAATCTAGTACAAAAAAAGAAAGTGTGTCATGAAACAATTGTTTTAGCTGAAACAGAATTTATTCTTCAATCAGCTGTAAGTGTTTGGGTTCAATAATAAGGTAACTGTCTGAAATTTTATAGTCTGTGATATTGTAGGAAGTCAGACTTGATGATCTAATGGTCCTTTCTGACCTTAAACTCTCTCTAATTCATGAATCATCTGAACTTCAGCAATTCTCAAAACACATGGCCCTCTTCTTGACAACCTTGACAGCCCACAGAAGAGAAATACACTTGGACTGGGAGGGGCTTGTAGGATAAGATAAAAACAAAGCAAGGGAGCGGGGGTAATTCCTTTTGAAATAACTATGGTTTGTTATCAGGGGATCTGAAGGCATTTTCCAGATTTGTGACTGGTTTTTACTTTCTTATTCTAGGTGAAGGGCCCCTTCCAGAAATAGTTACTCTTGGTAGTTCATATATTCTTTGATTTTATTGTTAATTGCCCTCTAGATGAGATATGTTGCTCATTTGGCCAGCTTCTAGTGGACTTTGCTGGCTTTTTCATTTGGGAAAAATTCAGAAAGATGATAGAAGACTTGATATCTGGAATGCAGAGACCATTAGTGAATTCTTCTATCATAGGTCGTACTAGAAGTTTGGGGTTCTCTTTTTCTGGTTATTGTCTTTTACAATATTAACTCACTTCAATAAGAGCTATACCCTTTAGCCAGTGCAGTACCAAAGTTATGGGCAACCCATTGTGTTAATTTTATTTACTTGCAGGAGCAGACACCCCAACAGGGCATTCCACCTGGAATTTGAAGAAAGGAAATATTCTTGTTCAGAGATCATAGACACTTGTATAACAAATGTTCTAAATGAGAAATCATCAAAAACATAACACCAGCATCCCCCACCCAAGGATTAACATTTTGGCTTTGAAATGTGCCTTAGGCTAAGTTTGGCATTAAACTCCTCAACCCGAGGCAGATTTCTTTTTCAGATTTCTTTTAATCAATCATGTTTTAGGAAGTGCAGAAAGTGCACAGCATTACGCTGATGCTTCCACGCAGATTGACAAGTTTGAAATTTTTGTGTCAAGAGAGGAATGACTGGTATTAGGTAAATTTCTATTGAGTTTGGGGAAACAGTCATGAGGAACAGATTAGCTCATGTTTGCTTCTCACATACCTTTCTCATTCTTCCCTCATAAGCAATTTATGAAAGCACCTCTAGGTGTAAACAGTTTCTACCATCATGGCATCTGGGTATTTAGAGCGATGTCAGCAATGAGATGCATTTAAGAAATCTAGAAAAAATCTTGTTACATCCTGAAAATGAGACATCACTGATGTTATGCAAATTACTACTTAAGTGCTTTCCTTCACAACAAATAATTTCATTGTGCCTATTTGAAGATTATTTTCAACAAGCCCATCTACTGATTTTGCTCTTGCAAATCCTGACATTTGCTGGCCTTATTGGTAAAAGAATAGTAAGACTTAGAGATGTTCCACTTAATTCGTTTGAAAAAAGCTTAAAAATATCAAAGGTAATGATTTCTTTTAGTTTTTATTTTTTAACAGATGTTAGAAACTCATATCAAAATATTATGTTTTTCATAGAATCATAGAACAGTCCTGAGCTGGAAGAGATCCACCAGAAATATTGAAACCCATCTCCTGGCCCTGCACAGGACATCCCCAAGAGTCACACCATGTCCAAGAGCATTGTCCAAACACTTTTTGAATTCTGTCAGGCTTGGTGCTGTGACCACTTCCCTGGGGATCCTGTTTCAGTACCCAAAGACTTTTTGGGTGAAGGACTTAATTCCAGGTATCTAACCTAAATAACCCCTGACACAGCTTCATGATATTTTGTTTCTTTTGTAGTGCTTGTAAGCAGTTGCTGTGATGCCAGATTTTTTTTTAAGCTTTACTTAGTAACTTTTTAGAAAGAACAACTGTGTGTCTTACATCATGTGCCTAGCTCTTGTGCCTCCCTCAGGACAGTCTTCTCACTCAAGCTGCAATGAATGTACATTATGTTTTGTTGCTTTTCACATGGAATGCTTTTAAAACCCCATGAACATACTTATTATTGTGCTTTTTCCTGTCCTGATGGAAAGATCAACAAAGAGAAACAGTGCCATTGCCCTCTCTAATTCAAAATTAATTGCAGTTTCTCCATTACTAGTTTTGCTTGCATTGGCTTGGTTTACCATGCTCTTGAAGGCCACATCATTCTTAATGCAATTATGTTCATCACTGGCAGTTCTGTGGGCTCCTCTTTGGTGTTTGCATAAGCTGTGTTAACACTGAATCTTGACCAAGACTCATTACCACAAAGACAACTTTAAAAAACCCCACCAAACCTAATGTTTTATTTCTAAAATAGCAGACATGTCTGTGTTTGATGCAAACACATGAATAGCATCCAGGAGATGGCAAGGTTCCAACTTGACATATTCTGTGATTCTGGGGCGTTCAGTAGGGTGTTACCTGTACTGAAGCAGTACTCTTGGCCTCTCTTCTAATTCTGAAATGAAAATAATGTGTCACAGTTTTGGGCAACCCTTCTATAGCATCTGCAGAACTCTGTGGCACCGTGTCACACAGTGCAGCACTGAACAAGCTCCTTGGTGAACCAAGCAGTGAGTTACAGCACAGCAGGCTCTGCTGCTGAGGGGTATCTTGCCATTGCAGAGTGAGCATCTATCCTGTCACCTGCAGGAATGCAGCAAGGGGTGGCTGCTGACTGTCACTGATGTGTGTCTTGATTCCACATAGGTGTAGCAACCAGCGGGAGATGCTCAACACATGTTTTGATTCTAATTCTTGGCCCTCGCTAAATCTGAAGAAGCTGTAAGTCTATTAAATGCCTTCATCTGGTCCATTCTGTCTACATGATCAAGCTAAAGAGTCAAGCTCTTTCTTCTATTTTCTTTATATTTTTTGTTATGGTTTTTTTTGTTTAATTTTTGGCTCATTTTTTTGCCATGCCATGCGCAGTGGCTCATCTTCATTTTGGATCAGTTAAACTTTGCATTCGGACTTTGCATTCGTATTGCTCAGCTATTTCACAGCTTGAATCTGGCTGTTTGCAGGTCCTTTCTCCTGCTATGAAACAGGATATTGTGGCTGACTTAATGTGTGGGTGTGGGCAATGGATCTTGGACAAGACCTCAGAATTTAGGTGTGCTTTGGGACTGCTTTGGTGTGGAGACAGTTCTCCACCTTCAAGTCTGAATTGTAATGAAGTTTACTCTGGAATGAAATAGCTTGCCCAGCTGCAATCCAAACAAAAACTACTGTTTAGAATTTGGGTGTTTTCATGGTTGTGTAGCATTTATTTCAGATGTGGAAATTTTTCTTTCAGAGCAGTTGGTTATGCCTCAATGTCCTCTTTAGCTTAAGAATGTCAGATATAGCTGGAGTCAGTAGTAAAAGTCCTGTTACAGAGTAAGTCTGTACTCAGTGAGTAAGGCTCATCTGCTTTTGGTTCAACAAGTTGAAGACAGTGTATTCAAAACCTGGGCAGTTCTTAGTGGAATTACAGATGCATGCAAGATTACATGAATTGCTGTGCTTGTTTTTACCAAATTAAGTTTTAGTATGTGGGTGTTTGTAGGAACTCTAGATATAGCAGTGTAGGCTAAAAAAATAAAAAATATAAATAAATATACACAAACATATAAATATATAAATAAATGTATTTAATGATATAAATATATACATTTAAATAATAATATATACTATTTATATGTGATACTAACATATTTTATTTATATAAATATAAAAAGAAGGGGGAAGTGAAATAAGAATTTTCAAGCTTCTGTCTTTCTCGTGGTTTTCTGCTTCTAAGTTTTGGTTTGTTTTGCAGTATGTTTTGGTGGGTTATTTTTTTCCTTTTAAAAAGGCTAAAGGATGAGAAAATGTCCTTGGGAAGACTCCTTCCACATACTCCTTCTTTTCTTTCCATAGGAATATACTTGTCATTGCACCAAAGAAAGAATGGCACTCTTTGGGATTTGACTGGTTCATTTGTATCAGTTGTTTACAAAAAGTGATAAATGCAACGTATAACTTCGGTGGGGAAATAGTCCTGTAAATTTTCTTTTTCCACATCTGTTTTCAAAGCTGTGAAAAAAATGGTGCAACACTTCCATAACATTAAATTTGAGAAATAATTGCACTTGGCAGTTTTTTTTTGCAGCAATGCACAAAAGGCTGAAGGGTTTTGTACAGTTCAAAGAGCACATTCCACAGTTCTAGCAGTTGTCGGCTGCCTGCAGGGATCATTTGAATTTTCAAGGAAAAAAAACAGCAGAGTAATACCCAGACCATTTGGTTGTATACTCTCAGCCTTCTCTTTTCAAATTTCACCTGTACGAAAAGTTACTGGAGATAAGCCATATACAAATGTGGCACACCTTAAGGTCACTTAAAAGATCTTGTGTCAAATTTCATTGCTTCTTGTTCTTTCCTATTAATAATTACTAATGTAGAGATTAATACGAGAAATAAAAATTGAGGAATAGCATTGTTCAAGCACATGGGGATGGTGAGAGTGAAAAACAGCAAAGGGAAATCCCTTTGGATCCTGTAGTTGTTTGTAAGTTTATTGCATTAGCCAAATTGTAAATGGCACAAGACACCCCGTGTTACTTTGCTGTAGGAGAACCCTGGTTACAAAGGTAAAACCCCTTGTCTGATATGCCAAACCTGGAAAATTTGCCAGCTCCTACATCACATTGCAGCTCTGTCACTTTCCAGAAATGTGTTGTCTGTCACTGTGTGTCTGTCTGAAGCTTCTGCTTATCTAACAGGAGGTGATGTGATTATTTTTATGCTACTTGCCCTAATAGGATTTTTGGTGAAGTATTCCATGGTCTTTCTCAGATTTTTTTTTTCTTGTTGCTAGGGGTTTATTATTTTTGGCTGCAGATTGTTGCATAGCTCCAAAACTCCAAAGTCCTTCTGTTTTCTGTCATGTAAAGAGACAATTTTGAAGCTAAGAATGCTCTGAAGCACAGATAGTTTTTTGTCCCATCATTTGTGCTGGTTGCATGGTTTGTATTGCTGAAATCTCTCTCTCCTCCCTCCTTTCAAAGTGCAGTGCCTTGAGCTGAAGTCCATGACCTGATGGGAACTTGAGTAAGGTGAACTTCCTTAGGCTTGGTGCTCTCCTGCCCGTGTGCCTCACCTGAAACTGCATAGCTCTTCAAGACCACTTAATTGGTGCCACTTCAATTAGCTTTTTAATAATTAAAATCCTTAAAATACTAATTTTAGCTTTAAGAAATTAAGCTATATCTTGTATGTAGCTTCTGTAGGATGCAATTTTTTTTTGTTTAGAAATAAATTTGTTTTGCTTTCTGTACCTTCGGTACACAAAACCTTGGAAATATGTAATGTAAAATAAATCATAAGAATATATGTCTGGGCTTGTTAAAGATAGTCACATTGCCACTATCAGAGATTTGTGTGGTGCCTCTAAACTTTGAAGCTGTCCCATTATGCATATTTGCTTGCTTTCTAATCTCATGTTTCACTTTCTCACATTTTCCCTCAACATCTCATTCCTCGTCAGTCCGTTTTGTGCACAGCCTACATTCACAGAAGCTGTCCTGGGCTGTACCTGCTGCGGCAGTTACTCTTTCATTTGTTCCCTTTACATCTAAACTCAGCATTTCTGAGTGTACAGCTACTCTGAGTTTCCTTCTTACAGAGCTATCACAGATATTTTACTGTATTCCTTTTTCTCAGCTGCTGTTAGGGTGTTTTAAAAATAAGACTCCAAACCATGTGTTTCTATTAATACTCATCTTGGGCACCCTCTCTAAATTTTGTCCTATTTTGTTTTGTGAAATTTTATGCCGTTCCAGAGAATTTTACAGCATTTTATTGCGTTCAGCATCTCTTTGATGCATCTTTCATTGCTTTTAATTAATGTAAAAGTTTTGATTTAAGGCTTTCTGTAAAGTCCTGCAGTAAATTCTGTATATTGAAATTGTAAATTGTTAGAAAAAGAACTGAAAAAACATGAGGAAAAACCTTCTTCCTGACTTACTTGTTTTCAAAAGTGACTGTATTGTGATGTTGCAACATTGCAATATTGCATGCTAGTAAAATATAAGTTTGGATTCATATATACAGAAAATAAATTCATTGAGAACATTTCAGAAATTTAAAACCAGAATGATACATTGCTGTAATTGGAAGGCTGCTTGGTAAGATACAACATGGTCATACCAGTAGCCTGGCTAGATGTGTATGAAAAACGAATTTCCTGTCCTGTATCAGCTTTAAGTGCACAGTCTTAGTAGATATAATCCAGAAGAGTGGTTTGGTGTGTGTATCAATGCTTTATTTAGCTCATTTGCTGTGTTAGTTGACAAAAGCACACTGAATTAAATTCCTGAAAAACTTTTTGCTACTTGCACTGACTTTGCATGCTGGCTTCCTGATCCAGGGCAATCCATCCTAAGGATATTATAAAAAGTTATGCTAGTCTTAAAAATAGAGTCACTTCTTCAGAAAGAGTCCTGCCAGGAATGCACTTCACCTATTGTTTCACTGTAAGCACATCTCTTCCTGGGCTTTGTTTTATTTTGGGGTCCAAGTAGTGGAGCATGCAAGATCAGCTATGTGAAGAATGAGAATTAATTTCTGTATGGCTGATGAAGTCATTCATGTGCCATAGTTGAATTAATCTCCTCAGTCACCTGAAATGAAAAACACTTGTTCATTAGGCTTGTAAAATAAATTTCACAGGACATTGCAGCCCAGAATTGCTGGGTGTGTGCAAACAACATTCTGCTGTTGATTGCACCGTGTGGGACATCTCTCTTTGCTCATGGGTTCATGTGATTTAACTGCATGTTTCACAGCACTTTTCTTTCTATCAGGGCTATAGTTTTGAAAGTTACTGTTTATGGAAAGTTGTCATCCAAATTGAAAGTTGTGCTCTTATCTGTTGGGAATGTCCTGGTTTGCAAAGTCTTCCGTCGAAGGAGAGATAAAGAGGGCTCTAAGTTTTGGAGCAAAAAACATTTAGAGGAGTCTCTGGTGGTACAGATGTTAATAGGTGTGATTTTCAGCTGGAATATTTTTATTGTGGTTGTTATTTTTGGGGTTTTTGCAAAATTATTTTTAATTGATAGTGTGGAATGATTTCTTTATCCTCATTTTCGTAACGAAAAAACCTGAGCAAGGCTATGCATACAATGTCAAAACAAATCTTTTAGTAATAAGAGAAAAATGAGCAAAACTGGAAATTAATGCACTGAATAAACAAATCTAAGCCTTTTTTTAGAAGTATTTTTTTACAAATTACAAAGATTGAGAAAATATGTCTGAGGAAGTCCAGTGTGTTTTGTGTAAATAATTACTGTGCTCACCCAGCCTTTCAGATTGCATCAGTTCAGTAAAACAAGGACAACTGATTGATCTTAGATCTTCAGATTTGAAAAGGAAATTTTATAATTAGTGGAAGAGGTTATATTACCTTCCTGGTTTACAGAGTCCTGTGGAATGCATAAACAAAAAGTTGCATTAATGATCAGTTTTCAGCACAGTAGGCAAGTAACAATGGGTGGTGCAAAATGGCAACACATGCTGAGAGGGAGCTTGGGCTGCTTCTGTGCATTAAAATCTTTCCTACCAAGTAATGACAAGTAGGTGTTTTTTCGTTCTGTTCACATCAAATGTTTGTTCGTTGTATATTGTAATGTCCAAAAAGAAAAAAGGAGAAGAAAAAAAAAAGAAAAAAACTAAGAAAAGATTGTGGATGCTTTGGAGAATATTCCCACAAGCATTAGAACACATTTGAATAAAGTAATGTTATACCTTCAGTTTGAGTAGCCTTTGTAGTCTGGTTGCTTCATCATTGAAAAATATTGCAGGAACAGAAAAGGTCCAGCAAAGGCCTCTGAAAATACTGGAGGTATGGAAATTACTTCATATGGGTAGAGATTAAGAAGATTAGTATTGTGTGCAGATAAAAAAGAGGTAGGTGGTATATAAAACATTAAATAGTATAGAGGTAATGGTATACAGAATGATAAATGGTATAGAGAGCTAAAGTTTGAAAATCTCTAGTTTTTCTAAGAAAGCGGGGAGTTGGATATAGTAAAATAAATAAATAAATTAATAAAACAGGGATGGAATAAAATCAGTACCTTTAAATGAAGGCTGTGTATGACAAAACTTTTTCTGGCTTTGGGATGTTACTTGTTTAGAGAAAAAACTGAGTTACATGGAGTAAATATTTAAATGAATAGTTATAATTCCCTAAGTTAGATGGTAGAAATAATAATAATAAAAATAATCAGAATGTATCTAATATATAATGTTCAAAAGAGAGTGTTACTCTTAAACTCTTCGTGCTTCCTGCATTCCAAGTTACATTTCTTCCATTTTTCCTGTATCCTGTAATTTTTTACTGACAAAAAATATTTTCATTATAATAAGAGCAAATCTATTAGAAGTTTTTAATGAGATGATAACATTAATAATAAATTAATTGTGTTTTGTGAAGTCCAGTCAATCTCTTTGTTGCTCTAGTTTTGTCTTTAACCACTTCTGGCTGCAAAATAAGCAGCTGTAAGCTTTTATTAACCCTTCAGAAACTATTAATGATCTTCATAATGATGTTAAAACTCCCTATAGACAGGCAAATTCTTTTAATTTTTATACAATTACTAATATAAAGAAAAGGATTTGTTATTTTAAAGAGGAATGCATTTTATTCTCAGCTTTGCATAAGATGCATAAATACCTGCTTAGGAAATACTTGGCATTGCATACCTTTGTATTTATTTTCATATAATTAAAATTACTAAACCTGATAAATTGTTGAATGATAATGTGTATAATCAAAACAGACTTTTAAAATTTCACTGAATATTGTGTATGTATTTTATTGTGGGGAAAAAAAAGTTTTCTAACTTTCTGTCTTCTTAAAATTAATTTCTAACTTCTGTCAATTTTTTTTGATTCATTATATTCAAGCATTTTTCCTCTAGTAGTTGCTATTCCTTTCTCGTAACTGAATGTCTTTTCTTTATACTGGCTTCTTAAATCCTTTTGCATTGCCTTTTGCCATTCTTTCTTTAATCTTTTTCCTTCTGTTTAATTTTTAAATCCTTTGCCCTTTATCTTTTTTCAGTCTTTTTAGCTGCTCTCTTCTCCTTTCCTCTCCTCTCCTTTGATTCTCTTTTAAACATTACTGCTTCTTAACATTGTGTTCTTTCATGGATTTTTCTTTCTTTTTGTTTTTTTGTCTTTTTAAAATTTTTCTAAACTTGTTCTTTAGTATGCCATCACACAAGGAAAAATGGATACAAATGCTAGTGGAACTAGAAACAAATAAACACAGAAAGCAGGAATGTTCAAGGAAAAGATGAAACATTTATCTGTTTACTGAAAAGAAAAACCCTATTTACTTTTTAGTGGGCATTGAAACATTTTTACCTGAGTGTTTTTTGCCTGATACCACATCCCGTGTTTCAAACCAATAGCAATTATCATTTCAGTATTTCATGGTACTATGCTGCTAGATGTTTGTTTTTTTACTTTCTTCTTCCTGACAGATGCCTTTCTTGCATAGAAGTCTTCGCAAGCTCTGTCTTGTGCTTTACAATGCATCTTTGAATCTGGCATTCTTTGAATGCATTATTTAGTAAACAGCAGATCTCTCTGTAGTCTTTTATGGACTTTTTAAAAATTGATTACATTAGAGAAAATAAAGATTTAATAGTTGAATACAAGCATTCATTTCAATCAAGTTAAAAGACCAACTTAGGCATACTTCAGAGTAACCAGTAAATATGTAATTTAATTATTTGCTCTGTAGTTAGTTAGTAGTTACTTAGTAACTTATGCATTTTTAAGAAGGAGACTTTTGATTTGATGCACATAAAAATAGACTTCCCCAGGTCTGTTACAATATTTTTAAAAAATGTTTAATTTTTAATTTACTCTGAATTGCCTCTAACATGACTGTAGAATGAAGCCTGTATGCAGAAACATTATGAGAATCTGGGGAAATTAAGTACTGTAGAATATACTACATTGCAGTTAAAATTTATTTTTTGCAATATTCTCCTATGCAAGATTTTGTGTAGATTAGTACATGAAGGTGGCATTGTCACGATTATATAAGTTTCTAAATAAACTTGTTGTGTTGAACAGGAGAAATTTACCCAAGAGAAGGTTTAACTACTGTATCTGTTTCTCCCTAGTGTCCTAAATTTGTGTGCCTATGAGCCACTCTGTAGATCTATGAGTATGTGGCAATGGAAATGAATTTAAAAAGTTGATGTAAAAGAATTTTGGATTTCATTAAAAGTTTGTAAAAGCCACTAAGAACAAGAAACCAGCTCTGTGTCACAGAAAGGTCTATGCAAGCACATTTGGGGGTTTTCTCTATCTTTAATAAATATTGCCAATCAGAATATAAAGTATTCCAAAAAGGTGATAGCGAGTTTTCAAATGGAAATGTTTTTGGAAATGTTAAACTTTCAGTACTCTTGCACTGAAAGAGCATTTGAAAAGCCCATGGTGGGATAGTTAGCTGGCATCAGAGTCTATGTGCTTTCCCTAATCACTGAACTATCTGTAGGATATCATCATCTGAGGATGGAGGCTGTTT
The DNA here is from genome assembly GCF_012460135.2 of Molothrus ater. Lineage (NCBI taxonomy): Eukaryota > Metazoa > Chordata > Aves > Passeriformes > Icteridae > Molothrus > Molothrus ater. Next base: position 25,991,215 of record NC_050482.2, on the reverse strand, counting down.
CTGGCACTCCTTGGGCACTGCCAAACCAGCAGAGCTGTTGGTGTGCTGGGGTGCAGTGTGTCTGTGCACAGGGCTCTGCTCCAGCCAGCACAGCAGAGAGCTGCACTCAGTGTCTCTGGCAGTGTCTCTCTGTGTCCTCAGACACAAGGGTGTCCTCCAGCCTAAATGGCATTTGACTCAAATCCAGTTGTAGGTGTGTTGAACCAAGGGTGACTGGTTTTGATATGAAAGTATTTACATCCCTGAGATATAAATACTAGCTGATTTTAAAACATTACATGAAATAATGAAGAGAAAGCAGAGATAATAAAGGTCTGTCCATGAACATTCTTGAAATTTGTTGATTACATGTGTGTATTTTTCCTGTCTGGGTTGTGACTGCTACAATCATATTTCCAGTTGTTGAGAACGCTACAGAATCTGCAACGATGTTCTGGCAGACACTGCAGTTGTTCCTTCTTCTTCAATGGAAAATAATGAAAACTTGTTCTAGAGGAATAGAGTGTTTCTTGCTGACTTTTTACCCGCAATTTTTTTATCTTGGGAATGGTCAATTGACCTAAAATAATTTGAAAAATAATGAAAATCTTTATATAATAGGCCACTAAGCAACTAAGCACATTTTTGTTTTGTCTTAAACCTGTTATTACTAATATTTTTAAGAAAACAGGAATTGTGACTGTAAGCAAAAGGTTTTTATGAGCAAGATTTCAGTTGCAAATGATTTAAAAAGAAGTCAATACTGCCTGGTATTGACTAGCAGGTTGAGAAATTCTCCATTGCCAACGTTCAGACACTTGAAAATGATTATGCACAGGCAAGAGAGGAGAGTCTGCCATTGCACAGCACTAGGTGTGTGAGCACACAGAGGGGTCTGCCCCAAGCTGTGTGCAGATGGGGGCTGCACCTCTTTTCTTTGGAGCATTGGTTCCATCAGCCTGACAGAGTCAGTAGTCAGCACTGATAATTTTACATTTGCAGCCTGATTAACAGAAGTAAAGTGACATAAAAAACTTCATTGCACAAAAGACAGTCATCAGAATCCCCAGCATTTAACTATTTATTTTCTTTTGGCCTGTGCATCAGAAGTTTTCTTGAAGATAGTTTTCCTGTGTAGTATTCCACCCTATGTGAAGAAAACCTTTCCTAGGTGTTAAGAGAATGGGTTTCAGTAGAAGATGAGTGTGGGGACTGAATGGTCACATTTAAACGAATGCTGGCTTTTGTGCCAATGGATGGAGGAAGAAATGGTTCCTGTCAGGTCTGGAGTCAGCAATGGAGGGAGAAGAGCAGGGAGAATGGAGCATTGAGGAGAGGAGTGTGCTCTACTCTGCATTAGGAACTGTCCCTGTTTATACATTTTTCTCTAGCACTGTCTGTGCTTAAATAAAAAGTGCACTGCTTACTAATCAAAATATGTCTGAAACCTATAGTTCACATATGAAACTGGACACTACATTTCATATTGTAAGATGTTGAGGAAGGGTGATCTTTTATATAAATTTACACTATAAACATGCCAGGCATTTATGATGGAAGATCTTAGGCTTTGGAAACTTTCTTGTATTTTTTTTCCATAGACACACATAACTTGCACTTCATTTCACAGGCTGCATATAAATAATATTGCATAAAGTGCCAATTGGTTTGCTGCTGCAGATCTTTTAGTGAATTTTCATGTGCTGACATTACTCAAGTTATTTATTAGTACTGATTATTGGTGAGAAAAAGAAAATGTTTCCTGTCTCTAACCAGCTGAACAGATACATCTTTTTCTGAAGTGAGTTGTTTCTCAGTTGAGCAAGTCTGTTCAGATTTAATGAGTTTATTCTTGTTTCCAGACCTGGAGGATGATGCAAAATCTTTTCACAGATTTCAAGTACAACAGGTTTTTTTTTTCCCTCCAAGCAGCACTGTAGAGAACTCTTAGAGAATTTAATTTCCCATTCTGAAATTATTTTTAGTTGAAAGAAAACCAAGGGATGGCTAAAAATTGTAGGTTTGTTGGTGATTTGAGTTCTTTCAGTGGAGTCTTATATATGTAAATGCAGGTGTACATGTTTGTGAGTGTGTAGCATGCAACTTTAATACCTGCAACATTTCTCTCTGTGCTCCAAGGAATTCTGAAAACAGCAAAGAAGCAAGAATGATATTGTGTTAGACAAAAAAAAAAATCAGAGAATTTTGGGACTTGCTTGTCTTCAGGACAAAGGCCAAACTTTACATGGATCCCTTGTAGTTTTATTTGGTTCTACAGGAAAAAAATACTTTACTCAGAATTCTGCATGAAAACTAGTTTTTAAAATGTGTTTCTTTGATCAGATGCTATAGCATAAATTGGTTCAAATGATCATACACTACTTTTAAACACAGAAATTGAGATATATTTTGGCTAGGCATTGACAGCATAAATTCAGGACTCACAGACCACCATGACAGAACTAAGTGACAGGGTGAATATTTTACTTTGGTAGTATGCTCTAGTGTTAATTTATTAATATCCTTTTACTGCATTTGATTTTTTCTCACACTCTTCAATATGGTAAACATATGTAATTCACTTCTCCACATGACTAGCATTTTTATCTTGTAGCATTAAATCCTGTCATTGCTTTTTCAAAACCACTTAGAAAATATTAAGTAATCATGAGGGTTTTTGCTAATTGCATGGGCTTTAATTTGTCACTTTAAGTGTTCTAATTATTTCTTCATGAGCTTATCAGCAAACTCCTAAATAGGACCTCACTGCAAATTAGGCCCTTGGGCCAGGTTATTTATTTTGACCTGAACTTCAATTGAATATTATGATTAAAAATAAGTGAAGAATAAATACATTTTAATAATGGTCTTTAAAACTGGAAAAATTAAAATCTAAGCAAAATGTAAGAGGAACTATCACATAGCATTATAATAATGGAAGTTCTGCCTCATCTTCTTGAAGCTACAAACGCTACAGCTATACAGCAATTTGAATAGTGAAAATAGTCCTTTTCAAGCAGTTTTTGAGAAGTTTATGCTAGGTGTGGGATATGAAACTGTGTGAAACTGACTGACCTTACTTTAACTTTCACTAAAGGTGGAGAACATTTTGTCAAAAGTTCAGTTTGTTCAGTAAAAGTATTATAGAGGCAGAGGAGAATTAAAAGCAGTTATGAAATATTTCTTTCTGTTCATAGTGTGGCTTGGCAGGTTTTTCTCTCCTCAGAATACCTGGATGAACTTGAATTACCCAGCATCCCACTTTTTATTCTTACCAAAAATAATCTCTATAAAATATATTTGTCTGCATCAGAGATTGTTCAGCTAGGAAGAAATTCCAATTTTTAATACTTTCAACATGCTGTAAATATGACAAAAAACATGTGTTACAACCAATAGAAAATGGATTTAGTAATGATCTCTGGCTTCACTCAACATGCCAACAAGACAGGCATAAGACAGCATCCTGTTTGTGCCACCTCACTTCAGCCTTGAATTGAAGGAGTGAAACAGGGATCTGAAACAAGACTAATCCACTGAAGAAATACAGAGTAGGGAATAATTATCTGGGTAGCAGCTCCTTAGAAAAAGGTTTTAGGATTGTAGGTGTTCCCAACCAAAGATGTGAAACTGATGTGATAGAATTCTAAAAAAGTGCAAACATTGGAAAATTAAGTATGGTATAGAAGGTGTATAAAACTTTCTTTCAACGCTGCTCAGGTTTAATGTATTCAGTCCTGGGCACTTCAGAAAAGATGGGGATGAACTACACAGATGAGAGTCTGTAAAAAAGAAATGGCAATTACAGAAGGTTTAGAAAAATTGATAGCTTAAAGAAGAGAGGCAAGGTAAATCTTTAAATGCATTAGAAAGCTGCTGCAATGTTTTTCACCTTACTCCGGGTGGCTAAAAGCAGAAATAGTGACTCTAAATTACAGTGAAATAGATCAAGGTTACACATTGGGTATACTTTGGGTTGGAGGATAGCAAAACATTGGAATAGATGCTCTGTGAGCCCTTCATAACTGTAAGCCTTTAAGAACTCCCAGGCACAGGCTGCTGATTCCATTCTGGAATAGCTCAAGTGGACCTGTGGGACTTTCTGCAGTCCCTTTTGTCCCTATGGTGCCCTGCTAGTGATCATGAAGTGTTCCTACCAATCTTGGGGTGGTCCACTGCTCAGCCTGTTCTGTGCATGGTATGTTCTTAAACCTTTTAATGCTGTCAGCCTGGCTTCTCAAGTAGAGGTTCCTCCATAAAAAGGAACAAAAATGGTACAAAGCTCAGTGACAGACTTCATCAACCTACTGTGAATCCTTATGTACTGAGCACTTTAATAAACCAAGTGCTGTCTAGGGCAGTAACTGCTGAGATAATTTCCATATTTTAGTGTGTGATTAATCCATCACATTGTGCAAGAACTTGATTCATGGGACAAGACTAAGTCTAATTTCCCTGAGCTGGTATGGGAGTGTGTTAAACATTGAGGAGCCTAGCTGTACACTGTGAGTAGCAGAAAATCCAGCTCTTCCTATCATTTGGTCCCAAAGGCAGGTGAGATAAACAAAAGCTTTGGGAGACATTCATGGTGTAAGGAATTGCCACCAGCAATATTAATTGTACTATCCTCTGGTTATGGCAGTGAATCTAGAGTCAGTAATTCAGTTGAGTTGTAAGTGGGACAACTCCAAGCTCCAACATGCAGATTCTGCTTTATGCAAATTTCATCATGAAACAAAATAAAAACAGAAGGAGCAGGAACAATCTTGCACTGGCTGTATTGTCATGGTTATACTGATGACTTGTAAATCTGTCTTTCCACCAATGTTATTGCTCCTTCCATCTAGTCTCATGTCCCAGGCTGGATCTCTAACATGATGTCTTTTAATTATCTTATCAGTCCAAAACAGAACTCTATCCATTTCTCTCCTGTTCTTTTACAAATGACAAGAACATTATCCTTCTTGTCACTCAGATTCAGTGACTCAGGGTTATTTTTTACTCTTACTTTCCTCATGCTTCATGCATCCTGACCAGGACCAGATCCTACATCTTTTTATTTTTGATATTGTTCACATCCATTTGATGTGGTAAATCCTCTGATCCTCTGGTAAATTTCTTATTCAGACCTTCTGGCCTAACTTTCACAATTTTGTTCTTACTTTTTTGTTGTTTGTTTGTAAATCAAAGGTTGCCTTCTTTAAAGCAAACTGTAGTCACAGAATTCCTTCTTTTAGTCTGCTTGTGTTTTCATATCCCTTCCTGTTTTATATTTTCAAGGCCTCTTGCCTCAAATTTAAGATACTCACTTAAGCTTTACATGTATGCTTTCTAAATGTGCTGAGCAGTCCAGCAATAGATTGAGAGGAGGTGGAAAACGTCGGTGGAACCAAATGAAGTATAAGTGCTGCATAGATTATTTTTGAGAAAGTTTATTTGTTAGGTCCAAAATCTTAGGAAATTTATCTCTGAACTTTGTCTTTTGTGTGTGTTTTTTTGTATAATCAAGTGTTATGTCATGCCTCTTCATTCCACTTGCACTTGTAGGTGCCTCCTTCTACTTCCAGACTTGTCTACATCTTTGAAGACAGTTTCTCTCACAGCTATATTTTCTTTCTATAGCTATGTACCCATGAGAGAACCTCATGAGCTCATCAAAAAAGCCTGTGCTGCATTTGCTTATGCATCCTTTTTATAAGCCCACCTCTGCCTTTTTGTGTACATCAATACAGAGTTTCCACATACAGAATTCGCTTCTATTCTTTATTTTCTGTAGAAATTCTGTTATGGTTTGTCATTAGATAATACATTTATTTAGGCACAAACTATCCTATAAAGCATCTGAAAAGCATCCTACAATAGTGAGGCTGATGTCGACTGAACTGAAATAAATTCATTTTGCAAGTTAGTAGTTGTCTTTTCTGCATTCTGAGTCCTCGTTCTTCCATTCTGTCTTCCATTAAGGCATGAATTTTTCTGTTGAAAGGTAAAATATACAGCCTGCCTGTGAGGCCACTATTAATTCCACACTATCTCTCTTTTATAGTGCAGCTGGCACCCTACCCTCAGGAGAGCAAGCTCATCACTTCTACCACATGCTTGTTCTCTACCAGTTCAGGCAGCAGGAATCCTAAGTTAGCTATCAAATATTGGTCTTGCCCATGGCAGCGCAGAGCATTCGACAGCGCCTCTGGGCCAGCTGAAAATAATTTCTAGCACAGTTGGAGTGAAACTACAGAGGTGTAACAAAGACGAGTCCTGAGGACGGTGATATTCAGTATTCTCTCCAGCAATAAACAAAGATTTGAAAAATCATTAAAATAAAATAAAAATAGTACAGATTTAATGCAGCTTTTGAAAATATTGCATCCTGTCCTGAGTGTTAGAAGTAACAAAACTACCTGTGGTCAGAAGTGAAATTATATTTCTGACTTTTCAGACATGTTGTATGCTTCCAACATCGAATTCTCAACTTCACTTAATTTTATTTTAGTATTATTTTTCATGCATTTGTACATATTCTTATCATAGGACTTTTATATTCTTCATTTGCTTACTGCAAATATGCACAAGGACTTCCAGTCAGGTGTTAAGTTAAAAGACAAAATAATTAGCCATTACCAGGTAGTTTGAGACATCTCTTTTAAGGCTGAAGCTTCCTAGTAATTAAAGATTATTCTGATATTTGTATATTGATACTTTGCATTTGCTTTGACCATCTGAGAGATGCTCAGATTTCTTTGTCCTTAAAACATATAATGCTGTCCAAGAGCAATGTGTCTATCTATGCTTATATCTGCCTTTACTGCACTTTCCTATCCTTAGGCTAGGTAGAAGTACTTAAATGGTTCCTTTACCTTCTCAGAATAATTCTGAATATTTTCAAAACACAGCCTTTTAAACTTTGTAGAGTTTTGTTCAACTGAGTGTGTGTCATAGGCAATTCTCCTTCTCCAAATATTTTTAACTGAATATAACTTGCTCTCTGCTTTTCAAGAATTTTGAAGAGTGGGAAAGCTGCCTTCTCTTTAGTGTTACTCTGCTGCCATGCAACACTTTTGCCTTTCCTGTCATCCTATTACCATAATAATTGGCACTGTTTTCTGTATGTTGTCTAGAGAATTATTCCACAAAAAGGGAGAATCTGTCTCTCATTAGGTCCCCAGCTGATGGTAACTGTATCATGCTGATTGTATTGAATCCTGCAGTGATAGACAATGGCTCTATGTTTTTTACAAGATTATTGTATCGGCTTTTGTGTTACAGAAGACTCTTGGTACTGTGGGTAAGTTGAACATCTTCTCCTTTCCTAAAACTTCTATCTTCTCCCCAGCTGAGTTGGTGTTACTGAGATCCGAAATCTGTCCAGACAAGACTTCTATCCCTGACTTTGTTGGATCATGTTTCTCAGCACAAAATGCTGTACTGTGCACCCAGTGAAGACCTAGCCCTTGCAGCTCATGGCTGTCCTGTGCTGCTCCATCATTTTTCTGGGGAGACAGAGACATCTGCAGGGTCTGTGTGTGTTGGGACCCTAGTTTTTTTTTTCCTTTTGAATTATCTGGAGCCAGGGAGGTACTGTAGTCATGGGCTGAAGCAGAAAGGAGAGCACAAAGGGCTGGAGGCAGAGGGGCAGAAGGACCCACTAGTGAGGTGCTGGCTTGGGCAGGGCCACTGAAGGCAATGCAGAGCAGTGCTTGGGCCACTTAGAGTGCTTGGGACACTTCCAGGGCAGTATCAGGCTGGTTCTGCCCTTCAGAGCTGTGTAGTGTGTAAGCATGGAATCCAAATGAATGCATTTGGATACATTTAGGGTTGAGATACTTCAGTGGTACTAGTATATTGCCTATTGCTAACATCTGTCTGGTACAAATGGAAATACAATCTGCTTATTTCATGGAGGATGTCACATGTTCATGAACTGAGAAGAGCTTTTGGACATTTGCTGATTCTAAATTTGACTGTGGTCAGAGGTTAAATGTTGAGAATTCTATCATGTGTTCGCCCATCTGGTTCTCAGTTATTTTTGTGACAAGGCAATATGTGGCAATAACATATTATTATTGTTTGATAATAGTTTTAAAGTATTTTGTCAAAATGGCTATTAAATGTATTTTTCTGTATCTGGAAAGCGTGCTTTCCTTGCATGAAGAACTGTCTTTCCCTAAAAATTACAGATTAGGTGCATTTATAAAGTAATTCCCTCTTGACTATATCCATGCTTGTTTCAGTGGCATGCAGTATGCTTTTTGAAGCTTAGGAAATGTTCTTCCTCATCCATGTAGCTTAAAATCTACCAGCTGGGTGCTCTTGGGTTTCAGTACTGGCAGTTCTTCCTTTTTTTGCCTTAGTCATTTGGTGGCTGTGCTGCTGCATTCTTGCAACATTCTTCAAAGCAATAAACTTCCTCTGAAGAACTAAGGAGCTGAGTGTCCCAGGCCTCCATTTTATACAGATGCACATGTATTGGAAGGAACTTTTGTTAAGTTATTTAAGTTTTAATCACTAAGTATATGCAACTTCATTACCTTGCACTCTCAATTATGTCAATAAAGATGTCACAGATGTTTGTTTTATCTGAATTTTTTTTTCTAATTTCTGGAATTTTTTCAGTCTTATTTGTAGAAATTAATCACCTTTCTTGTTCTTTTCTTAAATATTATTTTTGATGAATTTATATTTTTGTATTAATTTTTACCTACACACTCGTGAAGTCATTTCTGAACTCATTACTTGTTAGTTTATTATGCTGACTTTGTCCAGAAACATGAAATGTGCTTTTAGTCATTATTGTTTTAAGAAGCATATTGATTAAAAAAGAAATTCCAGCCAAGAGTCTGTGAAATAGGAATAAATTTGGATGTTTATATGAAAATAAAAATTTGAAATTCCTTACTCAAAACATACTGCATACAATAAAAATATCAACTGGCATCTTTAGAAGATTTTGTCATAAACTATAGTATTATAGGCATGCTCAGCAATGAGGAAATCTTTTGAGCTGTTTTTGTAACAAAGAATATATGGGGAGCTAAGTAAAACAGCTGTGATACAGACTCACAGTGACACAGGATTAATAACTAGACTGAAGTTCAGTCCCTTCTGAAATTGTGTGTGTGAGAGACAATTGTTTGTGTGTTTGAAACTGGAAGGTTTTATTTATTTATTTCAATTTCTTTTCTTTTCTGCTTTTCATACAGAAAATAAAAAAAAGACCCTTTGGACTTGAAGCAAAGACCCCAAGCAGCATTCTGATTTGCCTCACTCAAAGTCCCTACTGTATTTATTTTCCTGAAGCTTTTTCCTTTCCTTTCTTTTTTTTTAATAAACACTTATAAAACTATATTGCTTGAAGTTGCTATCCAGCCAAAATACCTGTGAAATGCTTACCTGCCTTGAGTACCTATGTTCCCTTGCTCCTCTGTTCATTTCTTCCATTTTTTTATTGTAGTGTTATGCTTGCTCTTCCTACAATCTTTTCTATATTTCTAGAAATGCATTGTCTTGAAGGATCAGATCAACTTTGTTTATTTTGAAATTATGTGGCGACTCAGTATGAGACAGTGGCTGACTTGTGTGCCAATTTCCATGTAGAATACTAAGACTCCTGCCTGGAAAAATAAGATGCCATCAGGAAGTCACACTCTGAAGGAGTCATGAAATAACTTATCTAGGGCTCCTGTCAGCCTTGATACTGTGTGAATTGGCTACCGATAGCTAAAAAAAGTGGATTGAACCTTTGTGTAGTTAAAAAGGAGATCAGATTAAAGGCAATGATAAGTGGAGTGTGAGACAGTCCCTGTCTGCCATGTAGGTGTAGTTAAAGGTGAATATATGGACAGATGAGTTAGCACCTTCGGGGGTTGAAGGTTTATAGAGACTTAGCTTTAAAATGTAGCTTAACAGGGGGAGTGTTACAGGGCCAGGCAAGGTTTAATCCTGAAAAAGGCATCAGGCAGGGAGAAACTCTTCTGCATTAGAAAAGTTTAGATTGCTCTTCCACAAATACTGTCTGATTGGCTACAAGCAGCTAACACCAAACATTGCACCAGTGTTTTGAGGTGGGTGTATAATTAGATGTGGATGTGTGCCCTCAGTGTAGATGGTTTTATCAGATTTTTTTTTGCACAGCATTTTTCTGGAAATCATAGAGTGCTAGAGTAGCTTGCAACTCTATAATCTGTAACACTAGGGAGTAATTACCACTGTTTTATTCTGTTTCTCTAGTCTTAAAATATGACCTCCTAGTAATACCTCAGAATAAGTATCACAAAAAAGTCTGTTTAGTCTTCATTTTTAATTTTTTTCTTTTAAAAATGTTTTTAGTTGCTATTTTTTTTCTCTATGTATTGATACACTTGAAAATACTTTTACATCATTAGTCTTTCTCTTTAGCTCTGTTTTCCCCATCAAAAAAACTATACTGACTTTTCCATCCTCACTTTCCTTTATTCTCTTTGAAGAGAAACTGTCATTTGGATGAGAAATGATCTGTGCCATCAGTCAGTTTTCAGGTGTCTTTTTTTCTGTCTTCAGTAAAGAACCACTTTTTTGTTAACTTTACTAATTCTGCAGTATCTTTTTTTGCCATATTTTCACAGATCTCTGATCTGATCAGTCGTCAAGATCCCTTAAAATAATGATACATAATTTTGCCATACAATCTATATTCCTTTACTCCTAAGAAGAGCAGTTCTGTTGGCAATAGGCTCTACTATCCCCATGTTATTTTGTGGGCTAGCTCTTTGAATATCTTGTTTTCCTGTAAAGTTTCAAAACTAAATTTAAATACTTTAAATTCAATTTGAAGTTTTTGTGGATTATTGCAATAACTCTTCTCTAGCTGTTTGTAGTTATATATGTTCTCTATATAATAATTTTAAATTAAATAGCTTGGATTTAAAGAAAAGCCCAATCTAAGATACTTAAGCACACCTGTATGTTGTGTATTTAAAACTGATTTAAAAATCTTCATACTCTTAGAAGACTGTCCAACAAATTGCCATTCTGAGGTAAAGTTATGTGTCAGTGCATGCAGTGTGCCATGCTGAAGTTATGCTGAGAGTGATTAATGTGTTGGGGAAAGCAGACATTTTTGAAGAGTTGTGTAAAGCTGTAAATATGTTATTTTGTTCTTTACCAGACATTATTTGAAAAGCTGACATCTGTGTTTTTAATGTGTTTGGTTAGACTCTAGTGGTATGTCATGTCCTGATTAATTGAACCAACTTAGTTGGGATGTGCTGCAGGTATGTAAAGATTAAGACTGGAGATTTAACCCAAAATTTTACAGGAGGGATTTTCAGTCAGATAATGTTTTAAGTTAAACTGACAAAGCATTACTGCTTACCCAAACACATTTTCTTTTGTACCAGATACGAGTTTTTAATGCAAATGAAAAACACATATTAACTGGTTTCGTGCTAAGTACCAAATTAACTGAGTTATCAGATGTGTGTAGAAGAGCTGAATTTTTAATATTTCTGCTTTTATGGGGCTCTTTGACAGGGAGGACATATACTAATGGATGGTGGAATATTGCAACTGTGTGTTGATGCAGGACTACTAAATAAAATCCACAATCAGACCAGGAAGCTGGGTGTTTGTAACTGCTGGGCATCCTGTCATGAAACACAGGCGTGTAAATTCTCATTTTTCCTCCTTTCTTCTGTCCTGCCTTTGCCACTTGTTGGAAAGTCTTCTAAAAGTGGCATTGATAGAGTCTTCACTAGAATAAAGTTTGCTGTGCTTTACTATGTGCAGTTCTGGGGTGCAGCTATGAGCAGCGTTGCTGATGATATGTTGAAATGGCCCAGCAGAGAATAAAACAGAAGTTCATACTATCAGAGATAATAAGCAGATGGTTTTCTGTGCTGGAAGCAGTAAACACATTGCTTGTTAGGTGAAGATCATTTTCTGTGGGTTTTTCTTTTTTTTTTTTGTAATGAAGATGCCACAGGACAGAAACGTAAAGATCAAAAGTCTCATATTAGCAGAGATGTGAAGGAAGTATTTTATTGCCTTCACAACTTCTTAAAAGAAAACACAACTTCAGTAGTTTTCATTACCAAGTGTCTATTTACAAGGAAAAATAGTGTATTTCATAGCCTAATTCTGGATATCTACACCAGCAGTCTGGTATACTTAAAATCTGTCCCAAGTCCCTGGAGAGAGGTGGCATCCTTCAGCAAGCACTTCAGACAGCTGTAGGCTTCTGTGGTCAGTCTCTTCAATCCCTGTAGAAACATCTTTTTCTGTCCCTTCTCTGACTGTTTAGAGGCTTCTGCTCCATAATGTCATTTGGAGATACAAACTGGTCTGAGCTGCTAGTGCCACTTCCAGTCAGATGTCATTTTAAACTGGGCTGGTGATGCTAGTTCATGCTGATCAATACTCTTAGGTAGACCTGGTCCTTCGAATACCACAAAAAGATTTGGAAAACAGCTTTCATATTGTGAATTCAGCATTATTTTAGCTGTGATGGGACTATCGCTTGAGAATGAGCCCTTGGCATTTTTTGTAAACTTGGCCAACCAAATATTTCATTTACAGTTTTGAGGAAGGAATTTTCCATAAAATTTATAGAAATTCCCATTGGCTGTACTTGGATGACAGCAGGAAACAATGTGTAGAACTAAACCTCTATCCCCAGTGCCCGAGGACATAGAGACATTTTTGTAGGATTTTTATCAGATACTGGGGTCTTAAATACCTAAGTACAAGTATTTCAGATGTGTCAACTTATAATTTCTATTTAAATTTTGTATTTATTCCAAAAAAAAGAATATTTATGGACATAGCACATATGTCCATAAATATTCTTCTGTGTGGTACTTTGGTAGTGTTGAATGGTGAAACTAATTCTTACTGCAAAAAGAGTGTCTCTATACTAAGAGCCTAAACAATTTTCCAGGTTTTGGTGGCAGTTAAGCCTTTTTTTTTTTTTTTTTTTGCATCATAGTTAATATTCCTAGTGTGTAAATGGGCACCAAATCTAATACCCTGCTGAGACCGAACCCTTGTATCTTATGTATTTTGGCCTTTGATTGTATTTGTGCTGCTTATTACATTTACAAAGGACCAAAGCAAGTGTAATGTAATTAGCACTGTTTGAATTGCACTATCAAGTAATGGAGTGATTCTAGAATCTGAATTTTCAGTGTAATTTACATAAATTTTGAATTGCTATCACAATTGTGACATATTGATAAATAATGTTCGTGTTTATGAACTGTGGATATATAATTATGGTAAATGGAAGACTTTAGTTTGGCTGTCTTTATTAAAATATGTAAAATGTTAAATAACAGTAGGTAAGCACCAGAATTCTTAAAAAAGCTTTAAAATGATAACAGAATTTTTTTTTTTTCCTTTCATGTCAATAAGGGTTCTTGGTGTAAGGTCCAGCACAATTCTCTGAGCAGAACTACTTTCCAGCCCTGGCACCATCAACTGCCTTCCTTCCAACACCTTTCTGTATTTTTTTCTTCACTACAGTGCTCCAATGTGATTTATTGCCCTTTTCCTAACTGCTCTCTATATTGTGCACAGTGTATCTCAGTATTTATACAATTTCCCTTCTATTTTCATATCCTGCATGCTCATACTGTACAATAAGGAGATAATTGAACTCATGTTGCACCACGTTTTATGTGCAGCTTTTTCTAAATGCTTTGTGTGCCTCTTCTGTTGAGATAAGTCTCAATTTTCTTCCTCCCTAATGACTACATTGAGGATTTGCTAAGAGTGCAGTGACAATGCGTGTGAAAGAGCTCTCAGTAACTGACTGATGACACTTCAGCAGCTAATTGCTCATATAATTTTACTTCATGAAATGGTTCATACACCTGTTTTGCTTAGTACATAACTTTGGAAATCTACGTGGTAAGTGAAGCCTTGCCAAAATGTATGAGCTATATTCCAAGCCTCACAAACATAATTGGAAATTCTAAGACCCTGCTCTGAATTATTTCTTTTTCTCCCACTGAAAACTCTACCAATAGTAGACATTACTGACAGAATGTGTTTGTGAAATTTCTTAAGTTTTTACATTTTTTTTTCATTTGTCATTCTGAAAGGTAGTTTTTGCTTTCAGTGAAAATGACGGATGTAATTGCTTTCTAAAAAATCATCTGATTATTGTGAAATTCTGAAGAATTAAGAAATATGTTGGGTTCAGTTTTTGAAAGGAAACTAAGAGCCACTGGGATAAGTAACTTCATGAGAGAAGAAATGAAAGGACAAGGCAAAAAATAGTCACTCTAGTGACTTTCGAAGTCCATGCAGAGTGATAGACCCAGAAATAAAGCACATCACAAAAAAAGATAAAAAGGGAACCTTAAAGCTGGTGTAATTAAAGTTGTTGCTTGAAGCTGTAGTGATCTGGAAAACCTGAGTTTTGATGCCTATACTAATGATGCATCGAAATGCCTAAACAAATGTTGTGTGAAACATACAGTGAAACAAAATGGTTTTTGAGCAAAGCAACTCTTAAGATTCTGCCAATTTCTGTATCAATGTATCATGTAACCTCCAGAAATTCATCTGGCTTCTGCCTGAATGTTCTGTTAGTTTCCTCCATGTCAGTCCTCTCCTTCCTCCACCACAGTAGCTTGCAGATTTTGAAGTTTCTCATTTTACTCCCTGGGTACAGGCAGAGCGGTAGGTGCCCTGTAAGAGGTGATGTGGACATACAGAGAAAGTGTTAATGGTAATAACTTGAAACCTGTAATTCTTTGAAAACCATTGAAAACTTGAGAACTTTCAAAAATTGAAAGGAGTTTGTTTTGGCACAAAAGCTGTGAAGGAAGAAAACTGAAGTTTAGGAAGTGTCCAACCAATATGCTTTTCAGTAGTGCCATTTTGAGTGTGAAATTCTTAAGGAGTTCTCCTGTGTCCAGATGTGGAGGCTGTTTTGTAATGGACTGAAGGAAATGTGATCATATTACTGTATTTATTGAAGCTTGTATGAGACAGACTGTAGCAGAGATTTAAGTGAGCTAAAATAGATGAGGTATGTTTGTGTCTCTCTCCTCTCCTGTCCCTTCCCTTCTTCCTCTCTGAGCTTTCTCCTCCCTGCTCCTTCCTTCCCTTTCTTTTTTGCCAGCATGCAAAGACCATATTGGGGTAAGAATGTCAGAAGTCCTTTTAACATTTCTAGACAATATAATCAAATAGTTTTTTTTGCAACATCCCAAGTAAAATTACTGAATTCCATCAAGTTACTGAGTATTTCAATACTCCCTGTAGTGAAATACAAAGGCTTCTGTCTTGCCAGTGAATTCACTACAACAATTAGTGGGTCTTTTCCTGCTTATGTGCTTCAATTGTATTTCCTGCTAGGAAAAATAGGTAGTGCTTTCCTTCTTGTCCAGTATTTCCTTTAAGAGACACCTGAATATATGTAGCAATATTTTTTCACACATGTAATTCTTTATTTTGTGTTGCTCTCTTCATTGAGGACTCAAAGTAAATAGGAGTTTCAATATGTTTAGTAGAACATGCAGTACACTTTAATAATGCATATTTTCCCTTTTCAATATGGAATGGAGCACAATTAATGAAAAGTAAAAGATCTTTGGATAGGAAACTTTTTATGAAACAATATTGTATTATTTGTCCACATTCTGATTGTATTACATATCTGTCCTTTCTCTATGCTAATATTCAGAATAAATTTGTGTAATTTTCTGTATTGCCCTCAGTATGGAAGGGTTCTCTTGAACCATTAAGGTAAATTTTTTACTACCATAATTATAATGTCATATTTTTCTTTGCCATTCCTTTAACAATTATTTAAAATCATAGCTGGATTTAATTTACATAACCCTATTTTTATTGCCAGAAGTTCTGTAGCAGTTTGAATGAACCTGTGAGGAAGAAGTACATCCTGAACCTTGACACTGATTTCTCTGAAGTCAAAAACAGTCATAATTAGAAGTAGATCTAATCTAAGTAGATCTAAAATCTAATTTTTAGATTCATAAATGTTACTTTCCTTCAAAGTATGTTAAATTTTATACTAGATTCCTTTCAAATATGGATTTAGGAAATTCTGGTGTGGTTGCCAGCTTTTCATGTAGAGACATTGGTTTTCCAGTAGATTGTCCTCTGGTCTTCATATAAGGCATACATATTTTTATGCATAGGGCTTAATGTTACTCCTTAATGTCTTTGTATGAGTAAAACTAAGAAGGGTTTATCCAACACTTATATTCAGCCTAATCTGATCATGTTAAAAATAAGTATGCCTGCTTTTTGAGAAGTCTCATTTTTATAGAGTTAAAACTGAATATAACACATTACTTTTTAAATGTTCTTACTGATCCCATTATTTTTTCTGTGCATTTTACAAATAGGATGTGATGTTTTGAGTATGCTTCAGGCTTCAGTAGTTTGTATAATGTTCTATTTTCTGCAGCAAAAGCATGTCAAGGTGATCTCTGTGGGTGGTTAATATTTTCTGGAGTTTATTCTTCAACCATGAAAATATGCAAAACTGAAGAGCTTGATGGTATGTCATATGTTCAGGTATAATATATATATATATATATATATATATATATATATATATATATATATATATATATTTAAATTTTATCATCATTAAAAATAACAGAGAAAACCCTACAAGTGTAGTAGCAAATACTGTTTGTTTATGGATAAATGCAGCATTTGTCACTCCTGACTTGTGTTTGTGGTTATGCTGGTGAGCAGTTCTTGCAATAGTTTAAATTGTAGGGTAAGAGTGTTGTATAAATTGAATATTTTAAAACATAATGCTCAAGATCGCAGGAAATCATAGAATATGGGAAATGTAAAAATTACAGAATGTTTGCATTTTAGCAGAAATTGTCTTGATTTGTTTGACAGGTTTTAGTTGTTCTTTTTTCTGTGTTTTCAAATATAAGCACTTTTAAAAACAATTATAGAAAGCAACAATAACATCTCTATAAAAGAAATGTATGAATATTGTAAAAGTATTTCAATAGGGAAGGATTATTATAAATCTGATTGTTAAAGAACTGAAACAGGTAAAAGTTGAATGTAAGTACTGCTCACTATGCTTTTAGTATTGTTACATAGTAACAAGAAAAACTGGAAGGGAAAATATCAAATATATCCATATAAATAAAATGCAATTGATTTATAAAAAGATGATGTCTAAAAAGATAATGAGGATTTCAATTAAATACATCTTTTTTTTTTTCTTTCAAGACTAAAGCGAACATATAAGGAAATTAACTCTTACTAAGAAATAATGATGTGCATTTTGATTGCTGGCTGATACCATGTTTTATTATTGCTTCTGTCTTTCTTCTGGTTTTGTTTACTTAAGCCTCTGTCTCTGGGAAGTTGTGTTTCTGCTGTCTGTATAGCACATAGGAAAAGTGGTTCTTTAGTTTTAAATGGGCACTCTCTCATATGTGCCTTACTAAGATTATCTTCTCTGATACAATGTAATGATCCAAAATGTATCTGCAGCAGAGATATTTTCACATTTCCCTTGCCATTCTTGGCAGTTTGATTTACCTCAGTAAAAGGCATCAAAAAACACATTTGGAGTGACTCCAAACTCAGGGTCTTGGTTGTTGATGAGAAATTTGTTCTTTTGGAGCTTGAGCAATGTATAGGATCTGTGATTCTCTTAGCGCACACCTCAGGGCATCAAAAGGAATACCTTACTAACGTTCTCCAGCAAGAAGCGAAGCAAAGCAAAGCAAGATCTTTACTGGGCCAGAAGAGTTAATTGGGCTCTAAAATAGCTGCAAATACATCAAAACCAGAGACTATGTTCAACTTTCTGGTGCCTATCTATGAGAACGTGGCCTTTTTAAGGAAACAGTTCTCAGAACCAGTAAGAGGAAGCTGAGGAAGACATCCACCTTTATTTTCTTTTTTTTTTGGGAGAGGTCATTCTCTGCACAGCCCTTTGACTTCTCAAGGCTGCAGGACAACTAGTGCTACAACTACTGTTTAGATATCTAGTGTATCTTAAAATAGGTTAATACTAATTGTTCTTTTCTCATTCCTTCTTCATACCATAGGCAGAATAGGAAATTTGCTTTGCTCCTGCCTACCCAGCAGTTCTAGTGATACAACTCTAGGAAGAGTTGGAAGAGGTGTTTGTAGTCTTATGTTGCTAATCCCATAATGACAATAGTCCTTGCTCCTTACACATATTTACCTTTCATAGAATCATAGCTCTTACTGCTACTCTTTGGTCTGCCATGGGGAAAAGTTGTTGTAATAACACAGGGAATGCTACAGGGGTCCACAAAAGAAATACCTTCATGTAAAACAGCAAAAGATGTTGGTGTTACAGAAAATGTTACAGTTGGGCTGTGTTCCTAGGTGTGGCCAGGTGATCTGTGCCTGGTGGGAGGCAGCAGCCGCTTGACTCCCCATGGCTGAAATGGATAGTTGATCTTTCTCTGTTACTGAAGTTGATAAACATATTTTAAAAAGAAGCCAAGTTTTGCTTTCAACAGGAATTTGATAATTCCATCTAGTTTGAGTTACTTTATTAATTTTTAATTTTTAATAATAAAAATATTAATATTTTTAATATTAAATAACATCTGGTGTACTGGTGTTGTCATATTTTGTTAGCCATGATGACAATTTTTATAGTTAGCGGTTTCATTTTTGTGAGAAGATTGCAGATACCTGTTACTGAGAGGAGCCCCATCCTGCTCTCTCTGATAGTGGTGAATTTCTCCTGCTCCCCAATCCCATCTACATGTCCTGGGGGTAAAGGTCTCATTGAACACTCATCCTGAGTTCCTGTTGGAGTGCACTTCCCTGAAGGCACATGTAGAATATTCTGGTGGAAAACATGTTTTCAAAAATTCTAATTACACTAGATTAGTTGCTTCTCTTTGTGTTACAGCAACTGTATTATTTCTTCTAACGTACAGTAAGTTGGTTTGTTGCATCATCTCCATATATCTTTCAGTTGCCTCCTGTTCAGAGAGAGGTTCCATAATACATCTGATGATGATGGGTACTTCAATGATCAGCAAAATATTTCTGTCATGAACAGCATGATGGCAGCTGCAGATTTTTCTCAGTATATTATTTGATTGCTTTTCTAATTGCAGAATTGTAATGGCAGTTAGAAATGGAAAACGTTGTGAGTCATAACTGCAAAACTCATCTCAGAAATTCCTGTTTGCAAACATTTCTGACTTGTGTAAAATTTGGGTGCATAAACATGCTTTAGAATTCAGTAAATATGATTTACACTAAAGTTACTGATCTGTGAATGGCAATGAGTAGTCCATTAGCTGTATTTGCCATCCAAGGTTTTTATACTATTTGCAGCTGGTGGGTATTTCTATTCCATCAAAGCAGTGATGATAAAGTAGGGTGAAGAAATATGAAAAAAGTAGAAAATATATATTCCACTTGGATGAAATTTTTTAGGGAAGGGTGTTAAATAATTGTTTATACCTGATATCTATGGAAATTTTGGAATTGATAACTTAGCTGTTAAATGAAACAGCAGTACTGTACTTTCTCTTCCACCTAAATTACTCAAACAATTCAGGTCCTCTGTTGCTTTGTTATTTTCTTCACATATAACATATAGGTGTAGAACACTAAATTTAAACTTTTGTTGGAATTAACAGTTAATAACAGCCAAAGTCCTTCTATTTTGCATTCTGGTGATTGAAAGAAAAGAAGCAGAATTCGCCATTGGAATTTGGTCAGAGTTTATTGACTTCAGCAATGAAAGAGATGAAAATATCTTGCAAATATATATGTGTTTTGCTGTGTGTCAGCGAACTCTGTTCCAATACCTGTCTGGCCCATGAAAAAGCAAAGTTGGAATTATCAAATAAATTTGTGTGTTTGCTTTTCAATTATTAATAATTAGTATTAGCATGTATTTTATATTAATTTGTTTGGCTAAAGTTTTAATAAATCATATGGAGAGTTTGGCAGCAGGAAGGTGGTTTATAAATTCATTCTAAAAGGGAATGAGATGCAAAAAGAGCAAGGTAAGTATGGAATTCCATGGCTAAACATTAGAAGAGCTTCCAAATGTAAGGATTTACTTGACCAGATTTAGATGTTGCTATAATTGCCCACTACTGAAGCCGTGCAAAAAGAATGTAAAACGTGGCGATGGTAGCCCAGTAGCTTTATACTTGACAGGGTGGGCTTTATTATGTGTCCTGCAAATCTGAGATAACCTGAGAGGTCATCTGTCAGATATGACACAGGAGACCTGCACCCTTCTGAAGTGACAGCTGCCGACCAGATGGGATTACCTTGGACACTCTGTGGCAACTCACTAGAGCCTGACATGTTGAGGAGTTAGCAAGAGAAGAGATTTTTTATTCTTTGCAATATAAGACTCATAGAAAGTACTTTGAATAAATGAGGGGGCAGATATTGTTTGTTTATCTCAGGCAAAGAGTTTTATTACAATCAGTAGAGTCAATAGAATGCTGAGTCAGAGAAGTTGAAAAATTCCCAGTTTTATATTTATTTCTCCTAATAGCATATCTACTGAAAAGTGTGCAGTCAGGGTGGAGTCACAGATATGACAGCATTGAATGAATTCCAGCTGTAGAATCCATAAATAAAGGAATTTCAAAAGTGCTCAGTTCTGGTTTTAAATCTGTTCTGCTGAAATCAATGGGAATTTTGCTATTGAAGGGTAGCCTAGTTACATCAGTCCTGAGCTGCCCTGAAATTTTTTTCCATGTAGTCACATTTCTGAAAGGACCTCTTACAGTATAGTGTTTAATGGTAACATCACATGAAATTAAATTTATTTTTTGTATTTCACTGAAAAGTTTCAATTGCTTTAAACCAAGGACAGCTTAAATTTCCCCCAGGCAATACACAACACAAGGCCTTTCTAAGACTGCTGGCAGGCAGTTTTCAAAAGGGTCCTTTTTGTATTATAGTTCAGGGCAGCAGGATCATTTTTAAATAAATGCTTCTTGACATCAGTAATCCATGACTTTAATCTCTTTTACTTTACCTTTGACACCAACATATTTGTGCTTGTTTTCACACACATTTTAACAATTCCACTGTTTATTCTTTCATTATTCCCATTATTTTTTGTCTTCTTCTCCTTCATCTGTGTTTCGTTAGTTTTTCCTCTCTTCTGCTTTCATTACTTAACTCTTCAGCTGCTTGTGTTTATCCTGTTAATCAATGCACAAGACTCAGGAAAAGAGACAGGTGGAAAAGCTACTGCGGAGTAACCTCTGAAGTGCGTGTGCTGTGGTGTGACAGATCATCTGGGGCCATTCAATATCAACTTACTTGATCTTTTTAATTTACTGGAATTATACATTTTTCCTTGTGCTTACATGGTCACATGTGCAGTCAGAGCTCTCCCAGTGTAGTTAAAATTTACAACCCACAACACCCAGAAGTGACACACTTCTCTGCCAGTTCTTTTACTTGTTCTTTTCTTCTTTTCCCCTTCCACCAGCACGTATCCTGGATTGCACAGCTTGCTCCTACTGTCCTCTTGCTTATGGCACTTGACTTCTGTTACCATTTATCATGTTTTCCTTTCAGTTTGAACAGACATATTTCCCATTTCATTTGCTAAATTTGCTTGTGGAGCAAGAAAAGTCTGTTTCTTTTACTAAAAGGGCTTATTGTACGTATCAATTGTTTGTTGCAATGGGATTAAAATAAATTCTGTGTAACCTAGTCTTTTTTGGAGAAAAGTTTCAGCAATTGTGGCAATATTTGAGTTCATTACAGAAACAAGTCGTGAACATGTAATTTCTGACCTGTTTGATTTGGAAGTTTCAAAAATCTTTTTTCTTGGGATGCTGTTATATACATTGTAGTACAGGAAACACTTTTGAATCATGTTACATTGTGGACCATATATATCTCAGTGGAAAATTTTATGCTAAATTGCATTTTCTTAATTTCACAGTTTAGGGCTATCAGTTTCTAGAATAAATGCATTAAGTTTTCACAATGTTATAGTACATGAACGTCCTTCAAAGCATTAACAAAATGTCCAGTGCTGTGATTCTGTGGGGTCAGTAGGTCAGTGTTGGGCTGGCTGTAGCCAGCTGCTTGCATGTTTTCCTCTTCAATAGGACAGGAGGGAGAAAATAGGATGGCAAAAAGTCCATGGGTTATGATTAAGACATGGGAAATTGCTTACCAGTTACTGTTACAGGCAAAACAGGTCTGACCTAGGAAAAATTGATCCAATTTATTTCCAATTAAAATATATTTTGGTAGTGAGAAATAATGAAAGCATCACTTTCTTCAGGCAGCACCAGGTCACCTTCCTGCTCACTGACCTTCACTGGTGTTCTCAGGCTGTTTCTCACACTTTCCTCCACCAATCCTCTGCCTGTGTGTTGGTTTTGCCCTTTCCTAAACCTCTTCTAGCTGAGGCACTCGGCTGTGGTGGGTGGCTTGGAGTGGCTGGAAGCAGCCATGTCTCTGACAGAAATTTCCACAGGATACTATAAAGTCAATTGTCTTAAATTAAAATTTGTTGACTTTGCATTAGCCAAAGCAATTGAAATTCCCAGCAAAAGTAATGACATGGTATCTTTTTGAAGTAAAGTTCTTATCTGCCAGGACTGTCTTACCCTATGCATTTCAATCATCCCTCTTTAAAAGAAAATATATGTTAATATTTTGGAAAGAAAAGCTACGTAATTTAGCTTATCAATATTTTACTGTATTTATTTTATATTGAGTTTGTATGCCTGAAGCTGTTTGTAAGAGGGTAATTTTATTCATGTGAAATTGATGGGTTGAAGAAAGTCACAAGATAAGCATAAAAATAATAAATGTCCAAGATAATTTACTGCTTTTAAAATATAAAAGCTATCTACATTCCCATTATGTTTTGATTTGTATGTGTCAGATAGAAGTTTTATGTTTCATGAGCAATGAGTACATCATACAGTGCAGGAGGCTGTTAAGAGAATTTTGTCATTTATTATGAAAGTTAATGCAGAAATGAGAACTAGTATAAATGCCTAAATTAACCTGAACCCATAATTTGTTAGAAAACTGCTGGGTTTTTTCAATCTGGTAAAGGGATTGCACTCATTTGTAGACCCTTCATAGTTTTAGAGTGGTTTGGCTGGAAGGGACCTTGAAGATCCTCTAGTTCCAGCCCGCTGCCATTGACAGGGACACCTATCCCTAGACCAAGTTGCTTTGAATATTTCCTGGAATAGGGCAGCCACAAATTCTCTGGGCAGCCTGATCCAGCGTCTCATCCCTCTTGCAGTAAAGAGTTTCTTCCTTATTTGTAATGTAAATCTGCCTTGTTTCAGTTTCAAGCCATTGCCTCTTGACCTGTCACTACATAACCCTTGTTAAAAGTCCCTCTTCAGCTTTGCTTCTTTATGAACAAACACACTTTATTATCTTAGGAAATGAAATATTTGATCCCTCTTTCTTTGGCTTTTACCATTTGGTTTAAATCACTAGGGTAAGGTGTTTTGCTTCTTTAACAGTATTGTCCAAAAGGTAATTAAAAAATAATTGTAGAAGATACCTATATATTTAGTGTGAGATCAAGTACAGAATCCTACTGAGTGTGAAGAGTTGTATTGAAGTTCTGCAGGTATGTGAGGTGGTTTCCAAAATTTGCAGGCAGCATCTGGATCCTGCATACATTCAAATTTCATAGAATCATAGAATGATAACAAGATTGTCCAACTACCATTCAGCACTAGCACTGTAACCCCTTAACCACTAAACCACATCACCCAGTGCCAGACCCAAATGTCTCTCCAGGTATGAGGATTCAAGAACCTCCCTGGGCAACTTACTCCAGTGCCTGACCATCCCAACAGCTGCCTGAAATGAGGTTGTGGCCACGTGGGGATCAGCCTCTTCACCCAGGCAAGCAGCAACAGGACTAGGGGAAGTTGCCTCAAGCTGCACCAGGAGAGGTTCAGGTTGGACATCAGGAGGAATTTTTTCATGCAAAGGATGTCCAGGATTTGTAATGAGAAGGGAAGTGATGAGGGACTCACCATCCCTGGAGGTGTTCAGGAAATGACCGGACATAGCACTTGGTGCTATGGTTTAGTTGTCACGGTGGTTTAGTTGGCACAGTAGTGTTTGGACAAAAGTTGGACATGGTGATCTTGGAGATCTCTTCTAACCTTAATAATGATTCTATGATATCCTTCTGGGAAATACTGCAAACTGTAATTTATTCTTATTCCTAATATTCTCTCTTTTAAATTCTTAATTTTTAAATTTTTAGGGACCTATCTTTTTTTTTTTTTATCCCATGTTGCTTAGTTTCTTTTAGAGACTTTGGGTAAGAAAGCTTTTAAAATGATTTTTGGAAATACGTGACTTACAAGGGGATCTCCATTGTCCATGTTCTCAGTAACTTCTCAAAAAAACTGAGATAATCCAAAGCGTGTCTTCCATTTACATACTGGAATGTTCATTCCTAAAAAACATGTCATTTATATTGACATGCACATAAACTTTATTGTAGTCTGTAGAAAGTTGTCTAGTGTGCACTCCATGTGTACTGATCTGGAGCTTTCTGGAGCTTCTCTAGATTTTTTAGGATTGATTTCATATTTGCCACCTTTGTTAGATTTTAAGGCATTTTGAAGCAGGCATTTTTCTATTGTAAGTTCAGGAGTTTCATACTCAAGTCCCTTTAGAGTTGTTGATGGGATGGATACACTCCAGTCTAATAATAACCTGTTAGAGCTCAGTTTGTCTTTTTTTCTCCTGGTCTCTAATTTCACTTCAGTTTAAGACAGATCCTCTCATGTATTCTCTGAGGAGGATGTCTGGCCTAGGAACTTCTCCAGTCTTCTCTGGTGTGGATAAACCCCCAGTTTTTTAGTGGCTCCTGCTTTCTGCCAGCCTCAGCAGAAGCCCCTTGATGGGTGTCTGTGGGAGGCTCCTCACCAAGCCTGATTCTGACCCGAGCCTTAGCCATCTCCACTGAGCGTGCTGTGGGCTGGGGCTGCCCCCAGCTGCTCCTTGGGCTGCTCTTCTCCCTGGCCAAGGGCAGCAAGGTCCTGCTCTGACCATGGACAGCCCCCACAGCCTTCTGGCCTTGCTCTTCTCCCTGGCCAAGGGCAGCAAGGTCCTGCTCTGACCATGGACAGCCCCCACACCTTCTGGCCTTGCTCTTCTCCCTGGCCAAGGGCAGCAAGGTCCTGCTCTGACCATGGACAGCCCCCACAGCTTCTGGCCTCCAGCCTGTAGGGAGCTGCTGGTCCTGCAGGCCTCTGACCCTGGACTGTGTTTTATGTTTAAGCCTTCGAAGATTACAATCCTTTCTGTTTTCCTTACTTGGACACAACTTGAAGCTTTTACAAGAATGCTCTTTTTTCTTTCTAATAGCCTCCTTCATCCCATTTGTTCATGACAGCTCCCTTCTCTGGATTTTTTCAGTCTTTTTTGGTAGGTTGTATGCATTTCTTTTGAGCTTGCAAAAGTGTCTTTAATCAGTCTCTGTGCCACCTGTAAAAATGTGACTTTTGCAGCCGATTCTTTTTTCTTCCTTATAACAAGCTTACTCATTTTTATTCAGTGACCCTCTTTGAAATGGTGGTAGAGTTTTTTGGCTTTTGTTGCCCCTTCAAGGGCATACATTCTAATCTACATCAAAGCAGTTATTGACTGTGGCTAGAAGTTTACTTTGAGTCATACCCTGATATGTGATGTGCTTGTACAGGACAGGCAGAAATATCCAACAGCCTAATATTTATCTGCCCCACTTCTAGGGACATTTTTCAGTGTTTTTTCAGCTTTCCAGGTGTCTTTGGGGGTTTGGTCCAGAGCATGGCTTATATTTATAGCCTATGTCTTTCTTGATGTCATCTGCCTTGGCCAGTGCTGAAAGGGAGTCACTGGGTTGTTGAACATGAGTGGACTGTTAACTGCCAGATGGATCTGGTAACCATGAGCACTCATTCTCTAATGAGTAAAAAGAAACCAAAAAAGAATCCTTGAGCTTGCCTGTGGAGGGATAGAATGTAAGAAAATAAAGATAGTGCGGAATGTAGTCTCACACCTGAGGAGTTGCAGCTGCACTAATCACCAAAGATTAGGAACAGGCCTGCCCTTAACAGGCCACAGCTGTGTCCAATGAGATGAGGAGTCCTACAAAAGGGTGGGGTTAGCTAGGGGAGCTCGAGTTTGTTGGCTGAGTTGTGGAGAAGGAGTGAGCGCCGTGAGGAGAGGTCCATGAGAAATCACTGAAGGTATAGGAGCTTTGCAATAAGATGGCAACACTTGCCCAGTAATCTGAAGTGGTCCATATCAAAATACAGCATAGCTGAAGACTTGCTGTGCCTGCAAGGAGGACTGGCCTATGTGTAAAAGTTTTCCTTCTGCAGACCAATTTAGCTCTGAATAAGAAATCAAGAAGCAATGATGGAGATGTGTGATTGGAATCTTCTGGAGAGACCTATCACTCAGCTCACCAGGCAGGGTCTCTGAGAAGAAATTGAGGACATGATTCTGTTCCAATTATGTTCTTTACAAAGGACACAATTAATGAAGTAATGTAAAATTTTGGGTTTAGGACAGGGGCCTCTGCAAGGATCCAGTCATCTTCCAGACATTTAGTTTGTGACAATTATCTGTAACTAACTGTGGTGCTCATATCAGTATTGAAGCAACTTCCTAAGCAATGTAAGCAGTTCTTGAGGTGCCCAAACTGAGGATGTGTTAGGGCTGTGGAAGCCTCAAGGAAGCTCTATGCTGATGAGGGGGTTACCTGCTGTTCAGCCAAAGAAGAAAACATACACTTTGAGTTGCTGCAAACAGTCAGTTAATGGAGATGACAGCAATTGGTGAGACAATTTATGTCTTTATTTTTATAGTGACATTTTTGGCAGGAGATTGAAGCTGCACAGGCAGATTATCTTGGAACTTTTTGTTTGCTTGTTTTGTGTTTGTGTTTTTTTTTTTTTTTTTCTTCACCTCTTCATTTTTCTTTCTACACAGTTTGGCTTATTTATCATAATGTTTTGGTCTGTTTTCTTGTGGTCTTTAGGAGCTCAAGGAGTGTGTGCGTGTTAGGTTTCCTGTTCTGTGTTGTTTGTAGGTGTGGACTTCACCCAGTTTATTGTTTCTTTTTCTCCCTGACACTTGTAACTCTTTAATTATCTATGTTTGTTGTTGGTTTTGTTGAATTTTCAATATATTTATTTAGACAAGATTTTTGTTGGTGGGAAAGAAACAGGAGGATCTAGACTTCCACATGTAGATCCAGAATGATGGTATCATTGGACTAAACTGCTAAATGGCAGAAAAACTAGAAAGTTGGGATTTAGGGATGGATGGATGCAAGCTCAGGCAGAAAATAGGGCTGAGGGTTGCCCTTTATATGTAGGAACAGTTGGAATGTATGGGACTCATGTGTGAAAGTTTTGATTCAATAGAAGGCAAAAGATTTTCAGTAGAAAGATGATTATGCGATGGAAATGGTTGCCTAGGGAAGGAATCACCTTTCTTGAAACTTTGGAGATGCATCTGTGTAATGTACAAAGTGACCCAGTCTGAATTCAGATGCTTTATGCAGCTGTGACTCGTCAACCACTGTGTGAGTGGGAGAGTCTGTGATATGGTGCATCATGGCAGGAGGGTCAGGTGATTTCAACATTGTGTGAGCAGGTCATAAATCTATACATATGTCTCCTTAAAGGAACAAACTATATATGTTAGACAACTCAGGATGATCACCCTATATGTGCACCTTTGAGATACTACTTTCTAAAGTTGTTCTACATTCCTATCTGATAGCATTTCTGAATCCCTTCCAATCACATGACAGGAGAAAAAGGGAGAAACACATCCTAATTCTGTAAGTAATTCACAAGACTGCAGTGCCATT
The DNA here is from genome assembly GCF_012460135.2 of Molothrus ater. NCBI lineage: Eukaryota > Metazoa > Chordata > Aves > Passeriformes > Icteridae > Molothrus > Molothrus ater. The sequence goes on along the minus strand of NC_050482.2, from coordinate 25,963,380 downwards.
GTGTTAGTGGTATTGTAGAACAAACTATTTAGGAATAGTTAATTGCTTTCATATTTTTGTTTATATTCTTCTCCCCCAATTAGTGTGGACTGTTGCAGTTTCTTGTAATAAGAAAATTCAACAAATGGAAATTGGCTTTTCTCTGAGTTGTCTTAGAATAAATTATATGTTTTCAGAGAAAGACAGACATGCCTGAGGATAAAGTAAGGTATGGTATCTGTGCACACTGGATAGAAATCTCTATAAATATGATATTGGTATCATGCATACCTAAAAGATTACTATCAACACAGGTTATCTATCATGTAGGGGCAAGTCAAGCAAGTTAGACCTGCCTCAGGGATGGTTTAGCCTATATATCCAACTACTCAGACAATGTTGCTGTGGCTATTTTGGAAGAAAAGACTGAGGGATTATTTTTCCATCACTGCAGGCTTCCCATTCATTGGTATTGGCTCCATTTCCTCCACTGGGCTTTGATGGGTACAGGTGATTGGTGTCCTGTTAGTTTATATTAGGATAAGTAAGACCTAAGTGGAGCAACATCTCTCCCAGCCCTCTTCCCCAAGAGGAGTTTTATGCAACCTGTGCATCAGTTGCACAGTGGATGGAACACACTGGAAGTAGATGATGCATTTAGTCCATGTGGATATTTTTCTGTCACCAGGCAATTTCCAGGGCATTTAATATTAGATTTTTAATTATTTTTTGTAAATTTTATTAATATACTTGGTTTACTTCTTTGCACAGCTACATGTTTTATGGATTAATGGTGTATGGGTGTTTTGTATAGGAAATTCCATGTTGTAAAAGTTCAAGAATAATTTTTGTGATATAGAATATAATGTGAACCTTTATAAGTACATAGCATTGAAAAATTTGGAAAATACGTAGTTGGGGAAGCTTGACAGCTCAAGAATCATATAGGAATTGATTTATTTCTCTGTGCCACATGAAAAAATATATGCTTCTCCCAGCTCCACAGAACTTTTATTTGGACCCACTGATAATGTAAGCCAGCCTTCATTTGTCTAAGTAGTAATGTAAAATAGTATGTAAAAATTAGCTGATGAGATCATGGTAGTATGAAGGTCTTTTCATTGGTTCATTTAACTTTGGACTGATTACAAACATAGCTACTAATTAATTTTGTGTGTTCTTGTTAATTATAATGACATTCAGTAGTGCTCATCTGGTTATGAGCTTCTGAGTATTTTTCTATCACAGAAATGTGAATTCCTGGAATCAGGACAAAAGGAGGTGTCTCTTTACTATTTGCAGTTCTGCAGTTTATATAATATTCTTCAAAAATCGTATTTTTTGTAGTTTAAATTAATGTGTTGAAGTAGTTTAAATATAATTAAAATACACAGTCTGCTAGGTAAATTTACATGTTTTCATACTTTTAGAAGCTATACATTATAGATTGTAAGTGATGTATTTTCAAATAAATTTCAGGACCCATTGATGTAGTGCAATTTAAGACTTGTTCAGAAGTCCTACTATGTATTAGAGTTTTTTTTAATTGTGTGAGTCCTATATGATAGATAGTTGGAAGCTAAGGATACCAGTGAATGAATGTTTATGTCTTTAAAATACTAAACAGTCTCTTCAGCAAGTCATTTTTGCTTTAGTGAAACCAGTGGTGATTTTGGCTCAATCGATCTGATTGAAAAAAAGCATACCTAATATTAACAATAGATAGCCCTCAACCAGGTTCTAAAATTTTCTTGCATGCTTTGGTGAGTAGTGCTTCATCAGAATATTTTATACAGATACCCACTTCAATGCAGTTTAAACCATTTTTACTCTAGAAGAAATCTGAACAAGCAGGTCTTAGCTGAAATAGTGACACATCATGGCAACTTGATCTATCAAACAGGAGACCTGCTTAAGTGCTGTAGTGCACTTTGGTGGGATTATTTACATTTTAAAAAATACCAAAGACCACCATTAAGGCAGGATAAAGAATAAAACCATGTTGTCTCAAATCAAAATATTATCTTGGAGGCAGTGTACAAACATATAAAAGGTAAACTTATCCTAATGATTTGTGATCTAAATGTGGAATAAGAGGTGATGGCAGCAAGTAAATGAATGAGTTAAAGAAATAGCTTGCAGCACATGGGCGTTGTATTTATTTAAATCAAGTTTCTAAGGCTTCATCCAGGAATGAATTTGACTTTCATTTTAATTAAGTATTCTAGGGATTTCTGACACAACTATGACAATTAACATTCTGTCAGGATGCTTTTAAAGCTTCGATTAACAAGGTCTGTGAATTTGTAAATTTTTAAGGCTCAGATGGAATTGTTAGATGTTGGAGAATGGGAAGATATCTCCGTAAGCACTGTCAGTAGGGGATAGATAAACAGTTAAAGCTCTACCTGCTGGGGCCCAAGGGATGGAATCTTCTAGCTCAGGTGGAAGGTAGAGAAATGTTAGTGTTAGACTGGAATAACTGGAATGATTCAGATCCAGGTTTTAGGATGCTAACCAAAATCAAAACAAATCAAAATTTATAACAGAAGTAATATTATTTTTTAGGAGTCTTCTGCCTTTGTCAGGTAAACCACACTGAAATGTGGCATAAATGAAACAAGTCAATAAATAAGATTCTAAAGATGAAAATTTGCATAGTTAAAAAGAGAATTGGTAGGCAAGACCTGATATCTGTCTGTGACCTGTCACACCTACTTTGTGCCGTCCTCACCAATTTAAATATTTCTTATTGATTTCTGAAGAAGTATAGAAATCCAGAAATAGACCAAATAAAATTAAATTGAGATTAATGATTGTAGTTTTTTTTCATATTAAGACTAATTACCAAAAATACTACAATGAAAAATTTCTTCTGAAAAGGCTTTATCTCAACAAAATGGGTCATATTTTGGTACAGGATTTCATGTATAATAACTAACTGTCCTGGCTTTATTTCTGAGATGAAGCACTATGTGATGTTTGATATACTCCAAGCTAAGAGAACTGATGATTTGAAAGTATTTCAGTGTAATGGAGTATAGGAAAAAAAGAAATACAGAATATTTGCATTTGAGGCTTGCATATTGTCTGTCAACAAGATGTAATGTTGAAGAAGTAACTGTAATGTATATTTAGGTCTAGAATTCAGGTGCACAAGAAACTTCAAAGACAGAGGCATAGCTATTTAGAGGCAAAACTGCAACCTTTTAATGGGAAATAGGTCAGTGAGATGAATGCTTTTCACTTGGTTGGTTGGACATTTACATTGTGGATCCAGGGTGACCGCATGACCATCGAGCAGAGTTTCATTGACACATATTTTACTTTTCGAAAACTTTTAAGAATTGCCACCCACCTTCAACTCCTCATATTTGCCTTAGGTTCCTTACCTGTTTTTTAACATTTTCTTCTCTTTTTTGCTTTGTATTAAGCTCATAAGATATCCTTCTCATTTCCCAGTGCTGTCCTACTGTGCAGGGGTTTCATGTAGTGTTTATTTCTCCAGCCTGTCATTCTTTGCTCTCCCTTCTTCACTTGCTCTACTACAGAGGCTGCCAGGTAGCTTTCAGTTTTCTAGGAACTTCGACCTTCCCAGCAGGTTTTGTTACACTCTACAAACAAAGGAAGCAGTTAGAACTGCAGCTCTTTTAAATGTCCAAACATCTTGTAACAAAGTGTGTATTAATAATGCCAGTTGGAACACAGATTTTTTTTTTTCTTAAACTGTGGGAAAGAAGTCTTTTCTTTAAAAAATTTTACATTCATTTTACTCTTCAGCCTGCTTCTGTCTGACCTTGTCAGCAAGAGAGAATTGCCAAGAGGCACCATCGAGAGGCTGGTAGGATCTACTTCAGAGATAGCAGAGTTTCAGGCATTGAGTCCGTGTCTGTATTAGTAAACTAAACAATGCCTGAAAATATTTCCATGTCTCTGCCACAGTGAATGTCTTTGCAAACTAACATTGTTCCAGAAAATTCCCAGACATTATTGACCACCTCCATTAGACAATTTTATTATTATTTGACCACCTCCATTAGACAATTTTATGGAGCCCTTCTGTTTCAGAGCATATGTGACTATGCTACATAGGTGTAGGATTATTCTACATCCTACATAGATGGAGGATTATCTGTGCCAGTTGATTTCAGGAAAGAGAAAAGTGCTGAGGCATAGGTGTAATATAAATGTTCTACAGACCTGCGTGTTCTTTATTTCTTCTGCCTTGTCCAAACTTCTCTCTTCATTGCAGTCTTCCAGTCTCAGCTTCAAAGCTGGTTGGTTTTTTTTTTTCCCTTTTTGCTTGTCCTTTTGTCCTTCCTAGCACGCATACAGATTTAAATTTTATTGGCATGCTGTCTCCCAGCTTCTGTCCCTTCCTTCAGATGACCCTGTGGACTTACTGGTAGTGATATTGTGTGCAGTTCTCTGCCTGAAACAAACTACTTCAGGGAAGCCTTTGTTTTGTTTGCCCTTGGTTACTACAATAATAAAAATAGAATAAAAACACAGGACTTGAATTTGAGTGATGCCTTAGCTGTCTGCTGCATGGAAGAAACTTGGTGAACAATTATATTTCTTTGTGGACTACATTTAATCTTATTACTTGTTAAGAGAACAAATTAGAGGGAATGATTAAGCCAGATTCTATGTTGGTTTTGTTAAATGATTCTAAATAGCTGTAAACATTTCTCTGTTTTGTCAGGATTGTGGCACTAGAATTGATCTTGGACATCACTTCAGTTCAAGGTTGAAGTTAAAAGATCTTTTTGAGGCTTAGAAGAAGCAGGTGAGTACAAATCAATCATCACAAGTCAAAGAGAATTTTTTTTTGCAACTTTTGTCCCAGAATTGCAGTTCTTGCTTACCAATCCAAATTCAACTAGGTGGTGTCTGCCTTCCCTGATTCACTGAGATGTATGACTGCTTGTATTGGGACTAGGTAGCAGACAATATCTGATTCATTTAGCATTTCCCTACATACCTTTTCATGAAAATAGGTGAAACCATGGTTCTGTCACCAAGGTCTCTGGAACTCTGGAGTTTACTTACACTGTACGGTTTCATTACATCAGCTGTATTAGGAGCATGATAATTAGGCTAATTGGTTTTGAAAACTGTTTTAGACTGTATCTCTTGTGAAAAATCAAGTTTTAAAAGGCAAATACATTATAATAAATAGTGAAGAATTCCTGAGTTTGGATAGTCCTTGTTCTTGAAACTAGGATGATCTTTATTCCTTTGGTAACCAGGAATGCCATGATGTCAAGGACACAAGATCAAACCTTATTTCAGCTGCTGTGTGTGTTTACAGGCTGAACCTGCCTGGGACAGCACATTGTCAGTGGGTACAGTGCCACTGGAGCCTTGGCATGCCTGCACTGAATACCTTGCTTTGCTCCAGACCTTCACAGCTATCTTCAGTGCATCGTGTACAAGTGGTTATCAGGTCTTTTTCACTTAGACTGGAAAAGGAGATCCTGAAGAAGTTAGTGTAAGATGAGAGCTTAGCAAGGCAGTCACATTTATTTTGGGGTTTTCGTAATTGTTATTGCAACAAAAAAAAAAAATTGAGTGTTGCAGTTGTTCATATTCTACATTTCCTACCGAGGTATAACATTTTTTGAGAATATTCCCAGAATTTTTCAAATCCGAAGTTTTTAGGCAATATGTTAAAATATAAATTGCAAAATATGGTCAATTGGGCCTGATACTACATTTTTATGATACAGATGTCAACAGGGTACAACAAACTTGCCAAAATAGTAACCAGACCAAATTCTTCTGCGTACACCAGGAATTAGAAACAAATATGTAAATACAAATAATGTCATGTGTACCAACTGCTAAAGTATTACTAGATACTCTGATATACCCATATACTCCATAATATTGGTATATCCATCTTAATGTATTGATGCCTCTGGAAGGAAAGAAAATACAGCTGTTCCACAGGACTTAATGATGATGACAGTAATTAGTCCTGAAACTATGTTTATAACAAGTTTTTTTGAAGTTTTACCCTCTCTGAGGAAGAACAGCCCTTTTTGACCTAGTTCAAAGTAGGGTAAAAGAAAACTGTTCTGGTGTGTGTTTCACTGTGACTATCTTCACTGGGTAATAAGAAAGGAAAATTCCTTTATTCTGACTTAACTTCACCTTTTTCCAAGGAGTTAAGGCACTGGCTGGAAGGCTACAGTATGAATATGGTGAAGCCAGGAAAAGAAGAAAGGTTAGGTGTAGCAGTTTTCTAAGTCAAAGGATATACAGCATTATACAGGGAAACTGTAGATATTACTGCTATCATGTGCAAACCTTTACATGACTATATGTTAGTATGTAATAATATATTTATTTGCAAAACAGTGGGGTTTTCTTCATTATTCAGTAGAAAAAGAAAAGTGAGAAATATCAGATTCTTTGCTTTCTATGTAGCAATGGAAATATGGCTGGATTTCTGTGACATATTTATTTGTACTTGCCTAAATGGTGTAACTTGTGTGTAGTTATGTTAGATAGTTTTTTGATAGTGTCAGTATTTTAGAAAACTGATAGAAACTGGAGTTTGGTAGAAACTGTAGTTGAAATCTGTTGAGTCAGCAAGAGTGTTTTTGTTTTTAAAGGATATTTTCTCTGGAAGTTTACTATGTTCTGACAAATAATGGGCAAAATGCAGTGTAACTGAGTTGTGCAACTCTGGTATTTTGGCAGTATAATTTTATTGAATTCCAGTATGTCTGAAACGTAAAGCATATGAAAGAAAGTAACTGCTGTTCTGCTTCCTCCATTATTTTCTTCCATAATTTTAATATTCTATAAAAATGCTTTCTGTAAAGGAAGCCAAAATCTTTTTGGCCTTTTTAGTATTGGTCTCTATTTCTTGCAGTCCATGAAGGTGGAGAAGGAATGTTTTTGCAGTCAATGAGGAAACAGTAGTGAATTCTGAATGCTACTTCCTCAGTATGGTGTTTAGAATCAATAGGTTTTTTATGGCAGGATATGGTGTCTTTGAAATGATTGAAAACTGAGATTTAGTTATAAATGTAGTGACAGATATGCATAAAAATAAAATTGCAATTATGAATACATTTTTAATCAACAGGGAGAAGAAAATCTGGTTTTTAATCACTTAACTCTATAGGAGTAAGTTTTAGAAAAACTGAGACAGTGCTCAGAGAAATGTGAAAGCAAAGAAAACGTGTTCTATTTTCTGACTGATGACTCAAATAGACAGTATAGAGACTGTTAGTGATACATTTACATCTATGTTTTCTGAGTTACTTAGGCTTTGAAAAAAGCTAAATAAGTGCTGGTATTAATGATTATTAAATTGATCTAGCTCTTCAGTGTTGTCAGTTTGGAGAAGAGGTGACATTGTGCTCATTCCAGTTTATTTCTAGTACTACAGGAAACAAACTTGAAACATCACATCTCATGTACATGTATATGCATGCATTTGGATACTATGAAATATTTAGTCTATATGCATATGTTTATTTTGTAGAGGGCAAACATAATTATACTGCTAGATTAGTACAGAAGACTATCTCATGAAGGTATCTAAGGACTCATTGCTGGTGACCGTGTTGGTGACCAACATGTGACAGATACGATGTTTTCCACTGCCTGCATAATGGACTGGCATTAACTTTGTTCATAAGGAAATCTAAACCCTTCACACGTCTGCTCAGAAGGCAAAGGAGTTTTAATACTTGTCTAAGTGAATGAAAGGAGGGTATACAGCATAATGCTGGAAGGGAAGGATGGTATCTGGTTTGCAAGAAGTAATTAGATGGGGTTTGATGGGCTTTGTCTTTAATATGGTTTCTAACAGGAAGCATCTGAAACATAAACAGTATTTTATGCTTTAATTGAATTGTATTAGAACAGTGACCTTATTTTAGAATTTTGAATTATCTTTTCAGGGTGATTTTGAGTAGCTATAAATTGGTGACTGGGGGGAACCTGAAGTCAACTTTTGTCAAAAAGTAGTGCACATTGATAGAATTGAATTTGACCTGGAAATATGAGGCAGTAAGTTTTTACTATGATTATACATAATGTCAAACTATGGATTTAAACTGGCCAGCTTTTCAATTCAACTAAACAATAAGTACAGTCTTAATGGTCTGGTTTGCTGGGAAGAGCACTGTTGAAATAATCTTGTTTTTCACAGCCCATATAAAACATGAACTTGCATCAGTTATTACAAAGTTTGTGCTTTGGGAGGTATTTTTGTGACATCTAGGAGTGATGCTCCACATTTGTTGGAATTATTTGCTAATGATGCTGTCTTGAAAAAGGAGTTATTGCTTAAATATATTGACCGTTCTGTGGTTTCTAGCACAGAAATTTTAAGGGAAAGATACTTGAAACCTGATGTGTTTTTTCAGCTGTATGAAATGAGGAGAAAATGGTGTGCATCTTAATTTTATGTTTCTTTTTCCTATGTGACATGAATGGGAGAGGTGAGAACTCTTAATTTTTAACTGAGCTGAATTCAGGTTTCTAAATGTGGCCTGCTTGAGAACAGAGGACCATTACTGTAGTTGTCATGTAAAATGAAGTTGGAGTCTGAATCTCCTTTTTAGCTGTCAGCTTTATTAAGGAGCTACTGGTGTGTTGAACTAGGCACACACATTATATAAGCGGTGTGTGGTGGTGTCTGGGGGGAATTTTCTCTCTCTCCACTGCTGCTTTATTAGGTCCTGCTCACTCACTCTCTGTTGCCCTGCCTCACTGCAGCTTTCTGGCTGCAGCTCACAGCACTGGAGGTCTAATGTAGATTGACGCCTTTGCCAGAGGACTGATTGAAACTTGTGTCTCAGAGTTGCTAATGCTCACTCAACCATTTTATTGAAGATAAAGTAAATAAAATAGATTGCCATATGAGAATTCTCTGAAATCAAATGGAATAATTTGACAGGTTTAAGCCCATGAAAAAGCCTGAGCATTGAAACAGATGGGAATACTTTTTATGCACAATATACCAGGAAAAGGTGTCTACTGGCTTGCTGTTACACTGTTAATGGCTTTTACCAAAATTATAATTGTTGAAAATATCACTTCCATTGGTGTCTAAATTGTTACTTCTCTAAAACAGAGAGATTATTTTTAATATAAAAGTAATGGATATACTGATTTTAGTTTCGTATTGCTTCTGATAATTTGAGTGGTGATAGATAACTAGTCTCTTAAAATGTAATTTAAATAAATAAGAGTGAGTTTAGTATTTGAGAAAGTAATTCTGTGAAATGCAGAATAGGTTGTTACTTTATAGATTTTTAGTAATCATTAAGTGACGTAATTTTGAATATTACAGATAAAGTTGCTAAAAAAAGCCCAAACATTTCTAAAAGTATAGCAATACAATACACAAGAACTATGAGGTGCTAAAGTTATTGTGACAAACTGCTCAGTATAATGGTCAACAAGTCCCAAATATTCTTCTCAACGTTTTTATTTTATAAAGAATTTCTGTGCATGAGCATTGTAGTATGTCTCTGCTATTTTCAGAAAGAAGACAATACATAATAATATGTGACTCAAGACACAATAGATGACATATGACTCTTTTTTTATCTGGATGAAAATGAGTATTGGTCTTTTTAGTCACACTAGTGGACTCCTTCTTACTAGTTGGGCCACTTCTTCCAGAAAGCAAGACACACCTGTGTTTTAGTTTAGTATAATAAATTATGTCAAACTCAGAGTTAATTAAGGAAATAAATACAAAAGAAGTTGAAAATATCAGCAAAGCTGGCAGATGCAGACTTGGTTTACCACTTGAAAACACAGTCATTTAAATATCCAATACTAATTTTTCTTTTTTCTCTATGTTTAAACAAAATCTGTTCTTTTTTAGAGAGGAGAGAGATGTTATGTATCAATTTTATTTCATTTTTTAAATTGAAGAAATGGATTGTAAAAGATTGTGCTATTTCTACTTTAAGGTGGGATACTAGTGAGATTTCATGAATATTGGGTAAGGAATAAATGATGAATGAGCTATTTGAGAATGTCCTGCAGGAGTGAGTTGACAGACTAGGAAAACATAGTAAGGGTAGATTTCCAGGTTAAATGTTAGCCAGAATACACAGCTAGTTGTGCTGATGTATGCAGTGGCAGGGATGGTATTGGTCAAAATCATATTTTCAGTAAGACTGTGAATAAACCCAAGAAGCATGAATGATACTGTGGGAACTCAGCACATCACTCCGGGTGTCCAGAGTTACCGAGAGAACCCTTGGGGGGCTCGGAAATCCTGGGATGTTGCCAGGAGCGTCTGGTGGCTCGACTTTGATCCCTCTAGGGATGTGCCACCTGTTTGAGGACCTGAGAGTCACTTGGGAGTGAATGGTGCAAGGATGATGTATTTACAGGGTGAAATATAGATTTTAGGGTTTTGGTACAGGGGGTTATGGAGACAAGATGGAGGGATCAGGGCGTGTCTTGTCCTTCTTTCTTCTTCTTGTCATCCATTTTCTGTGGTGATGCTGGCACTTGGGAATTGGTCCATGGTGAAGGTGCACTTGCTAATATGGGTGAAAGGTATTGGGAAATAAAGGTAAGTATCATGTATGTAGGTTTTAGTATAAAAAGACACGACCTGCCCCATGGGTGGTCAGAGTGCCCTGGGCTGCCTTGCTGGTCAGACCTTGGCTGGGCAGAGAGAGAAAATTCTGTAGATAAGAAATACTAAACAATCTGAAGACCGAAAAATTGAGGAGTCCAGACTGGTCCTTTGAACCGCGAGCGGCCCCAGAACCACCCTACGCGTGTCTGGGCAGAGACAGACAGCCGACCGGACAGATACTCTTCTCTTTGTTTTTCACATCCTCTATGTGTTTTTAAGAGTAAAAATTTCTCTATTGTGCTTATAAGGCAGAGCACTGGCCCCAGGTCTTTCTTGCTGATGACTGTATGTGGCCAAACTCTTAATGCTCTCAAAGCAGTTCCAGACTTAAAATTTCAACATTTACCCCATGGTGCTCCTCCTGTTCATTCAGTATGATAAAAGGGTCAGCAACACCTTTGTCTTTCCTTGGGACAGAATAGAAGACACAAATCTAAAAAGAAAAAAAAAATATATATATATATATATCCCTGTTTTAACCCCTTCATTTTCCATGTCTGAAATTTTTTGGAAGTCTTGCCATTTGGAGGGAACAGAGAAAATTAATTTAGTTGCTTTTAATTATATACATAGAATTGCTTTGGATTTTTTCTGTGATAGGAGGTCCAAGACAAAGAATCCCTGCTCATTTCTGTGTTATGTAGCCTTTTCTCTCTCTCATAGCTTTTTCCAGTTAAATTGTAAAGCCATTATGCCCTTAGCACAATCTTTGGGAAAAAATGCTGAGGCCTGTGAGCACTCCAACACAGATTGATTTAGACAGAATAAAAGCTGGTTTTATCAAGAGAAAGGGAAGCCTCAACAGTAGTTCACTTTACTTGGGATTTCTCTAAAACTTAAAAAAATCAAATGTAGTTTTCCATATTGCTCAGAATGACTTATTTGTGCTGTTTTCCTCAGCATGGTCTCTTATTTGACTGTGTCTGAAGTAATTCTGATTTTCCTCTATTTCCTATGTTCTTCAGTACAAAAAAAAAAAATTTGTAAAAAAAAAAAGTAAAAAAAAATTATCTGTATTTTTGGCATGCTTTTGAAGTTACCTTATTGAGAAATCATTATATGATAAATGTTATGACCTATCTATTTTAAATCCTTATTAAAAAAATAAATGAATGTAGGCAATAAAGAAAGCAATTCAGTACAAGTAACTACATATGGAAGAAATAGCATCACATGTAATTCCTGAAAATAAATGGGATCTTGGACATGGAATAGATGTTTATTTGATTGCTTTGAGAGTTAGCCTCCCTAAAAAGCTGATTTTAAATGAGTTTTGTGTTTGTAAGTGGTACTTGTTAACTGTCTTGGGGAGTGATTTCTTCTCTTCTCTGGAAAATGCATTATGGGATCTAGGAAAGAAAGAGGTAATGATTTTTTTTTTTATGTGGCTGCTGTCATCTAGGAACTGGACAGAGATCATTGTCCCTCAGGAACTAGGCCTCAGAATTTTGAATGTAGTCTGTAAAACAGCTATTTAGCTGTAATTGTTGTCAGTCACAGCCTATAGAATTCAGGTTTTTACTGGTTATTTGGTGGGGAAAACTGTGCTTAACTGCCTTTTTTTTTTTTTGGTAAATTCTGATTGTTCACAATTTAATTTTTCAAGAAACTTCTTTTTCCCCTGAGCTTGACTTGTCTAGGGAAGTAAAACGGGTTTTGTTGGTTCATGTGGTCATTCTGGTCCTACATCCAAACATAAGCATATAGATTTGAGTACCTATATATAAATTCATTTAATTATGACAGATCCAGTGAAGGTTTTGCAAAAAAAAAAAAAGGCAAACAACTACCTGGCATGTAATCAAAGGCTTCAGATGTTAAAATGCTTGATATAGTTTGCACAAGATATGTCACTTCTCAATAATAAGGTGTGGGACATGGCACCTCAGTATGTAAAGTACTGAGATTTAATTCTGGAATCTATATACTTTGGTTAAGTATAGTTCTATAGGTAATAGCACTAATGGGAAATGGACTGTAATTTTAACTAAATGCTTTACTACTTGAGAAACTAAATTAAATATTGTTTTAGATCTGTTGAGATACATATGGATGTATATTCCTGTAAGAGTTTGCAGCCTAAGATCATTCTGTGTTATTTGGCTGAAGCTATTTACTAAACACTTCAAATTGGAGCAGATGGATAGTGTGCTATGACAAAGACATGTGACCTCATGTCTTAAATGTTTTGCAGCTAATTTGAAGCTAATATTTATTATCTGCATGCTACCATCCAGTTGCTGAATATTTAGCTTTCTTCTTTTCAAGATTAAAATTCTCACATGGCCATTTGTCATTCATTTTTACTTAGCTTTCTCTTTGCTCTAAGATACATTTTCATGATGTAATGCAAATCCAGTTCTCTTTTTATCACTTAATAAAGAATTAGACCTATAGCATATACAACATTTCTACTCAGTCCAGTCAAAGGCTTTTAGATACAGGTAGATGTATTTTTTTCTCAAATTTGATGGTTGCTACTTGTTTCTAAAAGATGAACTCAGGGGTCTGTAATCTTTGCATCATCATCCCTCACCTTCTTCTTATATGGAATTTTACTTCTAAGATTCCTTCTTCTTAAAAACATACAAATAAGCAAAAAAAAATCCAAAAACTACAAACAGAAAACCAACAAAAAACCCCCAACCAACAAAACGAACTTCTTTACTGAAATTTTGCCTCAGGCCAGTTTCTCTCTGCTGGATAAGTGGACTAAATGAATGACAGTGTTATTATTTATTTTATTTTTTAAAATAAGGCTGAGATGTTGAACTGAATTACTGAATGAATGGAAAAATATTTAAAGTTTTCTCTCATGACAGAATCATTTTACATTTGCTTTTTTGAGCAATACTATTATAAAACTGTGAAATATAAGCATTTTCATTTGTAAGTTTTTCATCTTCACTGTAAAAGTATTGCACCCACCCCTATTGATAATCCTTTTAACTAAGCACATACTTATTTAATGAACAGGTACTTTAGTTCTTGCTATCTTTTGCCTTTCTCCCAAATTCTTTATTGCCCCTCCAGTAGAATTTGTAGCTGCATTTTTTTCTTGCTTCTCTTCTTCAACCTGTCAAAAAGGGAACTAAATTAATGTGAAAAGGATGCCCAGCCGATGCCATAGAAAATTCATAACAATTTGAACCATACTCCTTGGTCTGCACCAAAGGTACACAACAAATGGTCATTTTTTTTGGTCCCTTTGCCAGCTCTTTTGTGGCAGCAGGCAGCTCTGGTGTTGGGAGGGTAGCAAACAGTAGGGAAAGGAAGGAAAGGGAAGGAGCAGCCTTAACTGCTGCAGCTGTTTGCTAAGTGAGCATATGTTGAAGCCCTTGAGCCTTCACAGAACATCTTTTCCCAGGTCAGTGCTTAATTCACACGTGTAATATGCCCCTAAAATTTGATCTGAACACCTGCTTATTGCTTATTTGTTTTTCCAAGGGAAGCTGTCCTATTGTGGAAGTCCCAGAGTTACTTACTTATCCTTAAAGTATAATGGAATAGTCCAGTTTCTTACAGTAAAGTGACATTTTCCCCTGATTTTTTGCATGTTGAGCTTTTACAAAATTGGTTATTTGCTATTTCTCTGTCTTTAGAAAATTTTCTGAATACAGTATATTTGGACATTATTAGAAACAGAGATCTGAAGAAGAATTATCACATTGTTTTATTTTTGCAACTCACAAATATTTTTCATTAAAGGTGTTTTAAATTTATTTGATTGATTAGGCCTGAAAAAGCTATATATTGGATGGATTGAATGTATTTTATAGGACAGTGTTTTTAAATTATGTTATGAACTTGAATGCCCTGTCCAGTACTTAAAAGATCCCAGAAGATGGAACATGTGATTTAATGTCCTCTTTTTCATTTTGCAAACTTGACTCTGTTCCCAACCTCGAGACAAGGGAAGACAAAGAGCTGTGAGTGACTGGCAGTTGATACCATGGAGGTGCCATCTCCTGCATCCTCCTCAGGTCCCACAGTAGTAGCCAGTCTGCTGCATGGATGTGGAACTTTCCAGTAAAACTCTGTCCTTTGCTGGTCAAATTCACCTCCTGCATTACTTCTTTAGATGCCCTGTAAAAATCCTCTCTTTCCTTCAGCTTCTGCCCCAGAGACCTCTCTTTCCTAGATTAACTCTAGCTGTGCAGAAGCACCTGGAGCAACACTGGGATATTTGAGAGCAGCTAGTTTGCTCCTCTGTAAGACAGAGACTCACATCCATGGAGGCTGTTACTGGATGTGTTTAGTTATTTCATGTGTGTTTGTGCAGTTGTGTATTTCTGAGAGTTGACTGATCTGTCCCAAATTGTTTTTGAAGATGTTCAGTGTTTTTTTAAGTTAATAAAGATTTCTTTATTTTCTAGGAAGGTAATTCAAGGAAAATCCTAAGATACTCCTTAATATTTGGGATGTGATTTGGGCTGTGAAGGCTGGTGATAGCTTGCATGAAGGTCGAGGGATTTATTCTGTCTGACAGTGAAGTCCTTGATTTATGGTAACCTGTAAGGCTATGCTGAAGATGTGTGTGAATAGATACTGGTATTTCTAGAAACCATGTTTGACAGAGGCATTAGCTATTGAGGCAAATGATTTTTCACTTGTTAGTCTGTAGTAAAAACCATCTTTGCTGTGCATCTTTTTGATTGCCTTTGCAACTTAAAAATTTACTGGCAAAAATACAGAATTGTTAATGAAATTACAGTTATTAAATAATTGCAATTATTAAATAATTTGGATTTATTTCTAGTGTCAGACATTTAAATTATTAGCATAAAATAACAGATAAAATGTCCAAATCATTGTGTAAGTTGACAAACACTGTTAGTGTCTTCAAACTGTTGAAATGGACTTACTTGGTTATCTAAAAAAAAGTCAGTTTCCTATAACTTTACAGGAAGTTATCAAGGAGGTTTTTTAATTTCTTAGTGCTTTGATATATTTGAGATTTGCTCTATGTGCTGTTCATTTCCCTTAATCTAATAATTTAGCTAGTTATTTGCACTATACTGGTGAGTGGTTACTTCTCTATAAGATTAAAAATGAAGGTTATAATAGGACCCTGGGATGAAAGAAATATTTCTCTTACGTATTCAAACTGCTTAATAGGAATGAAAAGCATGTTCAATAATTTGGTTTGGCCATGTAGTATAATAGCTGCTGTTAAATATAACTTCTCTGTTGCAAATGCAAAAAAAATTAAAAACAACAGAAAAATAGGTTTGATCTCATTTGACCTTTGTGACGTTCAGTCAGTTAGAAGGTTTGTAAGATGTTTAATTACCAAATGGTCTGATCATTATTCATCTCATCATTTGATATATAACGTCAAGTGAATTGCCTCCCTGGAGTGCACTGTGTTTCACAGATCAATAGATTTAGTAAGAGCTTGAAGGAGAGCTTTATGCATTCATAGAAAAGAAGGAAAAGTATATCCTCCTTGTAAAATGGCTTATGTAGTTATTCTCTGAGCTTTGCAGACTTATTGTTTTATTTACATCTCAGGAATACAAAATCCTGTAACATAAAGGCATTTATTAAAATATTTTAAACCTCTTTATAAAAAAAAATACTGCTGTCCTACTCTATGTGATCAGCTAGCTTTAAAAGTCAGTCCTGACCATCTTCATTTATGTATTTAAGTAATTGTTAAAACAGATTTTTGCTTGGATACACCAACACATGGTATGATGAAAGGCTGTCTAAATACAATAGACACTATTGCTTACACTATTCACATTTTTGGTTTCTGCAGTTTAAGTAAGTATGGTTAGTCTTAACTGATTCTTGTTGTTGTTTAATGTTTGTGGGATTTTGAGGGGTTTTTTTCCCATTCATTGTGTCAAGGCTCTTTATGCACACTTCCAGAGGGGAGGATAAAGCTTGTTTCTAATTGACTGATTTAATATCTATGAAATTTTAAAAAATATTATGATAATTTATAATTAATTGGATAAAGGATAATTACATACAGGATGCTTCATGTTTACTTAGGCTTTTCTGAGTGTATTATATTACTCTTGTCCAATATAGATGAGCAATCTTTGAGCATGTCTTTCTGATTTCTTACCATTGATGGAAGGGCTTTTCAAATGACTGAAAGAGACTTCTACAAGTGCTCAAGCACTGGTATTTGTTGCTGGTTTTCTTCTGTAAGTTTTACAAGCTTGATTTGCTCTTTTGACTTACCAGCTTTCTGCTTAAAAACGAAAAAAACAAAACTATGTTTCTTCTTTAACTTTTATTAACAAAGGTAAGCTTTTTAGCTTAAATTTATGCCTTGTTGTTTGTCCTTGCATCAGTCAGGCACTGAGGAAACTGCATTTCAGCTAAGCAAATCTTCCCTGCTGCGGGACAGAAGCAACATTTACTTGAAAATTCTGCTCCCTTATTCATCTGTCACTTATAACCCATCATCTACTCAAAGATTAATTTGAATTGTGAACAATATCTAAGCTTCCTTAATCCCTTGCTCTTGTCCTTTTTCCTGAGCTGCTGTACTGTGACGGAAAGGCCATAATTCTGAAGCTTCTTATTCCTCAGGCCTACCTAAAGTAACTCCCTTTGGGAGCCAATTGATGTTTTAGCAAGGAAATTCTTACCTGTTTCTGAGAACAACTTGGAAAAATTGTCAGGAGACATTCACACTCTTAGATGTTCACGCTGTGGAATTCTTGTAAATGTAAAATCTAATTTGTCTGGGTTCTTTGCACCAGCATTGTTCAAGGTCAGATGAAATTGTGTGAAATACAAGGCAGTGTTTCTGAGATTTCATTCCTTTCTCTATACGTGCAACATTTTTCATCTGATCAGCAAAGCAAGTAATAAAAAAATTCATTAACAATTAAAGTAAATTGTAATATGGACTTAGCATCTTTTAGAACTGTACATATCAATAGTCATCTCTTTCAGGACATTCTTGTTAAAGCAGAATTCATTTGTTGCTATTTGCATTTATTTGCCCCTACATATTTCCTGTTATCAGTAAATAGCTTAATGTGATACGTACTTGAGGTCCAAAGTTCATTTTGGATGAAAAATAATAAGTTTTTAATAAGTAAAATAATAAATAATTAATTTTGGAATAATTTCTGTTGTAATTTAGTAGGTGCTTTAGCTGTTTGGGTAAAGAGCTCATTACTAACAAAGTACAGGCACACTCTGGAATACTGTGTTCAGTTTAAGAGGATCTGATGGTCTGTGAATGCATCTAGAGGAGGGCAACAAAACTGGTGAACAGGCTGCAGGAAATGTCCCATGAAGAGTGGCCAGGGACTTTGGGTTTATCAAGTTTGGAGCAAAGGATGCTGAGGGGTGACCTCATTGCTCTGTACAGCTTCCCAAGGAGGGGTAGGAGAGATGGAGCAGCTGATCATTTCTCCCAGGGATCCAGTGGTAGGATTTGTGGGAATACTTCAAAGCTGCACCTGGGGTATCTGACTGGGCATTTGGAAGCCTTTCTTTATGGAGAGGTTGGTCAAACACTGGAGCAGGCTTCCTAAACTGGTGGTGCATGTGCCAAGCCTGTCAGTGTTTTCACCATCCTTAAAAACATTTAAACTTTTGGCAGCCCTGAATTGGTCAGGCAGCTGGATTATAGGATGGTTGCATGTTCCCTTCCAACTGAAAATAGTCTGTGCTATGCTCTGCTATTCTATAGAATCATAGGATCACTAAGGTTGGAAAAGACCTCACCCAGTCTATGCCATGCTGTTCTAGACAGCAGTGGTAGCAGTCACAAATTACTTGTTTTCATAGGATTTTTATGAAGAGTTTGCAGAGGTGTGAGTACGGAAATTGAGTTTTATTTCCAGACAGTGTTTCTGAAAGTTTCTGCAGTGAAACATGTATTCTGACAAGGTTCACAGAACATCACTTTCCTTGTCCTGACATCCCATAGTGACAGGAACGCAAACGCAAGAGGAAAAGGCAGGTGCACTTAGGCTCTCGGTCCATCCTGTCCCACTCTAGATACTGGAGCTGAAAGATCTCCTAGACCTTTCAGATGGATATAATATTGTGTTTTGTCTTATGTCCTTTGGACCTGTTATGAACTAAAAGAATCGGTAAGGAATGCATTAAGATCAACTTTTGGAGGATATAGTATCCAGAAATATTTGCCAAATAGAAATGTAAGTTTATTCTGTATAATGCCATTTTAAGCTAAAAAAGAGAGTTAAGGAAAACATGTATTTATGTAGAAAGTAATCTGAGTATTACATATTAATGTCTATTTTTTGTATCTGTTTGAAGCAACGAGTAGTGGAGTTTGCAGTATTAGATTTTCGTAATTGGAGTTGAGGACAAGGAATGCCCCTTATAAAAATAATTTCCTTCACAATTAAAGGAGAAAAGAATCTTGAGAGTCCTAAAATTCCTTCAGAAATAAAGCTCAGGACAAATAGAGGAAAGTCACCACAATTTGTACCCAGAAACATAAAAACTCCCATAAAAGTGTGTTAGCCAAGCCATCTTCATAAAAAAGGGTAGTTGTACAGTTTGAAAACTCATGGAGTAAGAAGTCTTGGTTATTTTCTCTCCATAACATTAATGACATTCATTGACAGCCATAGTTAATGTGTACTGCAACAAGAGATGTAGGTAAAGCTTGCAGTAAATTAACTTTGCAATTAAGTCTGATCAGTTTTTGCTTTACTGAAAGAGAGGGACTATGGATCTCCAAATTGTGTCAGAGTTGAGTAGTTTGTTCATGCCTTGTTTTACTCTTTGGTTAAAAACTGCTTTTGGAAACTCCATAGCAATGAATCTATGGTTTTTCCCCTCTAAGATTTACTTTGTCACAATTGGAAAATATTATCTTAAAAAATGCATGGCATACAGGCATAGTGAAAATGTTATGTTTTGTGTTTTTCACTCCTTTTTCCACAAATATTTGTATGCTGGTATTTAAGAGGAAATTTACTACTGGAAATTTTGAGAAAATTGATTGAGTTTTAAAAATCTGTTCAAGTTCAAAGCGTTTGTTTATTCTACTTAACTGGAATTTCAGTGTGATACCAGGACAGGTTAATTTAAAAGTAGGATTTCACATGGGTACCCATGATACTCTTCCTTACAAAAATCAAACCACCAAACAAACAAAAAACCAACGTCCTCCCTCAAAAGAAAACCCCAGAACAACCCACAAATAAACACTCCCCTCTCCCTTCCCACCCAACCTACAAAAAAACCCCAAAACCAGCAAGCCCAAACTGAAACACCTGAAATATCCCCCCAAGACCAAATCTCAGAAAACCAAAAGCCATGGTCAGGATATTATGATCATAGAAACATGATTGTACGACGTTGTATGTTGTAAATTGTTTTGTACTTGGGATAGCAGTCACAGTTTGTGTTCATCTGCTAGAGGTACCTTTAATCTCACTGTTATTTGGAAATCAGTGTTGTGTAGGAACTGTAGCACAATCCTCACTACAGCCATGTAAATCCATCTGTGACAATGCATGTGTTGCCTGCTGGGATGCATGTTACTGTGTTCCGTGGGTGTCTGCACAACTGAATTAACTCACTATTTAGTGTACTTCTATGTCTTGAAGGTTATCCTGTAAAGCCTTAAGCAAGATCTGACTCTTGGCATCCTTCCTTCTCTTCATACCAGAGATATTTGAGAGTTTATCTCCTTTTTCTATTTATTATGATTACCTGAGTAGCCATGGAGCACTTCTTAAGAAAAATGTTGTTTGTTTTGTATTACCAGCAGCAGTGGCTGCAGATAGTGGTGTACTCTGCATCTTAACCCACAGAAGGGGACTGTGAAAGCTGACTCAATAGCACCAGCTCCTTGCGTACAGAAACCCCTTGCTTGTCCAGCTGCAACAGAAAGCAGAAGAGACTCACATTATCAAAACCTTCTTGCCATGGCTACTCATTTGGGATTATCGTGTATGGGAACACATCCACTAGGAAATGCAGATTTGTTGAAGTAACTTGTGGAATATTGTTTTCTCATTCATCAAATTTGTTTTTTTTGTTTGGGTGTTATTTGGGTTTTTTTCCCTCCCTTCTTTCTCACCCAACCTTTTTATTCAACCAAATGGAGCAAACAAAGCAAGCTCTAAAATTCTGGCAATTTCAATAAATCATACACGACAGATAAATTACAGAAATACTGAGATTACAGGGTTTTGTAACCTGTGTCAAAAAGAATTGTCACCTGGAATTTTCAGTTGTTTGTATTTGATACACTAGTCTTCTGAGGTTCCAAAGCTGGGGCTACACACTAATGTTCTGTTCCTATCCCATTTCTTTGAAACTGTGTGTGTGGGGCTGGCAGAATATTTTTCTTTTAATGAATAATGTTTAATCAGTTTTTGTTATTAGTAATTTAGAACCTGATTTATTAAAATACCATTGTAAGGTACAGTGTCCCTTTCAGGTAAGAGTTTTGTGTGTCACTCTCTTGTAACCATTCAATATAAAACATTCATTTTGTGTCTTGGAACAAGTATTTCTGTACCAAGATGTCAATTTTTATTGGCAAAGACATAAAATGGAGAGGATACTGTAAATAGTCAGATCTTGGAGACACCTTCCTGTAAATGAAATAATTTTTTTAATAAGAGTTGGGGAGGTATGTGAATAGCTATTAAAAAAAACCCTAAAATATTAATGTCAAATACTAAAAATACTTTTCCAAAAGTTATTAACTTTTTATTGGACTTGAGTATATGATTATTCTGTTAGGGTTTGGTTTCTCTATTTATCTTTAATTGTTACTTTTATAGTTTCCTTATTTATCTGGTTTGACTATAAAGGCAAGGTTTTTTCTTGGTTTTCTTACAATTCTGTGCTTAAGAGTCAATAATGGAACTATTTTGTGAACACCCAGGTGTTGTTGAACAGCAGTCACTCTCCCCTGTATAGTGATCTGGGGTTCCTGCAGAGTCTGTCTGTGGGACAGGAGGTACAGTTAATAATTGGGTATTTATTTTGCTTCTCAGGCAGGTTCTGCAGCCAGTGCTGAGTTTATCAGAGCTGTGGCTAGATGGGTCACAGCACTTGGACTGGCTAGTTTCACACTAGCTCCAGTAATTATGTGGAAAATGTGGTTGCGACAGTGGCTTCAGTATGCCTAAACCTCAATCTAGGTCTTTTAAAGGGACACGAAAGGATCAGCTTTAGTTCATGCAGCTCTCCTCCTGTTTTTAGGAAATCTTTCTTCTATCTCGCTTTCTGCCCTAGTAGCAGAAGTGTCTGCAGAATAGATGCAGCTAGTCTGATGTTTGATACTTCAAAACTTAGTTTAGCTGAGTTTGGTTTTGTTAAATTGATATAAAATCACAGAGTCATAGAACTGTTCAGAGAAGGGACATTAAAAATTATCCAGTTCCAACCTCCCTTCCATAGGCAGGAACACCTTCTATTAGACCAGGTTACTCCAAGCCCTGTCCTGCCTGGCCTTGAACGCTTCCAGGGATAGGAAAAGGTTTACATTTTATTGCCATCCAAATTTTTCAGTAATTTTTCCTCTGTAAATCAGCCAGAATAATGATAGCATTTCAGGGTGGACTGAGTAATCTGAATTTGTTGTGGTAACATGTTAGGTTGGTTTTGATTAATAAGGAGGTAAAAAAATGTTGTAAGAAAAATGGACTAAAGTTTATTGTCTCTGTAAGAAGCTGTTTGTGTATGGAATGATGATTCCAGTGGTGGCAATTGGGTTAAGTCATAATTATTGACAAATCAAAGTTAAAAATAATGTTTTATGCTGCTAGGTAGTGATGCTGAGCCAGCTGATAGTCTCCCAGCTGTCTTGATCTTTCTGTGTTGGTTCTAATCCCAAGGACCAGGGAAAAGAGTGAGGGGAAATGTACATGGAAATTAATAATTCTGAAGTATAAAAAGAATCACATGTGTATATACAGCAGAGAAAGGTGAATAGCTATTACCCCTCTAAGAGAAAAGATGTCGTTCAGGAGAGGAACACAGTACAAGAGAGGTTCAGGAACCACAAAAGACAGGATGGAACTTGTTAATGGTGCCAGAATGGAAGAAAGACAATAGGCTGAAAGAGCTCTGATGAATTGGTGTATAATAAATGTTTTGTGTCATTTGTGAATTAAGTCAGGAAGCCATCCTGTGAAGATCATAAATAAAACCTATCCTGAACTTTGTGTTCTGTCACATTGTTAATGATGTTGATGGTTAGGTGGCCTTCGTTCCTTTCCATTTTATTTGAAAAATATATATATAAAAATATATTTAGTAATTAAAGCATGACAGTTGAAGACCAGCATACATTGATGTCACAAATTATTAAGATTCTTCTGTGGCTTTATTACATATTACTCATATGAATAACATCTATAATAATATAACACAGATAAAACAAATACAAGGCAACAATGGATTAGTGAGTTGTAATACCACTGAGGAGCTCCTTAGGAGGCCATAAGCATGAAAGCAAAGCTTGCCTACTTTGTGTAGTCACTAGGACATCAATGTGGAAATGTAGCCACAGAGTTCAGCATTTTGTTTTATTTTGCAACATATATGCCTATGTACTGAATTCCTGTCTGCCTCAGGCAGATGTTGCTTATTTATTTCAGTGTTTCGGTTTCAGAATTTTGGTTTTTTCTTACCTGTTATTTCCTTTTGATGCTGTTGCTGAAAACCTCCATTGGAAGTCCTCAGGATGGTACCAGGAATATGGAAGTGCAGTGTTGTGATGTTGTGATACTTTAAATGCATGCATAGGCCATGTGATGGTGCTAGCCATGACTAGTATCTGTTTAAAGAAATTTTACAGCTTCTAATTGACAACAGATTCATCAGTGAGATGCAATATTGTTTCATCAAGTGGACAGTTTGATAAATGTGATCTCATTCCAAATTTTTATCTGTAACTAAGCATTTTAAAAAAATATGAAACTGCTTAAATTGAATACTAGAGATTTCTTTAGTTGTTTTTTTTCCTTCCACCTCCTTTTTTCCTCCTAATTTCCATTTGTAAAATCTTTGGTGAAAACTGTGTTTACTTACTTAAATACATGTAGCAAATGTGAAATTTAATTCATGGTTTCACCATTTCTTTTTGTTATTGTATTTTCTATCTTTTATGATGTTGTGCTGCTTCTCATACAATTTATTCTACTTCAATATATTGGTTATGAAACCATTCTCCCTATAAAGTGTAAACCATAATTTGTGCTCAGTTGCTTTAGAATTAAATTAGCAAAGCTGTACATCAGTTTTCTGCTGCCATTGAGGATTGTGTAAGTTTGTGTATTTGTAACTTTTATCTGGAGAAACCCATTCATTAACCAGAAAAGGTGGATATGAATTTCATGTCTAGTACAACAGAATAAAAGAGAAAGTTAGGATACATAACTAGCTTATGTATTACATTAGTCCAGCATTAATGATTTCCTTCAGAAGTCTTCTTATCAAGAAATGTAGAAAATGGAGATGCAGCTTCTGCTTCTTGTTTACCAGAGGCTCTGACATAAGGGAGGAAAACACCAAAAGCACTCCATGCTTGGGAATGTGTTGAATGTACTATGTTATGTCATGGGACTGCCTGAATGTGGAACAAGATGAACCTAATGAATGAAGGAGTACTGATCACCCTTCCAAGCCTGATGCTTGGGATACTTTTAACAGTAAGGCTACGTAAGATATTTCAGGGTGGCAGCTCCTCCATGGCAGTGGTGGCCCAATCTTGATTTCATACTAAACATCAAAATGAGTGAAACAAAATGCAAATATTCTATTCTACTAGTTGTCCTGTAACAAAACCATGTCATTCTTTGAAAGCAGCCTTTCTTCCAATGAATAAATAAGAGGTGAGATAAGTGCACTGGAGTATTCAAAGCATGACTGAATTACTAAAAGGGGAGTTAACCACACCTAAGCTGATGACCACATTCTCATAACACTTGGTGGAAGTATTGTGCTATATAATAATCCTTGATAAAATGCCTTCTGAAGTATTGCAGTTAAATTAATTTGGTCTATTGTGTTCTGTTGCTGAACCAATACCAGGCTATAGTTCGAAATCAAAGTAAGCTCTTCGTTGAGATCTGTTTAAGCTTTTCAAGCAGCATTAACCAAAAGTTGCTAACGACAGCTAATTACAGTATATTAAAATATTATATTTAATTTTTCTTTAAGTATGCTATTTAATAATTCTATTTTTTAATCTTATTTTTAGTATTTGGTGTAGTACTGGTCATATTTTTATCGGCACTCCTTTTTTGAGTTACAGCAGTCTATCAGCTTGAGAATTCTTACTGCTAGACATGAACACTGTACTCCTGTGTTTTCCTGGCTTGGCCTTCCCTGCAAAAAATGCCCTGCTGTGATATTGTCAATTCCTAATTTAACATAGACTAGATTGCTATTTGCATAGAATAGATTTTCTATTTTTATAGTACTTTCGTAAGGAAACAGAAGCTTTTTAAGTTGATGCAGTCATACTATCTGTCAGTCCCCCACAATAATTCTTGAAGCTGTTGAATGACTTCATATAAATTTGATGGAGAAGTAGAGGCCTCAAAAACACTAATATCCATAAAAATATGCATAAACCAAATGGACTATTTAACAAAAACATGCAAAATAGTGCGTATCCTGAGGAAAAAGGCTGCAGCATTAAGAATGCCCATGCTGCTATTCAAGTTCCATTGCTTACAGGACTTCCAAGTTTTGTTGTTATTTTGCTTCTACCCATAATAATATCTTTGTTCATTCATTCAGTGTCCAGTTGTTGTTATGGGTGTAGAACTACTTGCCACATGTTACTTGAGACTTTTCTTTTAAAGTTGCTTTATGTGCAATTTGGTAGGAATCCTTGCTCTTTCAAATACAGTTTAGTTTGTTAGTTTAGTTTTATAAAGAGTGACTGCTGTCTTTTTTTACTCTGACATTTAATTATTAAAATGTGAGGGTTGTTTTTTTTTTTTCCACTTAGGAGAGATGAGAATTAGTAGGAAGATAATTGTGGACTATTTCTTTTTTGAATTTTGATTTCCACTGTCCAGAGGAGTAAAATGTTTATGAAAGTAAGCTACATCATGATGCTTCTTTGAAGACTGCATGCAACAGAGAATATGCATGAACTTTTAAGGAAGATTTATATTTATTTACATCTAACTACCATAATGGTAGCTATGTATGAGACCCTAGAAAGGGAAGAATTCTCAATGAATGGAATTTTGTTCTTTTTTTATCATTTTATGGAACATGGTGAAAACTTATTTGTGGCAGAAATACATTTCTTTGAAATAGGTTTTTGCTTCCTTAAAAAGTTCCTCCAGTTCCTCAAGTGTGCATACCTTGGCCTTATCCCTTTCAATTTCAGCAGCAAAAGGAACACAGGACAGAGACAAGAGTCTCTGCACTAAGTAGTACTAAATAAGAGAATTTAAAAAACCAGTTCATTTTCAAATCTTAGTCTATCCAATGCAGTGATGAAACGTAGGTCCTGGGGAAACAAATACTGTGGTACATAATAACAAAGAATGGAGGAAAGGTCATGCAGAGGAGGTTGAAATAATGCCACATGAACAGCTTTACTTCAGGCATGTTCTGTTTTTTAAATGCTTTGCTTTTGCAACTTCAGCATTCTTTTAATGTAGAAGATGAAACAAAAATTTGCTTTTTAAAAAGTAATCCTAATAGCAATTCCTTTACACAGATTTACTGACCTCGTATTTATCACAGTGTTGTGAATTTAGGTCTGCTCCTCAGACTTCACTGCTTCATCCAGCTACTTGCAGCATTTTGCTGTTGTTCATTGTGGCACATGAGGAACTAGAAGAAAATGAGACAAACATTGCAGGTAGACCTAATAATTACTTGCTATGAATTATTTAACATATTTAAATATAATATATGTATGCATTACATGTCATTCAAAAAGACCCCTAAGCACTTTAAGCTATGTTTAAAAGAAAATTGGTTTTTTACACTCGCTTAAATGCACCCTCTGCTGGGGTAAAACACAACAGCTGTGAAGTGCAATGTGATCTGTAAGCACAAGTGTTCGGGAATTCTGTTTTATGGTTCATGTGAAATACTGTGAGCAGCCAAAATCCATGTTCCTCTTCAGGCAAAATTGGGAATTGACTTACTGTTGATACAAAGAGGACAATATTCCCTGTGTCATTTTGAGTCAGTACTACTTCTTCTGTCTTAAAACCTGATGCTACTTCTTTGTCACAGGCTGGAGATACAATTTCCTGTAGTTTAATTTGTCTTTCCGAATTTCCATGTTTTTCAGCCTGTTTTATTTCTGTTCAATGAAGTTGAAAAATAACATCAAGGAGCTGCTCGATGTTGTGTTTGTGTTGTTCTTTAGTTGAGCTGTAAATACTTGTTTGCTTTTCACAGAAACTGTATTTGCTGTGGCTGTTCCTACTTAATATCAAACAACCAAGGACTACTTAATCTTACCTTGAGCTTCTCCTTGCTACTGAGAATTGTATTATCTTGCTAAGAGTCTTGCCTTAGGTGGCAATGAGTGACTAATTGTGGGGACCGAGCATCAGAGGCTTCTTTGGTGACAGAAGCTATTGTGTGTGCTTTCCCATTACATATTAACAGCTCCCTAGAAACCATGCTGGCAGCATAAAGGGGTTTTAAAAAAAAAGTGTTTTTTCCTCTTCCTGTTAAAAAGAGGAGTTGAAGTAGAAGAGAGGCAGGTTTTTCAGAACTTAGATTAAGTTCACTGGGAAAAAGGTCTTAGGGTAAGTGTGGAAGCTCTGTTTCACCCCAAAATGAGTAACTTAGCAATTAAGCTGTTTTTGTTGGGTTTTTGTTTCAGATCTTTTGCTTTATTTCTGTCTTTTTTTTCCTCCTATCAGGTTTCTAGTAGTAGATAACCATTCTAGTAGAAACCAGTGCATCCCACTAAAGGCCATGTGTCACTTAATCATAATACTTTATCTGAAAGACCTGTGAAATAAAGAGACTTTACAAGCAAATAGAATTTTTACTATATATTCTCTAACCATAAGGGGATTACTTGACCTCCTGTGTCTTTTGCACACATCAAACTCTATACTTAAGCTGTCTTGAAGCTTGAGTTCATCCTCTAGGGATTTTCCTTTTGTCTGTCAGTCTACAGATAGAAAAATATGTCCAGTTATATTTAGCCATATGTTGACCATCTCTGTCTTTTGACTGTGAATATTATCAAACATAAAAAAAAAATCAGTTACGCTAACTGTGATAATGACAGTGTTTTGATATTTTATGATTAAAAACTTGTGCAAGTTTCTACTTAGTCTGGTCCTAAAAATTTATTTAGGTATTGTTCGACCTCATTACATTCATTACTAAATTAACACTGATTTTCCTCTTTACAGAGCTTTAGAGTTCCCTATAAATGAGTGTTTCATGGAGGACTGATGTTTTGAGCTTCACTGTTCAGTGAGACATTTCCAGGTCTCACACAAACTGCTATACATTGCTTTGTGACCTCCAACTGGAGATCTTCATGGGCATGCTGCTCCCACTCAGGGGCTTGTTCCAGCTGTCCCTGCACAAAAGAACATTTAGCTGTTCCTTCCATTGAACTTGAATGACAACTGCTGAGTAAAGGGCTGGTTTCTAGCCATGCCAGTGAGTGATGGCAGTCGTTATTGCCTTATAATGTGACTAACTCTATGAGACAACCTCTGGCTCTCAGGTGATGGAATATGGTGCTGCAGCTATCTGGGGGTTTTCACCTGTTTTTGAACCACCACATATGGCTTGTTTTTCTTTTCTGACAGTATATTTTACTTAATCTGACATTTTGTTTGGGTTGGGAACTTGACATGAATAACAATGTTTCTATTTAAGAAAGCCTCGCACAGAAGCTAAATCTGTTGTTCAAAAATACATTGATGAGTAGGGGAACCCTTCTTTTTGGTTTCAGTCTCTTTGTGAATTAGGGAGATGGTTTAACCATATGCATGGAACCTAGTAAAAACAGTGTTCTCTAAAATTTTCAGAACCTTAGAGAATATCTAATAATTTTCTTGAGAAGTTCTACGTTATATGTTTTGTCCAATTAATTTTGATCCATCCTACTCCCACAGTTCTGTATTGGGGCAACTAAATTAGTAATTTTGGAATTCCTTTCAGGTTTTATGGCCTATTCAAATAGGTGAGGGCTACATAATTAGACAAGTACTAACTTCTAGGTTAGATTCTACAAGTCGTGATTCTCACTCAACTTATCTACAGGTCTCAACACTCATGAAAAAATTACTTTTCTGTTTTTTTAAAATTTTGAAATTTTCTATCTTCTCAATTAGAACTTCCCCATAAAATATTTCATATTCCTTCTGCTGTCTTTACCTTCTATGTAAAGTACTAGATTTTTGCAATAGATAAATAAGAATACAGATAAGAACTGTAATATTGTCTTTCTACCCAGAGGATAATTCAGCCTCTCCCTTAGCTTACAATTGTAGAAATACTTCCACAGATGTTTGTGTAGAACACTCTCCATCACTGACATTCAGAGTATTCATGCAGCATAACTCACCTCAGTTTCAAATGAGCACTTGTTTTTGGCACCACAGGAAATATTGGAACACCAATAAAAAACAAATTCATTTTCTGCTAGCTGCAGAAGGGTTACTGGGAAGGGATCTGAAAAGGAAATTTTGGCTCCCTCTTCCAGATTTATCAAATATCTCAGCTGAACAATCAGTAAATGCCTCACTAGATTATGATTCCCTTTACTTATTGCTTAATGTAGTTAGAGTGCTATGATTTATCTGATTTATAGTCTTGTTTCTGGACAGCAGTGTGAGTTTCCTGACAGTGTTTTGTAAGGTCATATTGTTAATATTCATCATCTAGTTCATAATCAACATAATAAAACTATATAGTAAGTGTTGATGTAGGTTTATGTGTTTCATCATGACAGAAAATTGTTACTGATTTTTAGAGGAGGACTAAGTCTAAACCCTAACCATAGACAAAGAGAAGTTTTTATTACACTTAAGGATGATAATTACTGACAAGAACTAAAAAGATTTAAAAAGACCTATCCTAGGTATTGAATGCCTTGCTATAGATTGTCTTCACCATGCAATGGGTTCCAAGTATCACTAGTGCTGGTAACATTCCAGTCAAATTAGTATTCTATCCAGCCTGTAAAGTAGAAATGTCAGGTGGGGAGCCAGGCTGGTTATTGCTGGCACTAATGAAAACATCTAGCAATTGAAGAAGTAACAATAGCAGTAACAATAGCTCTCACCTTTTCTTTTTAGTCTGTTCCTCAAGAACTTGCTGGGTTGCAAATGTAAAAGTTAAGCTTCCTTGTACTAAATGTACAATTCAGTCTTTACACAGTGGGCCATTGGCCTGTCTTCAACCTGCTAAATGCAGTTTGGTTTTTTTCAAACAATATGTAAAATGTTACCTGTAAGTAGTACACATTAAACTTAAGTAAGAACATAACATTATCTCTCCCTATGATTTTCTTGCTGCAGTATTTTTCTTGTATGTATTGTTTCCACTCTTGTATCCTGCTCTCTGAAGGTTCTGTGGGTGGAGGGATTTGCTTTGTTACCTTTTAGCAAAAGCATTTCTGTTCACCAGCTGTAATGCTGAGCCTTCAATTGAGTTCTGCATATATGAAATGTAATTTATAAAAACTCGTGTTTCTTTCAGACTCAAAACACATTTGAACGTAACTCATATAGGTGGTTTGCATGCGTATATGGTGAGGGTTTGAGTCATATAAAGAAATCTAAACATTTTTAAATGGCTGTACTTATGAATAAACCCATCAATAGTAATACTTCTCCTGTGGAACTGTAAGAAGTTAAATTTTGTCAGGATTTTTAATCTTGGAGAACTCGGTTATTATTCCTATAAATTCTGAAGCACCATAAGAAATACCTAGCATCTGTCCTTGCTTATGAAAGTTACAGTTTCTGTGGGTTTTTTATCAACTTTCACCCATGCATCAATGAATTCACCGTAAGGGTTTAGTTTTCTTTAAAAAAGTGTATTTTAAAAATCCCACTACTGTAAAGTGTTTAGATTTGGCAGCTGTGAGTTGTACAGTAAAGTGGGATTTCAGATTTAATAGATTACTTGCATTTCTAGATTCCAAGCAGTTGTCAAATGGTTGTCTTGATCTCTGGAAAGCGGAAGAGATAAGTGAAATATGTGTGTTTAGTATCAAGTCTGGATTTTCTAGTTTATTCTGACCACTAGGGAGAAAAATGCCTTTATTTCAATATGAAATGGATACAAAAGAAAAAAAATAACTGTGTGTCTGATTTCATTAAAAATATCTTGTGTAGTAAATATAATAGGAGTGGGATTTGGCTTTGATATTGTACGCCTGTGACGATTTCACGTAGCAGGCTTTTTTCCAAGAAGCCTGCCCAGTACTAATTAAAAGCAGGAATTTAACTTCTGCACGCT
Organism: Molothrus ater; assembly: GCF_012460135.2. NCBI lineage: Eukaryota > Metazoa > Chordata > Aves > Passeriformes > Icteridae > Molothrus > Molothrus ater. Next base: position 25,932,356 of record NC_050482.2, on the reverse strand, counting down.
TTTGTAAAGATGAAGCTGTTCGGATTAATATCTTGACTGTAAACTGAAAGGAATTTCATAAGACTGTGTCGGATAATTTGTAAAGTTTTAATAGAAGGAGCTAAGTAACATTTGTTCTGATCATATGCTTTTTTTTCTTTGCAGATTTAGAAGTTATTTTTAATATTTGATGCATAAAAACACCTAAAATTATCTAGTTACAGCATAAATTATGCTGCCATCGCACGCTTTTCTAGGAACCCTTATTTGTAACAGATTCCCTCCTTGGAAATAAAAGAAGTGAAGTAGCCTGAATAGTATCACATGATGGCACTGTTTCCATTTCCACCTCCAATATTATGAAATAAAGCTATAATAAACTGGTATTAAAATGGTATGTAATTCCAATATACTTTGTATAATTTATGTAAAAGAAAAAATCTAACTACTCTGATTATTAATATAGGTATTAAAATGGATGTATAGTTTTCTTAGAAAAGTGTTTTTTAAAACTTTGCATATTTATAGTATTCCTTATTTTGATTGTAGAACAAGCATTCTCCACAATATATAATGTTTATGAATGCTAAACTGTACAGATTCATTTAGCATTGTGTTAGGAAAAAAACCCTGTTAATTGTTGTATAAATGGGATGGTTTATTTTTTGTTTTGATTTTATTGTGGAAAGAAAGCTAATGGCTGGTCTTTTTGTATTTAATATAAAGCCTTTTTGTGGTAAATTAGATCATTAATACAGACACATTTTTAAAAAATGCAAATTAGCTTTCCATGAGCAGAAAAGAGCTTAAAGTGTAGTAAGGTCAGAGGCAGGATCAGACATATTTGTAAAATGAATTATATTCAAGTAGGAATATGAGGGAAAATATGAATGTAAAAAAAGTCAGTGATTTATAGTATATAGATGGTAGAAGTCATATTATTTAATTTTAAAATATTCTGACTCAATACCCATAAATGTTCATGTTCTTTTTAGTAATATAAATTAATAAACACTTCTAAATTAATATTTTCTATTTGTAGAATCATTAATATTAATTTTTAGGAAGAGAAAACACATTGCTGATTAAAAAAAAAAGGTGGTGGGTGTGCTTCTACTGTGCTGCAGATTACTTTAGAGTAAGATAAATATCCAGTCCCACCATTTTCTCATCTGAAATTAGACTGTTCTGTACATTTCTCTGTTATGGGGATTGTTGCTAAAACAAAACAAAATAAAAACCCTGCAAGAGGAAGTAAGAAAAATACCCAGTGGTGGTACGGAGCTAATAGCTGGGGTTTGGATATGTGCCAGATGGGTGCTTGCACTCCAGGAATGTCCTCTGCCAGTGTAAACTTCTGTTCTGAGCAGTGTGAGGCTTTTCTGTGTCTTTTTTTTTAATGTGAAATCAGGGGCAAGCGAAAATGTGTGTTAAAAAAACACCTGTCATGTAAAATTTCACTTCTATTTAGTGAATTTTCAAAATATCTAAAGAGGGCATAATATATTATTCTCAACTTCATCAGTAAACTGGTTTTAATAATAAGAAAAAATTGTTTCGGTACACCTTAAAAAGAATGTCTTTATATACAGTATGTCGTACCATTTAATCACTAAAGAAAATTGCTCCTGTTGCTAAAATCAGTGGTAGAAGCTCACTGTACCAATCTATTAAAATGTTTTAAAATAATTTATTTTCTCTAATTTGTTTGCTTTAGTCAATAAACAATACTTGCATAATTTCAATTTGAGAGTTTAGGTTTTTTTCAAGATATTCTGGTTAGAATTACTGCTTTACAGAAGTGTTTCAGTGTTACACTACCTCTCTTCTCTCTCAATATCTAATAGTCCACTCTCTTATATCATGTTAGAAAGAGAGATTAAAATATTGTTATTTTGAAATTTTTTTTGCAAAGTTTTTAAAAGATTTAGTGATGTAGCTGGACTTGCATAATAAATTGCAATAGATAAGGAAAAGCCTTCATTACTCACAGCTGTCCATTCATTTATGTGTCCCATTTGTTCATGTATGAGGTGAAGAATTCCAGAATACAGTAAGTGAACACTGCTCTGCTCAGTGTATTTCACCATTCAAATTATGTGCAATTTCACAATGCCAGTGTTACTTCTCAGGACAAATTTCATACAATAGTAATTCTGTGATTATTCATCCAGTTTAATTAATTCAATTAAGTAAGTCTGCCGTCAGGTGTCCTTTTAATAATTGAATCAACATGCAGATACATAATAAGCATAAAAGCATTTCTGTGGCTGCAGTAAATTTAGATCCAAAAGAATCTGCTATTCCACTACATTTGATATAGATTATCCTATAATATTTCAGTAATGGGTTGCACAAAGGCTGCCTTTTAATTCTTTGCTTTCTCAAATGTCTTTATATATAATGGTTTAAAACAGAAGGTGTTCAAAAGAGGGTGACCTTTTTCCATTACCAGTTCCTGTCATTAATGCATTATAATTTTCTTTAGAAGTCTGGAAAAAATGTGTATATATGCACTCTGTAGCAGGTATGAATCAAAGTATGTTAGTGAAAGTTAAGAATTGTATGTTATTGCTAAAAAAGGAGGGGGGAAAATAAAAGAAAAATGTGAGGAAGTAATTTTATTGTTATTTTTACTGAGAAAGTTTAAACAAACCTTACACTTTATACAAAGCAGTTACAGACTTGAGAATTTTGGCATTTGTAATCTGAACAAACGGCAGTTGACTTACTCAGATACTAAAAATAATATGCCCCTTAACTAAATTTAAAGCCAATAGAATGTTGTATTAGCCTGGATTGTGTATAAAGGCCAATAATCTATCTCCATCCTCTGCAATATATTACCATAGATGTTATTTTAATAACATATATATTAAAAAACACGATAAATGATTTACTTGGTGTACTCTCAATGGTGCTTGATGTCATAATTATTGTAAATATTAATTGCTGTGCTAAAAATGTAAGCAGGATGACTTTGTATTAGATGAAAAATGAAAATAGTCTGTGTACGGGTAAATAGATAATCATACAAAAGTAATTGGGGTTTTAAAACCCCAATCTATTCTGCCAGCATGAGCTCGTTTGCATGCTAATCACAAGAGTGATTTCCTACTTCACAAGGAAGTCCACACTCTTTCATAACCACTTTTAATTGCATTTAAAATGTTGCAGGGTTGGGATATTAGAAATGGAGGCGTATCAGTGTCAAATTAATAAAAAAAACTGTTTCTGAAAATCTTTATGGGCTACAGATTATAATATTATGGGGTTTTTTGTTATAAAATATAAAATGTGTTTTAGGATATATTTTAAGGGAGACATGTTAAATGATAAAAAGAGATTAATTTGTACATGTGTTGTTTCTTTAGAAATTTGATAAATGGAAACCTCTTTTTAGCTGGAAAGTATAAAATGCATTTTTGTTAGTAAATTGTCAATTTATTCAATACATTGGTACTCTAATTAATTTCTCATTAGTCAATAAAATAGTAAATTAGCATCAGTTAAAAATGTGTTTTTATAATAAAGCAAAAGGCAGTGTGATGTTAGAAAGCTGTATGTAAAATTCCTTTCAGTTATATACCATTTTACTTGTATTTATAATCAGAGGAATCCAGTTAATTATTTTAATGGAAAATTTTTTTTTGCTTTCATATATAGATTTCTACTAGTTATTTTGAAATCACATGCTAAACATAATAGAAACCAAAAAAGCAATTACAGATCAGAATTAATATAATTTATGTATGCTGCATGCTGTCACTTGAGATTGATCCTAGAATAAATTGTGACAACAATATGTATTTGTTATTATTTATCGCTATCTCTGCCTTTAGAATTAGAGATAGGAATAAAAATAGTAGAAAGCTATTTAAGAGTTCTTTTTTCCCTTTATGTTCGGAGTGGTGCAGTAATAAATGGACAACATTTTAAATGATTTTGTGATATTCATATAAGATTCAACAGAGCTTCCTCTGTAATCTGTAAAAGGCCAATGTCAAAGTAAAGACAAAATGACTTGTTCTCTGAAGACAGGAATGAAGAAATGTAGCTCTCTAATAACAGAGTGTTAAGTTCACAATGGTTACATTGTGATCAGTCTCAAAGATACAAAAACTAATTTTTAGTCAAGCTGTTAAAAATTATATATTTAAGAAGATGAAAAGTTTGAGGATTAAAGAAAAATCACTCACAATTTTAAAGAGGGTATATTTGCTTTCATCACCAGGTGTTCTTTCTAATATAAATTACCAAGATGATGTTTCCATAACATAGCTTGGGGTGCTCTGGAGATTAAAACTACCAAAACAGACCTATTAAATTTTTCATAGGGAGGGTCCACCAGGGATAATAAGCCAATATTCCTTGTCCCATATTCCAGATGTTTTATGTAATTCTGCATCTTGCTAAACCTAAATTGTAGCTTTTCCAGAAAAAATGTACTATGGAGACCAAGATGAAAGGCAAGAACTGTTGAAATGTTAATTTTACTATCTGCTGTTGAGGTCTGTTACCTTTTTTGTATTTTTTTCTTACTCCCAGTAGCTCAGTTCTGTTTTATGAATGTTGTGGTATTTCAGTTGTTTGAAGTTTTGAAACTTGGAGCGTGACTTTGACTTGGCAAAACACAATGCCACATGGTGTGTGACACGCTGATGGATGGTCTTTGATCCATATGATTCACAATCTTTCTACTTTTAACTTGATTCAGGATGAGAAAAATAAAATTCAACAGTAAAAAAAAATTTTAGTAATACTGCTTTTAATGTAAACCCAGAAAAATAATAAATAAAGTAGTTCTATTTAGTAATTATCAATTAATTAAGTAATAAACAAAAATATATTTTGTTGTTTCTTTCATGTAGACTGTGGACATTTAAAAACAATATTGGGGTTATTGCACAGCTGTGGAATATTTCTGCGTTGATCTGAAACAGTTAATGCTTTAAAATAAAGTACTGCTGCACTTCACAGATCAGTGAAATGTGATGAAATAAATACCCCAGGCCACTCTTGTGATTCCCACTCCTCGGTCTCCTGCAGCACTCCAGTGATAGCTGGCCAGCAGAGAGGTTCATGGGCTGATTCCTGCTGGAGTTTGGAGCAGACATGGATCTGCTCCATGTGAACTGGTGTCTGATTGGGTTTTTCTGATCCAACATAAGATGCAGGTGGTAGATGGGGATTACACAAGAGGAAAGAACCAGTGCATTGTGAAGGGCAGGTCTTCTGCCTCCCCTTCAGGAGGCACAGCAAGAGACACCTGGCTGCTGACTGGCCCATAGGTTTTTTACCACTGGTGGATTATTTTCAACATAGCTGTTTAGATGCATTGTTCTGTGATAGATGTTTTTCACTAAACATCTGCATGACTTCTTATATTAAATGAGTTTTCTAAAACTATTACTTTTATACTTTATAGCTTATTACACTTCAATTTCTGAAAATAAGACTTGTATGAGGCTGGTAGTATAAAAGGCTAATGCCTAGATAGAAATATTTAATAAATGCTTAAAATTTTTTAACATTTGATGTTCCTCATCCTTAGCAATTCAGTTCTTATCAGTTTTCTCTTTTTCTAAATTTTTTTAATTTTTTGTTTTTTTAATTCATTGAATTTCCCTTCAGCTTTATCTAGAAGATTGGAAAATAAGTAAGCAGATCATACTGTATACCAGGGAAATACAGAAATTTACAGTAGAGAGACTATTTACTAAAAATTTAGAATTTGTTTCAATTAATTTAACTCGCTTTCCTTTGGAAAACAAATGTTTATTTAAAAAATACACAATATATTTTCATCTGTTCAACTTGAAATTTCCTATTCCAGTTCATTTGACTTCCAACCCTTTTAGAAAAAATAAAGGGAGAGTTGTGATTATCCTCCTGAGTCTAAACTGAGAAACCAGGTAACCTTGGTCTCTGTTCCATATGTTTTTGGAAGAGAAATCTGGGGAAATTTCTTTCTAGCCTATTTCTACATCATAAAGAAGGAAAGAAGTGAAAAGCATCAACTCCGTTATGTAGATGTTTTTCACCTGTGGGGAGGAAAAATGTGAGAAAGTGTACAGTCTGTTCCTGAAGAGATTTCCTGCTTGCCATGTATGGCTACAGTGCCTTCAGGTGTGCTGTGCAGCATGTACATGAGACTATTTGGAGATCTGCATCAGTTCTGATATCAACACCAAACCTTTCTAAACCTGTAATTTTGGCCATGGTTTTAAACCAAGTATATTTAACAAGCCTTTGTAAAAACAGGGGTTTTTTTTTAAGATAATTTCAGTAATCTAATTGTGGGTTTTTTTTTGTGGTTCTGTAACTTTAGAGCAAAAACGTCTTCCTGTGAAAAATAGAGGTACTTCAATTTTTTTTTTGTTGCTACTTGGCAAATTATTAAATCTCTGAAAAAGAAATATATTTTATTTTATTCTTGCTCTTACATGCAAAATTAAGATTTCTGTTCCTTTTTACACTCAAGATTTTTTCTTTATATTTTATTTTCTTCTTTTGCAATAGTTTAAGTATTAGGGCTGAAAAGTGGGGCAAAATGATCCTTTTATCTTTTAAACATGTAGAGTCAGTGATGGTAACCATTTTCCCTAATCTGTTTCCATAGTTTGTTTCTACTTTTTTCCTAGAGGCAGTGTGGTGTGATTGTTCTGCCACAGTTCGTATTAGTTATTATGAATTTTGCACAGTTTTCAGATCAAGTCCTTTAATGTCTACTATTAATAAAAGCAGCAGAGTTCCCCAGTTTGAGCAGAAGTTTTATAAGTGTGTGGCAAAATAATGGAGAGCATTTGAGTAGGATGGCTTATAGCTGATGATTTTCAATTAGGACCAATGCCTGAAAAGAATCCCTCCAAATATATTATGTCTACACTTGATACTAGTATCCTTTCTGCTTCATTTTAAAGTAGATCTGTGCTATTCACTCTGGCGAAGACTTCAGAGTCTGAATTTGCAGACTGTATTTCATTTAGGAAGGAAAATATTTCAGAGCTCTTGCATTCCTTACAGAAAACCCAAACTCCTGGACTTTCAATAAAGATGTATATGGGAGAATAGCACAGTGTGAGAGGAATAAACCTGTGAACAGGCTTTAGGTATTTGGAGTGACTTGTGCCTGTTTAGAAATAGGACATCCCATGGTTGAGCAGCCTGACATTGCATGTCCTGCATGAGCTGGTGGCCCAGGTCTCTTTGAGCCAGGGCCCGTTTTCCACCCCTGAAAGAAGGTGGCACAGTGTCTTGTGTTCTTATCTCTATGCTCTATTTCCCTTCACAAGCTCTATTGACTGCCTGAACAGAGAGGCCTCCACTTGTGCTGTGTGCTGGGCCAGTCTCTGCTCCGTGCAGACTCTGCCTGTGCCTGGGCATTGCCTGGGATGCTGCTTGCTGACGTGGCCAGGGATAAATGATAATGGGCACTTGCAGTGGGATGCTGGAGGCAGTGCTGCTCCATAATAAAACTCTAGCTTTTGAATCAGATAATGCTCCATGGTGGCTTATGCTGGGATTCTAAGGAATTGTTGGCTTAGAGTGCCTGAAACAATGTGGCCGTTGTCTTGCAGCATGTGGGATTCATGAAGAAAGTTGCTGCAGGCTTCAGGTTTACAGCAACAATGATGATGTGGATGACAGCTCCGTGATATCAACCTGGAGCATGCCCAGGAATTGGTTGTTTATTTGATTGTGTCTAAATGTTTTATGTTCAAAAGCACTGGTTAACTTCTTGGCTTCTTGTAGTAGGAAGCCTAGAAGTTAATTAAATATACATGAAATTTGATGGCCAGAGAAGGGAGGGTACCAATTGTCTTCTCATTATGATTTTCATTATGCTAATTCCATTTTTTTTCCTATATGGCTTTGTATGCTGAAATTTAAGGAAGGGTCAGGTAAAAAAACTAAGAGGTGCAAGCTTGAGATATATGGGAACAAATTTTGAGGAATTTAAAAGAGAATCAGTCCAAATACCTGTCAAGATAGGAAAGAGTTGTTCCTGTAAAACTTACTGAAATTTCTCCCAGGCAGCTGATGTTGCAGCTGCTGCTGCTTCTACAGATTTTTCTAACCACCTAGCCCATGTCCTGCCTGTTGCTTTTTTTCTACTAAAAATCTTCTAAGGGATCTCTCATCTTTAATTCTGATGGGAGGAGAGATGTGGAGGTCAGATTCCACTGATCTGACTTCCTTTGCTTCATCCTTCAAGAGCCCCTGTTCATGAGGAGGTGGTGCCACCTCTCCAACACTCCCTTTAGGGTGGGCTGGAAGCAGAAGCACGTGGGGAAGCTACAAATGTTGTGGTATATACTAAGTCCAGTTCTTACCAAGCTGTTTCATTGACTTTTAACTAATGTGGTTATTACTTTTAGGAATTATTTTTGTCTACACATGTAAGTTGATATGATCTTCTGTCAATGAAACAAGGTTCATACATATTCGTTTCCTCTTTGAAACTATGTGTGTCTGGCTTTCAGGCATGCTTGCCATAGTGTTTAGTTCATGGGTGTTGCAAAGATCAAAGGATGAAACCAGAACAAGTATCTCATCCCCATAGGTCCAGAGGTTTTGAGCAATCTTCTTTGTACTTGGGGTTAGATTTTCGGAGGTTCACTTACCATATGCAACAGATCTTGCCTTGCTCAGAATTCCAATGCTGTAGCTGAGAACAAGTCAAAACAAGGTCTCCTCAGCAGGCATGGTTTTATATGTGAAGAACTGTCGTATGCAGAGCCAGTAGAATGTTTGGAAAAACCGAATTGTCTTATTGGCTTTGGGTATTTGCGTGTTCTTTCAAGCTTTTTGCATGGTTCTCCTGTTCCATAAAGATAGATGCAGTTATCTGTGCTCCTTGTACTGTTGTTACTAAAGAAGAATTTAAGTAGATGTAATTACTGGCTATTGGTTCTTACAAAAAGTTAAAATAATCACTCATTGCTGACTGCTTTTCTGTTGTTTACTTTACATTGAACATTTCTGGTCAGATCTTGAGCTTGTATGTTCCCTGATACTTGGTGTGAAAAGCCAATCTTTTGCTGCCCTGCTTTTTACTGTGTCTCTTCTGGTCACTGGTTTACTGTTTATAGTTATAGTTGGTGTGCTATAGTCATTGGAATAGAATTCCAAGTAGCAGCTTTGATTATGGGTTCTCTTGCACTGTGTGCTGTAGAAAAGCAAAGAAATCTTTCCTTATGATTTACAGTCCTTTGGAACTCCAGCTACCTCATGGCTTACAATATGCCAGGGCTCCTGCTAAGTATGAGTGATATCTTAACAAAGATGTTTGTAGGTACAGGAGATCTCATTTTTACTATGATGGCACTTCTGTATGTTTATGTGCTGCTGTTTATGTGTGTCTGCCATGTCATAATATTTTGTGCCTTTTCATATCCAATTTGCTATCCAGGAGCACACTTAGGGACATTATTGTGAAGGTTATTCCTTCCCATTGAATCTGAGATGTTAATTTTTCATCTAGTTGAAAAATTTTATGACATGCTGCTAAACTGATGTTTTTAATCCTTAAGGTTTTTCTGTAAAACTGTAATTTCTGTGTTTACATTGTCAGTTTTCAGAGTTTTTTCAGTTTATTACAAATGGCATTTTTGGCATTGATATTCACATTAATCTCTACAGAACCTTAAGGATCTATTACTTTAGAAGACTTTAGGACAAGACTACTACTAACAGAATGTGGGTAGATCTGTAAAATTATTTTCCATCTTCTGCTTTCAGTCTTGTATCATTAGTCTGTTTGTTCATATCTAGTCATGTTCTGAGTAATGTGTCATAATATACATACAATTTTACACTAGTTAAAGATTCTACAAAGGTAATATTGCTGTATAGTAGGAACATAATCATATACTTAATTTTTCTACATTTTTAAAGTTCAATCGTTCCTTTAACAGTCTGGTTTTGTTAATGGCATAGAGAATATGAAAAGTTCTCTGGGATTTTTGACTCTTGGAATATAAACTTGTGTTGTGCATAAGACATGGCATTTTGCAGTGAGATTTTATTCTGTTACACAGAAGATATTTGGCTAAGTGAAGATACCCTGTGAATACAATACCTTCCGTTTCAGTGAAGTATTCCTGGACGATTTTTGGTTTTTTTTATCTGGTCTTCTGATCTTCATTTTCATTTTCAAATAATTCTTTTTCTTCGCTTAGAAGAGATCACTGCTACAAAATTTTACTATGCCTACTTCTTCTTTTATTATGTATGCTTAAATTTTCAGATTACAATTTTGCAATGTAAATATGATACTTATAGAGGGTAATGTAACAGGCTGCATCTCCTTCTGTGCTTTGTAACACAGAAGGGTTCAGTTCAGTCAGTAACTGTATTGTCTGATCAGATGTCAAATTCCTGGTGACCAGATACCCACAATGGCTTTAACATCCATATAAACAGTAGCTGGGGCAGTAGTGTGTTCCCTGAGCCACCCTAAAATAGTTATGTCTTTGTCTTTAAAGAGAATGGTGACTGTATAATGAAGCTGATTTTGGAATAGGATTGGAGAAGGCTGTAATACGCAATCCCGCTTTGTACGGAGGGGCAGATATTTTATTCCAACTAAAGCCATTGCTAACAGATTTTCTTCTTCTGGGTGGCAGATTGGGTTAAGATGGTCTGCAGTAATTAGGGTGACTAGTGAAGATTTAAAGTGCTGCTCTATCTGTAGATATTTTGTTAATAATTTCAGTGCTGGAGAAGGGAGTGCTTTTTCTCATCTGAGTATCTCTTGGCTCAATCTGCAGTCATTGGATGTTATGTGATAGCGAAGAACTTTCTGTTTATCACATACTTTTAACCTTCCTTTTCAGAATCTGAATAGAGGAATACACTGTGAGTTCAATATATAAGAAATGTTTTCAGGTTAGCTGAATTGTCTTTTAAATTATTCCAATTTATGGTCAACATTAGAACTGGTCACGGTGTTCTGCAATGGTTATGTTACCTTGGGATTTAAGAAAGCATAACTTTCCTTTTCTCATTCTTTATGTTGTCAAGGGTCTTTGCCCATTTGACTAGTGTGCCATGGGACTTAACTATGCATCGTAACTCCATGTCTGTAATTTTTCTGAGACACCATGTTTCATCCTCTGAATATGGACTTTTTCCTTGGTAGCTAGAAGTGCAGCTTTACACGTGGTGGTATGAAAAGTATTCCTTTTAATTCCTTTCAATTCCTTTAAATGTTTAAGTAAAACATTTCCAGAGATTCAGATCATTTCATTCTAGTAGCTGGCTCTCCTCATTACCATTTGCTGTGTTGTCAGCAAACGTCATCAGTAATGAATTTGCAATTTCTTGAAGGTCATTGATAAAAGAATGGAACAGTGTGGGACCAGTAACCTATCACGGTAGATCGCTCTTACAAATGCCCTTAATATAACTCCCTGTTTGCAATTACATTCTGAGCCTTACTGATTTGTCTGTTTCTAATCCATTCTAATCCATAACATATTTTTGATGTTAATTTTATATCATTTTTGCTTTGAAGTCCTGGAGTGGTGCTCAGCAAGCTAACACGCTGAAAGTATTTTTCACTGAAGTCAAGTGGGATGGTTTGCTTAAAACCAGGTATAAGTAGAAGGTGGCCATAGATTAGAGGCCTGAATATTTTGTTTGAACACACAGTGATGAATTTTTATTAATACAAGCAAAGTTACTCTAAAAATCCCTAACTTCTCTATTTAAGAGCCACAATACTGTATTGCTATGTAATACAAAAAACCATGGAGACAATCTGTATTTAGAGAATTTTTAAAATTATTTTCCTTTATATAATTTTCTAAATTAAGAGGAACAGTTTTTCTATCTTCAAGTTACTTGTAGAATAATTTGATTTGCGAGGACCTGAAAATTTTAAATATATTTGGCATATTTACTATGGAACTTCAAAAATCAGTTTGTGAAAGCATTGTGCTCACAGTGTGCAATAAAATTTCTTATAAGAAACTTTTACTGGAAATCCACTGTCAGTCATTGAAGTTCATAGTAAAGTCCAGTTTCTGTGGTTTTATCTTATCATTATTATTTTTATTCCTATTATTTCATAATATTTACTTATTTTAATATATATATGTATAATGTATTATTAATAGTTCAGGAGTTGGAATCCATGATCCTTATTGGTCCCTTCCAACTTGATTCCCTCCCTTCTATGATTATCTTGCTTTATAATATAGTTTGATGTAGGATATTTTTGTGGTTTGGTTGGTTAGCTGGTTGGGTTTTTTGGTGGTGTGTGGGTTTGATTAGATTTTATTTTTAACAAATAGTTTGCAACTCTGAAAACTTGTGGCAAAATACATGACTGGAAAACGTGCAGTATTTTGTTTCTTGGTATATGTGATATTTATGACTCCTGGTACGATTTTGCATCAGGACTGATATAGGATTAATAAGAAAGCTGCTCTATTCTTAGCTCATATTTAATTCTCTGTATTGAGCTGTGGTGTTATGGATTATTTCAACTCCGTGTAGTGTTTCAAGTGTAAGCTAGAGTTTATTGCCAGGTGGCAGGAATGAGGCATATAAACATTTTATAGACAACAGATGCAGATAAATGGAGGAATTTATCTTGTGCATGGTATACTTGTTTGGCTAAGAGATACAGGCCTTAATAATTCCTCTATCCTGACTGATATTGGACAATTAAAAGTGTATAAATTACTACAAGAGTAATTACTGCAAAGAGAGAACGATCATAACTTTCTATGCATAAAAGCTTCTTCTCAAAACTGTTGCAGTGAATTTTTTTCTTCTACATTTTAGAAGAAAAGCATTGAAGAATGATGAGTCGCAGGAAAAAACCTCTTAGGTTCCTGGTGTTCAATTACTAAATTACATCTAGTCTTTTTTATTTATTTTTATTTTAAAGGGTTATCCCAATTGCATGAGATTTTCAGAGTGCTGTTGTGTTAAAGCTAAATAAATATGTAATAGAAATGCAAATGCAATTGGCCATTTGTTACAAATATATCCTCATTGACTGTTGAGGGTAAGATAGAAGCTATAATCTATTTTGCTTGGATATACTTTCCCCAGGATAAAACAAATATGCTGTAGTCCTTAGATTTATAAAATAGTTGTGCAGAGCCTCATACTTAGCTCAGTTACAGCTATCATATTCAGGCCACTAAAGTCCACAGAGTTGTACCACAGTCTGTGAGAAGAGAATCATGTCCATAATGTATCTTGACTGTATTGTCTGGTGTTTATTCCTGTCACTGAGGCTTTTCTTAGTTAAACAAAGCTTTTTGATTGAGCTCGTAGATTGAGGCAAACAGGTGGATATCATTTGAGAAAGACAGAAGTGAAATAATTTATTCTGATAAATTTTACTGAAATAAAATGTCATGATATACATTACAAAGTTGTGGTCATTCTTTAAATGAATAGTACTAGTAATAGAGTTAAAAAATTCTACTTTAGTACACATTTTCTGTGTAAGTGGGCTTAATATATTTTTGCAACTACGTTGCCACACTGGGTTTTTTGTTTAGATTTCTTTGAAAACAAACTGAAGTGTAATTCAATAAACCTCGGCCCTGAAATTATTTTTAAACAAAGTTTTGCTGGTGATAGCTTATTTTCTTAAGTAAACAGATTCCATATGTGGTATTAAGTAAATAATTTTGTGATTTGATAGTGGTGTATTAGGGTGAGACATCCTGTAATGTTGCTATGTCTGAAGTTATTTACTGTTTTTCCTCTGCCAAATTGTGATTGTTTAGTCTGCTAACACTTGTACTGAAGTTTTTTCTGGGTAGTGGTTAGCAGTTGTTTTCAAAGCAAATGTTAAATCTAAGAAGACATTCCTTTAGAAAAAATCCTGTTCTGGCAGAGGAACTTGATTTGTGTTCTTGTTCAGTGTTCCTTTGCTGGTTTTAGTATGGCTGTTGAAATCTATACCTTATATGATCTCATTGTACTGCCTGCATTTCATTAATGAGTGACTCTGTTTAGGGCTTGGGGAGTGAAATATTTTTCATATGACACTACCCAACATGAATGCAGTGCACCAGCTGCAAAAACCACAGACCATCTGATTTTGTGGTTTTTGAGGGTGTAAAAAGTTCAATTGCTTATAGTACAGCTTATATCTGTATATTATACCATATGGAAACGGAACTACTGTAGACGTGGAAGGAAAAAGAGAAAACCAAGTTCTTTAGCCATGGTTCAAATGAAGATTTAAATTACATATCTTGCAGTGTGGAGGATTGCTGTTACTATGGGGCATTAAAATATTTTTGCATAATAGAATAGTGTGAATTAAAATTTTGCCACAAAATAATATTTTTAAAGAAAGATGAAAGATATGTAAAGGGCTTCATCAGGATAATATTATTGATACTTAAAAGCATTTACTTTTCTCTGTCAATATTCTTTGTTTAATTTTCTTGTCTAGAAGAGAGAAGGCAGTCTGTTACAGCCTGGGTGGGCATTATCCTGATTATCCAGACTGTAAGCTAAAAATACTTCAAGAAATTCTATTTCAACCATAACTTGGGAAGTTTTAAACTAGTTTTTAATTTAAAAAGTCCAAACATAACAATCATTCCAGTTGCCAGTGTTTTGGGGTTCTTCCCTCAGTAGAATCAAAGTATAGGCAACTACCTATGATCTGTGGAGTAATATGTTAGACACACTTGCAAATAGTTTTAAGTTGCTTTTTTACATGGCCAAGTATAAGAAATGGAATGAAGTTCAAAGGGGTTTACCAGTCCTAAATTCTTGGAAATTTTATCAGGGTATTCTTTAATATAGTGAAGTTTATCCTCAGTAGAGCAGGTTGCAAAAATAATTTCTTTGTTTTTGCATAACACCATAACAACCATAAACAGCCATAAGGAATTGATCAGGTGGTAGTGAATTTATAACTATTTCATGTTACAGATGAGATTTGCATAGTTGCTATATTCAGAGTAACCAGAGGTGTCTTCTCTGTGATAGATCTGCCTGAGATTTCAGAAGGGGCAAAGTCAAGAGGCATTAGAGTATTTCTAATGAAAAAGAACCAATCTGTGTTCATACACCCACAGTGTCTGAGCAATTTTGAGATGCATTTTGGACTCTTCTCTGAAAGCAGCAGAGAGGTCAGTAGTGTCAGCAAACTGCAACCTGTTGATGGAAAGCACACAGCCTTCCCCAACTGCTGCTGTTTGCTTCATTCAGTCAAGTAACACATTAAATGTCATAATTTATATCTTGAACTACAGAATACTAAATAGAAGTTCCAAACAGCAAAACTAATAGCAAACAGCACATAACCATGTCCTAATACGAATTTTATTTGAACAGATTTGTCCAAAAGCTGAAGAGTTTTGTAAAATATCATTCCTTTCTGTGAATACAGCATAAACACAAAGTCGTGCTAATTTTTTTGTACACTTTATTCACTGACTTGTCCTTCCAGCTCTACATATAGGCTCTGCCATCACAGAGAAAGTGCTTTTTGTTGGCAATAAGTCTCAATGACAGATTTCTCTGAATCACTCTTGAATGCCACTTACATGCTAGTGATGTAGCAGCTATTCAGTGCGGTTATAAAAACCATGGCTGAGAATTGATTCCACTCATAATGAGGATCAGATGTAAGAGTACCTGTATGAGTTTTATAGCAATACATTTTGCCAATGGAGAAAGGAAAAAAAACCCAGAAAATAAATTTTTCAGCTCTTTTTGTGACGTGTAAGATTTTTGTTATATTTAAATAGTTTAATGAAATTGCAAGTTGTTCACCTCAAATTTGGCTTTGTGTTTGTTGTTTTTTTTTTTTGCATTTTGAGAGTTTTTAAAACATACACTTTTTATTCTTTTTATCTAATTTCTGAGCTCTGAACCTTTCAGGTTTTATGCTTTTAATTTGTACCCATGAGAACTGGAAAGTTATAAAAAATGGTTAATATTGTAAAATTTCTTGGTCCCAGCAGTTGAAGCTTTAGGAGAAAACACCAAATATCTAAGTATCATTAGCAAAGTTCTACTATGAAAGGTAACATCAGTTTATAGACACAAATGGGTGAAATGGTGTGCCTATTGAAATTCATTTGAGCCTTTTGCCACTGAGATCACTGAAGGCTGAATTCTATGCTCTTAATCCTTTCCCTGTCATATCCAGGGTTAATCTGCTTGTCCCATGTCTCTGAATCCTCATCTCTAAATGGGAATGCTTCCTCCATGTGATCAATGGGGAGTCATTTTAGAGGAGAGGCTGGGCTAATCCTCAAAGAGGCAGCAGAGTTGTTATAAAATTAAAATTATTCTTCCTTCTCACATAAGCTAAGGAGGTTTAAGTTCATTAATCAGGACTCAGAGCCATCAAAGTTTGTGAGATGTAGAAGGCAAAAACAAAGTGTTTGTAATAAAAGTGTAATTGCAAATGGTATAAAAATGAATTATTCTTACCTTGCTGAAATCCTGGTTTGGCTGTGTTGGGATCTTTGCAGCTACAGATTACTTTGTTTGTTACTTAAATCTCTGCTACTACTCCAACACTGGATCTCCACTGAGTCAAAAAACATATTCTGAACTTTTGTTCTTCTGCGTGCTAAGAGATTTGATAAAATACAGCATTTTGAATTTACCTAGCCTGTAGGAGTAACATGCAAAAATGAAAATGTTCAGATAAATAAATTTGTAAAAGAGATATGTTATCCCCAGAAAGTAGTTTATGCAGATGTTTTGAATTTTAGTAAGTAATTTAAAGTTTTCTATATCATTATATTCATTAAAAGTTGAGTAATTGAATTATGAATAGTACTTTGGGATTTTGCATTTTTAAATTAATTTTTATTTACTATGCTTATTTTTAGATGATAAATAATAGGTATATTAATTATTTCTGCTCTTTTTTTTGATCAGTTTTCTGACATTTGATAATAACAGATTTGCTTTTTTGATTGCAGTTTTAATGTGTTGGATTTGATGAACCAACACATTAAGGTCTTCTTTGTAAGACCTAAATCCTTGATGGCTATTAGTCATCCATGTTGTCTCATCCTGTAGGCAGCTTTTTTACATCTACACACATCACATCATGTTTTTTCTATTGAATACTGTTCACTATTTTGTTGTCCAGTACTGCAGCCTTATAAATCCTGTGATTTCAGATTGTGAGTCCTATCTCAAACTCATAAACAACTTAATTTGAGTAAAATTAGGTTAAATTTTCTTCCATCTTTTATCCCAGTGTTTTGGTATGCCATTACATTCTCTTTTGTCCTGTGGAAGACCAATTCCTCTGTGCATTAGTAAAGGTTGCTGTTTAGTGCTTTCTGAAAGTATCATTCAGTGATACAACTGATGATTCAACAGGCATTTCATTTGGACTGAGCTGGGATGCTCTGTTGCCTCCCCTAATTTGCATTGAATAGAGGCTTCCTTGACTGTAACTGATCCTTCAGATCTATTTGCCCTTCTTGAATAGGGGTAGTTTCATGCAAATAGGTAAATATAATTGTGCTTATTTCAACCTATCTTACACTTTATTTATTGTTTAGGAACTGCAATGTGGTGGAGTATTCTTACTTAGGATAAAAGACTCCAAAATATTTATTTAATGTAACTCATCTGAGCATAAGTAGTCTTCCTTTTTTTTAAGGATGTAGCCAATCTTTTTTAGATTTCCACATTTGCGTGAGTTTCCTGTTTGGAAGATCTAACTTTTTGGATAATGTGGAATTATGTGAAGTTGATATATGTATTTATGTATTTATAGAAAATGATGCTTGCTTTTATTAAATGGAGTTGGAGCTTGTTTCACACAAAATTCTTGGAAGTCATGGATGACCTAAAATTTGACTAGAACCTAATGTTCTAGTTGAACTGAAATCAGTTATTTTGCTGACATAATGCAAATAAATATTGAATTTGAACTCAATTAGAAATGTTTTCCTGGAACTTCAAATTCCTTGTTTGTTTTCTTTCACAATCCTGAAAAAGATAACTTAAATGGTACACCCCATATTAAAGGGTAAATAGGATGTATTCTCTGACTAAACTGAGATACACTGATAATTTTAACCAGGTTTGTCTGTCTAGAAATTGCATCTTTGCCAAATAGCATGACTGAATAGCAAACCTCCTTCTCTCTGTTCCCTTTTGAAACATTAATTAGTGTTTGAACTCTGTTAAGGTCATACATAACTATTTCAATTTATCCTTTCTATTTAGACAGATAAGGATAGGGGAAAACACTACTTTATGTACCTGTTCAGCATGCAAAGGACAGTTAAACAAATGAAAATGAACAAGTAATATGTTCATAAAAATATTTAAATAAAAAAGGAGTCATGAAGAATAAGATAGCAGTGATGCCTTGAGAGGCTACCTGGAACAGAGGCTAGACAGTGCTAAAGGAATAAAGTAGGTGTTTATTAAAAGGCCTTCAAAGGACACATCTTGGGCAGTACCAGAGCCTGGCCGAGACTACACCCAAGATGGACCCTGGGTCACACCTTTTCACACTTTTATAAATTTTGTTCATTTACATATTGGGGTTAATTGTCCAATTACAGCTTCAGGTCATGAAGTCCCATCCTCTCAAATTGCTCTCCTCAGTTCCCTGCTGTTTACACTTTTTGGGCCTGAAGCTGCAATGGTGTCCTTGGTTCTCAGGCTGGAAAAGGATTGTTTTGTCTGACTAAACTGTGAAGAGAACTTGCTGACACTTTATATGAGGTTCACAGTTATACAGTAATGCAGTGCAGAATCTGGAAAATATGAAAGCTAAAACTTAAGGCATCACCAGGTCAAATAACCAAATGCATTGCAGAAACAGGTATCACAAACTGCCTTTACAAAACCCAACTGCAGATGCCCGTAGTGTAGACACCAAGATATGAGAACATCATTTAGATACTCATTATAGCCAATGGAAAGAAATAGACATTTATAAAGCAGTGCTTATCTCAAATTTGATAGAGATGTCTAAACTACTAAACACTACTGGTGTTTCTGGATGTGTAAGAGTTTTTAGCTGTTTGAGTTAGATTATGATATAGCTGCCTACATTATGTCTGGACTCATAACTGTCACCCCCTAAAGCACAGAGAATGAAATTACTTTATTCTAAGGGGATTTTTTTTTAATTAATCAATTTTCATCTTGTAACTTCCTTGCACATACATGGCATTTTGTTGGTATAGTCTGGTTTGATTTAGAAACTTGTTTAACTTGTTGCATAGTTCATCTACACAATACAATACACTTTCATCATTGCTTTAAAATGAACATATATGTGCTTAAATAATTTAGCATTAGATCATTGCTTCTCTGTTAGAATTATGTTTCATAGCCAATTAAAAATCAAAATGGAAAAGTGTACATATATTCAGAGTGGCACGTGGGGGGGGCTACATTAATTGAGCTAATTTGTGTCTGAAATACTAGGTTAATCATATTTGTTATGCTTGTAATGCTTGTAAATCAGAAAATTATTGCTTAATTGTAAATTACATATTGATTAAAGCTCATGTGTGATTTCAAAGGAATTTTTTAATATTTAATTTGCATAGTATGCCATTCTACTGTTCATTTCTTCGAGACTTTGGAATGAGCTTTTCCAACAGATGCTTACAGCGTGCTTAGAAGTTCTTGAGTGATTTTTTTTTGATTAGGCTTTATATATTCTTTTACTGGTTTTCTTTCAAATGTTTTCACAAGTTATTTACAAAATTACAAAAACTGGTACTTTTTAGTTCCAGTGTGTGAAAATAAATACAAGCCTTCATAAACATCTACTATTTTAGAATCAGCTAGAAATTAAAATAATGACAGCTTTGAAACAAATGGTCTACTTTCAGGTTGACAGGAAGAAAGTCCATATTGCTACTCCTTTAAAAATTATGAAAATCACTATTAAATGCAAATTCCTTTTTCAATGTCATGCTGGTGACTTATGTTGGAAATAGTTTTGGTTTTCAAAGTGTACATTCATCTTAAACAACGCTAGATTACATAACCCTAAAGTCTGAATGCTGTGTTCTTTTTTCATTGTGGTTAAAAAAATCACTAGATTTTGGATAAAATGAATTTTATCTTTGCACAAAGCTGTAAGTTTTACAAGTGGCAATTTAAGCCTGATTTAAGAATAGGCTAAAGAAGACACACCCACCTCACCCCATTTTTATATGGAAAGTTTTTACCTAACAGCCAAAAATACAATAGAAATGTTACTGATAAATAATCTAAGGGCAACTGTCAGCCCATAAAATATATCATCGACAAAAACTAAATTCTGAGCCAAATTCAGTCTTCTAATGTAGGAATGAAATCTCTGATGGTATTTCATTTAAGATAATTATCATGCTCAAAGTGAATGTGAGTATTTTTCTCAGATTATGTATTAGGAATTCCATTGATTTAATACTGTGGCGTTCTTAATTAAAAATTTATGTAATGATACAATACTATCTGCAGAACTTAATCAGGGAAAATCCATAACAATATTGTCCTAATAAGAGCATGTCAGTAGTAGACAGAGACTTAATGGAGGCGTTGAGATTGTGGTGTGCCAGGGAGTTTGAAAGAATGTGTTTTGTGTTTGTGCTGGAAAAAACAGACTGTTGGGAACACAGCATCATGGAAGACATTGCTTGAGAGCAATCAATATGATAACAAACATTGACTAAAATATACATAAATCTTTTTGTCTCACAATGAAATGAAAAAGTTCTTGAAGACATTACTTATAGCTGGCCATGATAACATGTAGCTTTGTGCCTGAGTTTAGCCACTCTTAGTTTTTGTCTTCCAGTTTCAGAAACATTTACTGTTACAGTTTTTATCATTACAACTTGAGGTAACCTCTGGTAGGACCTGTAGGGCAGATCAGGGATCGGTGACAAGTGGAAATGTGAGCATCTCCTTAATGGAGTGGTAACACTCCAACTTGGTAATATTTCTGCATATTGTCTGGATATTTATTGAGATGTTAGTAAATTAGTATTCTGAGTCACTTCTTTAACATGATACTGCCCCAATACGCTTACAAGTGTTGTATTTTTGTTAAAAGAAACCAACTTTTTTTTAAATAAATCATTATCAACTTGAGTTTAACTTCATAACTTATCTTTAACTGTGTCATATTTATCCTTCAATTGTTTTTCTAGAAGTGATGTTGCTTTTAAAAAAATCAAACCTTTTCACAGGACTTACAAGTGTTCCTTTTTTTGACCTTTACTTTGATAATTCAAAGGAAGATTGAAAAAGGATTAGAAATGCACAGAAAGTAAATTAAAAATATTTTTTAAAAAACCTGTCATCTTCGTTAGGTATGTAAAAACACTATTACAAATCAGTCACAAAAAATACTTGCTTGTAAAACTAGTGTTTAATGAACAATGTTATCTCTTATTGAATAATTAGTTTAAAATCTGCATCTTGCAATATTTTGGAAAAAGTAGACCTCCTCTAGTCACATCATTCTCAGATTTTCTGCTTAGCATAATTGTATGAACCAACTGAGTTAGTAAGGTTCTGAACTGGCATGAAATTAAATGGGGAAAGTATTTTGTATATCTTCACCTTTTGTGAAAGGTTCCTGGTTTGGAAATTGGAATAGCACATAAATGAAATTTGTTCTAATTTTATATTTGGCAATTTCCAATGCATTGCTGGTTTAATTTTTACTGTTAGTAGTGATTTTGTTACATTTATGTAAATTTCATAGTGAGGCCGTGCTTAAAATAAGCTATTTCAATTCCAATGAAATTCTCAATCTATTTGAAATACCTCCTATTTAAATTTTAAATAAGAGTTTATTAAAATACATTATTTGTGTTGTCATTGTTAGATTCTTAATCAGTGTGGATTTTACTTTTATTTATAATGAGTGTATACATAGATACAGGTAGTTATGAATAAACATACATTTCTTTTTTGAGAGCTCTAGATTTAATTTCTGAATGGTTTCTCTAAGTGCTAACACTTTTTTAAAAAAACTTTTGTTGATAAAAAGAGATTTAAAAAACTGTAGACATCTGTAGAAAAGTATTTTTATTCTTACATGGAATTTGTATGGGCATCTCATAGTGAACGTAATATAAGCAGTGAGAAATCCATTCTTTCTAGAGAAAAAGAAAAAAATTTTCATGAGTATTTAACATACATTCCAAAATAATTGCAGATGCCAACTTCCTTTGGCATTATTCAACTTCTCTTCAGACTAGTATAACAGTTGTTTTAAAAGTTACAAGTATTAATCTGTAAATGTAGAAGGGTTTAGGAAGTTTTCTTACATAGTTCCATCAGTATCTGTCTATCCACAGTAAGGTGAACTTTGCTTCTGATTTGTCTGGATGGTGTATTTCTGGATGACCTATAAAGCTTGTAGGTTTTTTGTACCAGTGTACTCAGACTTGAGTTGAAACATGCATATTAACCTTCCAAATACACTCTGAAGTTTTAACAATACATGAAAATTTTAGTGGAATACACTGAAGATTTATTGCAAGAGGAGAAGCTCAAGTCAAGAAGATGCAAGTGCAGCATGACCTATGCATGTACTTGATACTATTTATCCTATAGATAAATACCAAGTCTTACAGAGTTCTCTCTGCAAGATCCAAGGACTACCACAGTACTTCACACATGCATGTTTTTAGAGACTTTCTGCCCCTTAACAGAACTTCATGTGTTAAGTGCTGTAAACACTCACCTGCCTCACCAACCCAACATCAGTGGTAGAAGATTGTATTCACTATTTTGGGGGTTTGTGTCTTCACTTATGACCTTCTCATCAGCCAAAAGTGAAACCTTTCTTCATGCCTTGGAAGCTCCCAGAACCCATGCGCTATATCTGCAAAATTATTTTTTCCCAGACTGGCAGAATAAGGTATGCTTCAGTGTTTGAGTTCTTCCTCTCTGAATCCTTACTTTAAAGCAGCAGAAGAAGTAGCACTGTAATTTTGGGCAGTGTAATACAAACATGAGGCAAAATGGTTAAGAGATGAGAAGACTTCCTAAAGAAGTGGATTTTAAAAATGATTTTTAAAAGGAATTTGAAGAACACTTTTGCTTGGATAAGAAAAAGGAAGGCTTAGTCAGTGAGCATGTGAGTGAGGAATGTGTTTATGTGTATTCATTTTAAAATTTGGCTATCTTAATCAGCAACTGCCACAAATCTATTAATTAACTGGTTTTTGTTATTTCTGAGGCAATCCAGGTTGTAAGGAGTAGGACTAAATTGCCAAATTTCATCACAGTTGTATAATAGTGTTCAATAGAGTCTAAACCAAGATTATTTTGTGTATGTGATCATATTGAGGTATTTGGAATCAAATAAGCCTTCGTACCAACCACTGAGCCACTAATCTCCATCAGGAAAAAGAACAAGTTATTTTTAGATGGATGTCCTTACCAATATGTCAGTATGACACCCAGGCTGAATTGATGCTTAATAACTATTATTAGCTGTTCCCTGTGTCCCATAGTCACTACATGGGTACTCAGCAGTCAAGAGCAGGTCTCTGTGCAAGCCTTCAGAGCACATGCTGCCTCTTGACCAGCTGGGACTTAGCAAAGGTAGAAGAGAGGAAAGTTCTCTTATGGGATAGGATAGTGAAAGAGAAGGAATTAGGGAAGAAGGGCAGAACTTAAAGTAATTGCAACAAAAAGGGAGAAGAAGAGCATTTTGCAGGAGAATATTCTGATACGCTCTTTCTGGAGATACCTGAGCTTTGCTCGTTTTGCTGCCCACAGAAAAACCTGGTTGTTTCATCACAAAAGGTCTAGCACTTTCTTTATGCTGTATCTCTACTAGAAAGTCAGTCACATAAATAACAAATGTAGTTTTCCTTTTTTCTTCCTAGATAGATCTATTTCTATGGATATATATGTATATTCATAACCTGTGTTGCCTTTCTGAGCCTCTGTAATGCAACTTGCCAGCCAGTGTCCTTATGGCACAGCTGGGCTGTAATAAATGGGGCAGTCCAATCCTCCTAAGGCTACTTGCTCTAAAGTACTTTACTGAAGTAAAAAACCCTGCATTATAAGTGTAGAGAAAAGAGTAATGAAATTTAGATTTGACTACTGTCAAACTTGCCATTGGTAGATTCACTCTCAGCAGTGCCTCTCATGAAGAAAACCAAAAAATATGGGGTTATTAAATAGCTATAAACTTGTAGTTTTGTTTATGTTATTAACTTCTTCCAGTCCTCAAGAACTTCTGGCACATGTTTGTTAAAGCCAGATTTTGCTTTTCCCTCTTGTTTTTTGGTACATTGCTGTGTGAAAAGATGGGTAATCCAGTCCTCCTAAATTACTTGGGGTTATTACATAGTGTTGGTAGACCTCAGAAACTCCTGAAAGACTTTGTGGCTTCCTGGATACTATAACTTCCACTTGAAATGTGAGATCTCTTTCAGAAAGATATGAAAGATATTTATATCTTTCTAAAGATTTAAAAATGTAGGTAATCTTCCATATCTATCAACAGTTGGTACTAATAGGTTGTTTATTATCATTATTTAGAAATAAAGAAATGTGACTTTAACATGAATAGTCAAGTAATAGTTTTCTACCAGTGGATTCCTAAATTCTTTTTTCAGCTAAATTAAACAGCTGTCTGCTCTAAAGTATCTCGTGCCTTATAGATACTTAGAGTTGGCTAGCAAGTTATCTCTTAACCCTTTGTTATATAAATGAACTGGATTATAGTTTTAATATATCAATTTGAGAGGTACATTTTAGCTGTGTGAGGCTCAGATGAGTTATACTGAGAAAGATGGGCCCATCTGTTTGATTGATATTTCCCATTGTATCAAGGCTGAGGTCATCTGAAAAAATTAATCTCTGATTTACAATGGAAGTAATAAATTGGGGACAATAAAAGTTCTTCAGACAACCTACATGGTGTACAATTTTCCACTTAGAGTTTTCAAGATCTGTGTATTTAAACAGTTTTAATCCATGTAATGTAGAGTATTGATTTTGTATGGTGCTTGAAAATGTCATGCAAGATTAAATCTTATAGCAATCTAAGTGTACTATGACAATGCAAGCTAATGTTATTAGCCAAACTTGTTGTAGCATAAAAAATGGTATCAAGTTTAGTTGACAAGACTTATAAGTGAATGAATTATGCTACCATTTCTTAATTATTTACTCCTCAACCTTTCTAGAATTTATACTTGCTTGTTGTCAGCCAACCCATAGTTTCTCAGGTTTGATCTTCATAAACATGAATGCAACATTAAGATTTTGCAATTTTCTTGATCTTGTAGAGTATCCCTAGATTTGTTAAAACTCAGAGTTAATTTTTCAGTGAATTCCTTCTGCTTTAATTGCTCTCCACTGGCTTTTACACTTTTGGGGTATTAATGGATCTCTCTGGATTTTAATAAAATATCTTCCTTTCTCCCAAAATGAGATTTGCTAAATGCTTATTCTTTCTCAATTACATTTAAAGAATTGGTTGCTATTTTCTTAAGCCCTAATGGTTGTGGATTTTTATTAACACCTTTTAGATTTCTCTTATTTATATGCTTTTTTGTGGCATGCTGATCCTGGGGGGACACCAGGTGCCCACCATGGTATCGCTCCCCTCCTCAATTGTACAGGGCAGAGAAAAAGATAATGACAGATAAAGATAAGGGCAGGGAGACATCACTCACCAAACACCATCATGGACAAAACAGGCAAATTTAATTCATTTTCACTCAAAATCAGAGTAAGATAATGAAAAAAAACCCCAACAACCTAAATCTAAAACACCGTCCCTCGACCCCCATGTCTTTCTGGGTTTTACTGTACTTTCCAAATTCTGCACCTCTTCTGTACCAGCACCGCAGGGGGATGAGGAGCAGGGGCTGCAGTCATGTGTCACACATTGTCTCTGCTGCTCCTTCCTCCTCAGAGAGCACTCTTCATGCTCTTCCTCTGCTCCACTGTGAGATCTGTCCCATGGGAGACAGGCCTCCATGAACTTCTCTCATGTTGAGTCCTTCCCATGGGCTGCAGTTGCTCATGAGCTACCCCAGCATGGGTCTCTTCTGTGGGCTGCAGCCCCTCAGGAGCACGCTGCTCCAGCATGGCTCCCCATGGTGTCACACGGCCTGCTGGACAACCTGCTGCAGCCTGGGCTCCTCTGTTTGTGGGGCCACAGGTCCTGCCAGGAGCCTGCTCCAGCCTGAGCTCCACTCTGGTCATAGCATTCTTCAGGCATCAACCGGCTCTGGCACGGGGTCCTCCATGGGCTGCTCTGTTTTCACTCCATTAGCACCTCCTCCTCCTCCTTCTTCACGGACCTGGGTGTCTGCACAGTTGTTCCTCTCCCATGTTCTCACTCCTGTATTTGGCTGCCAGTGCTGTTTGCAGTAATTTTCCCTCCTTCTTGGATAGCTTTTCCTAGAGGCAGAGCCACAGCTGGTGATGGGCTTGGCCTTGGCCAGCAGCAGGTCTGTCCCCAGTGGAGCTGTTTTGTCTCCACTAGGTGTAAGGGCAGCTTCAGCATTTTCTCCCAGAAGCCACACCTGTAGCCCCCCTTCTACCAAAACCTTGCCATACAGATCCAGCACATTTTTTTTGCTAAAAACTTTCACTTTAGGGATCTGGCTGGTGTATGGCAGAGACTGAACTTGTAGCATTACCAACAGACCTTAGTTTTCTGCTTAGAAGTCAAATATTAAGTGTTTACACCATGTTAATGAACACATCCAGCTTTTACATGCTATCCATTTTGATCCATAGCCTACAGATATTTCCTTAAAAATATGGGGATGGGGGCTCCTGAAATTTAGTGAAGCAATGGCAGAAAAAGCTCTGATTTAACCAAAATCCCGTTTACAACATCTCAGGTTTTGTTAGCAGACATTATGTTTTGGGAATGTAGTTATACTTTCAGCTGGTTTTTAAGTGCCATGGCACAGTAATACCAAAAGGATTACACTCTCTTATTCTCTTTGTTTACTTGGTGAGGAATTTATGGCCTTCAGGCATGGATGTGTCATTAGTATAAGGGATATCACTGTAAATGTTGAATTTTGAACTGATTTATTGCCAGGCTCCTTAGCTTGGCTATGCTGTAATTCTGCTAGAGGTGGAGCAAATTATGCCTGATTGCTTCATAAGATGAGTGTCCAGCAGTGAAGAAATCACTTGTGTCCAGATTTGCTCTGTCTGGATGCTGCTCCACCTCTCTGACCCAAGACACTTTTTTTCCTCTTCTATTTCATGATAATTTTTTGATTGGTGTTTTTTTATTTGTCAAAGGCACAATTTATTTAAAATCTGGCAAATCAAGAAGAAAGGCCTCATTTTACTGAAAATAAAGTTCTTTCTTTAAAGTAGCAGAATACTGTGTTTAAGTATTCAGGGTTGAGGTTTTTTTCAGCTTAGATATCTGTGATTTATATATTAGCAAATTATTTAAATTAAAGTGATTAAAATTGGATTAACAGGTCTTCTAAGGTATAATGGTGGCTGAATCATTCCATTGAAAAGGCAAGAAAATCTCAAAACCTGTAACAATTTATCCGATGAACTTATAAGGTATTGCCTTACTTAACATGCTTACTGCAAGTGACTGCTTACATTTTAGATCTCATATAATCATTTTCATAATTTTCCACTTGAGAGTAAGGCAAATAATACTCAGTAAGCACTTATTAGACTGAAAATGGTGAGTCGAATTTATTTTATTATACAGATGACAGTTTCAGAGATATGAAATATTAGAAAAAAACATTTAATGCCTGATATAAAAGAACAATGCTGTTCTGAAACATGTACCAGCACAGAACTTGCATTTCATTATTTCAGTATTTAAAAATTAAGAATGATATTGTTACATACTGCCTCTAAATGATACTCCAGAGTACCTACAGAACACTGTGTTCAATATTTTTTTCAATAAAGCAGGAGTCTGCCTTGATTTTTCCGCCTAATTAATTTGTGTATATCAAAATGTTATCTTCGGAGTAGGCAAATTAGAAGTATACAATTGATTCCTGTTAGAATATAAATGTTCTTTGAAACATACTCAAGTTTTTAATTCTATTACCAAATGTATTACATAAATGTTTAAAACTAACCCTCTGTGTTGAAGATGAGTCCTGAGAGCCATTGAAGATTGAATTCTTTGGGGCTTGTTGGAAATTAAACCTCTGTAATTTTAATTGTGTAAACTTTTACATTAAAATTACTTCTGTTTCAAGAAGGTGAATCTCTTTAGTCTTTCTTAATGACTGTTTGAGATGATGAGGGTTTGACAGTACCTTTTATTGAGAGTTTTAGTGTTGCAATCTAATTTTTGCAGAGCACAGCAAGCTCAACTAATTTAATAAGGATTTTAGAAAGGGATTCTTTTTTATAAGTTCTGTTTTTGAGCAGTGTGTTTATAGCCACAAAAAATGCCACATGTGCATAGCATTTTTGACTGCATGATGCATCTGTAGTCAATTTTTTTCTCCCATTAATGTCCTCTCTTAGTGAGCTAAATGATTAGATGCTGATTATGATACTCATTCCTATTTCAAAATCTTTTCTAAGCACAAACTATGTGTTTCTAATTAAAAAGATATTTCATTAGTTTTAGAATTTTTAAATTATTCTTTTAGAAGTGGGAGCACTGACAATATAATAATTTTAAAATCTAATTGCTTTCACCTGTTAAAATAAGTAAAATACATGGTGGTGGAAAATATGTGTGCCTAAGAATGGAAAATAGTTGCACATATACCCTGAAGTATAGGACTTCCCTTTTCCCTTTTTTTTTCTTATTTTTTTTTTTCTGTCTGAGGGAAGTGTCTGTCTGTTTTGTACAGCTATGTCCTCTCAAAAGTCTGTGTGGCTTTTGAAAGCCAACGATTCTGCAACGTACAATATTTCAGGCGAGCAGCTACTGCCGAGTAATGAGGCATGGGAGCAGCTGGTATTGGTTTATTTCAGAAGCTTTGTGTCTGATTCTATTAGCCTACCTACAGCTAGAACTGCTCTTACCACTGTGATCTAAACATTGAACAAGTAATTCGTAATTTTAAAATAGTTAAGTGATCATTTTTTGTATTTTTTTTGAAGTTCATTGTGTGAGGCTAATCAATGGTGAGGTAAATTGTGAGTATGCTACTAAAAACTAAGGCAATTCTTAACTAAGCAAAAGAACATGAACTTTTCTAGAAAGAAAAGATGAATGTTTGTCACTGAACCCTACTGAATCTAAACAAAGAAAAAGATTACCTAATAGTCTTGCAATGCATTTGAAGTACAGTCTGCTATTTGTTTGGGGAGTTGAATGGAATATATGTCTTAAAATATTTCAGCAGCAGAAGGGGTGTTTTCCAGTGTATAGATCTTAACATTACTAAATTACTGTATCTTTTCTCCGTAGTTAAGACTCATTATTACACTGTAAGGCAAAATAATTGAAGCTTTTTTTACTTGCCTGTGATGCATTTTAGAGCTAATTTGTACTAATGATGAATTGCCTTGTAGGGAATTTTATTCTGGTTTATTATTATTTATATATTTTCTGACCAGTTTGTGTTAGTTAAGTGAATAATAACACTGTCATTAAAACTTAATTCACATTTTAATTACAAAGACTTAGTGACAGAGAGCTGACTTAGAGAGACAGTCAAATTTCAGAAAAAAAATTGATCCCACACAAACCAAGTAATTAAAAATGAGAGTTGAAAATAGTATACTTTCCTTTTGCTAAAAAGAAAGTATATTTTTGTTAAGCCAATTTCATAATTGTCCTCTTTAGGTTGTGGGTGCTTTTTTATTGTCACTAGCGGACACTGAATAGATACAATAGAGTTGACCTAAAATTTTTTAGACATTAGCAGAATATGAAAGTGATACTTTTCCTAAAGCTGGAAGACACTCTAACTGGTGCTATTTTTTAAATTACTATTTTCTGTGGCATGCTTGCATATGAAAACAGTAGGTTTGAAGGAGGAGATAATCCTTACTGTTCTCTGTCCATAACCCTTTGAACTTAGGATAATGAACTATTTCAAATATCGAATATGTGAAATTAGCAATATTTTTGCTTATTGGTGGTAAAAAGTAACAAAATGCCTTTTCCAACTTGATTAAGCAGGGCAGTTACTTGTACTTTAATTTAGTTTACAGAGTATAACAAAACCTCCAGTACACAGAAAATCAGTGTTTGTCAACACTTTCTGTTCAAGTAGTGAGTAATTTCTGCTCAGTAGAGTAATTGCACAGTAATTTTTTTCAGCTTACTGTACTCAACCAGCTTCCAGAGCTTAAGTTCCTCTGTATGATGTGCTGCTTGTGGTCTTAGTGACCTCTAGTTTAAAGTCCTCAGCCCTAAGTGTGGTCATCCAGTGTTGATTGGTTTTGGCCTCATTCCACTGTAGGTGGTTTCAATAAATTCTCTCAGGCTTTATGACAAAAATTGTTCATAAAGTAATTGGGAGATTTCCTCAGAGCACTCTACATCAAAGGATGCTTAATTGTCCCAGCCATGCAAGAAGAAAAACAAGATGTGAAGTGCTCAGTTTAATTAGGGCACAACTTTATTAACTCAACTGGGAGCACTACCCAGCAATAAATGCAGGTCATTGTTCTTCCTTGATCACTCGTGGTTTTGGAGAACTGCTGTTTGCTTTCTTTTGCCAGTTCCAGTGATGGGACCTCATGGTTCTTCCCTTGTACAAGGATAAGTTAGGGAATATGTGAAATAGGGATTTGTTCCTTTGATATCACATATATAATGTCACACAGCTTTCCCTTGATGTCCAGTGACTTTCTCATAACTCCTTATTTAAGACAAGTATTCAGGGAAAAAAACCTATTCAGGGAAAAAAAATCAACTAAGACTATTTTGAAAAGGATATTCATGCGGTAAAGGAAAGAAATGAAATGTTATTTTAAGTGCATGAAGATGGGCATCAAAAATGCTCCCATGTGTCTGTGCTGTTTTCCTCAGCACATCTTAAAAGCAGTACTTTTCTGCTGGTTCCTTAAGACATTCTATAAGCAATTTAAGTGATTTTGTACATGACAGATGTAGCTAAGCTCCAGTGCAAGGCAAGGCTGTGCTTTGCATTACATAGAGCAATGCTGTGTATGAGCTGAGTTTCTCCAGCCATGGAGAAGGAGGTGGCTGATATTTCTGGGAAGAAAGCAACTGCTTTGGAACACTCAAGTGATACAAAGGGCCTGTATGGAAATTGAGTTTTCAACTTCTCAGGTTGGCTCATATTAAATTTCTTATCAGATTTTACTACCTCCTTAAAGAGGAAAGAATTTGTCTACAATTAGTAAAGCTCTTCTAACATGAAAAAAACAAATTTTACCTCT
Organism: Molothrus ater; assembly: GCF_012460135.2. Taxonomy (NCBI): domain Eukaryota; kingdom Metazoa; phylum Chordata; class Aves; order Passeriformes; family Icteridae; genus Molothrus; species Molothrus ater. The sequence goes on along the minus strand of NC_050482.2, from coordinate 25,901,069 downwards.
TCTTACAAAGGATACAAAAAATAAATCCCAATACTTTCTGAGCCCTTTAAGAAGACAAAGTGCACCCTCTGATGTGGTACAGTTGTGCCCTTAACATGCAAGGAACTTTCCACATTCTACTTTTAATAAACAATCAAAATTTTATAGCAAACATTTTCTATAAACCCACAGTTTCTAATTAAAAGTTTGTTTTGTGGAAGGAACTCCAGGTGGTATAATTAATGAAATATATTTTAATGATAAATCTTCCTTGTCCTATTTTTTCTTAATAACAAAAGATGTCCTATGCATTTGAGATGCTCCCTATGGGTTGTATATAAGAGCTTGGTTAATTAGCTAATCAACTTACCCACCTTACCTTTTAAATGTGTCCTGTTTCACAGGTGTAATCTCAAATTTTATTTGGGATAGAGAAGATAAATAAAGCATTTAGTTCTAACCCTAGCCTGCATAGAAGAGAAGATTTTGAGCTGTCCTTTGAATGTCAGTTTCTTAAGGGGCACATCAGTCATGGTTCTCAGCCTCTGGCCAGACTGCTCGACCTTCCAGCTATCCCTGTGTCTTGTCCATTCCAAAGCAGAATAGCCTAGATGCTGTAGCATGACTAAAATATTGTTACCTCTCAGTGTTTCTGAAAAATACCCCCAATTTCAGGCTCTTCAGACTCCCCTTTCCTACTTGTGATTTATTTGGGTTTCTCTTCAGTTTTTTTAAAGTAGCAGTGAGTACATGGGTTTTATAGACTGGTTTTCTGTCTTTTCCTTTACTTGATTTTGGCTCTATAGTTCCAATAGTTTTGAATATTTTATTCTAATATGGGGTGAGCAGTGACCAAATTTACAACTGTTCCATGTTTTCTTTTATACATTCTGTCTAAAAAGATTTTTGGTTCCTGTTCTGGGTGTTTGACTTTAAATAGTATTTCTTTCAAGAAAGGTAACTAGAAACCAAACATTTGGATTCAGTCTTGGATTTACTGAAGTTACTCCAAACATTGATAAGTGAGGGATTATTCTAGATGTTCGGGTTCTCAAAACACTTTCCAAAATGAAACAATGGTAATTTCTGCAAAGATATATCTGGAAGTAAGCGTGGTCACTGTTGATGAGTGTAGTCATATGAAAGAGATGGTAATTTCATGGCCCTGTCAACCTTTTCAGTTTACTTCTCCTCTCTTCCTTATTCCCCAGTATTGTTCTCAAAGTCCCTCCTGTAGACAGTAGGTTTCTCTGAACACCCTGAGCAGTGCAATGCTGACCAACATGATTGCATTCCTGCCTGCTTTTTCCACGGTGCAGTCCTATCGACTGCATTCTCCTGAGATCCTAAACCATGTATTTTAATCTAAGATTTCTGGCATCTTTGTTATCTGCTAAGAAGAACAAAATCAATTGTAAAATCAGTTTGATCACCACCTTGAGTTTCTAGCTGCTTTTGAATTTTATTAGGTAAGTAATCTCTAACTATTGTGCAATATGTATATAGCTTACAAGGTATTTGTGGCTACCTTTACTCAAATCCTTATCATTGATTCATTGGATTCAATGCAGTTACAAAAGGTAGTATTTTGTATTTTATTTTGTGCTAATCTACTGTGAATAAGGGATATACGCTGCTCTGTGTTGCAGAGCAGTACCTTTTTTTCTTGAGGCTTTCTTTCTCCTCCAGATATGCACTAGCCTTATTTCTCCTGACTGGGAAAAGAGCTTCTGTCCCTATAAACACTGTTGACATGAACAGAGTTACGGCTATTCCTGTCATGTCTGGTATTCCCAATTTACCATACACTTCACTGCTTTGTGAAGAATTGTACCAGCTGCTTTGGCAGAGGAAAAATTTTATATATATATATATATATATATATATATATATATATATATATATATATATATATATATATATATATATATATATAAGAGGATGTACATAGCATGTCTATTTTCCAAAGTAGCTGAAAGATGCTAGTGGATTTAGCATTGCTCTATATAGTAAGTTGCATTATTATGAAAAGTATCTGAATAGGTGAATGCTCTTTTTGCAGAGTATCTATGCGAAATAAAGACAAATCTTCACAGATTTGTGAAAAAGTGAAAACATTAATAAATTATTATGCCAAGAGGAAAGAAAAAAACTCCTTGCTGTTCAGGAAAACTCACATCAGGCAGAAGAGTAATGAGGATTATGAATGTACAGTCATCAGTGTGTATGATGTGCTGTAAAAATATTTTCTTTATATTATTAGGAGTTGGTAGTAGGCACTCCATGGTGGAAGTCAGAATGGTTTGTGTGATTTTTAATTTCCCACTGATTGATAGACTTAGAACCTCTGGCAGAACAAGCTCTGGAGTGCTGAGGGAAGCCAGTCATGGTGACAAATGTGAAAGCATGGAAGGAAACCTGAGGATTTGAATGGTGTGGGAAAAGATGGTTATTGGAGATGTAGAAAAAGAATTTTTACTCTCTGATACACTGTAGAGGGAGCATCACTGTATTGGGGGACTAATACATAATTATTATAATACTTACTTAATGCATATACTTACTGGGGTCTCTTGCACTTCTCCTGCAAATATGCTGTTTTCTCTTGTGGTTCCCTTTTCCTGAAGTCCAGATGAGGAACTAATGTCCTCCCTTACTTTTTCATGGATTGGCCAAGAGTGCAGCAGCTCATAAGGTCCCTGCCCATGAATCCTCTCAGTCTTTGTTCCAGAGTAACAAACACCAACAACAGTAGTAGTTACTCCAACAGCATCTCTGAACCAGTGGTGATTTCCCTTCCCCTCCTGTTTTGTAATACCAGTAAAACTGCTTTTCCTGGTCTGGAAAAAGGTAAGATGCTTACCCTCTTATTTGCCCTTTCTATAATTTTCTTTTCTGATGCAAGTAGAGTCATGGAAGATAAGTAAAAAATGTTACCTCACAGGTTTTCTTTAGGGTGAGAGATGTTAAGGCAGAGAGAGACCTCTGTCTTTTCTTCAGTCCAGCATCAACTCTGGTGAGCCCCTTACAGTTGACAAACACTTCTTGCAGTATCAAAGACATACATTACCCACAATAGAGAAGCTTTAGGAAAATATGGGCGTCCAAGAAAAACTCTGTTACATAGAAAAATCTCTGCAGCAGGGCTCCACCAGTATAAAACACTGCTCAAAACCACAACAGTACTGAATGTCTGATTATCTTCAGTCTTTGCCACTTTTGGGTCAATTTTTCAAGATAAAACTCAAATACATTCAAAGGAATTTCAGATATCTTTTAAATTTTAACAGGAGGAATTTTTTTTTTTTTTTTTTTTTTTTTTTTTTTTTTTTTTGCTAATAAAGCCCTTAGTATTCATTTAGTTTTCCAATTGTGGCAGCTGGTTTTTAATATTTTTATATGAATTTTAGTATTCTAAGGTATAGAAACCAACCCTATTTCTTAAAAAAACCCAACAAAACACATTAATGTTATCGGTCTGATGCTGCTGTGGCACAGCAATTGTGACAGAGCCTCTCTTTTGGTGGGTACATTAACAATGTCTGTATCTTCTTTTTTCATTAAACTTGGAGCAACTTAAGATGGTGGAAGCTCTGTCACATTTGGAGTGGCTTAGAAGGCCTAGAAGATATTTATTGTTGATTGACATGCAAAATGATTTTATTGATCTTCTCTTACAAAACTGAACTAATAAAGTAACATACAAATCTAAGTTCCTCTTTCATAAAAAGTATGTTTAACTCTATGAAAATCAGGGATGCATATTTAAATAGGGGAGACAAGAAACTTACAAAAACTTACAGGTTTTTACATGAGAAAAAATTGAGATCAACTTAATTGTTTTAGGTATAAGTGATCTGGATAGTAAGTTTTTGAAATCTAATTATATTAACTCTTGGTAAAAAGAAATTCAAGGGGATGTCACTTTTCTACAAAAAAGGTTCATTAAAGCAGCTTCCATATGTGGTCCTGTCAGACATATATTGGGCAATTCCTTTGTATTTTCAGTGCATACCAATTTTAATTCTTGTTTAGTCATGTTGTCCAGCTGACAACCCTGAATGCATCTTGGATAAGGTTCAGAGCTCAGACTGAAGCCCAGTCATAGGTGTCTGAGCTTGCATAGGTGGCAAAGTTTTGATTTGTAATTAATGGACCTCCCACTTAAATTGGAGACAACTGGAGAGTGATTCTGCTTGCCCTTAGATAGGTGTCAAGAGTGGGATTTATTTGCCTAAACAAATGTTTCTGGTGTTACTAGAGATGTCTTTAGATACCTGAGATGTCCACAGAGGGTTAGCAAATCTAATGAGAGACCTTTTCCTACTGAGCTGGCAGCTAAAAATTTGGCATGATATCAGAGGTCAGCTAAAATAACAACAGTTAAAATTTAGGCAACTAAGAACCCTTGTGAATGAGTTCATTTCCCTCTGTGCTCCATGGACTGTACAGATTGTAGAAGCACAAGTTCTTCTTGATTGAAATAAAGTAATAGAAACTGAACATACATGTTAGGACCTAAATTTAAACATTTTAATGTGAAGCTAAATCCTGCCTTTGTACTTCTCTTTGAAAATAGTATGTCCAAATCATAAAGAAAGGGGTTTTTTTTTCCCTCTGGTATATAAGAGTATTTTAAATCTAAATAACTTATTTTAAAACAGTCAAAACATGTTAGAGGCATTTCTCCATGATGCAAAACTAAGCTTATCCTTAGAAAAATAGATCAAAAAGATGCAATTCGGGCATCAATTTTTATTGTGATAAAGGAAAGAAATGTTATGGAGCAATGTGTTTTTTTGTTCTCATTGTAATGGAAAGTGGCACAATCTCTGACTGAATTTTTAGACAATTGCTGAGAAATACTAAGTTTTAAAGACAATCTCTGGACTCTGCTTACCTTTGGTAGGGTCAAATACCACTTTCTGGTGAAGTTCTTTAAAAGCAGCATAAAGGCAGCTTCTATATCGCCTCATCTAGACTTTTTCTTAGATAGGTTCCTGACCTTTCTCTCCCATCTAAAGGAATTGAGGTGATCACGTGTGCTCTTAATCTCAATGGCCAGCTTCAATACGTTGCCATATACAGTAGGAAAAAGAGAGATGTTTCCTGTTCCTTTTTAGATCTTGTAAGATTTTATTTGCCTCTTCTCATTATAAAAATGTGGACTGAGTTTAAGTTATTTCAGAATCTGTGCAGAAAGCAAATAAATAATGATAAGGAGAATGAGAGGAAACATGACTATGACTCATTGTTAAGACAGCTAAAATACAGCTAATCTGTTTTTAAAATAATGCTTTATTTTAGACTTTTAATACATATCCTCTTTAGATTTTAGCATTGGGCAAGAATAATTTTGGGGTTTTGATAGAAATTCTTTTTCCTGGAATGGTGGTTTTTCACTTTTGTCTATGTAATTTTAAAGAAGGCAGCTTCTGCTATTCCCTGTTTGCAAACTATGAAACATGACTTTATCTATTCAGAATTAAATGTTAGCCACATAATTTCTCCACTGTTTGGAAAGCACCTAGCACACTGTGACTGCATTCTGGTGTAAATAGTTTTGTAATTTATAATCTCAATTTCAGATTGACAGAATATTCTGAGTGGGAAGGGACCCACAAGGATGGAGTCCAGCTCTTAAGTAAATGTCCTTTATATGAGCTGACAACCTTACTGTTGCCAGCACCGTGTTCTGTTGACATTGTAGGGAATCTTTGAATCTGGTGCTATGTAGGGATTGTTCCACAGTCAGTAGCAGTTTGCCATACTTAGTATACTTTGATACTCCCACTCAAAAGAAGGAATTCCAGTTCACAAAGTCAGGGATAGTTCCATCAATAATTTATCTATTAAAATAATATATTCTGGGGGCATATCTAAGAATTGTGAGCACCGATACAGGTATTAGGTTAATTTGTAAATAAGTTAATAGCAATTCAAATTAAAGCTAATAGCAATGTAAATTATTTGAAAAAAAGAAAGCACTGTCTGTGAAACAGTGTTAGCAAAGAGGGCTTTTACCAATAACATGGTTATAAATTTGATCAAAAAAGAAGACATGTCTCTTTTAATCAGCTGGATACCACATGGTCCTTCAAGGTTGGCCAAATGCCACTCAGATTGCCTTCTCTGAGGTACATGGTAACATGTTAGATGCAGGCGTTCTGTGTTAGTTTTTGCTTTTTCATAATTTTAAATAAGACTATAAGTAATGTTTTCAGTAAAGATGATAAATTATAAGGCTGGAAGGGCCTGAAAGGAATAGAAACTCTAGAATAAATGTCTCAGATGGGAAGGAAGAGACAATGGAACTAGAAGTAAAAGTGAAAGAATCACTTATTTATGTGTTCTTCAAAATTAAGTCAAAGGTTTTTTTTCATAGTGAAGAGGTAACTGGATAAAAGATGAGACTAATGGAAAAGCATAATGAGAAAACTGGACAAATGGGAGAATGACGTTAAAGGGAATGCAGGCAGTGTAAGAGAAATGAAAACGAATTCTAAGAACAGACAATTTCATATGTATAAACAAAACTCTAAATAGGAGATAAGACAGGGGTAATGAGGTAAAGTAATAGGAATACTAAAGATTAAACAGATAGAATTTCTCATTTGTGTACTATACACTGCACACACTCTGACAAGTGTCTGGTTTAGAACTGTGCAACTCAGTGGGCTCTAAAGGCAGTCATTGTTCTCATGGCTCAGTTAAAACACTTGAATCTTCTTGGGCTGGCAGGTGGTTTTCCATATTATTTTCCAGGGTAGCAGGTAGTCCCTCCTAGTCTTAATATAGGTGCATTTATTCTTGAATCTCCAAGCACTTCTCAGCTTTTGACAAAATACAGTAATAGTTACAATATTTGATCATTTTTTGAAAGAGTGTATTGGCTTTTAAGTAGCATCAATTAGATCAATGGTTAGGGGAAATTTTTCCTATCTCTACATTTATTATATGACATCAGTTAGAGCTTGAATGTCATGTAATGATCAGCTAAGGGGTCTAATTAAAATCTTGTATAAATATTTGTGCAATGTAATGCCATGGCATCTGTCAGTATTCTAACAATAACTGTTACCAAGCACATGCGATTTTTTTGAGAATAACATTCCTTCAGAATACTTACATCAGATGTATCCAGCCTTACCTTCCATGGATTAGTTCTGGGTATACTGGGACTTCTTTCTGATGCATACTGAGGGTATTCTGACTAGGAGAAATACCTCTGAGGAAACTCTTCACTACACAAACAGGAGATGCTTGGGTTTATTCACTTGAGTTCACCCAGTGCAGGTGTGAATAAAAAAAATGTATCTGCACCACCATGTCCTTGTTAGCTCTGATTGTATTGTTAAGGCATGGGTAACATAACTCAGTGTTCTTTATGCTCCAGTGGGCTTAGTTATTCTCAGTGAACTGTAGAAGAGCCTTGATGTACTTCTGAGCATACACAAGACTGTTCCTTGGTCGGTGCTGTCAGGTTGGTTGCAAGGGCCAAGAGATTTGCCTGGCTCTTTCACAGGAAGTGAACTATTCATTTTCTGAAAAATATTTATTTATTTTATCTCTGCCTCCTCCTTAATTTGTCTTGTATTTTTATGGCAACTTTTCTAGAGGAAAACATATTTCTCATGTTTTAGTCCATCACTATATATATATCTGGAGTTTTCATACACAGTTATTCTACAACTGCTACTGTGCCTTTTATCAGTTGTTCAGATTTCTTGCAGATGGGTGATGCTCTCTAGTATCTTGCCAGTTACAGCTGTGGCATACTAAAAGCAATCTAGTGTTTCTTCTAAGGCTGACACAGCAACCATCAGTCAGCACCTTTATGTCGTGGTATTTTGATAAAACAGCTTTGTTTTTAAACATAAGGTTTAATAGTGATGGCACTTATCTAGATGGAGGCATGGGTTCATCCCCTTGGAGGTGGCTGTCTGAAGGGTCTACAGTCAGTCAGTGACCAAAGAGAACAAATATGTCAGCACCTCTCACTTTGGGGTCATATTTGTTTGCATTCCAGCCATACTTGTAGCATTTGGAGTGTTTCAAAGCCATGAGAATAATCATGCAGTCCCTCAGTGAGGTAGACAGATATTACCCAAGTCTTGTGGGTTAACATTCAAATCTGTGAGATTTATGGGTCATGCTTGGCCATCATGACTGCTAATCATCTCTGCAAATCAAATCTAGATTTTTTATCTGTCAGTGACCAACATCATGGCTCTTGTGTCCCAATCCAATGTTGCATCCTCAGGCTGAACAGTCTGCAAAGGTGAGGGGTTTCTGGGAGGGATGTTAAGGAACAGAGACACTTACTTTGCCTGAGAAAGACCCAGAGGGAGTTGTTACCTGTACACTTTCAAATGTATTTTTGCTCCTTTCTCCTTTTTCTTTCACTTAATCCCTCTCTGAAATTGTGAAGATACTAGCTAAAAATAGCTAACACAATCTAGAAGCATTTTGTGTACCAAAAAATAAACCCCAAATACCAGAGAGCAGGCTGATCTTACAGCTGAGTCTTTCAAGCAGGTTGTGCAGCCTACACAATTTTTGCAGTTAAAACTTCTCTGTTAGAAAAAGTTTGCCTGGTTAATAAAGTGACTTTTTTTTTTCTTGTTTGTTTGGTTTTTTAATTAAATTTAGGTGCAGAAAGAAAATTTGTTGGAAGTGTGAGAAACAGATTGTAAATATGTGAAATATGTTTGGTTTTTTTTTACTGTGTTACAGCTGTCTGTGCAGGAGTTAAAAACCCCTAAGAAATAGAATGGAAGTATTCTTTATTTTTAATGATAAAAGTAATCACCTTCGAATAAAATTAATATAGAGTGTAGCATGTGCTTTGAGAAAGATCTGAAGCCATATTTTTATTTACAACCTTTGTTTCTTTTCCTTCAAGTTTGTTGATTTCTTCAAATAGCATATTTTGGAAATGCTTTGGAGTGTATTTGCAAAAGTTATTAGTCAGGTAATACCATATAATTTTTTTAGTACCTTTAATGTCATACTAAAATCATAATACTCAAGTATTATATAATTCAAATGGTGAAAAGAAAACTGTGCAACTCTCCTGAGCTGAGGAAAATGGGATTCTTATAAACAAATTATTAGATGAATTAAGTTCCATATCTGAATAGTTTTGTTCTGAAGTAGAGCTTTACTTCAAAAGTATGACAGGGATGACATTTTCCTGACTAGAGAAGCAAAAAATGCATGTTCTAAAACTGTTTCCCCCATCTTTTCTTATGCAGAGGTTTTATCTGCTGTTTAATGGGTAAACTTACTGTGAAGTATGGTTGCTTGTTTAACTTTACCCCTATTCAAGTCTTTGATTTTGGCAGGTTAGTTAATTCAAATAAAATTTGTGAAGTTAAGCACTTTCAAGAAAAGGCATAGGAGAACCTAATTTAACCTAGAGTGTCTCTTTTATTCTTCTGTTATTCATTTGAAGTGCCCTATCAGCTTGAACTGGCCAACTTCAGTCATTTTTACCCTTTTATTTTTTTCTCTAATGTAAACTGAAATTCCCTGCTGTTCGTGGTATTTTAGTGTTTAGCATCATTTAATGAGCAGGTATCATTAAACTTAAAAGGTCCTTTTCTGTATATATCTGATTAGTTAGTGAAAGAACCAAAGAATTCCTCTAATTTATCTTTGCTTCCTTGTTATATTTTGATGTTGGCCCATTTTACGTTTCAGTGCCTTTTTATGAAATATGAAATTGTAATTTTGGTGTGAAAGTAGGACAGAAAGTGGAAAAAATCTTTGGCACTGCTAAGATGTTTAAAGTAGTATATCTTGTTTACCAATTAACTAAGAAAATGTGGTTTGTTTTAAACTTTTACTCATATAAATATGTGTGTTTCTATACATAGAAATATACATAAAATAGATAAATTGTATAATGTAAGTATTCATTATCTGTACTTTGTCAATATACTTATTAGCACCTGTCAGTAACCTTTGCAGCTGGGTACACATAAATTTGGCACAAAATTCTTCCTTCCTTGTACATCCAAAAAATCCTATTGAACTCAGTAGTGAATTTTAATTTTTTGCAAATACAAGATCAGGGTGCAGTTAATTGATACAAACTCTGTGAAATGGAAAAACTGAAAATGATCAGTTAGGAAGACTGTACATGTTTGTATATTTAGTCTTGGCTGTTTTCAAAAAAGCAGTAAGAAAAGGTTATTTGGTTTGTGAAATTCATTTTTCTAGTATTTTACACTTGAAATACTTCTTGAGAAGAAAGTCCAATTTAAGATTAGACCGTCATAACTGAAGGCTTGTGTGCTCTTCATTTGAACAACGGTTTGCTGGACCAGGACCATTGTTTATTCTACCAGTTTGTTCTCTTAAGATCTCAAAGGTCTAAATGATTTAATCAATACTGAAATGAATCATTTCCGTTACTGAGATATTTGCCTAAGGTTATTCATCATTTGATATAGATATTGCCATGTTTTAAACAGTGACAGCTATGGTAATTGATTAATGCAATCCAATATACCATTCCAGTTTCCATTTCCCATTTTTGATGTGCTAAAAAATATTCCAGCATTTTGATTTTCTTCCTATTTTCTTTTATGAAATAAAATCTGGGAGATAGAAACACTGCGTGAAGAAAAAATAATGAGGGTTGAATGGAAGTAAAGGTCAGATATTATGTAGAAAGTTGCAGATGGCACTGTATGTCATTAACATTGCTAACGTCTAAAAAGATGTAACAGTGCTGCCTACTGGTAAGATGTAGTAGTATTAAGGCATTAAAGTCAACGTAGGGAAATTGTGTGTGTGTGTGTGTGTGTGTGTGCCATATCCTTTAGTGTAACAACAGTGTTCTCTAGTTTTTTAAGCCGTGGTAAGTATTGACAAGATCCATGGTTTTACATCAGGATTAATAATACATTCTAATATATGTCACTTGAATGGAAACTGGATGCACAACATAAGAAGCCTAATTATTTTTCATTGATACCTATAAAATTCTATCCTAAGATATTTGTATGCATTTTGAAATTTTTGTAGTAAAATTACTTATACTTCTATAAACTGTTCTTGTTAATAATGGTGCCCTGCTTAGAAATAAGGTACCAAATGGAAAAAGAGTCTTTCATGTTACTTGTAAAGATTTGCCTGGTAAAGTGCAAAAAAGGCTACCTTTTTAATAGTAGTAAATAAGAATACATAGCAGGTGCAGATCTTATCGAAGAAAAATAAAATCACTTTTTAAAAAACTCAGTGGTTTTACTTACAAAGATGGAAAAACTGAGACAATGGATCATGGAGATTAAAATTTTAAACTTTGTTGTCCTAAGTTAAATTATTGAATTTGTAATTATGTGTTATTTTCAAAAATAAGGAACTGTTTCACCCCTTTGAAAATTAGAACGCTCTGTTGAGATAGCTAGGGGAATTGTGTACTTGCGGATGTGTGGCTTCAAAACAGGGATTGACATTCACACTGTAGTAAAATTGGCGCATAAAACTGGTGGCAAAACTCAGATCTTCAATATCCATGTCTTGAGATGTCATTAATAGCAAATGCAGACCAATTATTTGCTTACATTTATGTAAGAAGCACTTATTTTTTCTCCTAGGAAAAAAACCCCACAATTATTTCAGAGTTAAGAAATGGATGGGGTTCTTTGAACAGTGTTCCTGTTTGAAAAGAGTCACAAAAGCAAAAGACAGGGGCCAAAGAAACAGTCTGGTAGCCCTATGGTAAACTGCTTTACTCCAGCAGTGAGGAGCTGGAAATACTGAGGAGTTCTCATTTCATATGTAGTCACTCATATGCATGGCTCCTTCTTCCCTGATGTAGGGCCACTTTGTTGTGTTGAAAATACCTTCCCTGGGAGTCACAGACTATAAGCCAGGGCTGCCTGCAGGAGCTCGGTATCAGTTATGGAGATGATTCAGGGAGCTAATGATACTTGTTGCTAATTGTCTTGTGCCACCTTGTCCTTGATTATCTTCAAAAAAAGGAAGAGATGCTACGAGAAACTAATTCTGATATCATCTATCAGGCTTCCACTTGAGGCATTTGTTAAGATAATAGAACTAGTTCCAGGAAAGATGATCCTTCTACTTATTAAAATCCTTCTTAAAATAAATTGTTTGGTTCTTGCTAATTAATAGTTACTGTTTATTTAAAATGTGTAAATCAAAGATGTATATGGCTGATACTGATGCACAAATTTCTAGAGAGCAGCAGAAATGTAGGTATTTTGCAACTTCATACTTATCAGTGAAATATGAACACATAATTTTTAGAACAGGATGCTTGATCAAATATTCGTAACCTTCAAGAGGCAATTTTTACAAAAGAGAGTTATTACATACCATGCAGAGTACCAGTCCTGGTTCACTTGGACATGTTTCATGCATCTCATGCCTGACTAGCAAAGATACTGCTGTATGCCCTCTGATTCATATTCTATCTTAAATACAGTTTTACATGTAAATATCACTCAGAGGCAATACTTTTCTTAAAACAATAATGTCACCCATAGAAAGAAAATGGAGGTTAATAGCACTCCCACCTCAAATTTTTCACGTCTTCTGAGAACAGAAGGGACATACCTTTCTCACTCCAACTACTTCTCCACCTTTCTCATTTCAGTGACATTCCAGCCCTAATGGATAACATTTGTTAAATGCAGTCAATAAAACTTTAGGATCATGTTTATGTTTGACTAGCTTTGGTCTTTTATTTCTTATAATTCCATCTGACTGCCAAATTTAAGCAATTGAGTCCCATGACAAAAAGAATTCAATACATCATAACGTATTGACTGAGAAAGCATTAATAAATACTGTATAAAATTATTATCCATGTATCCTAAGGAGGCATGATATGAAAACTGCATTTGCATTGTTGTAGTCATTTTTGCATTGTTCTTGCAGAATGAATACAGCAAGAAAAATGTCATTGTAGATTATGTAATAAAACATCTGAAACAGTAATGCAGCCATGTAAAAATGCAGTTTACTGTGATGTGCTGTAGCATAGTGCACAGCAAGTAGATAAATTGCTGTTAAAATAGATTTAATATCCGTTCCAGTATATGCTTAGCTGACAGAGGGCTATTCTCTTCCCTCATGCCTTAAAAACCCAAAGTGGAAGGTCCAGAAAACTGTCAGTCTCATTTGTTTTCCATCATGAGTATTGAGATAAAGTAAGTTTGACTCCAAAAAATTTTAAAACTTCTCTTTTGCATAAACCACATTCAGAGAGATTCAAGAAAGAGGTTTCCACCTGTTCTTCTTATGGAAGTAGCTGAGATACCAAAATCAGAAGAGGGTAGAGAACTGCAAACTACTTTTTGAACTTATCTCAGTGCTATTTTCTTAAATGATCAGCTCTTTCACTTGGGTGCTTAACTGGCTGCTTTGTGGGTGTGAATATTTCTTGTATCTCCCAATGCAAGGGTAAGCCCATGATCTATCAACTAGATAAACATCAAATTGTGTGAAGGTTTGTGGCTATAGCAGGATAACTGATCAAGCAGGTACACTGAAAGATCAAGTGATGGTCCAGTAGATTAAGCTTATCAAAAAAGTGGGAAATCAATTGCAGATAAGAAAGAGCACCCTTTTGAGGAAGTAGAGAGCTTCAGGATGGTTTAGAACACAAGAATTATTCAAGAACATTGGAAAAAATTAAGGAAGGAAATGTAAGTGTATTTTATTTTGCTGTCAGCTATGTTTTCTAGTGTTAGGGTGGGTTTTTTGAGTGAAGTAACAAAGGCTTATGACTAGGATGAGGCTTGGTTGCCAGGATGCCACTAGAGCTGATTTTTATGCTATGTCTGGACTATTAATAAGATGTATCCAGGATCATCCCCATGTGCTGAGTTCCACTGCATAGAACAGCTGATGTCTATGGTGTAAATTGCCTGAGTTTTCAAGCAATTTGTGGCAAGATCCACCTGCTTATTTGGAATGGTTCCTGCAATGTTCTCACTTCTGAACTGTGCCTGCAAATTGTCTTGGAGAGTGCTACCTGGCATGAGTGAAAAGCATTTCAAGAGCAATTTTAACAGTTTAAAATGTAGGTGTTCATATTCTAGTGCTCAGGAGCTTTTCTGGGAAGTATTTGATTTACTAGTACAGATGAAGCTGCCAAGTCCCTGGAAGTGGCAGCAAATGGTGACTTTGGGATTATGAATGGATCCCTACTAACCCCAGAGGAGTTGAGAAATTAGGTAGAGCTGAGCGTGATGAGCATTCAGATGAGGGACATCACCCTGGGCTTTCAGCTGTTACAACACTTCATCAAACTTCAAAAACAAAATTCCCGTTGTCAAATTCCTGTTTCACTTGTGAGGCATCTGAGGGGTTGAGAACTGTGCAGTGCATCTTTTTTAATCTCTTCTGGAGATGTTCCATTTTTCATGAGTAATTAAGAGCAGGAACTCCAAGACAAATGGGATGTATTGTAATGAAAATTCTTAGATGTTATTGTGGGATAGGTGGGACATTTCTTATGATCTCCTATTTAAAAAATAGAAAAAAAAACCAACAACAACAAAAAACCCCCAAACGTTATTTTTTAAAAAAAAACCCTTGTTTTAAACCCACAGCAAAGTAAAAATTTCCTAATACTGCAAAATGTTTGAAGAATTGCAAAAGAACTCCTTTTCAATCTGTAATGTGCAATATATCTTTCCTTTGGATTGATAAGAAAGAGAAGAATCGCTGCAAAGTTTTCGCCTATATAAGTTTTAAATAAGTAGTATTTGATGTACAGTAAGGGTATATGTCAAATGTCCTCAGTTCATCATTGTGAGAAACTTGGGTCGACTAACTATTTGTGGTGTGGCTGGTGGGAATAGTTGGAAGCTTTTAGTTGCAGACATGCTTTGAATACCCTGCTGAATCAGATCATGCCAGGGTAGTAGATATTACATGAGCCACCAGGAGCTATGTAGTTACTTAGATATCCTGTAACACTTCTATTTGCCATGTCAAACATGGTATTTTGCAGGACTGCACATCACTTGTTCTAGGGATTGCAGCTTTTTCACCACTTCTCCCTCTTTTTGCTGCACTTTGGAAGAAGAGTACCCATGCAACTGTGTTTCATGCACAATGCACTGTTCTCCTTAGCTTCTAGGCATAATCCCTGTGAGCTTTGCAGCTCTGAAGGGTCCTCTGTGCAATTTGTGAATCACTAAGTGCCTCCAGTGTGCAGAACTATCACAGTGGTTCTCTTGGCATATGCAGTAGCAGAACTTCTGGCACTTAGGTGTCATCTTTTCATCCAGGGAGTCAAAGCTTTGGATTGCTTTCAGAGACTTAGAGGTTTCAGTGCCACCTGGTATTTTAGACACTTAATTGCTGGTTTGCAACTTGTCTGTGAGAGCCAAGACTGGCTTTCAAAGATGCTTTCAGTGTGTTTGTGTTGTACAATAGGAAGTACTGTAGTACATACTCATTCTGCCTGAGCTAGGAGAGATCCACACGAGTACTTCTGCGTGGCACAGCTGCAGGTCCGCGCAGAGACGCTCATTTTGGTATTAATGCTGAAAAGCCCTGCTGAGTTTCTGAGCTCCATTCTGCAGCCTGCTTGAATGCTGATGGTTTGTGTTATATTTAACTGCAGAGTGTAGTCAAGCCTTTAGACTTCCAGGTGTGACACTATGGATTCTGAAGAGCTTCAGTGTTCAAAAAATTTGTAATCTCTTCTGTCAAATAAAAACAGTTATTTTCTTGATAGAATTACTAATTTTTTTATAAAAAATGAGAAAAAAAATAAACCATCCATTTTGTTATAACTTTTGGCAAAGTATTTAATGAATACTAACCCCAAATAAATTAGAATCCAAAGCTGGTTAGAAGGATTGTAAATAATAATATGGTAAGATAATAACTGGTGAATCCTGTATCTTTCTGACATCTCTGCTCTTATTTAATTAATTATCCAGAGTACTCCTAAACAACATGTTAATGCAGTCCAAGGAAGATACTAATTGGTTAGAGGTGTCAACACTAATAGCACTAAAAGAGTAAGAAAACCTCTCAGCACATGAAAACTATCTGTACACGGATGAGAAAATCAAGATTCTGTCAGCATTAAATAAATCTTAGAAAATGATAATCTCATTTGCCATATATTTTATTTTATATTTTAACCATGGATAAAGGTATCTGACTACCTATAAAGATCACAATAGAGGCACCAGTCACACAACCAAAGAATTAGACTATTTTTTCGTCAAAGTAAGTTAATATACTCGAGAAAGGGTAAATTGAAATGCAGGAACCCAGACAAAAGAGCCATTGGGGTGAGGAAATGACAGTGAGGCACATTGCACTAGGTCTTAGGCCACCTTGTTTTTATTCCTGTCTCCGCTGCTAGCTTGCTACATGACCTTGATCCAATCAGTTCCTTATTTTATGCCTCAGTTTTTTCATCTGTTAAAAAATGGGGATAATGATACTGACTTGCTGATGAAAAATGCTTTTTAAAATGTGGGTGCCATTATAAGCAGGGTATCAGATCACCAGGTCGGTAGTTAATGGTTCATAAATTTGTAACTATAATACAAAACTATGTAATTTGTAACTGTGATTTACTACATTTAAATCTGAGTCTTGGTTAACCAAAACAAACATGAAGGGCATTAGTTTCCAAAGAGATTTTTGGGGGGTTCAAATGACTTAACATATATGTATAGTATGAATATTAGATTTTGAGATGAGGTGGATATTTTTTAAACCATGTCTAAAGTTGTTTGGAGTAGGTGCTCTGAAGTGTTCTGCTAGATACAGTGTAAGAAATGAGAATGAGTTAGCAGAACAGTGTTATCTAAATTGATACAATGCTACCCAAGTTAGCTGTGAATGATGGGATTTGCATGTCTTGCTGCAGCCCTGTGCAGACTACCCAATGCAATTTTAGCATAGACTACTGCACAAAGTTTGTCTTGGCTAATATGAAGGACACGATTGCTGTGTGGAAGTTGGAGCAGTGATCTGAGCACAGGCAGGCCTGGCATGTCCTTAATTCAGCGGAGCTGCTGTGCTTGCTGAAGGAGTGCGAGAGCTGGTCTCTATATGCATAGGGAAGTTCTGCAACACTGCTGTCCATCCTTTGTCTGTTGCATGTGACAGTAGGAGATGTCTACAGTTCTTCAGGATATCCATTAGCAATCCTGGCTATTGGATCATGAACTTGTGGTGGAATTGAGGTAGAAAGGTCCCTCTGGAAATGATGGATCATCGTGTCCTACTCAAAGCACAGTTCACTGAGATCAGGATGATCAGGGTGTTTCCTAGTTGATTTTGATTCTGAGAGTGGAGATCTGTTGCAATGAACATTCATTGTGAATGTTCTTTTTCTCTCATCTAATCAAATATTGTTGTGTTTCAACTTGTGTCCTTTTTCCTGTCACTGTGCTCCTCAGGTTCCACCTTCCACACCTTACCTTTAAGGGTCCTTGAAGACAGTAAAGGCATCCTTACATAGCCTTCCCTTCTGAAAGCTGGACAAACCTACTCTTCTCAAACTCTCCCTGTTCATCATGCCCCTTCTCCCCTAGCACCATGACGGTATTCTGGTGGACTCCTCAGAGTCTGTTGGTGTCTTATGCAGAAAGAAGCCTGTAGCACAGTCATGTTCAGCTGTGTGTCTGACTCCACAGACCTTACTCGGAAAAGATGTTCTGTATCCTGGTGGCTCCTCACCACCAATAGGGGATTCTTACTACCTGGTTGCAGTACTTTGCACTTGTTTAGGTGAGATTCCACATGAAGTTCATCACTGTCTCATTCCTCCGATCTATTGAGCTACCTCTGAATAGCATCCCCTTTGTGTTTCCACATCCCCTCCACACCACCCAGTTTGGGACCATCATTACATCTACATCCATACATCTGTTTGGGCGCACTCCATTCTACTGTCCAGGCTGTTGACCAAGATTCTGGACAATACTGGTCCCAGGACTGATCACTAGGAAGCATCACTAGTATCTGGCTGCAGTTGGTTTTCATATAGCTCATCTCAACAAACAGAAAAAAGCTGTGTTGGAACAAGCAGGTCTCAGCTGCCTGTGGGCTGGCTGATGAGCAGAACAGAGCTTCCATAGTGAATCTGCAGTACAGTTTCTGGCCCCAGAGAGAGCTCTTCTGCATATCAGAGATTATAGATCTCTCCACAGTGCGATACAGTCTTACCTCTAAGAGGCTGCAGTACAAAAATAGGGCAATTATCTAAAAATGTTAGCATGCATAGACCTCAAAGATATAAGAATAGGAAAAGAGTGTAATATGATACGTAAACAGAGTAAATTACAGAAAAAATTGCCTGAATGTCAATTAGAAATGATTACTGAGAAGCATGTGATTACACGACAGTGTGTTCTGCAAAAACTGAGTGTTGTATAGTCAAAATGTTTTTTTTTCTCACATTTACTGAGAAAGAGATGAGATTAATCTTTCTATATCATTGTGGTTTTTTCTAATAATTTTGTTTGTTTGGTACTTGTGATGTCTGTGGCTGTTAAATAAGTTCTTTGCTGCATTGTTACATTCTAGTTTTTTGGGCATCATACCAATGTCTCAGCCAGAATAGACTGGGGGTGAAATACACTGAAAGGTGGGATCAGAGGTGAGCTGCTAAACACAGATATGGATTTCAGTTATTATTCTTATATATCTTTGTTTATGAAATAGATTTTCTGGTTTTTATATTCTTAACACATCTGAATAGATTTTTTCAAGATTATATGTAATTTCTAAGTCCTAATTTTTTTCTCCCTAATGTGAAAAGGGAAAAGAAAAATGCTATTAGTCTGAAAAAGGAGGTTTCTTTTTAATGACTGGACTTGAAACGCAATGGAAATCCACATTTCTGCCCTAATCCTGTAAGAAATCCCATTAGATAGTGGCTCTATGAAACTTGTAGGTGATTTAGCTCCTGAGTATGCTGATCTGATGCTACTTGGGATAGAAATCTCTGTTTGTGAGTTTAATACTGCATGCACTCCAGATACTCTTACCACTAAATCAGTGTAAGTCTGGTGCAGTAGCATAATCAGCTTTACTAGTTAAAGTAAAAAGTTAACCTTTTGCATATATTTCCCTGCTGTTCTGTCTTCATGAGAGTCTTTCCTCCTAATGCTTTCCCTATATATGAGCTCTTGTAGTTAGTTATCATTATTTATTTAAGTTGCCTTCAAATTAACACAAAATTAGCTAAATCCACTTTAGAAGAAAAGTGTCTGGCACTCTCCTTCACTGTAATGGAGTGCACCTGTTTGCACTAGGCCACAATTTTCTACAAATGTCTGATTTAAAGAAAAACATAAATGATAATTTCAACTAGTCTTATGCCAAATCATGTCAAAACATTTTTGCTTCTGCACATCATCATTATTCGTTTATGACTACATGGCCGTGGGAAAAGCTTTTCTTAGTTTCTTTTCTTAATTACAGACATAAAGCCTGCAGAGGGAGCTCAAACCCTTGTTTATGTGGGACTCACTAAAATAGCATTTTTTTTCTACAGAGAGTGGAGAAACTTGTTATTTAAATATATCAGAAATTTATCCTTCATTGTCTAAGGCTTTTTTAGGTGCAACCTAGCTATTTTGGAGATATGCATGAGAGTAAAAGCCTTTCCGAAGTGACTGGAAAGAGTGCGGATTTCTGGGACTTGGTAGGTGGCACTGTTTGAAATATCCAGAGCTGTAGCAGTCAGACCTCCAAGACTTTCTTTTCAGTCCTCATTCTGGATGGAAAATAGCTTCAGTAGGTCACTGTTCTGTCAGGTCAGAGCCAAAATAGTGCAGAAGACCAGATCGAACTCTGTGAGTTGGAGCTCAGAACAGGAATGTGGAGCTGAAGTAAATGAGGCCAGGACTAGATAAGCTGAGGAGGCTGTTGCAGAAGTTCTTTAAGGAAGGACAAAGAATGCCTTATTTTGGGTGGGAGCAGATGACAAAACTTGTGGTTGAAGGAGGTTTTTAAGAAAAATGCAATTTACTTTGCTGACTGTGATACATTTCATTGTGAAATGTATTCACAGAGAGGAGAAAGGTACATAAATACCATTAGGACAAACCAGTAATGTTGCAATCCACTTTTTGAAAAAGTAAACAGAAAAAACCCAACATATGTAAATCTAGCAAACAGATGAATCAAAGTGATGGTCATGTTGGGAAGGATGATGCTGTGCTCCATAATCCTCCCCTTGGCAGGTGCAGACGAGGGCTGGAATTGGCCAACACCATGTCCCTGTGCTGCTGCAGAGGGTCTCCAGTTGCAGAAGGTCCCTGCCCTGCAGGTGTGAAGCATATTGAACCTTCAGTCCCTTTTCTTGGAGATTAAACGAGAAAGGACTATGATATTTTCAATCCCATCATACATTTTGGTTTTGGAAGAGACAGGAGTGTCTGTGTAGCCAGAGTCTGGGAACCTGCCCAACTTGGCTGCTGTGAAGGCAAAACATGTCTGCAAGTTTGTTCTATTTTGACAGTCCTTTAATGTAATTAAAGATGGATAAAATCATTTTAGTGGTACTGTTGGGTATTTTTTGTGAAAATAGGTTTTCCCTATGATCGCTTGTTGTGTCACTGACAGTGGGCTCTGGGACATGCTCAGAACAGCCTGAAAGAAAGACTGGTGTTGGTCGCTGGCTGCTCATTGCAAAGGTCTGTTAGCAACAAAGGAGAACTGGGGTTTTTTTGTGTGTGTTTCTGGTGAAATTGTAAACATTACTATTACCAGAATCAATGAGGCAGATGGTGTATCAGTTCATACTGAAATACTAAACTGTGTTCTCAGGGGAAGGGTTTCACCAATCCCTCCAGCTTCTTTCATATCTTGTGTATACATGTCCTGGTTGTGGCCAGGACAGGGTCAATTTTTTACAGTAGCTAGAGAGGGTGAGGCCAGAGAAGGTTATTCTGTACCACCTCACATCATTGCTAGGGGTAGGGGAAAGGAACTCTCTTCTGGGTCCTATAAAGATGGCAAATGGGAGCGGTCCAGTATTGTTTATTGTTGGAGGTTTCCCATGTAAATCCTTTCTTTTCTTATACCTTTTGTTATTAATTTGTTGCTGTTACTGTTAGTTTTCTTATCTCATTGCTGTTTCCAGTAAATTGTTCTTATCTCAACTCATGCTCTTTGCCTTTTTTGCCTCCCCTGGAGGATGGGGCAGGGAAATGGCTGATGGTTTTGGTGGAGTACTAAACGGAGAATCCCGTTCCTAAACCACAACAATGTGATAGAGGTTTTTTGAATCTGTCTTCATGATGATATAGATGGTCTGTCTTTATTTAAAATGTAAATGGTATCTTTCGATATGAGGGATTTTTTGTGTTGGTTTTGGGTTGGATTTTTTTCCATGTACTATTCATGTCTTCTTTACTTTGCTGGAACAAATCTTGAAAATCTCAAGTGCTGTTTTACTTGGGGAAAATTGGTCGGTATACTAACAAGTTTTTTGTGAATGAAATGTTGTTGATGAATGGTTATTTACAAGAACAACCAGTTGACTAATCAATGGGTTGTAAATAGTGAATTGAAACTTGTTTTTCTTCTTTGTTGTATCTTTAGATCTGCAATCATCGTAAGTTCCTCCTGGTGCACCCACACTGGGAGGAAATCTAAAGCAGGGCTTTAGACACCTCTCTCCCTCCAACTTGTTCTAGTTTATTTTATTGCCAAAACCTCTCAGTGGTTTGCAAACACCCTAGATCAAGAACATATTTGTAGTTTATTGCAAACAGAGGCTTTTAGGAATATATTTGCCCAGTTTGCTGTTTCTAATCTAGTATCCTTGGTCACATGCTGTAAAGTAAAGACTCCTATTAACCAGTTGGTGCCTGACCATCTGGGTGTTGTAGTTTAATGGCAACTTACTGTTTGCAGCAAAACATGATCCATCTTGGATTCACAGGGGTAGAGAGATTTATATCCACAAGAGTTAATAAGAGAATGGACAAGCTATTAACCATTTCTACTGGCTCAGTTTTCAAAATAATAATAAATTGATGTAGAGTAAATATTGAACTCCTAGGAAGTTGTCAAATGCTTCCCTAAAGAAATTTGTTAACACTGTTAACTTTCTGAAAAAGATGTGTTGATATAAGTGTCAACAATTAAGGACTTTCAGGTTTGAGTGGAAGGAACCAAAATCATCACTGGAAACCACAGATTTTTTTTTTTTTTTTTTAAGCACACACAAAGCAAAATGTTTTGAGTAAAACTTTGTGTATGAACTGCATATGTAACATGCATTGGCTGCCTGGCTTATTCTGTTTCCTGCTGGGATCCCGATCATCCTCACTGTATCTGTGCCAGTTTCCACCCAGGCTTTCTCCTGAAGCTTTCTCTCCCAGGAAGCAGTCTGACAGCAGATAGGATTTTTTACCCTTGGATTCACTCCAGCCAGACTGACTCCCCTTACCCAGGACAATTCTTCAAGACAAGTCTTATGACCTTGCTTGCCCTCACGTGTCCCTGTGCCATGCTGAGGGACACACAATTCACACCATTGTCAAGACCCCATGTTACTGATCTGTGGCCCAATCCTCTCAATATTTAGGATACTTCAAACTGAAAAATGAATAAAAAATAATGATTGTACTTTGTATCTTGTGGTCATCTGAGGTGCAAATAAGTTGCAGTCTGAGTTGTATAAATTGTGAAGGTGGTGGCTCACCCGTGGAGAGGGTCTAAGCCCTGAGCAGTGCTTATGTGTGCTGGTCCTCACCAGTGCTGTTGGGTAGGGTTTGCTTTTCCAGTGTGTTTTCAGAACCATTGTAGCTGTAGGTACCAGGGTCTCCATCTTCCCAAGTGTGTTCCTAGACTGCCCCAGTAGGATGGCAGCAGCGGTGAAATTGTCTTCAGTACGGAGTGAACTTTGGTTTCCTCAGTGCCTTTTCACTGTCAGTCACTAATAAATGCTTGGGAAGTGAAAACCCACCTACGAGAAGCTTTCAAGAGTTTGTGTGCTATTCACTTCATGTCTGCACATCGCAAACAATAGACATTGTTGTTGGAAAACTGGGAAATTAGCAACTTGGAGGGCAGAAAGTCAATCCTTCCTCTTCCCTGTGCATGCTTATGATTGCTACCAATGTTATACTTACAATACTTACTCACTGTTGATTGAGTAAGTTGGGGGAAAAAAGCTTGCTGAGCAAGCTTAACTTTAGAGACTAGAAATTTGGAGGGCCCACTGTAAAGTCAGTTGTTACATCTTCTTTAATTATATCATCCTTGTTATGTTCTCATTATGAAAACACAATTTGAATAGAAACAGTGCAATTCTGATATCTAGCTATTTAATCATGATATTAAATTTAGGGAGTTGCATTTTTATATCAGGACATAAGTGACAAATGTTATTTGGGATTTATTTTTTTTTTTAGGATTGAATATGGTGATTTGTATTCTGTGATCACATGTACAAAATAATGTAAATAAATACAATTTAAATGTGGTCATTAATATGTAAATATGTGATTGTGTTTCCAGGGGATTGGAAGTAGATGATTTTTAAGATCCCTTTCAACCCAAACCATTCTTCCAGTTCTTACTCAAGAAGTGTCTGTCTGTTCTCTCACACATATAAAGGTTTTGCAAGGTTAAGCCTATGATTTCTAGTTGCTAGTATTTAAATCAATACTGGGATTCCCTAAATATTGGCCATGTGTCTTGAAATTTGTGTTAATTAATGCTGCTATGTACTGTTCACATTTCTTCCTCTTAGTTATTGCTAGTGCTCAGGACTGTTATTAAACCAGTTCTTTGGCTTATCAGTGCAAGGCTTGCTTATAGATCCTGCAGTACTAGAGATAGCATCCAACTGTTGCAAGAGCTGACAGTTGTCCAGAGGATTACAAGTGAGATCATATCGAGTTTGGGGGGATCCTGACCTGTTATATGTTCTTTTGCATAATTGTTGCTAGAGGCAAAAGGGCAGGAAGGGTGCAGAATTAGAGCAACGCATTTGATGGGAACTTGTCATCTGAAAAACAGTTTGCATTGCCTGTCATCTTTTGTTTGGAAGAAAACAGGCTGTGACATAATACCTGTCACTGCCAGCGGGTTTTTCCCTGCACCCAGGAGTGAAAAATCCCATGCAGCAGCAGTCAGAGGTCGGGGCTACCTGTGTGACTGCACAGGACCCGGCTGTTCTAGTGGTCTGGATTTGCATACAGGGGCCCACCTGCCCCAGTTAAGGAAGGAAAGAGATATGGGGAGATTTAAAAGAATTTTTAAAAAGAGAAAGAAAAATCTTAACTACAGCCTTGATCCTGGGAGGGGAGGTCAAGAAATGACTTCTAGTGTTGCTTTTGGGCCAGAAAGAACTCAGTGCAAAAGGGAGAATGGTAAAGGCAGACTATGCCAAGTGTAACTCTAGGTTGTTGGTAGGGAGATGGGCCAAAAGCTTGTAGCAATGAGAGGAAGTGTGGAACTGAAAATTTACTTTCTGGTGAAAAGATGGGAAGTGAAAGAGAGAGAGAGAAAATACATAATTCCCTGATACTTGAAAACGTTATTTTTTAATTACAGAATAGTACCCAGTGTTGTGACATCTTTGGAAAATTCATGCCTTAGAATTAGTTCTAATCTGCATAATAGAGTAGGTGTGTTGACTGTTTTATTTAAGAGTGTGGAGTGTGTTTTAGGAGATGATGATGGTGGTGATGTTGATGATAGGAATACTAAAGATTAAAAGGTTTTTGACAAATGCAGTGGTATCATACTGAGAAGCAAGTTCTCCCATGTTTCATTTTTTTCTCTCTTTCCTGTGCTGCGTACAGTTTTGAAATTGTTGTTTGCTAGTTTATTTCTGACTTAGGCTTTGGTCAGTGTTTTTTTTTACCTTTATAAATGCCTGATATAAAATATTTTGGACTGAACTCAAGGTTAATGTAATTTTAACCAGCCAAACTTGACGTACCTCTGATACAGCTTTGTGGAAGAGGCACCTATCGCTTGATAGCTGTGTGAAACTGTTGCCTACAGAGATGGGCTCTTGACACTGTCTGCCAGCCTCAGGCTGTCCGCTTTGTGTCTGCTTTAATTGAAAATTAATAGTTAGGGGGTTGCTATGGAAATGATACCATTGCTTGCAGACAGCAAACCCAGCTTTTTGCAAAGAGACACTAGTGGTATTGTTTGTCCTTGTTGACCTCAGAAGTTCAAAAGCCTGGAGGAGGAAAGGAGATGCAAATATTTTACTTAAAAAAATTAATTTGCATATTTATAACATTATTTTTGAATGTCAGAGTTATCAAGTTTTTTTAACAAACTTTTGTGGGTAAAATGAGACTGTAGGCTTTTAAATGTTATGTTAATTGTTATTACACTGCTTTGCAGGTTGATAAGGCAGTATTGCTGAAGAGCATATTATGTTATCGTTCTAGTGAATGTAAACAGATTCGTGTGAAAATGTTCTTTGACTGATGTGATAATGGAAACTATCATTTATTTCCTCTGGAGTACATAAAGTCATTTGTATCCTTATATACATTATTCACAGTTTTTTGAAATGTGAAAGCACCATAAAACTGTGGGCAGTTGGGAAAAATAAAAAATAAAAAAAGAAGTCGATTGGGAAACCTTATTCTCAAAAGAGAGAGAGCTGATAAACAAACTGCATGGAACACTTAACCTGAATAATCAGAGGCAAATTTGAACTCTTTTTTATTTATTTTTAGTGGTTTTTTTTAAATGTTGCTGCCTAAATCATAGTTGTATATAGACCATGTCATGTGATTGTGGGCTTTTTTGTGCTTTGTTCATTCCTGTGATAAGGCATGTGTTCATATCTGCGTGTGTACTGCCACCCCCACAGCCAGCCACCCACCCACGGGGTGAGTGCTATCGATTTTTTTTCTTAAGAGAGGGCATTCTGAACCTGTTTCACTGTGCAAAAACACTATCAACACGCTATTTAACGAGTAAATTCTCTATTAAAAAGTGAAGAAAAATAGCTAACCCGCAGAATATTAAACTGTTCTCTATCAGAGTGCGACAGAATAAGTGCTTTCAGTTCATTTCAGAGTAGGTGGAGAAATAGTGTAGCCTCAGGGGTTGAAGGTGAAATGTGAAATTTGCTGTAATTACTTACCCAAAATGTCTGTATTAAAGGCTATTAGAAGCCGTTATTTTAAGTACTTCTTTATACATCTTCCCTCCTCTGTTTAGTATTTAAACGTACTACAAAAGTAGAGGCAGATGTTATTCATCTGAAGGCACTACTGCGGGATAGATACCGCAGGGCAGTGGCAGGAGCGGCGCCTGGTCCCGGCTCGCCCCGGAGCGCATTGTTCGGCCGCGCCGGGCTCGGGCTGAGGCTCGGGCTCGGGCTCAGGCTCTGCCTCCCCCCGCGCCGCGCCGCCAGCGCCGGCTCTGCCTCCGCTCCGCTCCGCGCGGCAGCGTCCTGCCTCCCGCTCCTGCCTCCCGCTCCTGCCTCCCGCTCCCGCTCCTGCCTCCCGCTCCCACTCCCGGCAGCCCGCTCCCACTCCCGGCAGCCCGCTCCTGACGGCCGCCGCCGGCGGGGAGCTTCGACTTCAAGCAGTCTTTCGCCCGAGTTAGAGGCCATAAAACTCAGGCGGTGCCATGCCCGCCTG